>NC_030817.1:2525000-3775000 GCF_001704415.2 Capra hircus
GGATACCAGGTTCTTCTATAGAACAGGGATGGGAAGGAAGTGAGGAAATAAAGTAAAAAGGCCATTATAATCTGATAAATATCCCCTAGAATGGCAAGCCTCAGGCAGAGGATGTGTTAATTTCTTCCTTCCTGCCATCCACAGGTGAACAGTGTCCTGAACAAAGGCACTTTAGTTTAACAGTCAGGCAGAGGGCAAGGTTCTCTGAGGCAGGCGGTTATGAATGATTCTAATAACAAAAACAGTGAAAAGGAAGTCAGAGTTCCAACATGTTTGCTGGCTCAGTGGTAAAGCATCCATCTGCAATGCAGGAAACACAAGTTTGATTCCGGGGTCAGGAAGATCCCCTGGAGGAGGGCATGGCAACCCACTCCAGTATTCTTGCCTGGAGAATCCCATGGACAGAGGAGTCTGCCGGGCTAGAGCCCTTGGGGTTGAAAAGGAGTTGGACACAAGTTAGCGACTAAACCACCACCACCATAATCAGAACTGGCTCTTCCCTGCAAGATGCTCTCTCTGGGCTTGGGGATGGTCAGGGCTGGCTCTTACTGGCAGGCATCGTTCTGGAGAAGCCCTGCTGAGCCCTGTCCAGAGCATCTCTGTTCTGAGGGGACCCTCCTCAGCCCGTAGGTAAGCAGCAGGCAGTTCCATCTTGTACCTTCTCTTCAGAAGACAGTAGAGCTTCTGAGACCAACTGATCCACTCTCCTTTCCAGATGCAGCCTCTGAGGGCCCTGACCCTGTGCTCTGAGGTTACTGTGACTTTCTGGCTCAGCCACCTCTAGTTGGGGGAAACGCTTCCTCAACCCTGCTCTGACCATCCCTGTAGGAGCAGCAAATCCCATGTGGCAGCCTTGCCCTGGGGCCCCACCAGAGCAGTTAGTCAGCATTCCCTCTGCCCAGCACTCCCTGGGTGGCACAAACACATCTTCCATCCAGGTCCATGTAAGATTCCTCAGTCACATGTCAGGCCCCATTCCTCTGAGGCTTCAGCATTTCAAAGCTCTGGACTTGGAATCAGAAGCTGGTACCTGTATCCCTACCTCTAGAGGCTCAGCGAGGTCACAAAGAAGTCCTCTCACTTCAGTTCGAATTCTTGGTCTGCCAAGGGATCCAGGAGCAGAACACTGTGGCAGGTTATCACATCTGCATATGGAAAGCATCTTTCTCATGGTCCCTTTGGGATCTTGACCTTGTCACAAGGGTTCACCAGGTGAAACTCATGCTGGAATAGTGTTGTTCTAACATTCAGTCACAGAGGGTGACCCTCTAGCATTGCCTAACATGTGATAGGTGCTCAGAATGTGACCTTTGTTTTGTCTTCTCTCTTCTTCTAAATCAAAGCCTCCCCATTTTTTTGAAGCCAGTTACAATAATTCTCCTGTGCAAGTCCTCTAAGAAATAAAGGAAAACAACAGAATGGGAAAGACTAGAGATCACTTCAAGAAAATCAGAGATACCAAGGGAACATTTCATGCAAAGATGGCCTCAATAAAGGACAGAAATGGTACGGACCTAACAGAAGCAGAAGAGATTAAAAAGAGGTGGCAAGAATACACAGAAGTGTACAAAAAATATGTTAATGACCTGGATAACCACAATGGTGTGATCACTCACCTAGAGCCAGACATCCTGGAATGTGAAGTCAAGTGGGCCTTAGGAAGCATCATGACAAAGCTAGTGGAGGTGATGGAATTCCAGTGGAGCTATTTCAAATCCTGAAAGATGATGCTGTGAAAGTGCTGCCCTCAATATGCCAGCAAATTTGGAAAACTCGGCAGTGGCCACAGGATTGGAAAAGGTCAGTTTTCATTCTGACGCAGGATACAGCATGCTTGGGGCTGGTGCATGGGGATGACCCAGAGAGATGTTATGGGGAGGGAGGTGGGAGGGGGGTTCATGTTTGGGAACGCATGTAAGAATTAAAGATTTTAAAATTTAAAAAAAAAAAAAAGGCAATGCCAAAGAATGTTCAACTGGTACACAATTGCCCTCATTTCACATATTAGCAAGATAATGCTCAAAATCCTGCAAGCTAGGCTTCAGTAGCATCTGAACTGAGAACTTCCAGACATACAAACTGGATTTAGAAAAGGCAGAGGAACCAGAGATCAAATTGCCACCATCCATTGGATCATAGAAAAAGCAAAGGAACTTAAAAAAAATTTGCTTCCGCTTCACTGGCTATGCTAAAGGGTTGACTGTGTGGATCACAAAATGTGGAAAATTCTTCGAGAGATGGGAACACCAGACCACCTTATTTGTCTCCTGAGAAACCCGTATGCAGGTCAAGAAGCAGCAACCAGACATGGAATAATGGACTGGTTCCAAATTGGGAAACGATTATGTCAAGGCTGTATGTTTTCACCCTGCTTATTTAACATATATGCAGAGTACATCATGTGAAACGCTGGGCTGGATGAAGCACAAGCTGGAATCAAGATTGCTGGGAGAAGTATCAATAACCTCAGATACGCAGATGACACAACCCTTATGGCAGAAAGTGAAGAGGAACTAAAAGCCTCTTGATGAAAGTGAAAGAGGAGAGTGAAACAGTTGGCTTAAAGCTCAACATTCAGAAAACGAAGATCATGGCATCTGGCCCCATCACTTCATGGCAAATATAGGGAGGAATGGTGACAGGTTTATTTTCTTGGGCTCCAAAATCACTGCAGATGGTGACTGCAGCCATGAATTAAAAGAGGCTTGCTCCTTGGAAGGAAAGCTTTGACAAACCTAGATATTGTATTAAAAAGCAGAGACATCACTTTGGCGACCGCAATCCATGACTATAAGGTTCGTATAGTCAAAGCTATGGTTTTTCCAGTAGTCCTGTATGGATGCGAGAGTTGGACCATAAAGAAGGCTGAGTGCTGAAGAACTGATGTTTTCAAATTGTGGTGCTGGAGGAGACTCTTGAGAGTCCCTTGGACAGTAAGATCAAACCAGTCAATCCTAAAGGAAGTCAACCCTGAATATTCATTGGAAGGACTGATGCTGAAGCTTTAGTAATACTTTGGCCAGCTGATGCGAAAAACCAACTCACTGGAAAAGACCCTGATGCTGGGAAAGATTGAAGGCAGGAGAGGGGGATGACAGAGGATGGGATGGTTGGATGGCATCACTGACTTAATGGACATGAGTTTGGGTGAACTCTGGGAGTTGGTGATGGACAGGGAGGCCTGGCCTGCTGCAGTTCATGGGGTTGCAAAGAGTCGGAGACAACTTAGCAACTGAGCAAAACCAACAACAAGTCTTCCAAACCAATCACCCAAGAGTGATTATAGTTAATGGAGTCTCAAATCCCTGTCACCAGCAGGCAGCTGTGATACATGGCTTAGGTATTGGCTAACCTCTTGAGTAACACAGTTTATAAAATTCCCTACTTGGGCTGGTCTTTTCCCCCCCAACTCTGTTTAGATAGAATTGGTATTTAACATTGTGGAAACTTAAGCTGTACAATGTGTTGAGTTGATACAATCACATAGTGGCACCTAACACCTCTCATAACACCAATTATGTCTTTTTGTGGCAAGAATATTTAAAGTCTTAGTTTTTATGTGTATAATACAGTATCTTTAGCTATAATCACCATGATGTGTGTTAGATCCCCAGAACTTACTGAGTTTTTAACTGCAGTTGAACACTTTGACCCATCCACCCCCCAGCCTCCAGTAACCACTACTGTACTTTCTGTCTGTCTGAGTTCAGCTTTTTTGGCTTCCATACATAAGTGAGGTCATACAGTATTTGTCTTTCTCTGGCTTATTTCGCTTGACGTAGCATGGGGAAGTCTTTCGGGGGCTAGGCCAGGTCTTAGCTTCAGCACCCGGGATCCTCACTGCGTTCTGTGGGTGAGTGGACTTTCATGCAGGTGTGGCGTCTGGTCTTAGGAGCTGTAGTATGGAGGCTCTTGAGCTGTGAGCCATGGGCTCAGGAGCTGCAGAGCGTAAGCTTAGCTGCTCCACGGCATGTGGGATCTTAGTTCCCCGATCAGGGATGGAACTCGTGTCTCCTGCATTGCCAGGTGGATTTACTGCACCACCAGGGAAGTCCCTAAATGTTCTTTTAATAAATGAACAAGCTGATTATATAAAGCAAAGAGAGAAGGTGAAGAGAAACAAAGGTATGCGTCCAGGCCCAAAATTACTGTAATAAAGGTATGTGATGGCATTGCCTGGAAAAAGCTCAGGTTCTAGAGTTATACCAACTCTACCATTAACGACCCTATAACCTTGGGGACGTTTTTTATGTTAGTTAACGTACCATTTTAACTAATATGACAAAGAGTCTCAGTAGCAACAAATTAAATTTGTTTGTCTCACTTAAAAGGCCAGAAGGGTAACCTGGGGCTGGTGAGGTGGCTCCACGATCATCAGGGACCCAGGCTGCTCCTGTCTCGTGCCCTGCCTTCCTTCAGTGGGGCTTCCAACTTGTGACTCAGAAAAGCGTTTGCTTCTCTTCTGTCTACGTTCGGGCTGACAGAGAAGGGGATGAGTGAAGAGGAAGACCAGCCCCTCATTTAAGGGCTGGGGGCCCAGAAGTTGCACTCAACACCCCCATTCACACCCCACTGAGTAGAACTTAGCCATATGGCTCCATGTGACTGCAAAGGAGTCTGGGAAATTCATTTTGGGCTGGAGAGTAATATTCTAAGCCAAGAAATCCTATCAGCCTAGAAGGAAACATGCACAGATCGTCTCTGCTTTATTCTTTTTTTATGATTAATTTTAAGGTGGATTGGTTTGTTTGGCTGGCTGCACCCGGGCTTTCTCTCATTGCAGCGAGTGGGGGCTACTCTTCGCTGAGGTGCACGCGCTTCTCATTGCAATGGTTTCGCTTGTTGTGAAGCTTAAACTCTAGATACGCTGGCTCAATCCTCAGGCTCTAGAATGCTGCTCAGTAATCGTGGGGCACAGGCTTAGATATCTCATGGCAAATGGGATCTTTCTCGACCACAGATCAAACCCGTGTCCCCTGCATTGGCAGGCAGATTCTCAACCACTAGACCACCAGGAAAGCCCTCTGCCTTGTTGATTTATTTGTTTGTTTTTGCCACCATTCCACTCCCGTCCTCCACCCTATCCTGTGCTTCATTTATAAAACATGTGTCTCACTGTGTTACAGTCAGATGAGATGAGTTATTTGGAAGTATCTTGTAATCCCCAAAGCTCCATCCAAACACAAGTTAACTGATGGTAAATGAGTAAAGAATACCGACAAACGGATCATAGAACGAGGGGAGATTCACTCTAGCTGAAATGATGGAGCAGTTTATGGAGCGGGGAGATTTAAGTTGCACATTGAAATACTGACTGTACTTTTAAGGAGGAACACAAAGGAGGTTGTAGGGGAAGTATAGAAAACACCCCAGGTGACGGGCAAAGTAAGATAGAGGCAGTGGGTGAGAATTTGCATTCCTGTTTGAGATGCTCCCTGGGGTACAGTTTGGGGAGGGCAAGGGCAAGAAAAGGAATTGGACCAGAGCAGGCAGAACCTTTGGGTGAACTCCGGGAGCTGGTGATGGACAGGCAGGCCTGGCGTGCTGCAATTCATAGGGTCACAAAGAGTCGGACACGACTGAGCGACTGAACTGAGCTAAACTGAGGCAGAACCCCGATGCCATGCAGCAGCTGGAGGTCTCTGGGTGGGAAGTGGGAAGCTAGTGCCCTCCTCTGCTAAGGGTTGGATGTGATTTTCTTCACGGAGGGCCTGTGCCTGGAGGAGGATGGCCTTGGAGACTAGGAGGCCACTTAGGAGGCTGGGATGAGAGTCCCCGTGAGACGGGAAGGGGCCTGAACCGGAGCCCTGAGAACGGAAAGGTGGGGGTGGGCGTGGGAACCGTTCCACAGGGAGCGGGGTGCGGGATGGGTGGAGTGATGACTAGGTACCAAACAGGGCTTTACCAGTGACCACTGACCAAGAGGGAGACCCCAGAGAGCAGGGCAGACTCAGGAGGAAGAAAGTAAGTTCAGAGCCTGCAGTTGTGAGTCTGAGCACCTCCCAGCAATGGGAAATTTGAAGTGTGCTGATAGAATTGATGTCAGAGAACTAAAGAATTTACCAAAATGATAAAGATGCTTAATCAAATGTACCGTTGCCTCTTAGACGATGATCTAATGTCTAAAATTTCAGACAGCCTAATTAAAATTCAGTCTTGGGGAATAACTTCTCCCTTTCTGGAGCCTGAGCCGCTGTAACTCACTCTTTACACACAAGCAAGCCGGGGCTGTGTCTCTCTTGATCCACAAAGGGCATTTCCAGAAGCCCTGCAGGGTTAGGGGTGCCTCTCACCAGAGGGTGGGGAAACATTTGACCGCTTCTTTTCCTTTCCTCCCCAATGTCCTCCTTTGACCTGGAGATATCCAGACCTTAGTCTTCAGTCCAGCTGCGAGAAAACCTTTCCAATTTGTGTTCACAGTGGCAGGAAGAGGTTAAAAACATCGTCTTGAGCTGAATCGCAGATCCAAAATGAAAACCGAACAGGAGATGGTGAGTGAGTTTTTTCCCCTTCAAAACTTTCCATCGTTGTCATAAATTGATTATGCAAAAAGCGTAAACCACTTAAACATCACCTTGAGAGTTCGCAAGGACAGTGAAAGGTGCCGGGTGGAGGTGGAGCCTGGAGATCTTCCCCAGCCATGCGCGGTCATTGGCCGCACCATCTCACCCTGCAGAGCTTGGAGTGACTGTCACCTGGTCCTGAGGAATTCACTCATCATGCTGTAGGTTTGACCTTGAACATCCTGAGCTGGGAGGCAGAATTTATCAACCGCTCCAGCTATTATTATGATTATTTTCCCTACACATTTGGAGACCCAAGTGGTCTAGGCTAAGAACAGTGTTACATTCATCATCCACCAACATGGAGTAATTAGAATGTAACTAAAATCCCACAATGTATTTTGTAGAGACCATCAATGGTTTGGCTCAAACATAAGCTCTCATAATGCTTCGTCCAAGCTCTGCGGCCGCAGGGGCCTCAGCAACACCACCCAGGACTTCACTGTCCCCACACGGGCTGTGGCTTCAGATGCTCTGCTTCTTGGGGGCCTGGGAGTGCTGTCAGTGGGGCTGTAGCCAACGCATCACTGGGCTGCAGGGCTGGGACCAGGGGCTCACAAGCCAGGACTACGAGCTTCCGGGTGGCCAGTGGTAAAGAATCCACCTGCCGATGCAGAAGATACAGGAGTTCAGCTCAGCCGCTCAGGCGTGTCTGACTCTCTGCGACCCCGTGGACTGCAGCAGGCCAGGCTCCCTGTCCATCACCAACTCCTGGAGTTTACCCAAACCCACGCCCATCGAGTCAGTGATGCCCTCCAGCCATCTCATCCTCTGCCGTCCCCTTCTCCTCCCGCCTTCAATCTTTCCCAGCATCAGGGTCTTTTCCAGTGAGTTGGCTCTTCACATCAGGTGGCCAAAGTATTGGAGTTTCAGCCTCAGCATCAGTCCTTCCAATGAACACCCAGGACTGGTCTCCTTTAGGATGGACTGGTTGGATCTCCTTGCAGTCCAAGGGACCCTCAAGAGTCTTCTCCAACACCACAGTTCAAAAGCATCAATTCTTCGGGTGCTCAGCTTTCTTCACAGTCCAACTCTCACATCCATACATGACATGGTTTGGACTACAGATGGTCGTAGACATTGTCAGTAGCCTTGGGATGCTTTCTGATGCGCTGCTCCAGGCAGCCACTGTTAAATGGTTGGAAATACATGTGAACTGACAGCAGTGGTGTGCTGGCAGGTGTTAACCACTGGCTCTCTGGGAAAAGCCCTGGTTTGTCAAGTTTGCCAATTTCTATGGTGTAAACACTCCTCTGTGGCTGATTTCAAGTTTCCATCACAAGGTCACTGACCACTCCATTGGGAACAGATGATCTCCAAAGAGCTTTTTATTTTCAGTCATCTCTGATTCTGAATCAAACTGTGATCTCTAACACCTCTTAGGAAGTTGCATTCCCTTAAGTCATTGCTTTTTGAATTCCTCTCAAAGCAGGTACGTGTGAGGACTTTGTTGGGAAAGTGAGAGTCCTGGGGGCAGAAGTGGAGAACAGGGGGATGATCATCAGGGAGGAGGAAGGCGCAAAGCCAGAGTGCATTCAACGGGACAGGCTGCCCCGGCCTGTTGGACTGGCTGAGAAGTCACGCTCAAACCATGTCCCTCAGCCTGCGACTTGAACTCTTGCACCAGGACCGGAACCCAGCCAAAACTCAGGCTGGGACTCGAACCCGTGGTCACAGAACTGGTCTCAGGACTTAATGAAGCTCAGGTTCTTGATGTCCCATCACAGAAAGAATTCAATGAGAGACAAAGTGATAGGTAAGAGGTGGGTGTATCTAGAGAGATACACATTCCATGGACAGAAAGTTGTCTGTCCCAAAAGGCAAGAGTGGCCCCAAGGCAGGGGTTGTCTCGGAAAGTGAGAGCGGTCATGGGAGAATCGTGCTCCATAGACAGAGTGTGAGCCATCTCAGATGAAAGCGACCTGGAAATAGGATGTGGTTAGTTTTTATGGGCTGGGTAATTTCATAGGCTAATGAGTGGGAGGAGTATGCCACTATTGTGGGGAAAGGTTGGAGGCTCCCAGGAACTGGGCCACCTCTCACTTTTTGGTCTTTAATGATTGCCCTTGGAACTGTCATGACGCTGGTGGGTGTGTCCCTTAGCTCAAGCTAATGTCTTAGACGGAGTATATGATGAGGCTCAAGGTCCCCTGGGAGTCAGATATTCCACCATCTGGAACCTGATTGGTGCTAACCTGTTTTCATCATACCCCATGATGCAGTTTTCGTCATATCTGTCCTTTAAAAGCTGAGCCCTGCCCCCGTGCCTCCTGTTGCAGTGTGAAATGCACCTGTGGGACTGGTTGGAGGGCGGAGAGACGATGCCTGTATCCATTCCCGCTCTGCTTCCAAATGGGCACAACTTCGACCTTGCATTGCTCTCTTTCTTTCTCTGCCTCCATCTCTGTCTCTCTCTCTCTCTCCTTGGAATACTTGTCCTGTCAACCCAGCCAGCATGTTGTGAGAAAGCCCAAGCCACTTGGATAAGCCATAGGTAATTATTACAGCCAATTGCCCCAGCTCAGTTCTCCACCAACAGCCAGCACCAACCTCCAGCCACGTGAGTAAACAAGCCTTCAGATGACTCCTGGCACCATCTTTGAAGTTTTCCAGTGGAGGGGCCAGCTGTCGTGAGTTGTGAACAAGCTATCCCATTCTGCCCTGACCAAATTTTGGCCACCAACACACACCATCCCACAGAGATAATAAATATTATTGTTGTCTTCAATCATCCACTTTTGGAGTAGTTTATCAGCAACAGATGGTTATGAACCCATCTTCCTTTCATACAAGTCCCTTTTTAGCCTTTGATTTCCAAATTGAAGAGTCCTTTCTTGTGGTCCTTGGACAGCAAGTAAATCAAGCCAGTCGATCCTAAAGGAAATCAACCCTGAATATTCATTGGAATGACTGATGCTGAAGCTGAAACTCCAATATTTTGGCCACCTGATGTGAAGAGTTGACTCATTGGAAAAGACCCTGATGCTGGGAAAGATTGAGGGCAGGAGGAGAAGGGGACGACAGAGGATGAGATGGTTGGATGGCATCACCAACTCAATGGACATGAGTTTGAGCAAACTCCAGGAAATAGTGAAGTTACAGGGGAGCCTGGCGTGCTGCAGTCCATGGGGTCGCAGAGTCAGGCACAATCTAGTGACTGAACAGAAACTCTTGTGAAGTCTGTCTTCAAACAGCTTAGTGCCTGCTTGGAATTCCTGTGTCTTGACTTGTGGGGCGGCAAGTCCATAGACGTGAGGGTACGCACGGCCTCTGGGTGTACCCCCGTGCTTATGGCAAGGCATGGAGTGGGGGAAGCTTGGAAAGGAGAAAGAAAAGAGGTGAAGGAAGAGGAGGAGAGGGCACTAGGCAGGGACAAGGAGGGGCGGATGATGGAGGAGAGGGACAGGCTGCTGAGGAGGCTGGTGGTCCACACCACGTGGCCCAGTCTTGCTGACTCACTTCCAGGGAGGCCTTGGCTGACCCTCTCCCTGCAGGAATCTGATGAGTCACACACATGCAGTCAGGTAGGGTGTCTGCCTTCCTCCTCCATGGCAGGCGACACCAGCTGGATATTGCCACGTCTGACTTTGATTGAACCACCACCTCCTGTCAGGTTCTGTGCTAGACTCTGGGAACATGGGACACTCCAAGTCCTTGGCCTCAAGGAGTCAGAGCCCATTCGAGAACAGAGTTTGAAACAGTTCAGTCACTAGTTATGTTTTCCAAGGGAGGTTTCAGCTAAAAGTTAGGAAGAAGCTTCTGAAATAATTAAATATGTGAGTGGGGTAATGGTGGGGCTTGGGGGCAGAGGAGGGGAGGGAGGAGGAACCTGACTGCATGGATTTAATTAAAAGAAAAAACACTGCCATTGATTTTGAAAGCCCTTGGCTGATGTTCACTAACCATCTGGGACTGATTTGATGGTTGACTGTAGAGACTTTGGTAAATAAAATGAAAACAAATATTTCCAAATTGAGCATATTTTGAGTCTGATGATTGGACTTCAGTTAGCATACTTCTGAAGAGATTGAAATCAACTCAAACTGACTTAAGTAAAAAGGGAATTTATCGGCAGATGTAACTGAGAAGCCCAGGTCTGGGTTGAGAATACAGATAGATTTCAGACTCAGACACATTCAATGAAGATTCGGTCTTTCTTCATCTCTAGACCCTGCCTCCACCATATTGATTTCACCCTCATGTTTCCCAAGATGCTGCTGACTTTGCTAAGCTCTCCCCTCATGGTGGCAAGGTGGCTGCATGGCTCCAGCCCTCATCCTCTCAGAGTCATTTTCCTCCAGTCTAACATGCCTTTCAGATGTCTCTGGTTAGGCCATGTGCCCAACTCTGAAACTTTCACTGTGGCTGTTGTAGGACTGATCAACTGGCTCAGGCCTATAGCATGTGGAGCTGGGGTGGTGGAGATAGGGAGGCTTGACCCAACCATGTGGACTAAGATGGGAGGTTTGGATCATCACACAAAAACTGGAGATTTTCATCAGAAAAGGGATGAATGCTGGGAAATACAATTAAATGGCCCCACAGTGGCCCAGAAATGAGACAATAGGAAGTCCTGGGGGCAGTGGAAGGCAGCTCAGCACATAAAGGGAGTCAGGCTAAAGTGGTTCTGAAGTCAAGGTCGAGCTGGCCTCATTGCCACGGCGGAGAGGCTGACAGACCACGTCCGTACCTCTGTGTGCATGTGTTTCCCCTCCCATTGTAGAGGGTGACAGCCGTGGAGGGGCCCCATTCTCGTCTTTTTTCTAGAGATAGTTGCCATTCAGCTCCAAACAGTGTGATTAGTTTGAAGCTAAAGCCGTGTCCTCCCAGGGCACCCTCGGCTAATGACTGAGCTTGGCAGGGGTACCAGAGCTGGTACTAGTCCTGACCCATGTGGGACTGCTCTAACAGGCAATCTTTGCTCTGAATCTCCCTGTCCTGTTGGCTGAGACCATCAGATCTGCTTTGTTTGGTCCCTGAATGCTGTATGGAAGGTCTCCCACCAATCAGGAAGACCACACTCAACTGTTCAGTAAGCAAAAAATATTTTTGATGGGACTCTTTTCCTAGGGCACAAATCCCATTCAGGAGGGCTCCACCCCTTCTAAAGTCCCCACCTCCGAAAACCATCCCACTGGGGATTGAGTTTCAATATTCAGATTTGGAGGGTGGGGATCACACTGGGGATTGAGTTTCAATATACGGATTTGGAGGGTGGGGAGATGGGGATACAAATGTTCTGTCTGTGGCCTCTGTCTTTAAATGGCGGCCCTTAACAACAGCACAAAGCCCTCTGTTAACCCAGCTGTCGGCTCAGTGTTTCAAATAATATTTTTATAGAAATGTGCATATATAGAAAGGTGCACAAAACGTGAATTCCTCAAGATCAACGAATTATCACAAAGCAAAACACCCCT
The DNA here is from genome assembly GCF_001704415.2 of Capra hircus. Classification (NCBI taxonomy): domain Eukaryota; kingdom Metazoa; phylum Chordata; class Mammalia; order Artiodactyla; family Bovidae; genus Capra; species Capra hircus. The sequence goes on from NC_030817.1 coordinate 2,536,981, forward strand.
GCACTCACCATCCAATTCAAGGGAGAAATCACTTCCTCACCCTAGCTGTCTCCAGCCCCACCACACATCCATTCTCAAAATTCTTACACGTTTCTCCTTCTAAGTTTACTAGAGGAAGCAGATTCATCCAACCTCTTTAGTCTATACAGTGGCAGACTGGAAAACGTAGAGAGAGACTTCATTTGGGTTTGATGGCTCTAACCTTAGAAAGCAAGTTTTATCTTTAAGATGTTTTCAAGACCTGAATATTTTCCAGATTTTGCATAAGGAAACGGGGAGGTGGGGAGGCAGAGGTTCAGTTTTGTTCTATCCTTGTTCAGAAGTCTGATCTTGATACGCAAAGAATATAATTAAAATGGATTACAGGCTATTAAATGCAAACAAGAACAAAATGATTGCAGTGTGTGTAAGCCAGTAATTAAAGCTTTAAAAGAGGAAAAAGTCACCATCACTTAAAACGTTTATTTGTCAAGGCTAGTAACAAATATTGACATGAGAGCTTTTTTTCTTTTATTTTCTTCTTAGCATCAGGCTCTCAGCAATTAGGGGCGCATATTCCAGAATCAATACCGCCTCGGGTCTGAAGCAGTAAGATCCATACGTTTTAAAATTAGGTGGTATAATAGCAGCCTGGCTCCATAAAGCAGACCTCCTGGCAGTGTATTTCAGTTAGTGCTTATTAGATGACAAAGAGAAAGAAGTCAGGAGCAGCATCTCCTTAAATTGGTTTTATCGCAAAGATACCCTTATGATGACCATCAGGGAGAGAGGTTTTTTGGTCCCCCTTTAATTTTTTAAATTTCTTTTTTGTTTTTAACTTGAAGTATGGTTGATGGGAATATTATGTAATTTGCAGGTGTACAATATATTGAGTCACAATTTTTAAAGGTTATACTCCATTTATAGTTACTATAAAATACTAGCTATATTCCCTGTGTGTACATATATCCTTGCAGCTAATTTTATTCCTAATAGTTTGTGCCTCTCAGTACCCTTCCCCTATTTTTGTCTCCTCCTTCCTTCTTTATGGGCTTTCCAGGTGGCTCAGACGGTAAAGAATCTGCCTGCAAAGTGGGAGGCCTGGGGTCGATCCCTGGGTCAGGAAGATCCCCTGGAGAAGGGAATGGCAATCCACTCCAGTATTCTTGCCTGGAGAACTCCATGGGCAGAGAGGAGCCTGGCGGGCTAAAGTCCATGGGGCCAAAGAGTTGGACATGACTTATTGAATTAGTCTATAATATCCCTCTTTCCCCTGGGGACCTCTAATTTGTTCTTTATATCTGTGAATCTACTCCTTTTTTGTTAGATTTACTAGTTGGATAGTATTTTTAGATTCCACAAGAAGTGATAGCCTACAATATTTGTCTTTTTCTGCCTGTCTTATTCCACTTAGCACAATGCTTTCCAAGTCCATACACGTTGGCAAAACTTCATTCTTTTTTATGACTGAGTAGTGTTTTACTCTGCGTGTGTGTGTGTGTGTGTGTGTGTGTGATATATACACCACCTCTTCTTTGTATATATATGTGATATATATATATATATGCGTGTGTATATCACTTCTTCTTTATCCATTAATTTGTTGATGGACACTTAGATTGCTTCCATATTCTGGCAATTGTGAATAATGCCTATGCCATGCTTAGTCACTCAGTCATGCCCAGCTCTTTTGGACACCATGGACTGTAGCCCATCATGTTCTGTCCATGGGATTCTCCAGGCCAGAATACTGGAGTGGGTTGCAATGCCTTCCTCCAAGGGATCCTCCCAACCCCGGGGATCAAACCTAGATCTCCCACATTGCAGGCAGATTCTTTGCCATCTGAGCCACCAGGGACGCCCAAGAATACTGGACTGGGTAGCCTATCCCTTCTCCAGGGGATCTTCCCGACCCAGGAATTGAACCGGGGTCTCCTGCACTTCAGGAGTTACCAACTGAGCTACCAGGGAAGCCCAACTAACACCTAAAACCCTCTAAATTCACTTGCTTGTGCTCCAGGAGCTTTAGCCATTAAAGCTGCACGTGCATCAGGGCCTTCTTTGGACGCAAATGCCTCCTGTAGGTTTCCAGCCTGCCCAGCGGAGGCTGGGTCTTATCGCAGGTGGAGACCTGCATCCCAGGCAGGGCCATGAGCCCGGTGGCCAGGAGACAGTGGTCCCCACTCTTACCAGCCGTCAGGCTTGAACAGTGTCTCTGTCTCCCCTGGGACAGCTCAGGCCCCAGATATCATCAAGCGCCAGGCGCAGGGCCTGTGGAGATGCATAAAGCCGAAGTTCTTGACCTCAAGCTGTCTTTGCGGAGTTGGTATAAATAACCCTTGGCGTTCTTCCTACTCCCGTCTCCCTGATACTGTGAAATCCCCTTTATCTGGCTTGTAAGAGGTGGTGGATGGCGCCTGGAGCCCCCTGCCTGCCTGTTCACAGACCTGGACCCTGGCTCTCACCAGCGGTTTGCCCATCCAAGCAGTGAAATGCTTGTGGGACCAGCGTGTCTGTGAGTTTGAACCCATGCAGGGTTATAAATAAGTCCCTCTCTCCAGGGCTGTAATGAGAATTAATGAGGTTTAATTCTACCAGGTCTTGCCGAGCAGGGGTCAGGCCATCAGGGGTTTCTGTGAATCACAGAACAGATTGTGTTTATCAGGACTGATCTCCTTGGAGCATCAGGACAAAGGGAAGCAGCCTGGTTCTGCCACAAACCAAGAAGGCTGAGGTGCTGATGGCCGAAGCCTGGAGTCGCTGAGTAAATGGAGGGGGTTGCTGGCAGGGCTCACCCCTGGCCACTGGGCCAGCCAAGGCCAGGCCCAGAGTGGGCTCAGAGCAAGAGAGAAGTCAACTGCCTCCCAGAGGCCTGGTGTGGGCTCTGGTGCAAGCCAGCAGAATGTGAACACTTGGGGACGGGGAACAGACCCGGCCCAAGGCAGGGTCTGGAGGGCATCCGAATGCGAGATCTGTACCATCTGTAGAGTGGGGACTTTAAGATAGTCATCCCTGGGTACTCATGGGGATTAATGGAATGCTGACTGCCTCTGGCTACAAGCAGCAGAATTTGAATTCATTCATTCAACCATCTTTGACCTGATCTGCTTTATACTGTGTGGGATGAATTTTGCAAAGACCTTGTCACAATTTTTGTCTGAGGACCTGTGGGAGGTCTCTGAGAGGTAGGAGGGTGAACCCTCTACAGGAGCATCATCTGTTTCCATGGCTACACAAGGATGCAGAGTACCAATGCATCCTTGGCTTGGGAGATCCAGGAACGGGATGATGAGGGGGACCCTTGTGAAGCCAACTCCATTATCAGCCCACTCTGCCTCTAAAATGTACCCCGATCTGACCACTTCCCAAGACACGTGATTGCATCAAGCAAGAACATCTCTAACCCAGTGCTAAGAAGTCCCTGCCTCAGCTTTGGCTGGAGGGAATCTCTGGGCCGCTAGAGCCAGAGGGACCAGCACGTGCAGACATGGCAATGTCTGGGGAAAGAGACACTTCTTTCCATTTGTAACACTTTACTGAGGAGGGAAACCCTTCTGAGAAGCTCCCTACAGTGTTCCCCTTGGGGATCATTGGCTAAGATGGGAGTCACGTGTTCTAACTGCAGGGGAGCCTGAGGAGGCAAGTTTCTGCTTTTTCAACCCTTGGTTGGCTACACAACCAAGAAGGAGGCGATGGGAAAGAACTGTTGGTGAGGCTGCAGAGAAGTCTACTAAGGGGTCCTGAACCGTGCTTGCCACACAGAGCTCAGTATCTGCTCATAGCTCTCGCCTTTCATCCTCTCATCCCTCCGTTACCAACCACCATCTCATCCTGTTACCTGCGGTGATTCTAATTTCCATCCTAGAAGTGGCCTCTCTCCTAAGACAAAAGATACGGCATGTCTGATCAGCTGGTGAACGCCCATGGGTACATGGCTTTCTTCAGACCCAGGGAGGCCATTACAGTGGGCTACAAATACCCCCAGGGGTCTGGCTTTCTCTCTCCCCTTGCGTGAAGTTAAGAACCAGAGAAAGAAAGGGAAAGGAAAGGAAAAGACTCTCAGTCGTGTCCGACTCTTTGCAACCCCATGGACTATGCAGTCCATGGAATTCTCCAGGCCAGAATACTGGAGTGGGTAGCCTTTCCCTTCTCCAGGCGATCTTCCCAACCCGGGGATCGAGGCTGGGTCTCCTGCATTGCAGGAGGATTCTTTATCGACTGAGCATCAGGGGAGCCCCAACTACAGAATAATGCCAGGGAACTTCACCTCAATAAAAGCATTCACACCTCGCTGGTCAACATTCAGGCTGTAGGCCCTCTTAGTAATGCAGATCCCCAGGCAAGCTCGCCACCCGGATTCCCACCCGCCGAGGTGACTGTGTGCTCATCATTGAAGCCCCACCGAGAGCATTCTCCAGGGAGGTCATGCCCTCCGATTAATAACATATATGTCAAAGCCCATTAGGGGCAACTCCAAGACACCTTTCCAAATGTTTTGTTTCAAGGAAATCAATTCCCTTGGAATATGGTCTGAAACAAGCCAGCTTCACGCTGAGAATTAAAATGCTTGCTGTGTGTACTATCAAACAATACTTTCACAAGTTGCAAAAAATATAATCACATTATAGAAAATGTAGAGGATGAGAGAACAGACAGATAAAAGCCCCAATAATTCTACCACTCAAATAAAACCAGTGTTGTCATTTCGGTGTAATACCTGCTCAACATTTTTCCTTTGCTTAAGTGTTTTTAAATAGTTGTAAGCACGGCATACACACTATTTTTATTGTAGTTTTTCAGCTTCTAGCTAAGAAGCATTTACTGTGTGTTATGGCACCTGTCTCCAGGTTAGATGATAAGGGTTCAATGAGTACAAGACGGGCAATGAAAAGACACACTGCAACACAGCAAGCGAGTGGAAGTGGGTGGCAGGGCTTATGGAGGTGCACAAGGAAGGCTTCCTGGAGGAGGTTCTCTGTAATCTGAGACCCAAAGATGCATAAGAGTGAGCTCAATGAAGAGGAAATGGGAGGAGTGGTCTCTGCAGAAGCAAGTGTTTTTCACAGCATGGGTAAGACCCAGCTGAGCGAATACATGGTGTTTGGAGGACATGATGTGAGAGTAATTCAGAATGATGGGAGCTTAGACTCTGTTATATACTGAGTCTCCCCAAATTTCATATGTTGAAGCGTCAACCCCAGAGTGTGAGTATATTTGGAGATAGGGCCTTTAAAAATAATTAAGATTAAATGTGGTCATAAGAATGGTGCCCTAATCCAATAAATCTGGAAGAAAGAAAAGGAGGAAGAAATTGATTCTAAAGAATTAACTTGCATGGTCATGAAGGCTGGTAAGTCCAAAATCTGCAGAGCTGATGTCCCAGTTCAAGTTCAAAGGTTGGAAGCTGCTGTGGAACCACGAGGAAGCAGCCCTACATTCTGAAGACTGTCAGGATTCTGAAGACTGTCAGGAGGGAGGATTCTCTCTTCTTTCATTCTAGTCAAGCCTTCAGCTGACCGGGCGAGACCCACCCACAGTACAGAGTACAGTCTGCTTCACTCGGCCCACTGCTTTAAATGTTAGTGTCATCCAAAAAAAGAGTTCTCCCAGAGTCACCGAAAATGATGTCTGACCAACGGCATGGGCACCTCCTGGCCCAGTCGAGTTGATACACACAAGGAACCGTCACAGGCTCTATGGTGAGGATGACAAGGGGAGAGGCTGGGAAGTTTGCCAGGGGCCACCCCACTCCAGTACTCTTGCCTGGAGAATCCCATGGACGGGGGAACCTGGTGGGCTGCAGTCCACAGGGTCGCTAAGAGTCGGACACGACTGAGCAACTTCACTTTCACTTTTCACTTTCATGCACTGGAGAAGGAAATGGCAACCCACTCCAGTGTTCTTGCCTGGAGAATCCCAGGGACGGCAGAGCCTGGTGGGCTGCTGTCTATGGGGTCGCACAGAGTCGGACACGACTGAAACGACTTAGCAGCAGCAGCAGAGATCATAGGCCCGTTAGCTAAAACCAGGAGTTGGTCCTGAAGCCAACTGAAGCTCGACTCTGAAGTCAAAAGAAAGTTACTGAATAGTTTTAACCAGTGAATGTCGTGTTCAGTGTTACCCATTTTAAGAAAAAGCATTGAGGCTGCAGTGTGGGGAACGTGCTCAGGACCGCCCTGTACAGTTGGGCAGGTTGGGTATGACACAACTCTCGGGAAATCACTGCCTCCATTCCAGCCCATGGGAACAGCACCTCCTGGAGCTGTGCAGGGTACCATCCGAGCCGTTGTCTATCGTGGTTCTGAACGCACTGGAGACTGGAGACAGGCAGGCGGGCACCGCAGCACCGTGGGTCTGCAGAGTCTTCAGGTCTTGTATATAGTTGTGACTTGGTGGCTTTCTCCTTACTGATAAGCCATGATTTGCTTAACCTTCTTCTCGTTGTGTAAAAGTGTCATTTTGCCATAGTGATGTTAGATGCAAATAAATGTCCTCTGTGCCCTCCCATGAGGCCCTAAACACAGCATCTCACTGAGCTGCTGTTGCGCGTGAAGGTGTGGTGAGTGGCTATGCTGGGAGAACAGCCATACTCTGCGGGTGTCCTGGGCACACCCGGAGGGAGGACCACCTTCCTCCTCTGGGTTTCAAGGCTGTCCTCCAGGGAGTTTCACCTCTGAGAATCAGGAGCTAAATGCGCAAAATGTACTTGCCTACTGTCAGAAAACTTCAGTCTTTTTCTGTAGATTGAAACCCTGTAATTTTTGTTTCAGTAAAGCAAACTGTACTGTCTACATTTATTTACATTCCCTTCACATCTTCAGTAGCAAGAGATAGCTGAGAACATTTCGTTCTCCTCCCACCAAGCTGCTGTGACTTCACAAAGGCTTGTTGCTTTTGTCTTGAGGTGAGAGTGTCTCCTGAAGGTCTGCAGCAGGGCCTCCAAGCCTGAGAGAGCAGAGGAGAAAGAATAATGACCATTTCCCTCTCGCACTTGGAGGAAGACAGGAGGAAGAAATTGAACTATCAAAATGATGTCACTTTCATAATTAATTTTTTTTAACTGAGGGTGGCAGAGGATGAGATGGTTGGATGGCATCACTGACTCAATGGACATGAATCTGAGCAAACCCTAGGAGATGGCAAAGGACAGGGGAGCCTGGCGTGCTGCAGTCCGTGGGGTTGCAGGGTCAGACATGATGTAGCGGCCAAACAGCAACAGCAACTGGGGATGACTTAAAGGTCCTCCTTCTAACATGCGGAGATGTGCTCCCCATCTGCACCTTTGCCTCTGACTCCAGTAGAGTTATTCGAGAAAAGATTCAAGAGGCTTCAGTTGTGTGGCTGGTATCATATCAATAAAAGATGCTGGGGGTTTCTTTGTAGATTTGAATGGACCACTTAAAGAAGCCCCACTCAGCATAAAGGGAAGCTACCCCTGAAAGAATGTGGCAGAGGCTGCTAGAGCTCACCAACATTGTTGTTTTTTCAATATTTACTTGCTTGGCTGCGCCGGGTCTTAGCTGCAGCACACTAGCGGCCTGCGGAACCTTTAGTTGGCAGCATGAGAACTCTCAGTCCCCTGCTGAACCAAGTGGAGCCTGCTTCCCTGACCAGGGATCACAGCTGGGCCTCCTGCGTTTCAGGCATGGAGTCTTAGCCACTGGGCCTCCGCGGAAGTCCCATCATTCATGCTCTAAACCTCTCTGGCAGCTGTGCTGTGTTCCCATCCTCTCTTAGACTTGCATGTGGGCCTCTCACTGAATTCTGGTCGGTGCTATGTGAGCTGAAACGAAGACCACCACTTTCAGTCATGATCCGTGTAAACACCCTGCATGCAACCCTTGCTCCCTGTCCCCATCTTCCTACTGGAAAGGACTCTGAGATCCTAGATTGGATGGAGCCACAGGATGGAAGGGACCTGACTCCCTGAATGACTGCCTGGGACAGAGCATCCCTTCCTGGCCCAGGGCTGCCTCGGAGGGACAAACACACAGGTCCTTCCACTCTGTGGATTAGCTCTGTCAGAGAGACCTGATGAGAACACTGAGAGCAAAGAGATTCACTTGAGTGAATATTTATTGAAAACGTCTCAGTGCATCCAATTTGCTACCTAAAAGGAAAGAGTGGTTTTGTTCAGGAGACTTCAGTTGCAGTGGCCTCCAACCCCACCTGCTTCCTTAAGTGAGTGGCATGACCTTCCTCCAGACTGGAAGGGGTTTTTTCTTTGATTGTTTTGTTTGTAATGTAGTTATTTGGCTGTGCCTGGTCTTAGTTTGGCACGTGGGATCTTTGATCTTCATCGCGAGTGAGCAGAGGCCGGCAGTGAAATGCCATCCCGTGTCAAAGAGAGGAGGTGGAGACATGGCCTCATCTCAGGAGTGGACACGAGACAGGCCCCTTCCCCTGAACATACCAGAGGAAGAGGGACTCTCGATATGGGTGGTGTCCTTGAGGATCTTTTAGCTGTGGCTTGTGGAATTTAGTTCCCCGACCAGGGATTGGACCCAGCCTCCCTGCATTGGGAGTTCAGAGTCTTAGCTACTGGACCATGAGGGAAGTCCTTAGAAGGGTGTTTATTCAGCAAAATTTGGTGAGCCATTTGGTGGTAAAAAAACTATCCTTAGCATCAACCCCAAAGACACGTAAAAAGGAGAACTAAAATGACCTTCATAATAAAATTAAAAAAAGAAACCAAATTGGAGGTTTGGGGAGAGCACTTAGGAAGAGTGGATTGGGAGAGAAACAGCGCTGAGCAAGATGGCGGGGGCCAGGCGAGCAAGGACCTGGAGGTGGGGCTGCAGGCTGGAGGGCTCCCTGTCAGTTCAGGGGCTCAGTCGTGTGCACACACGGCCACTGGAAAAACCATTGCTTTGACTAGATGGACCTTTGTCAGCAGAGTAATGTCCCTGCTTTGTAATATGCTGTCTAGGTTGGTCATAACTTTCCTTCCAGGGAGCAAGTGTCTTTTAATTTCATGGCTGCAGTCACCATCTGCAGGGATTTTGGAGGCTAAAAAAAATAGTCTGTCACTGTTTCCACTGTTTCCCCATTCATTTCCCATGAAGTGATGGGACCAAATGCCATGGTCTTAGTTTTCTGAATGTTTAAGCTTTAAGCCAACTTTTTCACTCTCCTCTCTCACTTTCATCAAGAAGCTCTTTAGTTCCTCTTCACTTTCTGCCATAAGGGTGGTGTCATCTGCATATCTGAGGTTACTGATAATTCTCCCAGCAATCTTGATTCCAGCTTGTGCTTCTTCCAGCCCAGCATTTCTCATGATGTACTCTGCATATCAGTTAAATAAGCAGGGTGACAATATACAGCCTCGACGTACTCCTTTTCCTATTTGGAACCAGTCTGTTGTTCCATGTCCAGTTCTAACTGTTGCTTCCTGACCTGCATACAGGTTTCTCAGGAGGCAGGTCAGGTGGTCTGGTATTCCCATCTCTTGAAGAATTTCCCTTAGTTCGTTGTGATCCACACCGTCAAGGGCTCTCGTGGAGCACTTTTGAGGTGTCTGCTCTATCTGCTACAGTAAAAGCCCCTGTGCCGTCCCCCGGATGATCCTTGAAGCAGCTGTCCGCTCAGCCCCGAGTTCACGTGTCCTCGGAAGAGATGGAGACGGGGCTCCAGCCGGGCGAGCAGCGGCCCGCAGTGAGACACCAGCCAATGCCAGAGAGAAGCGGTGGAGACACGGACTCTTCCCAGGAGTGGACACGGCACAAGCCGCTCCCCCTGAACACGCCGGAGGAAGAGGCTCGAGATGAGTGGCTACCTTGAGGCTCCACAAAGACGGCAGAACACATCATAAAGAAGGATCAAGTTCCCCACTGCTCAGGCAGGCAGCCCCTTTTCTCTGCAGATCCATTCTAAAGAAGAGCGAATGCCAGCCTACCAGCTGGGGTTGTAAGGACAGAGGGCCATTGAAAGGCATGTTGGTAAGTAGAACGGACTCCCCACGGCAGAGGTCCTTGCTGGCCAGGGGTCGGGCAGCTCCCTGAGGTTGCGAATGGAGTGTGTGTGCACAGCACGCCCAGTGTTCCTGGGCTGGTGTCTGCTTTTCTGAGAGCCTTCTGGCTGTGAGGGAGGGAACCTTGGAGCTCAGGTTGTCTGGTCGTGTCACAAGAAGGTGGAGGGCCCCATCTTGAATGAAATCAAATCCGGCCTTTCGATGCCTGGCCCTCTGCGCAGGCAGGGCTTGCCCTGGGCCAAGGTGATGACCAGTCACCAGCCTGTCTGACTCACTGGCCACAGTGCCCTCTAGGTGACCGCTGAGCGTGCTCCCCGGATGCCCCGGCTCTCTCCCTGGGCACTGGGCCAGCTCGAGAGGAAAATTCCTGTGATCTACAGTTGCAGGAGACGGTGACTCATAAAGAAAAAGGGCCCCTGAATTCAGTGTTTTTCCTGTCCCGTCTGGGACACTCGAGGGCCCCATGACTTGCTGGCTGGCCTCGCAAGCGTCCATGGAGGCCCCGCACAGAACCGGGCTCTCTGTGCGCTCCACGAATCGTGTCTTCTCATCTGCTCCCTCTGTGTCTCCTTCCTGCCACGGCTGTTGCCGCCATCAGTCAATATCCAATACCCAGTTCTGCCCAGGATGAGGCCAGCCCCCTCGCTGCTATGAATGTCTTGGTTAGTCCTCCTGCCCCTCTGTGAGTTGACCTCGGCCCTGAGGAAAGCCAGATGCCCTCAGAAGGGCTGTGATGCCCAAGTGATCCCTGATGCGGTAGCGAGTCTCTGGGAATGGAGCTCTGAAGGAGGCAGCCTTCAATGTTGAATGTTCATTGGAAGGACTGATGTTGAAGCTGAAGCTGCAGTACTTTGGCCACCTGACACAATGAGCTGAGTCGCTGGAAAAGACCTTGATGCTGGGAAAGATTGAAGGCAGGAGAAGGGGACGACAGAGGATGAGATGGCTGGATGGCATCATCAACTCAATGGACATGGGTTTGGGTGGACTCCAGGAGTTGGTGATGGACAGGGAGGCCTGGTGTGTTGCGGTCCACGGGGTCGCAAAGACTGAACAACAGAGCAGCCCTTGTAATCAGGAACCTATTTTGTTTGTTAGCATCTCGTCCCTTGTTTTTCCATAACGTCTCCCCCATCCATCTCGTCTCAGCGTTCTCCCTGACAGAGGCCACAGGGACATCTGCCCAGGCCCAGAGCAATAGCAGCTGCTGCTTTAAGAAGTGGTTTGACAAAATTCTGTAAAGCAATGATCCTTCAATTTAAAAATTAATGCATTGGCAAAACAAACAAACAAAAATAAAAGAAGTGGTTTGAAAGAGCAGAGGCTTTAGCTTTGCTGGCTATTGAGCAAAACTTCAGCTTTGCCTTGGCAGAGTCTCATGGCCTAGGGTCTTCTCCTCAGGATTGCATTTTAAGAGCATCCAAGTTTGCTGGGGTCCAGCCCCAGTGGATCCAGGGTAATTTGAAGCAGGGACAGAGTCAGCATCCTAGGAATTAATTGCTTAATTAAAGATATAGAGGGAGATTAGAATGAAATAGCGTAGTAGGAAAATTAGTGGAGAAAAAGAAGCTGAATAACTTGGTTTATGTGGGATATCAATAAAGCTTCGGGACAAGAAGCTTGCACCACCTACGTAGGCCACCGGCGCCCACTTGGATATTGGAGGGTGCCCCCCTTGGGCTCCCTCTTGCATGGAACTTAAATGCCAGGGCAAAATTAGCAGGCTTGGTGAGCACCCACACCCTAGATGGGAATTCAGCCAGAAAAGCGGAGAACAAGAAAGAACGACATGGGGGACTCAGTCTTCCCAGAAACTGATCTGTTTCTTTATTTTCAGGTTTGCTTATATACCTTTTGTTACACATAGAGACAAATGGAAATTTCAAAGTCACACAGGGGTCAGCAGTCCTGACCTTTATCAAAATCAGGTGCTTCATATAATAGTATACAAAAAGGTCTTAGGGTTTTACATCATCTTCTGGCCATTAGGCCTGCTGACATTTTACGACCCTTTCTTTCTGATAACGGTCAGTTAACCAGAAAACTTATTTTTTCCAAGGGTGTTTTTTCTTAAACCAGGTGCCACCCTCTGAAGGTACCAGATAAAGTTGCATTCCTATAGGGTGAGTGTGTAGTGGGTTACAACTAAGAAAGGAATTTATTTAACCTAAGGTTAACATGATTAATCTTAAAGGCTAATACTTATTTCTCCTATATGCTAGTTATATATTTATTAACACGTATAAGGGCAGGGGATTTAGCAGCAAATATTGGTTCAACAAATGAAAAACCCTTCACCAATATAATTCCTAATCAACCCACTATACTAATAATTTCTAACTTCCTGAAAGAATCTGCCTTTAATAAGTCTGAAACATCTCGTGCCTCTCATGATTGGGAGGCTGTAAACAATCACATGTGGCCAGACGAACCTATACAGGCAGGCTAGATAACCTTCAGAGGAGTTTGTAAGTTGAAACACTCTTGTTACGCCCAGGAATTTTTATTAACTGCAGCTGTAGGTTAACTCCTTCTCTGAGAGAGGTGGTGGGGGGTCAGCCCCCCGTAAAGTCAGAGGTGTAGGTGAGAGCATGAAACAGTAAAGTAGGCAGACTCTGGTTTTGGGGGTAGATGCTCGGGAACAGGGGGTTTCCTGAGGCTCGATCCTGCCTTTGCGGATGCCGAAGCCTCCTTCCTCATGACCTTTGCCACGGGGTGGAGTTCCTCACGCTGGCTCCCAGCACAAGTTACTCAAACTCTCTGAGCCTCGCTTTCCTCATCTGTCCATGGGGTTAGTTTGAATCTGGTGCAGATGTCATAAATGGAGATCAGATCTGCCACGTGCATGGCCCAGCGCCTGGTGCCAGCTGTGATGGGCAAATGCTTAGTTGATGTCGAAGTTCTACCAATGGTCATAGTAGCTAATCCAGAGTTTATCAAACTCAAACAGAACTGATTCCATGTCACCTGCAAGATTCTGGGCCAACTGGCAAACCAGCGTGCTAGAGATAAGGAATATGTCAGCTGGATGGTCTAGAAAGTCCGAGGGCTGGAGCGTCTTTCCCAGGGCACTGCCGCTGCTGCTGCTGCTGCTAAGTCGCTTCCATTGTGTCCGACTCTGTGTGACCCCATAGATGGCAGCCCACCAGGCTCCTCTGTCCCCGGGATTCTCCAGGCAAGAATACCGGAGTGGGTTGCCATTTCCACCACACAGAGCCCTGCAAGTCTGCACTGGAGTACGGTAGACGTGCAAATCCAGGCAAAGAGTATCAGCCGATGTTTAAGGGGATTGACGATAAGCCACTTTACACCCCAGAGTCATTCTCTCCATTGCAGGGATAAAGGAGAGGGTGCTGACCACCCAGTGCCGGACAGACTGAAGCCCTTTCCTCGGGGTGCTCTGTTCCGGACTTTGTGGTGAGCCTGCCCTTCCATGAGGGCATGCTTCCTTCAGCCTGCCCAGCTCCCATCTCCCTGTGGAGTGGCGGCCTGCTCCAACGACATGGGGGTCCCCAGCCTGCTCCCAGCCTCCGCCCCTGACTTGGACTGGTTGTTCCCAGGCCTCCTGGACGGTGCGTTCACAGATGCACCTGGAGACGGGGCATCTTTTGCAGCTGGCTGCCATTAATTAAGGCTTTGACGCTGGCTTTTAGAGCTTTCGTTTCATGGAGTGACCTTTTCCTCCAAGCTCTATGGGCTCCTAAGGCTCTGTATACAGCATACACACCCCACGCAATTACGCTCGTTCTTTTTATATAGAAGGGTTTTTTTGTTTGTTTTGTTTTGTTTTGTTTTTGCCCCAGGAAGAAGCTGAAAGGCAGTGCTAGGTGCTCAGGAGTTGGACATTTTTGTTGTTGTTGTTGTTGTTTTCATTAATTTATTTTTAAGTGAAACAAAGATGAATATTTTTAATGATAAAATGTACAATTCACACAGAAGACAGACATCTTAAACCATTAGACACCTAACAACAAACAAAGATACATAAATAAAGCAAAAATCAGAAGAAATACAAGGGAAAGCAAAAAAATATACAATCGTAGTGAGACGTATTGACATTTTTCTGAGGATGTTTTATCAAATGTGTATCAAATGTGGAAAAATAAGATTAGGAGCATCTTAAATGATGTCAAATAATTTAAATAAAATAGATTTCCATTTATATTAATCTTATGTCCTACACAAATATATTTAAAATTTTGTATCTCATACATTGGCATTAGATATAGGAGCTGGACATTTGACTGTCTTCTCCTTTGAGGCCATGTACTGTCCATTTTAAACGCTTTCAGGATTTTGGCTGCCATCTTTGACTCCAAACTCTCTATCTCTACTCTCAACCTCTGGTGGTATGCTGGAGCTGGCTTAAATGTACTCATAACAATTAATCATTAAAAATTTAAGAAATGTGCAAGCTAGCTTTTAAGCCATTGGTAAATACTTACTCCTTGGAAGAAAAGTTATGACCAACCTAGGTAGCATATTCAAAAGCAGTGACATTACTTTGCCGACTAAGGTCCGTCTAGTCAAGGCTATGGTTTTTCCCGTGGTCATGTATGGATGTGAGAGTTGGACTGTGAAGAAGGCTGAGCCCCGAAGAACTGATGCTTTTGAACTGTGGTGTTGGAGAAGACTCTTGAGAGTCCCTTGAACTGCAAGGAGATCCAACCCATCCATTCTGAAGGAGATGAGCCCTGGGATTTCTTTGGAAGGAATGATGCTAAAGCTGAAACTCCAGTACTCTGGCCGCCTCATGCGAAGAGTTGACTCATTGGAAAAGACTTTGATGCTGGGAGGGATTGGGGGCAGGAGGAGAAGGGGACGACAGAGGATGAGATGGCTGGCTGGCATCACTGACTCGATGGACATGAATCTGAGTGGACTCCGGGAGTTGGTGATGGACAGGGAGGCCTGGGGTGCTGCGATTCATGGGGTTGCAAAGAGTCGGACACGACTGAGCAACTGAACTGAACTGACCTGAACTTGAAATCAGTCATGGTAGACATATTTACCTTGGGAATTGGCGAATATTGTAAATCAGGGTTTTGTTTGCTTTTCAGGGAGTAGGCTTACCAAAAGGTCCCTGGTAAAGATGACCTCCCTTCCACATTCCAGGACAGCCAGTTGCCCAGTGGACATCTGCATGAAGATGACGATGGACACCTCAGACTCAACAGCCGCCAAACTGAGCTGCCTTTCCCATCAACATTGTCATCCTCTTACATTTTCTGTTCCTATCGATGGCGGCAACAGAGGCCAAGGGTCAGGGAATTCAAAATACGAAGGGGATGAGGCATGAGGTTAGGCAGAGGGCTAACTTCAGAGACAGGGAAGAGCTTCCTTCTCCGTACCCCAAGGCAGGAACAGCACCATGGATAGGTGAAGAGTGAGTCTGTAAGTAAGGGCAGAAGTTCCCTTTCTCAGCCATAAAGTAAAGGTAGAGACTTCACTCTAAGTGGAGGGGTGAATAATGCTTTAGCAACCACTCGAATAGGAGCAGAGAGTATCTGAAAACGATTCATTCTTAGCTGTGCGGGTCTTAGTTGCCCCCAGCCAGGGATCGAACCCAGGTCCCCTGCACTGGGAGTTCAGTCTTAGCCACTAGACCCCCCAGGGCAGTCTCAACAACAACTCATTCTTTCTTGCAGTAGCATCTAGCGGGGTCTACGTGTGTAAGTCCCTCAGTCGTGTCTGACTCTTTGCAACCCCATGGACTGTAGCCCTCCAGGCTCCTCTGTCCATGGGATTCTCCAGGCAAGAGTACTGCAGTGGGTTGCCGTTCCCTTCTCCAGGGGATCTTCCCAACTCAGGGATCGAACCTGGGTCTCCTGAATTGTAGGCAAATTCTTTACTGTTTGAGTCCCTGGGGAAGCACAGCTGAATCTATACTGCGATTTTTTTCACTGAATCTTAAAGTATTCAGGTTGCTGAATACTTTAGCCTGACCTAATAATGCTAGAAGAAGGTGGGCAGAGGTTTAAGGAACTATTTCACGTGGTTTACAAATGTCCCTGAGATACAGACATTCTGAGAAGCAGAGAAGGGGGCAAGGAGCACTGGGGAGGTGCCTCTGGTCCAGCTGGTGGCCAGTCTTCCAGCTGCGCTTGCTTGCCTCCAGAGGTTGCTCATCTTTCTGCCTTCCGCAGTTCCGCTCTCCATGCTTATGTCAAAGCACACATTGTTAATCAACTCCAGCACTTTCCTCACTGAACCTGCAAGCGCTCTCGGGTCCTTTCCAGCAGCCACCACTGCTACCAGCCCTGCCTTAATTCACAAGAACGTGTAAGGAAAGAGGGAGGCTTCAGGACTCACAGGTAGTATGTTCGCCACTTGTTTTGAAACATCAAAATGATTCATCCATACTTGAAAATGGCTGTGTGTTAACTACACACACTGAAGCAGAGTTTTCCATAAAAATGGATACCATTTTCCTCCTCTGATCAAAAGTAAAAGAAATATAAAAATTTCCAGAGGGCAGTGCAACCCGGAGTGCAAGTATCTTGGCCCAAACTGGCTTTTTGTTGTTGTTGTTGTTGATGATATAAGGTAGATTCACCCAATAGGAAGATGAATTTAAGATAATCCGTGGGCGATGCTCAAACATGCACCCCGCGCAAAGAGGAATCAAGTGGGATCAGGATGTTAGACTGGACAAGAAGGCAATTCTCAAGGACTCTGCCAGCTCGAAATGTTCTCATTCTATGATTTGCAAAACAAGCCAGGGTCCTTTAGGGATCCCCTTAAATGGAAATCAGCATCCCAGGGAGCCTGTCCTTATTCTCCAGGTAATCGGTGAGGCTCACATACGTTTATACCTTCTGAAAGCCTGAGATCCAGCAGCTTGCACCAAGGTACTCTCGTGAGCAATAAAAGGTGAGGTTAAGGTTACTGGAACCATCACTGATGACGGGAAACACGGATGTGCGTGTCAGCGCCGTGCTGTAGACTCGGGCACAGACTCCATGTGTATTCGCATCTGCTGTGACTATGCCTGTGGGGGGGGGGGTGTCTGTCCCTTTAGTACAGCAGCCTCTGTTAGGAATGGCTGAAGGCCCCCTGTGCGAAGAAGTTGTCCTTGGAGTGGGGCTAGAAAGTCACGCTTTAGGATTTCAAAGAGGAGTAGCAGATGAAAGCCTGGGGGGCTGCAGGTGTAGGCTGCCCACATAAGCCTGGACCCTGAGTGCCTGCCATGAGCCCAGCTCGCTCTCCGTGGGGGGACGCTGTAGAGACAGCGACCCACCCGCCCCAGGCTCTGAGAGCACATGGCCAGGGTGGGCCTGGCGGCTCTCACAGAACCGCGTCAGCCCCTCAAAGCAGAGTCCACGCACGGCTGGGCCTCGGGCAGACAGCGGAGTCCACGCACGGCCGGGCCTCGGGCGGACAGCAGTCCTGCCGGGAGCCCCAAGGCCCCGCGTCCAGCCGGGCCCCGCACGCCTGTCGGGCTGGCTCTCCCGCAGCCATCCTGAACTTCCTGTGGCCCACGTCCCTGTGAGCGCCTGGCCCCACCATCACCATGAGGAGTCGCTCCATTTGGCCGTTTTCTTTTCTTTTCCTTTGGGCACCCCGGGTCTTCACGGCCGTGCCAGGCTCTCTCAGATTGCAGGGCGGGGCCGGTCTCCAGCTGTGAGCCGCAGGCTCCTCACCGCGGCGCCTTCTCTGGCTTTGGACCTTGGGCCTGTGCGCTGGAGACCGTGCTCCGCAGCTCCGGTGCATGGGTTTAGTTGCTCCATGACACGTGGGATCTTCCCGGACCAGGGGTTGAACCCGTGTCTCTGGCACTGGCAGACGGATTCTTAAGCAATGGACCTGCAGGGAAGTCTTTGGCCATGTTCCGTGGTGAACAGCACACGCCTCTGCAACCTCAGCTTCTTTGTCTTGTGCCTCAGTTCCGTTCAGTCCAGTCGCTGAGTCATGTCTGCCTCTACAACCCCATGGACTGCAGCAGGCCAGAGCTTCCCGTCCCTCACCAACTCCCGGAGCTTACTCAGACGCACGTCCAGTGAGTCGGTGATGGCACCCAACCATCTCATCCTCTGTCGTCCCCTTCTCCTCCTTGGGTACCCACAGGCTTTTCCTGCTGCAAACCTCTAATAATGAGCAGAAGGGCCATTTGCCCAGGTCTCACAGGACTCGGGTCCTGGAGGGGGCCCAGCCTTCCATTCGGGGGTCCACGCGGCAGAGCGGCTCCTGCTCTTGTGGAAGCTTCTCCCCGCGCCGGCTCCCCCCTCCCCCAGCTCTGCCCCGGTCTCCTGGCTGCCCCTCCCATCCTTCAGCCTCTGGCTCCTGGGGCTCCCTCTCCTGTCCACACCAGCATCCTGGAAGGCACTAACCACCCAGTTCCCCGGCCTCCCAGTCGGCCTCGACCTCAGTAGCCTCTGCTTCTCTCACTTCTCCCCTTAATCTTGTCCTTGGTGCTCCGTGAATCGCTCTCAAAGTCTAAAGCTTTCGAAGCCCACACCCTGAACAGTCCCTGGATGGGGTCTTTCTGAAACCCCTCTCTCTAGAGCTGTGTACCTCTTCAGTCTCCAAGAGACCCCGAGTTGCTTGTTACTCCATTCCTCACACACACCCTAGCCCCACTCGCTTCCTCCTCCAGCCTCGAACTGCAGCCCATACGCCAGAAATCCCCGCTGGACACACACTGTCACCCCCAGGCGGGGCGCGAGCCTGCTGTCCCACCTGTTACGGGGCCTCCACACTGCACTGACCTTGACTTCTATTTGCAGATGGATTCTGTAGAATTGGATTCTTGTCTCTTTTCTAAGTCTATTTCTTGCTGTCACACCCCCGCGTCTGGAGCAGCGCGGCAACCTGCCCTCTGCCAAAGCTGCGGAGACACGGACGGCCACCCCCACGCGGCAGCTCGCCAGCGGGACTTGGGATGACTCCTGCTCTTCCTGTCCCTCGACTCCCTCCCTGGCTGTGCCAGGCGCTCCGGCTCTCCTCACTTCACCAGCCCGTTCCCGTTCTTTCCCTCTAACCAGCTCAGGGAGAATATGAGAGGCTCTTCACCATGGAATCACTCAACTTCCTCCTTTCCCGCCGTCATTCCCTCAAACTCATTTTCCAGGACACACGGCTGCTCAGTGAGAGACCACCTTTCCCAGCCTCTCTGCAGTCAGTGTGGCCATGTGTCTGCTTTTCTCTTATTTGTCTGCACCCCTCAGCATGCAGGTTAGTTCCCCTGACCAGGGATCAAACCTGAGTCCCCGCCCCACCCCCCACAGCGGAAGCCAGGAGTCTTAACCATTGTACAGCCAAGGAAGTCCCTCTAAGTTCTTTCTAATAGGAAAGCCGGCGTGGGCTGGTCATTTCCTTAAAGAGCTGGCTTGTCCCTTTTCTTCCCAAGGTCTGAGGATGACCTTGGATCTCGTGTTGAGGATGGCCACGCTGCCTTGCTGGCCGGGTCTCTGCCCCCTCTCTCTGGATGGGCAGGTGATGGAAGATTCAGTCCTGTCTTTGAGTCACTGGATCCCAGGGTCCCTTTGTTACAGCAGGCTGGCCTTTGCCTGGATAACCTCCTCAGACATCTATCTTTATTGGCACCTTTGCTGCCTACCCCTCACCTGTCTCAGAGGCCAAGATGAACCTCTGTTTGCCAAGGTGGATTCCTCCCCCCGGGGTGTCCCCTTCTTTATCTGTGACTTGGCTCCAGCGAGTACGCACTCTCTCGCCTAAATCTCCACGTGGCCCCTTTACTGGCTGAGCTCCCTGCACCTGTAAACTGCTGTTCCCTCTCCCCCTTCACAGCCTCAAAGCAAGCCCTCTGTGACACTCGCCCCCCAGCCAGCCCCTCCTCTCTCCAGCTCCCCTGCCAAGCTCCTCGCAGACGCGGTTTCTGCTTTCTGCCTCCCCTCCCCTCCCGTTTCCTCTGCAGCCCACTGGTCTGCACGTTCCCCCATCAGAGGGAAGTGCTTTCAGAGGCGCCCCGGCCTCTGGGACTCTGATCCCCAAAGAGGCCTTTCCCCTCTGGCTCCTGCTTGTCCTCTCGGCTCCGAGGAATCCCAGGGAACACGCAGCCCCGGGGCGGCCGGCTCCTTCCCAGGTCCCTGAACACAGGCTTCTGTTCCCAAGGACTCCGGTCCTGTCTTTCCCCACCACCCACTTGACTTGGACAAGTTCCTGGCCCCCCGTAGTCTTGACCACCAGACACCAGGTCAGATCAGATGTCTGCCCTCCTTGTTCTCCCAAATCTGACCCACGCCTCTGACTGCTGGCTTGACCTCTTGGGTACTCCACCGGCACACCGCAAGCAGCCTGTCCAAGCCCGTGTCTCTTCTGTCCCTTTTCCCAAACGGCCTCCTCTTCCTCCTCTCCCTCTCTCCCTCGGCCAGTGGCGCAACCAGTTCCCCACCCAGCCACCTGGGCTCAGAGCAGTCGTGGGCCCCTCGCCCTCGCCCTCCACAGCTCCTTGGGCTCACAGTGGTCGTGGGCCGCCCTCGCCCTCCACAGCTCCTTGGGCTCACAGCGGTCGTGGGCCCCCCTCACCCTCCACAGCTCCTTGGGCTCACAGCGGTCGTGGGCCGCCCTCGCCCTCCACAGCTCCTTGGGCTCACAGCGGTCGTGGGCCCCCCTCACCCTCCACAGCTCCTTGGGCCTGTGTGCATGCTCAGTCACCCAGTTGTGCCCGACTCTTCCTGACCCTATGGACCCGCCAGGCTCCTCTGTCCGTAGAATGTTCCTGTCAATACTAGAGTGGGTGGCCATCTCCTTCTCTGGGGGACCTTCCTGATCGAGGGATGGAACTCGCATCTCCTGCGGCTCCTGTGTCTGCAGGCGGGCTCTTTACCCCTGGGCCACCGGGGAAGCCTCACGGCTGCTCGGGAATCCATTCTTCCTCTTTGGCTTCACAGCTGTGTCCCAAACCTACCCAGCTCTTCCCGCTGCAGCGCAAGTCTCCACTCTCACGTTTGGCGATGGCATCCCTGCGTTTAGGCTTGCCCGCCTCAGCCTACCCCCATGTGCTTGGTCGTTCTGTCGTGCCCGTCTCTCTGTGACCCCATGACTGCAGCCCGCCAGGCTCCTCCGTCCACGGGATTTTCCAGGCAAGGACACTGGAGCGGGGCACCGTTTCCTGCTCCAGGGGGTCTTCCCCACCCAGGGATCGAGCCCGTGTCTCCTGCAGTGCAGGCGGGTTCTTTCCCCACTGAGCCACCTGAGCAGCCCACCCACCCTCACCTTGCTGCCAAAGCTGCCCTTCAGAAGCGCACATTTCTGCTGTGTCTCTGAGTTCCCCCGTGCTCCCGTGTAAGACCCCAGCTCATCAATGCCCAGCGCACCCTCCCTACTCTGGAGACTGGCCCCTGGGCTCTTCCCTGTCTCAGACCCTGCCCTCCTGTGTCCTGGGGATCACTCTCACTTCTCACCCAGAATGTGTTTGTTCCTCCGGCAAGGCTCCTCCCAGCAGCAGTCAGCCTCGGTTCCCCTCCGCCCTACTTGCTGCTCCTGGAACTCTCTGTGCATGGCCGAATGGAGCCCTGCCTTAATATCCCGAAACACACACTGCATTGCTCTGCAGTGGACCTCTGTCTCTCTTCTTGATCACCTAGCATCTGAACCTTCTTCCCACACTTGGGGTGTCTTCCACTTCTTAGAAGCCTACCATCCCCTGTCGGAACAGAAAATGCCATTTTCCTTCCCTCCCAGCTTCCTTTCACTGAAACAGGGGCTCCTGACCTGTCTTTTCCAGTCGGATGTTCATCTTCGGCTTGACTCAGAAACGTGTGGCCCAAAGAGGCAGAGCCCCTGGGGACCCCAGCTGACAGGCGTGGTTGCAGCAGGGGCGGACGCATCAGAGGCCGGAACTGAGGTCTTGTGTCCCTGGTAGCAGCGGTACAAACCCCGGGCATGCTTCTGAGCCTCAGTCTGAGTCTCTGGCCCATTATGCAAGCCCTGAAGTATCCTTCTCTCCTCACTGTTAAAATTAACTTTTATTGCAGGATAGCTGCTTCACAGTGTTGCGTTAGTGTCTGCTGTACGGCAAAGTGGATCAGTTGTACATACACATACTGACGCTTTCAAACATCAGTTTGGTGCTGGAGAAGACTCTTGAGAGTCCCTTGCACTGCAAGGAGATCCAGCCAGTCAATCCTCAAGGAAATCAACCCTGACTACTCATTGGAAGGATGGATGCTGAAGCTGCAGTACTTTGGCCTCCTGATGCGAAGAACTGACTCATTGGAAAGACTCTGATGCTGGGAAAGATTGAAGGCAGGAGAAGAAGGGGAAGACAGAGGATGAGATGGTTAGATGGCATCACTGACTCAATGGACATGAGTCTGAGCAAACTCCAGGAGATAGAGAAGGAAAGGGAAGCCTGGTGTGCTGCAGTCCATGGGGTCGCGAGGAGTCGGACATGACTGAGCGACTGAACAACTCTTTTTTAGATTTTTCCCCATGTAGGCCATTATAGAATACTGGGTAGAGTACCCTGTGCTGTGCGTTAGGTCCTTATTAGTTATCTATTTTTTAAGATAGTTTTTTAAGTTTTATTTATTTATTTTTTAAAAATATGTGTTTAACTGCATTGGGTCATAGTTGCTTGTTGCAGAGTCAGTAGTTGTGGGGTATGGGCTTAGTTGCACCACGGCGTGTGGGACCTTAGTTCCCAGACCAGGGATCAAACCTTCATCCCCTGCACTAGAAGCCAGATTCTTCACCATTGGACCAGCAGGGAGTCCCCTGTAGTTTGTTTTTAATTGGAGGATAATTGCTTTACAATGTCCAACAGTGTGAATCAGCCGTAAGTAAACATGTGCCCCCTCCCTTCTGAACCCCCTCCCACCCCTCTCCCCTCCCACCCCTCCAGGTCGTCACCGGGCATCAGGCTGAGCTCCGTGTGCTAACAGGAGCTTCCCACTCACCGTCTGTTTTACAGATGGTCTTTTAATAAATCCTTTTCCTGCTTGGTTTGTCGAGAACTGGGTTCTGTTGCCACCAAGAGCCCTGACTGTCTCTGGCAGGCTGAGGCAGTGAGCCCGCCCCTCCAGGGCAGGAGTCGCTTCCTTGCCTTCGTGCCTGCACCTGCAGCACACAGTGGGCATTCAGCAGCTGCTGCATTTGTGCACAGACTGCCAGTTGTGTCTAGGCCCAAGTCAAGGAGACATTATGCTTTTGAGCATCGTCATCCTCCTGCTTCCAAGGAGGCAGCAATCAGGGCAGATAGTAATGATCTGACTCTCGCATGCACAGCTGCCCCCTTGCTCAGTGAAAGGTCTATCTCCATTGCCTCCATCCCTGCCGACCCCTGCTTCCTCGGCGGGCTGCAGGCCCCCTGTCCCCATGACCCAGACTAATCAGAAACCAGGAGGTGAGCTCTTGCTGTGCCTATAGCATCATCCCCTCCCTCCTTTCACCTGGGAGAGGAAGGATGAGATGCCCTTCCTTGTGGGCCCTGGCTAATGTATCCCATCCAATATTTATGCTCCACACGTACCTGAACTTCCCAAGCTGTGCCCTGTTTATGCATTCATGAGCAAGTGCTCAAGATAATGTCATTCCTTCAAACAGAGCTGAACCCATGGCTCCTCTTTATGAGGGATTACAGGCTGTTTTTTCTTTATTTGTAAATGCGCCAGCCTAAAAAAAAAATACCGTGTTTTGTCAGAGACAGCTGATTAAACACCTCTGAGTATCTGTCAGTGCAAACCGCGAGATCATTAATTTATGCTGTAAAAAGAATAGCTGGGGAAGTGTGACTTAGACGGGTGTTGTTCCTTTCCTCGTTTGAAACAAATAACATTTGCATCCTTGGAAAGAATGTTGTGAAAAAATCACCCTAATGGATCAGTGTCTTCCAGAGTGACACTGGTCGCGTCACTTCGGCGCTCATCTATTTCAAGCCTCAAAGTGGTTATTTTAGTCTTAAACAGCAGGTGTCCTGATATGGAAAAGCTTCTAAATTTGCATGGGCTTGGAAAGCCTTCGACCTTTCTCTTGGCTCTCTCCCTTCCCGCCTGCACCCCTCTTTATTTCCTCGTCATCTGCCACAGCCTCAACATCACTGCGTAGTTTCCAAATAACTTCTGCATCTTGTTACTATCTTGGCCTGAATTTGCAGATCAAGGGGCTGCTGCTCCAGGTGGAGTTCGTCTGGTGGGTTTGTTTTGAGTGTGGATTTAAAGAAGCGTCAACTACTGTTTTTTTTTTTGGTTTTGTTTTTGTTTTTTTTAACAAAAATTTAGCAGGAGACAATGTTCCTTCCGGAGATGTAAAGGCTGCATTTACTAAGTTGAACAAAGTGTTTATAAAGTGGAATGTTTGCACCACTTTATTATAAAAATACCTCATGGATCTTCTTTTGCTATAGCATTTGTATGAAATCTGTTTTTCAAATCTGTTGCCACTTCCAAAGACACTTTCCTGTGGATTCTGCAGTATATCCTAGTCTGCAGAGACAAATACAGAGACCAGTCAATTTACACTATTAAAACTATACACGGAACAACTTGATTATTTCATTTGATCCTCATAATAACTCTTTCAAGACAACAGGGCCCTACTTTGCAGGTAATGAAGCAATCTCAGGCTTTTCTGGAGGGAAAGGCTTAAGACTGTATAGAATTTGTACATAGTTCAGTTCAATACACAATCTCCTTGAGTATTGTGCCAGGAGCTAAGGACGTAAAGATGGACTAAATGCAACTTCTGCCTTCAAGCTCAAAGTCAAGCATCTGTGGAGCCAGGAATTTAACCCAGGTCTTCTAATTGCAAATCCTTGTCTCCCTTTATGGTCTCAGCTCTGAGGTTTGGGCCAGCTTTAGGGAAAACCATCAGATATGAGAAATTTGCCTTCAGTAAGGATCCTCCCTTTGGTACCCTCCTTTCTTCTCAAGCACCAAACACGCTCATGCTTCCCAAAGCCCTCTCTGACATTTGCCTTCCAAGCTCCCCAGTATTTCCACTCCCTCCTTTTCTCTCCCAGACTCAGCTTGCCTGGGTCTTACTCTGGCTCACAGCTACTGAATCTTAGAAGTGTTTCTAAACTTTTTGACCATGACCTACGGCGACAGGGCCACTAAATAAAGCTCATAGGGCTTTAGTGAGAGACCCTTTAAAAAGTGTCCCTTCTTCAGGGGAGTCACAGCCCTCCACTGGGTTGCACAGCTCGGCAGTCGGAAGACCCCTTCACCCCCTTAACCAGGCAGTCCTAGAGCACAGCCTGTGGAGCAGTATGGGGCAGTCTGTAGTGAGAAGTGTATCTTGCATCGTCTTGGTGGTCAAAGCCAAAGGAGCTCTCCTGCCACTGTCCATGGTCCTGAACAATTCCACCATGCAGGGACACACGTCTTCTATCCCTGGGTCCCCAGTGGTTCTTGCTGAATGTTCTTAGCATGTGTAGGTTTCCCCTGTTTATTTTTCATCTTGGTGAAAAATCTGCCCTTTTTTTCCATCAAAACACAAATAGGAACCAAGGAGAATGAATACGAGCAGCCTGGATTTGAAGGCCTGGCCACGTTTACTGGCGGGATCTTGGAGGGGCTACTTAGCCTCTCTGGACTTTAGTTTCTCCATCTTTAAAGTGAGGGCCAGAGTATTCAAATAGCTCGCAAGATTGCTCTGAGGGTTAAATGAGATAACGTACGCGAAGTAGTTGGAGAGTGTGTTTGTGGAAAAAACCCAGCAAATGCTTTCTAGTAATAGTAATAGTTCTGAACATAATAATTAATGTAATTTTAGGAATGATATTTTTAAACAGACACTTCCTTATCACCTGGAAATATGTATCCCTTCTCTACCTGTAACAAAGTCAAGCCAAAAACATGGAAAAACAGATTCATTATTTCAACAGAGAATATTATATACTGAATTTGTTAAACAAATGTTGAAGGGAGGATAAAGCTAAAAGAGAACGTTGAGGTAACTCAGAGAGAAACAGCAGGAAGCAACTTCCAATCCTCAGGGTTGAAGAGGCAACGAGGACATGTTATGCTTCCGAGTCTTGAAGGGTGGACGAGGACACCTCTCTGCCCAACATGATAATAAATTAATAACTGGCAATAGCTTGGCAAACTATCAGTCTAGTTGACCAAGAAAGAAAAGCCTTTCTTTAATATGTGGGTCAGTATTTTACCACCTCTATGCTCTGCAATTTGTCTTGAGACAACATTTTACTTGAAAAAACCATTAAGAAAAATTATTCACAACTTGGAAAAAGATAAAGAATGTTGCAGATCTTTTAATATCATATTGGGGCATTGTCCAGCATATACTCCCAAGGATTACTAATTCTCTAGAAAAACGTATCTTTGTTTCATGCACTATTAATCAGGCCCTAGACTGTGCAGAGTTCTATGTTAGCTTGAGGAAAGATTGATAAACTGCAAATAATTTTGTTCAGTAGAGATTTAAGTTATTACTGTCCTATAAAAAAAAATAGCCCCAAAGATTACAGATTTGCTTCCCCGGAGAACATTGAATAGTTTTATATCTAATGTAGCAGTTTTATTTCAGCATTCTTTTCCCGACGGACCAAGTGTTGTCGTTGTTCAGTTGCTAAGTCATATCCGACTCTACAACCCCATGGACTGCAGCAAACTCGTGTCCATTGAGTTAGTGATGCTATCTAACCATCTCATCCTCTGCTACCCTCCTCTCCTGCTGTCTTCAATCTTTCCCAGCTTCAGGGTATTTTGCAATGGGTCAGCTCTTTGCATCAGGTGGTCAAAGTATTGGAGTTTCAGCTTCAGCCATCAGTCCTTACAAATAAATATTCAGGGTTGATTTCTTTTAGGATTGACTGGTTTGATATCCTTGCAGCCCAAGGGGCTTTCAAGAGTCTTCTCCAGCACCACAGATCAAAAGCATCAATTCTTTGGTGCTCAGCCTTCTTTATGGTCCAACTCTCACATCTTTATATGATTACTGGAGAAACCATCACTTTGACTATATGGACCTTTGTCAGCAAAGTGATGTCTTTGTTTTCCAATATGCTGTTTAGGTTTGTCACAGCTTTCCTTCCAAGGAGCAAGATACCTGTTCCTATATATCTTGAATAAGTATATGGTTTTGAATACTCTTTGAATCAGCTTTACCATCCTGCAGGTTTCCTCCTGAATAAATATATTAATCAGTGTTCTCCCAAGAAACAGAACCCATGGAATATGTATAGGTAAAGAGAGAAAGAATGAGATTTACCATGAAGAATTTGTTCATGTGACTTTGGAGGTTGAGAAGTCCAATGCTCTGTCATCTTCAGGCTTGAGACTCAAGAAAGCTGGTGATGCAGTTTGAACACCTAGAAGCTGGAGTCAGTGGTGTGGATTCCAGTCCTTATCTGAAGCCTTGAGAATCACCAGTGCCAAAGGCTAAAAAAGGTCACTGTCCCATCTCAACCACGCAGGCGGAGAGAGAGAAGGGGAGAATCCTCTCTTCCTCCTGCCTTTTTCTAATCAAGCCCTCGGGGGATGGAATGAAGACCACCCACCCAATTTGGGAAGGACCATCGCTTTACTCAGTCCACTGATTCAATTGCTAACCTGTTTTGGAAACACCATCACAGACACACCCAGAAATAATATTTAACCAGATATCTGGGTATCCTGAGATTCAGTCAAGTTGACACATCAAATTAACTATCACAATGAGTTACATAAACCTCTAACCTGAGTTCACTATACACTTGTAAGATAATCATATTTTTACCTATTATGTTTTGACAGGAACGGGAATGGGAAGGGTATTGCCTTCAGCCAAAGTCACACAGAAAATCAAGGCATCAAGATCCTCCTTCAAGTCTGGCTGCCTCCAAAGTCCTCATTGTGACCTCTTGGTACCATTACTCCAGAAAGATCTGTTTAATAGGGAAACGGTACCGGGGGTTGCTGCCAAGCTCTTGCTAAAGGTTGACAAAATTGGGCAGCAGCTGGAGTGATAAGCCAGTCTGAGACACTCGGGGTGGATTTATGGATTGAGATCGGTCAGAAAAGGTCGCGTGCCCATGTAAAGCGGAGAAGGCAATGAAAATGGTAATGAGAGTCTGCGGAGGACGGCTGCCGTGTTGACACAGGCATGAATGTTAAGACAGACCCTCGGCTCCAGCTGTCTGAGGCCTGGACGGATAGCCAGCCGCTCCTGCCAAGTCCACCTGCTTCCCCAGCCCCCCGCCCCTCCCCCCTCCAGCCTCAGCCACCACCCGTGGGCCATAGGCCCAGTTACAGGGGCAGGAAATGCAAGGTGGCTCCACCAGGCTTTCCAATACATTCTTAAGGTATCTCCTGCAGAGTCAGGAGGAAAGCTGCTATTTGGAAATAAAAAGAAACAGCAACAGCCTCGCAGGCAGCAAAAGCAAGCTCATACATTTCACTTAAATTTTTTAATGCCCAGAATTTAGCATTCAGTCAACTTTACAAAAATATGAAGACTTCCTCGGTGTAAAGCATTGTGGGAGGCATGAAAAAATTAGAAAGCTATTGAAAGACATCTTAGAGATCACCGTCTCTCAGGGGTCAATCTTCCTTCTCTTGTGTGAGCCAAACATTTCATTGCTTCTTCTGTGCGCTAGGTTCTGTTCCAGTCCTGAAAATACAGCAGGAGACGGGAGGTCCTTGCTCTCACGAGTCTCATAAGGTAGTGAGAGAGACATACTGAATTAATTGAAGATGCAATTACTAACATAACATATATCAATGCATACATTCTATATAATATATTGATGATATTAACATATAACACAGGCTTCATCTACTCCCTGGGGGCTTCATTGGCAAAGAATCTGCCTGCAAATGCAGGAGACACAGGCTCGATCTCTGGGCCGGGAAGATCCCCTGGAGAAGGAAATGGCAATTCACTCCAGTACTCTTGCCTAGGAAATCCCATGCACAGAGGAGCCTGGTGGGCTACAGTCCATGGGGTCACAGAAAGGTGGCTACGACTTAGTGACTAAACAATGATAATATATTACATGCAATGTTCAGTGATATTAATGTAGTATTTCATATTATAAGTGCACTAGTTAGTTGCTTAGTCGGGTCCGGCTCTTTGCAACCCCATAGACTGTAGCCCACCAGGCCCCTCTGTCCATGGGATTCTCCAGACAAGAACACTGGAGTGGGTTGCTATTTCCTTCTTCAAAGGAACTATAGAAAGAAAGAAAGTGAAGTCGCTCAGTCATGTCCGACTCTTTGTGGCCCCATGGGCTGTAGCCCACTAGACTCTTCCATCCATGGAATTTTCCAGGCAAGAGCACTGGAGTGGGGTGCCATTTCCTTCTCCTCATATTATATAGTATTATGTTAATATTATCTCAAGATTGATTCAGTTCAGTTCAGTTGCTCAGTCGTGTCCGACTCTTTGCAACCCCATAAATTGCAGCATGCCAGGCCTCCCTGTCCATCACCAACTTGCAGAGTTCACCCAAACTCACATCCATTGAGTCGGTGATGCCATCCAGCCATCTCATCCTCTGTCGTCCCCTTCTCCTCCTGCCCCCAATCCCTCCCAGTATCAGAGTCTTTTCCAATGAGTTAACTCTTCGCATGAGGTGGCCAAAGTACTGGAGTTTCAGCTTTAGCATCATTCCTTCCAAAGAACACCTAGGGCTGATCTCCTTTAGAATGGACTGGTTGGGTCTCCTTGCAGTTCAAGGGACTCTCAAGAGTCTTCTCCAACACCACAGTTCAAAAGCATCAATTCTTCGGCGCTCAGCCTTCTTCACAGTCCAACTCTCACATCCATACATGACCACTGGAAAAACCATAGCCTTGACTAGACGGACCTTAGTCGGCAAAGTAATATCTCTGCTTTTGAATATGCTATCTAGGTTGGTCATCACTTTTCTTCCAAGGAGTAAGCGTCTTTTAATTTCATGGCTGCAGTCACCATCTGCAGTAATTTTGGAGCCCAAAAAGATAAAGTCTGACACTGTTTCCACTGTTTCCCCATCTATTTGCCATGAAGTGATGGGACAAGATTAATTACTGCTATGGAAAAAAAGGGACTGATGAAAGAGGATGAAGTGCTGGATTTGAGGTGTGTGGTCAGGCTACTCACGATGGCTGCTCTCTTGCCCTCTGGACCTCTCCTCTGGGCCAGGGCTTGGTTCACCTCTACCCTGCGTGCACACCTGCCCTTCCCACGTACTGGCCCTAAGCCCCAGTTAGTGGTAACTTATTAAAGGGGTGGTGAGGGAGCCCACCTGACTTCGTTTTCCCCTGGACCTGGGAATCTCCTCTTCCACCACCTGCCCGCCTCTGACGCTCATGGCGGGGTGTCGCTCCAGGACCTTGCTTTGGACGTGGCAGCCCCCCGTCCAGGAGACCACTGATGATGTGTTGCTCATTCTGGGCTCTTTCTTCGGCCTTCAAGCTGGGCAAGCAAAGGCCTCGCAGGCCTGTGAGGTGCAGCCCAACAGAGCTGTTCTAGAGCAGTCAGGATGACCCCTCAGAACTGAAGGGAAGGAGCAAGCTACTTGAAATCCTTAGAGAAGAACATACCTGGCAAAGGCGATCGTAACTCTAAAGGCTCTGAGGAAGACGTGAATTCGGCAGCTGAAGAAGAGCGAGAGACTCCTGGGTCTGGGAGTGCCGGTGGTGTCAGCGAGAGGGCAGGACCGGGGCTTGTAGACCAAGCTGGTTTGTTGGCCAGGGCGATGAGCTCTGACTTTATTCCAGCCCTTTCATCCCAGTCCGTTTGTCCTGCCGTTTAGCAAATGAGGATGCTGTGGCCCCTCATTTATGAAGCAGACAGTACACACAGCGAATGTGACTGTGATTCCGCCCTGGTCAACGTGGAAATTCTGCAAAGATGAGAAAGGAAAGTTGCTTGCTTTGTGGGACTCCCCTGCTGGCCAGCAGAAGGAAAATGTAATTGAGAGTCAGCTCCTGAGCCTCCAATAACAGAACCGTCACTTCCCGGTTGCTCAGTCAGAGATCTCGTCTGCAATCAGCCACTAAGCTCCTTGATTATACTAGGTTGGGCAAAAAGTTCCTATGGGTTTTTCTGTAAGAAGTTACGGAAAAACCCCAAACAAACTTTTTGGCCAACGCGATACATTCTAACAAGCCTCGTGTATCTGGGTCTGTTCACCCCCCCATCACCAATGCCTGGGCTACACATTGTCACCATGTCAGGTCTGGACCTTCGCAGTGGCCCTGCCGCGACTCTTCCCGATCCAGGCTCATCCCACCTCCAGTCCAGCCCCTGACTCTGTGCACACATGCCTGCTCAGTTGTGCTCCGCCCTTTGCGACCCCACGGACCGCAGCCCGCCAAGGCTCCTCTGTCCATGGGATTCTCCAGGCAAGGACACTGGAGTGGGCTGCCATTTCCTTCTCCAGGGGATCTTCCCGACCCAGGGATCGAACCTGTGTCTCCTGGATTGGCAGGTGGGTTCTTTACCACTGCGTCACCTCGGAAGCCCAGGGGCCTGATTAATCTTTAAAATGCAAATCCAATCATATCCCCCCTACTCGGAAAAAAAAGCGTTTAGTAACTTCCCATTACCCAGGGTTCGCTGAAGTGCAAATGTCTGCAGGTCCTTCAGCCCTTGGCCTCAGACCCCCTTTCTGCCTCCACACTCGGTCTCATCTCCGTGGATTCTTCTTCTGCAGCCACACTGAGCTCTCGCCATCTCCCAACACACTGTGCTCTTGCACATGCAACCCCTCTCCCCGATCTCATCCATCTGGATCTGAAACTGAAGATCTTTCCTTGTAGTTTTGATCTCAAACTGCAAGCTTCTTTTCCTGCTCTGAGAAGAGATCCTACCCAAGGTAGAAGAGGATGAGGCCAACGCAGAGAAGGAAAGAGCAGGATGGATGCACAGAGTGACAAGACGGAGAACATCACTTGAATTCCTGGATCCCGCCATGCCTGAAGCCAGTGTCACCTAGGAATTCACTTTTGTAACCCAAAAAGGAAGCCTAACGAGTTGCAGTGGGAAATAACCCTGTCTGGGGACATAGGAGACTGCGAGCGTGTCGATCAACTGGATGGATCTCATAAGGAGCCTTGAGACTACGCTGGGCCCACTCAGATAACCGAGAATAATCTTTCCAGCTCTAGACCCTTAACTCCACCATATCTGCACAGTTCCTATTTTCATGCCAGGTCATACAGTCACAGGCTCAGAAGGTTAGGGCCTGGATGTCTTTGGTGGGAGGGGTGATGGGCATTATGTTACCTACCACGTGGAGAAAGTGCCCTCTGAAAACAGCAACAGAGGAAGGGGGCGTTCACTGAGCGCAGTAAGTGAAGGAGGGCAGGGGAGTGTCCCCGAAGATGAGACAGTGTGAGCAAGGCTCCTGGGGCCAGAGGGAGGGTGGGGATTCGAGGACTTTGAAAAAGGCGAGTGCAGCCGGCACACAGGGGCAGGGAGGGAGAAGGCTCGGGGGGAACGAGGCCAGGCTTCTGCTGGCTTGGAGAGGACGTGGACTTTGGCCTTTCCTTAAAGCAATGTGGGGGTGCAATCAGATGGATCTCCTGAAGATCCCACTGGGGAATCTGGGTTGGAGCGGCCGTAATGGACACAGGGAGCCCTGTGGAGGCCTGAGGGAACAGAAGCCACTTCCAACAGCACCCCAGTCCCCTGGCCGTTCCAGGTAGCACGTGTGAACCACACACGCCTTGCTCAGAAGCTTTCATGTTAACTTCAATATGGAAGATTGCAAACACAGACAAAAACAGAGTCCACTGAAGGCCCACGTATCCAACTCCTTGCTGTAATAACTGATCAATTCACGGCACCTCTTACAATATTCCCCTACCCCAGGATTATTTGAAGCAAATCCCAGGTATCCTATCATTTCATCTCAGTTTATTTCAACTTGTATCTGTAGCTGTGTTAGGAATTCTTTAAAAAATAAAACCCATAATCGTTTGGGAGCTAATAAATCCCTGTGCTGGCTCACTTCATATCTGTGGAAGGAATGAATAATTTGGCATTCTAATAGTCTCGTAGAAAGAATATATTTTTTTCTCATCTTTGCCTGAATTCCAAAGCACTCTGTGTGTCAGAATCCACATCCCCTTGGAGCACAGGATGTCCCTACTTGTGAGCGCCAAGCTGAGTCTGGTCCCACCCCACGCCTTCTCTTACCAACCGCTACGGATCGCTGCGACAAGTTGCAGGGAGCCGTTGCAGGGCGCCTGGGGTAAACGCGTCCTGTTTTTCAGATAGGCCAATGAAGGCCTTGCCCAGCCCAGCTCCCAGGATGGCCGACGCCTCGGGCTGGGGTTCATCCGGCCGGCGCCTCCTCCCCAAAGGAGCGAGCGTGGGAGCGCGAGCAGCCTCTAATTACTCCTTTCTTGCCATCTCTGGTTCTGTGACTATTTCGAGGAGGAGCGGAATGTTGTCGACATCCTCACTCCTCAAAGATCCCCTCTCTGCCCTTCTCTCCACAAGAACCTTCGCTGCCTGGGCCGCTCTGTTCTGGTTATCAACTGCTATCAATAGGGACCAAAACCCCGAAACACAGGGACTCAAAATAGCAATCACTTTACGGTGCTCATGATCTGTAGGAGTGCTTAGGGGGGCAACCCTGCTCCAGCTGGTATTTCGCTGGGGCATGCTTTGGCCTAGAGGATCCGAGAAGTGTTCGCTCGCGTGCCTGGGGCCTAAGTGAGCACAGGTGGATTCGTCTTTCCCTAACTGTGGTCTCAGGGGCTCTCGCTTGTCCCCTCCGGCAGAAGAAGCAGACATCTGACATCACAGCTCGGGACTCCAAAAGCACGCGTTCCCAGAGACAGAGTGGAAGACACCTCCCTTCAGGGCCGGAAACTGGCAGAGGATCACTTACTCTGCTGCTAATGGTCAAGGCAGTTAAAGGAGGCTGTGAAACTGGATACTTAGGTAATTAGGGTTCTTTCTGCTGCAAATGACGAAAATGCTATTCGAATTATCCGATACCAAGAAGGGAATCTGTTGCATTATATGACTGCGAAGTTCGAGGTCAGGTTCAAGGGCAACCAGATCCAGTTGCTCAGACGATCATCAATGGTAAGTCTCTATCTCTTGCTCTCTTTTCCTCTGTGTTGGTTTTATTTCTACCAGCCCCACTAAAATGCAGTGGAGGGTTAGTTCTCTAAAGAAAAATCTGGGTACCACCAACAGAGGAAGGCAAGGCATTCTGCAAATGCAAAAGTAGTAAATACCGACCGTAATCCACCCCTTGGCTGCCTCTCTCATACACCAACTCGCCTATAAACCCAGCTTCAAAGGCGCCCTGCCCTACAGGGCGCAGCAGCTCGTGTGCAGCTGTAAAGTCTGTCATCTCATTCTCCAGAGAGACAACCAAAGTCTTTTCTAGTTGCTGCATCTACGGAAATTCTAGGCTTTCTTGGTGATGTGTGTTCCTCTCCATTAGATCTCATGTGGCTCCTCAGGGTCTGCAGCCTTTGAGTAAATACCATAGTTAACCACCCACCAACATACCCAATAGACACCAGTGGATAAAAGATAGGATGCTTGCTCAGTCGTGTTGAGGCGGATTCTTTACCACTGAACCATGGGCTGCTACTGCTAGGCCACTTCAGTCGTGTCCGACTCTGTGCAACCCCATAGGTGGCCTCCTACCAGGCTCCTCGGTCCCTGGGATTCTCCAGGCAAGAGCACTGGACGCATGAGAGTAGCCCCAAAACTGCTACTAAAACATTCACTTGCAAAAGGGAAACAAAAAACAATGGTCGTTAACCCTGGGCATTTACCATATCCTGTGGGACGGGGATAGAAAAGTTAGCTTCCTGCTCTGGCAATGGGATGAACCCCTTGACTAGAGGCTGCCTTGGGTTCTGATCTCCTTGATGCCCTTCAGAAACACGGGAGAGATGGACCTTCGGGTGAATTGCTCTGCTGGGAATGCAGTTCTTTTGTAGCTGGTTTCCCGTTGGTGTAACTGTGTCAATAAGAAATGCACTCTTCGGCAAGGAACAGAATGCCTGGTTAACAGTGGCTTAAACAAGCATGTGCTTATTTCTCTCACACAATAGTACTTCTAGAGGCAAGCAGGCACCGGGGTTAAATCAGGGGTCAATGAGCTGTGGTTCCTTGGCCTTTCTCCACAGAGCACTGCCGCTCTCGGTTACATCAAGGGAAGAAGGGGAAGGGCTGTTCCAGTGTATCCGTCTCCTTCTGTCATGAAAAGCAGAAGCCTTCCCAGAAGCCCTCCTAACTTCCATTTAGATCTCTTTGGCCAGAACTGTGTCTCACGGTCCCCTCTGGCTGGAAGGGAGGTTGTGAAAGCTAGCCCCTTTTGTCCTTTGTTCCCCAAACAGATCTGAGATTTAGGAGCAAGAAAGGCCTGAAAGTTGCCTTGGGGACTGAGAGCTGGGGTATGAGGGAAAAACGTTTTTCAAAAGGAAGTTACGGATCGATTACGACAAAAGGGGGTGCTGCAGAAGCCAAGCACCACACTCGGAGAGTTGGAGAACTCAGGTTTACTGCGCCGACAGGCCCAGAGGAGTTAACACGCCAAGCTCTGAGCCCCGAACAAAGGGGTTACCGAGTGGTTATAGACCTACTATAGTGGGCAACAGTAGCTGCTAATAGGCTGGCTTAAACTAAGGGGTTTCACGCTCTCGGGAACAGCAGTCAAGATGGGGAGGAAGATGCCTGACCTTCACATGGACAGGCAAGGTTAAACAGGTTTGCAGGGGCTGGGTGACTGCAAAGAGCAGGACAAGGTGAGTGAGATAAGCTCCAGTTTCTACTATTCCAAGTCCCCGCTCTCAGAGACTATATGACCTGTGTGATCCGGACTTTGCAAGGAGCAAGCTGAGTTACAGAGGCTGAAAGAGCAGGAGGCTATGTAAAATTTTAACTTTTCCTCTTCGGGAGGAAGGGGTGCCAGGTGGAGGAAAACAAACCCAATTGTTTATTACACCTGTTTATTGCAATTATCCCAATTGCTATTACAATCCCTAATCCACTATTTCTGGCTCTAAAAGTCTTCGGTCCTAAGGGCATACATTTTTAAAAAATTATCTCTGAGTATAAATGTGCTGTGCTTAGCCGCTCAGTCGTGTCCTACTCTTCGTGACCCCATGGACTGCAGCCCGCCAGGCTCCTCTGTCCTTGGGATTCTCCAGGCCGGAATACTGGAGTGGGCTGCCAGCTCCTCCTCCAGGGGATCTTGTGAACCCACAGATCGAACCCAGGTCTCCTGCACTGCAGGCGGATTCTTCACCAGGTGAGCTACCAGGGAGCATAACTGAAATAACAATAATAAGAATAACATCTCAAAGGAATTCTAGAAGTAAGATCAATGGCAACTTATTTTTAAAATAACACCTTCTTGCAATAACAGATAATGATAACTTGTGGCTTTATCAGCGATTTTGGGAAGGATGCGAAAGGAGGCTTGAAGCATGATGACGTTGTGTCCCTCCATCCTCCCGTGTCGAGGAGCCGGGGCTGAACATCCCCTCCAGCAGCTTTGGAGTCTGAAGGGGCTGGCTCTGTAATCAACATGCTGACTAAGGCTCAATGGCCCAGAGCCTCTGACGCCCCTCTCCCCAACCCCTATCCTGCAGTTAATATTCCAAGGTCCAGGGCTAAGAAGGCTTACGAGAGATTTTCAGATGAGTTTTGTTATTTGCAGGCAGGATTAGTTGGCTAACCCCATGTGAGCGTCAAGGTCCTCTTAGAGTCCCCAGCCAGGGGCCCCCAC
This sequence comes from Capra hircus, assembly GCF_001704415.2. NCBI lineage: Eukaryota > Metazoa > Chordata > Mammalia > Artiodactyla > Bovidae > Capra > Capra hircus. The sequence goes on from NC_030817.1 coordinate 2,573,532, forward strand.
GTGGTGGTCTCAGGGGTCACCTTTGGGAGGGTGCGGTCCAGCAGAGCCGCATAAAGTGGGTTGCTGTTCTAGGGCAGAGGAGCATTGGAAAGGGGCAGAAAGGAGACGCTGCAGTTCTGGGGGGCCCCGAGAGGATGAAGTTAATGGAATAGACATCTTCTTGGAAACCAAGTTAATTTCTGAAGCAAAGGCTAAAATAGACTTGGCTCTTTTTTCCTCCCTACCCCACCCCCACCTAACCTGAAATAATAATAGAAGCGATTAGGGACAGGTCTGCTCTGCACAACAGAGCAAGCCTGCTTCACAACAATGGCCCAGCAGTTCTGTAAAAGAACACGTGGTCACCTCTCCTTCCAGTGGGCTCAGCTAAAAAAAGAAGGCTTCCAGCCGAAGACAGCACCCCTTGGCAGTGTCTAGATCCCATGGCCCTTTAAATCCATCACCCCGTGGCGAGGGAGGAGAAATCCGTTTTAGGATTCATTCTCAGGATTCTAATCTGTTTTCTATTTTTAATCTTTAGAAGGAAAAAGACAAGAAAGGCCTCATAAACTAAAAGAAGCCATTATCTTTGCTAAAGGAATATCAGCTCTGAGAGAGACAGAGTCAGTACAATTTAGCCTTCTAGGTTGTGGGTTTTTTTTTTTTTTTTTTTTAATTCCTTTCAAATTAGAGCAGATGAAAACAAGAAGAGTTAGGAAGCTGGGGAAATGGGTCCAGGAGAGAGGGTCAGCTATATCAAGGGAGTCCCCCCAAATCCCACATCAGTCCTGCCCCCAGCTCCTGCAGCCTGGACTGTGTGTCCCCTCGGTGCCCCCTCTCTGTGACCCGTCCCCAACAGCTCTGCAGTTGGTCCTCATCATGCTGTTCCTCTGCTTAAAAGCCTCACTGAACGCCACCCTGTCTTCAGAAGGAAACGCAGACTTTCGAGCAACACTGCACGGGCCCTCCGGCTCTGCCCTAGTCCAGCCCGCCGTTCCTGCCCTTTCTTTCTTTCTTTAAACTGGAGGATAGCTGCTTCAGAATGCCGCGTGCATTTCTACAGCCACCGCCTCTGTCATTTGCCTTCAGTCGCCCTTGCCGGGCACAGTGCCTATTATCCATTCTGTTGCATTTGTCCAGTGAACGCTAACTAGCCTGACCCGTCACCAGCCCCTGCCCCTGATGCTCATTTCCACCTCCCCGGGCTTTATACGTCCAAGCCGTTCCTCTCGCCAGGAGCTGCCCTCCCCACTCCCTTCACTTGGGAAACGGATGCTTGTTCCTGAGCCTCCAGCTCAAGCGTCTCCTATTTTCTATCACTCCTCTTGACACTCCTTCTACCCACCCACACACCCCGAGGCAGAAGTATTTTGGGGTTGCCATCCTCTTATGCCTTCCTCTGCTGTCGCAGTTCCTGCACTGGGTATTTCAACAGTCTGATTTGCCATAAAAAGATAATTGGGTTCCTAAGAAAATTTATTTTATCAAAACTGAATTTTAAAACCCATTGATGGGAAAAGAGATGAAAGGGAGTGAGGTTAGGATATTCAAGGCTCACTGTACCAAAGCTAGTGCTCCTGCAGGATTTTCAATAATGAGGGTTCAGTTCAGTTCAGTGGCTCAGTTGTGTCCGACTCTTTGTGACCCCATGGACTGCAGCATGCCAGGCCTCGCTATCCATCACCAACTCCCGGAGTCCACCCAAAACTATGTCCATTGAGTTGGTGATGCTATCCAACCATCTCATCCTCTATCGTCCCCTTCTCCTCCCGCCTTCAATCTTTCCCAGCAGTAGGGTCTTTTCCAATGAGTCAGTCAGCTCTTTGCGTCAGGTGGCCAAAGTTCTGGAGTTTCAGCTCCAGCATCAGTCCTTCCAGTGAATATTCAGGACTGATCTCCTTCTGGTGCTTTTCAGCTATTGGGCTTCTCTGGTGGCTCAGATGGTAAAGAATACTGCCTGCAACGCAGGAGACTCGGGTTCAGTCCCTGGGTTGGGAAGATCCCCTGGAGAAGGAAATAGTTACCCACTGCAATATTTTTGTCTGGAGAATCCCCATGGACAGAGGAGCCTGACAGGGCTACAGTCCATGGGATTGCAAAGAGTCAGACATGACTGAAGAATTAAGCACTGTATCAGGGACTTCCTGTGTGTGTGTGTGTGTGTGTGTGTGTGTGTGTACACACATCCGGCATTTATATGTGTGTGTGTATATATATAGCTATCAGGGGCTTTCCAGGTGGCACTAGTGGTAAAGAACCCACCTGCCAATGCAGGAAGTGTAAGAGACAAGTATTTGATCCCTGGTTCGGGAAGATCCCCTGGAGTAGGTCACGGCAACCCACGCCAGTATTCTTGCCTGGAGAATCCCATGGACAGAGGAGCCTGGCAGGATACAATCCATAGGTTTTCAAAGAGCTGGACATGACTGAAGCATGTTGGACACAACTTAGTACAGCGCAACACCCATAGCTACCAGACTATTTAACTGCAAGCTGAGATATCGAATTGCTTGCTCAAGAAAGACATGACTGAGTCCAAACGTCTCCTTTGCCTTATAAGCCACACACCCATGAGTCTCCCCAACTTCGATCATTTTGGCCTTGATCTTGCAACATTTCTGGCATCAAATTCTAACACATGGTAAACAAAAGAACCCAAGCATGAACAGGTGTACAAAGGAAAAGGCACTCACTCGGCTGTGCATCCCAGCCCTGAGTTCCTGGTACCTGTCACCCTGCTCATCAAGAACTAATGCCCTTCGACGAGCCTGTTGTTACCAACGGCAATCAGGATAATGCAAATTGTGTGGCTTAATTCACTGACCTTCCGGGCAATATCCAATTCAATTATGAAAACTCTCTCTGTAGGGAAAGACCTCTGTTTTCTAATCTATTGCCTTCCTTCTACATGGAAGGACACCAAAAGCAGAGATGGTGTCCCACTCAATTTTGTCATCCCACTATTGCTGAATTGATAACAATGTCCCACAATATCCAGATAATTAGTTTTATTCTTGACTTTAGCTAGAATTTGCTTAGTGCCTAGACTCTTTCAGCATGAGTTAGATGCATCCCTGTGTCCCAGAATCCAAACTCCTGTATTCTGATTGCCAGAGTTTGTCATGAGTAAAGAGTGAGTTTAATAAACAGCTTCCTTGAACTGCAAAGAGATCAAGCCAGTCCATCCTAAAGGAAATCAACCCTGAATATTCATTGGAAGGACTGATGCTAAAGCTGAAGCTCCAATATTTTGGCCACCTGATGCAAAGAGCTGACTCATTGGAAAAGACCCTGATGCTGGGAAGGATTGAAGGCAAGAGGAAAAGGGGACGACAGAGGATGAGATGGTTGGATGGCATCACTAACTCAATGGACATGAGGTTGAGCAAGTTATGGGAGTTGGTGATGGACAGGGAAGCCTGGCATGCTGCCGTCCATGGGGTCACAAAGAGTCGGCCACGACTTAGCGACTAAACAACGACAATCCTTCTATAACACAATGTTAATATTTGTTGAGACGATACTAAACTCTTTACATGAATTAGCTCATCTGTTCTTCCCAACAGCCCGATAACATAGGTAATATTACTGACCCATTGTACAGAAGGGTAAAGTGAAGCTTAGAGGTCAATTATCTGTCCTATGGACAAATAAGTGGAAAATAATGACATAAAATAGCCACTCTAAAATAAGTATTCTGATTTTGAGTAGATCCCCTCAAACTTTAGTTTCTTCATAGTTTTCCACTCCAAATAGAAAGTCAGTTCAAGGGCCTCTCTGGCAGTCCAGTGCTTAGGACTCTGCACTCCCGGTGCAGGGCATTTGGAGTCGACCCCTGGTCAGGGGAACTAAGATTCCCGGTGCCATGCCATGTGGCCAAAAAGAAAACAAAGAAGAAGAGGTCAGTTCATTTGTTTGCATGTTCATACATCTTGCAATTCGTTTATCTTGCAGAATTTAACTGCCTAATATTATGTATTTATTCTGTATTTAATGAGCGTTTTGTTTGTATGGCAGGGTAAGTCTCTTCAGTCATGTCCCAGTCTTTGCGATCCTATGGACTATAGCCTGCCAGGCTCCTCTGTCCATGGGATTCTCCAGGCAAGAATACTGGAGTAGGTTGCCACACCCTCTTCCAGGAGATCTTCCTGACCCAGGGATTGAACCTGCTTCTCCTGGGGCTCCTGCACTGCAGGCAGATTTTTGACCACTGAGCCACAGGGGAAGACTTTTTATCGCTGAAGTGAAGTGAAAGTCACTAGTTGTGTCCGACTCTGCAACCCATGGACTGTATAGTCCGTGGGATTCTCCAGGCCAAAATACTGGAGTGGGTAGCCTTTCCCTTCTCCAGGGGATCTTCCCAACTCGGGGATCGAACCCAGGTCTCCTGCATTGCAAGTGGATTCTTCTTCTGCTGAGCCACCCGGGAAGCCCAAGAATACTGGAGTGGGTAGCCTGTCCCTTCTCCAAGGAATCTTCCCAACCTAGGACTTAAACACGGGTCTCCTGGATTCTTTACCAACTGACCTATCAGGGAAGCCCATTTTATGACTGAAGGGGTCCTAATTTGAACATTCTTAAGCTAAAATGACCATAGCTGTTTTCTGTAGCAGAAAACAGAGACCCTCAGTTACTCATTCTCCCAGTGTCGTGTGGAACCGAAGGTGTTTTCTAAGCAAAGTCTCATCCGTATCCAGGGGGACCCACCTACAGTGGGATGTGAGGAGGTGGAAGGGCTGAACATTTACCAAAGGCACCACGTCCGCCGCATGAGGTTGAGTAGGGCTCAGCATTTAATTCATCCCATAGTATACGGCAGCCAGAGCTCATCAGGCACACCCTTGAACGCCCTGCTGCCTGCTTCATATCAAAAGCCTAGTCTGTGTAAATAATACTGATGAAAGATGTCTTAAAGAAGTACTCTGCAATTAGTCTTTCAGATTGCAGTTCAGTTCAGTTCAGTCACTCAGTCGTATCCGACTCTTTGTAACCCCATGAATTGTAACACGCCAGGCCTCCCTGTCCATCACCAACTCCCACAGTTCACTCAAACTCATGCCCATCGAGTTGGTGATGCCATCCAACCATCTCATCCTCCGTCATCCCCTTCTCCTCCTGCCCCCAATCCCTCCAAGCATCAGGGTCTTTTCCAATGAGTCAACTCTTTGCATGAGGTGGCCAAAGTACTGGAGTTTCAGCTTCAGCATCAGTCCTTCCAAAGAACACCCAAGGCTGATCTCCTTTAGAATGGACTGGTTGGATCTCCTTGCAGTCCAAGGGACTCTCAAGAGTCTTTAACACCACAGTTCAAAAGCATCAATTCTTCGGCGCTCAGCTTTCTTCACAGTCCAACTCTCACATCCATACATGACTACTGGAAAAACCATACCCTTGACTAGATGGACCTTTGTTGGCAAAGCAATGTCTCTGCTTTTGAATATGCTATCTAGGTTGGTCATAACTTTTCTTCTAAGGAGTAAGCGTCTTTTAATTTCATGGCTGCAATCACCATCTGCAGTGACTTTGGAGCCCCCTAAAATAAAGTCTGACACTGTTTCCCCATCTATTTCCCATGAAGTGATGAGACCAGATGCCATGATCTTCGTTTTCTGAATGTTGAGCTTTAAGCCAACTTTTTCACTCTCCTCTTTCACTTTCATCAGGAGGCTTTTTAGTTCCTCTTCACTTTCTGCCATAAGGGTGGTGTCACCTGCATATCTGAGGTGATTGATATTTCTCCTGGCAATCTTGATTCCAGCTTGTGCTTCTTCCAGCCCAGCGTTTCTCATGATGTACTCTGCATATCAGTTAAATAAGCAGGGTGACAATATACAGCCTTGACGTACTCCTTTTCCTATTTGGAACCAGTCTGTTGTTCCATGACCGGTTCTAACTGTTGCTTCCTGACCTGCATACAGGTTTCTCAAGAGGCAGGTCAGGTGGTCTGCTATTCCCATCTCCTTCAGAATTTTCCACAGTTTATTGTGATCCACACAGTCAAAGGCTTTGGCATAGTCAATAATGCAGAAATAGATGTCTTTCTGGAACTCTCTTGCTTTTTCCATGATCCAGCGGATGTTGGCAATTTCATCTCTGGTTCCTCTGCCTTTTCTAAAACCAGCCTGAACATCTGGAAGTTCACGGTTCACATATTACTGAAGCCTGGCTTGGAGAAGTTTGAGCATTACTTTACTAGCGTGTTAGATAAGTGTAATTGTGTGGTAGTCTGAGCATTCTTTGGCATTGCCTTTCTTTGGGATTGGAATGAAAACTGACCTCTTCCAGTCTGAGTTTTCCAGTTAAGGTACCTTAAATCAATTTGGAATGAGGAATCACATGTAATTAATTGATTATGGTGATTTCCAATAAGGCATTTAATCCTTTTGTACCTAGGTTTCTTACTGGTACCATGAAGTGGTTGGTCTGGGTGACCTCAAAGTATTTTCCAATGCTAACATTTCAAGAATTCTCTCCCCTACCCGTACCTCTGCTAATGAAAATCTCATCACAAGTTATCCAAAACAGTGGAAGATCCAAGTGCTATTTCTGGCCTGAGCAAGCTGGTGGGTGGTAGGACTATTCACTGAGAGGGAACCTGGGAAGGAGCAGGTATGGTGGTGGATACAGTCGCTGAGATGGTTCATACGCCTCTGTGCCCGTTGCCCAGCTCCCAGCCAGTTCAGGCCCTTGAGGGGAGTGAGCATAACCTGCTTGTCTTTGAACAGCCACAGCGCCCAGCCCACAGCCACGTCAGCCCTTGCCAGCTGAACGGCTGCTCTTCAGCTGGGATATCGGTGGTGTCAGAGTGAGTAGGGAAGGTATGAGTGGAGACTTGGAGCTGGCTTTGTCCCCAAGGGGAAGGTGTTGACTCATGATACAAAAACCCAGGAAAAGCCGGGGTGGGTCTGGGGTTATACGGGACGGCTAGAGCCAGCAAGGCCAGGCTCCCGGGGGTCCCCCGCCCCCCTGCCCTGGTTCCCGCTCCTCTCGGGCGTTAGCTTTGCTCACTGACATCACTGTTTGTAGTTGCCCTAATGCTTCATGCGCTCACCAACCACCTGACTCAGGTGCTTGTTCATTGCCTGCCTCCTTATCCTGCCCGGCAGCCATGGAAACTCCACAAAGAGAGGAATTGCATCTGTCTTGCTCATTGCACTTTCCTAGCATCCAAAATAGTGCCTCTCTCTGAATGGAGGACTTGGTGTTTAAAAGAAAAATGTGAATGAGTAAACGAGTGAATGGCTCCTTCAGGCCATGGGCAAGGACTCCGTCTCAATTTGGCCACCTCTGAGTCCAATCACTGGGTCCAGGTACTATAATTGGCTCATCTTGAGTCATGCCCTGTGTCTGGCTGTTGAGAAGAGTAACAGGACCAGAACTGGGGCAGAAAGAGAGCTACAGGCAAAGTGGAGAGCGTTGGCCACATTGAGATGTCACAGGGGTCTCCGACTCTGCTGGAGGTCAGATGCTCTGTATCCAGTGCTCTCCTTGGAAACGTGTGGGCTTTGTCCCCTGCCACTCCCTGCTTCTGAGTTACAGTGATTTGGTTGTAATTACAAGACACGGGGAGGGCATGGCAGCCCACTCCAGTGTCCTTGCCTGGAGAGTCCCCACAGGCAGAGGAGCCTGGCACGCTACAGTCTACGGGGTCACAAAGAGTCGGACATGACTGAGTGACTGAGCGTATAAGACACGTGCTCTGAGTAATCTAGTTAAACCTTGAACACAGCGACAGCATTCTCCGAATTAACATTCAGATGCATAATCTGATAAATATGGGCCAACAAGACGCAACCTTTAAACTAGGTCTATTCCCAAAATGTCTCACTGGTTGCTGGTGGCTCTTGTGCATGTCCGTGCTAGGTGAGCTAGAAAGCCATTAGCCATTGGAGCCTTGACCCCACAGATGGCATTTACACAGGGAAAAGCTGGCAGGACCTCACCCACCTCCTTTCCAGTCTTGCCTGCCTCTGGTATCCAGGAGTGAGTCCAATTTCCCTTAACCGTTTGGAAAAATGGCAAATTATAGGGAACAAATGTTCCTTCCAGCAGCAGGAGAGACACCTGCCTAATGAATCAGCAGTCACGCAGATGGTGAGATGGGGAAAGCAAGCTGGAGTCGGCTTGTCCCGACAAGCAGCCAGTGCCAGAGCCCCTTCTCCCCCTCTCTAATCCTGCTGGGCTGGACCACATGGCTCTCCGCACAAATGTAGGTCATCTAAAATGCTGTCAGCAAGCTGCTGTTTCTCATTGCCAACACACTGGAAAGCCTACAGTGACTGGGAGACATTATTTCCAAGCTGGTGCTTCTCATTTAAAACAGAGAATCCAGAATTTCTAAGCTGCGTTTTATACTCAGTGCTGTGATTATCTTTCAATATTGCCCAAACACCACCCCCGTCCCCCAGTATGTACATGTGTATGTTAGGGATGGGAATAACAGGAGAGAGAAAAGCAGGGGAAGAAAGGTCCTATTTTTTTTAACGTTCAAAGTTTTTTTGACGTGGCCTGTTTTTTAAAGTCTTTATTGAATTTGCTAGTGTTGCCCCTTGGTTTTCAGCCACGAGGTATGTGGGGGTTCCAGCTCCCTGACTGGATACCAAAGCTTCTGAATCGGAAAGTGAAGTCTCATGTGCTGGACCACCAGGGAAATCTCTGCAAGGTCCTATTTTCAAAGACACTAATTATAATTTTGAAAAATTATTTGGAAGGTATTCATCCTTTAAAACATACTCAGTTGTAGGAAAATCAAAATGTCTTTATTTATGCCAAGATCTAGAGACACATTTGGCCCTTAATTTGGCTGAGAAAGAAAAATATCTGTTCTACTGATTGAATTTACCATTTTGCAAAAGTACCTCTGTATAATTCATGAAATTTAATCACGATCATGCTGGGATTTATTGCTTCTCATTAATGCTTCCTTTGAAGATGAGTAGAAAGACCTAGGGTTGAGAGGAAAGAAAAATTCTTTCCAAGTACTGTAAGACTTAATTTGGATTTTATTAAATCTCATTAGTTCACTAATACAAAATTTATGACACTTTGGACAGAGAGTCGGCTAGTATTTTTCCTTGGTTTAATCTATGAAAAAGTAATTTTTCTCTGCAGGTGAATGATATCAATAGATCCTATGGGGATATTCTATATTCTTGATAGAATATTCATTAGACACTTTCTTTTACATACAAGTACTATATGCTAATTTCAAGTTTTTTCATTAAAGAAGATGGATGGAGGCTACTACTTGGCAGTACTTTTCCACTTGGCTTCCTACTCCAATTGCTTATTTATTTATACTCTATCCCCTTCCAAGAATTTGAACCAGCCCACAAAAAAGGATGGGGCTTCTCAGGTGGTTCAGTGATAAAGAATCCACCTGCCAGTGCAAGAGACTCAGGAAATGCCGGTCCAATCCCTAGGTTGGGAAGATACCCTAGAGTAGGAAATGGCAACCCATTCCAGTAATCTTGCCTGACAAGTCCCGTGGACAGAGCTGGACATGACTGAGTGACTGAGCGCGCGCACACGCACACACACACACACACACACACACACACACACACACACACACAATAAAGGATACATCTCTATAGGCAAAATTAAATTTTTGTCTGATCACTACATCACACAAAAGTTTTAGGATAATCTTTGCTAAATTGAGGGAGAATCTGTCTCTTAAAATGAGCTGAATCTGAAATTCATTTTTAAAGGGTTCTGGGAAGCACTGCAAAAAGATCGTGTAGCAATTTTATTTAAAAACGCCAAATAAGAGTGCTTCAACAGGAACTTCCCCGGTGGTCCAGGGGCTAAGACTCTGCCTGCCAACGCAGGGGACACGGGTTCAATGCCTGGTCTGGGAGCTAAGATCCCACATAGCACTGGGCAGCTAAGCCCATGCCCCACAGCTACTGAGGCCACGTTCTGCAAATGAGGAGCCACTGCAATGAGCACCTGCACGGCGCAACTAGGGAAAAGCCTGCGCAGCGACGGAGACCCAGCGCAGCCATAAATGAATAAATAGTAACAACTTTTTTCTCAAAGAAGAGTGCTTCAATAAAGTACGTTTATTTCTAATTCACATAAGGAAAACCTCTAGCTGGGTCAGTCAGAGCCGACCTTCGTGAGCCCTGCTGCCCGGGTGACTTTCCAGGCAGCAGGGACCGGGCCGTCTTTCTGCTCCATCACCCCCAGGTTGTCCTTGGGGTGCTCCGTGGTCTAAGGCTGCGGTGAAGGAGCTGGTGAAGGACAGGGCAGTCCAGCGTGCCGCAGGACACAGGGCTGCAAAGAGTCGGACACGACTGAGCGACTGAAAAAGAAACCATCTAAGGCGGATACTGGTGTGCCAGGAAAGCTACTCAGTCAACAGATGACGAGAGGAAACGCGCAAGAAGCCCCCTGCAATGGCTCAGCACCTTTAAGCAGCCTTCCCACAATTCGCGCACAAAACTTAACCATTACACCTCATTGGCCAAACTTAGTCACGTGGCCACACCTCTCCAATAGGGAACTTATGTTAATTAAAAAAAAGTAAGAGAACGGATATGGAGTTGAACCAACCAGTCTCCGTCATGAATAGCCAGACATCCTTCTAAGCAGCTTAAACTGAGGTATAATCAGAGGTGGAGAGCTAGAAAACGGGGAGCAAGAAAAGCAAAAGAATTGATGCAGTTACTGTAATTCCAAAGCAGCTTTAACACTGAGCTTCTTGATAGCCAGAAAAATACGGAAAGAATTATTTTTACTAAAGAAGCTAATGTTATCAGTTGCTCATCCCAGAATTGAATTCTATAATGTTTCTCTCACTGGCACCACGTATAACCATAATAGCCACAGGTTCCGCATTTTTTAAAGTATTCTCATTATTAACTATTCTATCGCACAGTTTTCCATGCAGATAATCACCCATGCAAGTCCAGTTTCTGTTTTAGAAAACATGGTCACCATGGGTATCCGAAAGAGTGAAAGACATAACCGAATAGTCTTGGTAAGTTTTGCAGAGAACGTGAAAAGCCATTCTGTGGGAATCGGTACAAGGAATGAACCAGAAATACCAGAGCCGAGTCATTGCCGTCATGACCAAGTCCTAGAAGTCTGACTCAGCCTAACTGACACACGTGTGAGACGGAGATGGGGACCAACAACAAGGGAAGGATTGTCACCGAGGCTGAGAGCGCCGTCACTGGCATCCTCTGCGCTTTCTTAGTTAAGACAGTTGGGAAGCCGAAGCTTCGTCCAGAGCCACGCTTTTTTTCAAATTTACTCTCTATTGAAGTAGAGTTGAGTTACAATGTTGTATTAATTGTTGCTCTACATTAAAGTAACTCATTTCTACACACATACACACACACGCACACACACACATATACATCGTTTTTCACGTTCATTTCCACGGTGGTTTATCCCAGGATATTGAACATAGCGTTTCCTGTGCTATTATACGGTAGGACCATGCTCTTTGTCCACTTTAGGTGTACCAGTTTGCATCTACTAATCCCGAACTCCAATAAAACCCTCTCCTACCTTCCTCCCTCTTCAGAGCCACACTTTGAATGTGTCATGAGAAACCTCTATCTCAGGGATCTGAAATGCTCAAAATCCCTACAATTAGTTCATTCCCCCATGGGCAGATCCACATGGAAATCCAAAGACTGCTTGGAGAACAAGGCATTCGGGGGGGACGTTAAGTGGGAGACTAAACGCTTAATAGCATCAAGGCCACCCAGGACCACATAGAAACGACCATTTTCCCTAGAGATTGGCACTCATAGAAATATTTTGGCTGAAAGCCTTGTCCCCTAGACAGAGTCTAAATTTGCACGATCAACATTTGTCACTTTGCTCTTCTTTTTTAGGCCCCTGTGGCTGCTCAAACTCCCTTTCAGCCATTGCATTCTTTAATGAAGTTACTATCAGTTAATCAATATAGCTCATGTCTTTCTTAACTCAGAAGATTTTTGTCTTTTGGGGGCAACCTTTGACTTCTTTGCTGTTCATTAAATGTTTCTTTCCAAGATTAACTCTGAGAGGGCTATCCAGATTCCTGTAAGGCATTGAACTAACATCCCCAGTACAGGTCTTCAAATGACCTTCCACAAATGTCAAGAGCATAGCATAAAAGTTTAGTGGCACCATATATCAAGGGTGGTAAAGAATCCGCCTACCAATGCCGGAGACAAAAGAGATGCATGTTTGATTCCTGGGTCAGGAAGATCCCCTGAAGTAGGAAATGGTAACCTACTGCAGTATTCTTGCCTGGGAAATTCCATGGACAGAGGAACCTGGTGGGCTACAGTCCGTGGGGTCGCAAAGAGCCATACACAACTGAGCCTGTATTGAGAGCTTATTATGTCAAACACTGATACGGGCAGTTTTTCTTGCAGTTTCTTTTTTCTGTGTGTGTGGCTTTCTATTTTTTACTAATTTTTATTGGAATATAGTCAATTTATAATGTTATGCTAGTTTTTGCTGTATAGCAAAGTGAATCAATTATCAGTTCAGCTCAGTTCAGTCGCTCAGTTGTGTATGACTCTCTGCAACCCCACGGATTGCAGCACGCCAAGCCTTCCTGTCCATCACCAACTCCCAGAGTTCACTCAAACTCATATCCATTGAGTCGGTGATGCCATTCAACCATCTCATCTTCTGTTGTCCCCTTCTCCTCCTGCCCTCAATCTTTCCCAGCATCAGGGTCTTTTCCAATGATTCAGCTCTTCACATCATGTGGCCAAAGTATTAGAGTTTCAGCATCAGCATCAGTCCTTCCAATGAACACCCAGGACTGATCTCCTTTAGGATGGACTGGTTGCATCTCCTTGCAGTCCAAGGGATTCTCAAGAGTCTTCTCCAACACCACAGTTCAAAAGCATCAGTTCTTCAGCACTTAGCTTTCTTTATAGTCCAACTCTTACATCCATACGTGACTACAGGGAAAACCATAGCCTTGATTAGATGAATCAGGTACACATATACATATGTCCACATTTTTTTAGATTCTGTTCCCATGTGGGTCATTACAGAGTATTACTTACAGTTTCTATTTAAATCTATGCAATAAATCTGGTGGAAAATATTATTATTCCATCTTACAATTAAGGAAACTGAAACTTCTGAAGTGAATTCATTTCCTAAAGCTATAATGACAAATTACCACAAACTAGGTGGCTTAAAACAACAGAAATGTAATTTTCATGGTTCTGGAGGCCAACATTAAGGTGTTGGCTGGGCCTCGATCTCTCTAAGTGTCCTAGGGAAGAGTATATCCTCCTTGTCTCTCCCAGCTTCCGGGGCGGCCATGTCCTTCCAACCTCTGCCTCCATCTGCACGCCGTCTTCTCCTCTGGGTCTTCTGTCTTCTGAGGAAACTTGTCATTGGCTTAGAGTCCATTCAGGTCATCTGAGATGATCTCATCTCCTGATCCTTAACTTAATTACAGCTAAAAACTCAATTTCCAAATAACATCAGATTTTGGAGGTCAGCACCTGAATGCGTCTTTTGAGGAGGTCACCATTCAACTCACTACAGAATTGTTTCATTTTGATCCAGAGTACTTAAAGAATGGTTGGGGGTTAGACCGCATGTGGAGGGGGGTGTGAAGGGTAGCACCTACGTTTTAGAATATGAGGCTAGATCCTATGAATCTTAACAATAGATCATGCTCAGCCTTACACAAACCCAACTGCCCAGAGCCCCTGTCTCCAAACTTCAGTATTCTTCCACTGATAAGATATAAGAGAGGGTAATTTAAAAACCATTTGCTGTTTATTACAGTACTCTGGTACCCAGATAGACTCCTCACGGGCACTGCTTCCTCCTTGGAGAGACGGAGTAGGGACCAGTGTCGAGAATCCCATCACACAGTCTGAGCTAAACAAAGGCATGTGGAAAGCAGCTCCTGGGGCAGTGGGACTGAGGCTAGAATTTAGCTCTGCTTCATTTGCTGCTGTCGTTCAGCCCCTGAGTCGTGTCCGACTCTTTGCAGCCCCACGGACTGCAGCTCACCATGCTTCCCTGTCCTTCACTGTCTCCTGGAGTTTGCTCAGGTTCATGTCCATCGAGTCGGTGGTGCTGTCTAACCATCTCATCTCATCTGCCTCATTAGCTCCTATTATTTTGATCTCTACACCACCAGTGATACTATCAGAGGCCATGTCACTGAGCTAGGGTCACTAACAGTGACCCTAACTAACAGTGTTGCCCCACAGATGTGGCAGTTTCTGCAGAGCATTAACTCCAGGTGTGCCTCCAAACATCACAACCACGTGCCAGGCTCTGTGCTGTGCCTTAGGGATGTAGGCACGATTCAGCTATACTTCCTGCTGCCAAGGTGCTAGAGGAGGACAAGCCGGTGATCAAATAACCCCGCACGGTAAGATGCAAACGCTGCACTAATAGACATTTGTATCATGGAGCATCGCAGAGGCAGGAGTGAGTCATTTCAAGAAGAAGCAGGCTTTTTTTCACAGAGAGGTACTCTGTTCTTTACCCAAAATTATACACCAGTAGGCAACGCAGCTGGAATGGGAGCCCCAGCCTGTCTGACTGCAAAAACATTTCTCATACCCACTCCAGGAAGACATTTGTGCAAGGGCAAAATTAATGAGATAGAAGTATGCACCCCAGATGGTCTGAGCTGGTCCAAATTAGAGCTCAGACTGCCTTGAGGGGTGGCTACAGCATTGGTCTGGGTCTCCTCTGAAATATCACCTGTCTCAATTGGATGCAGAAGATGGAGGAAGAAATAGCGAAATATTCTAGTTTTCTTTTTCAGATGCCCTTGAGTGCTGGTTTGCTGTCTCCCAGATTGGGAGAAGCAGACAATCAGATGGTCATACTCTGTTTATTTTCCTTTAAAAAGTATTTTAATTAAATATTTCTCTAAAAAAAACTTAATCGTTTACCATTTAGTAATTTAAACTTCTCTAAATTAATTAATATAGTTAGTAAGATAAATTTTCATACTCTTTAGGATGAAGTTTAAGATTCCTCAAAAAGTTCTGTGGTATAGAACTACCATACCATCAGGCAACTCCATTTCTATGTGTTTTTCTAAGGAAAACAAAATCACTAATTTGGAAAGATAAAGGTGTACTCCTTTGTCCATTATGGCATCATTTACGATAGCCAAGGTGTGGAAGCAGCCTACATGTCCACTGTTAGACAAACGGGTAAAGATGTGAGATATATATATATACCATGGTATCACCGATGCAATGGACATGAACTTGGGCAAACTTCGGGAGATGGGGAGGGTCAGGGAGGCCTGGCATGCTGCAGTCCATGGGGTTGCAGAGTTGGACATGACTGGGCAACTGAACAACAATAATATATATAAATATATATATAATATTCTATTATATGTGTATACAATAGAATATTAGTCATGAAAAAGAATGAAATCTCACCTTTGTTGACAACATGGATGGACCTAAGGGTATTGCCAAGTGAAACAAGTCAGATGGAGGAAGAAATCATATCATTTCACGTATATGGATAAAATAAAAACCAATGAATAAATAAGCGTAGTGAAACAGAATCAGAAAACAAACAAGTGGTTGCTAGAGGAGACGTGGGTATAGGGATGAGTGAAATAGATGAGGAGGATGAAGAGGTACAGACTTCCAGTTATAAAATAAATGAGTCACAGGAATGAAACGTACAGCGAGGGAAAAATAGTCAATAATGATGTAATATCTTTGTATGGAGACAGATGGTGGTGCTCATTGTGTAATGCCTAGAAATACTGAATCGCTATATTGTGCACCAAAAACTAACATAGCATTGTAGGTCAACTGTGCTTCAGAAACAAACAAACTCACAGTAAAAGTGATCAGATTTGTGGTTACCAGAGGTGGGGAGTGAATTGAATGAAGGTGGTCAAAATGCACAAGCTTCTTCCAGGTATAAGAGAAATAAGTACTAAGCATATAATGTAAAACATGATCAATATAATTAACTCTGCTCTATTTTGTATATGAAAGTTCTTGAGAGTAAATCCTAAAAGTTCTCATCACAAAGAAAAGAATTTTTTTCTCTTCCTTTTATTTCATATCTGTATTATATGATGGTTATTCATTAAACTTATTGTGGTAAACATTTCTTGATATATGTAAGTCAAATCATTACGCTGTACACCTTAAACAGTTCTGTATGTCAATTATATCTCAATAAAACTGGGAGAACAAAATAGCAAAGTATACAAACACAGGCACAAATTAACACGATACACTTTCTCTAACACTGAGTCTTCATGTTTAAACATTTTAAATCAAATTTAATTTAAATAAAATTGGATATTTTAAAATTGAAATCAACAAATAAGGTGATGTTCAAAAAAAAAAAAAAACTGAGCCCTATTCACTATCCCTTTTCAATGCTGTAAACCAGTAAGAATTCAAATTCTGTCAATTTCATCACAAGCTCAAAGCAGTAAAGCCTGTAGATGATACAACTTGGTATAATTATTATCTGAATGAAAGATTGCTGTGCAATATCCTAAATTCGTTTTAGGTCACTCAAATAATAGCTTCCAAGTGATAACAGAGTTAACACTATGACCTCCCATGAAGAAGCTGAGTGCCCTAAAGGAGCGCAGTGAATTTACAGCTTGCTGTGATCCAGAGATATGGGGCAGGGCAATTTTGTTTTAATAATGACTCTCTCGATGCTGATATTTTCTCTTGCTGCCCGTCTCATCCCAAGATCCCAAGAGGGTTGTGAAAAACCGCCCAGGAGCCTTCTCCCGGCTTTGGTTTCCAAAGGCCTGAGGTACTAGCTTGGGGGTGGTTGAAGAGAACCGTCATGAACTGAATGTTTATGTTCTTCCATCATGCACACCCCTGTAACACTGAGCTGTAACACTGATTTGTCTAAGAGCTATAACATGGTCCATTCGAGACCTGAGAACTATAACACGGTCTAAGACCTGAGAGCTGTGACATGCCAAGGGGGCTTTAATGTCCGTCCCTCCAAATCTGTGTTGTGACGAGACAAAGGATGGAGGAGCACACACTCGCGTGGCACTCCCAAATTCATACGTATTGAAACTGTGTGCCCCAGTGTGGTGGCAGGCAAAGGGAGGACCTTTGGGAGGTAAACAGGGTTAGATGAGGTCACGAGGGTGGAGCCCTCATGGTGGGATTTGCGCCCTTATAAGCGTCGGGAGACAGCTTGCCTCCCCGCTCTGCTCTTTGGCCGACGTGGAGACAATGGAAGTCTGCGGTCTGCGACTCAGGAGAGGATCGTCACCAGGGCCCAACCATGATGGCGCCTGACCTTGGACTTCCAGCCTCCAGACTATGAGAAATGAATTTATGCTGCTCATAAGCCACCCAGTCTACGGTGTTTTTGTTGTAGCAGCTTGAAAGAATACAGACATGGACTCAGCCAATTTTTGGCAGAAAGAAGGTTTTCTCTGAAGACTCAGCAAGTGTTCATTAGACTGTGGTGGAGGGGCAATGGAAGCGGAGGGACAAGGGGCCAGGGGCCAGTAGATTCCTCAACAGGAGCTGCTGCAGCCTGCTTCCTGCTGGAGCCAGAAGACCCCAGAGGGGAGATACCCCATTTGTTAGTCTAGACAGGCACCTGACTGTGCCCCCAGTATAGTGGGAGGACCCCCAGACCCAAAACACCTCTGTGGACATCAACAGGGGCACCTAGGTGACACCCTGCACAGGCTGATCACCGTAGCTCCTCCCAATAAATCTGCATAGATTGCCTTTCCAACGAAGTGGGAGTTTCAGCTAAAGTATTGGCTGGTGCTAAACGTGATTGTTTGCTTACTTTTTTTTTTTTTTAATTTGGGGAGGGTTTGCTGAGCACACACAGCTGAATTCCCCAAAATTAAATATGCACATGATGTAACTATCCCATGCTACCCAGAAGGGGGCGGGAAAACACTCATATCTACAGCTGATGGTCTTAACATACAGGACAATTCAGCAAATCCTATACCAGCTTTAAAGCCCGCAGACTGTCAGACCTGGTACCTCCACTTCTACACCTTTACTTCTCCACCTTTCTGTACTAGATACTAAATCAAAAAGTCAGGAACAAGAATGTTCCGAGGACCATGGTTTATAATGGAAAAATATAGTAGGAAGCTTCCAAACTGATCACAGGATGGGATCAGTCTTAGGAAGGTGAAAACTCTAACAGACCTAACTGAACTGACGGTCCAGTGGTTAAGAATCTGCCTCTCAATGCAGGGGACCCGGGTTCAGCCCCTGGCCCGGGAAGTTCCCACACGCAGAGAGCAGCTAAGCCCATGGGCCACAACTCCGGAGTTCCTCCTCCACACCTGGAGAAGCCAGTGTGGCGAATGGGCCGCACGCCGCAACTGGAGAGGGGCCCCTGCTTTCGCAACTACAGAAAGCCTGAGCGTAGCAACAAAGCTTCAGTGCAGCCAGACATAAAATAAATAAATGAGTAAAAATGTTTTGCATGATACTGGATGCTTGGAGCTGGTGCACTGAGATGACCCAGAGGGATGGTACGGGGAGGGAGGAGGGAGGGGGTTCAGGATGGGGAACACGTGTATACCTGTGGTGGATTCATGTTGATGTATGGCAAAACCAATACAATCTTATAAAGTAATTAACCTCCAATTAAAATAAATAAATTTATATTTTTTAAAAAAACCCTGTTGTCTAAGGCTGTGGTCCCTCTGGAGGGCCAGTGGGTTCTGCAGATGAGTGCATTCAATCCCCACACCCACAGGTGAGGGAGCCTCTGGGACTGTCCAGAGAGGGTTATGGCAGTGGTATTTGCTATTTTCATTTCAAAATTTACTTAAATATTATGCAAACTGATCCAATATGGGTGCAAAGAAAAAAGCTTCATTTCTATGAAAACTAGTTGAACAGAGCTTAACCCCATGGTGCCTTCCCAGGGCAGCAGCCCTTCCCCGACTCCATGTCCTCTGCCTGCCTTTTGCCTGTAGAAAACCATTAGTCAAAGAATAAATTTAATCAGAGAAGTGAGACAATGAAAGAGTGGAGAAAAAGTCAAACAAGATCAAATAATAATAGTTTAGTCATTAAATAAAGTCAAGAGCATTTACTTCCTCCTCAAATAATATTCATCTCCTTTGAGCTGTTTTGTAGATACTGAAACCCCCAACAGGTGAAAGAAGTTAACTACAGGATGACCAGACTGTATATAAAGAAAGCTGAGTGCCAAAGAATTGATGCTTTTGAACGGTGTTGTTGGAGAAGACTCTTGAGTGTCCCTTGGACTGCAAGGAGATCCAACCAGTCCATCCTAAAGGAGACCAGTCCTGGATGTTCACTGGAAGGACTGATGCTGAAACTGAAATTCCAATACTTTGGCCACCTGATGCGAAACTGACTCATTTGAAAAGACTCTGATGCTGGGAAAGATTGAGGGCAGGAGAAGAAGGGGCTTACAGAGGATGAGATGGCTGGATGGCATCACCGACTCGATGGACATGGGTTTGAGTAAGCTCCGGGAGTTGGTGATGGACAGGAAGGTGCTGCACCCCATGGGGCCGCAGAGTCAGACACGACTGAGCTGAACTGTACTGAGCTGACCAGACTGTAGCCATGCATAGGCTGCGGTAATTAATTCCAAGAACTGGCCTCAAAGAAATGGGAACAAACTGACTCTGGAACTGAAGATTAACTGTACTTAAATCAATCAAGATATGCTATCAGACCACCACAAGAACAACTCCAAAATGACTGTCAGAGCTCGCAGTGCTGTTCAGCCCCCTCGTCCCCCATACATCCCTGAAATCACCCTTTCAAAGCTCTTGGTCACTAACTGGCAGGGGGGATTTGGCCTTTGGACCTGAGTTCACCCTCTCCCCTGGCCGGCAGCCTCCAGAATAACACATACTTTCCTTTTCGCCAGCCTTGCCTCACAAGTGTTGGCTTTCAAGCAGTGAGCAGCCAGACATGAGTTTCAGTAACACGATCTTTAAAGCCTAGGAAACACTTCATAAATCATAGTTCCTAAACAATGGCTGTGGAATGAGATGTGGGTGAGAGCATTATACACAAGTGGGGAGAATTATGAGCATTTTGCCCCAGGATTGCTTGGCTGTGTCTTTTAAGTTCTCACCTCACTTTAAAGATGTAGAGACTAGAGATGTAGCTGACACATTCTGGGTGTGATTCATGTTGAGCTAGCCAGCACAGTCTCAAAGAAAAACCCCGGGCTCAATACAAAAGACTGGTGAATGAGTACACATCTTTGTTTTTGTCTGAACTAAAATGTGCAAAGTGTATATGCAACATTTTCTAGGATTCTACTATCTCATCAGCTTTCTCTATGAATTAAGCCACAACTGAGCTCTTGGATGAGAGGGACACAGCCACACACTCACAGAATAACTATGCTTTTTGTGTGTGTGTAGGTCTCTAAGCTTTCAGAGAAGATTGAACACCAAAGGATTGATGCTTTCAGACTGTGGTGCTGGAGAAGACTCCTTGGACCTCAAGGAGATCAAACCAGTTCATCCTAAAGGAAATCAACCCTGAATGTTCATTGGAAAGGACTGATGCTGAAGCTGAAATTCCAATACTTTGGCCACCTGATGAGAAGAGCTGACTCTTTTCCAGAACCTGATGCTGGGAAGGATTGAGGGCAGGAAGAGAAGGGGGCAACAGAGGATGAGATGGTTGGACGGTTGGACATGAGTTTAGCAAACTCCGGTTGATAGTGATGGACAGGGGAGCCTGGCGTGTTGCAGCCTATGGGGTCTCAAAGAGCTGGCACTTCTTAGTGACTGAACAATGACTAACTTTCAAAGACTCTTTTCTTTGAAATACACGTGTAATTTAAATACAGGCGACTTGTCAGCTGATCACCTAGCCACAGCCTGATGGTTCCCTGGACACAGTGCTGCCCGGAGAGGCACAGACAGTTGCTAACTGGGTGTGAAAATCCCCTCTCTCCACCCAGGAGTCAGGGATGCCAGCAGACCCAGGCCATGGCCAGGTGGTCAACCGATAAATCGCCCGGTTCATATTCTTATTCCGGGATTTCAAAGAGAAAAAGAGTCTTTGAAAGCCTAGAGGCCTTAGGGGAAGGGAGTGTGGTCATTCCTGCCTTCTTGACTGGAGCACGGGTCTTGCCCGTGTAGGCAGATCATTTTCTTCCATCTTAAGACTTTGAAAAAGATGTGACGGAAATGAGAGGGAGGAAGGGGACAGGCTCCTCCGGCCCTTTTATCCAATGAGTCGACCTAGTGGTCATGGGGTGTCATACGTCCCAGCCAAATTGCTCTCACATTCGTGGGATTCATTCATTCACTTAGCAAACATTTATTGAGCATGTACTATAGGCCAGGCACCGGGGATGGAGTAATGAATGTATTTTGAGAAGTAGATGCCGAAACAGGATCAGCTGTGTAAGAAATTCACTAGAACACCCATGCTAATGAATCCTATCAGGGAGAGTGGGAAGGGATCCGACAGGCGGGCTGGGAAAACAGTCAGACCTCAATGCGGGTGACTCCAGGTGACGAACGAGAGGAAAGTGTGAAGGCTGGTTTTATGTGTCAACTTTACTGGGCCAGGTACTTGGTCGGACATTACTCTAGAAGTTTCTGTGAAGATTTTTCTTTTAGATAAATTAACATATAAGTCACTAGACGTTGACTAACGTAGATTACCCTCTTTAATGTGGGTGGCTGCATTCAATCAGTTGAAAGCCCTTAACAGAAACAGACTGACCTACACCAGGGAAGGGGAATCAGGCACAGCGGCTTACAACTGGATGTGTTGCTTCGTGTCGGACAGTCACTCCCCATGTGAACTCCCAGGACCGGAGTCTCCGTGTGTCTGTCAATCTCTCTGCTCTTCACAAAGCGTCTTTCCACACCACACAACAGCATGTCCCTTTTCAGGAGTGGAGACTTGTCCCGTCGCAAAGATAGAAAGCACGGCATGTGAACCAAACCTGTATTGACTGAGCTCTGGAAGGAGCTGAGTGAAAACTGAAAGTGAAGTTCGCTCAGCTGTGTCCGACTCTTTGTGACCCCATGGACTACACAGTCCGTGGGATTCTCCAGGATAGAATACTGGAGCGGGTAGCCTTTCCCTCCTCCAGGGGGTCTTCCCAACCCAGGGATCAAACCCAGGTCTCCTGCATTGCAGGCAGATTCTTCACCAGCTGAGACACCAGGGAAGGCCAATAACGTGAGTGGGTAGCCTATCCCTTCTCGAGCGGATCTTCCCGACCTAGGAATCGAGCTAGGGTCTCCTGCATTGCAGGCAGATTTTTTACCAGCTGAGCTGTCAGGGAAGGAGATAAAGTCCTCCCTATCGAGGACCACAGTGGCCACACCCAGCGAACCCATCCTCCTCAAGACCCAGGCAGACTGCCTCAGGTCATTGGTTGCAATTGTATTGCCCACAAATAACAGAAGACCCAACTCAAAATATTTTAAACAGAGGGCACTCAATCCTGGCTGTCCATGCAGATCAACTGAAGACCTTTTAAAAAGACGTCTTGCTTGACATAAAAACAAGGTTGAGAACCAGCCACTAAAATAATAAAGGGATTGATTAGTTCACATAATAAGAGGTCTGGAGGAGAGACCATACGAGGAATGGTTTGTTTAGTGAGTCAACAAGGCTCATCAAGAAACTGGACACAGGGGCTTCCCTGGTGGTCCAGTGGCTAAGACTCGACGCTCCCAATAGAGGGGGCCTAGATCTGATCCCTGATCAGAGAACTAGATCCCACATACTGCAACTGAGAATTTGCATGCTGTAACTAAAGATCTTGTGTGCTGCAACAAAGGTCAAAAAACCCAGGTGCTGGACTTGCTGGTGGTGCAGTGGATAAGAATCCACCTGCCAAGGCAGGAGACACAGGTTTGATCCCTGGTCTGGGAAGATCCCACAGGCCACGGAGCAGCTAAGCTGGTGTTTCACAGCTATTGAGCGAGCCCGTGTTCTAGAGCTCACAAGCCACGACTACAGAGCCCGCACGCCCTCAGTTACTGAAACCCAAGAACCTAGAGCCTGTGGCTTCAACAATGAGAGAAGCCACCACAAGGAGAAGCCCACGGATCACAACGAGAGAGTCGCCCCCAACTCACCATAAGTAGAGAAAGCCTATGCACAGCAGCAGAGACCTAGTGTCCCCCCAAAATAAAACATTGATTAACCGATTTTACAAAATGTCATGTCCTGCAACCAAGACCCAGTGCAGGCAAATAAATTTAAAAAAAAAAATTTTTTTTAAGGAGCTGGATACATTCTGTCTTTCTGTTCTGCTGAGGAGGGCAGCCTCAGCATAATGATTTTTATCTTCACCTTTGTCTCTTCTTGGCCACAGTGTCCGCAGCAGCTCCAAGCTGCTCCTCACACAACAACATCCACAGATGAGGGAGAAGCCCTCTTCTTTTTTCAGTATCAAGAGAAACCTTCTCATATTTTAGTGGCTGCAACTGAGTAGTGACATGCTTACTGAAACAACAGACTGGTTCCAAATAGGAAAAGGAGTACGTCAAGGTTGTATATTGTCACCCTGCTTATTTAACTTACATGCAGAGTACATCATGAGAAACGCTGGACTGGAAGAAGCACAAGCTGGAATCAAGATTGCCGGGAGAAATATCAATCACCTCAGATATGCAGATGACACCACCCTTATGGCAGAAAGTGAAGAGGAGCTAAAAAGCCTCTTGATGAAAGTGAAAGAGGAGAGTGAAAAAGTTGGCTTAAAGCTCAACATTCAGAAAACGAAGATCATGGCATCCGGTCCCATCACTTCATGGCAAATAGATGGGGAAACAGTGGAAACAGTGTCAGACTTTATTTTTAGGGCTCCAAAATCACTGCAGATGGTGACTGCAGCCATAAAATTAAAAGACGCTTACTCCTTGGAAGAAAAGTTATGACCAACCTAGATAGCATATTCAAAAGCAGAGACATTACTTTGCCAACTAAGGTTTGTCTAGTCAAGGCTATTGTTTTCCAGTAGTCATGTATGGATGTGAGAGTTGGACTGTGAAGAAGGCTGAGCGCCAAAGAATTGATGCTTTTGAACTGTGGTGTTGGAGAAGAACTTGAGAGTCCCTTGGACTGCAAGGAGATCCAACCAGTCCATTCTGAAGGAGATCAGCCCTGGGATTTCTTTGGAAGGAATGATGCTAAAGCTGAAGCTCCAGTACTTTGGCCACCTGATGCGAAGAGTTGATCATTGGAAAAGACTCTGATGTTGGGAGGGATTGGGGGCAGGAGGAGAAGGGGACAACCCAGGATGAGATGGCTGGATGGCATCACGGACTCGATGGGCATGAGTCTGAGTGAACTCCGGGAGTTGGTGATGGACAGGGAGGCCTGGCGTGCTGCAATACATGGGGTCGCAAAGAGTCAGATACGACTGAGCGACTGAAATGAAATGAACTGAACTGAACTGAAGCTAAATACTGGTAGAGGGGATGAAATTGTATGACAGGCCTCATCTAACCAAGGCCCACCCTCTGCCTGTACGGAGGGGCCTAAACCACAAAGGGTGGGGGGAGAGGGCTGTGGCTCTTGAAGAGGCGTGTCACCATTTACTCACCATCTTCATGAGCTGCTTCTCTGGACTGTCTATTCTTCTTAAAGCCTTCTAGACTCTGGGTAAAAGAGTAATTCTAGACTCTGGATTACATACAGACTGTAACACTCACAGAATTTTTATGGGATTGTGGAATTTAGAGGGGAAGTTCTCAATGCGAATTCTCAATGCTAATGAAATTTGGGTTTTTGCAAACTTCACATACTTCCAAAGCAACTGGAGAATCTTGGTAAAGCAGGAAGCTTTGAGGAGTTTCAGATTACCAAAATAATTCCTCTTGAGCAATAATACAGAACATGGGCTGTAAACAGTGGCCAAGCGTAAGCGCCAACCTCATTCTTGGACTCAAAGCTTTTCATGGGACTCAGGTGCCGTTGGTTTCTGGAAGCCTCTCCCGGCAATGTATTGTGGCCTTATTTCCTGGCACGTCATAGAGAAAGCCTTTTATCTATGAAACTGCTTTCATAAATATGACCCATCTCTGCAGAAGCAGGACACTCGGAAAGTAATTGATTTATATGTGTTCTTCAGAGATGTGATAAGGTTATTCAAGAAAATGAAAGGGAAGACAGAGTCCATACTTCTGAAAATGCTAGGTGTAGGCAAGTGCTAAACAAAATTGCATTAAAGCTCCCTTCATTTGCAGCATCTTCCTTCATGGTGCCCCAGGGGGCAGATGAGAACTTCCACAGCAATTGCTCTTACTACCTTGATGGCCTAGCCTTGAAAAGAAAACAATTTTCTTCCAGGATAAAACACCATCTAATTTAGTAGAAACAATGATCAGTTTACCACTAGGGAAATATTTTTATTTCAGATGTCGGCCACCATATAATTTAGTTAAAACCCTTAGAGATGTGTTCTAATGATATTAAGGCCGAGAAAAAATGATTAAAGGCTGGGGTGGTTAGATATTTAGCAACCAGTCAACTTGGATGCAGAATGACACCAAAGGAATAAATTACCAAATTCCATCTAGTGACTCAGAGCTGTTAAGGATAAGTATGACTCTGATAGAAAGAAGAACTAACACATAGTCTGTATCCAAAGGAAACTAAGTCACTGTATGGAAAGATATCTACACTCCTGTGTTCACTGCAGATTATTTACAATAGCCACAATATGGAAAAAACTTAAGTTCCCATCAATGGATAAAGAAAACGTCTCATATATATATGTGAGTGTGTGTGCACACGCATATATATATACAGTGAAACATTATTCAGCTATAAATAGAAACATTTTCAGCAACAGATGGACCTTGAGGGCATTAGGCTAAATGAAACGTCAGATAGAGAAAGACAAGGCTTCCCAGGTGGTGATAGTGGTAAAGAATCCGCCTGCCAACACAGGAGACGCAAGAGAATCACATTCAATCCCTAGGTTGTAAAGATCCCCTGGAGAAGAAAATGGTAACCCACTCCAGTATTCTTGCCTGGGAAATTCCATGGGCAGAGGAGCCTGGTGAGCTATAGTCCAGGGGGTTGCAAAGAGTCAGACACAACTTAGCTAAACACGTCGGTAGTGACAGTGCTGAGTCCTAACCGCTGGACCACCAGGGAATTCCCTAAAGAGCATTTTGAAGTCCAGTGGTGTGAAATCTCCTGACACATCTGGGGGTTGTAAGTGCTGTGGACTTACTAGAATGCGTGATGCTGAGGGCAGTATGGGAGGAGATTAATTCATTTTACACTTAGGAGGCATGGTGCCTTGTATGGGGCACTAGCAGTCTACAATCAAGAGATACTGCCCTCATGGACTCTGCATTTTTGTGCAGGAGAGAGCGGTAAGAAAAAAGAAGCAACAAATATGCATAATTTCAGGTGTAATGAAAAAAATCACAAAATCAAGGTAAAAAGAAAAGAGTGCCAACAGTGCTATTTCTGAAGCAAGGTCCGGGAAGGCCTTTCCGACACTGGGCCCATAGCCTGAAGGGGCTGAAGGAAGGAGCCATGTAGCTCTCCAAGCGAAGAGTACTCCAGGTCCAGGGAACAGGAGGTGCAAAAGCCCTACGGTGGGCTTGGAGCAGTGCAGAAGCCAGGCTGGCTGGTAGAAAGAGGGACAGAGAGAAGCAAGAGGGATGACATTCGGCAACAGCAAGGGGCAAGTCACAGACACTCTCCAGGACCAACCAAGGTGAGGAACGGGGATTTCTGCCTGCATGCCCGGGGGTGCAGGATCTAAGCAGGGGAGTGACAGGGCCCAGCGCAGCCTCTCCAAGACACATGGGGGCAGGAAGACCTCTTGGTGCACAGATGGGAAAGTCAGCAGGAATAGGGTCCTTAAAGCCCTTATCGAGACTCGCTCAGATTCGCATTCTAGAAAGATCTCTTTGGCGGCCGTGGACAATGACCCTGAAGTGGAGAGTGGGGTAGGGGGAGGCTGTTGGCAAGGAACCAGGTGAGTGGCCATTGGAATATTTCCAAATCTTCCTGATGATCAAGGTCTAAGCATCTATACACTAGTTATTGTTATCAGTCACTTTGTCGTGTCCGACTCTGCGACCCTGTGGCCAAAGGCCCCTCTGTCCTCCACCGCCCCCTGGAATTGCCTTATATTCTTGTGCATGGAGCTGGTGATGCTCTCTAACTACCTCATTCCCAGCTGCGCATTTTTCCTTTTGCCTTCAAGCTTTCCTAGCTTCAGAGCCCAGCAGAACCGGGACGGTTTGGCTGCTATTTTTGGTTTAGCTTGGTTTCCCAATTCCTAGTCACTACCGTGGGCCCAAGAGGAGCTGGTTTATGGGCACATAAATGAAACCCAGCTGTGAGCGAGGCACGCGGAAGAAGGGTATTATCCCAGCATCTCATCTGAATTTCATTCTAGCGTGTCCAAACAACCGGAGGGAAATGGAGAGATTAAATTCACTGGGAGCCAAGTGTAGCTTTCTTACTTTCAAAGTGATGTTGGAACTGATTGCCGAAAAAAATTACAGAGGCCTGGGGCAAACAGCCATTTTCAAATACCAGCATTTCAGAGAAGACCTCTTTTAGAGTTTAAGCTGGGGAATGTTATGTACCATTCAAAGGAATTGTAGCGCAAATTCTTTGTGCTTGTTTGGGGGGCTGGTGGTGAGAAGCAGGCTTTAAACACTGAACAATATAAGCGGATCAGACTGTTGCTTGTCACATTCAGACGGTGTAGAAATAAGAAAGACATCCCCGTTTGTCTGAAAAGCAGGGAGCAGCGGGGTGGTTATAAGAAAATGGCAGGGGGACTTTCTTAGCACCCAGTGGTTAGGAACCCACCTTGCAAGGTATAGGTGGGGATTCGGTCCCTGGTGGGAAAGTAAGATCCAAGCAACTAAGCCTGCACGCTCTGGAGTCCATAAGCCACGGCTGCACAGTCCACACCCTGCCACGGGACCTAATGCAGCCTAATTAATGAATTAATTAATTTTTGTATTGTAAGGAAACCACAGGGAATTTGGAGTTGGACCAATCCGGCTTCAAATCCTAGCTCTACCATTTATCAGCTGAATGATCTTTGGAAATTCATTAAATCTTTCTCAGCCTGGTGTCTTTCTGTAAAAGAGGGATAAAATGCTTCTCTTTCAGGGTTGCTGAAAATACTCAACTAAAAAGTGCCCATAA
The DNA here is from genome assembly GCF_001704415.2 of Capra hircus. Lineage (NCBI taxonomy): Eukaryota > Metazoa > Chordata > Mammalia > Artiodactyla > Bovidae > Capra > Capra hircus. Next base: position 2,601,644 of record NC_030817.1, read on the forward strand.
GCATTGGACACACAGTAGGTGCCCACTGGAAAGATATTTAAACAACATTTTACCATCTCGCATAAGGCTTTCATATGTGTAATTGTGTGCACTCAGTAACAACAAAACTTAACAGAACCATCAAGTAAAATGGTCATTTTGACGGTTCCTCCACCAGGTCTCCTACATGGGGCTCCAAGGACCCAACGTCACAGGACCCTCCGTGTAAGACCTCACACCAGCCCAGGAGACATTCGCAGGAGTCCCCAGATCTCCAAAGGCCTTCAAAGGAAATAATGAGGTCCCAGGAGCTATTGTTGGATTTCAGAAAAAAGACCAACAAAGAGCTGGCCCTGTAAAAGCCTGCACAGACGATCTGAAAGGTCAAGTGCTGTCGCTTTGTCTGGAATTAAGTCAGCCTCGGTGTTAACTCATGCTGAACAGGACCTCAGATTCTCTGCCAGACACATTCGTGTCTTTGATGATTAAAAATAGGCAAAATGAATGGGAATTTGATGCATGACTCAGGGGACTCAAACTGGGCTCTGTAACAATATAGAGGGGTGGGATAGAGTGGGAGGTAGGAGGGAGGTTCGAGAGGGAGGGGACACATGTGTCCCTGTGGCCAATTCTTGTTGATGTATGGCAGAAACCAACACGATATTATAAAGCAATTATCCTCCAATTAAAAATAAATAAATTTTTTAAAATAGGCAAAACGAATTATACGTTTTTACTCAGCACGTCTTAGTATTTTAAGGTGCCATAACAAAATAACATAGACTGGGTGGTTTATAAGTAACAAATGGGTATGTCTCAAGTTCTGGAGGCTGGGACGTCCAAGATCATGGTGTGGGCAGGCGTCTGTGTCTGGTGAGAGCCTGGCTCCCTAGACAGCTATCTTTTTCCCTGTAATTTCACATGAACAGCCAAGCAATCTCCCTGGGGCTCTTTTGTGAGAGTGCTAATTCCATTCAGGAGGGCTCTGCCTTCATGACCTCATCACTTTCCAAAAGCCCCACCTTCTCAAACCCTTGCATTGTTGTTGTTCAGTTGCTAAGTCATGTCTGACTCTTTGCGACGCCAGCACAGACTGCAGACCCATGGACTGCAGCACACCAGACTTCCCTGTCCTTCACTGTCTCCCAGAGTTTGCTTAAACTCATGTCCATTGAGTCGCTGATGCCATCCAACCATCTCATCCTCTGTCATCCCCTTCTCCTCCTACCTTCAATCTTTCCCAGCATCAGGGTCTTTTCCAATGAATTGGTTCTTTGCATCAGGTGGTCAAAGTACTGGAGCGTCAGCTTCAGCATCAGTCCTTCCAATGAACACCCAGGACTGGTCTCCTTTAGAATGGACTGGTTGGATCTCCTTGCAGTCCAAGGGACTCTCAAGAGTCTTCTCCAACACCATGGTTCAAAAGCATCAATTCTTTGGCGCTCAGCTTTCTTCACAGTCCAACTCTCACATCCATACATGACCACTGGAAAAACCATAGCCTTGACTAGACGGACCTTTGTCAGCAAAGTAATGTCTCTGCTTTTTAATATGCTGTCTAGGTTTGTCATAACTTTTCTTCCAAAGAGCGAGCATCTTTTAATTTCATGGTTGCAGTCACCATCTATAGTGATTTAGGAGCCCAAAAAAATAAAGTCTGCCACTGTTTCCACTGTTTCCCCATCTATTTCCCATGAAGTGATGGGACTGGATGCCATGATCTTAGTTTTCTGAATGCTGAGCTTTAAGCCAACTGTTTCACTCTCCTCTTTCACCTTCATCAAGAGACTCTTTCGTTCCTCTTCACTTTCTGCCATAAGGGTGGTGTCATCTGCATATCTGAGGTAATTGATATTCTCCTGGCAATCTTGATTCCAGCTTGTGCTTCATCCAGCCCGGCATTTTGCATGATGTACTCTGCATATAAGTTAAATAAGCTGGGTGACAATATGCAACCTTGACGTACTTCTTTCTCAATTTTGAATCATCACCTTAGGGGACAGGATTTCAGCATTAAAATCTGGGGGGATACAAACCTTCCGGCCGCAGCACAGGCGGCACTTTTTTGTATTTACGACAGCCAGAGGTCAGCTGGGGCCTCACTGCTCCTCTGAGATTAGGAGAAGCCCGGCTCAGGTCTCCCAAGACCATAGTGAGCGAAAGCCCAAAGCCTTCGCTGAGGTATCTGCAGGCCTCGGGGGCTTTGGTTCCCATGGTGACCACACCCTCTGTTTCCCACACGGCCTTGTAACTCCACTTTATTCTGAGGCTGTATTGCCATTTACATAGACACACACCCATGCTCACCCTGTCCACTCACACCATGCATAGTGTGGGCTTTGTTGACTCCACTAAGGTTTTGGGGTCACAGGGATGGGGGTCATGGGCAGCGATACCTCCTCCTACTGAGTTCACACTAAGGTCCCCATTCTTTCTTCATTCCTTTCTCATTTCTCACCTGGTCTAGGCCAAGAAGTCAGGCCATGTCCTTTACAGCCAGGGCATTGTTTCTTTTTCCCCCAAATATAAGGGTGGATGACACGAGCCTTATGGTGGAAGGTGAAGAGGAACTCAAGAGCCTCATGATGAACGTGAAAGCGGAGAGTGGAAAAGTTGGCTTAAAGCTCAACATTCAAAAAACTAAGATCATGGCATCTGGTCCCATCACATCATGTCATCTGGTCCCATCACTTCATGGCAAAGAGATGGGGAAACAGTGGAAACAGTGGCAGGCTTTATTTTGGGGGGCTCCAAAATCACTGCAGATGGTGACTGCGGCCATGAAATTAAAAGATGCTCGCTCTTTGGAAGGAAAGCTATGACCAACCTAGATAGTATATTCAAAAGCAGGGGCATTACTTTGCCAACAAAGGTCTGTCTTGTCAAGGCTGTGGTTTTTCCAGTGGTCATGTATGGATGTGAGAGTTGGACTATAAAGAAAGCTGAGCACTGAAGAATTGATGCTTTTTGAACTGTGGTGTTGGAGAAGACTCTTGAGAGTCCCTTGGACTGCAAGGAGATCCAACTGGTCCATCCTAAAGGACATCAATATTCATTGGAAGGACTGATGCTAAAGCTGAAACTACAATACTTTGGCCACCTAATGTGAAGAGCTGACTCATTGGAAAAGACCCTGATGCTGGGGAAGATTGAAGGCGGGAGGAGAAGGGGCCAACAGAGGATAAGATGGCTGGATGGCATCACCGACTCAATGGACACGAGTTTGGGTGTACTCCGGGAGTTGGTGATGGACAGGGAGGCCTGGCGTGCTCCAGTCCATGGGATTGCAGAGAGTCAGACACGACTGAGCGACTGAACCGAGCTGAATATTTATAAAATAGATTACTAATGAGAACCTGCTTTATAGAACAAGGAACTCTACTTAGAGCTCTGTGGTGACCTAAATGGAAGGAAATCCAAAACAGAGGGGGTCCATGTACACATATAGCTGATTCACTTCAGCTGCACAGCAGAAACCAAGACAACATTGTGAAGTGAGAAAGCACGGGAAAGTGTGAGCTGCTCAGTCACGCCCAGCTCTTTGTGATCCCACGGACTGTAGCCCACCAGGCTCTTCTGTCCATGGGGATTCTCCAGTCAAGAATACTGGCGTGGGTTACCATTTTCTTCTTCAGGGGATCTTGTCAAGCCAGGGATTGAACCTGGTCTCCTGCACTGCAGGCGGATTCTTTTCCATCTGAGCCACCGAAGAAGCCCGGCTGCTGCTGCTGCTGAGTCGCTTCAGTCGTGTCCGACTCTGTGACCCCATAGACGGCAGCCCACCAGGCTCCCCGTCCCTGGGATTCTCTAGGAGTGGGTTGCCATTTCCTTCCCCAGTGCATGAAAGGGAAAGTGAAGTCGCTCAGTCGTGTCCGATTCTTTGAGACCCCATGGACTGCAGCCCACCAGGCTCTTCCGTCCATGGGATTTTTCAGGCAAGAATACTGGAGTGGGGTGCCATTGCCTTATACCCCAATTAAAAAAAAATAAAGACAGAAAATGGAGTATTACTCAGCCATTAAAAAGAATACATTTGAATCAGTTCTAATAAGGTGGATGAAACTGGAGCCTATTATACAGAGTGAAGTAAGCCAGAAAGAAAAACACCAATACAGTATACTAACGCATTTATATGGAATTTAGAAAGATGGTAACAATAACCCTGTATGCGAGACAGCAAAAGAGACACAGATGTATAGAATAGTCTTTTGGACTCTGTGGGAGAGGGCGAGGGTGGGACGGTTTGGGGGAATGACACTGAAACATGTATACTATCATAAAATAAAAATTAAAAAATTAAAAAAATAAAACCAGCTTGAATATTAAAAAAAAGAAAAAATATTTTTTTAAAAAAGAAGATATGGTACTTATATACAGTGGAATATTACTCAGCCATAAGAAGAATGAAATAATGCCATTTGCAGCAACATGGATGGACCCAGAACTGTCATACAGAGTGAAGCAAGTCAGACAGATATATGATATCCTTTATTTGTGGAATCTAAAACAATGCAACATTTATAAAATAGAAATAGACTTATAAACATAGAAAACAATCTTGTGATTACCAAAAGGGAATGGGGGGAGGGATAAATTAGTTCAGGAGTAACAGATATGCAGTACTATATATAAAGTAAATAAAGATTACCTACTGTATAGCATAGGAACTATATTCAGTATCATGTGATAACCTATAATGGAAAAGAATACACTTATAAGTATATGTAAAACTGAATCACTTCACTATACACCTAAAACTAATACAACATTGTAAATGAACTACATTTCAACTTTTAAGTAAAAAGAAAGAAAAGAAAAGGGGTCTTGGCTAACAAAAATGTAGGAACTGTTCATCTAGGGCAGTGGTTCTCAAAGTGTGGTCCCTAGACTAGGAGCAAGCCCGTCCCCTGGGAACTTGTCAGAAATGCAGTCTTGGCCCACCTGACACCCTTGGAAGCAGAAACTCTGGGGGTAGGATCCAGCACATTGCATTTCAGCAAGTCCTCCGGGTAATTCTGAGTGCGCTGCAGCTTGAGAAGCACTGATCTAGAGGAAGGACGTCGACTGTGACTAGGTGGGGATTCCACCCAACGTCCAGAGAGACAGGGCAGTGTTAGGAAAGGCATTAGCGGAAGGGGACGTGGTGGAGACGCGAGAGAACCGTGGGTGGTTTTTACCATGTGAAAAAGAAGATTCAGGAAGGTCAGGTCGCCAAAGTTTGTAAGCGAAGACAGAACATTTAATTTTTGTGTGCGACCTCCAGACGTGAAACGTTAGCAATGAACTCCGTTTGTCCTTCCAGGGTGAGCGCAAAGGCTTGCAAGTGCTGCCAACACCGCCTCCTTGTTCAAATTAAGAATCCTGGGTTTCCAAGCCATGTTCCTGGGCCTGCTCCTCTCAGTTCAGTTTCTACAGCACAATTAGAAACGGGGAAGGAAAATGAAATGAAGACTCTCCTTTAACATGGATTTTGTGCCAAACATTAAAAATGGGTTTTGACGTTAATACAGGGCTTTGGAGTAAAGAGCCTATTAAATCGCAGTGAAATGGCAGTTGAACTAATGTAAGACACTGTTTCTGGGCAGCCTTTTTATTTCTGTCTGTATATTTCTCAGAGAGTCACCAGGGAATCCGTTTTGTTCATGTCTAAAGCCAGGCCTATAGAACATACGCAGCTCCCTGCCGTCGCCATGGCAACCATTACCTTCTCCTAATTCCTTCTCTTTCCTAAAAATAAAGTGCCCTTTCTCAAGGTATCTATTTCCGAGTTTTATTTAAGTCTCACTTTCCGCAGAGGTTCTGTCTCCCTTTGACCTGCGTGTTATTTTTGTTTTGCTCGAGAAGAGATGGTGATAAACACGCATTATGGACATGACAGATCAGCCACCTCCAAGTATTACATTAGAAGACTAACAGGAGTTACAGACACTGGGGTGGGGCGGGGGAAACCTGGAAAGCACCCCCTGTGACTTCATGGAGGGGCGGGCATGGCTACCCGTGTGGCACAGATGGCATCCGGAGCAGCGCTTCTCCAGCCCATTGTTACAGCTGCAGCTCCCAGAGAACTGTGTCCACTACATAAAGGAACAGTCAGACAAAGAGATGGGCTGAGGACCCGAGGCCCGATCCTCTGAGGAGGGATGGAGCCTTGGACCTTCACTCCTTTGATCTGTAACCAGACAATTCTCCCTTGGTTCCTTGTCCCCCTTGCAGGCTCTCCTTTGCCTGCAGAGGGGGGTCTTGATGATTCACTTTTGAGGTGTTAGAAGAGCTGCAGGGGAAGGAAGTGTGAACGTCAGCCTCAGTTCTGCAGCCCTTGTACATCAAAGACCAGCCCTTGATCAAAACGCCCTCCAAAACGGATCACTTGGGACTTCTGAACCAAAACAGAAACCCCTTATAGACTGTCCTTTCTGGGGCCATTTGCCATGCTGAGGTGCTACAGAGATGCCACAAAGCTTGGGTCTTGTCATGAGATAAGATGAAAAAGTCTGCCCAAGATGAAAAGGACAAATGGCTGTGATTCCTGCCTTCTACGAGCCCACACCCAAAGGAGACCACATTCATGCGTCCAGGCGAATGAATATAAAGTCCCAGCACCCCTGGCTCTTGGGAGGATGGGCGCTTGGGGGTTTTTGCACATGCTGGTGAGCCGTCCACGCTCAGCCCTCTGCCTCCCCACGGTGCCAGCCTGCTCCTTGACTCCAAGCCTCTCTATTAAGTCTGTGATGGTGAAAAAGGCGAATTTCTCCCTGCCAGGCTAAGCGGCCAAGATAGAAATGGAAAATGTGACGCTGGCTCACGTCCACAATGAGACAGTTTGTGTTTGAGATCAGATGGGCCTAACGGGAGTCTTAAAGCGTGCCCGTTACAGATAGTACAGGGCTAGGTGAAAGCCTTCTTTTCTTCCTCTTCCTCTTGCCATTCAAGGGCTAGTCGTTTCCAACATTCCGCCCTACTACAACATTCACTTGGATGGTGGCCCTTGGGCACCGCTAATCTGGACCCTGAGCTCTGTGGTGGTTTCACTGAGGGACTGCCACCTCTGTAAACGTCACACCCAACAGTGGACTGTGTCTGGGGACCAGGCTGGATGCAATGGATCAGCCACTTGGGACTCGAAACAGGCTACATCAAGGATTGGTCCTCTGGACTAGACTGCAGCCAAGGTGTCCGGGGCGGCATCTGGGGTCCTGACCAGATCTTTAGGACAAGTCACTCAGAACAGAGGGCGCTGAACTGTGAGAGAGGCGCTAGCCAGTCCTGGAGGATAAAGTCCCAGGCTGGGGTGGAGGATGGGGTCACCAGCACACACACAAGGAAGGAGCCTTGCTCTGACCACACCTCCTTGGGTCCCATAGCCTGACCCCCAAACGCTCGCTCACACTCTTATCACCAGACCTCGGCTTTCACAACACTTTCTCTAAGGTCTCTTCACAGGCTTAATAATCTTCATGTTCATACTTGATTTTAAAAACACTTGTTGATCCAAAAGAATAGAGAGCAGGGACTCAGATATTTCTGCACCCATGTTCATAGCAACATACTCGAAATTGCCAACAGGTAAAGCTTTTCCTTTGACTGTGTGGATCACAATAAACTGTGGAAAATTCTGAAAGAGATGAGAATACCAGACCACCTGATCTGCCTCTTGAGAAACCTATATGCAGGTCAGGAAGCAACAGTTAGAACTGGACATGGAACAACAGACTGGTTCCAAATAGGAAAAGGAGTACGTCAAGGCTGTATATTGTCACCCCGCTTATTTAACTTCTATGCAGAGTACATCATGAAAAACGCTGGGCTGGAAGAAGCCCAAGCTGGAATCAAGACTGCCAGGAGAAATACCAGTAACCTCAGATATGCAGATGACAAGTGAAGAGGAACTAAAAAGCCTCAGGATGAAAGTGAAAGAGGAGAGTGAAAAAGTTGGCTTAAAGCTCAACATTCAGAAAATGAAGATCATGGCATCTGGTCCCATCACTTCATGGGAAATAGATGGGGAAACAGTGGACACAGTGTCAGACTTTATGTTTTGGAGCTCCAAAATGACTGCAGATGGTGATTGCAGCCATGAAATTAAAAGATACTTACTCCTTGGAAGAAAAGTTATGACCAAGATAGATAGCATATTCAAAAGCAGAGATATTACTTTGCCAACAAAGGTCTGTCAGCACACTAAAAAGCAGAGATAAAAAAAATAAATAAATAAAAAGCAGAGACATTACTTTGTCAACAAAGGTCCGTCTAGTCAAGGATGTGGTTTTTCCAGTGGTCATGTATGGATGTGAGAGTTGGACTGTGAAGAAGAAGACTGAGTGCCGAAGAATTGATGCTTTTGAACTGTGGTGTTGGAGAAGACTCTTGAGAGTCCCTTGGACTGCAAGGAGATCCAACCAGTCCATCCTAAAAGAGATCAGTCCGGGGTATTCATTGGAAGGACTGATGCTGAGGCTGAAACTCCAATACTTTGGCCATCTGATTCAAAGAGTTGACTCATTGGAAAAGACCCTGATGCTGGGAGGGATTAAGAGCAGGAGGAGAAGGGGACGACAGAGGATGAGATGGCAGGATGGCATCACTGACTCGATGGACATGAGTTTGGGTGAACTCTGGGTGTTGGTGATGGACAGGGAGGCCTGGCGTGCTGTGACTCATGGGGTCACAAAGAGTCGGACACGACTGAGCGACTGAACTGAACTGAACTGAACTGAAAGCAACCCAAGTGCTCACCAACAGACGAAGCAAAATATGATCCCTACATACGACAGAGCACCATTCAGCCTTAAAAGGGAAAGACATCCTGTCCCATGCTACGGCACAGATGAACCCTGAGAAAGGACGCTGTGCTGAGTGAGAGAAGGCAGCGATGGAGACACACACACTGTGACCCCACTTACAGGAAGTCCTAGAGGTGCCCAATCCAGAGACAGACAGTGCCGTGGGGCTTTCAGGGGATGCGGAGGAAGGGAACAGGGAGTTGCTGCTCAGTGGGCACAGAATTTCCATTTTTCAAGCTAAAAAGAATTTGGAGTTGGCTTGCACAGCAGTGTCAAGGTACCTAAGACTACTGAACCAGACACTCAGAAGTCATTAAGGGACTTCCCTGGCAGTCCAGTGGTTGAGACTCTGGCTTCCACTGCACGAGAGGGGGGTTAAGGTTGGGGGCTACAAGTTCAATTCCTGGTCAAGAAAGTTCCACATGCGGTGAGATGTGGCCAAAAAATAAATATATAAAATAAAATATAAAACAGAGAATAAACAATGCGTAAGTGTTTTTAAGAAATTATTAAGACGGTGCATTCTATGCTCTGGGCCTGTGTGTCAGTCGCTGAGTCGTGCCCAACTCTGCCACTCCATGGACTGTAGCCCACCAGGCTCCTCTGTCCCGGAATTCACAGGCCGGAACACCAAAGTGCGTCACCATTCCGTTCTCTAGGGGATCTTCCCAACCCAGGATTGAACCCACGTCTCCTGCACTGCAGGCAGATTCTTTACCACCTGAGCCGCCTGTTGTTAGGCATGTTGTTCGTACTTTATGACAATAAAAACAAATAAATAAATAAACAAACAAAAGTACCTGTTGAGTAATTCCCCCTTTTTTTCCTCAGCTACTCCACTGGGATGAATTGCAGGTCTGGTCCTGATTCCTGCTAAACATAGACCCAGTGACCCTGGGAAGTTCAGAAACGTTCTGAACCCAGCTTTCTTCGGTGATACTTGGGGATAATAAGAGTGACCCTGTAGGATCACGTGAGAAGAGTTCTGTGAATTAAAACATGAATAACACCTAAAGGGGTACTGAGGGTTATAAAGCCATTACACCCCGCACACCACTTAGAGCAAGGATCAAACGTGGGAAAGGGATGGATGGATAAAGAGGTGTGCCCTGGACAGCCACAGACCCGCTGCGCTGAGGCGGAACAGTGAGGTCAGTCAATCTGGCACTCAGACCCCACCTGGCCTGGGTGTCCTCTCAGCCCGCTGGGGCTCAGCGCTCTCAGCTCGCCCTTTCTCAGAAAACTGGGGGAAGCTTCAGTCAGATCTTGGCTCCAGGCGTCCTGCAAGGGCATCTGGAGTTTTATCTGGAGCACGGGGGAGGCAGAACGCGAACGTTGCTCTGTCGTGTCTGACTCTTTATGACCCCATGGACCGGAGCCCACTGGGCTCCTCTGTCCTTGACATTCTTGGCAAGAATACTGGCGCGGGTTGCCATTTCCCTTCTCCAGGGGATCTTCCCGACCCAGGGCTTGAACCGGGTCTCCTGCACTGCAGGCAGATTTCTTACCATCTGAGCCAGCAGGGAAGCCCCGCTTGCAGAGCACGTAAATGGTGGGAGTTTAGGCATCGACGGTAGAGCGCGTGAAGACGCGCTGGAGTCGGGGTGACGGGAGGGTGCGGCTTCTGAGCGATCTCGGAAGCACAGCACGCAGGTAGCGGGCCGGCAGCAGGTCTGCGGACGGGGACGCCGGCGAGGAGAGGCAGAGTCGGCACCCGCAAGCCGTGCGCCGTTCTCGGGATAAGCAGCATGGCTGGACGTGGACTCTGGCTCTGCCGCCTGGCAGCTGTGCGCTCTTCTGATTATCGTTTAACCTCCCTGTGCTTCGGCTTCCTCAGCTTAAAAACCAGGACGGTGCTAAGAGCACCCACCTCACACGTTTGTTGTAAGGGTTAAACGAGTCTTTGTTCACAGAGTGCGTAGTTGGTGCTTGGCGCAAAGAAAGGGCTCTATAAATATTTGCCAAATAAAGCCTAGAAAAATGGCAACCTCCAGACCTACCCGCTGGCTTCTCCATTTGCTCTCCCTCCCCTCCTGTCTCCTCGAGTCCCTGTGTGGAAAACGTTCTCTCCACCCCTGCCCTGACCACAAACAGATAAATCTTTCAGACCTGGTCCCTGGCTGCTAATAAAGCAGGCTTTCAGAGCTCATTTTCTAGTTAGTTGCCTAATTTAGAGACCTTGTCAATTTGCATTACATAGAAATAATGCAATAGGACTTCAAAGCTCGTTGGAACCATGCCCTGCAGCCCAGAGCTGTGAATCTTCCGAAGTAGGCTGGAACAATCATGAATTATTTGAGAGCCTGAAACTTCTTTGCTGATTCTCTTATGATCACTGGGCTAGGATGCTTTGGTGGATGGGGGGATAACTGTATAGAGATACATGCAAAAGTGTACTATTTCCTCCCTATAGATGGAAGTCGTGTGAAATTAAAAGTTTCCGTCATAATGATTTGTGTTAGCCTACTGCCATTGCTGCTCTTGGTCATTTTTTTTCCCCTTCTTCTTTTCTTACTTTTTTAATCTAATAGCCTGTGTTTGAGTTTTAGGTGAAATAAGCAGAATGCACAAACACAACGTGCACCCCAAATTTAAAATCTAAAGATGAGAAGCCCCGTCGTGACCCTGCTGGTCACTACCCCCACCTTACTTCCAGGGGCACGGAAGAGCTTGGACTGTTTTGATAATTTGCATGACCGGAATCTTACTGAATGTATGGTCCTGTGTCTTTTTCCCCTCGACACCGGGTTTGCGAGATTCGGCCGCCTGATTGCTGTGTGCAGTTTGGCTTGCCGTTCTCACTGCTGTGTAGTGTCCCACAGCGTGGTTATGCCACACTTTATCCATGCATCCTGCTACATGGACATTTGCAGTTTCCAGCTTGGGGCCCTTTGAACAGGACGGCTAGGAACTTTCTGGCACACGTCTTTTGGTGAGTGTGTTTAGTCGCTCCTGTTATGTATGGCTGTTTAAATCTCCTCCTTTTTTTTTTTTAAACAAGCCTCCTGCCCCTTGTTACAATGAGGCAGGGTAACCCAGAGTGGGAGGCGGGTGGGGAGGAGAAGGAAAGGGGATCCCCACTGCCTGACTTCTAGCCCCCATCTTTCTCCTTCCCCAACCACCTCCCTTCTCTGCGTCTCTTGTACCTGGGGCTCTCTCCTACCCGAGCCAGGCGTGCCTCCCTGAGTTTCCCTGGGGCTCCAGGTCCTGGGCTGAGGTGCTGCACATCCTCTCCCACTCACCTGCAGGTCAGAGGTCCCGGGACCTCAGCGGAGCCCTCTGGAGGCAGCTGCCCAGCCCGACGGACGCTCCGGCCCGGCCCCGTCTTCATGATTCCCCTGCTCAGCTGGACTTCCTCCTGTCTCCTGGGCTTTTGTCTCCCCCCACAAACTTGTCTTAACCACTTTTCATAGATATGAGTGTGGGGCTTGAGGGCAGGATGTCTAGATTTGAACTTTGGTTCAGGGTTCTAGGTGTGTGGCCCATAATACACACTGAGCTCAGGGACTCCCCCGGTGGTCCGGGGGTTAAGGCTTTGCCTCCCAAAGCAGGGGGCGTGGGTTTGATGCCTGGTCAGGGAGCTGAGATCCCACAGGCCTCGTGACCAAACCCCAAAACATAAAACAGAAGCAATCGTGTAACAAATTCAATGACTTAAAAAACGGTCCACATTAAAAAAAAAATTCTTAGAAACATATACTGAGCTCATAATATGACTGTTGAGTTAACTAATATAATACATTTATTATCTTGGTAGTCACTATCAAATATGCTGTATATTATGCATGCTGCTTTTTGCCTTCTAAGAGAAATTGTTTGGTTCTAATTCTTCAAAGTCAGCCAGTTCTTATCATAAAAATTACTTTGAGAATGCTATTGAGAAGTAATCACAATCAGTCTGATTCTTTTGCCCTTTTTTGAATACAGTGTAAAGACAAAAGGGTTGGGAAATAGTCATGATATACTATTCAATTTATTTAAAGAGGCAGGATAATAATTTATATATGCAAACCTATAGTTTTCATTTTAGAAAAATCAAAGAAATATATAGAGAAAGAAACTACAAAGAAAAATATCAAAAGATAGCAATATTTCCCTCTGGATGGTGGTATTGTGGGTGATTTTTGTGGTATCCTTTTTATTTTTCTATAGCCCCTGATATGTATAGATGCACGTATGCATATAAACACTTATATTTTTATACACATATGAAACACCACCCTCATGGCAGAAAGCAAAGAAGAACTAAAGAGCCTCTTGATGACAGTGGAAGAGAAAGAGTGAAAAAGTTGGCTTAAAGCTCAACATTCAGAAAACGAAGGTTATGGCATCCAGTCCCATCACTTCATGGGAAATAGATGGGGAAACAGTGGAAACAGTGTCAGACTTTATTTTTTGGGGCTCCAAAATCACTGCAGATGGTGACTGCAGCCATGAAATTCAAAGATGCTTGCTTCTTGGAAAAAAAGTTATGACCATCCTAGACAGCATATTAAAAAGCAGAGACGCTACTTTGTCATCAAAGGTCCGTCTAGTCAAGGCTATGATTTTTCCAGAAGTCATGTATGGATATGAAAGTTGGACTAAAGAGAAAGCCGAGCACCAAAGAATTGATGCTTTTGAACTGTGGTGTTGGAGAAGACTCTTGAGAGCCCCTTGGACTGCAAAGAGATCCAACCAGTCCATCCTAAAGGAGATCAGTCCTGGGTGTTCCTTTGAAGGGCTGATGATGAGGCTGAAACTCCAATACTTTGGTCACTTGATGTGAAGAGATGACTCATTGTAAGAGACTCTGATGCTGGGAAAGGTTGAAGGCAGGAGGAGAAGGGGATGACAGAGGATGAGATGGCTGGATGGCATCACCAACTCAATGGACATGAGTTTGAGTGAACTCCAGGAGTTGGTGATGGACAGGGAGGCCTGGAGTGCTGCAGTCCATGGGGTTGCAAAGAGTTGGACACAGCTGAGTGACTGAAGTCAACTGAACTGATAGCGCAATCATAATCAAAATTTTAAAATAAGCCTAGTTTGATTAATGGAAAGGAAATCAAATCAATGGACTAGTCATCTGAGGGTGGAGTCAGGAAATGTTTTAGAATTAGCCTCCTGGGTTTCGCTTCCTTTTTCAGTGTAAAACCAACTTGGGTTGCTGCCATACCACGGGGACCAGGAGGAATGGGTTTGGGGCCAAGGTGACCCACAGGAGCGCCTCTAGCCACCTGTACCATTTGGACAGTAAATACACGAGTGCAGCAAGTCCAACCTACAAAGGGCAAGGTGACCAGGGACACAGACCCCTCGGGATGCAAATCTGAGTCAAACCACTAGACAAGCCATCAGAGCAGCTGGGGTGCTGGCGGAGGGCGAGAGGAAGCTGGGATGGATGGCAGAGAGATGACAAATGCCAGTCGCGGTTCTAAGACCAGATGCAAGAGCAGGGGCCCTGGCCTGCCTTCCTCACCTTCCTCTCTAAGCTTCTGTCTGGAAAGAGGCCCCTGAGCTGCGGAAGGCACGAAGCATGGACCCCACTGCACGCGTAGTCGCTGTGATGTATCACCTGTTTGCTTTCCGCGTGGGTTTATAGTCCAGCTGCTCCCCGCGCTATGGTGGCTACCGTCAGCTGTCTGCCCTTGCAGGCAAAGAAGTGGCAGCTCCAGATCTGTGGTTTAGAAACATTTCTCTGACAGTTGTTAAAGCGAATAACCTAGATCGGTACACACCCACATGGAGAACTATCCAAAACAGATCTTGAGTGTAAAAAGCAAGATATAGAAAAATATATCTCGAATGCAGCCATCTGTGTAAACTTGGAACATGTACCAAACAGAGCCACACATGGCTGTGGATACATGTGTGTACAGCAAGAGACGTAACCGTTCACCTGCATAAGTATTTTGGATGTCATGTTTTTTTGCTGCATAACAAATAACCCCAGTATCTTAGTGGGTTACAATAACGGATGTTTACTCTCACTCACATTGCATGAGGGCTGCAGGCTGGCCAGGCTCTGTTGGCCTGTGATGGGTTGTGTCCCACCTCCAAGGAAAACACAAGATGAGGCAGCAACAAATTATTATGGAAAAAATAATACAGTCTACCATATACACCAAACTTACTAGGGTGACTGCCTCTGGACCAGCAGAAAAGAAGGCTGCAAACAGGAGTTCGTGAATAAAGGGAATGTTATCTAGAACTGCGACATAATTTTAGAGAAGACTCGATGCACATATGACGGTTCTGGATGATGGAAACAGAGATTATTGTTGACTTATCCTTGGGAATTCGCTTTCTCTTTCTGCAGAAATAGTAGACTGATAAGTGAAAGTGTTAGTCGCTGGGTGGTGTCTGACTCTTTGTGACTCCACAGACTATAACCCTCCAGGCCCCTCTGGCCATGACATTCTCCAGGCAAGAACACTGGAGTGGGTCAGTTCAGTTCAGTCGCTCAGTCGTGTCCGACTCTTAGCAACCACATGAATTGCAGCATGCCAGGCCTCCCTGTCCATCACCAACTCCCGGAGTTCACTCAGACTCACGTCCATCGAGTCAGGGATGCCATCCAACCATCTCATCCTCTGTCGTCCCTTTCTCCTCCTGCCTCCAATCCCTCCCAGCATCAGAGTCTTTTCCAATGAGTCAACTCTTCGCATGAGGTGGCCAAAGTCCTGGAGCTTCAGCTTTAGCATCATTCCTTCCAAAGAAATCTCAGGGTTGATCTCCTTCAGAATGGACTGGTTGGATCTCCTTGCAGTCCAAGGGACTCTCAAGAGTCTTTTCCAATACCACAGTTCAAAAGCATCAATTCTTCGGCACTCAGCCTTCTTCACAGTCCAACTCTCACATCCATACATGACCACAGGAAAAACCATAGCCTTGACTAGATGGACTTTAGTCAGCAAAGTAATGTCTCTGCTTTTGAATATACTATCTAGGTTGGTCATAACTTTCCTTCCAAGGAGTAAGCGTCTTTTAATTTCATGGCTGCAATCACCATCTGCAATGATTTTGGAGCCCCCCAAAATAAAGCCTGACACTGTTTCCACTGTTTCCCCATCTATTTCCCATGAAGTGATGGGACCGGATGCCATGATCTTCGTTTTCTGAATGTTGAGCTTGAAGCCAACTTTTTCACTCTCCTCTTTCACTTTTTTTTTTTCCTCTTTCACTTTTATCAAGAGGCTTTTTAGCTCCTCTTCACTTTCTGCCATAAGGGTGGTGTCATCTGCATATCTGAGGTTATTGATATTTCTCCCAGCAATCTTGATTCCAGCTTGTGCTTCTTCCAGCCCAGCGTTTCTCCTGATGTACTCTGCATATAAGTTAAATAAGCAGGGTGACAATATCCAGCCTTGACGTACTCCTTTTCCTGTTTGGAACCAGTCTGTTGTTCCATGTCCAGTTCTAACTGTTGCTTTGTGACCTGCATACAGATTTCTCAAGAGGCAGGTCAGGTGGTCTGGTATTCCCATCTCTTTCAGAATTTTCCACAGTTTATTGTGATCCACACAGTCAAAGGCTTTGGCATAGTCAATAAAGCAGAAATAGATGTTTTTCTGGAACTCTCTTGCTTTTTCCATGATCCAGCGGATGTTGGCAATTTGATCTCTGGTTCCTCTGCCTTTTCTAAATCCAGCTTGAACATCAGGAAGTTCACAGTTCATGTATTGCTGAAGCCTGGCTTGGAGAATTTTGAGCATTACTTTACTAGCATGTGAGATGAGTGCAATTGTGTGGTAGTTTGAACATTCTTTGGCATTGCCTTTCTTTGGAATTGGAATGAAAACTGACCTTTTTCAGGGTAGCCATTCTAAAGGCAGAGTTGGGAGGGAGTGGTTAGGAGGCAGAATTTCAGGTAACATGATAAATATGTGACCCGTGACTAAGAATAAAAATGATATCATGGGCCAAAAGAAAAATGGGCCAAAGAACTAAATAGACATTTCTCCAAAGAAGACCTACGGATGGCTAACAAACACATGAAAAGATGCTCAACATCACTCATTATTAGAGAAATGCAAATCAAAACCACAATGAGGTACCACTTCACACCAGTCAGAATGGCTGCGATCCAAAAATCTGCAAGCAATAAATGCTGGAGAGGGTGTGGAGAAAAGGGAACCCTCCTACACTGTTGGTGGGAATGCAAACTAGTACAGCCACTATGGAGAACAGTGTGGAGATTCCTTAAAAAATTGCAAATAGAACTACCTTATGACCCAGCAATCCCACTGCTGGGCATACACACCGAGGAAACCAGAATTGAAAGAGACACATGTACCCCAATGTTCATCGCAGCACTGTTTATAATAGCTAGGACATGGAAACAACCTAGATGTCCATCAGCAGATGAATGGATAAGAAAGCTGTGGTACATATACCCAATGGAGTATTACTCAGCCGTTAAAAAGAATTCATTTGAATCAGTTCTGATGAGATGGATGAAACTGGAGCCGATTATACAGAGTGAAGTAAGCCAGAAAGAAAAACACCAATACAGTATACTAACACATATATATGGAATTTAGGAAGATGGCAATGACGACCCTGTATGCAAGACAGGGAAAGAGACACAGATGTGTATAATGGACTTTTGGACTCAGAGAGAGAGGGAGAGGGTGGGATGATTTGGGAGAATGACATTCTAACATGTATACTATCATGTAAGAATTGAATCGCCAGTCTATGTCTGATGCAGGATACAGCATGCTTGGAGCTGGTGCATGGGGATGACCCAGAGAGATGTTATGGGGAGGGAGGTGGGAGGGGGGTTCATGTTTGGGAACGCATGTAAGAATTAAAGATTTTAAAATTAAAAAAAAAATAAATAAAACATTTTAAATCTTAAAAAAAAAAATGATATCATGGAGTTACTTCAAAGCTAGAGTTCATGAGAACTGATGATCAATTACATGTGAAGGGTGAGCGAGAGATGAGTCAAGAATCCTCCAGAGAGGAATCCACAGTGATGTCAGGGCTCCCGGCTCAGGAGTCTGTGTGAAGGAGTAACCATCCTCCAACCCAAGAAACAGAGATGAATCAGGTCATGTTGTGAATGGGCTGGGAGGAGGTGATGCTTATCATTTCAAGGCATGGCTGACAATCCTGAACCATTAATATTTTACTTTTGTTCATTTGTTTACTTATTTGTTCCTGTTCTTCTTTCTCACTACTGGTTAGCTAGCCAGGAGTACACACGTTTAATTTTAGCCACTTTTTGTAACATGGCCCCTCCCTTGAGGCTGTGAGATCTACAGAGATGAGGCCAGTGAAACAGTGTAGGATGGGAACTGAATTGATCTGAAGAGGAAAGCGACCACAGTGACAATTCAGTGACTGGCCGGCATGCACAGTCTGCAGACCAGACTTCTTAACTTCACTGAGGACACTCAGGTACCACCTTTAATTACATGTCTGCATTTATTTAATATGAATCTGAAGCTTCTTACAGAGAGAGGCTTCCATGAGCGCCTGCTAGATAACAAAACAAGTCATAATTTAGCATCTCGGTCCTGGTGAACTTCTTTTGATTCGGGGTTCGTATTTGAAACCACTGTTAATTTCTCTCCATCTTTTTATCTCACCTTCAGCCATCCTGGAGGGAGTCCCCTTGCCCTTACTCTTAAAGATTTCCTTTGGAAAGTTTAAACAAACCAATCAATAGTTAATCTGCAGATTGCTAAAAAAAAAAAAAACTCTCCAACCTTTTCACATGATGAAATAACAAACAAAAGAAAAACAGACAGTTGCAGCTGGCTCTGTATATAGAAATAAATCCTGAACAACAAAAGGGCTACTTTTTCTGCTTAAAAGCCAGCTTGGCGTTGCACCTCACCATGTCTTAGCTCCTCCTCACTCAACCAGCCTAAGGGAGAGACTAGAAGCTGAGAGCGAATTCCCTCCCCTCCCTTCTGAGTCCATGTCCTTCCGCAGCCCCTCTCCACTATCACCTTCTCTTGAGCTCACGTTTCCAGCAGTAAAGTGCTGCAATCTAACACCACTTAAGAACGGTACTGGAAGAAGCAGCGGGCCTGAGCTTGCCTGGAGCTCACCTGCCGCTTCCATCCCAACAGTACAGAGAACAGAAGAGAAGAATGCTGGGCTTGGAACCCAGGTTCTCTGTTCCATTTTGTGGTTTTGAGCAAATCACATAACCTTTCAGAGGCTTGACTACGTCATCTATAAAACAGGGAGGGTGACAACCAGAATCCAGACTTTCTGCGAGAATCAAATGAAGTCAAGTCTTGTGAAAATGCTCATTTTAGAGCAGAGCTTCCTGGGGAAGGGAAAGGCTACCCACTCCCATATTCTGGCCGAGAGAATTCCATGGACTGTCTGGTGTCATGGGGTCTCAAAGGGTCAGACATGACTGAGCAACTTTCACTTTCTCAGACAAGGATACATGTACACAGACATAGCGCTTCCCAGGTGGCACTAGGGGTAAAGAACCCGCCTGTCAGTGCAGGAGACCTAACAGACGCGAGTTCTGTCCCTGGTCAGGGAGTCCCCCGGAGGAGGCATGGCAACCCACTCCGATATTCTTGCCTGGAGAATCCCACAGACAGAGGAGCCTGGCGGACTACAGTCCATAGCGTCACACAGAGTCGGACACGACTGAAATGACTTAGCATGCACACACACATCTATGGGAATGGAAAACAGATTCTGATTCTGTAGTTCAGGGGTGGAGCCTGAGATTCTGAATTTCCCACAAGCTCCCCGGTCACAGCAAAGCTGCTGGTCCGTAGACGGCAACTTGAGTCACAGGCTGTTTGCTGTGCTGCCCGTTATGATAGCCACTGGCCATGTGTGGCCATTTTGACTTAACTTTAATTTCAAATCCAGTTAATTGCAGTAGCAATATTTCAAGGGGTCAGTAGCCACCCGTGGCTGATGGCCCCCATATTGAACAGCACAGAGGACATGTCCATCACTGTCGAGAGTCCTATTGCCCTTTGCTGTGTTAGAGCATCACAGAGATGCTAGAGAGCCGTTCACCACACTCAGTACACAGTGAGCACGCTCCACAGGCCAGACAATGATGCCCAGGTGAGCCAAATGACCAAATTCTTGCTCTCGTGGAGCTTACCATCTAGTGATTATTTGAGAAAATGTAAGAGGTCCTTATCAGATGGACTTGGATGTGGTTGCTGCTGCTGCTGCTAAGTCGCTTCAGTCATGTCCGACTCTGTGCTACCCCATAGACAGCAGCCCACCAGGCTCCCCCGTCCCTGGGATTCTCCAGGCATGGCTGCTGTCCCATAGATCTGTTCTATGGTGGCATCCCAGAGGAGCCAAGCACTTCATCCTGTCTTCCCAAAGCACAACTACTCAGATAACTACAAGTGAAGAATTAATCTGAAGATTTTACTGAAGGTTTCTTAAAGGATGGTAAAGGGATGCTTATGTTACATAGCAAAGAGCACTTTTAATATTAATTTTCTTTTTCACTTTTCAATTACACAAGTCGTAAATGGCAAATAGGATTTTATCTGCCTCCCACCCCTAACCCAGCCCAAATATCCCATATACTTCTTCTTAAGTCTTTCTCTTCCTGGCCACCCACTACAGAGACCTTCCCCAATGTCTCTGCTTTTTTTTTTTTTTTTTTCATGCAGAGAAACTGATCTCTGCCCATCTTCTCAAGGTGTGTGTCCCCATACCACTTCTCTGGGTCTCACCACGGCTTTAATTAGAGTTGAGAGTTGAAGTCCTCTTGCCCTCCCGTCGTCGACCGTGGAACACTGATGGTGTGCTGAGGCCACAGTGACTCACAGGAGCCAATAACCACCATCTTTTCTCGACTTTGCACTCAGTGACCTTACACTGGAAAGCTCGAAGCTGGCCACAGTGGACTATCGACACCACGGCAGTTGGCACAG
This sequence comes from Capra hircus, assembly GCF_001704415.2. Lineage (NCBI taxonomy): Eukaryota > Metazoa > Chordata > Mammalia > Artiodactyla > Bovidae > Capra > Capra hircus. The sequence goes on from NC_030817.1 coordinate 2,622,282, forward strand.
GTGGTAAATCAAGGCTCTCTGCCCCCAGAGAGCCAGTTGTTAAACATTTCCTGGCTCACGGCTGGGTGTGGAGATTATGGGGAGATCGTCTGGTCCCCAATATAATTTAGGGCTCATTTGGAAGAGTCTTATTTTGAAGCCCCAGATGCACCTTTCTCTATGTTGCCTACTGTGGAATCTGACCTGGGAAGCTTGCCCCACTTCTCTGAGGGAGCCCCTACCCTACAACGCATACGAGAAGCAGCCAAAGACGACTCGGCTCAGATGACACCAAGTGGCTCAAAGACACCACTTCCTGGGTTAAGACAGAGAGATCCCAGTCTGGACAGACACCAGGGAGACAGTGAGACGTGACCCAACACCCCCACGCACCCCACCCCTACAGATAGGTGGTACCAGACGCTCACCTGCCTGCAAGTGTTCTTTACGTTTGGTGAATTAAATTCAAGCCAGTTGAATTCATTTCTTCTCTGGATCTTAAACTGAAAACCAAAAATGGGCAGAGGTGAGAAAGGAAAACTGGGCTTCCTTTTGGGGTCTTACAGCTGTCCTCGGTGGGCCATAACCATCACAGAACACGCTGGAAGTGGGGAACACCAAGAACTAGGCGACAAGCACATCTGCTCGGAACTGGGGGTGGGGTGGGGAATTGAGTGCGATGTGAAAGTCGTTTGGGGGCCTCAACAGAAGCTCCGGGTGTTGCAGCCCCCAGCCAGCTTTGCTTCAGCTGTATTTTCTTTCTTTTAGAGAAAGTACATCAGGGACTGAGGTTACCGGCTCCGCAGGATTGCAGGGGGAAACGCCTTGTAACAGACTGCCGCCTCTGCTCCTGTTGTTCTACGCTTCGCTGTTTCCTCTGAAGGCTGACCTTGACATTCAGGGCAGCCTCCTTTGCTTTGGCTTGAAGTTCTGGATGCAGAGACGGAGAGTAGGGAAACGCCCACTGTGATTCATCCTACAGTTTCAGCAGCCCCAGGCTCACCCACTCACACCAGCGCTGGATGTGACTTCTTCCCTAACCCCCTGAACCCCGGGGCTTCAGTGAAGGGACCACAAGGCTGGAGGCAGCTCCCGAGGACTGGGGGCTACCCCTGGCTGAGATGTTAGGAGACAAGGGAAAGAAGTGCCTCTGAAAAGCCCGTGTACCGCAGCGAAGAGAAGCCCCAGCTCACCGCAACCAGAGAAAGCCCGTGCACAGGAACGGAAACCCAGCACAGCCAAAAATAAAAAAGCAAATCAAAAGGGTACAAGAGAATTAAAAAATAAGGAGCCCCTCTGAAAAGGGTACGACCCATGGGTGACCCTTCCCAGGCCCCTTGGCCCTCGAATCATTCTCCTGCCCCTTTATTCTGTTTGGATCAATTATGGGCTCTTTCTCCCATGATTACAGCCTAGAAGGGCCAATTTTTCAATGAGTCGGCACCTGAATGGAGGCTGCACTTTTTCACAGTGCAGTTTGGTTTCTAATAGCCTAATTAACTAAGACAGCCAACTCAGGTGAATCAGCGTGCTTGTAAGGAGGCATTAGTGCTACAGAGGGGAAAACGTCTTTATAAGGCGGTCCACTTAAAGTTGATCCGGACATAGCATGTCAACTAGGAACTCCGTCTCTGTCTCCATTTTCCTGTCATGAAAGAGAAATATTAGTACTTTCCACAGAAAACTAAGATAAGGATTAAGTTAGATCACATATGCAAAGCAGAGAACAGTGTCTGGCACATAGGAGATGATCAGAATACGCTAATTATTGGAGCTGTGGTTGTGTGTGTCTAATATTCTATTTGACCAAAGGGGTATTGTGTCAGCAGCAACCCGAGGACTGGCTGCTAAAGGGTCACTGAGATGATTCCATATGGACAGAAACAGCATCACTGGCAACAGTCAGTTAATAGCTGTCTCAGGCAGCTCAGGCAGCTGTGATAAAACTACCATGGACTGGGTGGCTTAAATAGCAGACATTCATTTCTCACAATTCCAGAGTTTTGGAAGTCCAAGATCAAGATGCAGATTCAGTGTCTGACGCAATCCCTTCCTGGTTTGCAGACTGCTGCCATTTTTGCTGTGTCCTCATATGGTTGAGGACGTATTAAAAGGCAGAGACATCACTTTGCCAACAAAGGTCCATATAGTCAAAGCTGTGGCTTTTCCAGTAGTCATGTGCAGATGTGAGAGTTGAACCATAAAGAAGGCTGAACACCAAAGAACTGATGCTTTTGAACTGTGGTGTTGTAGAAGACTCTTGAGAGTCCCTTGGAATGCAAGGAGATTCAACCAGTCCAACCTAAAGGAAATCAACACTGAATATTCATTGGAAGGATTTATGCTGAAGCTGAAGCTCTGATATTTTGGCCACCTGATGTGAAGAACTGACTCGTTAGAAAAGACCCTGATGCTGGGAAAGATTGAGGGCAAAAGGAGAAGGGGATGACAGAGGACGAGATTGTTTGATGGCATCACTGACTCAATGGAAATGAGTCTGAGCAATCTCTGGGAGACAGTGAAGGACAGGAAAGCCTGGAGTGCTGCAGTTCACAGGGTCGCAGAGAGTTGGACACGGCTTAGCAACTGAACATCAACAACACATGGCTGAGAGAGAGATTCTCTCTCTGGCGTCTCCTTTATAAGGGCACTAATCCCACTTATGAGGGCTCAGTCCTCATGATCTAATCACTTCCCAAAAGTCCCACCTCCAAATACCATCTCACTGGGGCCTAGGGCTTCAACATATGAATTGGGTGGGCACGTGGGATGCAGATATTCAGTCAGTCCAGAGCAAAGGCAGAGCTCAAAAGTCACCTTACATGGAGGTCTTCCCTAACCACTGCTGAAATATCACACACACGCACACACACACACACACACACACACACACATCATTGTCTTCCCTATCCTGATATGACATTCATAGCCCCCTGATAACATTATAAAATCATGATCTGAGATCTGCCTTTATTGTCAACCTCCAACCTGACTATGAGCTCAACAAGGGCCAAAATTCCGTTTGTCTTGTTGGCTGCTTTATCTCTGGAGCCTAGAATGGGGCTGGCAATGTCAGGCCTCAGTACACATTTGCCGCCCAAAGGAATGAGCAAGTGAATGGGCATTGTGTTCTGTGCCGTGGGCCAGTCCTTAGGCAAAGATGAGTAGTGAACTTCAGAAGCAAAGAGTACCGGGACTTCCCTAGTGGTTCAGTGGTTAAGACTGCCCTTCCACGGGAGGGGCTGCGAGTTCGATCCCTTGCTGCGGAACTAACATCCCACGTGCCCTGCTGCTCAACCAGGAAATAAACCATGGACTACTTCAATTTAAAGAGAGGTTATATTTAATTTTTAAAAACCCAGAATACTAAAGGAGCGCTGCCGCTGCTGCTGCTGCTGCTAAGTCGCTTCAGCCGTGTCCGACTGTGCGACCCCATCGTACGGGAACGGGGTCATATGCGGCAGTAAGTTCGGGGCAACAAACATGGCCACCTCCAGAATAAAGAGGCAGAGTGTGGTGCGGGTGGGAGCTTGCTGCTGTGACAGCCGCAGTGTGTGTGGAGGATGGAACCGATGACCGGCAGTGTTGGGCGGTGACCCAGCGCCAGCTTCAGCAGACGGTGGTGGTGGCACCTTGCTAGGGCGGAGCTCCTGCAGCTGATGCCGTCCCCTGCAGCGCCGCGTCGTGGTGGAACCGGGAGCTCCTGAAGCCGATGGCGGCGGCAGCCTGAGCACCAGGCACAGCCTGAGCACCAGGCACAGCCATGCACGGTGGCCCTTGCGCTTTCAAGGGTGCCAGACCCTTTAGCAGCAGAGCCAATAGGAAGGCCACGGGAGGACCAGCCTCAGAACCCCCCAGGGCAGGTACTGCGAAGCAGAGCCCCAGAGAAGACCCCATCGGCTGAAAGATGATATTTAGCAGCACTCGGAAACACTCCAGAAGACCCAGGAGGGTACTTTAGAGCAAGTAAAAGACCCATAACTATGGAAGGAGCAGGAGCCAGAGGGACACTGCTTTTGTAATAGAGCTCTGGTACAGAGGAGAGAACCTGGATTAAACATTGTGCTTGGATTGAACATCACCTGTGGTCAATGCAGAGAGCAAACGTATGGACATCAAGAGGGAAACGGCAGGGGTGGGATGAATTGGGAGACTGGGGTTGGCATACATGGACTACGATGTATAAAGCAGGTAACTAACGAGGGCCTACTGTATCGCTCACAGAATCCTGCTCAGTGCTCTGACCTAAAGCCGACGGAAATCCAAAAAAGAGGCGTGCGTGTTGCCGATCCACTCTGCTGGACAGCAGAGACTAGCACAACACTGTAAAGCAACAGTACTCCAATGAAAATTAATTTAAAGCAAAAACACCTCATCTGTGGTCCTTAACCACCTTTGTAAGCTCTCCTCAGCAAAAGAAGAAAAATTCCTTTCGTTTCCACTGGCAAGAAGGACTCACCAAGGTGACGAGGAGAGAGGGAGGTAGCCGCCATGCCTTTGGTGGCCCTGCTGGTGGCTACCTAGCAGAAACGCCAGGATCATGGGCACCCCTTCGGGGGCAGCAGCAGATTTCTGCATTTTTTGGACTCTAGAGAGCATCATGCCTACTGCTTTCTGCTCCCCCAGCCCTCCCAAACATCTTGTGACCTAATTCCTCTGTAAAATTTCTCTCCATCTAAAGACCTAGAGGGGTTTTCTGCCTTCTGACTGATAACCCTGACTGGTAAAAATAAGTATCATCTATTTCAGGAGGGGAGGACGCATGTGCACTGTGGCTGACTCAGGTCGATGTATGGCAAAAACCATCACTATATTGCAAAGTAATTAGCTTCCAATTAAAGTTGACCAATTTTTAAAAAATAAATAAACTACATAGTGTTAAAAAATATGTATCATCCATTTCTTTAATGGTTCTTGGTTTTTAAAATCTTTTAATTATCTTGTTTAAATCCTATTGCAATTCAATAAGGTTGACAAGGCAGGGATCATTGTGACAATCTTACAAAGAAAAATCCGAAATAAACAACGTAACCTCACACCTAACACAACTAGGGAAAGAAGAAAAGGCGGAGGCAGAAGTTGGTAGGAGGAAAGAAATCACGAAGATCAGAGCAGAAATAAATGGAATAGAGTCTAAAGAAGCAATAGAAAAATCAATGCAACTAAAAGCTGGTTCTTTGAAAAGATAAACAAAATTGATAGCCCTTTAGCCAGACTCATCAAGAAAGAAAGGGAGAGGGCTTAAATCAATAAAGTTAGAAATGAAAAAGGAGAAGTTACAACTGACACCACAGAAATACAAAGGATCATAAAAAGACTGCTACACGCAACTCTATGCCAAGAAAACAGACAACCTGGAAGAAAGGGACAAATTCTTAGAAAGGTACGTTCTCCCAGCTCTGAACCAGGAAGAGACAGAAAATATGAACAGACCCATCACAAGTCCTAAACTGGAAACTGTGGTTTTAAAATTCCCGACAAACAAATGTCCAGCTCAGTCGGCTTCTAAGGTGAATTCTACCAAACATTTGGAGAAGCGCCAATACCTACCCTTCTGAAACTGTTTCCAAGGGGATGTTCTTTATTCGGGGAGGCAATGAGAGTTTTTGAGGCCCAGGACCCGAACGCAGAATAGTAAGGAAGACTGCAGCAGTTTAGAATGCGATCGGCTGCTACCGCGTCATCTACGACAAGCGAAACAGAGCCACTGCGCAGACGTCACCGGGTCATCTTTTTCAAGAGGGTAGACAGAACTGAAGCCAGCAAGGAAGCAGAACCTGCGTCATCCGCGCAGGCGTGAGTGACACCGCACGCACCACCCGTCCCCATCGCCGACCACCCTTCAGCTCCGCTGTCTCCCACCCGCCCCCTCCTCCAGCCAGCCCCTCTTCCTGCCTGTTCACTCGGCGCCCACGTGCCAGCTGCGGTACTGCCTACTGGCCTCTTCAAGGTTCTGTACTGTAAGATTAAAAATGGTTATTTTTGAGCTTTTTTTTTTTAATGTAAAACAACACAAAAGTATGTTAAACTTTTTAAAAGGTGGAAAGTATTATTAACCCATTACAGTCCAGTACTCTATAGCCGATTGTGGTCAGGATCTAGGCTGAATTGTTGGATTGAACAAAATTGGACTGACAAATGAGCTCAGGACGGAACTCATTTCTACGTAGGGGACTTGTGTTTATAACTGCTCTTTTGTAAAGTCATTATCTGCTAATTCTATTACTTTTGTCAAAACATCTGGGCCTGTTCCACTTGATTGGTTTTTCTCCTGGGTGCAGCTCACCTTTTCCTCTTTGTGAATGTGTTGACTAGTTTTTCTTTTTTCAGACTTTAAACTTTTTATTTTGTATTAGGATATAGCTGATTAGCGATATTGAGATAGTTTCAGATGAACAGCGAAGGGACTCAGCCATACAGATACATGTACCCACTCTCCTCCAAACCCCCCTCCCATCCCGGCTGGCGCATAACACTGGGTGGAGCTCCGCGCGCTGTGCAGCAGGTGCTTGTCAGTTTCCATTTTGAACACAGCAGCGTGTGCATGACCTTCCCAGACTCCCTGACGGTCCCTCGCGTCAGCAACCTTCAGTTCGTTCTCTTAAGTCTGTGAATCTCTTTCTGTTTTGTAAGCAAGTTCACTTGCATCGTTTCTTTTTAGATTCCACATATAAGGGATGACCTATGATATCGGTGACTAATTTTTAATTGGATGCTGAACTTTGTGCATGTTACATCGTTGTGTCTAGATTTTGCTGTTTTCCAAAAAATGGTGACGTTTGTGTATTTTAGGACTCACGAACATGCTCTCAGAACAGAACACACTCATATGTAGGAGACTTACTATACAAGAATACCATTTCTGCCAAGTATTTCAAAACGTCCCCTTCAGTCGCCAGGAACCCAATGTAGAAACACTCCCACGGCATTACACACGCTTGGGGCTCTGAGGGTGAAAAGGAGACAGCCCACACTGGGACAGAATATAATCCATCAAGCAGTGTGCCACTACACGTGTAAGTGAGCGGTATTAAGAGCTTTATTTTACATGCTTACACAGCATCCTACTGGGGTACTTTACAGCCCAAATGTCTTTACAAGCTTCTAGTTGCCAAATAACCTGACTTCTGCTTAACAGCAATATTATTTTGATAGCTCTGCTCTCCAAGAGTGTGTGAGCAAATTGGATTTTGATAAATCAGCCATCATCCCCCCCCCATTGACTTAAATCATAACTTACAGAGGTTTTGTTTTTAATCCCTAATTCATTTGCAACACTAACACTTCACTGACTATGTCCCTGCTTCCTCTACCCTGCCTGCATCAGTCAGAGATCTCAGTTGAGAAAAATAGAAGGCATTCTATCAGTTTACACAGAAAAAGGAAGGCATGAAAGGATATGAGGTCACTTACAGAAATTCCTGGAGGGCCAGAGTCAGACTGAAAGTTTATGAACGTGTGAGTCACACTGCCAGGCAGCTCTGGAAAAGATGGGCAGGGGATACAGATCCACGGTCCTCTGCTGAGCCCAGGTTCTGGGTGCCAGCCCTCTCCCTCTGGTTGTTTTGGTTTTTGTTTTTAATTTTATTTTATGGCCATACCCCATAGCATGCAGGATCTTAGTTCCTGACCAGGGATCAAGCCCCTGCAGTGAAAGCGTCGAGTCTTAACCACTGGATCACCAGGGACATCCGTCTCCCTCTGCTTTAAATAGGTGGACACCTCGCCACCCCGCACCCCCCCGTTCTCCGAAAACTGGATTCTGGGAAGCAACTGATTACTCAATTGCTTTCTTCCAATGTCAAGTGTTATGTGGGTGAATGATTGTAGAAGTCAGGACCCTAGGCTGTACCCTAGCTTCGAGGGAGGCTGAGAAAGACAGGCTGGCTTCTATGTAAATTGGTGGGGAGAGATTTATATCATGGGATAGTCCTCCCACAATGTGGATGGTCAAGTGTGTGCACGCACGCGCGTGTGTGTGTGTGTATAGTATATGTGTGTTATTAGCTCAGTCATGTCCAACTCTTTGTGACCCCATGGACTGTAGCCCACCGGGCTCCTCTGTCCGTGGGATTCTCCAGGCAAGAATACTGGAGTGGGTTGGCATGCTCTCCTCCAGGGGATCTTCCTGACCAGGGAATAGAACCTTGGTGTCCTGCACTGCCGGCGGGTTCTTTACCATCTGAGCCACCAGGAAAGCCTGTGGATGGTCATAAACCCTGATAATTGGCTATTACATACCTTCTTTACACAATCTCTCTGTCAGTGTAAACAAAAGCCTTCAAAGTAGACTTAATTAGAAACTTTACAAGCACCCACCATTTCATGAAAACAAAAATGTGTTTGGTACTGTGTGGAAGTTTATTTGTGTGGAAAGTCCATTTCATACGCAGAATTTACCTCGGAAGGCGCTAGTAGCCTGCAAGCGTGCTCGGTCGGTCAGTCGTGTCCGACTCTTCAAGAGCCCATGGACTGCAGCCCACCAGGCTCCTGTGTCCATGGGATTATCCCAGCAAGAATACTGGAGTGGGTTGCCATTTACTCCTCCAGGGTATCTTCCCCACCCAAGGATCAAACTCCCGTCTCCTGGGGCTCCTGCATTGGCAGGTGGATTCTTTACCACTGAGCCACCTGGGAAGCCCAAAGGAGCTAATTACTTAGCTGAAAAAATAGCCAATTGGATGATATTAAGGATGGTAAGTCACAGTAGAGTAGGCCTTTTACAGTCGGGAAGACAGTATCTGCAGATATTTGACCTTCCCAAATTTGGAAATATGGATAATGTGTTCACTGAGAACCACAGGGTTCCTGGGCAGAGCCTCACTGACTTTTCATTTATATTTTTCCTTAATCTGCTGCCATTTCCAACAAAGAAACCGGGTTTATTTCATTTTCTAAGAATACAGGAAACAATGATGGAAAAGCCACAAGGGAATTTGAGATGACAGTGCCCGGTGACAAGCCCCGCCTCCACAGTGTCACAAGCCCCGCCTCCAGTGCCACAAGCCCCGCCTCTGCAGTGTCACAAGCCCCGCCTCCACAGTGCCACAAGCCCCGCCTCCACAGTGCCACAAGCCCCGCCTCCAGTGTCACAAGCCCCACCTCCAGTGTCACAAGCCCCGCCTCCACAGTGCCACAAGCCCCGCCTCCGCAGTGTCACAGTCCCTGAGGAGCAAGTCACAGCGCTTAAAGACTCAGTGGGGACTGCCCTGGTGGTCCAGTGGTTAAGCATCTGCCTTGCGGTGCAGGGGAAGTGGGTTCCACCCCTGGTGGCGGAACGAAGATCCCACCTGCCACAGAACAGCCAAGTCCACATTCTGCAGCCAGCGGAGGCCCCACACCACAACTAAAGGATCTGTGTCACAACGAAAGCTCCCGCGACACAGCAAAGAGCCAGTGCAGCCAAACAATAAATAAGAAAACATTTAAAAAAGTAGTGACAGAAAGCCAGGGAAGTTTCAATGTGGGAAGCAAAAAACCTAAACTCCTTTCCGTAGCTTATAAGAAGCAGTATGATCCGGGGCTCTCCCCTTCATCCACTGCCGTCCTGCCCCTCCAGGCGTCTCTCCGCTCCGCTAACGCGCTGCCTTTCCCCGCCTCGGGGTCTTGGCACTCGCTGCTCCCTCTGCCCGCAGTGACCTTCTCCCCTGACCTTTGTGTGGCTAGTTCCTGCTCCCATTTAGATCTCAGATCACACGGCACTTCCTCCAAGAGAGCCTGCTCTGCACCAGGGTAAAGGGCCGCCCTCTCCCTCTGCTCTGTTTCTTTGAGAGTGCTCACTGTTATTGGCAGTTACTCAGGTATTTGTTTCCAGTTAACTGTTTGCTTCTGCCTCTGAAACACCAGCAGGAATCTTGTCTGACCAGCTCCCGGGAGGCCGGGTGGCGCACATTAGGTGCTTAATAGTTATGGACAGAATGAGTGAGTTCAATCTTAAAGGTCAGTAAACGTTTGCAAAGAAGGAAGCCAGGGACAGGTATTCTATTCTGAGAGCATAGAAGGGCGAACGTAACGAGCACTGAGGAATAAAACAGCTTGACCCTCTGCGCGAGAGGCCGAATGGAGGCAGGCAGAGGGCAAGGGGGTCCGCGGGCCTTGCGGAGGAGCGGGAGCTGAGTGCCGCGGGGAGCCAGGCGCGATCGCTGGGTTCTGACTCAAGGAGAAGGCGGCCTACTGAACCGGGACTAACCCGTGGAGATCAGGACAATAGAAGCAGAGGGGGCTTGCCCTCAGACTGGAGACCTCGCCCTAGATGTGTTAGAAGTGCCTTTAAAAAGCTGCGCCACCGTACGGGTTTGAGAAACACTATGTGAGAGGCATTGGAGCAGGAGAAGCTGGAGTCAAGGAGACGAATTAGGAGCTGAACAAATCCCAGACACGATATCCTAGGGTCTAAACCAAGACAGTGTCATTCACGAGGAGAAATAAGGAGCCAAGAGATTTTGTTTACCATGTTAATCTATTTTTTTTTTAACTGGAGTATTATAGTTGCCTTAAAATGTTTTGTTAGTTTCTGCTGGGCCTGTGTGTGTGTGTGCTCAGTGGCGCCAGTCATGTAACCCTATGGACGGCAGCCCGCCAGCCTCCTCTTTCTGTAAAATTCTCCAGGCAAGAATACTGGAGTGGGTTGCCATGCCCTTCTCCAGGGGCTCTTCCCCAACTCAGGGACTGAACTGGTGTCTCCTGCTTTGCAGACAGATCCTTTACCGCTGAGCCCCTGGGGAGGCCCAGTTCCTGCCATACCCCGAGGCAGATCAGCAATATGTATACACGTATCCCCTCCCTCTTGGGCCTCCCTCCCACCCACCCCGCTAGGTCACCGAGCTGAGCACTACTCTTTCCCAGCACCAGGAAAAGCCCCGGATGCTGGGAAAGACTGAGGGCAAGAGGAGAAGGGGGTGACAAAGGATGAGGTGGTTGGATGGCATCACCGACTCAGTGGACATGAGTTTGAGCAGACGCCAGGAGACAGGCCCCTGTGGGCTTTCTATTTTACACATGGGAGTGTGTGTATGTCCATCCTAATCTCTTAATTCATCCCACCCCTGCTTCCCTCTCAATCTTGGGTCCACACGTCCATTCTTTATGTCTATCTCCATTCCTGCCCTGCAAATAGGTTCATCTATGCCATTTTTCTAGATTCCACATATGTACACTAATACATTCCAAGAGACATCTTAAAACCTAGACGGCATATTAAGAAGCAGAGACATCACTCTGCCAGCAAAGGTCTGTATAGTCGAAGCTGTGGCTTTTCCAGTAATCATATACAGATGTGAGAGTTGGGCCATAAAGAAGGCTGAGCACTGAAGAGTTGATGCTTTTAAACTGTGGTGCTGAGAAGACTCTTGAAAGCGCCTTGAACAGAAAGGAGATCAAACCAGTCAATCCTAAAGGAAATCAGTCCTAAATATTCATTGGAAAGACTGATGCCGAAGCTGAAACTCCAATACTTTGGCCACCTGATGTGAAAAGCCAACTCATTGGAAAAGACCCTGATGCTGGGAAAGATTGAAGGCGGGAGGAGAAGGGGTCGACAGAGGATGAGATGGTTGGATGGCATCACCAACTCAATGGACATGAGTTTGAGCAAGCTCCTGGAGTCCGTGAGGGACAGGGAGGCCTGGCGTGCTGCAGTCCATGGGGTCACAAAGACTCGGACATGACTGAGCAACTTAACAACAACAACAAAGGATTTGGTGACAGATTGGCAGTTGAAATTTTTTTTAAATGGTTGGATTCCGGTGAGACCCTTCTTCCAGACTGCAGACTGCTGACTTCTGGTTGCAACATTCCATGGCAGAACAGGGGCTGGAGAGCTCTCTGCGGCCTCTTTTACAGAACTAATCTGATCCATGAAGACTCCATTCTCATGAATGAATTATCCCCCCAAACCCCATCTCCAAACACCATCACACTGGGGTTAGAGTTCAGCATATGAATCTGGGGAGGACACAGACTTCCTGTCCATTGCACTGGCCTTCACCCTCCCTTTTCCTGCCAGTCTCCCACCTGCCCTTGGAGCCTGGTTCTCTGGCCTTCTCTCCCTTTCTGTGATCTCACCTCCTTCTGATACATTCACTGTCCACTCAAGTTAACTTGTGTTATTTCAATTATATTCCCTGGAGAATCCCATGGACAGAGGAGCCTGGTGGGCCACAGTCCACAGGATCACAAGGAGTTGGACATGACTTGGCGACCAAACCACCATTTCAATTACACGCAGCCAGGAACGCTGACTGTTCCAGCACCTAATAAAGAGATTCACAAAATAAGACAAAAAACAAGCAAAACAAAACCCAGGATATTTGACTGTTACCTGAGGAGCCCGAAGCAGTGGCAGTGAGCAGGTAAGCTTTCTTCCACGGATATGTGGTTTGCAGCTAGACTTTAGAAGGCTCCTGAGCAGGACTTCTGGTATTCAGAATGAATGTTAACAGAAAGCAGCCCCTGAAATGCTAGTCAGATGCCAGCCCATCCTGCTCCGATACTGCCTATATTCCTGTAGGTTAAACCAGAGCAACAACATCCAAGTATTAATAGTTGTGGGCAACGGAGACTGACAGGTGCACAGGAAATAGCTGAGATGTAATTCAAAGGTCATAAGTGGGACTTCCATAGTGGACCAGTGGTTAAGAATCTGCCTGCCAACACAGGAGACACGTTCAATCCAGGGTCTGGCAAGACCCCACATGCTGCGGGGCAACTGAGCCTGTCCATCGTAACTACCGAGCCCGGGTTCAAGAGCACACGCTCTGCAGTGAGAGACGCCGCCAGAGCAAGGAGCCTGCAGCCTGCAGCCTGCAGCTAGAGGGCAGCCCCCCGGCTGTGACTAGAGAAAACCCGCGCAAGCAGCGAAGACCCAGGGCAGCCAAAAATAATAAATAGAATAAATTTTTTAAAAAGTCACAGAAGGCCCCCAGAGATAAAAAGTTGGGCTGTTATATAGCTGTTAGAAGACATGAATTGCTACAGAACACAGAAATTGACTTCCTTTTTCTTTTTTTTAAAAAAAGGGCAGGTTGGGGGTACTTAATTGGTAAATATTGTTTCAGGATTTAAAAAACTTTAGATTATGTGAATCAAGGTGTGAGGCCATTTGCCACATCAGGTTACCAGACAGCGTCTTTCACAACGACTCGCGTTACCGGGAGGGGCAGTGGCCCAAATGCTGGCCGGCACCATCCCTGAAAGGGGTTCTGCTTGTCAGGAAGAAGAGCTCCTGGAAAACCGATCACATGTTATACGTAAAACATGGGTTTGACAGCTGCCTCAAGCAGTGGAGGAAAAGGAGAAATTTAGTGAACCTGACAAAAAAGCAGGTGAAGGCGGAGGTGAAAGGCGTCAGACCCCATTTCTGACCATTTCTTGTGACTTGCTGGTCCATCTCACACCTTGGGTCTTGTAATGGTTTTCTAACAACTCCTTGTTTGCAGTCTTATCCTCTATGGTCTCTTCTATTTAAGAGAGATTCTTTTTAAACCCAAGTCAGGTCATTTGTTGTGTTTTTTTTTCACTTGGTTTTGGCTGTGTTGGGATCTGCACGGCTGCACGAGGGCGTTCTCTAGGTGCGGCGAGCAGGGGGTAGTCTCTACCCGGAGCCTGGGCTCTAGGCTACGCAGGCTCAGCAGCTCTGGTGTACGCGCTTAGTCGCCCCGAGGCATGCGGGATCCTCCCGGACCAGGGGTAAAACTGGTGTCCTCTGCATTGGCAGGCAGATTCTTTCCCACTGGACCACCAGGAAAGTCCACATTTATTTATTATTGTCTGTCTCCCCTTCTGGAACACAATAAGCCCCACACTCACAAGTGTTTTGCATATTTTTTCCGCGACTATATCCTCATAGCCTAGAACAGTATTCAATGTAGCGTAGTGGATGCTCAGTAAGGTGGCTCAGTGGTAGAGAATCCGCCTGCCAATGCAGGAGACGAGGGGTCCACCCCTGGGTCAGGAAGATCCCCTGGAGGAGGGCATGGCAACCCACTCCAGTATTCTTGCCTGGAGAATCCCATGGACAGAGGAGCCTGGAGGGCTGCAGTCCATGGGGTCGCAAAGAGTCAGACACGAATTGAGCAGAAGAGGTGCTCAGTAAATGAATAAATGTCTCAAGGGAGAAATTCAGCTGGGCAGAAACTAGAGGAAGTCTTCCTGAGTCTCTAAACCTCCAAGCCTTTGGTAATAGAAAGGGTAGGGTGTAGACAAAACATTTGGAAATTACTCGAAAGGGAGAAGGAGATCTCCCGCCCACGTACTAGAAAAATATTTGAGGGGCCTGGAAGAGTGATGAGAGCGATGAGTCCGACGAGCTCCAGAAAGTGAAGTCTGTGTCTTGCCTTTTACGGGCCCCTGAGCGGGATGCCTGGGTGCTGTGTCTGTGCAGAAAGGACCACAAACGGCCTCTCAGAGAGTCAGCCACTCGAGAGTCAGCAGAGCAGCAGAGAGAGGCAGGGCAGAAAGGAGCCCGGTCTCAGTGACCACCTGCATGCCCAGACGTCCCCTCCCCACGCCTGACAACAGGGAACCAAGCCCCCCACCCCTGACCTCCACACAACCCTAAGAAAGCGAAGTGGTCCCAGAAGACGTTAAGTTTTCCCACCACCCCATGGGATAAAGGGTAATCATAGCTAAGTTGAGTTATGTCTAAATAAAACTCTATTTCTACATGCCAAAGCTCCAGACTGCCTCATTTTACTTCACGTCAAAGCAAGCACTAATATTTTAAGGCATGGAGTGAATTTTAAAGACATTGGGATCATGTGACAGGCAGAGACCAACTCTGTCCCCAGGAGTCTGGGGCAGGCCCTCCACGTCGTCCTCTGCTGACCTCGTGTGCACTTCTGTAGGGAAATCGGCAACGCATCAGGAGCTGCACGCAGCTGAGGAATTGCCATGGCAACCAGAGGCCCATCACCTGAGCTCTATTCCAAGCTGCATTCTCAGGAGTGAGCTGCAGACAACCTCAGAAAATGCACGTTGGAACGCTCATATTCTCTCTCTCTCTCTTTCCCCCCACCCCCTCCTTTCTCATGCTTTGATTCTGGAGTTCTAAAAGGCCCATTCCTTCTCCTCCTAAACTATTCTGAGTGCCTTTTACTTCTCTCTGATGCCATCTGATTCATGAGTGCTTGTGAGCTGAGGGGTTGGGATAGAATTAGCACACAGCGGTTCCCTTGGGGGTGACCCCCCATGTCGCACGTTGGCAAGGCTGGCAGAATGACGGGGTGTCTCTGAAGAGGGCACCCTGGGGCAAGCACATCTCACTTTGTTGAAGGGGATCCATGACCCTGTCACTCGACTGTCTGGAGGGGACCGTAACCAAGAGAGAGAAGTTGTCATGTCAGGCAGCTTTCTGGACTTGGAGCTCTGTTAATGAATAAATGATGAGTTGCTGGCCAGATCTTGGTGGCTTCCTTTCTCTCTGAT
The DNA here is from genome assembly GCF_001704415.2 of Capra hircus. Taxonomy (NCBI): domain Eukaryota; kingdom Metazoa; phylum Chordata; class Mammalia; order Artiodactyla; family Bovidae; genus Capra; species Capra hircus. The sequence continues at coordinate 2,637,684 of NC_030817.1, forward strand.
CTATCATTTAGCGTAGAAGACAGTAAACACGAAAGCGTGTGGAATATGGTTCAGGTCATGGGTTCTTTGGTTGCTATGGTGACAACTCAGCTGTGAGTCAATGTCCCTTCTAAAAACAATCCTACCGCTTCGTAAGTCTAAACATCAGCTACAGAGCATGTCTAAAATGTTTATTCCTAGGACCGTTTATTCCCCAGAATCTGATTCAGGAAAGATGGATATAGGGCCCAGGAATTTGTGTTTTTAAAAAGCACCCTCTCCCCAAACGGATTTTTTTCCCTATAGTCTTTGCAGCACACTGTGAGAGGCACGGTACTTCCAAAGCTGCCCTGTGAGGTGGGCTAGCCTCCGTCAGCACACGTGGCATGCCAGTGAGTGCCAGGTGACCTGAGGGCAGAAAAAGGTGCCTTCAGTAGTCATTGTTGCTAGTCACTAACTCGTGTCCGACTCTCTGTTACCTCGTGGACACAGGCTCCTCTGTCCACGGGATTCTCCAGGCAAGAATCCTGGAGTGGGTTGCCATTTCCTTCTCCAGGGGATTTTCCTGACCCAGGGATAGAACTCACATCTCCTGCTTGGCAGGCAGATTCTTTACCCCGAGCCACCAGGGAAACCCGTGGCTGCAGTAGGGTCTGCTATTTAAGGATGTGCCCTTGGGTTAGTTACAGAACCTCAGTTTCCTCATGTATATTTTCTTTTTGCAGGGATGGTTAGAATACTTATGAACAAATAGCTAATATGAAACCACTAACCCCTGAATATCAAACATATGCACAAGCAGGCAAAAAAAAGTTAATTCTAGTCTGGTTCATATGAAAATAGACATTATTTTTTCAGAAATCTTGCAATAATGATTTTTGGGCAAAGACATGCATTCTCATTTGAAAGTTCAATCTCCTAATGTGATGTTAAGATTGCATAAGAAATGGGTTTTTATATCTCCAAGTCTCCAGGGCAGCTGTAATAAGAAGTAATATAGATTTTATGAAAACTTTTGCTACTTTGCCTTACGGGGATATGCCTATACATTTTGCTGTGGAAGATGTAAAATCTTTACATGTATGGTTATATTGGGCTACAGAGAAATGGATGGAATTGAATTAATTGTTGGAACGGAACTAAATCTGTGGCTAATTATCCCCTGAAAAAGAATAACCTTATGGGTCAGTTATAATTTATAGATAAAATGAAGGATTTCAAACACCAAAAAAAAAAGAATCTTGGAATTTTAATGGAACTGATGAACCTATTTGCGGGGCAGGAATAGAGACACAGGTGTAGGGAACAGACATGTGGGAAGGGCAGGGTGGGATGAGCTGAGCACTGACACACATGCATTTCCACGTGAAAAATTAATAGCCAATGTGGAGCTGTATATCAGAGAAGGCATTGGCACCCCACTGCAGTGGTCTTGCCTGGAGAACCCCAGGGACGGGGAGCCTGCTGGGCTGCCGTCTGTGGGGTCACACAGAGTCGGACACGACTGAAGCGGCTTGGCAGCAGCAGCAGCAGAAGTTGTATATAGCGCAGGAAGCTCAGCATGGGGCGCCGTGATGACACAGAGGGATGGGATGGGGTGGGAAGAAGGCTCAAGAGTGAGGGGATATATCTATACTTATGGCCAATGCATGCTGTCGTACAGCAGAAAGCAAGACAACATTGTAAAGCAATTATCATGCAAAAAAATTAATTTTAAAAAGTCATGAAATTTTCCGTTGAAATGATCTAAGAGAGTCTCTGTTCCTGTTATTTACATCCACAAATGTTCAGAACTGCCCACATTAAATTTACTAGAGCTTTATTATGCCAATTATAACGAAACAGGTTCACTAGGGTTCAATTATCTTTGTCATTCAGGTTTTATTTGTTTGTCATTTCTTTGCTTTTTAGTATTTGGACTTGACTTTTATTTTTCAAACTCCATTTTGGTTTTTTTCCTTTTGTTTTGCCTTAGAGAATGAAGTCAAATGAAGAAAGTTGTTTGAAATAATAGAAAAACAAGCTTATAATAATATATATATATTATATATTTTTTAGGGATAAGAAGGCTTCCCTGGTGGCTCAGATGGTAAAGAATCTGCCTACAATGTGGGAGACCTGGGCTTGATCCCTGGGTCTGGAAGACACCCTGGAAGGGAACGGCTGCCCACCCCAGTGTTCCTGCCTGGAGAATCTCATGGGCAGAGGAGCCTGGTGGGCTCAGTCCATGGGGTTGCAAAGAGTTGGACATGATTGAGCGACTGGGCTTACAAAGCTGTCTTGTTCATGTTGAGGTGCTATAATAACATACCATACACTGAGTGACATAAAGAACAGACATTTATTTCCCATAGTGCTTGAGGTTCAAAAGACCTGCCTTCTGATGGGTTAAATGGTGTCCTCCAAATATTTATGTCCATCCAGAACCTCAGAAATTTGAAAATAGGGTCTTTACAGGTGCAATAAGTTAAGATGAGGCCATACTGTATCAGAGTAGGCCCTAAATCCAATAACAGGTGTCCTTGTAAGAGGAGAGGGCACATATAGACACCTAGGGAAGGAGGCTATGTGATGATGAGGCAGAGACTAGGATGATGTGGGCACAAGCCGAGGAATGCCAAGAGCAGCTAACAGCCCAGGAAGAGGCCATCAGAGAGAGCATGGCCCTGCTGAGAACTTGGCTTTGGACTTCTCGCTTCCAGCACTGTAGGATTCCCCAGATAAAATCACATTAAGGTGAGACAATATTGCATCTTGTACATGATACCATCGGCATCAAAATCTTAGATCACTGTGAAAGGAGAAGAAAGAGGAGGAAAGAGGTCAAGCCCACACTGGCTCAGCAGACAAGCACTGAGCTAGATACATGGGATGTAGACAGACATAATCTTATTGAAGACCCAGATCTAAACCCCGTGAGACAGGGGGTTTAGATACTTTGGGGGTTACCAGATACGATGCTGTCAAGAATCTGACAAATAATAAACACATGGAAAGATGCTCTCCATCACTCACTATGAGAGAAATGCAAATCAAAACCACAATGAGGTATCATCTCACCCCGGTCAGAATGGCCCTCATCAAAAAGTCTACAGACAGTAAATGCTGGAGAGGGTGTGCAGAACAGGGAACCCTCTTACCCCGCTGGTGGAATGCAAACTGGTACAGCCGCTGTGGACAACAGTGTGGAGATTCCTTAAAAATCCGGGAACAGAACTGCCATACAACCCAACAATCCCACTGCTGGGCATAGAAAAGGGAAGTCGCTCAGTCACATCCGACTCTTTGGGACCCCATGGGCTGTAGCCTACCGGGCTCCTCCGTCCATGAGATTCTCCAGGCAAGAATACAGAGTGGGTTGCCATTTCCTCCTCTAGGGGATCTTCCCAACCCAGGGATCGAACCCCAGTCTCCCACATTGCAGGCAGATGCTTTATCATCTAAGCCTCGGGGGAAGCCCCCTGCTGGGCATACACCCTCCACCCCCACCCCGCTCCGCCAAGGAAACCAGAATTGAAAGAGACACGTGTACCTCAGTGTTCACTGCAGCACAGTTCACAATAGCTAGGATATGGAAGCAACCTAGATGTCCATCAGCAGATGAATGGATAAGGAAATTATGGTACATATACACAGGGAATATTATTCAGCTATAAAAAGGAGCACATTTGAGTCAGTTCTAATGAGGTGGGTGAACCTGGAGCCTATTATACAGAGAGAAGTAAGTCAGAAAGAGAAAGACAAATATTGTATGTGTATATATGTATATATATATGTGTGTATATATATATATATATATATATATATATATATATGGGATTTAGAAAGATGGTACCAACGATCCTATATGCAGGGCTGCAAAGGAGACGCAGATGTGAAGAACAGACTTTCGGACTGAGTGGGAGAAGGCGAGGGTGCGATGATTTGAGAGACCAGCATTGAAACATGTATATTACCGTATGTAGAGCAGATGAGCAGCGTGAGTTTGGTGCGTGAAGCAGGGCACCCAAAGCCCGTGCTCTGGGACAGCCCAGAGGGATGGTGTGGGGAGGGGCAGGAGGGGGGTCAGGGTGCAGGAGACACAGGGATACCTGTGGCCGATTCATGTTGGTGGATGGCAAAAACCATCACAATATTGTAAAAAGTCCACAATATTGTAAATATCCTCCAATTAAAATAATTTTGTAAAAATATGACAAATTTAATAGATAAAAAAGGCAGTGTGAACAGAGATACATTGAATAATAAAGTAAGATAAATGTTTAATATAAAAAATGATTTGTATATTAGAGAAAAAGTCTGATTATCTCCTATCTAGAGAATAGATATTTTTCTGTTCATGGAACACATACCAACTGTAAGGTAAGTCTCTCTGAAAATTTATATGCCACAAATCACAAGAACTGTGAACAAAGAAACTGGTCATCATCACATAGGTATATCTGGGCAAGCATTAACAACGATAGTAACAAATGACTCTTTTAAGAGATAGAGAAAGAGACAGAGATACAAAGTGAGATTCAGATTTGGGGGATAGGTTCCAAAAAGTTCATTCAGGTTTTCTTATTACAGCTTCGGAAAATCCCCAGTGAGCTTTTTGGCCAACCTAATATGTTGCCATGTAAGATAAAAGGATTTTGAATTATGCAGGGAAAGGGTGGAAATATTAAATTTAAAACAGACTTAAATTGAGTAAGTCTCAATACTAAGAATAACTGCTAAAGACACAGAAAGAGATTATGAGGCTTCCAGACCAGTAGAGAGAAGCTAAAGGGAATATTCTCTGACTCTCCTCAAGGGCAACCCTAACTCTTCTCTGCCTTTTCAGTTCACATCACCATTTGAGAGAGCCAGACAGTGAATTTGCTACTCCTGGTCACCCCCCCCAGCTGAAGCGGGGGTGGGGGGTGGGGTGGGGGCAAGGTCATGCTGTTTTAATAGTGTCTTTGGATACAGAACAGACACGCCTCTTTCATGTGGCTGACTGACGCCACTAATGAGAGGTCCCATGACCTCAAAGATTATCTCTGTATTAAAAGCAAATAGAAAATTCTGATTTCCCAAATGGCACCTACAGCATAACTCTCAGGATGAGATTAACTTGCAATAAAAAAAAAGAATATGATGTCCTCCACTATATACACCCACACCCACACCCACACCCACCCACACACACACACACACACACACACACACACACACACGAATGCACAAAGAAACCACCCCACAGCACCCCAAAGGTATAATCTTTATGGCACCATGTGGGCAGAAATGGGTGTGTGAGCGAAGCCAGCACAGAAAGTGTCTCCAAACACTTACTCACCCTCCCACTGCCTTCCAAAAACACTGTGCTGCGTTTACAGCTTTGAAACTGTAATTAACACTTTTACTCGGGGGAGAGTAGGTCCTGAGCATTTTAACAGGACGTGCTAGAAACAGATTCCAACCCCAGTGAGCCGTGCCTTACCCGAAGGATAGACCAAGTGCAGCCACCACGTCCTGTTCTCCTGGGATTCTGGAGACCAGCATGGTGTGGGCTGGTCCTTTGACTCCTTCTGTCCCTGTTGTCATATCCTTTCGTCAGATTTGAAAATTAGACCCCACAGAGGATAGCCCTAAGCAATACCGTGGTGAAACCCCAGAAGTCTATGTAAATGCCTAGATTCTAATGCCTCCTGGCTTTCTGCTCTAACTTCACCAGCTACTTTCACGGCTTTGGGATTTGGAAGAGCAGTATCCCGCTGAGTTGGCTGTGCTTAGTTATCCAGGCTTGTACCGCTCACTGAATGGGAGACGAGTTGCTGGGGCAACGAGGAGCAAGCAGATGGAGAAGATGCTGGACTGGTGTCCCAAAGAACCATCTGGCCCAGGTTGGGAGGCTAGCTTCTGTTCTAGACCAAAGAAGGTGCGAGGTGAGGAGGTAACTACAAAGGACGATAAGCTATCGTAAATCCTTCCTGGTTCTGGCTGGACTCCAGAGGGGATGTGTTAGCTTCTTCTTTCTTGCAGCTCTTCACAGCCATTCAAACACCCTGGTCAGGATTTTCTTGTGAGCTAAACAAAGGTATTTTAGCTTAACTCTCACGCATGGGAGGCAGCGTTCCCAGAGTTGGGCCATTACTTGTACCTTAAGCTATAGGCAACATCCTTTTAGTGATGAACTTGCAGAAAAGCAACAGAATACAAAGGTTAAGTAAAAGAAACATCCTATACAGAGTCAGGCTTGCTCTTCACCAAACAGCTGCTTTCAGCCTGTGAGCTGAGGGATGCCACGGAGTTCTTCTGGGCCCCAGATAGCTCATGGAAGTCTGCCATGATGCCTGAAATCCCATGGGAAACCACAGTATTTTCCTTAGGAGGAGGAAACACATAAAAGTGTTCACATTAGACAGAAACTTCAGCTCAGTTCAGTTCAGTCGCTCAGTCGTGTCCAACTCTGCACCCCACGGACTACAGCATGCCAGGCCTCCCTGTCCATCACCGACTCCTGGAGCTTACCCAAACTCATGTCCATTGCGTCAGTGATGCCATCCAACCATCTCATCCTCTGTCATCCCCTTCTCCTCCTGCCTTCAATCTATCCCAGCATCAGGGTCTTTTCTAATGAGTCAGTTCTTTGCATCAAGTGGCAAAAGTATTGGAGCTTCAGCTTTAGCATCAGTCCTTCCAAGGAACACCCAGGACTGATCTCCTTTAGGATGGACTGGTTGGATCTCCTTGCAGTCCAAGGGACTCTCAAGAGTCTTCTCCAACACCTCAGTTCAAAAGCATTAATTCTTCGGCGCTCAGCTTTCTTTACAGTCCAACTCTCACATCCAAACACGACTACTGGAAAAACCATAGCCTTGACTAGACAGACCTTTGTTGGCAAGATAGAACTGGGCAGATTTGGGTGAAGGGACATAAAGGTCCAGAACAGGAGATGCAGCTGAGCAGGACAGGACAGAATCCTGAGAATGGGAAGCAGACTGGGCAAGCCAGAGGGAGAGGTGGGGAGGGCAAGGCGTTAAACAAGGCAGACTTCAGTCGCGTGGTTCTTCTACACAAAACTAGAGATAGAAGGATAGAGTAACAACGGCAACTGCTGGGGAGAATGCGGGCCAAATTACAGACCTTCGCCCTGAACAGCTGCTTTATGTGAAGAAGTGAGGAATGTATTATTTTTATCTTAAAACAAATACGGATTTGCTTCAGAGTTAATGGCAAAATCCAAGTGACTTTTTTTTTTAATTGAAATATGGTTGAGTTACAATGTCTCAGGTGTACAGCAAAGTGATTCGGTTATTTATGTATATACTCAAGTGTGGATGTATAGATATAAGCTAGGCTGTGCTGTACTTAGTCAGTCAGTCATGTCCGACTCTGTGCCACCCCATGGACTGTAGCCCGCCAGGCTCCTCTGTCCATGGGGATTCTCCAGGCAAGAACACTGGAGTGGCTGGCCACGCCCTCCTCCAGGGGATCTTCCCAACCCAGGGACCGGACCTAGGTGTCCTGCATTGCAGGCAGATTCTTTACCGTCTGAGCCACCTATAAATATATGTGTTTTCAACTCCTTTTACATTATAGGTCATGACAAGATATTGAATATGCAGGAGGTCCCTGTTTATTTTTTCACGACTTTACTTTTTAAAGCAATTTTATGTTCGCAGCAAACTTGAGCGAAAGGCAGCACAAACACTTCGCTTGTTCCTCCCGCGCGCCCCCCACTGCCCCCTCGCTCCCAGCATCGGGTGCCATGCACCCACCACCCCTCTTGCTCTCAGCACCCTTCCCCTTTATATGCAGTGCAACAATCCAAACTGTAACTCGCAGCTGGACAGAGCTGAGGATGTGATGCTTGGTGATGGTAGGTTGCGGAATGTCTTCCAACAGACACCCTTCAAACTCTGGGCCCCACCCCTGAAAAACGGTTCCCAGGGCACAGACGTGATCATTTGCAGTATATGATAGGTGCTGAGCCATGTTCCCTGGAACCGCCTTCTGAATTCCACAGACAGTCTCCCTGCTGGCCTCTCAGCCTGTTTGTCTCATTTGTGTGTAGTAGTGTATATCCGTTAATCCCAAACTGCTAGCTTATCCCTTCCCCTCCACTTTCCCTTCGGTAGCTGCATTCGTTTCCTGCCTCTGTGAGTCCCGTTCTGTCTTGTAAAGCAGGCCATCTGCATCTCCTTTTTAGAGCCCACATATGAGCAGCGTCAGACGGTGTTTGTCCGATTTACTTCACTTAGTATGATCATCTCTGCGTCTATTTCAAAGGGAGACTCCAGTTGCTAATGTCCTGCTTGCGACGGACCTCCTGGGTGGTGACCTGGACTCGGATTTTCTCAGCCCGGTCACCTCCCCTCCTCCAGTTGAGAGTCGCCGTGACATCTGGAAAGGCTGCTTGCCAATGGGCTTCATGGACAGGAAACTGAGAAGCCTTGTGTTGGGATATCAGGATCGGAACACAGCTGAGTGCTAGCAGCACAGGTGCTCTCCAGTCTAAGCTCTCCAGACATTTTTTTCTGATCGAAGCCTTAGCAGGGATTCTAAAACCACAGGAAGCCTGCTGTGAGCTTGCACAGGTCTGAATGCGGGGCTGGGAACACAACCCGCCTCTCTCAGAGCCGTTTGGAATCTTCTGCTGCCTCTCTCGGAAGTGGTGGACGTCGTCCATGCTTACTCAGTGTGACGTATCTAAAGCCGTGCTCAGAACTGTCTGAGCTGTTTCTAAACACAGCTCTCCTTTGCCTGGAAAGTTTAATGCATGCAATTCTGTCTTTCAGTTCCTCTCTGCTATTCAAAGGCTGCGTGGTTGGGAAAGTGGAAATATAGAAGGGATTCGAAGACCTGTTGTTAAGTCCCTTAATGTGTCTCTTGGCAGCTGTGTGACTGTAGATGGATCAGTTTCTCTCTCGGAATTTTGTTTTTCTCATTTAGAGGATGGAGATATGAACTGCTGGGTCACTAGCCGCATAGGGTTGCTGAAAGGATCAGACAAGATCGTGACCCATAGAACCTGTGGGAACATCAGGACCCATTCTAATAGGCGACACCTCATTGTTTGTGACCCATGTGTTTCCGTCCCATGTCATTTCTCAAACTCGTCGAGAGCCACCACTTCGTCTTCTACTTTTGCTAGCTTGCCTATTATTAACTGGTTGAAGGAAGACAGCATGTCCAGACGCTGTGATTCCCAACTACGCTTTTTACTATCTAGTAACCTTGGACAATGACGTAACCTTCTGAGGCTGTGACCAGAAAATGGGAACCATAATCGTGTAGAGTTGCAAAGATTACAAGCAGCAGGCACTTAACATATACTAACAGCAGTAATATGATCACTTATTATTTGGATGTCCTTTCTCTCCACCTCCGTTCACAGGCATTTCATGAGGGTCTCAAAAGATGGCCTGAATCCTTCAATTTAAAGCCCTCCCTCAAGGGATCTGGGACACTGCCCACTGGCACTGTATTCAAGCTGTATTAACAGGTAGGCTCTTCCGTAGATACGGGGCTACTATTCAAGTTGTATTAACAGGTAGGCTTTTCCGTAGATACAGGCTACTCAGGTTATCTGTTTCATCTTGAGGCTTCCCCAGTGGCTCAGTGGTAAAGAATCTGCCTGCAATGCAAGAGACACGTGGGTTTGATCGCTGAGTCAGAAAGGTCCCCTGGAGGAGGGCATGGCGACCCACTCCAGTATTCTGGCCTGGAGCATCCCATGGACAGAGCAGCCTGGCGGACTACAGTCCATGGGGTCACAAGAGTCGGACACGACTGGGCGAGTAACACACACATTTCTTCTTGAGGGCTCTTCCATAGTTTGCAGCTTTTGAGGAATTTAGTGGTGAAAATACTCTTAGAAAACATGTAGCAAGGTGGTTCTCAAAATGTAGGGGACATCAGAGTCCCTGCAGCCTCGCCACAGACACTAGTTGAAACAAAGATTGTAGTGGAGAAAATTGTACTCAGTATTAATATTTTTCTTTCCTCCAAATTGCTATTTCATGAAGTACAAAAATGTCACTTAACTCATAGACCCACTTTGGTGAAAAGACAGAAATCTTGTCAAGAAAACTATTTGTTGAAATGTGTAATTAATGGAGCACCATCTGTGATAGGCAGTGTTCTTTGAACGCGCTGTGACTAGGCCATCTTTCCTGCTCTGGGGCACAGATGGGAAAGAGGAAAGGATGAAACCAAGCAGAAGTGTGGCGTGAACTGTCTGATCGGCTGCACATGTGGGGCAGCTGAGAAAGTTGTATCTATTACCTAGTGTAAATATATTCATTTTCACACTCTTCCTGGAAAACTTGATTAAAAACCTATGTCCAAAATAAATAGATAAAATCTACATTCAACTCTATGTTCTCCAACTGATCCTAAACATTGTCCCCAGATCAATCCCTACAAAATACCTGCTTACTTTGCAACCCTCAGGTGAAACTTAAACTCCTTAACTTGCGATTCAAAGCCTTCTACATGCTGGTCCTTCCTGAGCCTCCAAACCCAGCTCTCATGACCAGGATGCTACTGCCCAGCTCCCATCCAGCCAAGTTCACGTTCTCATGGCCCCCAAGGCCCTGCCTGGGATGTCTTGCCACAGCCTCTCTCTCCTCTCTGACCGCTAAAACCCTACTGACCCTTCATGCAGGGATTTGTCCATTTGCTCTCAGTACTTGTCTAGGATCGACATATATAGACCACCATGTGCAAATTGAGATCAAATCAGTCAAAATTTAGGGGACATCAGAATCCCCAAAGCTTCCTGGTGGCTCAGATGGTAAAGCATCTGCCTGCAATGTGGGACACCCAGGTTCGATCCCAGGGTTGGGAAGATCCTTTGGAGAAGGAAATGGCAACCCACTCTAGTACTCTTGCTTGGAAAATTCCATGGACAGAGGAGCCTGGTGAGCTACAGTCTATGGGTTACAAAGAGTCGGACACGCCTGGGCAACTTCACAAGCCACAAGAATCCCCATGGAGATGCAACCAGTCCGTCCTAAAGGAAACCAACCCAGAATATCCATTGGAAGGACTGTTGTGGAAGTGCCAATTCTTTGGCTGCCTGATGTGAAGAGCTGACTGATTGGAAAAAACCCTGATGCTGGGAAAGATTGAAGGCAAAAGGAGATGAGGGTGGCAGAGGATGAGATGGTTAGCATCACCGACTCAATGGACATGAATTTGAGTAAACTCCGGGAGATACTGAAGGACAGGGAAGCCTGGCATGCTGCAGTCCATGGGGTCTCAGAGATTCAGACGTGACTTAAGTGACTGAACAACCACAGCGACCATGTGTAAAACAGAAAGCTGGTGGGGAGCGGTTGTGTAGCACAGGAGCTCAGCTAGTCGCTCTGTGATGACTTAGGTGGGAGGGGTGGGGGCCGTGAGGTGGAAGGGAAATGCAGGAGGGAGGGGATATATGTATCCATGCAGCTGATTCATGTTGCAGAGCAGAAATGGACACGAAATTGTAGAGCAATTATATTCCAATAAAAAATAAATAACTGTAAAAGAAAAAAAAAACTCTGGATTTGCTAGTGAGAGTCATTAGTGACCTCAGCGAGAGCTGCTTAGTAGGGGTGGGAGTTGAAGCCAGACTGAAGAGGGTCAGGAAACACAGGGATGATGAGGAAGCGGGCAACAAGCATTATCTGCCCTTTGAAGACGTTCTGACTGAGGGAGGAAGATAGTGCTGTAAAGGGGCGGGCTTAAAGGCACTGGTTTTTCTTTTTTTAACAGAGAATGAGAGAAATATTTCAGTAGAAAGAAAATGCTGGCACCCAGCATTTGAAACTTGAGTTTCAAACACTGGAAGAGGGTCTATCTTCTCCGAGGAAACCAGAATTGAAAGAGACACATGTACCCCAATGTTCATCAAGCACTGTTTATAATAGCCAGGATATGGAAGCAACCTAGATGTCCATCAGCAGATGAATGGACAAGAAAGCTGTGGTACATATACACAATGGTGTATTACTCAGCCATTAAAAAGAATACATTTGAATCAGTTCTAATGAGATGGATGAAACTGGAGCCGATTATACAGAGTGAAGTAAGCCAGAAAGAACACCAATATAGTATACTAACACATATATATGGAATTTAGAAAAGATGGTAATGATGACCCTGTACGCGAGACAGCAAAAGAGACGCAGATGTATAGAGCGGACTTTTGGACTCTGAGGGAGAGGGAGAGGGTGGGATGATTTGGGAGAATGGCATTGAAACATGTATACTATCATGTAAGAAACAAATCGCCAGTCTGTGTTCGATACAGGATACAGGATGCTTGGGGCTGGTGCACGGGGATGATCCAGAGAGATGATACGGGGTGGGAGGTGGGAGGGGGGTTCAGGATTGGGAACTCATGTACACCCGTGGCGGATTCATGTTGATGTATGGCAAAACCAATACAGTATTGTAAAGTAAAATAAAGTAAAAATAAAAATTAAAAAAAAATAAAACAGGAAAGATTGTTCTTCCCAACATCTAAGCGTGACTTTCTCTTCGCTAAGATAGCACGGTTGCTTTCTGCAAATCTGTGTTGTGTTCTCTGCGAAGTCACCTCAGTTGTGTCCAGCTGTTTATGACCTTGTGGACTGCAGCCCACCAGGCTCCTCTCTCCATGGGGTTCTCCAGGCCAGAATCCTGGAGTGGGTTCCCATGCCTCCTCCAGGGAATCTTTCTGACCCAGGAATCAAAGCCGAGTCTCTTCTGTCTGCTGCCTTGGCAGGCAGGTTCTTTGTCACATATTACATTTGTCACTATTTACATTATACCAATCAATTCCTCCTCATCAGTCAGGATTCAGGTAAGGGAAAGGATCATGTTATAAGAAATATAGTCCTTTATTCACATTTTATCACATTATAAGAAATATAGTCCACACTGTAAGAAATAAGACTCCAGCTGAGTCATCAGGGAAGCCCAAGAATACTGGAGTGGGTAGCCTATCCCTTTTCAGTGATCTTCCCTATCTAGGAATCAAACCAAGGTCTCCTGCATTGCAGGCAGATTCTTTATCAACTGAGTTCATAACGATTGTAATTTCATCTTTAATCGTTATTCTTTAATCTCAAGAGTTGGCCTTTAATATCAAGGAAGTAAAATGGCAGCATCTCTCAAAAATGTTAAATTTTTAGTCAGCCAAAAATAGGACGAATCCCATCAACATGGAAGGATGTAAAACTGCAGTTATTTTCAAACTGATAAAATTTCCCCCGATAGCTGAGCCTAGGTAACCATTCTGGAACTCTGGAACATCTCCATGGACCATTTCAATCCACCTGTTCCCTAGAATTTGAAACTATGCAGGAGTGGCATTTCCCCTAATATCCTCATTCATTTTTTCCCAAGGTTGAGTCCTCTTGCATCAGTTCTAAAATCTTTGCTGTTTTTATGAATGCTTAAAATCAATCCCAGTTGAAAGCTCTTAATAGAAATCCCTCATTCTAATAAATAGTTGGTGGTACATTAAAAGTAATGAGCTATCTTTATTAATTTTCCTATTTCTAGGCCATAAATTATATCCCGATGGGCGCTCGGATCCTGGCAAACACCAGTCAGAAATGTAACAGAGCCGCAGGGCCACAGGGACTGGTTCAGATGGGACCCACTGAGAAGGGAGGACTCGTAACGTTCAGCCATTGTGCAGGCAGTCTTCTTGCCATATCTCATTTTCATCAGCTGGAAGCTCAATAATGTTAATTTTGGCTGAACTATTTATACATGGATTGGACACGTTTTTCATCATGGTAGAGGACAGTTGTTAACCTTCCTTATATAGCAGTGTTGGCATGGAAGCCAGAAGTTATGCAGCCCAGAGGTAATTTTGTTACAAAGATGTGTGTAACCCCTGATGCAGTGTTATGTCATCATTCTGCCCTTAGCCATCCTGAGTCATTCTTTGCACTGGTGTTCACATTGAATTAACATAAATTCAAGACAAAAAAATCTCTCTGTATCACTTCAGGAATACTGACGTGTTCATTTTTTGCTGTGTTAATTTGTTGTTCAGTCACCCAGTCGTGTCTCTTTGTGACCCCATGGACTGCAGCACGCCAGGCCTCCCAGTCCCTCACCATCTCCCAAAGTTTGCCCAAGTTCATGTCCATTGCGTCAATGATGCCATCCAGCCACCTCATCCTCTGACGCCTTCTTCTTCTGCCCTCAGTTTTTCTGAGCATCAGGGACTTTTCCAGTGAGTCAGCTGTTCCTATCCAAAAACTAAAATACTGGAGTTTCAGCTTCAGCGTGAGTCCTTCCATTGAGTATTCAGGGTTGATCTCCCTTCAGACTGACTGGTTTGCTCTCCTTGCTGTCCAAGGGACTCTCAGGAGTCTTTTCCGGCACCACAATTCAAAGGCATCAGTTCTTTGGTGCGCTGCCTTCTTTACAGTCCAGCTCTCACAAACGCATGTGACCACCGGGAAGAACATGCCTTGACTATGCAGACTCGTCACCGAGCAATGTCTCTGCTTCTCAACACACCGTCTAGGCTTGTCATAGCTTTCCTGCCAAGAAGCAATTGTCTTCGATTTCAGGGCTGCAGTCAGCATCTGCAGCGATTCTGGAGCCGGAGAAGAGGGAACCCATCACTACTTCCACATTTCCCCCCTGCTTGCCATGCAGTAATGGTGCCAGATGCCATGATCTTAGGTTTTTTAATACTTAGTTTTAAGCCTGCTCTTTCACGCTCCTCCTTCACGCTCATCAAGAGACTCTTTAGTTCCTCTTCACTTTCTGCCATTAGAGTGGTATCCTCTGCATACCTGAGGCTGTCGATGTTTCTCCCAGCTGTCGATTCCAGCTTGTAACTCATCCAGCCCTGCATTTCTCATGACGTGCTCAGTGGATAGGTTAAACAAACGGGCTGACAGCAGACGGCCCTGTCGTACTCCTTTCTCAATCTTGAACCGATCAGTTGTTCTATGCAGGGTTCTAACTGTTGCTTCTTGGCCTGCATACAGGTTTCTCAAGAGACATGTAGATGGTCTGGTATTCCCACCTCTTTAATGGCTTTCCACAGTTTATTATGATCCACACACTCAAAGGCTTTGACGTAGTCAATGAAACAGAAGTAGATGTTTTTCTGGAATTCCCTAGCTTTCTCTGTGATCCAGTGAATGCTGGCAACTCAATCTCTGGTTCCTCTTCTCTAACTCCAGCTTGGACATCTGGAAGTTCTCAGTTCACGTAATGCTAAAGTCTTGCATGCAAGATTCTAAGCGTGACCTTACTAGCACGGGAGACGAGTGCAACTGTCCGGCGGTTAGCACATTCTTTAGTGCTACTGTTCTTGGGAGCTGGGATGAGGATGGACCTTCTGCAGTCCTGAGGCCACTCCTAGGTCTTCCAAATTTGCTCACATATTGAATGCAAAACCTTGACGGCATCATTCTTTAGGATTTTGAATAGTTCTCCTGGAATTCCACCACATCCACTCACTTGAACAGCAGTGCTTCCTAGGGTCCACTAGACTTTGCTCTCCAGAATGTCTGGCTCTGGGTGGCTGACCACACCCTCACAGTCATCAGCTCATCTGGACGTTTTCATACAGTTCTTCCGTGTATTCTCTCCATCTCTTCTTGATCTCTTCAGTGTTTACTGGGTCTCTACATTTTATGTCCTTTATTGTGCCCATCTTTGGGCAAAATGTCGCCTTGGTATCTCCAATTTTCCTGAAGACATCTCTAGTCTTCCCCTCTGATGTCTTCTTCTAGTTTTACATGCTGGTCATTGAAGAAGACCTTCTTGTAGCCCCCTGCTGTCCTTTGGAAATCTGCATTTAGTTGGATGTATCTTTCCCTTTCTCCCTTGCTCTTTTTGGGTTCTCTTCTTTCCTTAGCTGCTTGTAAGGCCTCCTCAGATAACCACATCACCTTCCTGCTTTTCTTTCTTCTCTGGGATGGTTTGCCAACTCCTGTACAGTGTCACAGACCCCCCTCCATAGATCTTCAGGCACACTGTTTACCAGTTCTAATTCCTTGAGTCTATTCATTACCTGCACTGCATATTCATAGACTTAAGTCATACCTGGCTGGCCTGGTGGTTTTCCCCCCGTTTCTTTAGTTTAAGCCTGAATTTTGCTATGAGAGGCTGATGATCTGAGTCAGTCGGTTCCAGATCTTGTTTTTTGCTGACTGTAAACAGCTTCTCCATCTTTGGCTACAAAGAATGTTATCAAATTGATTTCGGTATTGGCCATTTGGTGATGTCCATGTGTGAAGTCTTATGTTGTTAAAAAAGGTTATTTTCTATGACTAGTGCATTCTCTTGGAAGATTCAGTCAGCCTTTGCTCCACTTCATTTTATTCTCCAAGGCCAAACTTGCTTGTTACTCCAGGTATCTCTTGACTTCCTACTTTTGCATTCTAGTCCCCAGTGATGAATAGAACATCTATTTTTGGTGTTAGTTCCAGGAGGTCTTTTAGGTTTTCACAGAACTGATCAACTCCAGTTTCTTTGGCATCGGTGGTAGGGACATGGACTTGGGTTGCTGTGATGCTGAATGACTTGCCTTGGAAATGAACCAGGATCATCTTGTCATCTTTAAGGTTGCACCCAACTACTTCATTTTGAACTCTTCTGCTGATTATGACGGCTACTCCATTTCTTCTATGGGATTCTTGCCCACAGTAGTAGGTATAATGGTCATCTGAATTAAATTTGCCCATTCCTGTCCATGTTAGTTCACTGCTTCCTAAGATGTCAATGTTTATTCTCACCATCTCCTGCTTGATAACGTCCAATTTACCTTGATTCATGGACCTAACATTCCAGGTTCCTATGCAATACTGTTCATCACAGTGGTTAATATCCCCTTATTATTCAATTTTACTAATGCATATAACATTCATTTTAAATGATAGCTTTATTTAGAGAAGAGACACTAAGAAATTTGATACAGTAGTTAAAAAACACGTACTCAGAGGCCACACGCAAGTCTGTGGTCTCCTTATACCCATTTCTTTACAAATAATGTGCACCTGGCTCCTGGGTATGTTATTAACCACTAGAGTAAATGTGCATTTGAATCCCAGCTCTGCCACTTACTGAGCTTGAAAACTTGGGCAAGCTATTTGATTGCTCTGCGCTTCATATTTCTCACAAGAAAAATGGGAATAACAGCATTTCACAGGACTGCAATGGGGATGAAATGTCACTCCTTACCCAGAGCTTGAGCAGTGCTCGGTACACACAACATTCTCAGTAAATGCTAGCCACTGTTATTAGTTCTTATTTTAAATTAACTAAGAAAACAATTCACAATATAAAATTTGAACCTAAATACTGAATACAGTGCTAGGAAATTTGACAGTGCTTGAGGAATTTCTTGCAAGCCCAACAAGTGGTAGCTGCCAGGAGCCAGCACGGGAGATCCCACCCATGACAAAGTCATGCAAAGGAGACCTGACAAGCAAGGCTTCAGGACTCAAGGGACTCCCTGGGCCGACCCCACCCATGACAAGGTCATGTGGAAGAGACCTGACGAGCAAGGCGGATCAGGACTCGAGGGACCCCCTGGACCTGCTCGAACATCTACCTCAAAACTAGAATCTGTCTACTGTTTACTATATTATGCCTTTCACCAACTCCTCTGACACCAACAGGGGGGCTATCCCCGACCACCTTTCTCTGAAGAAAATCAGCTTAGAGCTCTAGCTAATAAATCTCCTGGGTATAATAGGAGCGTTTCAATTCAAACCCCTCTGATGGCTCTCTAACCTGCCTGACAGGTTTATCTGGACTTTTACAACTATGCTCGTGATTGTTTATAGCCTCCCAACTGCAAGAGGCACAGGAAGCTTAAATAAAGCCTTTCGAGGAGTTAAAATTATTAGAATGATACTGGTGAAGGGTCTCATTGTTGAGCCAAAGTTTGCTGCCAAGTTTTCATATTGTGTGCATTAATTAACACAGTTGATATATAGAAATATAAGTAGTGGCCTTGATATTAACAACACTAAACCTTGAGTTAATAAATTCTTTCCCTGTTATAGCTCACTGCACCTTTGCCCTATAGGAATGCAACTTTTACCTAGTGCTTTTGGAGAATGGCGCCTGACTTAAAAAAAAACACTTTTAGAGAAAATAAGCTTTCTGGTTAACTAATCTTTATCAGAAGAAAGAGTCATAAAATGTTAGCAGGCCTCCTGGCCAGAAGATGATGTAAATCACCTAAGACCTGTGTGTACAGATAGGCATGCAGAAAGAAAGTCTGGTCTCGATAAGGGTCAGGGCTGCTGATCCTGCATCTTCCATTATTCTCTATGTACAGCTTAAGGTGTAAAAGCTCCTTTTGAAAATAAAGCTGCGGGCCTTGCTCACCGAAGTTGGGTCTCCCCGCGTCATTCTTTCTTTCGCTCTCTCTCTTTCCTTTTCAGGCTGACTCCCTGGAGTGCAGGGGCCCTCTGAGCTCACTTCTCTGCCTGGGCTTCTAAGACTCACTTGAGAGGGTGCCCAAGGCAGGACACCTCCCATGATTTGAGAGGGCGCCTGTGGCCTAAGTGAACAGTGCAAGTCCTGTGCTGGGGCTTTATTGGCTTTCTGCATAAACAAAGGAATATCAGCCTCTTTCTCTCCTCTATTTTCTTAACTGCAGAATTCTTTCCTTACCTCTTTATCTATCTCTCTCAAGTCGCCAACGCCGTCACGCTTTGGATATCTCTGGATCCAACCGGGGCTGGACCCCGGCAGGTGGCCTCTCATGGAGAACCAGGGGAGGTTCCAGCCTGAAGAGCAGGGTCAGGTGTGACGCGGGGCCTGGCCTCCTCCCCGCAGCGAGATTTATCGACACATTCTCTGAAGTTACTTCCAGCCTCTAACAATCTTATTCTCTGCATTCACACCTTTTGTGTTCCATCAGCTAAGCAGTACAATTTATATCAACGGAACAGAAACAAATACCCGTGAAACGGTTTTCACAAAGTTAAAACAATGGGAAGTACCATGGACAGATCCCAAAGCCCAAAGCAGGACCATAAGTGGCCCCGCCCCTTGAACGCACTTCCTTGTGAGAAGCCATCAATGAGCGGTTCAGGAAACACTGGAGAGCGAGACTTCCACTCACGGTACTGGATCCCCCCTAACCTTCTTGGGGCTGACCATGCGGGACTTGTGGCTTATGACTCCGCTCCTAATCCTGATATTCTTAGACGGACAACATGATATCCATAAATAGCTTCTTAGGAAAAAGCAAAATTGACAGTACATCATTTAAAATAAAATTAGGGTAATTACTTCATTTCTAAGACTTCATTTCTGGGCTTCTGGAAAACTTGTTTCATCTGAGATGACTGAAACAAAAACTCATGAAAAGCAACAGAGGATGGTGTTTTATACACATTTATTTAAAGCATAATATATAAGAAAATGTAGAATGTCTCACAAAGCATTTCATAAAAAACTGTTTGAAATACAACCTTTAATTTCTAAAGTCTGTACCAAGGGTAAGTATATAAGTTTTAGCCATAAAAGTGCAACTTTAAAGGCAGATTTCACACCTCTTAAACTACATGCTAGCTAACGGCCAACTAAAGGACATTAACAATGTGTATTTTTAAGAATTTGAAGAAATTCATGAAAATGTTTTGTAAACATTGTAAACAAATATCTATCATATACTGTGGGAGAGTTCATGATCTGCTTACAAGTGATTAAACCTTATCTTTTATGATATAATCTTATAAAGTTATTATTATACAGTTTTAAACATTCTGGTTTAAAATCCTGCTACACGTCACCTTCACTAATATCAAGCACAGCTTTGTATTACAAATATATATACAATACTAATTTTTCCCTAAATACATATATATATATATATGAATATATTTAACTGAGGAAAAATCAGAGCATAGCAAATTGCTGCTTTAACTGCTTAATTAAGTGTTGAGTGTCCACATGTTCTGGAAATGCTGCTTCAGACTTCTTAGCAGCAGCATAACTCCTCTGTAGATCTCCAATCTGTAAGGAACAGCAGACCAGAATAAGACCACAGAATGAGAACCAGAAAAAATAAGAAATGAATTTTTTAAAAAAACACATAGTATCTGCAAAACGTAAAAACCCAAGGCAAACTTCTTGACTATGTTACTTCAATATAAAAATTTTTTCACCTAGATTACAATTCAGTCTTGAAAAAGTATGAGCAAAATAACCATGTAAATAATTCCTGCTCCATTACAGTTGTCTAGCTATGAACTCATAAACCTGTTTTCTTTTCCTGTCACTGATAGTCTCATAAAAATAAATTGACGTCTGCATGCTAAAACAGCCAACTCAGTTCAGTCTGTAATTTACCACAGACAATGATACGTTTTGGTTAGGGTAATATCTCTTAAGACAGGAAACTTGAGTAAAAACTATTGTATTTAAGATATAACATGCTCTGGGAGCTTTTAAAAGGTTGCTAACAGTGATGTTGGGAAGCTATCCAGTTTTTAAAATTCATTAAGGGTATCTTTGATTTTCAATAAACTTTTTGTTACAATCCAGTCCCAAAGGAAAACACATACAGTATCTGAATCCATCTGAATGTACCCTGATTCATGTATACACTTCCAACAGGAGAGAGCTTTGCAGTGTGTGCACACACACACACAAATACAGACCATTCACTTCTGGTAGTTTTTCTGTAACACACATATGAACTGAAAACTTTTCTTTTTTAAATCATAGCATTTCTTTTTAACATAGTATTTTCTCTTATGGAAGTGTAGACTCTTGCTAACAGAAATATTCCATTTGCATTAAATATCATTAAAATTTAATAACACTCCTGAAAGAAAGTAATCAAGGCTTCTTTGTGGTTTAACTAACTGGCAGCAAGTGCATGCGTGCTTAGTTGCTCAGTTGTGTCTGAGTCTTTGCGACCCCATGGACTGTAACCCGCCAGGCTCCTCTGTCCATGGAATTTTCCAGGCAAGAATACTGGAGTGGGTAGCCACTCCCCCCTCCAGGGGATCTTCCTGACCCCAGGATCGAACCAGGGTCTCCTGCGCCACAGGCAGATTCTTTCCCGTCTGAGCCATCAGGGACGCCCAGTGGCAGCACAGCGCACTGGGAAATACGTGGGCGCTGGGTATGAATTCTGAATCTGCCACTGCCGTGGCGCTCCAGAGAAGTCTTCTAAGTTCCAAAGCCTTGGCTGCTGTTAGAATGCAAGCTGCACGAGGCAGAAGTTTCTGCCTGATTTATTCACTACTAACATCTTCTGTGCCTACAGCAGCGCTTGGTATGTAGCAGCTGTTCAAACAAGTTCAACAAGTGGAACATCAGTTGTATGAAAAAATGCACAGGGAAGGTAAGGGTTACCTACATTGCAGGGTTGTTGAGAGAATTAGAGGTGTGGAGAGTACCCAGAGCAGTGACTAGCACTTAACAAGTGCTCAAAAATGACAATTTATTAAAAAAGGCGTATTTTATTTTCAAAACACAAGAGAATGAATGAGCTCACATTCATGTTATGAAAAATGATTTTTATAACTTTCTGGGTCTATAAAGAAATAGTCTTTACATCAGCAAACATTTTTAGCCATTTCCTTATCCTCAAAACTCATCTTCCATGTTAAAGGAAGTCTTGCAAGTAAAAGTTATTAGATGACTTTTCTTTCTTCCTTCTTATTGTAAAAGGACACACAATTTCTTTTAGCTCTTAGATGTTAATTGACTCATAACACAGTATCAACAGTTGGTTCTTTCCTATATTGTTCATTGCTGAAACAGCTTTCACTAACATCCCTAATTTTATAGCATCATGCTAGACTTGGTGACTATATGATCTATAAATGATATACAGGATTTCCCTATTAAAAAAACACTAATTACTAAATCCTCCCCAAACCAGAAGTTAATGAGCAGTTTTTCAATGATTAAATGTCATCTTTTAAAACATAAAATAATTCTTCTGCAATCCATAATGGTATTAAGCTTAGCTAATATTCAGTGATAAATATACTTAAAGTGTATTAAACATTCCCTTAAAATGAAGACATATGTGTAAATAATCAAGTGTTTAAAAAACCATTTCTCTCATGAAGTTATGGTTAGAATGTCCTCATTTATCTGTACAATTTTTAAAACCAAGGAAGAAAACACACACACACACACACACACGAAGAAAACAAATAGGTCAGATGATAAATTGATAAAGAAAGAGAATACCTTATCAGAAATTGTTGCAAAATTAAAATGTGGCTCGTACATATGGGGTGCTAAAGATGATGCAGTTTGTAACAGTGCTTTTGCCTGTTTAGAAAAGGAAAAAAGAAGAGGCCAAAGGCATGTGAGCATATATTAGCACTATACTGGTGATACTTTTTTTTGGTAGAAGAATACTTTACCCAGGAAAGGACTTTAAAAAACATGATTCTGTAATAAACACGGATGAATTTCTATGAAATACAATTTACAGATATACAATTAACTACTTATATCTTGTCAAAATTATATTTAAAATAAAATGCTTCAAAATATGGAGAAAAGAACAGAATTGAAAAGTTATGTGAGAACCACTGTTCTTATAGTTTATATTTCAATATGATGCACAACTCAAACTATAGTCCTCTCAATGCTAAAAAAAACAAGTCTTATCAATCTAGTTTTTGTCGCTGTTGATTGATTTAGTGGGCTTCCAACTACCTTCTCTAAGGCAACAACCAAAGCCATCAAAAACCACTGCAAATTCAGATCACCACGTTCTGTGCTGGACAACAACAAGCAAGCACTTATTATACTGCTGACCTGAAAATGACAACTGAAGGCAACCGAAAATGACAAGCTTTCCGCTCGCTAAAGCACTCGAAAGACAAAACTCACATCATGTTTTGTCGCCTGCAGGCTCAAAGGATCACTCGCTGCAGAGGCCACGGAGTGACATGAGTAGCCTGTACACTCACTGTTAAGACCACAAACTCAGCACTCCTAAGCGGCTGAAACAGCCTTTCAACATGGAGCTCAGCTTCACCGTATGAACCCGAGGACAAATTCTTAAACCTTTTTTTTTAAAGGAAAATAACAGCTTATATGAGACGGTAGGTATTAATTTTGTGATTTGCTAGTTTTTCAATTGAAGCATGTGTGTGTTTGCTCAGTCGTGTCCGACTCTTCGCGACCCCACAGACCACAGCCTGCCAGGCTCCTCTGTCCATGGGATTTTCCAGGCAAGAATACTGGAGTGGGTTGCCATGTCCTTCTCCAGGGGAACTGAAGTATAATTTTTAATAATAGTGAGACCTTTCACCGAAACATTTCAAATCAACTGCATACTACAGAAACAACAATAAGTAGGAGGGAAAGAAAATCACCAACATGGAAACAGAGAAAATCATAAAAAGCGCCTGCTTCAAATGGATACAAAGTTCCACGACGGAACAAGTTCCCACTTCAGAGCAGTTAGCTTTTGTTTACAAAATACACAGCCACTTTACTCGCTTTGGGAAAATGTTGTGAGGCAAAGGCAGCATCCACTGAGGTCTCTTTGCTTATTTTCTCAGGTTTAGCAACACGCTTCGGAGGCCAGGCTGGAGGTTACCGTCCTGGCATGCTGCGCACAGGGTCTGTGACCTTGGTTAGTTACTTACCCTCCTCCTCTATTTCATCATCTCTAATACAGGGAATGGAACAGCTATTTATCTTGATTGTCATTAATATGGTATGAGTGTATTTAGCTTTTAAACTTCCCATTAGGTAAATGATAACAACAAATAGAATGTATTAAGCATCTATCATGTGACTTTACTATTCCAAGCAGTTTACGTGCACAAGCGGCTCACCTTCACAAAAACCCCTCCAGGTCAGCTGCTGTGATGACGATTTTATCATCCGCCCATTCTACCCACACTAAGCACCTCCCCAGTGTGGGGCAATGGTTCTGATGTTGAAAATGCAGCAGTTAGAAGACAGAGAAGGATGGTTCTGATGTTGAAAATGCAGCAGTTAGAAGACAGAGAAGGATGGTTCTGATGTTGAAAATGCAGCAGTTAGAAGACAGAGAAGGTCCCCGCTTTCATACAGCTAGCGTTCTGCATTCCACACACACAGACTGCAAAGGTCTGATAAAACACCAAGGACTGGGAAGGAGAAAACACCAGGAGACGATAGTGAGGGCTCCTTTAGACTGACGGTCAAGTGGGTCTTTCTGAAGAGGCGGTAATTAAGCAAAGACCCGAACGATAAAAAGAAAAGGGTCCCTGTCGGATCTGAAAGAAGTCTAGTCCGAAGGCCCCTCAGTAGGAACGGGCCCGCCCAGCAGCCAGCAGCTCACGCGTCTGACAACTGGGGAGAAGGACTGGTGGCAAAGCGTGGTCTGAGGGGGGCCCTGGAGGCCAGACAATGTGGGGCCCTGAAGGCTGAGGTTTGAAGTTCAAGCTGTTCACATATTCCGAGCTGCAGGGGGGAGCCTTTGGAGGATGCTAAGCAAAACAGTGATGAATAATCTTGTTTTAAAAACATACCCTAAGGCTGTCCTGAG
This sequence comes from Capra hircus, assembly GCF_001704415.2. NCBI lineage: Eukaryota > Metazoa > Chordata > Mammalia > Artiodactyla > Bovidae > Capra > Capra hircus. The sequence goes on from NC_030817.1 coordinate 2,662,129, forward strand.
GAAAATACATTACAGGGTGCACTTCCTTGCTGACGGAGTGGAAACAAAGACCACACCTGGGAGACTCTCGTGCTCATCCAGGCGGGAGACGACAGCGGCCTGGAGGAGGGGGCAGGGGGCCGAGAGTGGAGGATGTGTGCGTGGCATGGATGGGGTTCACTGGAGGCAGGGGGTGGCGGGGAAGGGGCAGCTGGAAAAGAGAAGTTTCTGGGGGGGTGGGAGTGGGTCCTAGGATGTGTAGGGGGTGGTCCTAGGATGCGGGCCTGAGCAGCAGGGTGGCGGCTGGCGGGCTGTGAACGGTGGAACGGTTCACGACCACAGGACAGACTGGGGAGGTGCAGTTTTGCCCTAATAAACTCGAGTGTTCTATTTTGGACATTGAAAGGTTAAGTGACTTGTCCAAGGTCACACTGCCAATACTGGGACTCAAACCCCGGGCAGTCAGACCCCAGAGCTCATTTTGAAACTGTCATGTGTGAAAACGGCTGCACGTGACCGCTGCTCTGGGAAGCAAGCAGGCTGTCCGCGGCCCGTGGGGCTGGCTGACCTGCTCCACGTGGCCCCTCCGCATCTCTAGCACGGCCAGGTTGTTGTAGGCCTCTGCGTGGTGGTTGTTGCTCACCAGAGCCAGCCGGAAGCACTGGTGGGCCAGGTTCGTGTCCCCTATTCCCTGTAAGAGAAGAGCACAAACTTGCACACACAAATCCGGCCACTTCCTCCCGCCCCTCTGACCTCCTCACCCCATACACATCTCTCCTGCCACCGCAGAGGAAACAACACATCCCGACACAGGAGTCGGCTGTGACTTGTACGTAAGGGGATTAACCTGGGGATGTAAAACGAGTTTGGATGACTCCCAGCAATCTCTATAAATTGGTACAAGGACTGTAACCAAACCTGGATTTCCAGTACGTGAAAATTTCTTCAAGACTAACATGTGCCTACCTTTTCTAGAACAGAAACTCTACCAGGGAAACAACGTACCACAGCGACGTGTCCCAAGTTGTACCAGACGTCAGCTACCTCTTCTTCATTTTCAGCCAGAGAAAGGGCACGTTCAAATGAGGTCAGAGTCATGTCGTACTGCTGGGCGAAGAAGCAACATAGCCCCAGGTTGTTGAAAAGCTGGCAGTTGTAAACACCCATCTGGAGGAGTCGCCTTTTTGAAAAGAACACACACACTCTGGTGTCAGATCAACTTTACAGATATTGACATATTTTTTACAAAGTTAGAAGTGAATTAATTTTATATGTTTTTAATACCCTCCAAAGAACAGAAAGTATTATAGTAAATGAAAAAGAGTTTAAAGCGAATTCAAAAGCATGCCTTTTGTAATGGTTCCAGTCATGAGAAATGTATCCAGAGGCAAAGTCAGAAATAACTTATCTAACTTTTTTTCCCCCCAAAAGCTTTGCTAGAGTATCAAAATAATAAATAAATAGTCACATAAAGTAAAACCCTTACACACTTTGGCCTCATGCAACTTTGGGGCTCGGAAGGGAAACTTCTGAGTCCTTCTAACCGAGTTTTGTTTAGCCTCCCGAGGTTTCAGCTAAGTTGGATTCTGGTTGTGCTGTGTGGTTCAGCTACATCCAGTGACCACCAGTGAGCTTCTACTCAGGGAGACAAGACTGTCGGGGGATCCCGATGTTCCCCATTTAGCTTTCACGCTGCAGCTCAACAACCCTATTTTGCCTCTATTCATCACTAATCCCGAAGGATGAGAGTTCAGACAAGCATATGAAAATCACCCCAGCTGCCCTGAGGACTTGCTCCAGGGGTAGGGGAGTAGAGACAGCTGTGTGAGCGCAGGCTGGCACTCACATTATTGCCTTTTGTGCTCCAACATGTACTTAGAATGAACTCTTATCAGCTGCCAGTTATCTCCCTGTTTATTACCCAAGGGCTAAAGAGGAAATCATAATTTAAAAATTAATCTCAGGAACCATCTATAGGATAAAATAAGTATGTGCTCAAAGAACCAGTGAAAATAACTTATTTAGATTTTGCAAACATATTTGTGGGATTCTGTTTTAAGGTCCTCCTCACAACTTTAGAGCCTGGGGTCCACTGCTCTTTACAAATGACATTCTCATTTTACCTTTAAGGTTTTGACACTATGTACAGTGGTATTAATGGAGGCCATGACGTGGAAGCTTCTAGTAACTGCTGTTATTGGTTGATGACAAAATGGCCGATTCACATACACCGACATGGCGTTAAAAGTAGGCATTTATCCAGGTGTGTTTCGGCAAGATGCTAACTACTTCTGCATTTCCAAATTATTTAGAAATAGCTTCAATAGTCATAAAACATCCGGGTGCTTGAAGTTTTGGTCTCATATAGACATGGCCCACACATTGTTTCCCTGCATCTTCGTTCCGTCCTTATCACTTTTTGCATCACTCTTTCACAGGAAAGCAGTTTTACAAATTGAACGTAGTGTACCTGTAGAACCGGAGAGCCACTTCCGGCTGATCAGAGTAGAAGTGATTGCTTCCGATGCACGCAATGGCTTCCACGTGAGTATTATCTTGTTTCAAGACCTCTTTGTAGTATTCAGTGGCTGATGAAATATTGTTCATCTCCTAGTCTCCATCAAGAGGGAAGAGCAATACTGTATTAATACTCAACAATAAATTGTTACGATGATGACTGGTTTACATTATTTTATTCAGTTCCGTATTTTTTTCCAATTCAGTATTTATTAACAGCCTACCACAGCCAGACTCTGTTCTAGGCCCTGGGGACACAATGTGAACAAAAAGATAAAATTACAGTCACCACCCCACCCTACCCCCCGATCTGTAGTTTCGCATTCATGAGTTCGGTGAGCCACAGATCAAAACTATTTAGAAAAAAAATTCCAGAAAGTTCCAAAAAGCAAAACTTGAATTTGATGCACTGGAAATTCTTTATATACCATTTACTGTGCATCTCCAGCTATTTACACAGCACTCGTATTGCATTCGGCACCACGCGCTGTCTAGAGGTGATCTAAAGCATACGCATGGGGACTTCCCGGGGGTCCAAGGGCTACGGGTCCTCCTTGCAATGCAGGGAGTGCAGGTTCAGTTCCCGGTTGGGGAACTAAGACCCCACAGCTGCGGAGCAACAATGCACACGTGCTGCAACGAGAGAGCCCACGCACCACAATGAAAGGTCCCACGTGAAGAAACTAACCCAACACAGACAGATAAAAATGTTTAAATAAGTGAAGTATACAGGTAGATGTGGGCAGGTTGTATGCAAATACTCTGCCGCCTTATATAAGGGACTAGAGCGCCACGGGATCACCAGGGAAGTCCCAGCAATGTGTTCTTTCAGTCTAAGAAATCATTACTCATCCAGCTCTATTTTGAAGTTATTAAACAATCCAATAATACAGTTGGTTTAATAGACAGTCTTTATCACATAAATTTTCATATATATGAATACACACAGATTCTATTTCTGTGCTTTCTTTAATCTATTCCAGCATTAGAACTATTTATAGTAGCTCAAGAATAAATTTTATGAATGTAGATTTAAAATAGTATATTCAAACATACAAATATCACTTCAACTATCATTTAAGTGATTATTACAGTAGTTATTAGTGGTTATTTTTTGAACTAATCCATTGAATATCTTCTGAGTTAAAGAACTGACTCATTTGAAAAGACCCTGATGCTGGGAAAGATTGAAGGTGGGAGGAGAAGGGGACAACAGAGGATGAGATGGTTGGATGGCATCACCGACTCGATGGACATGAGTTTGAGTAAACTCTGGGAGTTGGTGATGGACAGGGAGGCCTGGCATGCTGCAGTCCATGGGGTCGCAAAGAGTCAGACATGACTGAGCAACTGAACTGAACAGAATATCAACACTGAGTTTTATTTAAAACAAAACTGTAAATAACTTAGGGAAGTGAATTTTACTATGATTCTCAAATTCTGTTATATATCAGAATCACCTTGTGAGCTTGCTCAGCAGACAAAAGCCTGTATCCCACTTTCCAGGACATGTGAGTCAGGAGGAGGAAGATGGACCTCACTCTCAAACACTCCCAAAGTCATTTCTACACAAAGTAAAGTTCAAGGACCATGAGAACAACATTTCCTAGGGTAATTATTCAGTTTCAAATACCTTTTAACATTTGCAGCGTGCTGTGCTTAGCCACTCAGTTGTGTCCAACTCTTTGCAACTCCTTGTACTGTAACCCGCCAGGCTCCGCTGTCCATTGAATTCTCCAGGCAATAATACTGGAGTGGGTTGCCATGCCCTCCTCCAGGGGATCTTCCCAACCCAGGGATCAAACCCAGGTCTCCCGCAATGCAGGCGGATTCTTTACCATCTGAGCCACCAGGGAAGCAATACAGGCCTTTATTTGAACCTTTTACCGCAGAATAGTTCAAATAAAAGCCTGCCTTTCAAATGAATAAACAAAAGGCCCCAAGAAAAAGTAAAACCACAACCAAATAAATTTAGCAAGGATAACATTATTTAAAACAAGATTCTGTACAGAACAAGCAATAAATAACAGGCAGCAAAACATGTTCATTTAAAAGAAACAAGATCAAAATGAAAGTGATTTAAAAAAAAGAACATAAAGGAAAAGAATCCCTCCAGAGAAAAGTATGATATTCATACGAAAATCCCTAAAGGCAGATGCTGTGTAAGCTCCAAGGCTGAGAACCAAACTTTACTAATTAACCCTCAATCCACTGTCACATAAAGAGAAAAGGAACACAGTGGAAATCTTCATAAGGCAAACTTTGCCGTAAGTGAAATTAACCATGTAAATTCAAGGGGAACTGTTGCATCCGGCTGTTCCAAGTCTGTGCTCAGCCCTCGGACACCCGATTTGTACACGACGTTGTCCTCAAAACTAGGATGCTCTCTTTTCACTTCTTTCTTCGAGTAAAAATTCAGATTCTACTTTTTCTCACAAAGCCTTCCCCTGTCACCCTTACAAAAGAATGTGCTCCTCCAAGTCCTGGCCAGACCCAGAGCAGGGGAAGGAAGAAGGTAGCTGATTAAAGAATCTACTCCAGACCCGCTCCCTGTCCCAGCCATAGCAACAATCACTGTAATGGGAGCGTGGAAGGAATCCTTCCCACCAGTTCCTCATAACAGTAGCTCCCACCTGAGAAGGGCAAAAGGAAAAAAAGGCACAAACAATTCCAACCACATCAAGACAGTCACCACTATGAATTTCACAGCTTTCAAAATGGATTCTATTTTATTTCCTTCCTAAGCTTCTTGGTCAAAATTTTGTTCATGTTCAATTTAAGGTCATACAACTAAAGACAGAGAGATACTGATACCGCTTTTTTCAGTTCAGTTCAGTTCAGTCGCTCAGTCGTGTCCGACTCTGCGACCCCATGAATTGCAGCACGCCAGGCCTCCCTGTCCATCACCAACTCCCGGAGTTCATTCAAACTCACGTCCATCGAGTCAGTGATGCCATCCAGCCATCTCATCCTCGGTCGTCCCCTTCTCCTCCTGTCCCCAATCCCTCCCAGCATCAGTCTTTTCCAGTGAGTCAACTCTTCGCATGAGGTGGCCAGTGTACTGGAGTTTCAGCTTTAGCATCATTCCTTCCAAACAACACCCAGGACTGATCTCCTTCAGAATGGACTGGTTGGATCTCCTTGCAGTCCAAGGGACTCTCAAGAGTTTTCTCCAACACCACAGTTCAAAAGCATCAATTCTTCGGTGCTCAGCTTTCTTCACAGTCCAACTCTCACATCCATACATGACCACTGGAAAAACCAAAGCCTTGACTAGATGGACCTTTGTTGGCAAAGTAATGTCTCTGCTTTTGAGTATACTATCTAGGTTGGTCATAACTTTTCTTCCAAGGAGTAAGCGTCTTTTAATTTCATGGCTGCAGTCACCATCTGCAGTCATTTTGGAGCCAAAAAAATAAAGTCTGACACTGTTTCCATTGTTTCCCCATCTATTTCCCATGAAGTGATGGGACCGGATGCCATGATCTTCGTTTTCTGAATGTTGAACTTTAGGCCAACTGTTTCACTCTCCTCTTTCACTTTCATCAAGAGGCTTTTTAGTTCCTCTTCACTTTCTGCCCTAAGGGTGGTGTCATCTGCATATCTGAGGTGATTGATATTTCTCCCGGCAATCTTGATTCCAGCTTGTACTTCACCCAGCCCAGCGTTTCTCATGATGTACTCTCCACAGAAGTTAAATAAGCAGGGTGACAATATACAGCCTTGATGTACTCCTTGTCCTATTTGGAACCAGTCTGTTGTTCCATGTCCACTTCTAACTGTTGCTTCCTGACCTGCATACAGGTTTCTCAAGAGGCAGGTCAGGTGGTCTGGTATTCCCATCTCTCAGAATTTTCCACAGTTTCTTGTGATCCACACAGTCAAAGGCTCTGATAGTCAATAAAGCAGAAATAGATGTTTTTCTGGAACTCTCTTGCTTTTTCCATGATCCAGTGGATGTTGGCAATTTGATCTCTGGTTCCTCTGCCTTTTCTAAAACCAGCTTGAACATCTGGAAGTTCACGGTTCATGTGTTGCTGAAGCCTGGCCTGGAGAATTTTGAGTATTACTTTACTAGCATGTGAGATGAGTGCAATTGTGCGGTAGTTTGAGCATTCTTTGGCATTGCCTTTCTTTGGGACTGGAATGAAAACTGACCTTTTCCAGTCCTGTGGCCACTGCTGAGTTTTCCAAATTTGCTGGCATATTGAGTGCAGCACTTTCACAGCATCACCTTTCAGGATTTGAAATAGCTCAACTGGAATTCCATCACCTCCACTAGCTTTGTTCGTAGTGATGCTTTCCAAGGCCCACTTGACTTCACATTCCAGGATGTCTGGCTCTAGATGAGTGATCATAGCATCGTGATTATCTGGGTCATGAAGATCTTTTTTGTACAGTTCTTCTGTGTATTCTTGCCACCTCTTCTTAATATCTTCTGTTTCTGTTAGGTCCATACCATTTCTGTCCTTTATCGAGCCCATCTTTGCATGAAATGTTCCCTTGGTATCTCTCATTTTCTTGAAGAGATCTCTAGTCTTTCTCATTCTGTTGTTTTCCTCTATTTCTTTGCACTGATTGCTGAGGAAGGCTTTCTTATCTCTTCTTGCTATTCTTTGGAACTCTGCATTGCTTTTTTAGACAATGGTCAAAGGTTTCTATTTATATGCTTATCAAAATTACATTTCACAAGGTAAAGCTATTTCTGAACAATTTAAGGGTTGTTGTTTCCATATTACAAATAATACATGTTGATTACAGAAAATCTGGAAAATAAAAACCATTCACACACTACTACCCAGGTATGGCAACTATTAATACTTTCCATTCTTTTTCCTAACAAAATAATTTTAAAAGATCATACCCAGCATTTCAAGGAATTTAAAAGAGAACATAGATGCTTCTGTTCAACACTGTATTGGAAGCCCTAAACAGGACGGTTTTTTTAAGTAAAATAATTGAAATTAAGAGATAAAACAGTGTACATTCACAGATGATGATAGTTTTACTTAGAAAATCCAAGAGAATCTATGATTTTATTAAGAAGACTATTTAGCCAAGTTTTAGTATCAAATCAACATAAAGTAATACATTCCAACTCACCAGAAATGACCATAGGAAACACAAGAGAAAAAGAAAGCAGTTCATTCAGAATTTTACCTACAAATACATCTGTGCAGAAAGAAGCTAACATAGTCAGCCTGGGACTGCTACTCTTAGAAAGGCCTGTGAAAGGCTCGCCCTTGGTGAGTGACTCAGATCTCGGCTTGTGTGTCTGCGTGCGTGAGTGCAGAGTTGCTTCAGTCGTGTCTGACTCTTTGCAACCCTATGGACTACAGCCCAACAGGCACCTCAGTCCATGGGATCTTCCGGGCAAGAACACTAGACTGGGTCGTCATGCCCTCCTCCACGGGATCTTCCCAACCCAGGGATTGAACCTGCGTCTCTTACATCCCCTGCATTGGCACACGGATTCTTTACCGTTGGCGCCGCCTGGGAAGCCCAGCCAGTGCCCTACACTTACATGAAACTTCCCCCAAATGACAGCGTGGCTCACTACACCTGAACCGTACAAAGCGCAGCGCATGTGCTGTACGAACACCTGCTTCACTCCTTGGGGTCTGGGGTCCTGGTACGTGATAGGCAGGCGGTGCCTCCCTCTATGGCTGGCCCCCAGCAACAGACTGTTGTTGTTGTTCAGTTGCTAAGTCGTGTCTGACTCTCTGAGACCCCAGGAACTGCAGCCCACCAGGCTCCCCTGTTCTTCACTATCTCCCGGAGTTTGCTCAGACTCATGTCCGTTGAGGTGGTGATGGCATCCTACCTTCTCATCCCCTGTCATCCCTTTCTCCTCCTGCCCTCAATCTTTCCCAGCATCAGGGTCTTTTGCAATGAGTCGGGTCTTCGCATCAGGTGTAGCTTCAGTATCAGCCCTTCCAGTGAATATTCAGGACTGATTTCCTTTAGGATGGACTGGTTTGACCTCCTTGTGGTCCAAGGGACTCTCCAGTCTTCTGCAGCACCGCAGTTTGAAAGCATCAGTTCCTCAGCACTCAGCCTTCCTTTGTGATGGATGCCAGGTCTCTGATGAGCTCCCCTGGCAGACAGTGCTTCACACATGTGGCCACACCTTGCAGAAGAATCAGATGTGTCCTCTGTGACTCCACCAGGGGCCTGGGTGGGTGGCAGGGGGACTCTGGAAAGCCTGTGTCTGGTTTCCTCTGAACTTTCCACGTGCCTTTTCCCTTTACTGATTTTGCTACAAAAAACTGTGGCTATGAGTACAACTGTGTGCCGAGTCCTGAGACCTAAATCACTGAACCTCACAGTGGTTTTGGGGACTCTCAACAAAACATTCATGAAGATAATTACAAGATATTCATTGAAAGACAACAACAACAACAACAAAAAGACCTAAGTAAATGGAGAGTTATACCATGATCCCCAGTGGGAAGAAAAGCAGACCCTCCACCCCCATCATTCTGACATTCAATGCAATTCCAAAGCACATGCCGACAGGGCTTTTTTATATGGAAGGGCAAAGGGCCAAGAACAACCAACTGTGAAGAACAGGTGGTAGAATTTTCCCAACCTGATATCAACAATTATTATGGAGCTATCTTAATTAGGCAGCAGGGAGAACAACTCAATGGGGCTTTTGATGAAATTTGACAAAAATGGCTCTAAAATTTATTAGAATAAGCAAAAGTCCAAAATAGCCAAGACATTCCTAATGAAGATGAACAAAGCACCCTCCCAAAGAGTAAGCATAATAAAGCTACAGGAGTTGAGATGGTATAATATTGGTATAAGGATAGACAAGCAGACCAACAGAACAGAATGGAAAAGCCAAAACATATCTACCATACACACAGAGAAAAACCTGCTGCTTGACATGACAGACCTGAGAGAAGGGCCAGTTACCGTGCTGGGACAGCCAACCATGCCGAGGGAAGAACTGATTCAAATTCCTATCTCGTACCATTCACTATGGCCTTCTGTGTGTTTGAAATACTTCATCATAAAAACTGAAGTTTGTTTAATGTATACACTAAAATCTCTTCCTCTGTTGGTAAATCACTGGCCAACAATCTTAATTTTACAAACTGTTACATTTTATAAGACCCCAAGGGACTATGTATGAACTTACTTAAGTAGCATATAACCTCAATCTTATATCAACTTTTTGAAAGATAGGAACCTTACCTCATAGATCCTGGCAATTCCACAAAGTAGGGTTACCTCTCCTGGAAACTTGTCTAAGCCTTGTTTGAAAAGATTTAAAGCAGTCACGGGTTGATCCAATGAGATGTAAACCTAAAACCAGGATACACTTCAACAAAAGTACTGCTTCTTAAAATAACAGTATTCGTTATGACAAATTTAAAATTATTGCTTAGTAACAAATTATCTCCTAGATATTACAGTAAACATTTTTCAGAAATGTGTAGGATTAATTTCCAATAATGATGCTATAGCTTTATCTCCTCATGCTGTATGTGACACATTTATTCGTTTATTTCTTCAGCAAACACTTATTGTGGGCTTTCTACTGTCACACAGACTAGAGAGTAACCAGAAAAGGATGCTGACGTACGCCAAAAACTGTCACATGCTGTGAAACAATTATCCTCCAATTAAAATAAACTGATTTTTTAAAAAAGAGAGGATCAAGGGAAAATCTTTTTCTAGGATGGAACGGATAAAAGCGTGTCTCCAGGCGGGCACGAAGGACCAATTGTGAGGGTGCTTTTGAAGACGCTGGAGAAAGAGGGCGTGCCCCGTGGGAAAGCCTGAGAAGGAGCAGCTGGCGAAGCCTCTGGAGGGTGGGTGGGGAGAGGGACCCTGAGAAGTAGAAGGGAACACGTGTGTAGGGTAGAGGGTCGGGCAGTTGAGAGGGTTAGCACTCGACACTCCCATTTAACAGCTCCCACCACTTAATTAGCAATGAGAACATCCAGCGTGGATAAACCGTAACCTACTAGGGATTTCTAACAGGGGAACTGCAGCTCTATGTACAGAAACAAAAGATTAAGACATTTTTTTCCCTTCATGATCTTGGATCCTCCGTTTCTTTCTAAACATTTAGACTGTGCTTTGAAGAAGCCCAAATGGAGACACACACAACTGCCTGCAGTGTTTACTGATAAACAATGAGACTAGAGGAAAGGGTATGGATGAAAACTTTTCAATTTTTACCTTACATGCTTCTGAATTGCTTTTTAAAATATAATAATATAATTCCATATGTGAAGGAATATAAAATATTTAATAATTCTTAACAAGCTTAAATTATAAGAGATAATGTGGTTCCTAAAATCTGCTTGGTCTCTACTTAGCAGTAAATCCTTCACATATTAAAAAACAAGTAAACTGTAACCCTATAGTCACATAGGCAACAACAGAGTTAAGCAAATCAATTTATGAAAAAATAATCAAACCATGTATTTAACAATAGTTAAAATAAAAAGTACATTTTTAACCACATGGCAAGTAATCATCAATTAAGAAGATAATAGCCAAATACTGTAACCTGAATTATAACTTCAAGCTGTCAGAAAACTTTACTGTGATGTTTAGAAACCTTTTCAGAATTTAACATATAATGTATAAAGACACTCAGATATTAGAGTTTCAAACATTTTTTAAAAACTACTATAAACATACTAAGTTAGCAGAGTAAGTTTATATGGCAGAACTTCCATTTGATTCTGTTAGTATGTTAACATTAATACCGTATTTAGAAAGTAGCAGCACTTCCTTTGGAGAAGGCAATGGCATCCCACTCCAGTGCTCTTGCCTGGAAAATCCCATGGACCGAGGAGACTGGTGGGCTGCGGTCCATGGGGTCGCTAGGGGTCAGACACAACTGAGCGACTTTTTTACTTTCCACTTTCATGTATTGGAGAAGGAAATGGCAACCCACTCCAGTGTTCTTGCCTGGAGAATCCCGTGGACGGCGGAGCCTGGTGGGCTGCCGTCTACGGGCCTGCACAGAGTCGGACACGACTGAAGCGACTTAGCAGGAGCAGCAGCAGACGCACTTCCTTTTCTGTCTTATCTTTTCAACCTCCTTTACAACACTTTTTAAATTTAAGAAATTCTTAAAGATATATTAATACAAGATGATATCCTAACTACCACTTCATCAAATGCTTCTTTTAAAGTAGCCTTGGTGAGGGTAAAGAAGTCACTAATTTAACACTGGAAATTCCAGGTGGCCCTTCACTCTGTCGTGGCTGGGGGTGGCACTCAGGCGGCTCTAGAATCAGAAAGTCCTGGGCTGAATTGTTGTCATTCAGTCTCTGTCATGTCTGACTCTCTGTGACTCCATGGACTGTAGCCCGTCAGGCTCCCCTGTCCATGGGATTTTCCTGGCAAGAATACTGGAGTGGGTTGCCATTTCCTTCTCCAGGGGATCTTCCCGACTCAGGGACTGAACCCCCATCTCCTGAGTCTCTGGCAATGACAGGCGGACTCTTCACTGCTGAGCCACCGGGGAAGCCCCCGGGTCTGGATGCTGGCCCTTAACAGGCAAGTGAGGCTGAGAATCTGCTCTTATCCTCTTATGTCCCCTTTTCCTCAACAGCACAAAGGAAATGTTAAAATCCGCTTTGCGGTGTTGCTAAGAAAGTTTAATTAAATTACATGTGGAAAAGACTTGATAAAGTGCCTTACACTGAGTAGGTGCTCAATAAAGGGGAAATACGGTTTTTGTTACAATGGCAGAGCCCAAAAGTGAAGGACCTACATAAAAACAATCCTGTTCTCTACAGTCTGCTGACACGAGAAACAAATGTGTTATAGAAAAACACCTCTCTGGGGCTTGTGACCCCTGGGGACAGTAAGCCTGTAGCATGTTCTTCCGATCTAAGGCAATATTTCAAAGAGGCTGTCTTACTTTCCCTGGCAACCGATTTTTCCTGAGATGGTTATCCTCTGAATGTTCTCACCTTTTCCCTTACCATTAAAAAAAAAAAAGTTAAGTCCGAACACATTAACTTGCCAACTGTTCTTAAAGAAACTGGCAACTCTCCCCATGCACTGGTTGGAATTTAAACATTTATCCAGAGAAGACAAATTCCACTCAATCTAAGAATACTTACTTTTGCCAAGTAGAGAAATGTATCTACCATTTCCTGCTGCTTCAGGGCTGATTTAAACTGTTTCTCTGCTTCCCGATACAATCCTAACCTAAGAACAACCATTTTAAAAATTAGACATTCGATTTAAAACAAATACGACCAGCATTCATTCATACCCTGAGGATATGAATTAGAGACAAATTACATCTGTTAAGAGTAAGCATGTACCAAGAAGGCAATGTTATATGCACACATGCATATTTATACAGGTTAGGAAAAAGATGCCGGCATTCCCATATTCACTGTCTGAACACTTAAATGGGGTGTAGAGTCTGTCTGAAGCCTAATCACAGCAGGATGTCAGTGAGTCACCAACCAAATTGCTTGTGTCAGCTGACATGTCACATGACCTCAAGAAATGCTCAGAGCCTCCATTTTATTGGAAGAACTGAAGATGACATTTCTTTGAAAAACATCGTCTACTTAGAGATAAAAGCCTGTTTTTAAAAACTGAGGTACTGGGTTGGCCAAAAGATTCATTTGGGTTTTTTTTTTCCATTAAGATGGCTCTAGTAGTGCTTAATTGTCTTTAACTTCATTCAAAACAATTTCGTTAGCTTGTATTGTGACAGCTGTCATATCAGTGTGCATTTAAAAAAAAAAAAACATCAAAACTGGTGAATTTTTGTGTAGTCATTTTAACACTGAAGAAAGAAGGAAAAAAAAGCAACATTTTCAGAATACTATGCTTTATTATCTCAAGAAAGAGTTAAAAAAATGCAACTGAAATGCAAAAAAAAAATTAAGCAGCATATGGAGAAGGTACTGCGACTGATCAAATGAGTCAAAAGTGGTTTTTGAAGTTACGTGCTGGAGATTTCTCACTGGACTGTGCTCCACGGTCACACAGACCTGTTGAAGTTGACAGCGATCAAACTGAGACATCCATTGAGAACAATCTATGTTATACCATGCAGGAGATAGCCGGCATGCTCAAAATATCTAAACCAAGTGCTGATAATCATTTATACCAGTGTGGTATGCTAACCATTTTGATGTTTGGGTTCCACATAAGTTGAGCAGAAAAAAATCTTCTTGACTGGATTTCTGATGCGTTTCTCTACTTACACATAAGGGAAATGCTCCTTAAAACAAATTGTGGCAGGTGATGAAAAGTGGATACTGTACAATTGTGTGGAATGATAGAGATTGTGGGGCCAGTGAAATGTACCACCACCAACCACACCAAAGGCCGGTCTTCATCCACAGAAGCCGATGTTGTGGATATGCTGGGATATGCTGGGATTGGAAAGGAGTCCTCTATTATGAGCTGCTTCTGGAAAACCTAATGATTAATTCCAACAAGTACTGCTCCCAATTAGACCAGCTAAAAGCAGCACTCGACAAAAAGCGTCTGGAATTAGTCAACAGAAAACGCAGTCTTCCATCAGGATCATGCAAGACCACGTTTGATGACCAGGCAAAAATTGCTACAGTGTGGCTGAGTAGTTCTGATTTCTCTGCCATATTCATCAGACATTCCACCTTCAGATTCCCATTTATTTTGGTCTTTACAAAATTCTCTTAATGGAAAAAAATTTCAGTCCCCTGGGAGATTGTAACAGACATCTGAAATAGTTCTTTGCTCAAAAAAATAAAAAGTTTTGGGAAGATGGAATTATGCCTGAAAACTGGCAGAAGGTAGTGGAACAGAAATGGTGAATAAAGTTCTTGGTGAAAATGAAAAATGTCTTTTAATTTAAAAAACAGAAGGAACTTTTTGGCCAACTCAATATAATTGCCATATAACATTATATCAACTTCAGGCATGTAACATAATAATCTGGTATTTGTATATATTGCCAGATGATCACCACAGTAAGTCTAATTAACATCCATCCGTCACCATCCATCACCAAAGTTACAGAATTTTTTTCTTGTGATAAGAACCTTTAAGTCTTACATTGTTAGAAAATTTCACACACACAATACGGCATTATTAACCATGGCTGCCATGCTCTAGGTGACATCCCCACAGCTTATTTATTTTCTAACTGACATTTGAACCTTTTGACTCCCTCTCCCAATCTGCCCACCTCTAGTCTCAACCTCAGGCAACTACCAATCTGTTCTCTGTATCTATGAACTTTGTTAACTTTTTTTTTAGATTCCTCATATAAGGGAGATCATAGGATATTTGTCTTTCTCTATGAGACTTAGTTTACTTAGCATAATGCCCTCCAAGCCCATCCATGCCATCTCGAACAGCGAGATTTCACGGGCATTAGACTGTCTCCATATGTTGGCTATTAATGCTGCAGTGCACATGGTGATGAGGGTATCCTTTATTCAAGTCAGTGTTTTCATTTATTCAGACAGATATCCAGAACAAGGATTGCTGAAGCACATGGTACAGCAATTTTTAATTAACTTAAAACTAATTTTAAAATTTAATTAATTTAAAATTTTAATTTAAAGCACATTTTTAATGTTTTCAGGAACCTCCATACTGTTTTCCCTGTGGCTACACTAATTTACATTTTCATCAACAGTTCATGAGGGTTCTCTTTCCCTCACATCCTACCAACACTCGTGATTTCTAATCTTCTCAATAACAGTCAGAGGTAAGATGATAATCTCACTGTGGTTTTGACTTGCGTTTCCCTGAGGATTAGTGATGTTGGGCTTTTTCATGTTGGGCCTCTGTATGTCTTTTTTAGAAAAAAGTCTTTTCAGAGCCTCTGCTCATTTTGTTTTATTTTCTATTAAGTTTCATGAGTTCTTCATATATGTTTTAATCAGTTGCTCAGGCGTGTCTGACTCTTCGCGACCTCATGAATTGCAGCACACCAGGCCTCCCTGTCCATCACCAACTCCCGGAGTATACCCAAACTCATGTCCATCGTGTCAGTGATGCCATCCAGCTATCTCATCCTCTGTCGTCACCTTTTCCTCCTGCCCCCAATCCCTCCCAGCATCAGGGTCTTCTCCAGTGAGTTAACTCTTCCCATGAAGTAGCCAAAGTATTGGAGTTTCAGCTTCAACATCAGTCCTTCCAATGAACACCCAGGACTGATCTCCTTTAGAATGGACTGGTTGGATCTCCTTGCAGTCCAAGGGACTCTCAGGAGTCTTCTCCAACACCACAGTTCAAAAGCATCAATTCTTCGCCGCTCAGCTTTCTTCACAGTCCAATTCTCACATCCATACGTGACTACTAGAAAAACCATAGCCTTGACTAGATGGACCTTTGTTGACAAAGTAATGTCTCTGCATTTTAATACACTGTTTAGGTCTGTCATAACTTTCCTTCCAAGGAGTGAGCATCTTTTAATTTCATGGCTGCAGTCACCATCTGCAGTGACTCTGGAGCCCAAGAAAATAAAGTCTGACACTGCCTCCACTGTTTCCCCATCCATTTCCCATTAAGTGATGGGACCAGTTGCCATGATCTTCGTTTTCTGAATGTTGAGCTTTTAACCTGCCTCTTGAGAAATCTGTATGCAGGTCAGGAAGCAACAGTTAGAACTGGACATGGAACAACAGACTGGTTCCAAATAGGACAAGGAGTATGTCAAGGCTGCATATTGTCATCCTGCCTATTTAACTTCTATGCAGAGTACATCATGAGAAACGCTGGACTGGAAGAAACACAAGATGGAACCAAGATTGCCGGGAGAAATACCAATAACCTCAGATATACAGATGACACCACCCTTAGGGCAGAAAGTGAAGAGGAATTAAAAAGCCTCTTGATGAAAGTGAAAGAGGAGAGTGAAAAAGTTGGCTTAAAACACAACATTCAGAAAACGAAGATCATGGCATCTGGTCCCATCACTTCATGGGAAATAGATGGGGAAACAGTAGAAACAGTGTCAGGCTTTATTTTGGGGGGCTCCAAAATCACTGCAGATGGTGACTGCAGCCATGAAATTAAAAGATGCTTACTACTTAGAAGAAAAGTTATGACCAACCTAGATAGCATATTCAAAAGCAGAGACATTACTTTGCCGACTAAGGTCCATCTAGTCAAGGCTATGGTTTTCCCAGTGGTCATGTATGGATGTGAGAGTTGGACTGTGAAGAAGGCTGAGTGCCGAAGAATTGATGCTTTTGAACTGTGGTATTGGAAAAGACTCTTGAGAGTCCCTTGGACTGCAAGGAGATCCAACCAGTCCATTCTGAAGGAGATCAGCCCTGGGATTTCTTTGGAAGGAATGATGCTAAAGCTGAAGCTCCAGTACTTGGGCCACCTCATGCAAAGAGTTGACTCATTGGAAAAAACTGATGCTGGGAGGGATTGGGGGCAGGAGGAGAAGGGGACAACCGAGGATGAGATGGCTGGATGGCATCACGGACTTGATGGACGTGAGTCTGAGTGAACTCTGGGAGTAGGTGATGGACAGGGAGGCCTGGGGTGCTGCGATTCATGGGGTTGCAGAGTCGGACATGACTGAGCGACTGAACTGAAGTTTTACTTCCATCAAGAGGCTTTTTAGCTCCTCTTCACTTTCTCCCATAAGGGTGGTATCATCTGCATATCTGAGGTTATTGATATTTCTCCCGGCAATCTTGATTCCAGCTTGTGCTTCTTCCAGCCCAACGTTTCTCATGATGTACTCTACATAGAAGTTAAATAAGCAGGGTGACAATATACAGCCTTGACGTACTCCTTGTTCTATTTGGAACCAGTCTGCTATTCCATGTCCAGTTCTAACTGTTGCTTCCTGACCTGCATGCAGGTTTCTCAAGAGGCAGGTCAGGTGGTCTGGTATTCCCATCTCCTTCAGAATTTTCCACAGTTTATTGTGATCTACACAGTCAAAGGCTTTGGCATAGTCAATAAAGCAGATGTTTTTCTGGATTTCTCTTGATTTTTCTATGATCCAGTGGATGCTGGCAATTTGATCTCTGGTTCCTCTGCCTTTTCTAAATCCAGCTTGAACATCAGGAAGTTCATGGTTCACGTATTGCTGAAGCCTGGCTTGGAGAATTTTGAGCATCACTTTACTAGCGTGTGAGATGAGTGCAACTGTGCGGTAGTTTGAGCATTCTTTGGCATTGCCTTTCTTTGGGACTGGAATGAAAACTGACCTTTTCCAGTCCTGTGGCCACTGCTGAGTTTTCCAAATTTGCTGGCATATTGAGTGCAGCACTTTCACAGCATCATCTTCCAGGATTGGAAATAGCTCAACTGGAATTTCATCACCTCCAGTAGCTTTGTTCGTAGTGATGTTTTGGTCCCTATAGCTCTGTAATTTGGTTTGAAATCAGGGAATGTAATGCCTCCAGCTTTGTTTTTCTTTCTCAGGATTTTTTTGGTCTGTGGGGTCTGCTGTGGTTCCACACAAGTTTTAGAACTGCTTGCTCTACTTCTGTGAAAAATGCCACTGTAACTGTGATAGTGACTGCACTGAATCTGTAGATGCTTCAGGCACTAGGGGCATTTTAATAATAATAATTCTTCTAATCCAAGAATGTGAAATAGCTTTCAATTTACTTGTGCCTTCATCAGTTTCTTTCATTAATATCTTATAGTTTTTGGTGTACAGGTATTTTCATCTCTTTGGTTAAATTTATTCCTAGGTGTTTTATTTTTTTGATGAAATTGTAAATGGGCCTGTTTTCTTAACTTCTTTGTTATTAATGTAAGTGAAAGTGAAGTCGCTCAGTCGTGTCCGACTCTTTGTGACCCGTGGACTGCAGCCCACCAAGCTCCTCCATCCACGGGATTCTCCAGGCAAGAATACTGGAGTGGGTTGCCATTTCCTTCTCCAGGGGATCTTCTGAACCGAGGGATCGAACACAGGTCTCTCACATTGCAGGCAGATGCTTTAACCTGTGCACACCAGGGAAGCCGTTAAATACAAGAATAGTCTCTCAGAAAACCTCCTATAGAGACACAGAACTTCAGATCCAAGTACTAACATCAAAGATTTCAAGGGAGGAAAGGAAGCCAGGTTCAAAGAAGGGGGAGGAGGCGGGAGAGGGGGGTGAAAGGGGTGGCCTTAAAGATGTCTCTTGCCACCTACAGATACCCAGGCGTTATGAGACTTCTCCCTGGGCCTCCAAAGAAGGGAGGGCTGGAACTCGGCCCTACCAGAAATCAGACCAGACCATAACCAGAATTCGAGTTCTCTGCCAAGGGGAGGTGATCAGTCTCCAATCCTCAGCTCAGGCTGAGGGCCCTTAGACCAGATTCCTGCATCCAGGACCGGGGGACTAGAAAAACGGGGAATAGGAAAGGTTAAGGAGAGAGGTCAATAAAGTCTCTTGTTACTTACCGGTCGGGACACTCTGGCCAGTTGTCCGCGTCAGGAGAAGACCAGGGACAAAAGGGTCCCAGTTGCGGCTGCTGGGTCTGGTCCATTGGCAGGCAAGCTGGCCCCTGAGTACCCCGAGTGGTCAGGATGCCAGTCTCAGCGAAGAAGAGTCCCCGCCAGAGTCGCCATTTGTTGCAGGAAGGCGGACCCCTTCCAGAGCCCGAAACTGGGCTCTTGTCTAGCACTCAGAAATGAATTGTCTGAGGAGACACACGTGCTGACAAAGCAAGAGATTTTATTGGGAAAGGGCGCCCGGGTGGAGAGCAGCAGGGTAAGGAAACCCAGGAGAACTGCTCTCGTTATTAATGTATAGAAAGCAACAGATTTTGTATTCTGCAAGTTTACTGAATTCACTTACTATTTCCAACAGTTTTTTGGTGGAGTCTTTAGGATATTCTATATATAGCATCACATCCACTATAAACAGAAACAGTTTTACTTCTTTTCTGATGTGGATGCCTTTTATTTCTTCTTCTTGCCTAAATCCTCTGGCTAGGACTTCCAATAGTATGTTGAGTAAAAACGGAGCCACTGGGCATCCTTACCTTAGCCTTCACCTTACAGAGCAAAAGCTTTCAACACCAGAGAGTGTGACTTCAGCAGCAGGCTTGTCATTCATGGCCTTTACTGTGTGGAGGTACATTCCTTCTACACCCACTTTGTTAGGAGTTTTTATCATAAATGGATGCTGGACTTTGTCAAATGCTCTCTCTGCATCTATTGAGATAATCAGATGATTTTTATACTTCATTTTGTTAATGTGATATATTACACTGATTTGCATATACTGAACCATCCTTACATTCCTGGAATAAATCCCACTTACTCATAGTCATGATCCTTCTCATGTTCCTATTTCATTTATTTCTATTCTGATCTTTGTTATTTCCTTCCTTCCACTAACTTTGAGCTTTATCTGTTCTTCTTTTTCTAGTTACTTGAGGTGTGAAGCTAGGCTGCTTATTTGAGAATTTTCTTGTTTCTTGAACAGGCATTTATTGCTCAGAACTTCTCTCTTAGGGTGAGCTTTTGCTGCACTCCGTAAACTTTGATGTGTTCTAATTCCAGTTTTCACTTGTTTCAAGTTACCTGTTTTGACTCTGCATAAGCCCATTTTTAAACTCTAAACAATTTTAAGGTAAACAGTTAAGTGATATAGCTATACCATTTTATTATTCCACAACATTTTCTTTCCCCATTTTTGTATCTGATACTGATTGTCCTCGTCTATGAATCTGAGATTTGTTCCTTGCTTAAATACAACTGTCCTGATATCAACACCCACTTCTGCCCAGGGAACATTTTATTAACCATGAAATCAACTGCTAAAGCACACTTCAGCCTGTCCTTAATAGATCTGTGGGGCTTTCTCATAACTACTCATCCCAGACATGTGAGAGCTACTTAGGCACTTTATCATAATGCTTTTATTTATGAAATAAAGATAAAACAGTATACAATATAGTCCATTATGTTATTTTCATTTAAAGACTTGAAAGAATAGCTGTGTCCTTTGTTCCTAACATAAACCTCAAGCACTGGTATAACTATACCCAAAGAGATGCTGGACAATGTGGGACAAAGAAGTTAAAGTGACCCCACAATCTGGCCTAAAGTTAGCAGATGTGTGATGTGGTAGAACCCCCTACTGCTTCAAAAGCCCTGCACCTTTTACAAGGAATGTTCATAAAATGTTATCAGAGAACACTGAGGTTCTGAAAGAACAGCGTATTTATACAGAGTTTCAACTGAATATTTAAGTCTTAAACACACGGCTGAAGTTGAATCACTGAATTCCATGAACAATTATTTAGTTTGTATATTTTTAACTAATAAGTTGTCTCTTGCAAAAAATAATTTTATAGGGATTACAATAAAAAGATACATATAAAAAATATGAAAACAGAACTAGATTTTAGAAAAAAACAATGAAGAATAAAGAAATTAAAAAACCAACAAACAATCAGAGCTACTGAAGTACCTGGAAACCAAAGAAAGGAAAGAAGGATGAGTCATATGTGTTTTATTACTATACTGTTAAGAGACCATTTCCTCTGATCCTATCAAAAAGGAATCCGCCACATGGGTTCTTGTGCAAAGGAAATGGAATGGGCGCCATGTATAAAGAACGTCTAGGAATAATGAAAACATCAGTCAAATTCATAAACATAGGACAATATCAAAGAGTCAGAGTCCAGAGATAATCTCCACCAACTGCCAGGTTTTTTTCTCCAATTTAATTCAATAAACATTGTCAAGGACCAACTGCATGCGCATTTAATGATGTTAAGGAGTTGCAAAAATGAAGATAACAATCGTGTACTGAAGGCACCAATTAAGATTGAAACAAAACATATTTTAAAAGAGATCTAATTGTATTACAGCCAATGAGGGAAAAAAAGTACTTTGAGAGCACAAAGGAGGAACAAACTAAGTTCCCGCCACGAGGAGGGAACGGGCAGGATTTCGACAGTGAGGTGGGGTGGGGTGGGGTGAAGGGACATCTCTGACGGACGCAAACTATCGGCACAAGCACACAAGAAGGAAAGTCCCCAGCATGATAGGGGAATGCTGAGTCGTTAGGTTTCACCAAAAAGCAAAACACGAGACAGAATGGGAGAAGTGAGAAACGTGGGCAAAGCTATAGACTTGGACAGGCTCGCGGATGCCCCAGGTGAAACACAGCTTTAATTTTGGAGGCAATGGAGATCAGCCACAGAATATCTGCAGCAGTCACTCTGACAGCAGTGCTAGGAAGGACTGATCGGACAAGAAAACGGAGGCAGAAAACCTAGGTAAGAAACTAACACAGCGAGTCAAACAAATGACAGGAAAAGCCAGGAGCGGGGCACTGGAGCGGGGCACTGGAGCGGGCGTGGCTAGTAAGGGGGCAACTGCGAAAGCCACTGCACGGGAAGAGCCGGGAGCACTCCGCCGTCAGGAGCGGAGAGAGCGCCGGCGCCCCGGGTGCTCCCGCCGGCACCTTCCCTGGCTGTCGCCGAGAGGAAGGGGCTCTTCCTCTGGGCTCGCCCTGCGCCCTGCACGTGCTTCTATCAGGACGGGAACCACATTTGCAAATGATTCCTGTTCTCTCTCCCGTTCAGCTGTAAACCTTTAAAGGAGCTTCTCATTAAACATGGTACCGTGAGTGAATGAACAAACGAATGAAGGCTCCATACATAAAGATGAGAAGCAATCAAGGAAGCAGAGGAGAATGATAATTAACATAACAAAATACATTCATTTAAATACCATCTTACGTGAAGGAAAGAAGGAATCAAGTTATGCTTTTCTTTCGTTATTACAGATTTCTGAGAGTTTTGCTTAGAACCTCAAGATTCCAAGCTTGTCCTCAGAAATTATATTCATAAGAGCTTAATGTTATAATGATCCAGAACTACCTTTTAGCAGAAAATACTTCCTCAATCTAACAGTAGGAAAAAATACTTCAGAGTTCTATGTGAAATATCTAAGTGGAAAACAGTCTTAATTTCAACAGTAGAAAAATAAGCATCCTTTTAATTCTGTTTATATTTCCTTTTCCTCAGTGCTCAGTGACTAAAGTTAGTAACGACTGAATGATGTTCACAGTCACTGGTCTACCTTGTTTCTGAATAATAAAATACATTTATCTTTATAAAATATAACTATTCATTTGTCTGTATTTTTCAAATGCTCCAAGTGCATTTCAGTGTTAAGCAATCATTTCAGAGCCTGCTTACCAGCTGTTGTATAATGTACATAATACTGATTATAACTTTTTTGATCTCTCAACTGGCTTAAAAATGTGGTTAAAGGTTAAGTGAACTAGTGTAAGAATGTCAGATCCTAGGGAAACACTATGAGATTGCGCAGACGGTAAAGGAACTGGCATCAGAAAGCTGAGCTCCAGGTCTAGTTCTGCCGCTCACAGGCTACATGGAGTTGGGAAGGTCACTCTGTCCTTCTGAGGCTCACGTTTTCTCATCTGGACAAAGGGCTACTAATAGCAACTACCTCCAAAATGCCGTAAGATTTAACTGAGATAAGGTGATGTATGGACCAGTTCTCTCTTGACTGTAAAGCACTTTACAGATGTGAGGCCGAAGAAGAAATAAAGACGTGAGTTAAGAGGAGCAGAGAACCAGGTCGATCCTAATCCCAGGTCTGTTACTAACTGGTTCCTGATACAAATCAGTTTCTCTGGCCTCGGCTTCTTCACCTGAAAAGGGTGTGATGGTCTCAAAGCTTCCCCTTCCCAGATCTAAAATTTCACTATTCTAACGGTGTCTTAGTGCCTTCACATATGTGTGTAGCCAGTCACTCAGTCATGTCCAACTCTCTGTGGCCCCATGGACTGTAGCCCTCCAGGCTTCTCAGTCTATGGAATTTTCCAGGCAAGAGTACTGGAATGAGTTGCCATTTCCTACTCCAGGGGATCCTCCCAGCCCAGGGGTCGGACACGTGTCTCCTGAGTCTTCTGCACTGACAGGTGGATTCTTTACCACTCACGGGAGCCATCACGTGACTGCTGAGCAAATGCTCTCTCAAGTAAGCCAGCAACACCTTGCTCACTTCTTCATGAGGACAAGTTACTGGATTTGAGGCCCTGAAATATGTTGCCGTTTCTCAGCCTTTGAAAAGAATCTGAATTTTACCTGTAGTAACATTTTCCAATCTGCACTTTCCACCACCAGTCCTTGTACTGAGAATGTTCCGTGGAAAGGGCAGCCAAATCCAAAGCCTTTGAAAAACAATTCATTTTCAATTAGGATTTCCTCTTCTGACAATAAGCAGAAACAATAAATAATGAAATAAACCATATAATTAGCATCGATCAAAACATGCATTAGAAATCAGACAGAAACTCGAGTTGCTCATGTCTCCAGATGGCCCCACCAATTTTCCCTAAATAATCAGTTCCAGACCAGAGGGCTGACAGCAGATGAGAAGGAAACACTGATCAAAGGGAAGCAGATGTACAGTCTATCTGAATACAGCTTTAATATACAAAGTACAAAACTGGTATTAAAAAATTGTAAGTGTTTACCCCACCAAAATGCTTCCAAACTTAGTGGCAGTCAAGCCTTTACTGTGTAAAGTAGGCCCAAGTGCAGGCCCCACTTTAAAGACAGAGGTCGAGAAACAGGGAAAGATCAAGTATGGAGATAGAAAAAGGTTTAAAAACAGGGTCATGAAGAAGAGCTGGATTGGTGACTACCATCTTTCAACAACCATTGTCCCATTATTCTTATATCACCTTACGTTCCAGGAATCCTAAAGGTCAGGCTTTGCCTGCGATGGACTGAGAAAGAGCTAACTGCTTCCGTATTTTATGTGTGCTTACCCCTTTCTC
Organism: Capra hircus; assembly: GCF_001704415.2. NCBI lineage: Eukaryota > Metazoa > Chordata > Mammalia > Artiodactyla > Bovidae > Capra > Capra hircus. The sequence continues at coordinate 2,686,368 of NC_030817.1, forward strand.
TCTAACGTCTGCTAGTTTGTCCCTTCTAGTGATTATTCAAGATCAGACAAAAATTCCTAATTAAGAATTAGGATTCTATACCCAAAAAGCAGAAACCATTTGTACAGAGAGGAAGCAAATCAATCTTTATACAAATGTATAGTTCATAGGAATCTGAAGCTCATGTAAAGATTTGGTTATTAGTTTTAAAAGAATTCTGATTTTTTATAATAATTTTTTAAAATTATTAGTTTTAAAATAATTCTGATTTTTTACTATCCTTTCTATTAAGATTGAAAACCTTTTATTCTTTAGTCAGTGTTAACATCATCACAATATTCAATAGCTCAGTTACAGTAACTTATATTTTCGGTTCTATAATCTCAGAAGGGAAATCAAAGTCCCTCAGTCATATCCGACTCTTTGTGACCCCATGGACTGTAGCCCGCCAGGCTCCTCTGTCCATGGAATTCTCCAGGCCAGAATACTGGAATGTAGCTGTTCCCTTCTCCAGGGGGTCTTCCCAACCCAGGGATCGAACCCAGGTTTCCCGCATTGCAGGCAGATTCTTTACCATCTGAGCCACCAGGGACGCCCATAATCTCAGAATGTATCCCATATTATTGTTCATTTCTTCATATTAACTCTTATCTGAAATGAACGCCAAAAGAGTTCCTTGAAGCTCCTGCTGCAAAATTAATAACTTTCCTTGTGTTCCCCATCTTCCCTCACTCCAGGGGAGACTTCTAAATATGCAAACTATTTATAAAGGAATGGTGTCACATGCTGAGGTTCTAATGGACTTGAAAAATCAACATTTCTACTTGAAAGCTATGGAAATTAAAAAGAATCCAGAGATAAAAGTGGAAGTGAAAAATGAGGGGAAAAAAGGCATCATTTCAATTATCATTATCTCTAGAAATACCAGAAAACCGTATTTCAATCAGCTCAGTTCAGGAGTACATTGTAAATATCTGAATCATATTCCTTTTAACTTAATCTTTTAGACCTGTTAAAACAAACAGATCAGATTCACTTTCAGACTTAATATAACATTCTATTTTTCATAAAAATATGTCATTCTGAATTTTTTTATATATTCTAATTTTCCAAGATTAGATTTAGTGCTGACTACAGGCTGTTGATTTTGCTTTCAGATATGGTTCCCATATAGGACTCACATGCCCACATATTTGTCTAAGCCAATCAAGGAAATTAATATGAATTACAGATATAGAATAAAAATGGCAAAAATTACATGTTAATGATCGCTCTTCATTTGATGACTGAGGCTGCACTAGACAAAACCACCATTATGATTTCAAATGGACCCTGCATCCCCTGAGAACAGGTGCTGACTTCTTACATATCTTTGCTGTTCTCGAAGGGTGCCATGCTGTTGAGACCTTCAAGAATTAATTTCATTCTTTACTTCTGATTTATGCTGAAAATAGCTTAGGAATCAAACAAAACTGTCATCGTAATAAGATGCACAATTAAAAGCTACCAACATTTTTAAATTTTAAAGAGGTGACACAAGAGCTGTATTTCCTTAAAGTCTTTGCCAGCTTTTTAAAATAAATGACTAGATACTTATATTTTAGGATCTTTGAATAAACTAATCAATCTAATATCTAGCTTTTAATAAAGACCTACAAGGTTATAAATAAGTTTATAAAAGTCCCTATGAACAGGGAGCCTTGGCAGATCCAGACAGCAAAACACCTGTGAATACGTCCAACTCGGTGTCCCAGAGACTCTGCTAAGTAACAGTTGGAAACAGCGCCCTCAACGACCAAAGTTTAAACAAACAGTCTTTCATTCACTATTGTGGGAGCTGTGACAACGTCAGCACGATGAAATTAAACAGCTTATGGAAATAAAGATCCCAGAATCACCAATCCACATGCCACTTCAGTTCTGTCAATATTACCAACATTGCACCAAAAAGGGAGAGAAAGGGAGAGACTTATTAAGAACCCAAAAGCAGAAATATATTTTTCCATAAAACAAATTGTTTTTTTCAATGTAGCTCCTTTTCTCACTATTATGTAAATGCCAAGATGTAGAGCCTCTTCAAGATGAAACTATTAATAAGGATATCATCATCATGACCCATAACCAGCGTATGATCTATCAGTTTTCTGAACCCATCGCCTACAACTTCCCCCCTCTCAGACTTCACTCCAGCCACAATGGCCTCCTCAACGTTCCTTAAATGATCCAAGAATGCTGATACCCAGGGCCTCTGCAGTCAGTCTTTCTGACTTAACGTGCTCTTCTTCCACCGAACCATCTGGTTTGTCTTCCTTCCTTCAGGCCTCTGTTTAAATGTCTTTTCGAAGTGAACTTTATCAACCGCCTTCTAAGTGAAAGTGAAGTCACTCAGCTGTGTCCGACTCTGTGACCCCATGAACTGTAGCGCAGCAGGCTCCTCCATCCATGGGATTTTCCAGGCAATAATACTGGAGTGGGTTGCCATTTCCTTCTCTAGGAGGGTCTTCCCAACCCAGAGATCGAACCTGGGTCTCCCACATTGCAGGCAGATGCTTTACCCTCTGAGCCACCAGGGAAGCAGCCGCCTTCTACCTCATCTAAAATAATATCATCCTCCATGTCATTATCTATTCCCTTCCCTGGTTTCCCTGCTGTATTTTTATACTATTTATCCCATGACATTTTATATATTTTTTTAAATTTGCTAACTGTCTCCATTCCTTGCCCAACCAGAACGTAATTTCCGAAAGAGCAGAGATTCTGCTTCACCCTGTAGTCTCAGGGCCTGGAACAGTGCCTGGCACACTGTGGTAGCTCAGAATGTGTAGGAAGAAAGAATAAACATCTCTGCAATCAATCAATCAATCTTCAACAAGTCAAGAAATCTATGATCTAGTAATTACAAACATTTACTCATTTATAAAAGGGGATGGTATTTGAATGTTTCTTTTTAATGACAATATAACTAAGTGATTTCATATATCACCTTATAATGCTCTGACCAGCTTTATATTAAGTGAAAATGACATGTACTGTACTTACTTTTATTTACAGCAACGTGAAGGCAATGGCAACCCACTCCAGTACTCTTGCCTGGCAAATCCCATGGACAGAGGAGCCTGGTAGGCTGCTGTCCATGGGGTCGCTAGGAATCAGATACGACTAAGCGACTTCACTTTCACTTTTTCACTCTCATGCATTGGAGAAGGAAATGGCAACCCACTCCAGTGCTCTTTCCTGGAGAATCACAGGGACAGGGGAGCCTGGTGGGCTGTCTATGGGGTCACACAGAGTCGGACATGACTGAAACGACTTAGCAGCAGCAGCAGCAGCCTGGTTTCTCAGTCATTCCAGCCTTAGTTTCTCTTTCCTCTATGTGACCACATCCACCATCACTTCCTTACAGATAACCACCATACTCGGTATATCCGGCCCGGGCTCTGCATTTTAGGGGAACAGCTTCTGATACATGCAGTGGCATCTCCACTTGGATCGGCTTTCACAGTTTCAAACTGAAAACGCCTTCCAGTGGGTTATGCAGCTTCTTTACAGTCTAACCTCCTTCCCTAACAATCCTTCCAGTGGGTTATTCGGCTTCTTTACAGTCTAACCTCCCTCCCTAACAATCCTTCCAGTGGGTTATTCGGCTTCTTTACAGTCTAACCTCCTTCCCTAACAATCCTTCCAGTGGGTTATTCGGCTTCTTTACAGTCTAACCTCCTTCCCTAACAATCCTTCCAGTGGGTTATTCGGCTTCTTTACAGTCTAACCTCCTTCCCTAACAATCCTTCCAGTGGGTTATTCGGCTTCTTTACAGTCTAACCTCCTTCCCTAACAATCCTTCCAGTGGGTTATGCAGCTTCTTTACAGTCTAACCTCCTTCCCTAACAATCCTTCCAGTGGGTTATTCGGCTTCTTTACAGTCTAACCTCCTTCCCTAACAATCCTTCCAGTGGGTTATTCGGCTTCTTTACAGTCTAACCTCCTTCCCTAACAATCCCATGTCTGTTAGTAAGACAGTCGCTCTTACAGCACCTTCAAGAGGCAGGTCTGACCTGGCTCTCTCCTTTGTCTGCCACACCAAATCCAGTATCACATTCTGTCACTTCTTTCTGACAATGCCTCAAAATGCTCCCACTGTTTAGGATATGGCTTATTTATTTCTCATTCCATATCCTCTTCATGTTTTTACCCTTCTTTTACATTTTCTCCCTCCCTTTCCAAAAAAATTCTTACTGGATTTTTACTAATATCATCCCCTGATTTTTCCCCTTGATACCTGGTAATAATATCACAACCTGGCAGTTACCTTTCTCTAACTGTTTCATTGTGTCAATTTTATTTCCTCAGCTAGATTACACGGCTTACAGAGGCAGAAAATAAATGTATTTTTATATGGCATAATGGTTGACACATAGAAAACACAACTGAGAAAAATGCTTTTGTCTCCCTGCATACTTAATACATTGGGATAAAGCTTTTCCTGTGAATAAAAGAATGACAGAAAATACTATCACCAGACACTGTAGAATCAACTACATTTGATCTGACAAAATCTGTGAAGTTACTACTCGCTTGCATACTAGCATGTAAAAATTACCACAAATGGAGAAGTCATATGCACGTAACCTTAAAATTCTCTGTTAAAAGGCTACCAAGATGATCGATTATTGATTACTGTTGAATTTGGGTGATGACTGATGCAGGCTCATTATACTCTCATTATACATTCTATCTGCAAGTTTGAAATTTTCTATCACAAAATGTTGAAGGGGAGAGATGGGAACTTTACCCCAAAAAAAAACAGAAATACTGCATTAATAAGCAGATTCTTTACCACTAGGCCACCAGGGAAGTCCAATACAGGTGTCAGTAAACTTATAATCACTATACAAACCAAAGAAGAAAATGGATCCACCATGCTATTAGCATAAAAAATAAACTTTAACGAAAACATATTATGCAGCGTTCTCAGTCACCCATACCTTGCCCTTTAATGGAGATCGATTACTCCACGGATCAGGCACAAGTCTTTCTACTTCTATAGTTATACAAACTTTCCTACTGAAACAAACAGTGGATTTGAAAGTATGAGTAATTCTCCAATGTTTAATAATTCCAGCTGTTTATAAGGTAATAAACAGGACATTTCCAAATCGAAATCCCCCAAATCAGAAAAATTACATTAAAAAATAGCGCAAATTCAAAACTTACAGTCTTAACATCATTTTCATGATGAAAGATATACTCAAACAGAGCCTGTGAAGCAAAAATACAAAAAATACATTACATTTTATTTTAACGAAGGTGCTCTACTGTTACAGCAAAACCCAAAGGCTATTTTGACAGCAGCTGGATTGAACCAAAATAACGAAGTCCTCTAAAGTGCCTGGAATTTATCAGTAAAGGGTATATCCATACATTTGTTACAATCACTCATTTTAAAACAAGGCTACTTATAACTGATGCCTGTTTTTAAAAATATGAACTGCAAAGTTCAAGAATACGAACTGGAAAGCTCAATGGTTTTTTTTTTTTTTCATATTACACATGCTATTTTATCAGAAAGAAACAAATGAAAAGACCAACCTTAGGACTGCCATAAAATTGCATGTATTATACAGTGATTATGATATTAATAATGACACCTCAGACATGGGAAAATCTGAAAGCTCTTTCTGAAACAAAGTAGAGTTTGACTGCAAAGTAAGATGTTTTTCCTAATATGCAGATGTCTACGTGCAGCAAGGCTGAGAACCATTATTCTAATACTGCCCCCAACTCATCTGGATAAATGAGCATCTACCAGACTGCCTCTTGGTGGTACTACATTTATCCATAAACACCATTATTTTACACTTGCAAAGTGTACACTTCTACCCCTGGAAGGTATCAAGGTTATTAACAGAGATCACTTGGAAGCAACCAAAAAAAGAATAAATCAATCAAGATAAAGCCCTCTTTTTAAAAAAATCTATTCCTAATTCTCCATTTGTTCAGTTTTTTTTTTTAAAAGTTATGAGTACAGCTCATGTCCTGAGAAGTTAAGTCGAGGCAAGTTGGAGACCAAAGACAGAGAAACTTGGCATTATTTCCACAGCACATTAAATAAGTGCAAAATCTAGTTCAGTTTGAAAAACATAAACCAGGTCTGTCCTGGAAGCATCCTAATTTAATTGAGGGAAATGCCTCCATTGATTACAATCCCTCGTTAGAGAACAGCAATGGTATCAAGTAGCCAATGAGCCACCTCTGATAAATGGCCTGAAAGGATAAGCAATCAGACATTCCTCATAAAGGTAAAAGAAACAAGCAAAACTTTATGACTCTGCTAAATCAAGCTGGCTAGGCCACTATCAAATAAGGAACGAAGGAAAACATCATCAGCATTGTCACCGTCTGATTTCCTGTTTACCAGCTAGCATTCCTTTTTCTGACTTAAGTTTCAAGTCTGTATGACTAGAGTTCTTTTTCACCTTCCCTAGAATGTTTGTGTGCCAAAGTCGCTCAGTCGTGTCCAACTCTTTGCGACCCCATGGACTATTCAGTCTATGGAATTCTCCAGGGCAAGAACACTGGAGTGGGTAGCCTTTCCCTTCTCCAGGGGATCTTCCCAACCCAGGGATCGAACTCAGGTCTCCCGCGTTGCAGGCGGATTCTTTACCAGCTGAGCCACAAGGAAAGTCCCTAGAATGTTTAACATTTAAATGTTAAACACCAGTAGAAGTGATAATAGGAACGAGCTCAGCACTCATGCACAGAATTCATGGAATTACAGCTAAAAACCTGAGCTAGGCTTCTATCAGTTTCTGGAAGCTAACTGCTCCTGGCTCTGAATTATTCTAGGCTCACCTTCAAATTCTTTCCTACTGGAAAGGTCAGGAACATCCTTCTTTCTTTTCCTCCCCCTCCCTCTTCTCTCTCTCTTTCTATCACTCTTTCTCTTTAATTTAGAAAAGAATTTAATAGTTAGTTGGCTTGCCATTGTCTGGCTTAAGTAATCTTTATTGAGATGCTGGATTAATTACTAATTAGAAAGAGAACATTTTTCTATCTTCTTTTTGACAGTTCTAAAATCCTACGAGGATAGAAAAATATTTTTCTGAGAGTAGTCCAAGCTAAAAAAGAAAAATACACACACGTACAGATGACACCCTAAACGTCATTTCCCAAAGATGGTGCTGTGTATCTGCTTCCTTTGTTATGAGCTGCTATTCTTTATTAAGAGAAAACGAACTTCCTATTATGATAGTATATATGCTTTATTTCTGACTGACTTTCCTTAATACTAAAAGAAAGTTTAGATATTAGAGTAATTAAACATTTCCATTTCAATCAAGTCAAAGTCTTTTTTTCTTCACAAATTTTTATCCATTTCCTGCAATGCTATTGTGATAAGTCCCCCATAGCTCAGTTGGTAAAGAATCCACCTGCAATGCAGGAGACCCTGGTTCGATTCCTGGGCCAGGAAGATCCGCTGGAGAAGGGATAGGCTATACCCACTCCGGTATTCTTGGGGTGTCCTTGTGGCTCAACTGATAAAGAATCCACCTGCAATGCAGGAGACCTGGGTTCAGTCTCTGGGTTAGGAAGATCCCTCGGAGAAGGGAAAGGTTACCCACTCCAGTATTCTGGCCTGGAAAATTACGGACTGTATACTCCATGGGGTTGCCAAGAGTCAGACAGGACTGACCGAAGTGAATTTCACTTTCACTTTGAACATCACTTCATAACATAAAATAACTTTAAGTACATACCTTTGCCAATTTAGGTTTCTGGGCATATTTTGCTAAATTCAGTCTAGATAAATTTATAAAAGGTCCATCAGGACTTGTAAGCATGGAGGCCTGTGGGGAGAAACGACAGAACAAGAAAAACTGAAACTTTCTCCTGAAACAAGAATTTAATTTAATGTGCATAAAATCATAAAGCCCACACAGGTAAAAAAGAATCACCTTCAAAAATCCTCCATATAATTCCCTACTATAAAAAGAGTGGGAAATGATATAACATTACATGAATTACTTTGGTCATCCCAGGCTACGGTGCAGCTGCCGGAACTTACCGTTCCCAGCCTGACAAATCTCCCGGACGAGCTGGAGATGGGGCGGGCGGTGTAGGCGGTCCTCGGCGTTCTGATGGCCTGCTCCATAGTGCCTGGCCTTCCGCTTTGCGTGTTGGGCCTCAGGAAGCCCGTAATGGGTCTTCCAGCTTGAGTGACTGGCCTGCGAAGATTGTAAACCGTTAGTGTCCGACAAAGATCAAGAAAGGAAGGCTCTCATACAGTCTGGTCGGTATTTAGCAGCGGCGGTGGAGGGGGTGGGGAATGAAACAGGAGTGTACTAACATACCTGACAGCCGGGCTGGGCCCTCCTGTCTGATTAGTCCCAGGGAGTTTCAGAGATGTTCCAGGGCCTAGGAGATCAGATGGCAAGTTCAATTCATATATTATTTATTAATCTGTAAAAACTGTCCGCTAAGGCAATTTTCACAAGTGTGCTGGCCTGATGAAAAAGACCTTAATAACAAGAACTGAACCTAGTAAAATGTGTTTGATTAATGTTTATTGAGTACCTAAGTTACTTTTGTTATCACATTTAATCTTCACACTAATTCTGTACGGTAGATAATACTAACCCATTTAGCAAAGGCTTAGAGACTTAGGTAAACAGGTCAACCTGTTAGCAGAGCCAACATTCACACTCAAGACAAGACAGGCTCCAAAGCTCTGACGCATCAAAATCAGAGTTCTATACTCCCAGGTGGCGCTCGTGGTAAAGATCCCGCCTGCCAAAGAAGGTAAGCCGTAACAGACCCAGCTTCAATCCCTGGGTTGGGAAGATCCCCCGGAGAAGGAAATAGCAACCTACTCCAATATTCTTGCCTGGAGAAGCCCATGGACAGAGAAGCCTAGTGGGCTGAAGTCCCCAGGGCCGCATGGAGCCGGACACGACTGAAGCGACTCAGCAGCAGCATACTCATAGTTTATTTTCCATACAAACTTCTTCTCCCAGGAAAAGATCATTTACCCCCAATAACTAGAATTTAGATATTTTAACTCCAAAAGACCAAATGATAGGGGAAAAAAAGACACTTTAAAACAGCTATTACCTTCCAAACATGCATAAATGACCACTGTCACAACTAAGAAGTTACCAGCAAGACCACCACATGTCATGGTGATCACCCAATGCCATTCGCAGCGGCACACCTGCAGGCTTGGACTAGGCCACTGTGACAGTCGTGATGGGCGTCCTCTGCCAAGCCACTCACTCACTCCACCACCTCACATCATGCATCACAGCAAAGCATCTTCAGCTACTACAAGCAAGTGATGCTTTCAAATGGTCAACTTTTAAAAGTCCTCTTAGAACACTTCTGTTGTTCGGATGCTTTTCTGTGTTTACAGACTCTTGGATAAACCATCTTTCGTTATATTAGATCAGACTGAATGCATTTTTATAAAACATGTTTAAGATGTATAATTTCTATTGAAAAATAGTTATACATCAATCTCATACTTTGAGATAATATAATTGAATTGTGCTTTTGTACTATTTAGGCAGAATAGAGGCCATTTACTTGAGGTAGTATTTTTTCATATATACATGTTTCATGTATATAATGTCCTATTTTTATTACCCCCCAAAAAAAGTATATAGAGAGCATTTTCCGCCTCCTAATGGCATTTCATTTACTTGGCTGGAAAATCAACACTTACGGGGAACCTGAGCGATCGCATTCTCATCCAGCGTCATTTCCGCGATTCCTTCCTGATCAACGTCAATTTCATCCACGTGCACCATTTCGGTCAGTGCTCGCGCCTTCAAAATCCAGGCTGCCTAATAAGCGCGGATAAGACAAAGCATATCAACTCGCGCTGGAAGGAGTGCAAAGCCTGAAAAGCTAACCATCCTTTATCATTATCTAATTTTTATCAAGCATATTTACCACACAGTGCATAATACTGATTTAAAGGGCTATGTCTAGAAACTAATACAAGAAGACAGAGTCATTATTAACCAAGAAACAACCTATATGTATCAACCACCTAGGACACAACAGTGTGGCGACTGCCTAGCGCTCTTCTAACACGCCTTTTTGTAAGTGAAAGAAGAGCTTTATACAAAGTTTTACTAGAATAGTACCTTGAGAACAAATGAATAAAGCTACAACCACAGTGTTCAGTCTTCCTCCTCCAGAGCCAGGTCCTTCACGAAAACTTTCCTGATGGTTGAACTCTAAACCTACGTCCCTCTTACCTTTCTCATAAAGCAGTCTCTTTATACTTATATTATTATGTATGTACCATATTTGACAAACACTGTAATTCCCTGGGCATCTGTTTGCCCTCCCTTCCCCCAGAACACAAGCTTTTTCACCTTGTTCACTTTGAATTTTCCATAACACCTATGGTTTTTGTACACAGTAGCTGTTTCAAAACTGTTGACTTGAAGTAAGATCAATTTTTGCCACTTTTTAGTAACTAATCAACACAATCTCAGTTGCTTTGTGATCTAGTCAGTAGAAACCCTGCTAGAGAGTGGAAGAAAAAGAAAATGGAAAAGATAATTAAGGAGTCTAGAAAATATCTTACCAGCTTTGCTTTACCTTGAGAAATTAGATGTAAAGCTGTGCACAACTGAATACCTTATTAAACATTTAAAACGGCTTGAACAGAAAAGTTTATCTTTCTGCCTCAATAGAAAAGTGAAAGTTGCTCAGTCGTGTCCGACTCTTTGGTACCCCCATGGACTGTAGCCCACCAGGCTCCTCTGTCCATGGGATTCTCCAGGCAAGAACACTCGAGTGGGTTGCCATGCCCTCTTCCAGGGGATCTTCCTGACCCAGGGATCAAACCCAGGTCTCCTGCATTGCGAGCAGATTCTTTCCCGTCTGAGCCACCAGGATAAGCCCAAACATTTATTAAACATTTAAAACTGCTTCAACAGAAAAGTTTGCCTTTCTGCTCCAATAGAAGCAGAGAGCAGTAAAGCTTGGTGCCTGTGGGGAGAAGGGCACCCTTGAAGCAGCAGTACAGGACCGACTCTCAAGTGGAGAGAAAAAATTTTTTAAAGAAAAAAAAAGTAAATAAAGTGGAGAGGAGGTAGCAGCAAGGAGAGAGGTGAGTCCTCATTGCCCCAGGAACCGGGCTGCGAAGCATGCAGCAGGCGGACAAAGGGACAGAGAGAGGCACAGACAGAGGCAATAAGACGTCCAAGGGCTTATCAGGGTCTCGAGGTGAGCTCAGTCACCAGCCTGTACTGATGGAGGACCTCATCACATAGCACTGCGCTATAGGTTCTGAGAAGGAATCACAAGCACATTAAAACATGGATCCTAATTTCCTTGAATGGATCACCTACTGGATTAAACGACAGGGCCAAAGAGCGTGTGACACATGATGAATGTCCAACATGGAGAACAGTTTTACAAGAATTAGAAAGCAGAGCTCCTCTTGTGGGCTCAAGTAACTAGAATGTCTTTTTTTTTTTATTATTTTTAAAGAATAAAAGAAAGTCCTCAGGCTTTCCTTTTAAAGGAAACAAAGAAGGCTGATTTCACAACATATTTAGGCTCCTCGAGGGAAATTACATTTGACTAGATTGTGGGATGTGGGGCTTGTACTTTTCTGGCTGAGGTTTACTGGATTCTTATCAGATAACTTAAAATAAAATATTTCAAATGTTATGTGTAAATTCAGCACAATTGAATGGGCAGAACATGGGTCCAAAGAACTGATTTGTTAGAAATTCTAAGTCAGTTTCAGTTGGAGCTGCATCTAACTGAGAGAGCCACCAAAGGGTAGAAACCTGAGATTTTCACTCACAAAAAAAGATGAGGAAAATTGCCAGATCTATACAGCTGTCCGCAGGGGTCACAGAAGTTGTCAATGGCTTGGACTTACAGTTTAACTTTGAGGATAAAAGTAAGTAATCCTGATTTATCTTTAAGTCCTCACAGTTTATGCTGCCCTGCAAGTATCAAAAGGCTTTTTTTTTTTTTTCACTTTATTTTACTTTACAATACTGTATTGGTTTTGCCATACATTGACATGAATCCACCACGGGTGTACATGAGTTCCCAAACATGAACCCCCCCTCCCACCTCCCACCTCATATCATCTCTCTGGATCATCCCCGTGTACCAGCCCCAAGCATCCTGTATCCTGCATTGAACGTAGACTGGCACTTCGTTTCTTACATGATAGTATACGTGTTTCAATGCCATTCTCCCACATCATCCCACCCTCTCCCTCTCCCTCTGAGTCCAAAAGTCTGCTCTACACATCTGTGTCTCTTTTGCTGCCTAGAATACAGGGTCATCATTACTGTCTTCCTAAATTCCATATATATGTGTTAGTATACTGTATTGGTGTTTTTCTTTCTGGCTTACTTCACTCTGTATAATCGGCTCCAGTTTCATCCATCTCATTAGAATTGATTCAAATGTATTCTTTTTAATGGCTGAGTAATACTCCATTGTGTATATGTACCACAGCTCTCTTATCCATTCATCTGCTGATGGACATCTAGGTTGTCTCCATGTCCTGGCTATTATAAACAGTGCTGCGATGAACATTGGGGTACATGTGTCTCCTTCAAGTCTGATTTCCTCAGTGTGTATGCCCAGCAGTGGGACTGCTGGGTCATAAGGCAGTTCTATTTGCAATTTTTTAAGGAATCTCCACACTGTTCTCCATAGTGGCTGTACTAGTTTGCATTCCCACCAACAGTGTTAAGAGGATTCCCTTTTCTCCACACCCTCTCCAGCATTTATTGCTTGCAGACTTTTGGATCGCAGCCATTCTGACTGGTGTGAAGTGGTACCTCATTGTGGTCTTGATTTGCATTTCTCTAATAATGAGTGATGTTGAGCATCTTTGAAGGCTTTTTTTCAAAAAGGTATTCTTTGCTCCGCACCCTCTGGTGGACGGGAAGGACTGTGGCACTTTTTGTTCACATAGCAAGACACGGACCTCACTGGTTCCTTCTCACATTCCCAGGGGGCACACACTGTACCCCAGGTCCTGAGAACAGAGCTGGGTAAGCCACAGCCCAAGTTCTAGCTTCTAAGAATTTCAGTGTTACAGTTCAGTTCAGGTCAGTCACTCAGTCATGTCTGACTCTTTGCGACCCCATGAATCACAGCATGCCAGGCCTCCCTGTCCATCACCAACTCCCAGAGTTTACCCAAACTGATGTCCATCGAGTCGATCATGCCATCCAGCCATCTCATCCTCTGTTGTCCCCGTCTCCTCCTGCCCCCAATCCCTCCCAGCATCAAGGTCTTTTCCAATGAGTCAACTCTTCACATGAGGTGGCCAAAGTATTGGAGTTTCAGCTTCATCATCAGTCCTTCCAATGAACACCCAGGGTTGATCTCCTTGCAGTTCAAGGGACTCTCAAAAGTCTTCTCCAACACCACAGTTCAAAAGCATCAATTCTTCTGTGCTCAGCTTTTTTTATAGTCCAACTCTCACATCCATACATGACCACTGGAAAAACCATAGCCTTGACTAGATGGACCTTTGTTGGCAAAGTAATATGCTATCTTGTTATAGCTGCAAAGTAATATGCTGCTTTTTAATATGCTATCTAGGTTGTGCCAGGAGTCAGTGTGAGGAATCCCACCCGTGACAAGGTCATGCAGCAGAGATCTGATGGGCAAGGTCGAGTCAGATCTCAGGTTTTCCCCCTGGTATTTCCTGAGCATGTACCCCCCAAAATAAGAATATGCCTGCCTTATTGTATTGTGCTTCTCCACTCTCCTGACACACTCTGGAAAAAGTCATCTCAAGGCTTTGGTCTTCCGCATTTGAAAGGGTGTTTCAATCTGAAAACCCCTCTGATGGCTTTTTAGCCTGCCTGAAGGGCTCGTATAGCTGCGCATGTGATTGTTGAGGCCTCCCAACCGCGGGAGGCACAGGAAGCTTAAAACATCCTAGGAATGTAGGGGCTTCCGAGGAGTCAAAATCATTAGAATAGGACTGATTAAAGGTTTCATTTGTTGAGCCAATACTTGCTGCCAAATTTTCATATCTTTTATTTGTAGAGATAGTTGGTATATAGAAAAACAGGTAGTAGACCTGGTATTAGCAACATTAGATCTTTGAGTTAAGTACTTTCTTTGTTATAACCCACTGCACCTTTGTTCTACAGGAATGTAACTTTATTTAGTACTTTGAGGGTGATGCAGAGTAAAGGAAAAACTCTTCTAGGGAAAAGGAGTTTTCTGGTTGATAGACAATTATCCAGGAAGAGAGCCATAAAAATGTTAACAGGCCTCTTGGCCAGAAGATAATGTAAACCACCTGAGACCTTTTGTATACGGGAGGGTATGCAAAAAGAAAGCCTTGTTTGTCTCAGTGAGGGTCAGGACTGCTGCCCCTACATAACTCTGCATATTCGATTATTTCTTTATGTACAACTTGGGGTATATACGCTGGTTTTGAAAAATAGTTTTTGGAGTCTTGCTCCGATGCTGGGCTTCCCCATGTCATTCCTTTCTCCCTTTTTCGGCTGAATTCCCATCTGGGGCGCGGAGGCTCACCGTGTCTACTTACTTGTCCGTAAGAGAGCGAGCCCAAGGCGGGGCACTCTCTGATATTCAAACGGGCGCCAGCGGCCTAACGTAGATGGTGCAGGTTCCTTGTCTGGAACTTCATTGGCTTTCCACGTAAACCACGTTACTCAGCCTCTTTTCTCCACTTAACGTTCCTACTACACTATTTCTTCCTAAGCGAATCTTATATCTCTAAATACATAAGTTTTCCCCACCTATCCGTCTCCCCTTCGAATCACCCTGGATCCACTGGGGGTGGACCCCGGCAAGGTTGGTCATAACTTTTCTTCCAAGGAGTAAGCATCTTTTAATTTCATGGCTGCAGTCACCATCTGCAGTGACTCTGGAGCCCAAAACAATAAAGTCTGACACTATTTCCACTGTTTCCCCATCTATTTGCCATGAAGTGATGGGACCAGATGCCATGATCTTCGTTTTCTGAATGTTGAGCTTTAAGCCAACATTTTCACTCTCGTCTTTCACTTTCATCAAGAGGCTTTTTAGTTCCTCTTCACTTTCTGCCATAAGGGTGGTGTCATCTGCATATCTGAGGATATTGATATCAGTGTTACAGGGAGGGTGTAAAAACAAAAATCTGGAACATAGCAGAGAAAGGCATCCAAATGCCTTGCCAGTTCCGTTCAGTCACATCGGACTCTTTGCGACCCCATGAATTGCTCCACCAGGCTTCCCTGCCCATCACCAACTCCCGGAGTTCATTCAAACTCATGTCCATTGAGTCAGTGATGCCATCCAACCATCTCATCCTCTGTTGTCACCCTCTCCTCCTGCCTTCAGTCTTTCCCAGCATCAGGGTCTTTTCCAATGAGTTCATTCTTCACATCAGGTAGCCAAAATATTGGAGCTTCAGCTTCAACATCAGTCCTTCCAATGAACACCCAGGCTTGATTTCGTTTAGGATGGACTGGTTGGATCTCATTGCAGTCCAAGGGATTCTCAAGAGTCTTCTGCAATACCACAGTTCAAAAGCATCAATTCTTTTGACGTTCAGCTTTCTTTATATATAGTCCAACTCTCACATCCATACATGACCACTGGAAAAACCACAGCATTGACTAGACGAGCCTTTGCTAGCAAAGCAACATCTCTGCTTTTTAACATGCTGTCTAGGTTGGTCATAACTCCTATTCCAAGGAGCAAGCGTCTTTTAATGTCATGGCTGCAGTCACCATCTGAAGTGATTCTGGAGCCCCCAAAACGAAGTCTGCCACTGTTTCCCCATCTATTTGCCATGAAGTGATGGGACCGGATGCCTTGGGGTGGAGGGAAAGGTGAAGAGTTCAGCACCCAGGCGAAGACAGGAGAGCGAGTGCCAGGTGATATGAGGAGGAGGAGGAAGCCCCACTTTGGAGTTAATCTGGAGAAACTAAAGGGCGGGGCTCGGCTGAGGAGAAGCTGCTTGGGAAGAAGCTGGAGGGAGGGAAGGCAAAGGGAAGTCGCTCAGTCGTGTCCGACTCTTCGCGACCCCATGGACTGCAGCCTACCAGGCTCCTCTGTCCATGGGATTTTCCAGGCAAGAGTGCTGGAGTGGGCTGCCATCACCTTCTCTGGAGGGAGAGTCAGGGGCAAACGCGGGACCCTGTCTGCCCCGGAGAGGGGTGTGGACTTCCCCCCTGAGGAGGAGGAGCTAGTCGTTTCAGGAGAACAGGGAGTCCCCTACGTACGAACGAGTTTAGTCCCAAGAGCACAGAGGTCCGGTTTGTTCCTACGTCCAACAAAGTCAGCCTAGGTACCCAGCTAACATAACCGGCTATAGAATACTGTGCTGTTATGTAGCTTTATGATGCTTTTCACACAAATAACACGTAAAAAAACAAACACAAAACAGCTTTCATCTTACAGTACAGGACCTTGGAAAGGACGGTAGTACAGCAGCCGGCACTCAGCGGCCGGCATCGAGTAAACAGGCAAGCGGGGTTACCGCCGGCGGAGAGAGACGAGGGGGAGAGGACGGAGCTGAAGGCCCGTCAGGGCGGAAGCCACGGCAGAGCAGCCTCGCTCACGCAGCGTCGCTCACGCTCACGCAGCGTCACCTCACGCAGCGTCACTCACGCTCACGCAGCGTCACTCACGCTCACGCAGCGTCACTCACGCTCACGCGACCGAACACATGAGTCCGGTGGCATGTCTGCAGGTTCACAACCCAAAGGCTCGTGTGTAGGGGACTTACATGATTTGGAACCCTAGTTAAATTAACTTTCTAAAAGTCAAGCTTTTATTAGTATAGTTATCATTTAGACAGCTGGATATAAATTAATTATCAATGCACATGTTTT
This sequence comes from Capra hircus, assembly GCF_001704415.2. Lineage (NCBI taxonomy): Eukaryota > Metazoa > Chordata > Mammalia > Artiodactyla > Bovidae > Capra > Capra hircus. Next base: position 2,703,206 of record NC_030817.1, read on the forward strand.
GTAAAACCATTTTCATACCCATCCTGTCAGCTCAGAGTCCAATCCATCAGGCTTCTTGACTTCCATCCTCCTACTAAACTTTCAAATACTAAGGAAGGGCAGCTATTTCTATATCAGGATAGGAAAGTAAATCCACTATTCCCTCCCTCACCAAATGAATATATGCTTCAGAAGCCAAAAAGGAAGATTTATTTTTTAAAATTCCATAAGAATTCATTTTTTCAAAAAAGTAAATAGATTTATATTTGTTTCAATTTCTAAAATCTCACTAAGTAGAAATAATCATGTGAATTCTTGATATTTAAATATCTGCAATAAAATCCTACACAATTATTTAATTTTAAATTTTATCAGTATTTGAGAATATAATAGTCCTAACTTTATTTCTCTCCTGACAAAAATGCCCTTGAAAAAAATATATATCACTGCTTGATTAAACATCAGATTGTATTCAAGGAACTGCTCTGGGCAAAAGGAACAATTCTTGGAATTTTAATGAAAGCATCTTATTTTGGAGGAAAGCCTCGTTACAACCCTAAATTCCTCTGCCTGTTTAAATTTTTAAGTTCAAAACTAATTAGTGAAAGAAAATGCATAACAAAGCAAATTGGTAATCCTACACTGCCACTAGAATCTAAATAAAATTGCAAATTGTTTGTATCAGATACACTTGTTAATAAATGACAGGGTCGTGTGGTTTATGCAAAGAATTTTGAATACTGATGATAAATTGGAAGTACTGTGAAATTGATAAAATATAGATGCTTAAGAGTTTTTTCATAGAAAAACAGAGACTCTCCTTGATAAATGAGTAATTATCACATCAATTATTTCCTTTTTTATCTGTGAAACATAATCCCAACTCATTCACGTACTGAGTTAGTCTATAGGACATTACTCTAGAGGCAAATATCTGCCTGCTAACATTAGGAAAATATTGACTGACTTGTACTACCTTCTGGGAGGTTAACCCAATTTTAGTGATAAAAATAGACAAATGGAAAGGGTAAAACTCTACTGACTGAGTAAAGCATATTTAAATTGCTCTGTTCCTCTTCATACAGAACGAAAAGCCATGTGAGGCCTAAGGCTGGTGACAAACAATTCTCCCAAGTTATTCTTAGAAAAAGGGGGCTTCCCTGGTGGCTCAGATAGTAAAGCGTCTGCCTGCAATGCCGGAGACCCAGGTTCGATTCCTGGGTCGGGAAGATCCCCTGGAGAAGGAAATGACAATCCACTCCAGCACTCTTGCCTGGAAAATCCCATGGATGGAGGAGCCTGATAGGCTATAGTCCATGGGGTCGCAAAGAGTCGGACACGACTGAGCGACTTCACTTTCACTTTCAGTTCTTAGAATAAAGCCACCAAAAGAATGGTCTGTCTAACCTCACTTAGACATCACGAGAATCAGTCACAATTGACACTCTGCCTACTCCATGAGAATGAAAATTCAGGCACAAAATGTTGAGTTGTTATTGTAAAGCCTCATTTACTTTGAAGTGGTTAATACCTGACAGAGCGCAAAGGCACAAAGTCTGAATAGTGAGCTCAAAAGAATCCAGTCAGCCCTGCTCCCTTCTGATTCTTTTAGATCACAGTCCAATTAAGTCAATAGGAACAGGACAGGACATACCAAATGCAGGTCCTTCACGAAGTCCTTGTGCTGGCTTTGAAACTTTCAAAGTCCATGTAAAGTTTTAAAACCAGACCAACAATGCAAATGGTTGATGTTTTAATTTAATCTTAATCAAAATCTTGCAAAATTACTGAAAACAAAAGGCACGTTACTTACTCTGCTTATCACACTTTAGGTCCTTCTTATGACTTGTACATATAGTATGCAAAAAAAATAGTTTTGCACATCTATCAATACAGAAACTATAATGAATATTCTAATGACGAATGTCATCCTTTTAAAGAAGAGAGTACACATTTTAACCTGTTTACCATCTTTGATACCACACAGGCCTCCTTCAGAGTATTTTGTATACCACTTTCTTCTATAAAGGTCTGATGACTACACATTTGAACCCCATGAGATTCAAACTGTTTATTTACCTAGAAGACAAGAGTTTTCTCTGGCTTGGCAGGGCAAACACCTGGAAATATTTAAGTTCTCTGATTTACAGCTCTCTCATCCCCTCTCCTTATTCCCACTTACTAGAAACCCTTAGGCTAAAAACTTCACTGGCCAGGAGCCCCCCCGCCCCCCGACCCAGACTTCCTCTTCCTTGGTTCCCTTCCGACCCACCCACCATCTCACCCAGTCGGCAGCTCTTTCTGGCTGCCTCTCCCCTTCTAACAAAGCTGATTCGGGAGATGTGGCTGGCTGGCCAAGTCTTCCTTTCCTCCTCAGGGTGGCAGGCACCTCTCTCTAAAGACAAGATCTTTCCAAGCAGAGTCAGCCTCCTCCTTCCTCAGGACCGACAATCCCATCCATCACAGTCTTTCCACACGCTCCTGGCTCTGCGGATGTTCTGACTCCCTTTCTAAGCCCCTGGCTCCCCTTGCCCCCTCTTTTGTATCTCATCCTCTGGGTCAGTATTGGTTATTTCTATTTAAGCTCCAAGTCTTCACGAGTAGAGTGCCCTAGTTTTACACCTATAGACACAAAAGTATTGGAAATATAATAGTTTATATTTATGTACAAAGGTACAGAATGCCTGGTAGATTTAGCTATTTATAACAGCACAGTAGATAGGCAGCAAACTCACTAATCTATAGCAACTACTAAGTAATAGTAATTAAACTATTCTCTAAACTAAAGATTGCAGCTAAACCTTTACCTGAGACATTGGCAATGCAGGATCTGGTTCCTGGAAAGCATTAAGAAGGTAGTAAACATCTTTAGGATAATACAGTTTCTAAAATAAAAAGTCTTAATGATTAACCGAGTATTTGTAGGTAGACTAAAAATCATTCAATAAAAACCCAAACATTAACTCTAATCCTTCCCCAAAAGTGCACTCAAGACTTCTGTATGACTAATATCCAGGGAAGAGTGCTAAATTTTCTATTATCAGAAAATTCTAATTACTCTAACCTCACTTAGAGCACAGAGAAGAAATCTATGTATTTATGAAACTGCAGCATGTCAGGAATTAAAAATAATTTTACAACTATACCAAGGAAATTTTTTTTTATATTCAAAAATAAGTTGGTGGTGGTTAAAACATTCAGACTTTAATCACTTGGGGAGGAGGAAAATCCACATACTATAAACCCTTCTGCTCTGCATAAACATAATGGGATTAGTGGCTGAAGATAAAAAATTAATTCTGACTGTAATGTCCTCTGAGAAATGTTTGTAAATAGACTATGTAATATATATCGGTGCTAGGTGCTGATAAACTCGGGTTTTTTCCTATCCCAAATTAAATGGAAGTCCACTGGTTTAAAAAAAAACAAACAGATTCATAACAAATTTATTTATAAAAGATCTACATGAACATGTTTATAGTCAGCAACCTCTGAACACTCAATCTGCAGCATGTTTTACTAGGAAAGTTACTAAGAAACAGAAAAAGGGAAGAAAGGGGAAAAAAAAAGATCCTTGCTTTCTACAGTTCTAAAATCCAACAAGAATACCCTAAAATATTTAAGAATATGTGTGGAAGCAATATGTAAACCATCTGGTCACCGGGCAAGGATAAGCAATTTCTTTAGCATGACACGCCATAGCAGCATGAAAGGAAAACGACAGACTAGGCCAGAAAGGGAGAGTCCAGCGAGGCCCTGGTGGTTCAGATGCTAAAGAATCTCCCTGCGACGCAGGAGACCTGGGTGCGATCCTCGGGTCAGGAAGATCCCCTGGAGAAGGAAATGACAACCCACTCCAGTATTCTTGCCTGGAGAATTCCAGCGACACAGGAGCCTGGTGGGCTACAGCCCATGGGGTCGCAGAGTCCGGCACGACTGAGCGACTAACACTGGCAATTAGCTGAACCAAACACAAAACGGCAACTTATAAGACACAGCAACTGCAGTTTTTCAGCGCCAGAGCCTGTCACACTGTTTCATACTCCAACACTGTGGACACCTGATGCGAAGAACTGACTCCCTGGAACAGACCCTGATGCTGGGGAAGACTGAAGCCAGGAGGAGAAGGGGACGACAGAGGAGATGGTTGGATGGCATCACCGACTCGATGGACGTGAGTTTGAGCAGACACCGGGAGACAGTGAAGGACAGGGAAGCCTGGCGTGGTCGCAAAGAGTCGGACACGACTGAGCAACTCGACTGAATGCCAGTGTGCGTAAGAAAGAGCTGGAAAAAGAACAGATCTCCGAGATCTCACAGTCCATATTTAGAGAAAGATACCAATACAGGCAGTGAGATGACAGAAGAAATAACCCCTCTGTTCTTCCTTTTATTTATTGGTGTACATGTCTAAATGACCCATTATCTCATTTGAGTCCCACAACAACCATCTCAGGGAGGCGGGTAAGTGTTATTATCCATTTTACAGATAAGGAAACAAATTCAGAGATGTCATGTAATTTGCTAAAGGTCTCACAAAGAAGCCAGAGCTCATTCTTGCCAGTCCACCTTGGAGATAAAAAATGAGCTGGATATAACAAGGCAGGATTGAAAGATACAGTGAAGGAGAAGTACAAGATAAGTTCCGTATAGAAAGGGGTAAAAACGTTCACTAGAGGTGATTGCAGACAACGTCTGACAAGGAAAAGAAAAGTTAGAGGAAAAAGGGCCACAGAGAGGAAATAGATGCGGGATGCCTGCTATTCGGTCACGGGCACGAAGATTCCTCCAGCGGCCCAAACTGGCACCAGCAGCCCAGCCTGTGCCCTCTGCTCACTGATGAAGGCCTCCACGGTCTCTATGTCTCTGGGGATCACAAGGACGATTTCCTATGCGAGTAAAGGACACTGGGGAAATGACGCGCAAGGAGAAGAAAACCAGAGGCTGGAAAGGCAGGCGCGGAGCTGATCCAGGAGGTGTGGCTGAAGATGGAGACGAGGCTGAACCACAAGGGAGGCAGAGAGAACATTAATTCCACCACATTCTCCTGGCTGCCCTGGACAGGCACTGAAAACCTTCTATGGGGGAAGGCACATAATTAAATAGATTACAGTACAATGTGGTAAATGCTATACTCAAGCCTGAACCAATTATCGATGCCTTAGAGGGATGAGAGAAAAGCACAACGAGAGAGACAAGGAGATCAGAGGAGAGAGAGATGATTCTGGAAGTTCGCTGAGCGCCAATATTCTATGAACTATCTTCATCATTTTATCACCATTTCACAGAACACTTTCCGCATAGATGTTTTCCAGATTACCAACAATCCTTTAAGAAAAATACAAACGGCAGAATCCTGCCTGCAAATATTTCTAGCTGCTGCTGCTGCTGCTAAGTCGCTTCAGTCGTGTCTGATTCTGTGTGACCCCATAGACGGCAGCCCACCAGGCTCCTCCATCCCTAGGATTCTCCAGGCAAGAAACTGGAGTGGGCTGCCATTTCCTTCTCCAATGCGTGCATGCATGCTAAGTCGCTTCAGTTGCATCCGACTCTGTGCGACCCCATGGACAGCAGCCCACCAGGCTCCTCTGTGCATAGAAGTCTCTAGGCAAGAATACTGGAGTGGGTTGCCATCTCCTTCTCCCTGTCTCTAGCTATATAGACAAAAAGAGCTCACTTACACGTGTTGATGAACTTAGCCCACACAACAGTCCTCTGAGACAGGCATATTTACATAGCCATTTGATGGATGAGGAAACTCAGAGATCAAAGTGTACAGGGAATATTTGAGCCTAGACACTCTCAGTCAAGAGCATGCACTTAGCTTTGTATTGAGATCTTAGCAAGGCTGGAAGGCAGACTGCTGTAGGGAGTGGAAGACCAAGGCTGGTCTGCAGACCCATAAGGAATGGCAGGACAACACAGGGAAAGAGTCAGGATATTTTAATCTAGAGATAGGGCAAAACTCTTTTTAAATCACTGAGACCTTGACCTTTGGGTCTCTGTCAATTATAGTTTTATGATTTAAATTAACCCACACACATGAGGAACCACAAGTTAGGTTCACTTGGTCTAGCGGATTATTCCCAGGGGCGTCAGCACAGATGAGCAGAAAGCAGCAGCGTCAGCATCAGAAGACCTGGGCTTGACCCCCAGGGGGCCACTCAGCTGCAGGACCTTGAACAAGTCAGGTTTCCATGACCCCGTCCCCCTCTCAACTCAAGAGCCCTAGTGCCTACTTTACAGGAGAGCTTTAAAAATAAAACCCGGCACCTTAAAGACCATTTCATAGTTTTCAGAGTTCTTTTACATATACTGTCTTAGTTTATGAGGTATAAGGTGGTAGCACTTTCAACAAGTATCAACCACACAGAATTTCCTTATAAAAACATGTACCTAATGAGCAGGAACACACCCAGCTCTCTATTACTTCCTTCTTCAGAACTCAGAACTGACTCCCAATTTATGGCGCATCAAATCAAAACTTCCCTTTGAATCTCCTTCGAAGTGAGTGAGTAAGAAGACAGAGAATAGCGGGCCACTGCCTAGAACCAGCACAAACTGATGAGCATAAACCCCAGTTCACAGCAGCAGGCTTCCTTCCTCCCGAGGGAACAGCTTTCCCTAAGTTGTTGCTATTACTTTAGGGAATTAAAATCTCCAGCTAGTTCTGAATGTGACTTCCTAATTGCCATCAATACTTACTCTGGCTAAAGAGTCTAACCAGCTCTGCTCATAAACCACGGGGTCATCATTCAGAATTTAGCAATAACAGGAAGGGAAAGAATGTGAGAGAGAAATCAACGGATTTCCGAAGGTTTAGTGAGATTTAGTGACCAGGGAGCCAAGTGGGAATGTAATCTGTAAAATTCAGCAAAGTGAATCGCTCTGCAGTGTCTCGAATCAAAAGACTGTCTGGCTGTAAGTCTCCATGGCCCCAGTGAGGAAATAAATTAGGTAATCACACAGAAAGATGTTTATTTGGCTTGCAGCACCAGATCCTTGTCTCAAACAACTACTAACATACACCTCACTGGGGACCCCTGCTTCCCTACCGTTCACCTAAGCCAGCGGCTTTCGGCCTTTTCTCCACACTCAGACTATTTACAGTCATAACTCTCCACTGCAACATCTCTCGTTATAAAGCAGAGATTGGTGGTGGGGAAGGAAAATGTGAACTACCCCCATTCTGAATCACAGCTCACCCTCCCACTCCCAGAGCCACTGATTTTAGTACTTTAAAAATTTATTGGAAATCTACCCCATTAAGAAAAGTATATTATCTTTAAAAAACACACACTACCTGAAAACCCTGTATGTTTCATGAACTGCTGAATTATACTGGAGCTAAAATCGGGGCTGCTTTTTTTCAAAGCCGTGAATCTGACATATGGAACAACACAAAGAACAGTAATCAGATTAAGCAACTAATCGGGATGACCGACATGAGCTGTGAATGCAAGCACTCCCTCTAGGTCGTATTGCTGCACAGAAGGCCATTTTGCATTTCTCTTTTTTATATCTTACAACTTTTAACCACTTTCCCAGTTACGATTTAGGAAAAACTCTGAAAAGAGACAACACTTCTCTATGAACTGATTGTTCTTACTGTGTTTTGTCAAATGGGAAAACTCTGATGAATTCATCGGGTGTCCTTTACTCTTAACTGGTCAGCACCTTAGTCCTTTATGCTCACGGACCCTATCCTCTGTCCCTTACCACTCTGCATCTGGAAAAGCAGTTCAGAATCCATCTTTTTCAGGAGCCCTTCCGCACTGCCAAACATCACGTTATCATCTTCAACCTACCCGTCAGGCCTTCTGTACCCCAATACAAACGTTTTACTCTAAGGAAACGAGCTAGTCCATAGCCAACCAGGACACATGGAAGAGAAAGGAAATGAAACTATTTCTCCTGAGTGCTGAATGGATTCATTTTTTGCTCTTGCTTTTTTTTTTCCCCCTCCCAGAACAAAAATAGCTTTTGTTTTTTATGTTAATTTTCACTTTTTAGCTTTGCTTATTTTTCTCCCAGATGAGGAAAACCTCTCTAAACTCTCCAGCCAACCTGACTACTCTGACATTGGCAAGAATCAAACTAAAATTCACACATCCTAGTAGAAAGTATGTGTGCGTGCTCAGCCGCTCAGTCGTGTCCAACTTGTTGTGACCCCGTGAATTGTAGCCCACCAGGCTCCTCTGTCCATGGGATTTCCCAGGCAGGAACACTGGAGTGGGTTGCCATTTCCTCCTCCAGGGGATCTTCCTGAACCAGGGATCGAACCCAGGTCCCCTGCATTGGCAGGTGGAATCTTTATCACTGAGTACATGGAAAGCCGTAATAAAAAGTACAAAGTATTCATTATTTTTGATATGACACCAAAACGTTATCTCTTAAAAAGGAGAACTAAATGTAGAAGTAGTCTGAGAGGTGGGCTTCATTTCCCAAGGTTAACAATGTACCACGACTGAAATGTTATCTTCATGAAGCTCCCTGGACCAGCTTATGAAAAGATTAACCAAGAGCAATTCAGTTTAGAGAGGTTTTCCTCATCTGGGAGAAAAATAAGCAAAGCTAAAAAGTGAAAATTAACATAAAAAACAAAAGCTATTTTTGTTCTGGGAGGGGAAAAAAAAAGCAAGAGCAAAAATGAATCCATTCAGCACTCAGGAGAAATAGTTTCATTTCTTTTCTCTTCCATGTGTCCAGGCACTCAGAGTCACTCGTTTGTAGTGAAATCAGCTGGGTGGCATAGAAACGGTACTTCAAGGAGCTGCAGGGGAAAAATAGTCTAAAATACAGACGCCTCAAAAAACAACCAAACAAAGCCCATGAGGCTAAAGAGACATGTGAAGATAAACCAGCTAACTGCGGACTGAGGACCATCTGCTTCTGCTCTGATCACGTATTTCTGTTAGCTCTTCATTGACTGCCAGTCTCTGAACTTCCTCCAGAGGAACAACAACTGGTGAGAAATACCAGTGATGATAATTACGACCGGAAATACTCTCCTGGAAGGATCCAGGAAGAAACTGCTCAACCGGTTTTTTTAAAAAAAATTCAAACTTGAAACAAGAAATGAAGTAAGAATGCCCCATAATGCAATCACACTTATTTGAAAAGGTAAATCCATTTAAAGAAACTACGGTGGGGCTTCCCTGGTGGTCTGGTGGCTAAGGCTCCAAGCTCCCGATGTAGGGGGCCTGGGTTCGATCCCTGGTCGGGAAACTAGATCCCATGTGCCACAGCTGAGACTCGGTGCAGCCAAATAATTAAAGTAGTAAAAATAAGTATAAAGGAAAAAAAAAAAATAAAAAGAACCTATGGTGCTGAGAATTAAGATAGGGGCAGGGAGCAGCAGAGGCCATCAGGCAACTAGGGTGATCTTGGTAAACAGAGTGGAAGCTGGCACACTAAATAACACCCTCCCAATGCACCTGTGAATGTGACTGCTGCACTCATTCAGCAAATATTAATAAGTAATGAGGGCACCCGTGTGCCAGATGCCTTGCCATCCCACACAGACCTGCCATCCTGGACTTACATGCTAAGAGGAAAAAAGAATTTGGGGGCTTTTAATCATAGGAAAACCTCCTTAAGCTTCCTAAAGCTCTTCATTAATTCCATCAGCACTTGAACATAAATATTGAAATTCTTTTTAATTAAGAAAAAAAAGCACGACTTCTTTAAGCGTGGGGAAAATCATACTGGAAAATGTTTCCAAAACAAAGTAACATTTGGATACAACACGCACAAATCGGTGCTAAGGAAAGCGCACAGAGACAGCACAGCACTGAAAGGCCGGCTCAAGGATAACCAGCAGCAGTGAGCCGTGCCAGCTCTACAGAGGCCCAAGCCGGGCATCCGAGGGCCAGGTTGGTCAGGTAGCATCATCTTCAAACTTCTGTTCCCGGCAAAGAGCTGCTCACCGTTCTGACAACATAAATAAAGAAATAAACCACCTCGGCCTAACAAAAGGATTCGAGAGGAAAAGCATGTCCTCAGTCTCTTCTAAATCTGGTACTGATTCTCCCAGGCCACCTCTGACACTCACAGCAGCGGAACATATCAACCCCTGCTCATAACAAAAAACCAGGAGCAAAGAATCACATTTTAAAAAACATTTCTAGGATATTAAAATTATGTATCACCAAGCTTTCTCGGTGGCTCAGGTGGTAAACAATCTGCCAGCAATGGCAGGAGACCTGGGTTCGACCCCTGGGTCGGGAAGATCCCCTGAAGGAGGGTATGGCAACCCACACCAGTGTTCTTGCCTGGGAAATTCCATGGGCAGAGGAGACTGGTGGGCTACAGTCCATGGGTCCCAAAGAGTCGGACACAACTGAGCGACTAACACTTCCACTCACATCACATTTTGAAGCATTATCTCAAATCTACAACAAATAGGACAGTGGCAAGAAGCGACAAGAAGTAACAAGACCTTCTGCCGTAACGACGTAGACCACGTCAGACGGTTAACCGGCGGCACCAGCGGTATTGCCCAGTATGAGGTTGTGTCTGCTGTTCTTCGTCGCCATTATCAAAATTAGAACCACTAAACATTCCTGGTAACGAGTCTTAATTTTCCAAGAGGGCCAGCAAAGCCTAAAGGGACCCACATAAGAGACCAAGTGAAGAGATTCCAGTTATTACTGGTTTAGCTCTCAATTCAGGAGATTTTAAATGAAGTTCTTAACTTCTTCATCCTGTTCTCCCTAGGTACGAGGAAAGGAGTCACGGTCTCCTCTACAGCTGGGTCTTCACCAATAACAACGCCAAGATTTTGCCTATGCATTCCCAAAGCGACAACAACTCCCCGGGAAAAATTTGTACCTCAACCCCAAACAAGAAACCAGGCGGCAAATAAGTTTTAGAATGCTGCCTTAATCAAAATTAGGCAGGTTACCTTCCTTCCGGACTTCTCAGAGCCTTTAACCCAAGTACACAGGTGTGTCGAGTTCCTTACCGTTTAGCCGAAATCTTGAAAAAGGAACAGTAGATGAGAAAATGTACTAGGAAAAGTCTGGAGACATAGATTTTTGGAAAATGAGGCTCCATAAGTGCCAAAGAAGCTGCATCGTATAGACAAAGGGAACAGGCTTACCGGCTCTGTAACCTCAGACAATTGTTTCACCTTGAGCTTCACTGGGCTCAACCTGCAAAATGGTGCAAATAGCGCCAACTTCCTAAACTAGCTGAGGATTAAATGAGATAACAGAAAACCCTCCGAATCAAGCCTGACAGAGGCTCAATGGATACTCAATAAATGTTAGCGATTTGTTACCTACTTTGCAAGGCTATTCTCAGCAAAGAAACACACATAATTTTTAGAATTTATCCCTGGCAAGTAGTAAGCACTCTATAAAAGGTCACTCAACACTAAAGACCTAAGCACAGTGCCCAGCACAAACGAAGCCTGAATTGCAATACTGAATGTCACTGTGACTATGCCATTAAGACGACAGACACAGAAAGCAAACTATGGTTACCAAAGGGGAAAGTGGGCTGGGAGTTGGATAAGTTAGGATTTAGGCAGTAACATATACCCACTGCTATATATGAATAACCAACAAAGACCTTCTATATAGCACAGGAAACTATATTCAATATCTTATAACAACTTATATAATAGGAAAGAAGCTGAAAAAAATATGTATATGAATATATATATGAATCACTTCACTCTAACACCTGAAAACTAACACAAAAATGGTTTTTATAAAGATTACAATGTCTTAACTATTAATAGAAAACACTGCTGCTTTGCCTATAACACATTTCCCAATGTGACATCTCTCTAGGGTGATCTGACCCTCACCCACAGCCACAAAAGGAATCGGTGGTCAATTAAGTTTCATAACTATTGTATTCATCAAAATCAGGCAAAGTTAAGTTCCTTTTTGCAGAAATTCTCAGAGCCTTTAGTATGAATCTCTAAGTAGGGAATATACGTTTCCCAAATGCATTAATGAGGAAATTTTCTTCCTCCAGGGACTGTTGTTCTGCAGAATGGAAACTACCCTGACTCAACGGAAAAACAATGTCTGGTACATCACTGGTGTGTAACAAACTCTGGTTGTACAAACTGTAAAGGGGTCCATATTTTGTCATGGTTCTCAAACAAACCTGAGGGTGCAATCCTTTTTTTTTTAGCAGTATTTCTGGGACGACTGTGCTAAGAAACACACTTGGAAAAATGCTTGCCTGTGGAAATAAGAGTCTTATTAACCAATAGGAACTAACCCAAACAGAACCTAGTTTAGCATCCCCACTAAGGAAGATTGTTCTAAGGGAGATGTGCTGTCTATCTGAAGGCCCAACTATTCTCCCTGACAGGCTCTCCACTATCCACTTGCTAGGAGCTAAGGCAGAGCGGAGCAACAATTGTCACACCTCCGTGAATGTAACTCTTATCAATTTTCCCTTTTTCTGTAACATCCCCAAGCCAACACCACTAGAGGAAAAGCTGGGGAACTGGAGCTCCATACATACATTTTGCATTTGCTAGAGGCACTTTTCTCCTTTTTTGGCCTCCTCCAGAACTACCTGCCCCCCGCAGCGGTGCCCCGCTCACAAGCGGCATATAACCGTTTTCACTCACTTATTTAACACTGTACTTTATTTAAGAGTAAACTACAATCAATGCCATCATTTCCTTCTTTCAGGGGGATTATTTTTCTCACCCCACCCTCCTAATAACAAATGTATCTTTTCCCTTCCTAGGTTCTCATTCCCCTAACTTGAATTGTTTGCCTCAAGCTGCACTCAAGGCCCAGAATCCAAAGCTCCCCACTTTTGGACAACCATCTTAAGAGGAACTGGAAGGATTATACGTTTGATCCAAAAGAAAAAAGGCAGCTATTTCATTGGGGGGGGGGGGGGGCGGGGAGTTACAGACTTTTAAGTTTATACATAACTGTTTTGGAAATTAAGAGGTAACAGGCAGCGAGCTTAAAAGCCCACCTCTACGCAAGAATATACGCATCACCGACTCGATGGACCTGAGTGTGAGTAAACTCCAGGAGTTGGTGATGGACAAGGGAGGCCTGACGTGCTGCAGTCCATGGGGTCGCAAAGAGTCGGACACGACTGAGCGACTGGACTGAACTGATACTCAAGAATGCAGGACCTAACAGAGTTCATCATCTTTTCAGCGACATCTGAGGGTGGTCTCCTAGCTGCTGTCTTTCAGCATCTTTCAGCAGCTGAAGTTAGCGGAGGGCGCGGTCGCCGCAGTCAGGACCCAGAGGCCGCGGTCCCGGAGGATCTGGGCTCCACGCGTCCGTGCTGACCACAGGGTCACCCTCGCCCTGCGTCCTCCTCCCTGCTGCCCCCTCCCGGTGGGGACCCGGGGAGCCCCCGGAGCCCTCTTGCCAAGACCCGCAGTCCCGGCGGGGTCCGGCCGGTACCTGGTCACAAGGGGACTTCTCCAGCATCTGCGTGCACAGATCGGCGCAGAGCTGGAACCTCCTGCGCCTGAAGTAGCTCCAGGCCAGGAGGAGCGGCTCCATGTCCAAGCCCGGCGCGCCCGCGGGCGGGGGCGCGGGACCGGGGCCGGGGCCAGGGGCCAGGGCGGGTGCGGGGCGCGGGCCGGGCGGGCGGGGGGTGCTGGGGGCCGGTGCGGGGCGGGCCAGCGAGCGCAGAGCTCGGGCTGGCGGGAGGCGCTGGGGGCGCCGGGACCGGAGCGGCCGTGAGGGGCGCGGGGGGCTCGGGCCGGCCGGGGCGGGCGGGGGGCGCGGGCGGTGGCGTCCGGTCCCGCCCAGCAACGCTCGGCGGCGGGGGCCTGGCCCGAGAGGCGCCCCGCCTCGCGCCCAAGGACTGGGACAGGGAAACGCGCCGCGGGCGGAGCTCGGCTCTGGGGCTCGCCAAGCCTTGGCTCCAGAAACTGTGCACCTTTGAAAAGGCGACCTACTTCGTTAGTTTCGAGGTCGGTACCGCACCCAAGCGGGCAGGCACTGACTGAGACACCTCTACTGGGGTCCTCCGCCCGCCCCGAGGACCCCCGGTTGCGTAGCAACCGAACGCGCGTCCTCCGCCAGTGCCAGAAAAGTCCCGGGAGCTGGTCTTCCAGCAGTAGCCACTGCTCTTCCACTTCAGACATTCCTATACCCCTGTCACTTACTCCTCCGACTTCAGAAACACAGGGGACACCTTTCTTCAGCAGCATCCTGCCCACCAGAACTCCAAGCCCTAAATCCGCAAACACTCCAGTCTGTTTCTCTTAAGTCCTTCTCGCCGAGTCTTTGTGTCCCAGTGAAAAGGTACATTGAGAACTGCTTATTCTCAAATGTATTCTCAGTATATTCTCAAATTCTTCATTTTACAGATGAGAAACTGGGATAGGCTCAGAGAAATTATTAATGTGCTGTCACATGGAGTTAAGGAGCTGGATTGTTATCTGGATCATTACAAACTGCTAATACCATTTGTTAACTTGAAGATGCCTTGGGGTTCTGGATTTATAAATCAGATATTTTTACTAAACAAAATAATGTCAGCAAAAAATAAAATTTTTAAGGAGCTTTTAGAAACGCCATCTCCAAGCACTTGTTTGTCAAATGTTCACTTGTGCGCAGTGACTTCTTTATACAGTTCCAACTTTCCTCTGGAGATTTACACAGATGACAAATATCTTTAATGATTAGGAGAAGAGACATGAGACCAAGCTAAATCCAGGTTAGCTTCATTATGTAGGGCCAGGGGATCTTTTTTCCTTGCCTTCTTCCTACCACAGTGGGTGAGGCAGAAGAAATAGTAACTCAATATTGAAGAACTTTCTGATCAGGTCTAAATCTCCTTTAGAGATCAAAAGCAAACTGACAACAGCTCTTAGCAAAGATAAATGATAATTTTCTCAAGTCACGAGGGTACCACAATGACATTATGTTGAATCCAGATATATATACCTTTCCTATATATCAAAATGACACCTTTCTAAACTCAGAAATGGGTTGTGAGTAGTTTTTTCTCCTTTACTAAGCAGTCTTTCTTGAATTTCTGTATCTTAGAGGCAATTAATTATCAGAACTGTGATTATTCCAGTTATTTATTGCAATTACTCCATTTTTGTTTCCCTGGAAGTGCTTCTAGAAATGTAACCTATTCCAAAGCAGCAGCCCATTGCTTCTAGGGTTCAGGTTTTTAGGGCTGTGCATGCTGGAATTGGCAGTTGGACTCAATATTTCACGGGGCACTTTTTTTTTCTGGTGCAATGTAAGTGGTTTCTATATAACTGATTCCCAACCCCTGTTTCATATTAGACAGATTTTCTAAACACTCAGTTCAGTTCAGTCACTCAGTCGTGTCTGATTCTTTGCGACCCCATGGACTGCTGCTGTGTACCAGGCCTCCCTGTCCACCAATTCCAGGAGTTTACTCAAACTCATGTCCATTGAGTCGGTGATGCCATCCAACCGTCTCATCCTCTGTCGTCTCCTCCTCCCACCTTCAATTTTTCCTTAGGATACATTCATATTCATGGAAAAGTTACAAAGATAATACAGAGAGTTCCTGTATCCTCTTCATTCAGGTTTCCCTGCTGTTAAGGACATTACTATGGCTCATATGGGAACTTCCCTGGCAGTCCAGTGGCTAAGATTCCATACTCCTAATACAGGGCACCCTGGTTCAATAGCTGGTGAGGAAACTAGATCCCTTGAACTGCAAGATCAAACCAGTCAATCCTCAAAGAAATCAATCCTGAATACTCATTGGAGGGACTTATACTAAAGCTGAAACTCCAATACTTTGGCCACCTGATGCAAAGAACTGACTCATTGGAAAAGACCCTGTTGCTGGGAAAGATTGAGGGCAGGAGAAGGGGACGACAGAGGGTGAAATGATTGGATAGCATCACAGACTCAATGGACACGAGTTTAAGCAAGCTCCAGGAGTTGGTGATGGACAGGGAAGCCTGGTGTGCTGCAGTCCATGGGGTCACAAAGCGTCGGTCACAGCTGAGCAACTAAACTGAACCGATGGCTCATATGACACAAAGAAGGAACCTACATTTTTCTAATACAACTTTAATATATGTATAATTCCAATATTGTTATATAAATTATTCTTAAGATCTCAAACTTTTCCAGATAATTTTATAGACTCATCACATGTCTTCTTAACTCAATCCTCTTAATAACTTCTTATTTACTCACCAAGCATTTATTGAGTGCCCACCTGTACCAGACACTTTCTAAACTATGGGAATGTAGCAAAGACTCTCCTCTCTCATGGAAGGGAGAGAAAGTTATAGCTCTTGGTAAACTTGGATAGAGGAGCCTGGAGGTCTACCCACCATAAGGTGACAAGGTTCGACATGACTAAGCAACCAAACCACCACCACAAACTGGCAATATAAGGATTTTCCCTTAGCATGTTGTGAAAGTGAAGTGTTAGTTGCTCAGTCGTGGCCGACTCTTTGGAGTCCCATAGACTATAGCTTGCCAGGCTCCTCTGTCCATGGTCTTGTCCGGGCAAGAATACCGGAATGAATTGGTGTTCCCTTTTCCAGGGGATCTTCCCAACTCAGAGATCCCAGGTCTCCTGCATTGCAGGCAGATTCTTTACCATCTGAGCCACCAGGAAGTCCCCTTGGCTTGTTAGAGTATCCTATCTTAAACCACACTCCACAGTACAACCTTAGACACATCTCAATTAGAATATGGGACAAGACAGGCTAGCACCACTATTATTTAAGATTGTGCAGAAAATTATAGTCAATGCCATGAACATCATAATACATTTGGTTATTGGAAGGGCAGAGCCAAAGTTATTATTTGCCAAATGCAGATAACTGTCTTTCTAGAAAATTTTGTTATGCAGGAAAGCTCTTGGTGTTTTTTTTAATGTGTATTTTATATTCCATAGTTTACTAGACACTGATTCAGTGATTTTTGAATGCTACCTTAATTGTATTGCAAATTATAGCATAGAATGAATGCTGTTTCTGGATTGTCTATTCAAGGCTAGTGATATGAAGGTCAATATTTAAGAAAGTATATCACAGCTTTAGTTACTATAGCTCTCTTTATAAATCTTCACATTTTCTCAAGTGTTCAAGCCTATGTAAGCCTTTACTCACAGAAAAGCTATTTTATGCCATAAAGTTAGTCACAATCAAATATTACTGGCATTTCCAATACTTGAACAATAATTTTTCCTAAATTGATGGGATGTATTCTCTTCACACTCTGTTACTACCATTATAATGTCCAAGTTGAAAAGCGCTGTAAAACTAGTGACTTCCCTGAAAATAATAAAATGCCTCTCGATTTCTGTACATGAGCTACCTTACATTGACCTCAAATAACTGACCATCAGCCAAGACCCATTTTCTTCTCTCTCGTGACTCTCCAATGAAGTCGTCACCTGGTATTTTGGCCAAAGACTCAGAAATGTGAAAATACAATGGTTAAACGTTCCCTTTTATTCTAAATTTGCTTGTTTTAGTCTGAATTTCACAGGCAATTACACATCCCTGAAGGAGAGCCTCTAGGTGTTCTTAGGAACGTTTATCGAGTCTGACTCATATCACACAGGACAGCCTAAACAGTTTTAAACTAAGCCCATAAAGAGAGGCTGATTGCATTCAATTGCTTTTTCCATCAAGCTTCTTGTACTCTGAAAATCAGATTCTGAAGTCTGAAAACAAATTAATTTCAACAATTGAAGTAAGCCTAGAACTCTGTTGGTATAAATTCTATTTATGTGACAGCCACTTCTGGCTCCATCTCATCCTCATTCCATTGAACAAGATCTGAAACAGTGCCTTATTTCTACTCATTGTGAAGGGGTCATGAGGATCCTTTTAAAATTATTTTTAAAAAGAAAAATAAACCTAGTCTCTTTTTTTAGCTAAAATAATGGCATTTTGATCAAACCAAAATCTACCTATCATATGGCATTCGTATACAAGGAATCCTGGTATAAAAAGTCCAAATGCAAACTGAAAGCAGTGGTTTTCAAAGTGCAGTCTGCTCTATATTCTTACCTCCCTGCTTGCTACTTTGGTCCACCACAAGGACACTTAGGCACACTCACGGCAGGAGGGCAGTGAGTAAGGCAGTATCTTTGATTTGGCTAGAGTACTGCTCTTTAAAAAAAAAAAAAAAAGGTTCTGAAAGGCTCTAACGCCACCACCCAAACTCTCTACCAAGATCTGAAGGTCCTAGCTCCTGCCTGCTTCTCTGGCCATATCTCAGCCCCTCTGACTTGCTTACTCGGTTCACGGGCCTCCTTGCTGCTGCTTGTCTGGGCTTAGGGTAGTGTTTGCTGACAGCCACACTCTGCCTCGAGGTAGCCACCTACATCACTCTGTCCGTTCATAAAATTCCCCACTGATATATCACTTTATTAAAGAGGTCCTCCCTGAAAACCATTCCCATCTCATTTCCCTGCCACTTTTTCCTTTGCAGCATCTGTAACCACCTGACATATTTTACATGTATGCATGCATATATTCACCTCTCTCTCTACCCTTACCCACTCTTCCCCAGAAAGCAAGCACCAAAAGTAGAAAGCTGACTGCATCCTCAGTGCCTAGAATAGTGTTTGGACATAATACAGGCTCAAAAAAAAAAAAATTCTGAATAAATAGCTTTCCTTCCAATAATATTATACTGAGTAATGCAAGTTCTGGTTTACTATTTAAGTTTTAAGATCTAACTATTAATTAGCATCTTGATAAATGTTAAGACTTGGTAGTATAGATTATTTAACTGAACATAATACCTTATCATCAAACCAAACATAAAACAGTCATCTCAAGAATTTCTGCACCTTTATTCCAATCTCTTCACAATGCCTGGCCTTGGCCCTGTTAGAGTCAGTAACAGAGTGCTACCCTATGGCGTCCTTCCCAGATGGAATGCGGAGAGAAAGGCAATGAAAGGGAATCCAGAGGAGTCGTGTGCCCTGCACACCCACTCTCATTCCCAGCTGACCGCCCATCCCTGGATCCCTGCTGGAACCTGAGAAGGTTGAACAGTGAAAGCTAACTTTTCCCTGCACGGTGGAACATATTTTTGTCTTCTCGTGAAAGTCCCATATTTATACTTCCTGGCGTTCCCCTTTTCCCTCCCTCATATTCTGAAAAATTTTCCACTTTACTCTGGACGTTCCAAAGTTTTAAGCATTTATAGAGTTTTGAATTCCCTTACATAATTCCTTTTCCTGAGGATACTGTGGCAGACTGTATTACTGTCCTGGTTATCCGTTTATCCCCTCCTCTACAGGAAGGTTAAACCTCTACCCACCACAGCCACGTGACTGCCCTGGCCCCGTTGACATTGGAGTTGGCCACATGACTTGCTGCGGTCAATGGATTATGAGCAGAAAAAAAACACAGAATCTTCTAGAGCCTTTATGGTTGTCTCTTGCTTTTTCTCCTCTGCTTCTTCAGCCTGAGTTTTAGGATGAAAAGACGGATTGAGCCAAGCTCAGCCAAGCCACAGCTCTGCACAACTGCCAATGTGTAACGTGAACCAGAAGGAAAGGTGATTGCTGAAAGTTACTGAGATGTTTGGATCATTTGTTACAGCAGCAAAGCTGACAAACACTAACACCTTCACCATCATTTCTTTGTCTCCCATAATTAGATTTTGGACATCTACTTATACTAATTAGCAAGATGTCACTAACTCCCGCATGAATGACACTACTAAATGTTACTGAAAGTCATATAAAAAAGAAACATAAATAAATACCCTGGTCCTAGATTGAAAGATCAGATACTAATGTTTCAATTCTCTTCAAATTACCCTGTAAATTCTGTGGTTTTTTAATAACTAGAATAGTTGAATCTGACAATCATCAGGAAGAGTATCTTCCCACCCCTAAAAGTAAGAAAGAATAATTATTAGGGGGGATTTGCCTTACAAGACATCAAAATCCTACAGTAAAGCTATAGTAATCACAACAAGGAGGTATCTGAACAGGTTCACAGAGAGATCAATGGGATAGAATAGAGAAGCCAGACATGGTTACAGATAAGTGACAGCTTAACATATGACCAACATGATATTTCAAAACAGTAAGGAAAAGATAGCCTTTCCGGCAGATTGTGTAGGGGATAGTTAGCTTTCCGTTTGGGGAAAAAAATGAGTCAACTCACCAGTGTACAAAAATAAAGATCTCTTGGTTAAAACAAACTCCAAAAGTAAAAGAAAAAAAGTTAGGAAGACCTTTTTTTTAATCTTGGGTAGAAGGAATCTTTACCAAACATGCCCCAAAACCCAAAAGTTGCCATTGAAAAGATAGGCTTATTTGACTATAAAGCCCCTTTTAAACTCCTATAAAACAAAAGAAACTAAGAATAACATTTTCTTTAAAAACCTGTAGGAGAGAAAGTATAAACATACTTGGAGTCGATCCACCTCCTATTAATCAGAGAAATAAAAATGAAAAGCAGCGCTTATTTTTCACTCAGTAGATTAGGGAAAGTTAGAAAGATAAAAAATTGTGTTGGTTAGAATACAAAGAAACCCTTTCATGCCCTATAGGCTTATTGGGGATTCTGACAATTTCTTTAGAAAATAATCTAAAGATTGAAATACAAAAAACCTTTGATCTCACTTTTACTTATTTGTTTGTTTTTTTTTAATCTCACTTTTAGAAACTTAGCTTTCAAGGAGAAAAAGAGCACGCCCTTAATATATCTTCAATTTTTATAGTGAAATTCAATGTACTACTTTTACAATGTAAATTTGAAAATTTAGTATCACCCTTCCAGTCTCCACCCCTTGTGCACCTCTATTCTTTTTAATAGCCTTACTTGTTCCAGGAATGTCCTCCTCCTCCTTTACGAGTTATCTACCTACCAAAATTTAGGCCCAGCTTAAACTGTTTCTACTCACTAAATTTTAACATTCCTTTAGAGGATACTTGTGGCGCTACCTTATACAACATTTTTTATATCCCAAATTTAACCCTGGGCTTCCCAGATGGCTCTGTGATGAAGAATCCTCCTGCAATGCACGAGACACGGGCTTAATCCCCGGGACCGGAAGATCCCCAGGAGAAGGGCATGGCAACCCACTCCAGTCTTCTTGCCTGGAGAATCCCATGGGCAGAGCAGCTTGGCAGGCTTCAGTCCATGGGGTCAAAAAAGAGACACGACTGAGCAACTGAACCGCAGCTTCAACACTGTTGCACACCCTGGGCTCTGGTCTGGGCCCGTTTCTTTAGGCTGCTGCCCGTGTGTGGCGTTCTTTACAGCTGAGCCGCCTGGGGAAGCCCCGCTTTTAGGCTAATGCTCTGAGTATCTGTTAAACTTGTTCAAGTTGTAACTTGAAATTTCTTCACAGCCTTGTAGGAGGGAGCTCAGCTTCGTGCTCTGTGATGACCTAGAGGTGTAGGGTGGGATGGAGGCCCGGGGAGGTGCGGGTGTGTATACGTTCACCGCGGATTCCTGGTGATGTATGGCAGAAACCAACACAGCATGGTAAAGCTGTCATCCGCCAATTAGAAAAAACAAAAACAAAATAAAAATGTTTCCTCTCCACAGACCTGCTCAGGAAAGAAAGGGAAAAACAAAACAGGACTCACTGAATGATGAATCAATGAGTCTGTTTACCCTGTCAATGGCTAAAACTCCCGTGGCTCTGCAGCTTCCGCTGTGTGAGCCCGGTTGAAATATTTGTCAACAGAAACGATCAGATATTCTTAATGGTTACTTTTCATAGCCAAATTTTTATTTACAGTCCTGCATGTTGCCTGATTTTTAAAAATTAATACCTAAGGATAAAAAAACCAACCTCTCAGCAACAAAAATTAATTTGCAGGAATGAATGTCTTTTAAGATGTGCAAGTATTCAAAATACTTCATTGTGACCTTTTAAAAAAAATTTCAACCTGTAACAGATTAGCTGATTGTCCTTCGAACAAAGTTGATTACTATGAATGAGATTTTTATTCTGAGCATTCATAGAGAATGCTGTACAGAATTTAATAAACATCATAAACAGACTAAAGATATTGCCACAAGCATTTGTTAATCAAAGATTAAAATAACATTCTAAGGCAATAGTGTGTAATCTTTTTATTACCACCCCAATCACCCCTCATCAAAGGCATGCCTTGAGAAATTATGTGTACCAAACTATAGTTATTAATTTTCTATTTATTTGTCAATGCTTATGAATAAACATTTTATGTTAAAATTTCTTTAGTATTCCCAAGATACTAATATCTTGGGAATTAATTAATTGTAACTTTAAAGAGGAAAAACCCAGCAGGCACCATCTTAACCAAGCCATCAAAGTTAACCAGTAATGGAACACATAGTTTGCATTTTTCCTCTGCATACTATGTACTGAGATGGATACAACATTGTTTTTTGTTTTACTCCCCAAAATGTATAACCTGAATCTAGTAAAGAGAAAACATCAGATGAAACCAACGGAGCAAAATAAATGATCTGTATTCTTCACAGTGTCAAGATGATGGCAAAATAAAGATTCAGACATTTTTTCCAGATTTAAAGAGACTTGAAAATTTAATACAGCATGTAAATAGAATCCTGGGTCAGATTCTAAAAATTTTCCTATAAAGGCTATTAATTGGACAAGCAAAAGCAAAATTCAAATAAGATTAATAGTTTAAACAATAGTATTGTATCAATGTTTATTTGGTGATTTTAATAATTATCCTATAATTATGGAAGAGAATGTCATTTTGGAAAACAATACACACTAAAAAAGGGAATTCTGTCTGCAAATTACTCTGAGAGAGTTTACACACACACATGTGCATGTATATATACCTGTGTGTGTATACACGTATTTCCTTACACACATACGGGGAGAGAGAATGGTAAGGAAAAATATAAGTGCTAATATTCAGGGCATCGGGAATATGGATAAAGAGTAAAATGTACAGAAATTCTTTCATCATTTCTAACTGTCTAAAATTATGTCAAGGTTAAAATTAAAAATCAGAAGAACACAAAAACTTCAGATTGAAATTAAGTGACCATTGTATCCAAGGTGAGGTTTAGTTCAAAATGAGTTGATATTTTAGCTTGTGCTGGAAAGTATACAATTGCCTTTCTATAATTGAAATTGTATTAGTTTCACAGGCTTCTCATGATCCAAAGGCCCCAGAATGAGAAATACTGCTTTAAATCATTATTATTGTCATCCAGATTTCAAGTTGGTTTTAGAAAAGGCAGAGGAACCAGAGATCAAATTGCCAACATCCACTGGATCATGGAAAAAGCAAGAGAGTTCCAGAAAAACATCTATTTCTGCTTTATTAACTATGCCAAAGCCTTTGACTGTGTGGATCACAATAAACTGTGGAAAATTCTGAAAGAGATGGGAATACCAGACCACCTGACCTGCCTCTTGAGAAATCTGTATGCAGGTCAGGAAGCAATAGTTAGAACTGGACATGGAACAACAGACTGGTTCCAAATAGGAAAAGGAGTACATCAAGGCTGTATATTGTCACCCTGCTTATTTAACTTCTATGGAGAGTACATCATGAGAAACGCTGGACTGGAAGAAACACAAGCTGGAATCAAGATTGCCGGGAGAAATATCAATCACCTCAGATATGCAAATGACACCACCCTTATGGCAGAAAGTGAAGAGGAGCTAAAAAGCCTCTTGATGAAAGTGATAGTAGAGAGTGAAACAGTTGGCTTAAAGCTCAACATTCAGAAAACGAAGATCATGGCATTCGGACCCATCACTTCATGGGAAATAGATGGGAAACAGTGGAAACAGTGTCAGACTTTGTTTTTGGGGGCTCCAAAATGACTGCAGATGGTGACTGCAGCCATGAAATTAAAAGACGCTTACTCCTTGGAAGAAAAGTTATGACCAACCTAGATAGTATATTCAAAAGCAGAGATATTACTTTGCCGACTGAGTTCCATCTAGTCAAGGCTATGGTTTTTCCAGTGGTCATGTATGGATGTGAGAGTTGGACTGTGAAGAAGGCTGAGTGCCGAAGAATTGATGCTTTTGAACTGTGGTATTGGAAAAGACTCTTGAGAGTCCCTTGGACTGCAAGGAGATCCAACCAGTCCATTCGGAAGGAGATCAACCCTGGGATTTCTTTGGAAGGACTGATGCTAAAGCTGAAACTCCAGTACTTTGGTCACCTCATGGGAAGAGTTGACTCATTGGAAAAGACTCTGATGCTGGGAGGGACTAGGGGCAGGAGGAGAAGGGGACGACCAAGGATGAGATGGCTGGATGGCATCACGGACTCGATGGACGTGAGTCTGAGTGAACTGCGGGAGTTGGTGATGGACAGGGAGGCCTGGCGTGCTGTGATTCATGGGGTCGCAGAGTCGGACACGACTGAGCAACTGAACTGAACTGAAAACTTTTATAGTGTCTTAGAGGAATTATGCCTCTGCAAAGTTGACTATTTGCTTGCACATTGCTTTTAATGTTTCATCAAAGAAGTTTAACAAACCCTTTTTGAATTGCAATGCTGCTGCTGCTGCTAAGTCGCTTCAGTCGTGTCCGACTCTGTGCGACCCCATAGAGGGCAGCCCACCAGGCTCCCCCGTCCCTGGGATTCTCCAGGGAAGAGCACTGGAGTGGGTTGCCATTTCCTTCTCCAGTGCATGAAAGTGAAAAGTGAAAGTGAAGTCACTCAGTCGTGTCCGACTCTTCACGACCCCATGGACTGCAACCCAGCAGGCTCCTCCGTCCATGGGATTTTCCAGGCAAGAGTACTGGAGCGGGGTGCCATCGCCTTCTCCGTTGAATTACAATAGCCATTAGCAGAAAAGAATGCTGAGGTATTGACCTTGTTTATGGAACCCTTCTAAATTCACTTATTAGCTCTGGTGGGTTTGGGGGGTGGACTCTAGGATCTTGTTCTTCTGAAGGTTATTTTTTTCCAGAGATTTTCTCTGTCTTTGCTTTCTTCAGTCGTTGGTCTGTGGTGCATCCAGGAGTGCATGTGTGTAAGTTCTAATACCCTTGAGATTCTCTGAGTTTCTTGGGTAGACGGTTTGTAATTTTTCATTAATTATGAAAATTGTTTCTTCAAATGAGTCTTCATGCCTGTTTTCGCTCTTTTTTCCCTCTGCTGCTGCTGAGTCGCTCAGTCGTGTCTGACTCTGTGCGACCCCATAGACGGCAGCCCACCAGGCTCCCCCATCCCTGGGATTCTCCAGGCAAGAACACTGGAGTGGGTTGCCATTTCCTTCTCCAATGCATGAAAGCGAAAGGTGAAAGTGAAGTCACTCAGTCGTGTCCAACTCTTAGCGACCCCATGGACTGCAGCCTACCAGGGATCCTACTATTCGAAAGCAATTCTACTATTCTACTATTCGAATAGTAGAATCCTCCGTCCATGGGATTTTCCAGGCAAGAGTACTGGAGTGGGGTGCCATCGCCTTCTCCCTTTTCCCTTATAAGACTCCAATTTCATGTGTGCCGACAATTTGATATAGCCTCACAGCCCTTACATGCTCCGTTCTCTTTTCTCTACTGTTCTTTCTCTTCATGCTTCATTTCGGACACTTTCTAATGCTTCAATTTCAAGATCACTAATCCTTGAAGTGGAGGTGCAATGTTGAGATTTTACTTATACATGGTGTTGCATTTGTTGACCAAAATACTTTTCCCAGTAAAGTTTCTAACTTTAAAATAAATATGGCATTTTATTACTGTCCTGTCCTTTATATGTCCCAGTTTTATCTTCTCTTAGCTTCCATGATCATATCTATTGTTTCTAAAACTGACGTATCTATAACCGGCTGTATTTACCTAAGAAATGTCTTCCTATATTAAAAATAGCTTAAGAGTTAATACTTTGTACCTAAGTTTGCTTTTTTGAACAACCTATGATAAATCTGCTTTTCTTTATCTTCCCTACATCCATCTGTTAAATGTAGTAGTTGTTAATGAAGGGTAGAATTTAAGAAAGTCTCATTTGATGAGTATGTTTATCCTATAATTCTTTTGTAATTTTTTAGATATGGCACTTAATTATATTAAAATATGTATCTATAATTCACTTGTTTTTATTTTTAAAAATATTTCTTTTAAAAATTATTTTGTTATTCTTATCGCTATTTTATATTTTATTTTTTAGCTGTGTTGTGTGGCATGGTAGCTCCCCAAGCAGGAATCAAACCCTCTTGTATTAAAAGCAGAAAATCCTAACCACTGGACTACCGAGGAAGTTCCACTTTTTACTTGTTGTTAAAAGTCCTTATGGCTTTATCTTGTTTTCTTCTCTTCAACGTGAATTCTTCAAAGCACAGACTGTGAGTTCATTTTCCTTGATTACTCCTTCATATAACCAAGCCCAGTATTCACACGTGGGTGCTCTATTTATGTTTGAGATGAATGTGGTGGCGGTTCTTAAGCTTTTTCTTTCTTTGGCATGCTTTCGAATAGTAGAATTTTTGGCGATGTATTAGAAGGCATTAGGAACATGAAGCAACTTGAGACAAGTCAACAGTAATTACAGAGTAATTGCTACTACGGTATGTACGAAGGTCTTCAGTATCTGTGCAATCATTTACAATTACCTCTCCGAATAGAAGTATTTATCGTCCTGAAAGTGTTTTGTTAAAAGTTCATCAAACAAAAAATTCTCGTGTTTTCTGTTGTTAGACTGACGTCGAGATATCTTTGTACTTCTTCCTGGTAGCTAGCTATACAACTGCCGTACTGAAAACTGCAGAATCCCAGGCTTTTAGTAATTCCATCCAAACCCACGCATTCACAGGCCTGACAAACTCTAGGAGGCTTTCCCTGGTGGTCCAGCACAGTTTTGATCCCTGATCAGAGAACTAAGGTCCTGCCTACCTCGAGGTGCCGCCAACAAAGCGGGACAAACTCTAGCTTGTCTCTAGCAGCTGAGGCCATATGAATAAAGGGGCCCCGGAACGTGCATTCATGGTCAGTTGTCTCTGTGGCCCCATGGACTATAGCCCATCAGACTCCTCTGATGAATTTCCAGGCAAGTGTATTGGAGTGGGATGCCACTCCCTGCTCCAGGGGATCTTCTGGACCCAGGGATCAAACCTATGCCTCTTGTGTCCCCTGCATTGGCAGGCAGATTCTTTACCACTAGCACCACCTGACCCAGGAGAAGGGAGCAGTGCCCCCACCAGAGACTGACCCTGACTTGCCCGGGAGTGTCCAGCATTCTCCGGCAGAGGCAGGGGTCCGGGGTGGCTGCTGCAGGGCTGGGGGCACTGAGTGTGCCAGGGCGTGCACGTAACCTGTTAAAGGAGGTCGCCATTATCTTCATCGCCTCCACCACAGTTTGGTCTCAGTTCAAACTACGGGGAGGGAACACAGCCCCGCCCATCAACAGAAAGTTGGATTAAAGATTGACTGAGCATGGCCCCGCCCTTCAGAACAAGACCCAGTTTTTCCCACAGGGGTCTCTCCCATCAGGAAGCTTCCAGTAGCCTCTTATCCTTATCTGTCAGAGGGTGGAAAGAATGAAAACCATAATCACAGAAAACTAATCAAACTGATCACATGGACCACAGCCTTGTCTAACTCATTGAAACTATAAGCCATGCCATGTAGGACCACCCAAGATGGACGGATCATGGTGGACAGTTCTGACAAAATGTGGTCCACTGGAGAAAAGAAAGTGAAAGTGAAGTTCCTCAGTCACGTCTGACTCTTTGTGACCCCATGGACTGTAGCCCACCAGGCTCCTCCGTTCTTGAGATTCTCCAAGCAAGAGTACTGGAGTGGGTTGCCATTTCCTTCTCCAGGGGATCCTCCTGACCCAGGGATCAAACTCAGGTCTCCTGCACTGCAGGTAGATGCTTTACCCTCTGAACCATAAGTTCCACTGGGGAAGGGAATGGCAAACACTTCAGTATTCTTGCCCTGAGAACCCCATGAACAGTATGAAAAGGCAAAAAGATAGGACACTGGAAGATGAACTCCCCAGGTCGGTAGGTGCCCAATATGCTACTGGAGAAGAGCGGAGAAATAGCTCCAGAAAGAATGAAGCCAAAGCGAAAACAGTGCCCAGTGGTGGACGTGACTGGTGATGGAATTAAAGTTCGATGCTGTAAAGAACAATATTGCATAGGAACCTGGAATGTTAGGTCCATGAATCAAAGCAAATTGGAAGTGGTCAAACAAGAGATGACAAGACTAAACATTGACATTTTAGAAATGTGAACTAAAATGGACTGAAATGGATGAATTTAAGTCAGATGACCATTACATCTACTACTGTGGGCAAGAATCCCTTAGAAGTGGAGTAGTCCTCATAGTCAACAAAAGAGTCCGAAATGCAGTACTTGGATGCAATCTCAAAAATGACAGAATGATCTCTGTTCAATTCCAAGGCAAGCCATTCAATATCACAGTAATCCACGTCTATGCCCCAACTAGTAATGCTGAAGAAGCTGAAGTTGAAGGGTACTATGAAGACCTTCTAGAACTAACACCCCAAAAAGATGTCCTTTTCATTATAGGGGAAGGGAATGCAGAAGTAGGAAGTCAAGAGATACCTGGAATAACAGGTAAATTTGGTCTTGGACTACAGAACAAAGCAGGGCAAAGGCTAATAGAGTCTGGTTAAAAGAATGCACTGGTCATAGCAAACACCCTCTTCTAACAACACAAGAGAAGACTCTACACATGGACATCACCAGATGGTCAACACCGAAATCAAATTGATTATATTCTTTGCAGCCAAAGATGGAGAAGCTCTATACAGTTAGCAAAAACAAGACCAGGAGCTGACTGTGGCTCAGATCATGAACTCCTTATTGCCAAATTCAGACTGAAATTGAAGAAAGTAGGGAATACCACCCGACCATTCCGGTATGATCTAAATTAAATCCCTTACCATTATATAATGGAAGTGACAAATTCAAGGATTAGATCTGACAGACAGAGTGCCTGAAGAACTAGGGACAAGGCTCGTGACGTTCTACAGGAGACAGGAATCTAGACCATCCCCAAGAAAAAAAATGCAAAAAGGCTTAATGGCTGTCTGAGGAGGCCTTACAAATAGCTGAGGAAAGAAGAGAAGCTAAAGGCAAAGGAGAAAAGGAAAGATATATCCATCTGAATGCAGAGTTCTAAATAGCCAGGAGACATAAGAAAGTCTTCCTCAATGATCAATGCAAAGAAAGAGAGACAAACAATAGAATGGGAAAGACTAGAGATCTCTTCAAGAAAATTAGAGATACCAAGGGAATATTTCATGCAAAGACGGGCTCGATAAAGGACAGAAATGGTATGGATCTAAGCAGAAGATATTAAGAAGACGTGACAAGAATACACAGAAGAACTGTACAAAAAAGATCTTCACGACTCAAATAATCATGGTAGTGTGATCACTCATCTAGAGCCAGACATCCTGGAATGTGAAGTCAAGTGGGCCTTAGAAAGCATCACTACGAACAAAGCTAGTGAAGGTGATGGAATTCCAGTTGAGCTATTTCAAATCCTGAAAGATGATGCTGTGAAAGTGCTGCACTCAATATGCCAGTAAATTTGGAAAACTCAGCAGTGGTCACAGGACTGGAAAAGGTCAGTTTTCATTCCAAACACAAAGAAAGGCAATGCCAAAGAATGTTCAAAGTACCTAACAATTACACTCATCTCACGCGCTAGCAAAGTAATGCTCAAAATTCTCCAAGCCAGACTTCAGCAAACAAGAACCGTGAACTTCCAGATGTTCAAGCTGGTTTTAGAAAAGGCAGAGGAACCAGAGATCAAATTGCCCACATCCGTTGGATCATAGAGAAAGCAAGAGAGTTTCAGAAAAACATCTATTTCCACTTTACTGACTATGCCAAAGCCTTTGACTGTGTGGATCACAATAAACTCTGGAAAATTCTGAAAGAGATGGGAATATCAGACCATCTGACCTGCCTCCTGAGAAGTCTGTATGCAGGTCAAGAAGCAACAGTTAGAACTGGACATGGAACAACAGACTGGTTCCGAATAGGGAAAGGAGTACATCAAGGCTGTATGTTGTCATCCTGCTTATTTAACTTATATGCAGAGTACATCATGAGAAATGCTGGGCTGGATGAAGTACAAGCTGGAATCAAGATTGCCGGGAGAAATAGCAATAACCTCAGATATGCAGATGACACCACCCTTATGGCAGAAAATGAACTAAAGAGCCTCTTGATGAAAGTGAAAGAGGAGTGTGAAAAAGCTGACTTGAAACTCAACACTCAAAAAACTAAGATCATGGCATCTGCTCCCATCACTTCATGGCAAATAGATCGGGAAATTGTGAAAATAGTGAGAGACTTTATTTTTGGCAGGTCCAAAATCACTGCAGATGGTGACTGCAGCCATGAAATTCAAAGACACTTGCTCCTTGGAAGAAAACTTATGACCAACCTAGACAGCATATTAAAAAGCAGAGACATTATTTTGCCTACAAAGGTCCATCTAGTCAAAGCTATGGCTTTTCCAGTGGTCATGTATGGATGTGAGAGTGGACCATAAAGAAAGCCTTGTGCCGAAGAATTGATGGTTTTGAACTGAGGTGCTGGAGAAGACTCTTGAGAGTCCCTTGGACTGCAAGGAGGTCAAACCAGTCCATCCTAAAGTAAATCAGTTCTGAATATTCGTCCAAAGGACTGATGCTGATGCTGAAACTCCAATACTTTGGCCACCTGATGCGAAGAACTGACTCACTAGTAAAGACCCTGATGCTGGGAAAGATCGAAGGTGGGAGGAGAAGGGGACGACAGAGGATGAGATGGTTGGATGGCATCACTGATTCGATGGAGATGAGTTTGAGCAAACTTCAGGAGTTGGTGATGGACAGGGAGGCCTGGCTTGCTGCAGCCCATGGGGTTGCAAAGATTCGGACACGTCTGAGTGACTGAACTGAACTGAACTGAGCACAACCTGGGAAGGACCCCAGCCCCTCTTAAAACGCTTGCCTGAGAAAGTTCTATGTGTCCAGGAGAATTTACTGTTTGTTCTAGCCCAAAACTGGTGATAGACTCCTGAACTCCCTTCTAGAGTTTACTAGAGAATGCCTGCGGTGATAAATCCTTTCTTTGCCCTTTGAGATGTAAATCTACCATCCGAAGCTGTTTCAGCAAGAACTTGAGAGCTGTCTCTTTGAATTTCAAACATCCAGGGAGATAAGTCTCTCACCCTCAGTCCTTGCATATGCATGAGTAAACAATTTTCTAAAATTCAATACAATAAGAGCTAAGTGGGTAAAGACCTAACTTGCCTCAACTTGCACCACTGCCTCCTGTCATGAGGATAGGAGAGTTTATTTGTCCTCCGGATACACTCCCATGAACAACTCCAGGTGTCTCAGTCACAGAAAGGCCCCTTAATCCTCCTGCAGTGCCTTTCCCTAAACACACCCAGACTTTTAAAAGTCTCCAGCCCTTTGTTTAAGGGAAGTTGAGTTCAGCTCACAGCAGACCCTCACCCTATTGCAACAGTATTGCTAGATATACACTGTCCTCACAGCTCTGACTACTGAACAGCTTTGTCTTTGACAATATTGTTTTGTATTGTGCTATTGCATAACTTGAAGTTGCTGTGGAAATGTATTTTACATGTTGATCCCAGTTTGGTAGCATTTCCACTCAGGAATTAAGCATCGGGCAGCTGCCTGTTTGATCTGTGTTCGGAAACAATGCTCCAGGGTCTCCTGTGTTTCCAACGCATCTTGTCTACAGAGGCACTGACTTGCCTTTGTTCCAGACTGTCTTCTCAAGGATGTTTGTGTAGCAAACAACCTTGGAAGATAAAGTTAGTGTCTCCCTTTGGAGCAAAAGTCTATTTATTGTCCAGTATAATAAACATGATATCTCCCTTCAGGGCAAAAGTCAAACGGGCTTCAGTTGAGTTCAGTCGCTCAGTCGTGTCCGACTCTTTGCGACCCCATGAATCGTAGTACACCAGGCCTCCCTGTCCATCACCAACTCCCGCAGTTCACTCAGACTCGCTTCCATCGAGTCAATGATGCCATCCAGCCATCTCATCCTCTGTCGTCCCCTTCTCCTCCTGCCCCCAATCCCTCCCAGCATCAAAGTCTTTTCCAATGAGTCAACTCTTCCCATGAGGTGGCCAAAGTACTGGTTTCAGCTTTAGCATCATTCCTTGCAAAGAAATCCCAGGGTTGATCTCCTTCAGAATGGACTGGTTGGATCTCCTTGCAGTCCAAGGGACTCTCAAGACTCTTCTCCAACACCATAGTTCAAAAGCATCAATTCTTCGGTGCTCAGCCTTCTTCACAGTCCAACTCTCACATCCATACATGACTACTGGAAAAAGGGCTTACTGCCCGTTATAAAAGATGTAAGTTCCCTGACTTTTGCGGAGGTTCTTCTCCTGTGATGAGCTTACTACGTATGTGTGTGTGAGTGTGTGTGTGGTTACTACGTGGCCATAGGTATGAGCCTGTGGGAATCGGGGCTCCGGGAGCCAGTGGCTTGGAGATCACAGAGAAACGGGATGGTGCGCCCTGGAAGTGTGGGCATAAACTCCACCTCGCCGTGGGTTGCCTTGGACCAGTGCCAAAAAGGAGACGGGAGGGGGCCTGGACACATGAATTCCCCCCTCCCTTTCGCCTTCCCAGAGGCCACTCCGGGCCACGTTTTGCCCTTGCAGCCCATTAAGGGGAACTCTGTGCACCCGGTAGGCGCATCTGCAGTGTGGCTGCAGCCAGGCACTCGTGCACCGCAGACCGTCTCACAGCTTTCTTAGCTCACTTTCTTGTCCTCTCCCTCACTGCCCTGGGTTTGCCTTCC
This sequence comes from Capra hircus, assembly GCF_001704415.2. NCBI lineage: Eukaryota > Metazoa > Chordata > Mammalia > Artiodactyla > Bovidae > Capra > Capra hircus. The sequence goes on from NC_030817.1 coordinate 2,735,895, forward strand.
CAGCTCAGACAGCCACGCCGTAGTCTTTGCCTCAGTATTTTTTGAAAATCCAGGCTAAGGCACTGGCTAAGTAAAGAGTAAGGACTACAGACTGTAAAAGGTTAAACAGGTAAAAAAATATGCTCTCGGGGACACATATTCTAGAAGCATTAATAAACGATTCCCCCAAATTCAATATGATAAGTGCTGCTATAGAAATATGTATGATTTTACAAATGTACTAGGGACATAAACGAAAGCTGATTACTTCTGAAGAGTGGGTGGGGATGTCACAGTGAACCATAGAGAAGGGGTGTGTGTTAGTTTGTCTGGTTCGCTGAAACAAAGTCACGCAAACCGAGTGGCTTAAACAATAGCAACTTATTGTGTCATAGTTCTGAAGGCAAGAAGTTCAAGATCAAAGTGTTGCTAGCCCTGGTTCTCTCTGAGGGCCATGAGGGAGGGGTGTGTTCTGCACCTTTCTCCAAGCTTCTAGTGGTTGTGGTGACCCTTCCTTGGCATGTGAATCTCTGCTTTCATCTTTACATGACATTTTCCCTGTGTGAGTGCCTGGGTCCGGATCCCCCTTTCTAATTTTTGTTGGACTATAGTTGACTCACAAAGTTGTGTTCGTTTCTGGTGCACAGCAAAGTGAATCAGATACATACATTGGCCAAAAAAAGTTCATTTGGGTTTTCTGTAAGATGTTACAGAAAAACCCGAACAAACTTTTTTTTTTAACCTATTTATTTTGTATTGACCAACAAACTTTTTGGCCGATCCACTGTATCTATAGCTATATATCTCTCTTCTTTTTCAGATTCTTTCCCCTTATAAGTCATTACTGAACGCGGAGTAGAGTTCCGTGTGTTGTACGGTAGATCTTTATTTTATTTACAGCAGTGCGTGTGTGTTAATCTGGAGAAGGCAGTGGCACCCCACTCCAGCACTCTTGCCTGGAAAATCCCATGGACGGAGGAGCCTGGGAGGCTGCAGTCCATGGGGTCGCTAGGAGTCAGACACGACTGAGGCAAGTTAGCAGCAGCAGCAGCAGTATATGTGTTAATCTCAACCTCCTCATTTATCACTTTCTCCCACATTTCCTCTTTGGTAACCATAAGTTTGATTTTGAGGTCTGCGAACCAGTTTCTGTTTTACAAATAAGTTCATTTGCATCATTTCTATTAGATTCCACATTGAAGTGAGACCATGTGGTATTTGTCTTTTTTTAAACATCCTTTTTAAATAAAGACACCAGTCATACTGGACTAGCATCCCACCCTATTCCAATAAGACTTCATCTTAACTAATTACATCTGCAATGATTCTATTTCCAAATGAGGTCACATTCTTAGGGACTGGGGATTAGGACTTCAACGTATAATTTGGGGGGACACAGTTCAACCCATAAGAAGATGGTATATTTGAGCTGGACCTCAAATGTTCAGGAGTTTGCCAGGCCAACGAGAGCTGATATTACATACATCGTGAATGACACATGGGTGCGTGGAGTTTTGGAACTGTCTGGTTAATTTTGGGGAAGACTGGAGTCTAGTATGGCTGGATGGTAGAGCTAGGTCAAGGCAGGAAGGAAGTGACTGAAGATGGCTGTGGCAAGCAGGCTAGAGGCTTCGTGTGTCCCAGGGAGGAGGTGGTCCTTTATTCTGGAGCCCACTGGAAACTACCCAGTGTTTGTTGAACTGACTTTCGTTACTTCGTCCTAATTACAGTAGCAATTGGTGTGTGTAACTGTCATATCAGCTGGGACTTTGCTACCACCTGGAGGCTTTTAGAGGGCTGAAACCCCACGTCCACCATTTGTTGGTGTCCTGGGCCTCCCCTGCTCCCAGCCAGAAACTTTATAATTCTCTTCATGGAGTGCTGCTTCCGACGACATCAACCTAGATAAGAAGCCCTGTTTCTCTAGCTCCCATTAAGAAGAAAAACGAACACTTTCTGTATTTGGAAACTTTTAAGATCTGAGAGCCTTTGGAGAGGGTGGCACGGCAAAACCTGCAGCTTCCCGCCTCTCTGACTCCACTCCTTCGTCGTCTTCCTGGAGCAAGAAATCGTTTCTTGCTCCTCACACGGAAGAGCTCTGCAACATTCAGCTCCTCTGGGGTCTCATTTTCTGTGCCAAGCACCCATTTGAGTATCTTTCCCAAACAAATATCATTCTCTTCCCATGAGGAATTGAGGGGTAAAATTCTCTATTTTAAAAAAGAACTTAGAATATTGGAGTTGTATCACCAATAAATACACCAATAAATGAATACATATGAATACACCAATAAAAGTGTACATAAATCACCTATCGTATCATAAACTGTTATTATTTAGTATCTTTTGTTCCAGTCTTTAATATATTTCATAACTGGGCTCATTCTATATACCCACTTTTTTGTAACTAGATTAAAAAATTTTTGATATTACATTAAGGGAAATTTCCAGTGTTGCCAAAATCAATTTTGAAACCTAATTTCAATGGTTTTTTATTTTCACATGAACCGAATCAATCTACTTAAAGTTTCCCTGAGGTGGAATAGTTAGGTTTCTGGATTTTTATTGTTCTAAATTAGGCCATGGTAAATGTTTTGGTGCATGAATCTTGATCTACCTTTTAAATTATTACAGTATGACAGATGACTGAACGAGAAGTTACTGAGTCAAATGATAAGAATATATTAAGACTCAAGAGGCCTCCATTGCTTCTGGAAAATTTCTTGACACAGGGAAGTAGCATGCTCAGACATGATCTTTACAGATTACTCGTGTTGCAGAATCTAGGGGAAAGACAAGTAGACGCTGAACTGAACTATGGCAAATGGAGTTCGGGAGGGTGTGGTTACAGAGATGGGGAGGCAGTTCAGGGGTATTTCTAAAAATAGTCAAAAGGACTTGCTAACTGCTTATGGGAGAAGAGAAACAGTTGAAGAACCAAAGGAAACCACCTAGCTTTCCAACTTAGCGTGGAATACTGCCAGGGAGCATATTGATGTTTCTAATAGAGAAAAAGACTCGATAGCAAGGTGTATAGATATGTAGAAGAGGATAGTTTGGCTTGCAGCTTTTTTTGTTTGAATAACATACTCATTTTTAATGGCTTTCAGTGCCCTCTAACAGACATTTGGGATGATGTTTATTGGTAGGGGGAAAAATCTGTAATTTTTCTTGCCCAAAATATGCAGCTAGCTTTAGAATTCTCATAAAGAAGGGCACTGGGGTGGCAACCTGGTTAGGAGGAGTCTTGTCTTAAAGCTGCATTTTTTTTTTAAGGCAAACATCTGTTTTGTTTTTGCTTTAATTTAGATTGCATGCAGACTTAGTTACGTAAACGGAGGTTGGAGAATATTAAAGCTTCCAAGTCAGCCCTGGATAGCTACTGCTGGCATCCACTCCTTCTCATTCTAGCGCTATAACTCCAGTTTTCCTAGGAGGAATCACCCCTCTTCCACGCTCCCTTCCTGTGGTTTTAGCGCACCTGGCGCTACTCTGTGGTGCCAAGGGTGGGCAGCCAATCAGTGCCAATGGCGTTGAAGTCAAGGAGTTTCCAGGAGAACTGCTGAAAAACTCTTTCCACAGGGGTGTCTTTTTTCAAAAAATGAAATTTATCTTAATTGGAGTATAATTAGTTTACAATATTGCGATGGTTTTTGCCATACACCAACAGGAATCAGCCATGGGTGCACATGTGTCCCCCATCCTGAACCCCCTCCCACCTCCCTCCCCACCCCATCCCTCTGGCTTGACCCCAAACACAGGCTTTGAGTGCCCAGCTTCATGCATTTAACTTGCACTGGTCATCTATTTTACATATGGTAATACACAGGTTTCCACGCTATGCTCTCAAATCTGTCCACCTTCACCTTCTCCCACAGAGTCCAAAAGTCTGTTCTTTACATCTGTGTCTCTTTTGTTGCCTTGCATAAAGGATCATTGTTACTGTCTTTCTAAATTCCATATATATGTGTTAGTATACTGTATTGGTGTTTTTCTTTCTGGCTTACTTCACTCTGTATAATCGGCTCCAGTTTCATCCACCTCATTAGAACGGATTCAAATGTATTCTTTTTAATGGCTGGGTAATACTCCATTGTGTATACGTACCACAGCTTTCTTATCCATTCATCTGCTGATGGACATCTAGGTTGCTTCCATGTCCTGGCCATTATAAACACTGCTGCGATGAACACTGGGGTACACGTGTCTCCTTCAATTCTGGTTTCCTCGGTGTGTATGCCCAGCAGTGGGATTGCTGGGTCATAAGGCAGTTCTGTTTCCAGTTTTTTAAGGAATCTCGACACGGTTCTGCATAGTGGCTGTACAGTTTGCATTCCCACCAACAGCGTAAGAGGGTTCCCTTTTCTCCACACCCTCTCCGGCATTTATTGTGCGTAGACTTTTTTGATGACTGCCATTCTGACCAGCGTGAGATGATACCTTATTGTGGTTTTGATTTGCATTTCTCTAATAATGAGTGATCTTGAGCATTTTTCATGAGTGTATTAGCCATCTGCATGTCTTCTCTGGAGAAATGTCCGTTTGGTCCTTTGGTCCACTTTTTGATTGGGTCGTTTTTCTGGTATTGAGCTGCATGAACTCCCACAGGGATTTCTGAGAGAAGATGGTAGAACTGGACCTGCTGGCCCCTCTCTTGCCTTCTGGCAATGGCGTCAACTCAAAAGAAATTTGAACTGGGTTTATGCCTGGTTCTGATGGCATCTTGAGCCCCTAAGATCCAAGTGCTTTGATGCCAGTTCTAGTCTCAGTCCTTTTTGACATTAAAATTCCATTTTTATCTAAAGCCATTTTGAGTAGGTTTCGGTCACATATAACTGAAAAAGTTCTTACTAATACAGTATTGGAGATCAGAAGAAGGTTCGAGTTTTCAAAAGCTTCAACTATTCAAGATAAAACTAAAAGGAACTCTATTGTGACTACACAAGTATTCTTTTTAAAATTTAATGGTTGACAAATAAGTATGAAACACCTATTGTAGTGCCAGGCACTATGTTAGGCTCTGTACATAAAACAGGTTAAAGCTATGGTTACAGAAGCACTTTATGCACAGCACATTAAAAATCAAATCATCATAATCCATAAGTTGGCTGAATGAGCTAGCTAGAATTAGTAGCATGAATTTTGCCTTCCAAGCTTTATATACTTTGTCTTTTATTTCTTTTTGTAAAGACCTGAGGGTAACTAAAATTGGCAGGGAGCAAATAAAAAAATTTTATTTGCTTGCATTTTAATATTTCAAATGTCTGGAATATACCACACTAGGGACTCAAGTTTCAAGGTATAGATTACCAAAAGGTGTTGCAGCTTCTATTTAAAATGCCTAACAAATGTGCAGCTGTTGACGTGTAGAATTTAGGGATCTTTCTCCTGCATCCTTTTTTGCATTCTTTCGAAACGTACAGATATGAAAGCATACCTAGCAATAAAAGGTTGATTAAGCTTTCTGATGTGGCACTGGTAAAAACATTATATAAAAAGTAAGGGTAAGAACTAATCGGGGTTTTTCTCTCTGTCATTCAGCAATGGTTTACTCTTTAGCCACCCTTCTGCCTCAGCTGTCTCTTTCGGTCTTGAGTTGTCAGTTGAAGATTGTTTAATTAAGAATGTTTTTGCTTCACACTCCACCCTTGGGTCATTGAAGATTGCAATGGAAAATATAATAATGGAAAGATTATTTAGCTCTGTTATTAATATGATGCTTAAATATATAACATGGGATCCATGAGAGTGTACTGAAAAAAATCTGAAACGTGGAAAAAAATACTTCTTATTCCTCACCATCCTACATCTCATAAAAACTACATGTAACCAGCAATGAATGTGCCACAATTATACCGTAACAAAATATTTCATCTTTTCTAAGTTCACTGTCTAAATTTAAATAGCCAATGACATTTCCTTTTTCCCACCAGGGATTTTCAAGGAACTCAGTAGTGAGTTAGCAAACACATTATTTAAAAAAAATAAAAACAACACAAATACTTATGACAAAAAGAAATTGGGTATGCCCTTGTCCAGGGAACCCCACACAGGTTGTTTTATGTCTTCAGAGTGACTTCTCAAGCCTGAGTTCTTTCTTCTTCACAGGTGTCAGAAGCCTACTCTGCAGTCCCCTTCTCTTCATTCTTGTCATCCCAAGCCAAAGACAAGCTGTTGAGTGTGGCACATTTCCCCCAGGCTTGCTCACCTTCCCCTTCTAATTTTTGGCTACCCTCATTACAAGAGTTTTGATGGAAGATATTTTTCATATACTGAAGTATGGCAAAATTATTCCGGCTTACATATGATTAAACTTAAACCTTATGCTAACTAGAGCAGTCTGTTTTGTGCATCACCGACTCGGTGGACATGAGTTTGGGTAGGCTCCAAGAGTTGGTGACGGACAGGGAAGCCTGGTGTACTGCAGTCCATGGGGTCATAAAAAGTCAGACATGACTGAGTGACTGAACTGAAGTGAAACATGCATTGTACATCTGCTTTAACCATTAAAGGAAAGAATTTTTTATGGAGAATAAAGCGGAGGTTCTTTAAAAGGCTAAAAGTAGAATGACCATGCGAGCTTGCATGCTAAGTTGCCTACGTCATGTCTGACTCTTTGCGACCCCATGGACTGTGGCTCACCAGGCTCCTCTGTCCATGGGATTCTCCAGGCAAGAATACTGGAATGGATTGTCGTGCCCTCCTCCAGATCTTCCTGACCCAAGGGTAGAACCCATGTCTCTTTGTCTCCTGTATTTGCAAGTATGTTCTTTACCACTAGCACAACCTGGAAAGCCCAGAATGACCGTATGACCCAGTAACCCTGCTCCTAGGCACGTATCTGGAGAAAACCATAATTCAAAAAGATACATGCACCCCAATGTTCACTGCAGCACCATTTACAATAGCCAGGACATGGAAGTCACCTAATGTCGATCAACAAAGGAATGGATAAGGATGCGGTGTACATATTCAACAAGTTTGATGGAGGAGGAGAAGGGGACGACAGAGGATGAGATGGTTGGGTGGCACCACCGAATCAACGGACATGAGTTTGGGCAAACTCCTGGACATGGTGAAGAACAGGGAAGCCTGGCATGCTGCAGCCCATGGAGTCACAAAGAGTCAGACATGATTGAACAACAGTACATATGCAATGGAATATTGCTGCTGCTGCTGCTGCTGAGTCGCTTCAGTCGTGTCCAACTCTGTGCAACCCCATAGACGGCAGTCCACCAGGCTCCCCCATCCCTGGGATTCTCTAGGCAAGAGAGTAGGTTGCCATTTCCTTACTCAGCCATAAAAAGGAACAAAACTGTGCCATTTTCAGGGATGTGGATGGACATAGAGACTGTCCTATAAAGTATGCCAGAAAAAAAAACAAATATTGTACATAATGCATATGCATGGAATCTAGAAAAATAGTACAGCCGAACCCATTTGGAAAGCAGAAACAGACCGAGGTGTAGAGAACAAACTTATGGACACCAAGAGAAAAATCGGGGGGGATGACTGGGAGACTGGAATTGCCGTATATACACCACTCTGTATAAGATGGGTGACTAATGAATGGCACAGGGGGAAAAAAGGCACAGTCTGTTTTTAGGGCATATATTAAGTTAACCTTAAGAACACATTTCAATATACGGTGGTGGTGGTTCAGTCATCTCTAAGTCTTGGCCAACTCTCTTGAAACCATGAACTGCAGCCTGCAAGGCTCCTCTGTCCATGGGATTTCCTAGGCAAGAATACTGGAGTGGGTTGCCGTTTCCTCTCTAGGGGTTCTTCCTGACCCAGGGATTGAATCTGTGTCTCCTGCATTGCAGGCGGTCTTCTGCACTGCAGGCAGATTCTTTACCACTGAGCCACCAGGGGAGCCCCTTCAGTATACAGTAGGTGCATACAAACACCATTTGACTCCGCTTATATGAGGTAACTAGGATAGTCATATTCATAGAGTCAGAAAGTACAGCGATAGATGCCAGAGGCAGGGGTGGGGAGGGGGGATGGGGACTTAGTTTTAGATGGGAACAAAGTTTCAGTTCAGGAGAATAAAAAACCCCAGAGATGGATGATGGTGGGAGTCGCACAATGTGAGTGTACTTGGTGCCCCTGAACCGGACAGTTAACTGTGGTTAAAATTGTTTACATTATGTGACTTCTATCACAATTAAAATGTTTAAAAATAAAAAGGAATAATTGTGGTTCAAGCATCCAAAGTGGAGCTGGGTGGCCATTGTGGATGTGGTTTCAGATATGTTCCTCCATCCCTGAGAACTTGAATTTTCTGAACTGTATCAGTTTCAAGGACACCGCCAATCAGTCTCAAAACAATATCTGCTAGCAACTGCCAGCTAGAACCCTACGTTCCCAAGGTCTCCCCTGGTAACCAAGCAACCATTTTGAACCCAACCAATCCATGCTTGCCAAGAACCCTTACTCCTTTCCAGCGCCAATCCTAGTCCTTGACAATTTATGTAATTTTAGTTTTTGCCCGTATAAGCCTCCTCCATTTTGTAGTAGCCCGCTTAGCTCCTCTGTCCATGGGATTATCCTGGCAAAACTATTGGAGTGGGTAGCCATCTTCTTCTCCAGGGGATCTTCCTAACCCAGGGACGGAACCTGCATCTTCAGCTCTCCAAGCGGATTCCTTACCGCTGAGCCACCAGGGAAGCCCTCTTCTGTAGTCCAGGGAAGTACAATTCAAGTGCTTCTTGGATCTGTGTATCCCAGGCTATCGTCCTCAGTTTGGCTCAAAACTTTTCTATTTCTATTATAGATTGGTTTAGTGGCTAAGTCGAGTCTGACCCCTGAGACCCCACAGACTGTAGCCCATCAGGCTCCTCCGGCCGTGGGATTCTCCAGGCAAGAACACTGGAGTGGGGTGCCATTTCCTTCTCCAGGTATAGATTGGTATATTGATTATTTCCATTGACAGTTTTATAGCTAATCACCTGGGAATAGTAAAAATAATAAGAATTTAAAATGTCTAAAAGCTGGGAAATTTTATGAAGTGCTGATAGTTTTTCCTGCATTGTAGTTCCTGTTTTGTTAGATGATTATTGTGAACTAATTGGATTCCATTTCTACTTTCAACCTTCCTGGTGGAGTTCACCAAATCTACTCACACCTTCATAGTTTACACTGACAGAAATTATTTCCTCTGAAATAGCCCTTCTTTCCTGTATGTCAACTAGAAGTCATAGCCAAAACTGAAAAGGTATCCTCTTGTCTTAAATTGGTAATTTGCATCTTTGAGGAAGCAGAAATAGGGTAACATTCAGTCCAAGGTATGGATGCCATCTAGGAATCATCACCTCTTTCTTAAAAAGATGCTAGTTTATTCTAGCTTTTTTTTTTTTTTTTAAGATTTCCAAGTTTTGGTATTTCCCAAGGAAATAAACACTGATTTTTTTTTCCAGACACAGAAGATTCATACTTGTGTTTTATAAATTATTTTTTCTTGTTGTAAACCTTGGGGTTATCATTCTGGATTTAAAATCTTTTAAAACACTGACTTCAAATTATTTTTATAGGTACTGGTAAATTCCATGAGAGAGGAGGCATTCAGAAAACTGAGTAGGAGAGAACTGACCTAGAACTCATTGCTTCTAGTATTTGTGCTTACAGGCTCATTCTCCAGCGTCAGTAAGACTGAAGACATCCTCATCATCACCACCATTCGAGAAGTATCAAAACAGTCCTCTAAAAACACAAAATCAGGTACCATTGCTGCTGCTGCTGCTAAGTCGCTTCAGTCGTGTCCGACTCTTGTGAGACCCCATGGACGGCAGCCCAGCAGGCTCCCCTGTTCACGGGATTCTCCAAGCAAGAACACTGGAGTGGGGTGCCATTTCCTTCTCCCGTACCATTGCTATTTATCAAGAAATAGGATCTGGCGTGTGATTTTACGAGTTAAACTCTTCTTTTAGCTTTGAGGTCACGTATACAAATAAGAAAACGTGTATTCAGAAAGTCAGGTTTTAGTCCCACGCAATGTCTGCTACAGTGAGCACCATGAAGCTGCCAGAAAAGCATACACACGCACAAGGTAAAAGGAACGATTCAACAAGGAGGTTAACATCCTGGTGTTGATTCTCCCCGCATAAGTGTAGTTCTGGCCGAGGACGGGGGCCTGGTGAGACCGACAGGCGCTCTGCAGCAGCAGGGGACAAGGGCGGCCGAGAGTCCGCCCGGAGCCGGAGCGGGATGCGATCAGGGCAGCCGAGGTCATCGGTCCTGGCCGAAGATAGCCGAGCTAGACCCGTGCAGCTAGAGGCGGAGCAGGAGAACCGGGCCCAGCGACGGTCCCGGCAGCGCCCCCGCCGGGAGGGGCGGGGCGAGGCGCGCGCGGGCGGCGGGGGCCGGGGCCCCGGGCCTGGGCTCGGGGGCGCGCGCACGCCGCGGGTCTGGGCTCAGGGGTCGGGGGCCGTGCGGCGCGGGTCTGGGCTCGGGGGCGCGCGCGGCGCGGGTCTGGACTCGCGGGTGGGGGGGCGCGCGGCGCGGGTCTGGGCTCGGAGAGCGCGCGCACGCCGCCGGTCTGGGCTCGGGGGCGCGCGCGGCGCGCGCGGCGCGGGCCCGCCGAGCTGTGGGACGAGGCCGCGGCGGCACGCGAACGCCGCAGGGGGACCGGGGCGGCGGCGGCTGAGGAGTGGAGACGGGAGGCGGGTCCTCGCTCGCTCGGCTCACGGCTTGGGCGCTGCGGGCTGAGGAGACCAGGCGGCCGAGGCGGCGAAGGGGGGGCGCGCGGCAGTCCCCCACCTCACCTGACGGCCGGCGGCGCCCGCGGCCCTCAGCATGCGCCGCGAGGCAAGGGCTCCGCTCCCGCCCGTGGGCTGAGGCGGCGCCGGCGGCGGCAGGGAGAGGCGGCATGCGGCTGCCGGGCGCGGCGTAGAGGACGCGGCAGGCGGCGAGTGCCGGCCGCCGGGGGAGGGCTCGCTTCGCCCGGCCGCCGCCGCCTCCCGCCGCCGGGCGCCCGAGCGGAGCGGCGCGGCGGGCTGGGCGCCCCGACATGGCGGCCAGGAGCGCCCCGAGCTGCCACCTGCGGCTCGAGTGGGTGTACGGCTACCGGGGCCACCAGTGCCGCAACAACCTCTACTACACGGCGGCCAAGGAGATCGTGTACTTCGTGGCGGGCGTCGGCGTGGTGTACAGCCCGCGCGAGCACCGGCAGAAGTTCTACCGGGGCCACAGCGACGACATCATCAGGTACGCGGCCCGCTCGCGCAGGGCGCCGCGCCCCGAAGGGGAGGCCCGGCGCCGCTGTCCCGACCCTGCCCTCTGGGCACCGGGAAACCAGTGCCCTTTCCCGTCTTCGTATCCTGAGTCTGCCCCGCGGGTCGCTGCGATGGCCCCAAGTCCGCGGGTCCTCCCTTCTCCCTTCCTCAGATGGGTGCAGTGTACCGAAAGCTGCTGTGGGTTGCATTTTTACCCCTTGAAATCTCGTCGGAGACTGCTTATTAAACGAATTCTTAGAGCGCCAGAGGAAAGTCCTTTACCCAGTAGAGAACGCAGAAGAGTCCCGTAAGCGCTAGGCTGGTTCGGGGGAGCGCGGCCGGGCTGGCATCCTAGAGGGCACTCGGCTCTTGGCCATAATAACTCGTTGAGGTTTCACCGCCTGCTGTTATCAGCAGATAGAAATCCCGGCAACCTTCAGGCAGTTCATCGGACTTTAAAATTTGCACACCTGAAGGCAGTTTGAGGGTAAGGATTGATTAAACCCATCCACACACACCCCTCCCCCGCCCAATCATTTTAGGTGCTAAAATTATTCTGATTTCCATTTCTCTTGTTTCCTTTTTGGTAAAGCACTCCTAAATAAGTTTACTTTTTTTTTTTTCACTTAAATCACAATTTTGTCTACATTTTAATTCTTCTTTGATCGTCATCTTAAAATTGGTCCCAGTGCTTGTTTCCATTTCTTTAGTGAGCGGTGTATTTGAAATAGCATTTTCCATCAGTGTCTCAGCAGAACTTTTGTGGCAAATGAAGTTAAGAGCAGCAGAGATTATTTTAGACTGTTGATTATTGTCTCAAGCACAGCATATTTGTCGTTGATAAAGAGAGATGTGTTTTAAAACATTTTGAGACTCTGTGTATATGTGTTTTTAAGAGATTCTATGATTGGGTTTGATTACTCAGTTTTATCCCCCTATCTGTGTTCCACAGGACTTAAACTGTGCAATTAAAACCCATTTGGTATCATGTTTTGTAGGCAAAACACTCTGGTACTTAAATACCATAAATAAAGATCTGTTTTGCATGTCTGCACATTTATGCTCTGTAAGAGAGGGAGGGAGGCCTAGGACAAACAAAAGGTAGGGCAAGATAGAATAAAGATAAAGAGAGCAGAAACAGATTGTGGAATAGGAAATGAGGCAGTGTTTGGGGTTCAGTGTGTGTGTGTGTGTGTGCTTACATATATTATGTCAGACTCTTTGAGACCCCATGGACTGTAGCCTGCCAGGCTCCACTGTCCATGGAATTCTCCAGGCAAGAATACCAGGTGGGTTGCCATTTCCTTCTCCAGGGGATTTTCCCCCATGCAGGGATCGAACCCTGGTCTCCTACACTGCAGGCAGATTCTTTACCATCTTGTGTGTTATTCACCCCAAGAGTAGAATTTACCCCAGTTCTTTGTCTTTTTCCCTGATCCTTTCCGGTTTCTCTCTTCTTTTCCATGTGTTAATCACAGTTCAGGGGATAGTTAAGTTTATCTAGTGGAAACAGCCTTGACTGAAGTCCTCCTCCAGATATTCAGTCTGTTAGGCTCCTTTCAGTAGGTGGGGTCGGTAGGTGCAAAGGATGCTGAGGTGCACTTCTATTGTTTTTACTCCTTGGTAGTTGAGAGTAATATGGTATGAAGATCTTCTGAAACCGGATACAATTATTTTTGATGGGGTAAGTGATGCTTTGTTTATTCTTCCAGCAGTAATTTGAACCTATATGTCACATGGCTTGAATTTTTAAAATTGTGTTTCAGTAAACTGCAAGGAAGAGATGCTTATGCTTTCCTTTGGTGTACATAGTTGCATAACCATAGATGTAGTGTCTCAAAATGTTTGAAAATGACAGATTAGTCTAATTTTTGCCTTAATTAGATACTTGCTTGTGACTTTATGCAAATGATTCACCCTCAAAATAATTTATAACAGTAAAAAGTTTGCTTGAAAATTGCCATGGCAATTGCATCCTGAAATCGTGGCACAAATTTAATACAGTACTAAGACTAAGCAATCAAAGAGTTTGATTTCCAGTCAAAAACTGGAAATTTTGTTTCAAGCAATAATGGTAGAAATCATTCTTGTTTGTGAAAGTTCAACGTTTTCAAATTTGTTTCAATTCAGTGTTTGAAATACAGGTATAGTTACTACTGTAATTTTCCAATTATGTCACAACAGAAAATGAAATTTTTATAAATGGTACCGTGGTGGAAAACAATGTTGCTGTAATGTTAGCCTTATTAATAAAACGCCATTGCTGTATTTATCATCTGTTTTATTTTCATATTTTTTGAAACTTAGGTAAACTTATTAAATATAACTTAGTCTGAATGTAAGACTGTACCAGAATGAGCAAGTCATTGTCTTTAGGTTTTAAAAATGCAAGTGCCGTATTGGTTGGAAAGACAAAAGTAAGGATCATTTGCTTTCCAGTTCTGTCGTCTTACCACACCTAGCATTGCCAGCGGTGGTGCCACATGACTTTATCATTTTGTCTGTGTTACGTGTAATTATCTTACTTCTTTTTACTAGATATGTATGTATATCGTGTTCTTTCCTTTAGTTATATTTATTTCAGTATTACTGATTTATATAGAAATTTGTTTCACTGTCAGAATTTTAGTCACTTTTTTTTCTTATTTTCTATGTCCCAAGTTATATTGATAAAATTCTCTAGTTATTAAATGTTTGTTACAGGTTTAAGAGTAAGTTAGAGACTACTGGCAGTTTTACTATAAAATGCACATCTGTAGCGTGGTCTATATTTTGAAACTTTTGCCAGCTGTCTTCCCAATGGATACAGTAGCTTTTTAAATTAGTTTTTCTAGATACCACCCATCAACACATTTTTGACAAGTTTGTATTTGAAGTGGATGTTACTGATAGTTCTCAAAACATGTATCACCAGTGAAGACCGTTAATGGAATGTAGTTAACTTGGTGCATTTTGTTACTACTTTTTTTTTTTTTTCTTTAGACAAAATGAAAGGTAGAGTAGCTCGTCAATTGTGGCAGGTGGTGCTCTTGAGAAAAAATACTGATCAGGCTTCACCATAGTCTAGTAAAAGTGGTTTCTAACGACTCTGTACTTATAGTATGAAAATTTCATTTATTCAACACAAGTCAGAATTGTTGTTGGAAAAGCGTTTTGAAATATATGATGTTTCCATGGTGGGTCAGTGTGTTTTGTGTTTATGGGTTGAGGGCAGCAACTTTCTCAGGTCTGGCGGGAATCACCACAAGCCTACTGGTTGTCTACTTAATGTTTCCAGATATATGGTCAACCTGACTGATCATCCCAAACCTGACTGATCATCAGAATCATTTAAGGAGCTTTTTGCCATTTTTTTTAGCCTTTTCATGAGATGTACTAAGCTAGAATCCTCTAGAGCTGGATCCCAGAAATTTGTTTTTCACACAGTGCCCCCGGATGATTCTGTTTAGGAAACACATTGCCAATCTGTATCCCAAAACATGCATGTGTAGAATTATTAAATAAGCAGTTTGAGAAGTGGGTAGAACTCCTTCCTTCAAACTTGATTCCAGAATTTTCTTAAGCATTGTGTAATATTCAGAAGCCGTACTTCAGAAAGTATTAAGCAACATACAGATTTAGTAAAATGTCCCCATGTTTAAGTAACTAGAATTGGTGGTCTTAACTTTTACAGACTATATAATAATTTTTTTCTGTAAGATTTCATTTTGTGTGTTTGGATATCAAAATATTTATGGTTGTTTTTCAAATGCTGCATAGTTTAAGAGGTAAAATTAACATGTTTTCAGGCAAAGGTTGGAATTATATAGAATAATAGTTCAAACTATCATAAATGTACCTTAAGTGTATATTATTAGGGTAAAAGAGAAATTTTAGATTTGTATTATAATTGTTTCCTTTTTTATTTTATGATGTCTAATAGACAGATAACTAATAAAATATATTTTATATAAATTAAGGAAAACATATGGTGAATAAATTCTTAGAAACTATTAAGAAATAAGAATAGTTCCTTAGAAACGATCAACTTACTGTTCCTTCAAGGCTTTTCACTCATCCAAGAAATATTTATTGAACTCCTTCTTTGTGTCTAGCCTGAAGGTATTAGGAGTTAAACCCTGCCAGTCAAGTATAAGATTCCTGTGTGTACCAGGGATCGCATTAGTGTACCTGGGGTATGGTGTATGCGGGCGTATAACAGTTACAGGGATGTGTCCCAGTGAGTGGAACACCCAGGCAGGCTGGGTCTTGAAGGACAATGGAGAGGCAGAGTCATGGGGGAAGCGAGCAAAGGCACAGCATTCTGAAGAGAGGCGGTGCCGTATGCAGTGGTTTCATGCTAAGAGAAAATAACTGAAAAAGTCATCTGTACTCGCTGTCTTCAGCCCTTTTTCTCCCATTCAGTCCTGGCTCTATTTTATTTCACCGTTGCAGCTCTTGTCAAGGTCACCAGTGACCTCCACAGTGCTCTATCCAGAGGTCAGTTCTCTGTTCTCATCTTTTTTGATTTATCATCATCATTTGCCACAGTTGGTTACACCCACATTCTTAAGACACTTTCTTAAGTGGTGTCTGGGATACATATTAGTGTAAAAATAGGTATTTCTTGTTTTACTTAGTCTTTCAGCAGATATTTATTGAGCACCTATTCTTATTTGCCAGTGGCTGTTTTTAGCACTAGAATTACAGCAGTGAACCAAACAAGTGAAATTCCCAACCTTCACTGACACTTTATGTACTGGGGGGAGGTAATAAACAAGGTAAATTCCACATTTATGCACATATATTGAAATATGTATGTGGTATGTACATATATATTATTTTGTGTATATAGTGGTGTATCTGTCTGTGTGTGTGTAGATATATATAATATGTAAGGGCTAGGGGAAAAAAGCAGGAAAGTGAGACACAGACTATTGGAAAGAGTTTAGATAGAAGTTTGGGTAGGGGAGCCAGGAAGGCCTCCTTAAAATATAAATGTAACGCTTGAGTGGAGCCATGGAGGTGAGGGACTGTGCCGGGTGGCTGTCTGGAGGGAATGACGTTGCAGGCAAAGGACGTCACGTTCAGAGGCCTGGAGTGGAATGCCTCGTGTGTTTGAGGGGCAGTAGGAGAGTTAGAGTGGCTGGAGTGCAGTGAATTCCCATAAAAGCACAGAGTCGAGGTCTGATGAAGAATGGTGGTGGCACAGATTGGTTAGGACTTCGTGGGCTATTGAGAAGATTTTTTTGCCTTCACATCTGAGGGAGATTAGAAGCCAGTGGAACAATTTAATCAAATTAGTGACCTAATTTGAGTTAATGGTTTGACAAGGTCACTCTGGATCCTGTATTGATGATGGAGGGAGAAGTGAAAGATGGAAGCAGACAGACCACTTAGGAGACTTAGAAGAGATGTTGGTGGCTTGGGCCAAAGCTGTAACAATGGGAGCAGTGAGAAACCACTCGACATACTTTGAAGACAGAGGCAGCGTGACTTACTAGTGGGCCAGGTGTAAATTGTGACAGGAAAGAAGGTCAGTGATGATTGCAGTTTGGGGCCAGAACACCTGAGAATGGGGTTGCCTGTTAGTGAATTAGCAAAGGCTGTGGGGAGGGCAGATTTTCTGCTTTGGGAGAAAGGGACGATCATGAGCTGTTTTAGATACTAATAGACAACCAACCCAGAGAAGGCAATGGCACCCCACTCCAGTACTCTTGCCTGGAAAATCCCATGGATGGAGGAGCCTGGTGGGCTACAGTCCATGGGGTCACTGAGGGTTGGACATGACTGAGCGACTTCACTTCACTTTTCATTTTCATGCATTGGAGAAGGAAATGGCAACCCACTCCAGTACTCTTGCCTGGAAAATCCCGGGGATGGGTGAGCCTAGTGGGCTGCCGTCTATGGGGTCGCACAGAGTTGGACACGACTGAAGTGACTTAGCAACAGCAGCAGACAACCAACCAAGTGGGCTTGTACATTAGGCCAGTTGAACATACATGTCCATAATCCAGGGAAGCAGTCTGCGCTGGGATAAATTTGAGTGTTACCAGCATGTAGGTAGTATTTAAAGTCATAACCCTGGATGAGGTCACTGAGGGAGTGAATGTAAAGAATCTGAACAATGGATTCCCGTGGCCCTCCAACGTTTAAATATTCAGAAGATGAAAAAGAACGGACAAAACAGTGGCCAGAGAGACAGGAGAAAAACCGAGAGATGTAGAGTCATGGAAATCAAGTTAAAAACAGTGTTTCAGGGGGAAGAAAGTGACCAGCTGTATCAAGTCAGATGGGCAGCACTTCACCTTAGTGGAGATGTTAGCTGTTTTGCAGTGATCACATTGTGACCGTGACTGTTGAGGAGGCCGTGTACGGATGTTTATACGATCAAGGGAGGAGAGGGAGCGGAAAGAAGTCATCAGGATGAGTCATGTCATCACAGGTGTGCAGAACTGGCCTCCTTCAGGGTCTGCTCCTGCAGCTGCTAGTTTGGTTGATTATTTTTTAAATGGCACATGGCTGGTAGCTCTAGATACTTGCTGTTCAAAGATATAGTCCTTAGACCATCACTTTCGGCATTACCTCGGAGCTCATTAGAAAAGCAGTTCTCAAACCTCACCCCAGGCCTGCTGAATTAGAATTTTAACAGCATTCTCAGGTAGTGTTATGGGTTTGAAATATTAAAATTGTGGGTTTTGATATTAAAGTTTGAAAAGCACACTCTAGGCCAGTGGTTTTCAGTGCTGTCCTTTAACCAACACATTAGCATCACCTGGAAGACTGTTAGAAATGCAGATTGTCAAACTGCATCCCAGACCTAATCAGAAACTCTGGATGTGGGGCCCAACAATCCACTTTAATTACCTCCATGTGATATTGATGTATTCTGAAGTTTGAAAAACATTGCTCTAGATTCTTGATTTTCAATCCTGGCTGCATACTAGAATCACTTGGTGAGTTAAAGCAAAGTAAAACCACCAGTGCCTGAGTCTCATCCCTAGAAATTCCAATTTAATTTATTTAGGATGGGTCTCAGGTGTAATTTATTTGTTGCTGTTTGCGTCTGTCTTTAAGCTTCCTAGATGATTCCAGTAAGCAGCCAGGGTTGAAAACCACTGCTCTCGATATAGAAGTAATCCATGGTGGTGGGCAGGGAAGTCAAACTCAAAAAACTCGAGGCCCACCCAAATTTATTCATTTACTGTTATACAAGATCCTTTGGATGAGGAAATGGCAGCCCACTCCAGTATTCTTGCCTGGGAAATCCCATGGACAGAGGAGCCAGCCCAAGGGTTTGCAAAGTGTTGGACACGACTTAGCAACTAAACAATGGCAACAAATTATATCACAGTATTGATCGTTTGCCAAGGATTAAGACCCCTTTAAAAAGTCTGGGCCTATTGCCTAAGGCATATTTGGAGGTTTTTTTTTTTCTATCAAGAAAAGCAGTGATTAGTAGGGTTTTCCATTAATGGATCTGCCCAGTGTCATCAGTGGCTGAAAACATTTCATGTCTTTTCAAGATAAATATCTTGCATTGTCAGCCCAGAAAAATGCTAACAAACTGGGGACCCGGCAGGTTCACTTAATGGGCAAATCGTGTGCATCCTGGACAGCACCAAGTGAGGCGTGACCCAGTAGTTGACTTCAACAGACTGGCGGATCAGCTGCAGTCGGTTTGGCTCAGTGGTTTGGACCATGAAAAGCCCAGGAGCGTCTGTAAATAAATTTCCAATGTGGAGCCAGAGTCTGCAGTCAGAAATAGAGCAAATATCCAATATGCTAGTACTGAAGAGGCATATAAATGATCTCACCCTCCCCCTGTGAGGTTCTTAAGTGGGCAGTTGCTCCCGCGCCCTGGATGCACTCCGGGAGAGGGCCCAGCAGCTAGGAGGCTGTGTTCTGCAAAGCTTGGGACTGCATATTGCCACAGGCCAAGCATGGAGCAGCCACTAACAGCTGACTGACTCCTCTTCAGGCTGAGTGTCCTCCTTTGTGGATCAGTGTTCTTTGACAGCAAAGGGCTGGAAGGGGCTATACTGGGCCAGTGTAAACAAGCTGCCTTGCTACAGTGGCATCTATTCTAGTTATAAGGTGGCGCATGGTTTCACCATATTGGCCAAAGACTGCAAGAACTTACATGAAAGCCTTAACAGGTCCTGGATTTCCTGTCTGCAGTATCACCCTCTGTTGGCTAATGTAATGTAAAAATGGGTTGGATTGTTAAAAGATCAAGTGAAATATAGTGCCCACCTTAAAACACTGGTATGCTTATATCCATCTAAATTGGTAAGCTTGACAGGAAAATACTAAGAAGTCCTTGGAGTGAGAGGAGAGGCAGTGGGACTGAAGCCAGACATTGCACCTAGGATCCAGCTGCTCTTGAGGCCACAGATGGGCGGCATTCATCGCACCACCACTAAGCTCTATATATTTTTTCTTTTGGGATGAGTGGCTCATAAAGCTGGATTGGCAAATAAGTAGTTGTGATTGTGGGAGATGTTAACTCAGATTTCACTCTAAAAGTATCTTGTTCTTCACAATCAAGGAGAGATAACTGAGTTTACTTTAATACCAAGCTTGGGGAGCATACCGATAAAGCAAAGAGGTTGGCTCTGAGGTGAGAATTCTGGATTATATCATTGCCAAATTATGGATGGTATTCAGCCTCTTATTGGAGCCCAAACAAGGGGTCTACACTTTTAGATAAAGTTGACAGTGACCAACTGAGAGCCATCATCGAAGCTGATCCTCTTACAACTGCTCCAGAAGTTTCCCCAAGAACTCAGCATTGACCATTCGACAGTCCTTCGGCATTTGAAACAATTGGAAAGGTGATAAAGCTTGATAAGCCTCGTGAGTTGACCGAAATAAAAAAAATCAGCATTTTGAAGTGTTGTCTTCTGTTATTCTACGCAACAACAGTGAACTGTTTCTCAATCAGATTGTGACATGTGATGAAAAGTGGATTTTATATGACAACCGGTGATAACCAGCTCAGTGGTTGGACCAAGAGGAGGCTCCAAAGAGGTTCTCAAAGCCAAACTTGGCCAAAAAAGTCATGGTCACTGTTTGGTGGTCTGTTGCCCAACTGACCCACTAAAGCTTTCTGAATCCCAGTGAAACTGTAACATCTGAGAAGTATGCTCAGCAAATCACTGAGATGCACTGAAAACCACAGTGCCTGAAGCTGGCATTGGTCAATAGAAGAGGCCCAGTTCTTCTCCACAACAGCACCTTACCACACATTGCCCAACCAGCGCTTCAAAAATTGAATGAACTGGGCTACGAAATTTTGCCTTATCCACTGTATTCACCTGACCTCTTGCCAACCAACTGCCACTTCTTCAGCATCTGTACAACTTTTTGCAGGGAAAACACTTCCACCACCAGCAGGAGGCAGAAAATGCTTTCCAAGAGTTTGCTGAATCCCAAAGCACCGTAGGAATAAATAAACTTATTTCTCATTGGCAAAAAAATGTTGATTTTAATGGTTCCTATTTTGATTAAGAAGTGTTTGAGCCTAATTATAATGATTATAATTCTGAAACTGCAATTATGTTTGCACCAACCTAATAGTATGATATTGCTTGTGGTATTGTTTAAATTAGCCGCAGGATGATGATGTAACCATATCTAATCACCTCAGAGGCCCTATCTTTACAGATACTAAGATTGATTGGGGGCAGGGCACAATTCCCAACGTGGGGTGGAAAGTGGAAGGGTATTTTAAGTGTTAAAACATAGGTGATAACTAATTACAGAATCCATAGACTGGTCATCATTACTTGGTTGCAGTGTGACTTTTCTAATAATAATTATTAGTCAACTAATATTTAATAATTGATGAATTGATTATCAATTAACTAATAATTAGTTCACTTAGTCACATCCGACTCTTTGCAACCCCTTGGACTGTAGCCTGCCAGGCTCCTCTGTCCATGGGATTTTCCAGGCAAGAGTACTGGAGTGGGTTGCCATTTCCTTCTCCAGGGCATCTTCCCAACCCAGGGACTGAACCCGGGTCTCCTGCACTGCAGGCAGACGCTGCACTGTCTGAGCCGCCAGGGAAGCCCAATAGTCAGTTAGCCCCTGGACAGTGTAATAGCGCATGAAGCGCTGTAGAGGGTGGTGCTACTGACACGGTAGGAAGTTTTACCTGGAACCTGGATGTTAGATTTAGATTCCAAGTTGACATGCTCTTACAAAGGAATTTTTGCAGGCTACAAAGAGACTATGTAGGAGTCCAAAGTTGACATAATAAAGGAGTAGGAGAGGTTTGGTAGGCCCCCTCTTAGAAGGTGGCTATTATGTTTTAAAAATTGTTAATACCTACTTATAATAGAACATTGGAAAGTATGGAAAAAGAAAAATATTCACCCGCAATCTTATAGCTAGAGATATTACCGTTCTGTTTTATTTATTTATTTTTTTTTTGTCTTTAATTTGCAGTTGTGCTGCGCTGCCATTGCCATGTGGCTTTTCCTCTAGTCACGTCAAGCAGGGGCTGCCCTCTGCCTGCAGTGCACAAGCCCCTCCCTGCAGTGGCTGCACAGCGCAGGCTCCAGGGCACGCGGGCTTCCGCAGTTGCAGCTCCTGGGCTCTAGAGCGCAGGCTCGATAGTTGTGGCACACGGCTGTTAGTTGCTCGGCAGCGTGTGAGATTTTCCCAGATGAGGGATCGAACTCAGGTCTCCTGCATTGGCAGGAGGCTCCTTTACCACTGAGTCACCAGGGAAGGCCCTACTGTTGTGTTTTAGATTATTTCCTTTGAAGTCTTTATTTTTTAAAATAATTTTATTTATTTGGGGGCTTCCTTGGTGGCTCAGATGGTAAAGAATCTGCTTGCAATGCAGGAGACCTGAGTTCGATCCCTGGGCCAGGAAGATCTCCTGGAGAAGGAAATGACTACCCACTCC
The DNA here is from genome assembly GCF_001704415.2 of Capra hircus. NCBI lineage: Eukaryota > Metazoa > Chordata > Mammalia > Artiodactyla > Bovidae > Capra > Capra hircus. The sequence goes on from NC_030817.1 coordinate 2,757,990, forward strand.
AGGATTGTTGCCTGGAGAAATCCCATGGACAGAGGAGCCTGCTGGGCTCCTCCCCAGTCCACAGGGTCACAAAGAGTTGGACACTGAGTGACTGATCAGTGACAAATATTGTATTATCTGGTTGTGCCAAATTTATTTACCCGTTTGCCTGTTGAAGGACTTCTCGGTTACATCCACGTTTTGGCGATAATGAGTGAAGCTATAAACATCCTTGTGCAGGTTTCTGTGTGGACATAGGTTTCACTCCTTTGGATAAATACCAGGGAGCACAGTTGCTGCATTGTTTGGGAAGGTTGTCGTTTTCTAAGAAATTGCCAAACTCACTTCCAAGTGACTGTTCTGTTTTTGCTGTCTCACCGGCAGTGTGTGAGAGCCCCTGTCACTCGTCACCCTTGTCAGCCTTTGGAGATGTCGGTGTTCCTGATTTGGCCATTCTGATAGGCATGTAGTGGAGTCTTAGAGTTTTGATTTGCATTTTCCTGGGGACGTATGATATGGAGCATGTTTTCATATGCTTATTTTCCATCTGTGTATCTTCTTTGATGAGGAGTGTGTTAAGGTTTTTGGCCTACTTTTTAATTGGTTTTTCTTATGGCTGAGTTTTTAGCTCCTTGTATATTTTGAATGTTGTTGTCCAGCCGCTCAGTCGTGTCTGACTCTTTGCGACCTAATAGACTGCAGCACACCAGGCCTCCCTGTCCATCACCAACTCCGGAGCTTGCTCAAACTCATGTCCGTCGAGTCAGTGATGCCATCCAACCATCTCATCCTCTGTCGCACTCTTCCTGCCCTCACTCTCTCACAGCATCAGGGTCTTCTCCAGTGAATCAACTTTCACATCAGGTGGCCAAAGTAGTGGAGCTTCAGCATCAGTCCTTCCAGTGAATATTCATGGTTGATTTCCTTTAGGATTGACTGGTTTGATATCCTTGCAGTCCAAGAGACTCTCCAGTCTTCTCCAGCACCACAGTTCAAAAACATTGATCCTTCGGTGCTCAGCCTTTTTTATGGTCCAACTCCCACATCCGTATATGACTACTGGAAAAACCATAGCTTTGACTAGATGGACCTTTGTTGGCAAAGTCATGTCTCTGCTTTTTAATGTACTGTCTAGGTTTGTCATAGCTTTTCTTCCAAGGAGCAAGCGTCTTTGAATTTCACAGCTGCAGTCCCCATATGCAGTGATTTTCAGTTCAGTTCAGTCACTCAGTCATGTCCGACTCTGCGACCCCATGGACTGCAGTACGCCAGGCCTCCCTGTCCATCACCAACTCCTGAAGCTTGCTCAAACTCATGTCCATTGAGTCGGTGATGCCATCCAACTATCTCATCCTCTGTCATCCCCTTCTCCTGCCTTCAGTCTGTCCCACCATCAGGGTCTTTTCCAGTGAGTTTGTTCTTCACATCAGGTGGCCAAAGTATTGGAGTTTCAGCTTCAGCATCTGTCCTTCCAATGAATATTCAGGACTGATTTCCTTTAGGATGGACTGGTTAGATTTCCTTGCAGTCCAAGGGACTCTCAAGAGTCTTCTCTAACACCACAGTTCAGAAGCATCAGTTCTTCAGCAGTGATTTTGGAGCCCCCCAAAATAAAGTCTGTCATTGTTTCCCCATCTATTTCCCATGAAGTGATGGGACCAGATGCCATGATCTTCGTTTTTTGAATGTGGAATTTTAAGCCAGCTTTTTCACTCTCCTCTTTAATCAAGATGCTCTTTAGTTCCTCTTCGCTTTCTGCCTTAGGGTGGTATCATCTGCGTATCTGAGGTTATTGATATTTCTCTTGGCAATCTTGATTCCAGCTTGTGCTTCATCCAGCCTGGCATTTTGCATGATGTACTCTGCCTGTTAGTTAAATAAGCATGGTGACAATACACAGCCTTGACATACTTACTTCTTTCCCAGTTTGGAATCAGTCTGTTGCTCCATGTCCAGTTCTAACTGTTGCTTCTTGACCTGCATACAGATTTCTCAGGAGGCAGGTAAGGTGGTCTGATGTTCCCATCTCTTTAAGAATTTTCCAGTTTGTTGTGATCCACGCAGTCAAAAAGGCTTTAGCATAGTCAGTGAATCACAAATAGACGTTTTTCTGGAATTCTGTTACAGACATTCTCTCCCAGTCTGTGGCCTGTCTCCTAGTGCTCTTGCTTTTGTCTTCCACGGGGCAGAATTTTTTTTTTATTTTAGTGAAGTCCAGCTTTCTTTCTTTCTTTCATGGATCCTGTGCTTAATGTTGTATCTAAAAAGGCATCATCATGCCCAGGGTCATCTAGATTTTCTCCTATGCTGTCTTCCAGGAATTTTGTAGTTTTACATTTAGGTCTGTGATTCATTTTGAGTTAGTTTCTGTGAAAGGTGTAAGGTCTGTGTCTGGATTCATTTTTTACGTGTAGATGTCTGGTTGTTCCCACACTGTTTGTTCAAGGAGCCTATCTTTGCTCCATTGTAGCGCCTCTACTCCTTTGTCAAAAATCAGTTGATTATATTTATAAGGGTCTATTTCTGGGTCTCTGTTCTCGTTCATTGGTATTTTGTCTACTCTTTTGCAAATACCATATTGTTTTTTTTCTCTTCCAATTTTATTGAGTTTTTTTTTAATCTCATAAGTATAATTTTGTACCTTTTGATCATCTTAATCCAATTCCCCATTCCATCCCTTGCCTCTGATATCTGACCTCTTTTTCTGTGAGTTTGTTTTTGAAGTATAATTGACCTACAACACTATGTTAGTTCTTGTTACACAACATAGTGATTCAGTATTTCTAAACAGTTGAAAACGATCGCCATGGTAAGTCTAATTAAGATATATCACCATACAAGATGCTATGTAGTTATGGACTGCATTCTCCACACTGTACATTGCCTTCTGTATGTGTGTGTGTGTACTTAAGTTACTGATCTCTTAAGTTCAAACCCTTTTTAACAATCCTGCATCACCCCCACCAAGTTTTCTGTTTCTAGCATCATATTTCACACCTTTTTGTCACTGTGGATATAGATGACTCCATGACTTTTGTCTTTCGACCTCCTTACTGTGGCTCATTTACTAATTTTACTGCATGTTTGTCTTCACTCGTGAGATTTCCCCTTTCATGATTTTCATGTTTCTGTTTCTGGCCTTTTCTTTTTCACTTAGAAATGTCCCTTAAGCGTTTCTTATAAAGTTGGTTTAGTGGTGCTAAACTCTTTTAGTTTTTGCTTGTCTTTAAAACTTTTGATCTCTTCATAAAATCTGAACAGAAACTTTACTGGGTCATAAAGCTTTACCTACTTGGTTGTAAGTTTATCCGTTTCATCACTTAAAGTGTATCATGCCACTCCCTCCTGGCCTGCAGAGTTTCTACTGAAAGGTCCTTTGTGGGAGTTCCCTTGTACATAACTTGCTACTTTTCCCTTGCTGCATTTAACATTCTTTCTCTAATTTTTATGTCTTGGTGTGGTCCTCTTAGGGTTGATCCTGTTGGGGACTTCGTGTGCTTCCTGGACCTGGATGTCTTTATCCTTCCTCAGGTTAGGGAGGTTTCCAGTTGTTGTGTCTTCAAATATGTTCTCTGCTCTCTCTCTCTCTTCTCCTGGGACCCCTGTAATTCGAATGTTAATATGCTTGATGTTGTATCACAGGTCTCTTGAGCTGTCCTCATTTTTTTTTATTCTTTCTTTTGGTCAGCTTGAGTGATTTCCATTACTTGTCTTCCAGCTCACTAATCTGTTCCTCTGTGCCATCTAATATACTGTTGAGTCCCTGTAGTGTATTTTCCATTTCAGTTCCTGTGTTCTTCATCTCTGTGTGGTTTTTGTTTATCTTTCTAAACTTTCTGTGAGAAACTTCTGTTCATCCAGTCTTCTCCCAAATTCTCTGAACACTTTTACAGTCGTTACCTAGAACTCTCTATAGCGTAGCTTGCCTATTTCCCTTCACTCAGTTCTTCTTTGTCCCAACAGCATAGCCCCACTCGGTCACCAGAACTCTAGGGGTTCCTGCTACATGGGCTGTGTGGGTCCTACTGGTATGAGCCTCTGATAGGTATGGCTGGCCCACGTTCCAGTCAGTTGCCAGGCACTGACTTGTGTGGAGCATGCTGGTTACTGGTGGGCAGGGCTGAGCAGCAGCTGCTGACTGTCCTGGAGCTAGCGCTGGCCCACTGGTGGTTTGCGCTGGTTTCTGGAGTGGGTGGTTGCAGTGCTGGGGTGTCCCAGATATACTGGCCTGCAGGTGGGTGGGGCCAGTTCCAGCATAGCTAGAGTCTGGGGTGTCCCAAAAGTGGTGTTGGCCAGCTAGTGAGACTGGCTAGATCTTGGGGCATTTGGCTAAGGGGCCCAGGGTGTCTTGGAGTTGTTATCAGCCAGCTGGCAGGCAGGGTTGGGTCCTGGGGTCTCTAGCTGCAAGGCCAGTGGGTCCCAGAGCTGGTGTTTGCCTGCTGGTAGGTGAGGCAGAGGCCTAAGGGATTCTAGGGCTAATGCTTGTTCCCTGGTGGGAAGAGCTGGGGATCCCAGAGTTGGTGTTTCTCCTCACTGGTAGTGGGGAGGGAAATTTACATACGAGGCATGTCTTGGGCAGCTGAGTGACAAGGATATCTCCATACACCTGCCTGCTAGAATCTTAAGCATTTATATAGCGACCTTAACAGGGTACAGAGTCTCTAGTTGCCTGGGTTCAGTTCTTAGGTCAGTTGGTGGTCATGTCTTCTCAATAAACTTCTCCAACATTCAGATAAGTTGGGAAGAACTGACATCTTTTTTTTTTTTTTTACCCTAATTACTATCATCTTGATAGTACTGAGTCTTCCTATCCATTAATATAGAATATCTATTTTTTATAGTTCTTGATTTCATTCATCAGAGTTTTGTGGTTTTCCTCATATAGATTTTGTATCTATTTTGTTAGATATATGCCTAAAGATTTCAGTTTGGGGTGTTAATATAATGGTATTGCATTTTCAATTTCAGATTCCACTTGCTTACTGTCAGTATGTAGGATATCAATTAATTTTTGTATATGTTAACTTTGTATCCTGCAGCCTTACTATAGTCACATATTAGTTCCAGGAATTTTTTTTTTTTTTTGGCTGACTTTTTTGGATTTTCTACACAGATGATTGTGTCATCTATGCACAAAGACAGTTCTATGTCTTCCTTCCCAATCTGTATACCGTGTATTTCCCTTTCTTGTATTATTGCGTTAGCAAGGCCTTCCAGTGTATTATTGAAAAGGAGTGGTGAAGGGGGACATTGACGACTCGGACCGCATCTTTGGGGGAAAGCTTAGAATTTCTCACCATGAAACATGCTGTTAGCTGTGAGTTTCTGTAGATACGCTTTATAAGGTTGACAGAGAGTTCTTCTGTATTCCTAGTTTCCTGAGAGTTTTTATCGTAACTATTAGCATTTGTCTTATGCCTTTTTTGCATCTATTGATATGATCATGTGATTTTTCGTTTTTAGTCCATTGCCACGATGGACCCTCAGTTGATTTTTTAATGATATTAATACCTCAGATAGTATTCCACATAGTTGTGGTGTATAATTCTTTTTATACTCCTTTAGATTTGATTTGCTAAGCAAGTTACATTTGACCTGAAGCGTGAATTATCTGAATGAAGCAAGATTTGGAAGATCATTCTAGAGACAAAGACCTTTGAGAACATAATAAGTTTGGCCTTTTCAAGAGACAGAAAGGCCAGTATGTCTGAAATGTGGTGAACAAAAGAGAGAATTGTGGAAGTTGAGGTTTGAGAAGTAGATGAAGGTATGTATTGTAGAGCCTTATAAGTGCCGTGTTAAATAGTTTGGACTTTATTCTGGTTGTAATAGGAAGCTGTTGGGGGATTTTAACTAGGTGAGCTGTGTATTGTTTTAGGAGATCATTCTGGTTATGTGGCTTCCCTCATGGCTCAGAGGTTAAAGCGTCTGCCTACAATGCAGGAGACCCGGGTTCGATCCCTGGGTCGGGAAGATCCCCTGGAGAAGGCAATGGCAACCCACTCCAGTACTCTTGCCTGGAAAATCCCATGGACTGAGAAGCCTGGTAGGCTGCAGTCCATGGATGGGGTCGCAAAGAGTCGGACACGACTGAGCGACTTTCCCTTCCTTCCTTCCTGGTTATGTTAAGAAAACCCTGAGGGATGCACTGGAGGAGGAAGGGCAAGGGGCTCAGATTCAGGCTGAGGTGGAGAAGATGGGGGTGATGATGGGGTCAGTAGGACAGGCTAATAGAATGTATGTAATGAATTTGAAAGGGAAAGAGGGAAGGGTTAAATTTAGCTTCTTGGTCTGAGCAACTGAGTGGCTAGTGACGTCATATACTAGGGTGGGGAACTGAGGAGGGAACGTTCTGGATGTGTTAAATGTGAGTTGCCCACAGCACATCTTTTCCTCCTGGCTGGAAATACAATTTGGGTATCAGTCACAGTATATGTGGTTTTAAAACTTGGTTGGAAAAATTTAATGTTATGTATTCTCATGCTCACAAAATTGATGTATACATTTAATGCAACTCCACTAAACATCATAGCAGATTTTCTATGAGGTATGAGAATTAGATATAAAGTTATTTAAAAATTTATATGGAAGAATAAATCTGTAAGAACAGACAAGCCGAGTTAAAAAATAAAAAAGATATAATAAAAGAATAGTGAGGGGGAGGAGTGTTAATAGATACTAGAAGATACTAAAAGAATCACTCTGATAAATAGAATATGATTTTTCATGGGAATAGGCAAAAAGTTCTGTGGGACATAATTGAGAATACAGATACAGGTATGACAGAAATTTAATATATATTTAATATCTAAAAGAAATCATATATTTAACAAATGATGCTAGTTCAACTAGAATAAAATTGGGATAAAACTGAATTGAATTCTTTCTTATGCCACATATAAAAATAAATTCCTGATGGATTAAAGACATGAGTGAAAACAGTATTCCCTCTCAGTATCTCTTCAGTCAACAACTTAACTGTGACGGCCCTTCAAGTGTTCTACCACTTTTGGCATAAATGGACTAACAGAGATAATACTTCTACGTTATGGCATCAGGCAGAACACCATTTACTTGACACACTAGTTTTCAGTCAGAGAGGACATGATGTATAATAGATTTGAATCGTGCATCTTATTTGGATGAACCCAAAATATTTTGCCTTGCATACACCCATCACAGAAGGATGGAGTATTTTCTACATATTTTCATTTTGTGATACACATATATTACTTCCACATTTTGGAATGTTCTAATTTCTTTCTATGTTAATCTAAAGGTGCTTTCTGGGCTATTTGTGGGTTTCTAACTTTTTTTTGGAGATGGTTGGTTAAGAGTGCTGTGTTAAGTTTCAGGTGTACAGCAAAGTGACTCAGTTGTTGGGTTGCCCAAAAGTTCAGTGCGTGGGAAGCCCCAGACAGCTTTTTGGCCAACCCAATATATACATATATGTGTATCCATTCTTTTTCAAATTCTTTTCCCATTTAGGTTGTTACAAAATATTGAGCAGAGTTCCCTATGTAGGTCCATTTAAAATACGTTTACAATTCCAAACTCCCTCCCTGTCCTTCCCTTCCACTCTTCCCCCCGGTTACCCTGAGTTCATTCTCTAAGCCTCTGACTCTGTGTCTTTTCTGTAAATAAGGTCATTTGTGTAATTTCTTTTTAGATTCTGCATTAGAAGTGATATTGTATGATCTTCCTCTGTTGGGCTTACTTCACTTAGTATCTCTAGGTCCATCCAGTGCGTGCTTGTGGGCTAAGTCACTTCAGTTGTGTCCAGCTCTTTGTGACCCCATGGACTGTATAGTCCATGGAATTCTCCAGGCCAGAATAGTGGAATGGGTGGCTGACTCAGTATATATAAATATAGATAGATACCGTATCTTCTTTTGGAGAAGGCAATGGCACCCCACTCTAGTACTCTTGCCTGGAAGATCCTGTGGGTGGAGGAGCCTGCAGGTGGGCTGCCGTCTGTGGGGTCACAGAGTCAGACACGACTGAAGCGACTTAGCACAGCATTAGCATGTCTTCTTTTTAAAAAATTTTTTTAATATAAATTTATTTATTTTAATTGGAGGCTAATTACTTTACAATATTGTATTGGTTTTGCCATACATCAACATGAATCCACCACGGGTGTACACAAGTTCCCCATCCTGAACCCCCCACCCTCCTCCCTCCCCGTACCATCCCTCTGGGTCATCCCAGTGCACCAGCCCCAAGCATCCTGTATCATGCATTGAACGTGGACTGGCGATTTGTTTCATATATGATATTATACATTTTTCAATGCCATTTCCCAAATCAACCCACACTTTCCCTCTCCCACAGAGTCCAAAAGACTGTTCTATACATCTGTGTCTCTTTTGCTGTCTCGCATACGGGGTTATCGTTACCGTCTTTCTAAATTCCATATATATGCATTAGTATACTATATTGGTGTTTTTCTTTCTGGCTTACTTCACTCTGTATAATAGGCTCCAGTTTCATCCACCTCATTAGAATGGATTCAGATGCATTCTTTTTAATGGCTGAGTAATATTCCATTGTGTATATGTACCACAGCTTTCGTATCCATTCATCTGCTGATGGACATCTAGGTTGCTTCCATGTCCTGGCTATTATAAACAGTGCTGCGATGAACATTGGGGTACACGTGTCTCTTTCAATTCTGATTTCCTCTGTGTGTATGCCCAGCAGTGGGATTGCTGGGTCATAAGGCAGTTCTGTTTCCAGCTTTTTAAGGAATCTCTACACTGTTCTCCAAAGTGGCTGTACTAGTTTGCATTCCCATCAACAGTGTGAGAGGGTTCCCTTTTCTCCACACCCTCTCCAGCATTTATTGCTTGTAGACTTTTGGATCGCAGCTGTTCTGACTGGCATGAGGCGGTACCTCACTGTGGCTTTGATTTGCATCTCTCTGATAATGCGTGATGCATGTCTTCTTTATCCATTTCTCTGTCAGTGGACATCTAGGTTGCTTGCATGACTTGGCTGTTGTAAACAGTGCTGCAGTGAACATTTGGGGGCGTGTGTCCTCTCAGACCATGCTTTCTCTGGATATATGCCTGTGAGTGGGATTGCAGGATCGTTTGGTGGCTCTGGTTTTTAGTTTTTTTCAACAGTAGTGCTGTCCTTCGCAGTGGCTGTGCCAGTTAGCATTCTCACTAACAGTGTAAGAGGACTCCCTTCTCCCCACACCCTCTCTAGTGTTTATTGTTTGTAGATTTTTAATGATGGCCATTTTGACTAGTGTTAGGTGATATCTCATTGTATAAAATTTTTTATTTTCATTTCTCTAATAATTAGAGATGTTGAACGTCTTTTCATGCGCCTCTTGGCCATCTGTATGTCTGCTTGGAGAAATGTCTATTTCTAAAGGTCTTCAGCCCTTTATTTTTGATTGGGCTGTTTGTTTTGATGATATTAAGCCACATGAGCTGTTTGTAAATTTTGGAGACTAGTCCCTTGTTGGTCGCATCATTTGCAAATATTTTCTCCTATTTTGTGGGTTGTTTTTTTGTTTTCTTTATGGTTTACTTTGCTGTACAAAAGCTTTTGAGTTTAATTAGGTCCCGCTTGTTTGTTTGTTTTTATTTCCGTTACTCTAGGAGATGGATTGACAAAGATAGTGCTGTGATTTATGGCAGAGAGCCTGTGTTTTCCCTCTACAAGTGTTACAATGTCCAGTCTTACATTTAGGTTGTTAATCCATTTTGAACTTATTTTTGTGATGATGTTAAAGAATGTTCCAATTTCATTTTTTTTAAATGTAGCTGTCCAGTTTTGCCAGCACCACTTATTGAAGAGACTCTCCATCATTGTACAGTCTTGCCTCCTTTGTTGATTAATTTACCATAGATGTGTAGGTTTATTTCTGGGCTTTCAATCCTGTTCTGTTCACCTGTATTCCTGTTTTTGTGCCAGTACCATACTGTTGATGACTGTAACTTTGTAGTAAAGTCTGAAGTCAGGGAGCTTGGTTCTTCCAGCTCTGTTTCTCATTCTCAAGATTGTTTTGGCTTTTTGGGGTCTTTCATGTCTCCATATAAAGTTTAATTTTTTAAGTTCTAGTTCTGTGAAAAATACCATTGGTAATTTGATAGGGATTGCACTGAATCTGTACATTGCCTTGTGTAGTACAGTCATTTTTGACATTTAGTATTTGAATCTAAGAACATGCTATCTATCTGTGTCATCTTCATTTTTTTTCCTCTATCAGAGTCTTATAGTTTTTGGAGCACAGGTCTGTTGTCTCTTTCTATACATTTATTCCTGGGTACTTTATTCTTTTTCAAAAACATTTATTTAATTATGGTTGTGTCAGGTCTTAGCTGTGGCATGTGAGACCTTTCATTGCAGTGTGCAGGCTTCTCTCTGATTGTGTCGCGCAGGCTCCACAGTGCTCCGGCTCCGTGGTTTGTGGCGTGCAGGCTCTTGTTGACGCGCCCGGGTTTAACAGTTGTGATGCTAGCTTGTGGGATCTTAGTCCCCCACCAGAGGTCAAGCCCATGTCCTCTGCACTGGCAGGCGGATTCTTAACCACTGGGCCACCAGGGAAGTCCCAGAAGAGGTTGGATTTTTGTCAAATGTTTTTTCTGCATCTAATGAGATGAATGTGTATGGGAGTTTGGGTGTCCTTCATTTATTGATTTATTGATTTTTATTTATTGATGTACTATATTGGTTTTAATATGAATAAAACGTCCATTCCCACTTATCTTTCCTCTCAGTAGTTTCTCACTTAGTGCTCCTTGACTCGATGCTACTGTCCCTGACCATCCAGCTGCCCAGCCAGAAACCACGCGTTGTCTTAGACTGTTCCCTTTCCCTTACTCAGTTCATCAAATCTGTTGATTCTGTTTTTGGCCTCCTAACTTTTCTCTCTTTCAGTTCATCTTCCACCCTGATGCCGGGAGTGATTTTGTTTCTCCCAAAGGGGATGCTACTCATCTAAATACACTTGTAGAAAAATTTATGAAGTAGAAATTTATATTCATTCTCTGTCTTCTGCTGATGTATGTAAAGCACTATCAACTGTTTGGCCCTTGTCTTATCTTTAAAGACTTACAGACGACTTTCTGTGAATTATGAATGACTTTTCTGTTTTTTTTAAATGGGATTTGTAATTTAATGTTATCATAGGAGTTGCTTGAAGACAAAGAATTGGTCTAACTTTTATACAGTAAAAGAGTAAATGGGAGAGAGAGCTTAAAAGAAGGTTAATACCAAATGAGAAAATGGTGAGTGGTAGGGTTGATACTAATTCATTTCTGTGGTTCAGTTGGGTACTTGTGAGAATTCTTTTTTTTGGGGGCGGGGGAGTTTACACACACTGCATCATATAACAGAATTATAAAGCCTGTCCTAACTGCTTGTCACATGTACCATTGAAGGAGTAATTCTTAGCATGCGTTTTTATGGAAGGTATTTTAAATCCAAATTATTTTAAGTAGATAAATAATGAAAGTCTTAATTTTCACATTGATATAACAGCTCCATAAGCAGTTTTAAATCTGTTTATGATTTATTTTGCAGCCTTGCGTTGCATCCTGAACGAGCACTGGTAGCAACAGGACAAGTTGGGAAAGAGCCGTATATCTGTGTCTGGGATTCGTATACTGTGCAGACCGTATCAGTTCTGAAGGACGTCCATACGCATGGTGTAGCTTGCTTAGCATTCGACTTAGATGGACAGGTATGTTAGAATTTTTTCTCTTTTTCTAAGCTGTGTTTTAAAAATGTGTATTATAAATTATTGTAAACCTGTAGATATTAAATTGGAAAGCAATTGACAAAAAGCATTTGTTCAAGGTAGATGTGGGTAGATGGGGTGGGTGGTAGATATATATATAAGAAAAATAAGAATAATGAGTTTTTATTTCATTGTATGAAGAACTTTTCAGCTGAATTAATTTGTACTATAAAGGCCTAAGTGATTCTGAGTCAGTGGAACATTACCTGGTTGTTCTAGAAAATTTTACATATGACTCTTTTCCAGTATTATAAGAAGATATCTTAGAAAAATTAAAGTTTCTCTAAGTAGAGCTATAACCATTTAAATTTTTAGTTATTTATATATTTCTATTAAAATTAGTTGAAAACAGTGAGGTAGTTCTTATATGAGCTATTTTATATAAAGTCGATGTTCATAGCAAAAGACTAATCAGTTCCCAAATTACTGTTTACTTCTAGTCAGTGATTTTTAAAACACTAAGCCAACAGCTGTTTTGTGGTACTCATGGAACTTGTTATACCTAACACTTATTTAAGAAGTGGTAAGAAGTTATTTTTTGCAGATTTAGTTAATTTATAATCTTTAAAAGTTTTATGGTGAAATTAAACTTTAAAAATCATTTTAACTTTTAGAAGAATTTTAGTTGTCTGCTTTTTAATTCTTAAAATTAATTTTTTAGATCTGTATTTCACAGAAACACATTACATTTTGCTCTAGTCACTTGATAGCCAGTAGATATTTTAATATATAACTCTGAGGAATAGCTTCTTTGAGTACCATAGGTTAATATGACTTTCTGATAAGAGTCTGGTAAGAGATCTGTAAAATCTATAAAGATGTAACTTCTCATTTGCAGAAAAATGTGCTTCTAGGTTTAGAATCACTGGGTAGCGGTGACTGGCAATTCCAGAACCTTAATTCATATCCTGTTTTGCTATTATTGTCAGTTCCCTTAGTGTCCTCATATGAGAATTTCATTTTCCTTCTTGAAAGGAAGAAAATAATATTCTTTCCTTACTTTGCAAGAGATTGTTTTATGAAACAAACCAACAAAAGTTGTTTTTTAAATTATTTTCCAGAAGTATTATATCTAAGATGGTTTAACTATACTTGTATACTTTATAGATTTTTTTTTCTTAATTTTAAAATTACCCTTTCTAAATGTTTTGCAGTGCTGAGGAATTTCTCTTATATGAAATGAGAAATGATGCCAGGAGCTTTTACTAGCTGAAAGCTTTATTTAATTTTGCTTGTTTTAAGTAATTTATAAGAAACATCTTGGGTACGTGCATTTTATTATCACAGATCTTCATAAGAACATGTTACTTAAAAATGTAAGCTTATAAAATCATAATAGCTAAAAGTTATTGAGCACATACTAATTGCCAGGCATTGTGCTAAGCTTACATTATCTCATTTAATCCTCACGGCAACCCTATGAAATAGATATTATTATTATCTCTATTTTACAGATAAAGAAACTGAGACTTAGAGAGGGTAAATAACTTGCCCCAGGTTACACAGCTAGTAAATGGAGCCAGAGCGGGAACCCAGGTCAGTCATACTCCAGAGCTCATGTTTCTAACCCCAATACCCTACTGCCTCCCAAACATGGAATAAGGAGGTGATTATTTATTTCAGGAGGAATTCATTCATCTTAAGTACAGTTGAAACTCATAAGGAACTGTGATCAATTCAAAATTAAGAGTATTTCTGAAGTTATGCTAATGAGAAGATGCTTTAGTTAAGAAATTTGAGAACATATTATTCACTAATATCTATAACTCTTTGTGAAATACCAATTAGGAAATATTATCTAATTTTTTCATTTTTTACTAGATTTGAAACTGTAAGTGATCAGTTAAGATTTTTCCAGTGAATGAGTCTTCCTGTTGGTAGCATGCTGAATTTTCTTTTCCTAGCTGGTTTTTCTAAATGGATGAACTATCCATGCTAATACTGGAAGTCTGTCTTATTGGGAATAATCAGGGCATGCAAAGGCTATATAAATTCACATCAAACAGGGATAAAAATTTCATAGTAAATGAGAGAGAGGAGGTGTGAGGAAGGCATTAATGCTTTTATCTTGAAAATACAACCATAATCTATAAAAGCACATTCACACATTTAACAAAATCTAAGTTATAGTTAAAACTCTGCCAATTTATAGTATGAACTAAGAATAAAATGTTAATTTTTAACCTGATTTTGTCAGTTTTATGCTGATATAAAGTAAAATGCTTTACTTTGCCTTTTACCTTTGATTTTTGACACGTGATTGTGAAGAGAGTCATTTTTACAAAAATATTAAAGGAATTCACTGATTTTATTCCTAGGGCCTTTTAGTAATCTCTTAACATCTTGACATATCTCAAGTGCCTATTGTATTATTTTTGAATTTTCATCTCTTTTGTTGCTTTCCAGATCCTGATTTCTTGTAGCTTTTTATATGATTTGACCAATGTTTACTCTGTTGATTCCTAGATATTTTGCACGATTTGTGATTTTTACTTTGTGACATCTGTAACAACTAGTCCTCACTCAGTAAATATTGAAATCACAAGGACACCCCCCGCCACCCAATACTAGACTCTTAAGTTTAATTGTCTACTATTTGAATGTGTTTCACACTTGCAGAAACTCGTGGAATGCATCTAGTTGTGCCTATTGAGATGTTTTTCTCATTTGAGTATTTAGTGTGCCAGAACTTTTTAATAAATACAGCTGACCATTGAACAATGTAGGGGTTAACATACATATAACTTATAGTTGACCCTCTGTATTCACTGTTCCTCTACCTCTGTGGATTCAACCAACCATAGACGTGCAGTACTGTAGCGTTTGCTGTTGAAAAACATCCGAGTTTAAGTGCAGCCAGGAACTTCAAAGCTTTACTTCCAGTTTAACTAAAGACACAACCGAGACTTTCTTTGGAAATAGGATCAGGAAGGAATTTGGGAAGCTGGAGAGAGGCTTCTTTATCTGTTTTTCCCCTCCCTGTTACTTCTTTGTTGTTGTTCAGTCACTCAGTTGTGTCCAACTCTCTGAGACCCCACAGACTGCAGCACGCCAGGCCTCACTGTCCTTCACCATCTACCGGAACTTGCTCAAACTCATATCTGTTGAGTCGATGATGCCATCCAACCATCTCATCCTCTGTCATCCCCTTCTCCGTTTGCCTTCAGTCTTTCCCAGCATCAGGGTCTTTACCAGTGAGTCAGCTCTTCACATCACATGGCCAAAGTATTGGAGCTTCAGCTTCAGCATCAGTCCTCCCAGTGAACACTCAGGACTGATCCCCTTTAGGATGGACTGGTTGGATCTCCTTACAGTCCAAGGGACTCTCAGGAGTCTTCTCCAACATCACAGTTCAAAGCATCCATTCTTCGGCGCTCAGCCTTCTTTTATGGTCCAACTCTCACATCCATAAATGACTAATGGAAAAACCATAGCCTTGACTAGACAGACCTTTGGTGGCAAAGTCATGTCTCTGCTTTTTAATACGCTGTCTAGGTTTGTCGTGGCTTTTCTTCCAAGTTGCAAGCGTCTTTGAATTTCATGACTGCAGTCACCATCTGAGATAATTTTGGAGCCCATGAAAATAAAGTCTGTCGCTGTTTCCATTGGTTCCCTGTCTATTTGCCATGAAGTGATGGGACCAGATGCTATGATCTTAGCTTTTTGAATGTTGAGTTTTAAGCCAACTTTTTCACTCTCCTCTTTCATCAAGAGGCTATTTAGTTCCTTTTCGCTTTCTGCCATAAGGGTGGTGTCATCTGTATATCTGAGGTTATTGATATTTCTCCCAGCAATCTTGATTCCAGCTTGTTCCTCATCCAGCCCGGCATTTTGCATGATGTACTCTGCGTAGAAGTTTAATAAGCAGGGTGACAATATACAGCCTTGAGGTATTCCTTTCCCAATTTGAGACCAGTCCATTGTTCCCTCTCTGCTTCTTGACCTGCATACAGATTTCTCAGGAGGTGGGAACGTTGGTCTGGTATTCCCATCTCTAAGAATTTTCCAGCTTGTTGTGATCCACATAGTTAAAGGCTTTAGTGTAGTCAGTAAAGCAGAAGTAGATGTTTTTCTGGAATTCTCTTGCTTTTTCTATGATCCAACAGATGTTGGCAATTTGATATCTGATTCCTCTGCCTTTTCTAAATCCAGCTTGAACATCTGGAAGCTCTCAGTTCACATACTGTTGAAGCCTAACTTAGAGAATATTGAGCATTACTTTGCTAGCATGTGAAATGATTGCAATTGTGTGGTAGTTTAAATATTCTTTGGCTCTGCCTTTGGAATTGGAATGAAAACTGACCTTTTCCTGTCCTGTGACCACTGCTGAGTTTTCCAAATTTGCTGGCATATTGAGTGCAGCACTTTCACAGCATCATCTTTTAGGATTTGAAATAGCTCATCTGGAATTCCATCACCTCCACTAGCTTTGTTTGTAGTGATGCTTCCCAAGTCCCACTTGACTTCACATTCCAGGATGTCTGGCTCTAGATGAGTGATCATACCATCGTGATTATCTGAGTCATGAAGATCTTTTTAGTACAGTTCTTCTGTGTGTTCTTGCCACCTCGTTCTTAATATCTTCCGCTTCTGTTAGGTCCATACCATTTCTGTCCTTTATCGAGCCCATCTTTGCATGAAATATTCCTTTGGTATCTCTAATTTTCTTGAAGAGATCTCTAGTCTTTCCCATTCTATTGTTTTCCTCTATTTCTTGCCTTGATCACTTTGGAAGGCTTTCTTATCTCTCCTTGCTATTCTTTGGAGCTCTGCATTCAGGCAAGTACATCTTTCCTTTTCTTCTTTGCCTTTCACTTCTCTTCTTTTCTCAGCTATTTGTAAGACCTCCTCAGACAGCCATTTTGCCTTTTTTGCATTGCTTTTTCTTGGGGATGGTTTTGATCCCCGCCTTCTATATAGTGTTATGAACCTCTGTCCATAGTTCTTCAGGTACTCTATCAGATCTGATTCCTTGAATCTATTTGTCACTTCCACTGTATAATCATAAGGGATTTGATATGAATGGCCTAGTGGTTTTCCCTACTTTCTTCAATTTACGTCTGAATTTGGCAATAAGGAATTCATGATCTGAGCCACAGTCAGCTCCTGGTCTTGTTTTGCTGACTGTATAGAGCTTCTCCATCTTTGACTGCAAAGAATATAATCAGTATGATTTTGGTGTTGACCATCTGGTGATGTCCATGTGTAGAGTCATCTCTTGTGTTGTTGGAAAAGGGTATTTGCTATGACCAGTACGTTCTCTTGGCAAAACGCTGTTAGCCTTTGCCCTGCTTCATGTTGTACTCCAGGGCCAACCTTGCCTGTTACTCCAAGTATCTTTTGACTCTCTACTTTTGCATTCCAGTCCCCTGTGTATGATGAAAAGGACATCTTTTTTTGGTGTTAGTTCTGGAAGGTCTTGTAGGTCTTCATAGAACCATTCAACTTCAGCTTCTTTGGCATTAGGGGTTGGGGGCATAGACTTGGATGACTCTGATGCTGAATGGTTTGCCTTGTCATTTTTGAGATTCCACCCAAGTACTGCATTTTGGACTCTTGTTGACTATGAGGGCTATTCCATTTCTTCTAAGGGATTCTTGTCTGCAGTAGTAGATATAATGCTAAATCTCTTCAGTTGTATCTGACTCTATGCGACCCCATAGATGGTTCCCTGCATGGCTCCCCTGTCCATGGGATTCTCCAGGCGAGAATACTGGAGTGGGTTGCCATTTCCTTCTTTAAGTAGATGTAATGGTCATCTGAATTAAATTTGCCCATTCCAGTCCATTTAGTTCACTGATTCCTAAAATGTCGATGTTCACCCTTGTTCTTGAGTGAGTGAAGTCGCTCAGTCGTGTCCCACTCTTTGTGACCCCGTGGACTGTAGCCTACCAGGCTCCTCCGTCAGGAGCTGTTCCTTCTGTCTGCTTCTTAGACATCAGCGTTCCTATTAATATAGCTTTCTTTCCCTTCACCGCCTTACTTTATTCTCTTTCAGGATTACTGCATCATGACTTTAACTCCTGTACCAGTTAACAGTGGCCCCAGCTTCTCTCCGCAACTCCATATGATGCGGTGATTTAGTCACTAAGTCATGTCTGATTCTTGTGACCCCATGGACTGTAGCCTCCCAGGCACCTCTGTCTATGGGATTTTCCTGGCAAGAGTACTGGAGTGGGTTGCCATTTCCTTCTCCAACTCCATATAGCCTCCTTGAATGTCATATAGATATACCATTTATTACATGTTTAAAACTAAATTCTCTTTATTCTAACTCTTTAAAAAACAAAACTTATTCTTTCTCCTGGCTCTGGCTACTTCTCTAGTCTTGTCTTCTGCCACTTCCCAGCAGGCAGCTCTTCCCCTCAGTCACATCAAAGTACTAGCTCCTTCCTAAAAGCACCATTATCTCATCTTGGTATGCTTTGGTCTGAAATACATTTTGTTTTACTTTTCTGCCCAGCTGTCTCTTACTCTGTCTTCTAAGATATGGTTCAAGCTTTACTTTCACTGGAAAACTTTATGCACACCTGTGAGAAAGGACAATAAGGTACAAAATAATAGAAATCTAAGAGGGCAGTATTTGCTCGGTTGTTTCTACCTTTTCCTCTCTGCTGTTGCTTAATCTGTGGTTGCTGCTGCTGCTACTGCTAAGTCTCTTCAGTCGTGTCCGACTCTGTGCGACCCCACAGACGGCAGCCCATCAGGCTCCTCCGTCCCTGGGATTCTCCAGGCAAGAACACTGGAGTGGGCTGCCATTCCTTCTCCAATGCATGAGAGTGAAAAGTGAGAGGGAAGTCACTCAGTCATGTCCAATTCTTCGCAACCCCATGGCTTGCGGCCCACCAGGCTCCTCCATCCATGGGATTTTCCAGGCAAGAGTACTGGAGTGGGGTGCCATCTGTGATTAGGGAGGTTGATTTGGGCCATGCAGTGTTTATCAGAGCCACAGAGGAAGTGCTCCCAGGTCTACTTTGTCACTACCTGTACAGAGCTAGATGCTCTGGGGCCCTGCTGAGGGTATGGGCGGGCTACAGTCCATGGGGTTGAAAAGAGTCAGACACGACTGGTGACTGAGCACAAATCCCATCCATGGGATTTTCCAGGCAAGAGTAGTGGGGTGGGCTGCCACTTCCTTTCTTCTCCAGGGCATCATCCCAACCCAGAGATTGAACCCAAATCTCTGGCATCTCCTGAGTTGGCAGGTGGATTCTTTACCGCTTAGCCACTTGGGAAGCCTGGAGTTATAAGTTTACAGTTGTGGTTCACTGTGTGTAATCAGCTTAGTCAGAGGGAAGAGGCACTGATAAGATGCCCACTGCCTTGCTGACTGTTCCTTACTTTATACTTGTCTTATAAAATTTTAATCTTTACACACTGTGCCATAGCAAGAGGTAGAGATTTTTGTTTTAGCTCAACATATGCAGGTACTCTCTAGTTCCCAAATTCTAAGGACTCTTAAGAGGAGCAAGTTGTCTCTTCTAGTTCACTTGAAATTTCTGCTACTGTGACTTGATGGAGAGCCAGATACAAACTGTATTCTGTATCTTTTTATGTAAGTCATTCATTCTTTCCATTTGGGGACTTAAATAATAATTCAGCTTTGCAGAAACTTTCTAACTAGGTACTCAATTGCATTTTTCATTCAGATGGGGGAGCCTGGTGGGCTGCCGTCTATGGGTTCGCACAGAGTCGGACACGACTGAAGCGACTTAGCAGCTTAGCAGCAGCAAGCATATGCCAAGCACTCTTCTAACTTATCTATATGTGTTAATTCTCATATTAACCCTAAGGTTTTATTCTATTCTCCTCACTTAAGAGGAACCTAAGGTATAGAGAGGCTAAGTAATTGCTCAGATTACTTGCTATTGGGAATCCAGTCAGGGACAGAGATGGAACTGGTGTTTAAACCTGGGCAGACTCTGTGCTCTAAACCTGAGACCGGCAAAGCTGTCTATAACAAGTCAGTAAATATTTTAAGCTGGTGAGCATACGGTCTCTATCACAGCTACTCCAGCTCCGCGTTAGAATGAAAGCTGTCATAGACAGCTTATAAAGGAATAGGTGTGGCTGTGTTCCAGTAAAACTGTTTATTAAAACAGGGTGCAAGTCCGAGGGTTGTAATTTTCTTACCTCTGCTTTTAAACCAGTGTAAGTATGTGTTGTGAGTTTGTCCCTGTGACTTTTTTCTTTAACCCTTCAGTTACTTAGAATTGTATTGATAGTTGCCAGATATTTGGAGAATTTTCTGTGTAACTTTCTGTTATTCTGATTGAATTTTGTCTTTGAATTATGTCAGAGAACATACTGTGTATTTTAATTATTTTAAATTTATTTAGGCTTATTTTGTAATTCAAACTTTTGCTGTCTTCCTGTGGGCTCCTGTGCACTTTAAAAGTATGTATTCTGCTGTTTCTTTTTTTCCTTCTGTTTATTATGCTATTGTTGTCATTTATTTTACAGCTTTCATTTTCATTCATTTTACATGCTCTGTAAACTCCGTAATAACTGTTATTATGTTTGCCTTAAACAGTTTTCAAAGAAAATTTAAAAAGTCTTTTTTATTTACCATTTGGGTACTCTTCATTCATATATGTAAATTAAGTCTCTCCTTGATATCATTTTCTTTCTGCCTGAAGAAATTTCCATTATCATATCTTATAGTGCAGCTTTGTTGATGATGGATTTTCTCAAAATAAAGTAAAAAAATATTTTGACCCAAGGTTTGAATATTTTCGGTAGGTATATAATTCTATGTTGATGTTTTTTTCCCCTTCACCACTTTAGAGAGGCTATTAATTGTGATTTGATGTGCATAACATCAGATGAGAAGCCTAGGGTAGTTTTTAAATCTTTGTTTCTGCACACCAAAATTGTCTCTTTTTTGGCCACAGGTTCAACAGTTTGATGACCGTGTGTGTTAATGTTTTTTCTGTGTGTGAGATTATTCTGCTTGAATCTTGACTATCTCAGATTTGTGGATTTGCATTTTTTTTTTTTAGTCAAATGTAGGATGTTTTGCAGAGAAGGCAATGGCACCCCACTCCAGTACTCTTGCCTGGAAAACCCCATGGATGGAGGAGCCTGGTAGGCTGCAGTCCATGGCGTTGCAGTGAGTCGGACATGACTGAGCGACTTCCCTTTCACTTTTCATTTTCCTGCATTGGAGAAGGAAATGGCAACCCACTCCAGTGTTCTTGTCTGGAGAATCCCAGGGACGGGAGCCTGGTGGGCTGCCCTCTATGGGGTCGCACGGAGTCAGACACGACTGAAGCGACTCAGCAGCAGCAGCAGTAGAGCAGCTTTTCTCTAGGACTCCTAGTTAAACTTCAGCACTCTGATGTGATGCTCCTGGAATCTCTGCTGAATACACACTGAATTCGAAAATATATCTCCATTCTTGCTGTTGGGAGTCTGGAAAATCCTGACTCTTTGTAATTCTGGTAATTGTTTGGCTTTAGCTCCCGAGCAGTTGTTCTTTTTTCAGAAGTGTTCTTTGCATGGCCTCGTGCATGGCCTCGTGCATGGCCTCATGAATTTCACCCTGTGCACACAAAGATTGGTGTTCTCCGGGCACCTGTAAACAGATTTTCTAGAGTTCTTTCTCTGCCCGCAAACTGTAGCAATCTTGGCCTCTCTGAACTCCAGGCTCCATATTCTCAAATCAGCAAATCTTCTGGGCTCTATTTGGATTCCACCTTTCTGTGCTATAGTGTGTAAATCGCCTCCTAGATGAAGGCTAGGGCAACTGCAGAGTAGACCTTGTTTGCTTCCCCCTAATTCAGGGTTTATACTGCTTCACTTCCTATTAAAAATGTCCCAAAACACTTGTTTTATGTATTTTGTATGGTTTTCTAGTCGTTTATGGCAGGGGGGCAAGTTCAGACCCTGATACTCTTTCATGACTGAAATGTCATCTCTCATGTTTCTTAACCTCTGTCATACTTCCCATCTCACCATCCCCTTTTCAACTCTTTGTCTCTTCATCTCCCTCTCATCGCCTATGTAACTTCCACTGAGTTTTAAATCTTGTTTATTTTTCATTTCTAGAAATTCTGTTTGTTTCCTTAAATTTGCTGGGATGCTTTTTGTAATCTTCCATTCTTTCCCCATATGAAGATATTTGGAAGGCTTAAATTTTTATTTCTCTGCTCACATAAGTAGAGATACTCTCTAGTTCCCAAATACCTACTCTGCGTACATGAGTAGAAAAATAAAATCTGATTTTATCAATTTTATCTTGATTTTGCTGTTTTTAGTAGCTTGCTGATTCTCACTTATGGTCCCTTATTTCCTCTGGTTGTCGGGTATGAGGTTGTGTGTTTTATTTTTATTGAATTACTAATTGTAGGAATTCTTTGAGGGATGGATTACAGGATCAGTCCTCCACATAGAATTTGTATTTGCCTGTGCACCATTGTTGAAAATGCTTAAAAACTCTGCAGTCTTTAGGACCACTCTGAATGAAAGTTTTCACTTGAAGGATTCACGATCAGTGTGGATTTAGACCCTCCAACCATGTGAAGGTCACTGTGGCCACACACTTTGAAGGAGGTTTTCTCCTCCATTGTGCATTGCTGCCCCGCTCTTTGAAAAGGGATGGTTTCTTGTTCTCCCTTACTCTGAGGAGTTCACTGCTTTAGCCAAAGGTGTGCGATTCAATTCCCTGCCTTGGGCAGGCCCTAAAGTTTATCTTCTATTCGTCTTCAGCCTGCAGAACAAAAATCAGGCTTCCCAGAGTTAGCTGATAACTTTAGAACTGAGTGGGCATAGGAGCTCTCCTACTTCTAGGATTCCCACAGAAAATCACTTTGGTTTTGTTCTCTCTTAATTCCTTGGCAACTCAAAAGTGCATTTAAAGAAGATGTGTTTACATTTTATCTAGCAATTTTAGCTTTTAGCAGGAGGTGTATAATAGGGTGTTTTGTCAGTCCTGCTGGCAGGCTACAGTCCATGGGGTTGCAAGAGTCAGACATGACTTAGTGACTCTACCACCACCACCACCGTTAGAAATGGAAGTCTTTCTTCTGTTTCTTAATGGGAAAAGCTACACATATATGAAAATATTAATAAGATGAAACACATCCAGCCTTTCTGTGAGGTCTATAAAATATGTGTATAGGTTTTGATGTTTGTAATAGCCATGAGTAGTATTTGTTTGCCATTTATAATTTGGTTCATTTTGTATTTGTTTGCTTCTTTATTTCCCTTGCCCTCCGGACTTCTTAACCATAACTCAGCGCTTGGTTTCAGTTGGACTTGATTCAAAGAATGCAGTTTGCGTTTGGGACTGGAAAAGAGGGAAAATGTTATCTATGGCTCCAGGTCACACAGATAGAGTAAGTACTCTGCCTTGGAGTTTCTAAAGGGTATTGGGTGGGAAGAAGCCAGAGGAGGGTCAGGGGATTTTATGTTTCTGTGTTTTGTTATTGTTATTGTCAGTTGTTTGTATGTAATTAAAAATTTAAAGTATAGTTGAAAGTACTTACACAATTTTAGAATGCATATATGTGTTGTAATACTCAAAAACATAACTTGATATGTAGTTTTAGCACAAAACCTTTAATCCAGTGTTTGCTTCGGCAAAAATGATGAGTTTTAAGTTGTCCAGACCTAAATTAAAAAATTGAATGGTTCATGCCTAGGCTGTATTTATTATTTAGTTTGGTTTATCATTGATTTGTTATAAAAGTATTATAGTTAGGGTAAATAATATTGTATGTGTAAATTTGAAATTATGTTAGAGACCTAACATTTTTCACTTTGGAAACTTGTTAAAAATGTATTCCTTATTCCATGTTGTATGAAATTAACATAATGAATATATTATAGTCAGCTTTTAAATTAAATATTATAGTACTTTTATAAAAATACATCAAAAATTTTGTCATAAACTCTTAAAAATGTCTGATTTTTTTTGGTGTATAGTAAAATCCTAACCTGAACTAGCATAGGAGCTATAGTCATTGATTCTGTTTGGGGCTAATCTATGAATCAGTAAAAGTTGGATACAAATTTTTGTATGCATTTATATTTTGGAAGATAAACTTGGTTTTGGCATATTCTCAGAGAGGTCTGCTATATGCAAACAATTTAGATAATTATTAGAGTGTTAGGTGCATTTTATTATACAGTTATGTATTCTGACTTACTTAGATCAAAGCATTTCACACATTAGTACTTTGGACTTAATAAATAGACTGATTAAAAGTATTTTTAAAGGTTCTTTTAAAGGTACTTTAAAAAGTATTTTAAAGTATGTTTTTCATTTAATCTGTATTATGGTGAGTTGCTAAATGTTTATTTTTAAGATGTGTTCTTTCTTCATTGTCACTAAAAACTATCACTTTGGAAATTTTTGGAGGTGGTAGCATATTAGGTGATTATGCAGGCAGTTGTCAAAGAAACATGGTGAAGACTACCGTAGAGCAGTATTGTCTTTTCTGCTATAAATTTTTTTTTCAAATATTAAGTTTTCTTTTATTTATTGTTAAAGTTCATATTTCTAATGCATATTTTATTTCATCTGGGTTTTTTCTTGTTTGATTTTGTAACAAAGATTTGTTTGTTTATAACTTATGGAGTCTTAGAAATTAAGTCTGGGGATTTCCAAAATTTATACAGTAATGAAAATTTAAACGACGTAAAACTGGAAACAGAATTTTTACTGTGAAATAAATATTTGGATCCTTTATATAAGTAGTTCTGTGTGATAGAAAGCTGCAAAAATGTTCTCTTATTTTTATTTCTAGCTGCAAAAGTGTTAAGTGTATGTTCTGTTCCTTATCTTTCCTCTGTAGAATTTATGCAGGTACCTGCCTCATGCCCTAGTTCTGTTGAATCATTCTTGTTATTTATAGACCAAAATTTTTTTTAATTAAAAATAGAGGTGTTAATTCTCCAGTAGTTGTTTCATATGGCTCACAGAAACTAAGAAATAGTTTTGTTTTGTTTTGCTACTTTATTTCTCATAGGATTTTTTAAATTTCTGATAGAAATGTAAAATTCTGAATTTTATTTATTGAGGAATATTGTTTTCTGATATGTAGACTTTTGGGCTGTTTGGGCTTTTGGGCAGGACTCTTAAATGATTCTCAAAATAAGTGTCTTAACAGTGAATCTGATATATATATTTTTTACAGATATTTGATATTTCTTGGGATTTATACCAGCCAAATAAACTTGTCAGCTGTGGTGTAAAACATATCAAGGTACTGGAAGAGTCTTACTTATAATAGTCATGATTACTTATTCTCTGCTACCAAGCACACATCCCACTGCAATTTACACACACACACACACACACACACGTGTAAAATTAGAAGCCTCAAAGGACAAAAGATTGTGACTTATCCATTCAAATAGCTAATGAATGCTCTCATCAATGAAACTTAATGATATTTAAATTTAAAAGCTTCATGATCTCTGTGCATAAGTATAGCTTGTTCTCTTCCTTTCAGTAAGTCCCAATTTCAGTCTGTTATTTTCTTCTAAATCAGTGACTATCAACTTCGGCTGCATATTAAAATCATCTGGGGGAAATTAAAGCATAGTATATCCTAACTCCCACTGAGATGTACTGAGGGAGAATCTCTGGAGAGTGAAGCCCAGGTATTCAAATGATTCTGATGCTCAGCAGGAGTTAAGAACCGTTGTTCTAGAATCCAACTCAGTGCTCTGCTATAGAGTGACCACTGGACAGATGTGGCTCTTGAGCATTTGAAATACCAAGGTGACTAAAGAAATTAATATTAGCTTCGCTTTCATTGGTAACCTATTCCCAACTTTTTAATCTAAGTTTATGTAGTTTTTTTCTCCCAGAAAACTAAGGGAAATAGCATATTTTAAAAAACATTCCAGTTCAGCCCCCTTTATTCTTACAGTAAGGATCGAAACCAGTGGTTTATCTGCTGTGATGTAGCTAATGACGGCACAAGGTTAAGGAAGTGAACACTGAATGCTATTGAATCATAAGGGAATTTCACGGGTGGTTTCTCGTCTCCCGTGCTGATATAGCATCAAAGTACTGGAAATATTTATATTATGAGCCTTCTGTGGTAATTTGATTATACTATGTACTTTTAGTTCTGGAGTTTATGTGGAAATGCTCTGACCCCAAAACGAGGGGTCTTTGGGAAGACTGGTGACCTTCAGACCATCTTGTGCCTGGCCTGTGCAAGGGATGAATTAACATATTCTGGCGCACTCAATGGGGATATATATGTTTGGAAAGGAATCAATCTTATACGAACAATACAAGGAGCTCATACTGTAAGTATATTTAAATATTTTGAATACTTTTAGGTATTAATTACTTACTTCCTTGAAAAGTTCCATAATAGCAGACATTCTAATCAATTCAGTTACTTGAAAACTGCTATTACAATTGAATTAATTTGTCTGTTTGTTTTCAAGATTTCAATGAAGAAACATTATGCAATTAAACTAGTATAATTAGTATTTTGTTCAAACCATTGTTTTATTATGGTGTCCTTTTCATTATTGGAAAAAGCTTGTTAAATTTAACCTAGAAGTATTCTAGATTAACCACATTAGAATAAAACTAGTGCTTTTGTGGCTAATTTACCAGTGGCAAATTTGGGGATAGTTCTAGAATAATATTAACTTTTCAATTTTAATATCATTGATTGAGTGAGTGACAAAGAAATTTTTGTACTTCATGAGATTTTCATATAATAAATTACCAAACCAGGAAAAAAGATCTCTTGTTAAAACCTTTTAGTGATTTTTCAGAAAGAATCTCACAGACGTAGAGAATGAACTTACAGGGGGAAGAATGAGAGAGGAGATAGTTAGGGAGTTTGGGAAGGACATGTACACACTGCTGCGTTTAAAATGGGTAACCAAAAAAATAAAAAAATAAAAAAAATGGGTAACCACCAGGACCTGCTGTGGCACATGGAACTCTGCTTAATGCTATGTGGCAACCTGAATGGGAGGGGAGTTTGGGGGAGAATGGATGCATGTCCTTTTGCTCTTCACCTGAAACTATCACAGCATTGTTAATCAGCTATACCCCAATACAAGATAAAATTTTTTAAAAAGAAAACCTTTTAGTGTTTTTTGATTTGGTCCTTTTAGCAGTTGGGTCCCTCACATAGTGAAGGGAACTAGGGGGCATAGAGCCGCCATATTGTTATCAGGAGCATCTCAAGTAGAAAAGCTATTAAACATATAAACATGAGAGCTTCCCAGGTGGCGTAGTGGTAAAGAATCCACCTGCCAGTGCAGGATATACTAGAGTGGGTTCAGTCACAGGGTCAGGAAGATCCCCTGGAGAAAGAAATGGCAACCTGCTCCAGTATTCTTGCCTGGGAAATCCCATGGACAGAAGAGTCTGGTGGACTACAATCCATAGGGTTGCAAAGAGTCAGACATGACTGAGCACACACACACATATTAATATGAATCGCTATTAAATATATAATACATTTCGTGTTAAGTATACTTAAGAACTGCTTAGAGCAGGTATTGCTTTCAGCAAAATGTCTGAAAACCAGAAATAGCAGATTCTAGCGAGAAGTTGTGGCAGTTCACATTTTGTACCATCAGTATAAAAATACCAGTTTGTTCCTCATAGTCATTAGCCCAGGATGTGATCACTATTGTAAATTTTTGCTTATCTTCTGGGTGAAAAATATTAACTATTTGTTTTAATTTTCTTTCCCAGTTTGTTCCTCATAGTCATTAGCCCAGGACATGATCACTATTATAAATTTTTGCTTATCTTCTAGGTGAAAAATATTAACTATTTGTTTTAATTTTCTTTCCCATCGATTTGTGAAATTTCTTATATTTACTGACTACAGTTGACCCTTAAACAACGTAGGTTTGAACCTCAAGGGTCCACTTGTATGGGGATGATTTTCAGTGGTAAATACTGCATGTGTGCGCGTGTGCGTGCACGCTTACGCTCAGTTGTGTGTTGTCTTCCAGAGTTTGCCCAAGCCCACGCCCATGGAGTTGACGGTGCCATCCAACTGTCTCCTCCTCTGTCCCCCTCTTCTCCCGCCTTCAGTCTCTCCCAGCATCAGGGTCTCTTCCAGTGACTCAGCTCTTCACATATGTGACCCAAGTCTTGGAGTTTCAGCTTTAGCATCAGTCCTTCCATTGAATATTCAGGATTGATTTCCTTTAGGGTTGACTGGTTTGATCTCCTTGTAGTCCAAAGGACTGTGAAGAGTCTTCTCCAATACTACAGTTCGAAAGCACCAGCTCTTTGGCTCTCAGCTTCCTTTATGGGCCAACTCTCACATCCACGCATGACTACTGGAGAAACCGTAGCTCTGTAGTACTACACAGTTTGTGGTTGGTTAGGTTCACAGATACTGTGGAACTGCAGATATGGAGAAATCTTGGATGTGGAGGTTCACTTCAAAGTTATACTAGAATTTTTGACTCCGCAAAACTCCTGCATTGTTCAAGGGTCAACTGTACTTGAATTTCCTTTTCTATTAATCGACTTTACTTATCCTTTGCTCTTTTTTTTTGGTTATTGTTGTTGTTGGATTTTATTTTGTTTATTTGTGTGTTAGTCATACACATTGACATATACATACACATTTTGACAGTCATACACATTGCAGATATTTCCCCAGTCTGTTTGTTTTTACTTATGATATCTTTTCTCATATGAAAAATTTAAAAATTTTCCTTTATGGCTTGTGGACAACTGCCATAAAGGTCTTTCACAGCCCAAAGTTACATAAGTGTTCTTTTGACTCTTTTCTAACATATTTGTTTTATTTTTTAAAGTTAGAATTTTGTCTATATGTTTTGGTTTTGTCTGATTCATTTTTGTATATGTTATAGGTTTAACTTCATTTTCTCTTATATCATTAAATACCGCTTTGGTCACATATGAGTTCCTGTATATACTTAGATCTATTTCTGGATTATCACCTGTATTTTCTGATGCATTCAACTGTTCTTTTGCCATGTCGAGAAGTTTTATGTGGATTTCTACTGTCACATGTAGTGTATTTTCTTAAAAAGCATATATTGTTTAATTATTTTATTCCCTCTTCTAGGCAGGAATTTTTAGCATGAATGCTTGTGAAGAAGGCTTTGCTACTGGTGGCAGAGATGGCTGTATTCGTCTTTGGGATTTAACTTTTAAACCAATTACTGTGATTGATCTCAGGGAAACAGACCAGGGGTACAAAGGTAATAGCAAAGCAGTTATCTCATTATTGGCAGATTCCAGCTAGACCAAGGGCTGCCTCTTTCTTTCAGTAAACTTAAAGCATGTTTATAAATATAAATGAGGCTTACATTTGTTCCTTCATATTGGATACATTTAATTAAAATCCTTCTGCTAATGAGAAATTTTGCCTGAAGACTGTGTAAGTTTACTGTTATGACAAAGATTCCAGGTATAATGGGACCCACAGAGAGATGTGATAAGTACTTACTTTGGTAACCTTAAATTTTGGAAATATTTTGCTATTTGAATGCTAAATGGAACTTTAGCAAATAAACTGTTGAAAATAGTGTGTTGAGAGTTAGAGGAACTTTTGTTTAAGATTGTTTAAGTGCATGTATGTGTGTTTTTCCTCCATCCAAATTTGTCAGCAACCAGGATATAATTTTTTCTTTGGAGGATTTTAAAAAATTGATGTAATAAAACAGTCTTTCACTACAAAAGTAAACATATTACCCACTAGTGTTGTATTATAAGAGTAGGATTGGAAGTACACAGGTCTGCATTTATGCCATATTTTAGTCAGTTATCAGACATGTGACCTTGGGCTGCATACCATCATCTGTAAAACGAGAAAAATAGCTCAGAGGATTAAATGAGCTAATATATGTAAAAATTTTAGAAGAGTGTCTGGTACATAATGATCATCCAGTAAATGTTAGCTGTTATATTGTTTTCATGAATTTTGCTGAGCACTTTTGTACTGTAAAGTTTATAAAATAATTTGACACTTTTTCTTATTTGATTCTCATAACATTGCAAGTTACACAGTAGCTCATTGTTGACCATACTATCTAGATGAGGAAACTGAGGGAAATACCAGCTTTCCTGAGGTTGCAAAAAGGGTTGTATACAGAAAAAGTATAAATCTTTCTTCTTAATGATTTTATGAGCACATTGAAGAAGTAAAATATAGACACATAAAAATCAGATTATTCTAAGAGAAAAATAAAACAATTCTATGGTAGTAGTTGGAGAAAGCAATGGCACCCCACTCGCTGTTCTTGCCTGGCAAATCCCAGGGTCGGGGGAGCCTGGTGGGCTACCGTCTATGGGGTTGCACAGTTGGACACGACTGCAGCGACTTAGCAGCAGCATGGTGGTAGTTATAGGCTTCCCTGGTGGCTCAGATGGTAAAGAATCCACCTGCAATGTGGGAGACGTGGGTTCAATCCCTG
This sequence comes from Capra hircus, assembly GCF_001704415.2. Taxonomy (NCBI): domain Eukaryota; kingdom Metazoa; phylum Chordata; class Mammalia; order Artiodactyla; family Bovidae; genus Capra; species Capra hircus. The sequence continues at coordinate 2,788,129 of NC_030817.1, forward strand.
GGTTGGGAAGATCCCCTGGAGGAGGGCATGGCAACCTTTTGCAATATTCTTACCTGGAGAATCCCCATGGACAAAGGAGCCTGACGCATTACAGCCCATGGGGCTGCAGAGTCGAACACGACTGAGCGACTAAGCATATGAGGGTAGCCCCATGTGGATGGCATGCACTGTGTTAGAAGACTCTGACTGAGGAAGTAGTCGGGCTATGACTGATGTTGTCTAATGAGGAAGAAGAGTGTATGTCCTGAAGGATGGGTAGAAACTGGGTATATAAAAAGAAATGTTTCACATAGAAAACAATATGGATAAACTAAGAAAATGTGTGGGTCCAAGATTCCTTCTATCTTATACCTCAGGTATAAAAGATACAAAAATTAATAGGGGTTTAGGCAGATTAGCATTCTGTTATTACAGTACTAATCTTAAGTACAATTCCATTTTGACTAGGTTTGTCTGTGAGGAGTGTGTGTTGGCGAGGAGACCACATTCTAGTTGGAACACAGGATGGCGAAATTTTTGAAGTTGTGGTTCATGAAAGAAACAAGCCTTTCCTAATCATGCAAGGGCATTGTGAAGGCGAGCTGTGGGCACTTGCTGTCCATCCTACTAAACCTTTGGCCGTGACTGGAAGCGATGACCGTTCAGTCAGGTGAGCAAATCCCAGAGTAATTGCATAGGCTGTACTTTGTCCTTAGAGCAGCAGAAGAAAAACTTAAAAAAAAAACCTTAGTTTTAAATTTCATCAGCAACAAATGAACATAACGGGTGCCAACAGGGTATAGAATTAACAACTATTTATAAGATTTGGGTTTTTCTCTTAAAAGCCCAAGTTGGAGTTCGCTTCATATAAGAATACACAGAGCTGCCTCCTCTTTTCCCAGCTGTATACTTTCCCCTGTGTACTCTGGTTTATTCAGCTAGACTATCACTTGGTGGGAGTTTAGGTTCTTCCAGTTTTGCACTTCTAAATGCACCGCTTGCAGTGAACATCATTGTACCTTTGCCGTTTAGTCCATGTGTAAATACGAATATTTCTGTGATAAATTCTTATTAGTGCCAGAGTCCAGCTCCAGCAGCCAGGGATTCAACCTGAAGGGATGGGCGGTGTCGGCGAGAAACTGAGGCAGCCTCTCAGTTTTTTTGGCCTGACTGTTTATTTCAAGCTTATGATTCTCTTTTATACTTTTACAAAAGCATTAGATCAGAGGTTTGATATTTTTAGTTCCCATTGACCCAGATTTATTTTTCTCCAAAAATCATTGTTGCCCCTCAAAAGGAATTCCTTCCTCAGCGATTCTCTTATCTACTTTTTCTCATGTGTCCTTGTGAATACACTGTAACTCATACTAATGTCTGGGCTGCATACCACAATCCTCAGTTTAATTCCTATCTTTCTAAGTCCTATTTGCCCCTAGTAGCCTAAGCTCACTATTTCTTAGAAAGGGCTTCTAGCTAATAATATCTCTAAAGTCCCTAATTTCTATAAGCTATAGTAGAATATTGTAGCATTATAGCAATCCTTAAATCTTTAGCTTCTAACTATTTTAATTATTCCTAAGCCCTAAATTCAGCAAATTCTATTGCCATAAATACTTTTCTCACAAATGGGCTTCAGAAAGCAATCCTTCCCATGGCCTCAAGCTGCGGCCTGTGTGCTCACCCTGGAACACTTTTTTGTAAAAGTTCTTGAACAAATGTCAGTGATTAACTTTATGAATTATTCTTTGAGCACAGCTGCAGAAGGCTTTATGCCTTCTCATGCTCCTCTCAAAAACAATAAGCACCTTAATATTCTCTTCAGTCAACTTAACTGAGGAAAGGAAAAAACAAGTCAGAATCACAAAACCTAACTCCTTCATTCCGGGTCCATGCCTACGGAACAAAGGGAGGGGGTTTAGGGCCGTGCCTCTATTTTGTCAGTAATGCCTAACGCGGCTCCTGACATATTAGTGTTCAAAAGATACATTCATTTTAAATTTTAATGAATAGTGCCTTACACAGAGGCAATAACAATTTACACACCTATCAGCAATGTGTGACAGAGCCTTTTCTCTTGCCAGCACTAATCACCCCGAACTGTGACAAATGATACCTTGTTATGTTTTAAAAATACGCTTTTCTCTCATATTGAGGGATCTTGAGTATGTTTTCATATGTTTAGAGGACATTTATATTTCCTTTTCTTTGACTTGTTTGTTTAAGCTCTTTGCATATTTTCTCTTAGTTCATTGGTCTTTTTCTAATTATTTTAATATAGGGTCTAATACCTGTCTATATATGAAAGCAGCAATTAGCCTTTTGTCTATGACAGTAGTTTTTAAAGTGTGATTCCTAGACCAGCAGCATCAACATTACAAGGGAACTAGTAAGCAATGCAAATTTATCATGCCTTATACAGGACCTTGTATAAGGAATCCACCAATTTAGGATTTTCTAGACACTAAAGTTTGAGAAGCACTGATCAGCGATATCAGTTGAGATACTTTTCCTACTTTGATTTTGTCTTTTGTCCCCATTTCATCTGTATTAATATTTCCATTTGTATCTCTGAAAGATAACTCTAAACACCACCACAATACTGTTATCACTGTATTCCTTTTGCTTCTTAGAATTAGGCTTATAATAAGGTCCATTTATTGCAATTGTTAATATGTCCTTTAAATCTCTTTTATTCGATAGCTTCCCTTCTTCCCTTTTTGATTTTTCTCTTTACGTTTATTTGTTGAAGAAACTTAATATTTGCCCTCTAGAGTTCTCCATATTCTGGATTTGAATACCTATAGTATATTTTAATGCATTCCCTCTTCCCTGTATTCTGAAAACTGATAGTTAGATCTAGAGTTTGATGAGATGCAGCTAGGAATTTTCACTCAGAATATTTCCTAGGTAGTAATGTGTGTCCTTGTTTAATGGTAATATGTAGTCTCCTTTTTGCCATATTTGCAGCCATTGATGGTTGTTATCTAGATCAGTACTTCTCAAACTTTTAAAAAATTGTTGCTCTCCTAATGAGACTTTTAGGACATTGCTCCCCCTAATTGTGCTCCTTCCCTATAAAATTTTAGTACCGCAAAAAATTATATGTATGAATGTATTAATATGAATGTGTGTATGTATATATACATATATGTATTTGTACTATAGCACTTAAGAGAGCCACAAACTACTGTAATATTTAAGATTTTCACCCTTAAGAACTAATTTTTAGCTTTTGAGGGGCAATATTACCCTTGTCGAGAATGTGACCTAAATCTGTTATGTTATTGAGTTTCAAGTAGTGATATTCTAACTCTATCATTCATTATTCATCTTTTAGTTACCATGTTTGTATGAAAAGAATTTCACTGGTTGATTATCCTAGATAAAATTTGCACAGGATAAGCAGAAAAGTGCATACTTCTTTAATATTTACAAGTAAAAAATACTTGGTTCCACAGAATTCTTTCTATGGCCTATGCACATTTCTTGCCATTTTTTTGTGCATTGTAGCTATCTTTCTCCTTTATTTTTAGCAGCTCTTTACGTATTATGGATATTAAACCTTTGGAATGTAAGTTGCAAATACTTTTCACCACCTTGTTACTTGCTTCTTTATTATGCTTAGATCTTTTGTCATGAAAAAGTTTTTGTTGTTATTTTGTTTTATGCATCTGGATTTATCAACTTTTTCTTTTATGACTTCTGAGTTTTCTAGCATAGAGAAATCCTCCCTAAGGTTAAAAAGTTTTCTAGTATATTCTTCTAGTGTATTAGTGGGTTTATTTTTTATGTTTAACTCCTAATCTTTGTAAAATTTACTGTAGTGTAAGAAGTGAGATGGAGATGCAACCTGTTTCTTTCCAGGTAACTACTGATATTTTAAGTGGTATGTTAATCAATCATGCCACTTACTGTCTTTGTGCTACTTGGTTTTATATAGATAGAAGATGCCATAGCCCTGTCCACATGGAAATTTGGTGTGGGGTTACACTTTACCCACACGATTTGCTAGGAGTTCCTTCCAGTTTAGGAGGACAGCTGGTACTGGCTGCTTTCATAAAAAGGGCAGGTGATCCTTTAAAAAGTAATTGTGTTACCTGAAAACTGGGTTCACCTCTTGGTGGGCGCCAAACCAAAAGACACAGTCAAACCAAAGATCGAGAGAAGAAAGGCTGTATTACTACCTGCAACAAGTAAGAACACCAGGATCTTTCCCAAACTAGTGTTTCCCTGAATAGCATAATTTTTAATTGGAAAGTGTTATAGGGCAAGTCAGGATTTTTAGCTTCTGTTCCTGACAGAAACTCAGAACCAACAATGGTTAAATCCACTGGAGAAAATGAAGTTCACTGTTAACATTATTGGTTCTAAAAGACACGATTCAAGATTGTGTGTGTGTGCAAAATTGTGAAAAGATAGTACAGTGAATAATCGTAAGGCTTTAAACAGCTTGACTTTTTATAGGCTTTATAATTTGTCTATAAGCCATTCCCCCCTACATATTTTTTACCCCAGTGTGATTCCACTTGACGTTGTGCTGGATGACTGCTTTCTCACTAGTGTCTTTGAAAATATTCTAGCCTGTAGTTATTCCATGCAAACTATTCATAAAAGCTAATTCTTTATCACTTCAAACTTGGCATTGACTCCTCAAATAAACCACTTAGTAGCAACAGTAACATTTGTTGACTTATCAAAACTCTAGGAAAACCACTCAAAAGTATTTGCATTGTTTTTAATTAACTGTTAGTGTTATTCCCAAACCCTCAACTCTGTAAGCAACTGTTCTCACCCAAAGGCTAATTGTCTTAAACAAATTTATTTTTTCTGGACAGATTTCTTTAGCTGCAACAATTCAAAATGATTTAGTTAATCCATTACCAATAAGCAACTTTCTTTGCTTGTCTAAAAAATGAGCCACTCGTTTTTTTTTTTACTTTCTTAGTAGGTTTTTTTAAGCAAAACCTCATTTTAATTTTTGAATGTGTAAAGAAATTCTGCTACAATGAGAGTTTAAATTTTCTAATTTTTCTGACCATTGCTTTCCTGTGAGTTGAAAATATCATGATAAGTGCTTAGTCTGGTAATGTTAATGTACCTTTGTACTCTTTTAGGATAGCTACAATATCATTGAATAATAAACATAATGCTCTACCATCTAATTCAGTAGTTGTGTAATCCACACTCCACTGTGCCTTAAAACACAACATTCAGAGTTTTCTTTTTCTTTCTTGTTACGATGTGATGGGTATGTATTGGAAATAAAAATAATAAAATGCCGTGATGTCACAATACGCATAGTTGAGATTCTGTCAGGTTATAATAGTGTCGGTGTAATCTGTAATGCCTCAAAGGAGCAGCACGAGGTGATGCGTGCCACCGTCTGCCGTCTGTTCTGTAAGCATTCGACTCTGCCTCTGCCGTATGAGAGCAGCCACAGGCAGTGTGAACACAGAGCAGGGTAGCTGTGTTCCCAGAAAACTTGATCTGTAGACACTGAAGTCTGAGTCTGAATTTCATATAATTTTCTCATGACTCAAAATGTGATCCTTTGATAATTTTTTTCAAACATTTACAAATGTAAAAACAAGGGGGATCAAGATGGCACAGTAGGAAGATGTGGAGCTCACTTCCCCTCCACAAATACATCAAAAATACATCTACATATGGAAGCATTCTCACAGAAAACTAATTGGAAACTGGCAGAACTCCTGTACAACCAGAGCTGCAAGAAAGATCTTCATGTGACTTGGCAGGATGGAAATGAAAGTATCAGGTTGGAACCTGCACCCCTGGGAGGGATTTGAAAGGAGTCAGTCTGCATGGGAGGACCTGGCCCTGGAGAGCGAGCAGGCTGAGCCACAAGCTGGCCATACCAGGTCTAGGGTCCAGTGCAGAGAAGATAAGCCCCCTTGCTTTCTGGGAGAGCCATTGGGACAGACAGAGGCCTCAAGTCTAGACTTCACTTTGAAAGAGTGTGCACACGCTGACTTGCCAGTAGCCAAGATGGAGAGAGCCTTGCGCTGGTGGCTGCTACCACACCCACACTCTCCAGTCGGAGTGGAGCACACTGGCCCTGCTCACTCCACCACAGCCTGGCACAAGACCTAGGCCAGCCAGGCCCTGGGAAACGACACAGAGACAGACCACGGGGCTTAGGGTGGCAGCGACTATTGTCTTCACACGCCGGAGCATGCAGCTGTTGGCCTCACAGCAGCGTTCCCTGGTGCCACCCACTGCACACTGCAGATTCGTGCTCGACCTGGGGCAGAAAGATCCTGGGCAAAGACTGCCACTGAGGCAGCCCAGATCTCTGGCAGCAGTGCAGCCCCTCAGTTCCTGCAGCCACAACACCCTGACACCCAGCCTCAGCCTGTTTGGCCCCACAGCCTTATACCAGATCTGGGCCGAAGGTAATAGAGGCAGGGATGTAATCTCAGCCTGCTTCTAAACAGAGCCATGGATTCCTGCACAGGGTGCATGTAGGTCCTCTGAGTGCACAAGCATCGCTTGCTTCCCTCGCTTCCTTGGGGCAGGGCACATGCTCAAGGGCAGCAGAGCCTTGTCACACCCAATCATCAGGGCTTCTACTCCAGCAGCAGAGAAGGCAGTCTTGTCCCTGACAGAGTGGCAGTAGCCGCGGAGCAGAGAGGAAGTCCTGCTATACTCCTTGAACAGGCTCTAGATCCTCCAGCACCTCTGCCTCCCCATCAAGGGGATAATGGCTAGCATACCCTGGGAAGAGATGTGACTGGCATTCATACCAAAACCAACCCTCGCACCAAAGGCATTGGACACACATAGTCTACACAGGGACACTCACACATAAAAACATCTTAAAAACAGCTCTATAGGATTATAGTAGAAAACAATTTCTTCTAAATTTATAGAGACAGAGTGGGAGGGAGGCTCTAGGGGGAGGAGAGATATATATGTATAATTATGACTGATCCACATTGTACAGCAGAAACCAGCACAGTATTATAAAGCAGTTTCCCTCCAATTAAAAAATAAATTTAAAAAAGAAAGTTAAGTAAAATGAAAAGGCAGAGGAACTACTCCCAATTAAAAGAACAAGAGAAATTCCCTGAAAGATTACAAATAATGAAACAGAGCTCACCAGTCTACCAGACCCCAAGTAGAAAAAGGTAAAATAAAAATGCTAAATTAATTAGAAAAGATTATTGATAGGAATGCAGATCACTGTAACAAGGAATTAAAAACCGTAAAGATGAACCAGTCAAAAATAGACAACACAAAAAATAGATAAGTCAGTTACTGAGACAAAAAGCAATCTGCTGCTGCTACTGCTACTAAGTCACGCCAGTCGTGTCCGACTCTGTGCCGTCCCATAGACGGCCACCCACCAGGCTCCCCCGTCCCTGGGATTCTACAGGCAAGAACACTGGAGTGGGTTGCCATTTTCTTCTCCAATGCATGAAAGTGAAAGTGAAGTCACTCAGTCATGTCTGACTCTTAGCGACCCCATGGACTGTAGCTTACCAGGCTCCTGCGTCCATGGGAGTTTCCAGGCAAGAGTACTGGAGTGGGTCGCCAGTGCCTTCTCAAAAAGCAATCTAGAAGCAACAAATAGCTGACTGAACGACACAGAAGGATGAAGAAGTGATCTGAAAGATAGAATAATGGACATCATCCAATCAGAACAGCAGACAGACAAAATGAAAAAGAGAGCAATATATGAGACCTATAGAATAAAGAGAAATATGCCAGCCTATGCATAATAGGAGTTCCAGAAGGAGAAATGAGAGAGAAGGAGATAAAAAATGTATTTGAAGATATTAGAGCTAAAAACTTCTCAAACCTAAAGAAAAAACAGGTATACAGATACAGGAAGAACAGAGGGTCCCAAGTGAAATGAATTGAAACAAACCCACACCTAGACATATCATAGTTAAAATGACAAAAGTTAAAGAGAGGATTCTAAATAGAGCAAGAGAAAAAAGAGTCCATTACAAGGGAAGCTCCATAAAGCTAACAGCTGATTTCTTTGTGAACACTTTTCAGGCCAGAATGGAATGACATGGATTCAAAATCCTGAAAGGGAAAAAAAAACCCTGCAACCTAGGATACTCTGTCCAGCAAGATTATCATTTAGAATAGGAGAGATAAAGAATTTTAAGACAAAGAAGACTTGGGCAATACTGCACCTATCCTGAAAGAAATATTGAAGGATATTCTGTAAACAGAAAAGAATCAAAAATCTGTATGAAAGGGAAAAATCACAATAAGAAAGGCAAATGTATAGTAAGGATTGAAGGTCACTTAAATAAACCACATGTAAATTTTAAAACAGTTTAAAAATTGTAGAAGTGATTATGATTATAATAAACAGTAAAAGGATAAGTATGAAGATGTAAAATAAGACATCAGATATCAAAATGTCAGAGGGGAGTTATAAAAATGTAAATCTTATCGAATGTATTTGAACTTGAATGATGCTGATATAGTTATGGGTTAATATACTTGAACTCTATGGTAATGAAAAGTCAAAAATATATAATAGGTTCATAAAAACCAAAGAGAAAGGAACTCAAGGGTACTACAAAAGAAAATCATAAAGCCACAAAAGGAAAAACAAAAAGGGAAGAAATGAAGAACTACATAAATCACTGGAAAATTGATTAAAATGGCAATAAGTACATACTTATCAATAATTACTTTTAATGTCGGTTCAGTTTAGTCGTGTCTGACTCTTTGTGACTCCATGGACTGCAGCGCACCAGGCTTCCCTGTCCATTGAGTTGGTGATGCCATCCAACCATCTCATCATCTGTCACCCCCTTCTCCAGCCTTCACTCTTTCCCAGCATCAGGGTCTTTTCTAAGGAGTTAGTTCATTACATCAGGTGGCCAAAATATTGGAGCTTCAGCCTCAGTCCTTCCAGTGAATATTCAGGACTGATTTCCTTTAGGATGGACTGGATCTCCTTGCAGTCCAAGGGACTCTCAAGAGTCTTCTCCAACACCACAGTTCAAAAGCATCAATTCTTCGGCACTCAGCTTTCTTCACAGTCCAACTCTCACATCCATACATGACCACTGGAAAAACCATAGCTTTGACTAGATGGATCTTTGTCGGCAAAGCGATGTCTGTTTTTTAACATGCTGTCTGGGTTGGTCATAAGTTTTCTTCCAAGGAGCAAACTTCTTTTAATTTCATGGCTGCAGTCACCATCTGTAGTGATTTTGGAGCCCCCAAAATAAAGTCTCTCACTGTTTCCACTGTTTCCCCATCTATTTGCGATGAAGTTTTGGGACCAGATGCCATGATCTTCGTTTTTTGACTGTTGAGTTTTAAGCCAACTTTTTCACTCTCCTCTTTTACTTTCATCAAGAGGCTGTTTAGTTCTTCTTCACTTTCTGCCACAAGGGTGGTATCACCTGCGTATCTGAGGTTATTGATATTTCTCCCGGCAATCTTGATTCCTGCTTGTGCTTCATCTAGCCAGCATTCCGTATTTTTGCATAATGTCAGTGGACTAAATACTCTGATTGAAAGACAGAGTGGCAGATTGGATTTTTAAAAAAGAATCTCCAATATACTGCCTACAGAAGACTCACTTCAGGGCAAAAAACACAGAGAATGAAAAATGTGAAGGGAAGGGAAAAGATACTTCATGCAAATTGGAAACAGCAAGAAAGTGGGGATAGAAATACTCATATCAGACAAAATAAACTTTAAAACAAAGGCCATAAAGAAAGACAAAGAAGGACACCATATAGTAATAAAGAAATCAATGTCAGAGGAGAATATTACACTTGTTAGCATATATGTGCCCAACATGTGCATGTGTGGGAAGCTCCCGACGTGTCTGACCCTCTGCGACCCTATGGACTGTAACCTGCCAGGCTCCTCTGTCCATGGGATTTCTCCACACAAGAATACTGGAGTGGGTTGCCATGCCCTCCTCCAGGGGATTCTCCCAACCCAGAAATAGAACCCACGTCTCTTACGTCTCCTGCATCTATAGGTGGGTTCTTTACCACTAGTACCCAATATAGGAACATCTAAATATATAAAACAAATACAGACATGAAGGGAGACATTTACAGTAATTTAATAATAGTAGGCTTTAACACTCCACTGACATCAGTGGACAAATCATCCAGACAAAAAACTAATAAGGCAACAGAAGTTTTAAATTACACAGTAGATCAGTTGGACTTAATTGATAGCCAATTAAGGAAAAAAAAAAAAAGGCTGGAATACCCTTCTATTTCAATTGTGCTTGAAACATTGTCTGGGATGGATCACACACTAGGTCAAAAAACAAGCCTTAGCAATTTTAAGATAATAGAAATTATTTCAAGCATCTTTTCTGACCACAACAGTATAAAACTGGGAGTCAGCCATAGAACAAAAAACTGGAAAAGAACAACCACTTGGAAACTAGTGTGAGTGAGTAAAAGTCGCTCAGTCTTGTCCGATTCTTTGTGACCCCATGGACTTTACAGCCCATGGAGTTCTTCGGGCCAGAATCCTAGGATACTGGGATAGGTAGCCTTTCCCTTCTCCAGGAGATCTTCCCAACCCAGGGATCGAACCCAGGTCTCCCACACTGCAGGTGGATTATATGAGGTGAGCGAGCCACCAGGGCAGCCCCAGGCTGGTAGATCCCAGGACCAAATAGCATGCTATTAAAAAATAGATGTGAACCCGCCTCCAAAGATTTTAAAATTAAAAAAAAAAATAGATGTGTTGATGATGAAATCAAAGAAGAAATCATAGAGTGAGTTAGACACATGCAAAGGCAGAAACACTGGAGTGGGTTGCCATTTCCTTCTCCAGTGCGTAAAAGTGAAAGGGAAGTCGCTCAGTCGTGTCTGACTCTTCGCGACCCCATGGATCGCAGCTTACCAGGTTCCTCCGTCCATGGGATTTTCCAGGCAAGAGTGCTGGAGTGGGGTGCCATCGCCTTCTCCGAAAAGTGAAAATACAACTTTACAAATCGATGGATGCAGCAAAAACAGCTTTGGAAGGGAGATTTATAGTGAGAGAGGCCTTCCTCAAGAAACAAGACAATTTCAAGCAACCTAACCTACTACCTAAAAGAATTAGAAAGAGAAGAACAAGCAAAACCCAGAGTAAGCAGAAGGAAGGAAACAGTAAAGACCAAATAGGAAATAGAGAATATTTTTTTAAAAGAGAAAAAAATCAATAAAACCAAGAGCTGATATTTTGAAAAGATGAACAAATTGACAAACCTCTGGTCAGACTCACCAAGAAGAAAAGAGAAAGGACCCAACCAAACAAAATAAGAAATGAAAAAGAGGAAAAAATAACTGATACCACAGAAATACAAAAAGAAAGTTGTTACCGCATACTATGAACAGTTATATGCCAACAGACTGGACAACCTAGAAGAAATGGATAGATTTCTAGTGGCATAACTGTGATAATTGAGTCAAGAAGAAACATAACTTGAACAGACCAATCTCTAGAAGTGATATATAATCTGTAAAAGTTTGTTATAATTTAATTCAAAATGTTACTAATTTTCATTGGTAATTTTGGTCTTTGTTCAGGTTATTTGGCAGTGTAATTCTTAACTTTCAGACAATGGGTACCTTTTACCACTTGTTACAGTTTTTTAACATTAGAGTCTGGAAAAGACTGAATTTGCATAATCTGAAGTGTCACTCTTAAGTTAAAGGACTATAAATATGGTGTATACATACATCAGTATACTATATATATATATGTCCCCTTTGATCAGGGTAGAAATCATCTCTCTAAAATAACTGATTAGAAAAAATTAATGTCATTACATTGTCTTAATAATAAAGGATTCTATTAACACTTGTCATTTTAAGCATTAACAGTATTTCTAGTTTTGTAGATAAGAATTCTCTGCCACAAAGCATGCAGTTAAAAACCTAGATTTACCTTTCTTCCTTAAAGTGAAATTATTATTTTCACCAATATTTTTCATATATTCTAACATTTTAAAGCATACGTTAGCTAACTACTCTTTTATTTTAATTAAATGTTACAGAATATGGAGCCTGGTTGATCATGCACTAATAGCGAGGTGTAATATGGAAGAGCCAGTTCGTTGTGCAGCTGTGAATGTAGATGGGATCCATCTTGCCCTTGGAATGAAGGATGGCTCATTCACTGTACTGAGAGTAAGGTATGTGTTAGGGTAGAAACGGAAACAGCAAGTTTCTGTGAAGTGAGATAGTCTGTAATACTTACATTTACCCACTTTTCCCTCTCCCTTATTAATATATTTTTCAGATATTAGTTTCATGAAATATAAAAAAAAAGTTTATAAAAATGGCTTTGTCAGAAAATTAACTCAAACTTTAGTTTTGGAGATTAAGACTGCTTAGTAAATTAATGAATAAAGTTTTGAGACAAGTTTGGGTCTTGATTTCTATTTCTTAGTAGTATTGATTTTTAGTAATGATCTTTTGCCATGGAATAGGGAGAAGGAGACCTTGAAATGGTTAAAAATGAGTGAGTAGTTTTGTTTCTGTTTGCAGCTTTATGCTTTGGTAAAAAGTGCCTGCATCTCCTCCTTCATTTGGATAGTTAGAAAGTTTAAAGAAATTGTTAAAGCAGTTAACATCTTGTGTTGAATATCTATAGATATGGTGCAGGCAGTTGACTTCTGTACAGTCATTTAAAAATTTGCTGTAGAGCCACACATGTTCATGAGAATAAGTATTTATGATATTTTTCATATCTAGTTTACTGAATAATGGGACCGTCCACCCAGTTGCCCAGTCCGGAAACCATTTTCTTTTGTCTCTCGTGTCTAATTAATCACAGAATTCTGACTAACCTGCCTCCTTAAGTGGCTCTCAAATTAATCTGCTTACTTTCACTTTCACCATTGTACTCTTGTACAGACCTCTGCTGTCTCCTAACTTCTTTCTGGTGGATTGGTGAAATGGCATCTCATCTGATCTCCCTATCTCCTATTTTGCTTCCTCAAGTTCTTTTTCCATTTTCCATTTATAATGATGCCTTTTAAAACATGTTTGTTTGCATTCCTCCTCTTTCTAAAGTATGGTAAAAGCGTTGCATTATCCCTAAGATGAGGTTTATAAATCTTGACGAAGCCTATTGTACCCATCTCTCCAGCCTGTTTATTTCTACCTCCGTTTCTTTCTTTTAACATGTATAAAATATCTTTAACTTCCTCAGATATTAATTCATCAAGCTTTTATACTTCTGAGCTTCTATAGATATGACTCTTTATTCTGGGGTGGGTTTCTATAATGAGACATGCTGAGATTTTTCTCTTAATTTTTTTTATTATGATAAAATATACATAATGTATAATTTGCCATTTTAAACATTTTTATGAGTAAAATTTATTTTTTAAAAAACATTTTTATGAGTAAAATTTAGTTCCATTAAGTACATTTGCATCATTTCACAACCAGGAATTTACAGTGCATGTAAAACACCTAAGACTTTTTATCAAAAAGCTGCTGCTAAGCTGCTGCTGCGAAGTCACTTCAGTTGTGTCCGACTCTGTGCGACCCCATAGACGGCAGCCCACCAGGCCCCCCGTCCCTGGGATTCTCCAGGCAAGAGTACTGGAGTGGGTTGCCATTGCCTTCTCCACAAAAAGCTGCTACACATTGAAAATAGTGATGGTTATTTTTTCATTTATACATTTACTTACCCTTTCATTATTGTCTGGAAGAAACTAGGTGAATAATTTCTTATCTCTAATAAGTATTTTACAACTCAAAAATATTCTCTTTTTTTGGCCATGCTGCATGGCTTGTGCACTTTCAGTTCCCCAACCAGGGATGGAACTCCAGGCCATGGCAGTGAAAGCCTAGAATCCTAACCACTGGGCCACCAGGGAACTATTCTAGCAAAAGCCTCTCTAGTCCATGTTCTTGAATAAGTCAAAAAACTAGGCATTATCATTGGTCCCTCTCTCTCTAACTATCATTTCTAATCCAGTCACCATATCTTGTTGATTTTTCTTACCTTATGAGTTTTCTAGGAGCATTTTGATTAAGGTTTGTGAATAAGATTAGAATTACAATATCTTTAACATATACTATATATTATATACTATAACAGTAAGGATTAATATTGTATATTTCAAATCATTTCACTTCTTTCTGAACTCTGAGCAACCACCATCTATAGTAGACTTATAATTGGTCTTAATCCTGCTGTTTGCTACTGTTCAGTCTCTAAATTGTGTCCCAACTCTTTGGGACCCCATGGACTGCAGTGTGTTAAGGCTCCTCTGTCCTCCACTGTCTCCTGGAGTTTGCTGAGATTCATATCAATTAAGTTGGTGGTGCTATTTAACCATCTCATTCTCTTCTGCACTTTTCCTTTTGTCTTCAGTCTTTTCCATCATCAAGATCTTTTCCAGTGAGTCAGCTCTTCACATCAGGTGGCCAAAGTATTAGAGCTTCAGCTTCAGTGTCAGTCCTTCCAATGAATATTCAGGGTTGATCTCCTTTAGGATGGACTGGTTTGATCTCCTTGCAGTCCAAGAGACTCTTCAAGAATCTTCTCCAGCACCACAGTTAGAAAGCATCAATTCTTTGGTGCTCAGCCTTCTTTACAGTCTAATTTCCATCCATACATGACTATTGGAGAAACCTTATCTTTGACTTTATGGGCCTATGTTGGCAAAATGATGTCTCTGTTTTTTAATATGCCGTCAGGGTTTTTCATAGCTTTCTTCCAAGGAGCAATCGTCTTTTAATTTTGTTGCTGCGGTCAACATCTGTGATTTATGTAATCACATTAACTAGTGGTAAAGGACCCACTTGCCAATGCGGGACACACAAGAAATGAGGGTTCAGTCCCTGAGTTGGGAAGATCTGCTGGAGAAGGGCTTGGCTACCCACTCCTTTATTCTTGTATAGAGAATCCCATGGACAGAGGAGCCTGGCAGGTTCCAGTCCATGGGTCACAAAGAGTCAGACATGACTGAAGTGACTTAGCACGGTAACATAATACATACTATAAAACCAATCAGAATCTCTCTTTCCATCACTGTTGGGTGTGTGTTTGTGTGTGTGTGTGTGTGTGTGTGTGTGTGTGTGTGTGCGTGCTTGAGTGTTGGTTGGTGGGCAGGGGCATAGTGGTGGAAAGCAGGAGACATCCTGAGATATCCACACTTATTAATCTCCTTAACTGGGCAAGGTAAATCTCTCGAAAAAACAAAAGCTTAAAAAAAAAGACAAAATAACTCTGAAGAACTTTCCATGAGCAATTTAACTAATGTTTGTGGTTGATACTGGAATGATCTTATCTTTAATAAATAATGTACAAAAAATAGAAGCTGTGAAATTGTGCTTTAGATGTTTTCTTAAAAATCTTAGTCCATACAGATTTAGATGAATGGATTAGTGGGTGGATGGAAAGTGAAAGTCACTCAATCATGTCTCTTTGTGACCCCATGGTCTATACAGTCCATGGAATTCTCCAGGCCAGAATACTGGAGTGGGTAGCCCTTCCCTCCTCCAGGGGATCTTCCCAACCCAGGAATCAAACCTAGGTCTCCCGCATTGCAGGTGGATTCTTTACCAGCTGAGCCACAAACTGTGGTGTTGGAGAAGACTCTTGAGATTCCCTTGGACTGCAAGGATATCCAACCAGTCTGTCCTAAAGGAAATCAGTCCTGAATGTTCATTGGAAGGACTGATGCTGAAGCTGAAACTCCAATACTTTGGCCACCTGATGCGAAGAACTGACTCATTTGAAAAGATCCTGATGCTGGGAAACGCTGAAGGCAGGAGGAGAGGGGGATGACAGAGGGTGAGATGGTTGGATGGCATCACCAACTGAATGGGAATGAGTCTGAGTAGATCCGGGAGTTGGTGATGGACAGGGAGGCCTGGCATGCTGCAGTCCATGGGGTCACAATGGGTCAGACATGACTAAGCGATTGAACTGAACTGGGTGGCTAGATGGGTGAATGGGTATGGAGAAAGGGAGATAAGGTGCATGAATTTAATTAGAACTTAAAGGAAGAAGTCACTGGAAAGGTACAGGCAGCTAAAAACACATTAGTTTATGCTTAGGAAGAGGGCCTTGCAAGTTGCAGAGTGTAAGGCAAGACTGATGTTGACAAGGAGAGCTTCTTTAAAAAAGTTTTTTTTTTTTCACTTCATTTGTTTTGTTTTGTTCTTATTCCCTTTTATACTTAAGAAGATGATTTAAATCTCTTTTTTTATATGATTAACACCAGGGTAAAGCCCAGGTTCCTTTGGTAACATATCAGACCCGTTACTCACTGTCTTCAGTGTGTCTCTAACCCCATCAGGTCATTACTTCCCCACTTTCTGGTTTCCACCTTGTATTATCTGTGTGCTGTGCTAAGCTGCTTCCCGTTTGTCCTGCTCTCTGCAACCCTGTGGACTGTAGTCTGCCAGGCTCCTCTCTCCATGCGATTCTGCAGGCAGGACTGCTGAAATAGGTTGCCATGCCCTCCTCCAGGGGATCTTCCCGACCCAGGGATCAAACCTGCGTCTCTCACAGCTCCTGCATTGGCAGGGGGTTCTTTGCCGCTGGCGCCACGTGGGAAGCTCTGTTCTTCATATGTGCCATGTACTTGGCATTGCTTGTGCTGTGTGTTCTTTCTGGAAAACCTTCGCTCCTCTTTTATAATTAGCCAGCCCCTCAGGTTTTAGGTTCAAATAGGTATCACTCTTCCCTACTCCCTTCCTGCCTGTAGTCTTAACCCTTTTTCAGTGTTTCTTATAGAACTTCATACATAACCTTTTGAGCACTCACTGCATTTTCTTAGTTATGAAGTATAATTACTTTATCTCCATCTCTCACAGAAGATGAGTTCATATTCATATCCCATGAGTCTAAGACAAAGTTAAATACTTAGTGTTTCTGGAAGAAATATGAATTTTATTACTTTGAACAGTCTATTTGGAAACTGTAAAAAATGGGAAATAGCCATTTAAACTTCTATTCTTGAAATTATCTGTTGGGAGCGTTTCAGATGGATAATGCAAAATTTATTTGGAAAAACGTCTGTGGCAACAGTTGGAAATAAGACCCTTGCCTCTCCCTGCCCCTCCCTTGCCGCCGCCTCTTCTCTGCCTCTCCACCACCCCCATGTGCTTTCACACTCAGCAGTATTTAGTTGCTGATCTGTTTCTATAGCCGCTACCAATACCTGTATCATTCTGGAAAGTCAGTTATAAGGCATCATTAAAAAATGTTTAACCCATGTATACTATCATGTAAGAATCGAATCGCCAGGCTATGTCCGATGCAGGATACAGCATGCTTGGGGCTGGTGCACAGGGATGACCCAGAGGGATGTTGTGGGGAGGGAGGAGGGAGGGGGGTTCATGTTTGGAATCGCATGTACACCCATGGTGGACTCATGTCAATGTATGGCAAAACCAATACAGTATTGTAAAGTAAAATAAAGTAAAAATAAAAATTAAAAAAAAAATGTTTAACCTTGCTGACTGAAATGATCGCTAATTGGGAAGAATTGTGTTCTATTCAAAGAGGTCACAGAGGTTGAACTAAAAATAACGTGGTAGCTATATACAGATATATATTCAAATATATTACTGAAATAATGCAAATCAATGTCTCCTTTATTTCCTGGGTATAATTTTGTACATTTGGTTCATTATAAAAATTTAATTTGAATATCATGGTGTTTATAATTAAGCATTTTTTTAATAAGCTCAGTCTTACAAGAAGCTTCATCATAAAAATCCCATGGCTTGATTTCTGTTATTGTATTACTTTGGAAATTTAATATGAATCTCTGAACTACTTAAAACTAGGTAATTTAGGAACTGAACTTTAGCATTTTTCCCTACTTCTAGCATGTATTGTCCTTATATATTTCTGTTCAGCAAAATTATTCCTGAATTGATACTACTTGTATCATTTATATTTATTTCATGGTTTATAAATACTTGATATAGTCGTTTTAGACACATTGGAAAACTGAACTAATTCTGTAGTGACTTTTTCCCCCATGGTCTCTCTTCTTTTTCTTTATAGAGATATGACGGAAGTTGTGCATATTAAAGATCGGAAGGAGGCGATCCATGAGATAAAATATTCACCAGACGGAACTTACCTTGCTGTCGGTTGCAATGACAGCTCAGTTGATATTTATGGAGTTGCTCAGCGCTATAAGAAATTTGGAGAGTGTGTTGGATCACTTAGTTTCATCACTCATCTAGACTGGTCCTCAGACAGTAGATATTTACAGACAAATGATGGGAACGGTAAAAGACTGTTCTACAGGATGCCGGGTAAGAACTTCCTATAAATTATATATGATTTGTAGATTTTTAGTTCCTTTAAAATATCCTAGCTTTCGCTGGAGGCAGAGTGTCTGTTATATTTGCATGTAGGACATCAAAGAAAATATGATGGTGATCTTTTCTACAAGTTTGCCTTATCATTTGAAATCCTTTGCTTCTTAATTAAAACTTCTCTGTTTGGAGGATCTAAAACAGACTTATTTTATGTTGAATTCCATGCCATAGGAGTAGCATATGGTGAAGTCCTAGCATGTATTAGAAAGTCAAAATGTCGCTTTTAATGGATGCAACTAATTAGCTAAATATAACAGGTGTCAATGTCTGACTATAAATTGTCTTCTGTTGTCATCTCAAACTTTGCAAATATTAATAATGTAGCTAACAAACTAATTTTGAAAAACAATTTTCATCAAAGCTTTAAAAAGAGAAGAATAAAGACAGAATCATCAAAATATCTCTCAGTACTTTAGTATGATGCTTAATGAATTAGTAACTATATTGCAGTACTTGATTTAATAAGACTAGCTGCATAATTAAATTAATAAATCACTCAAACAGTTTTCGTTAACAGTCTGTAACTTACGAAGATTGACCAATCCTGAAGTCATGTTGCCTAATGTAATTGTATTACTTGTCACTCACCCTTCTTTTATGAGCCTTTCAATTATCTTTTTTTCCTCACCCATGTATCTTCTTAGGTTTCTTTTTTAATACATGATTTGCTACTTTCTTACAGTTTTTACTTTTCCTTCAAAGTTACCCGATTGTGACTAATCTATAGCCTGACTTTGATATAGTTCAGTTTCGTTGTCCACATGGTGACCCTGCTAAGCTACATCATCATCAGATCTATGTTTCTTTGAATCAGTATAATTTTGGTAGTGCCTTTTTAACAACTCCTTGCACTTAATTTTCTCCTTTCCTTACTATAGTCACTTACCTATTCATGTATTCTCCTTTAACTGGATTGGAAAGATACTTAAATTTTGGAATTTACCATGTTATCAGTATAACTTATGCTTGAGTAAAAATTAAAGGACGTAACTTCTTAAATTAATACTCTAATTTATTTTTAGGAGGAAAAGAAGTGGCAAGTAAAGAAGAAATAAAAGGTGTTCATTGGGCTTCATGGACATGCGTTTCAGGCCTTGAAGTAAATGGAATTTGGCCCAAGTATTCAGATATTAATGATATAAACTCAGTAGATGGGAATTATATTGGCCAAGTTTTAGTTACAGCTGATGACTATGGAATTGTAAAATTATTTCGATATCCTTGCTTAAGAAAAGGTATCTTTTCTTTCAAAATAGTATTAATTCACCTCTCTCTTACAAAAGACCTTTAGGTTCTTCCAGAAAATTAGTCTTAAGGTAAATAAGAGGGTTTATACTTTTTTAAAATATGTGTGATGACTCTTTGGTGAAAGATATCATGAAAGTGAACAGAAATAGCTACAATATTTTGGCAATTAAGAATTATTGTCATGTGTTACTTTTATCTTTGGATATGAAGTTTTTATTAGAAAGTTATTTTTGAATTCATATATTATAAATGGGCTAATACTTTACCTCTTTCTTTTTAAAGAGTTATTTTTCTCTCTACTTCCAGAATTATTTCATATAGTCAGAATACACAATGATAGTTATACTTATCTTATGACTTGCTATCTTCACTCATTTAACTTGCTGAACATGTATCTCTTATGAGACATCTTTCTTGCGTCATTTCCTTAGGAACTCTGATGGAGTAGCCAGCTGTCTAAGCTTAAGTCACAGTTTGGAGTCTATCAGTTTGTTGGTTTTTGAGAAAGTGTTTTTTGCTTAAACCCTTAACATATATTGTTTTGATATTTATTTATTTTTCATAACTGGCGGTGGAAGAAAATTAAGAGGTCTTATCACTGGTTATTTTCTATATATTTTACGTATGACCTCTTTTTCTTGGGTGTCTTTTAAAATGATGTTGTTGATCTGTTAGTAGACATGAGGATAATTACATGAAATGCTCTATTAGTCATTCATTTGTTCCATGCCTTGTTCCACAAAGTATTTGAGTCCGCTTATGGAAAGTCTGTCAGCACTAAAATAATTACGTCAGTAAAGAATTCCTACCAAGGGAAATATAAATAGATACCATGTTAAAGTCAGATAAAGAAATTAACAGTAGTCAAACATCAAAACTGAGTGTGAGCTTCCTGAAACCAAAAATAAAATAAAGTAAAGCACAGAATAATTTTCACTGTAGCTATTTAAAAAAAATAAAACCATGCTACTCAGAGAAGGCCAAGTTTCTTCTCAGATTTAATTTTCTAAGAGCTCTCTCCTATAGTATGGGGCCTTATATTAGGTACAGTTGAATATATTCTTAAGAGTATCAACATCTATAGCAGATGCAGTCATAATTTTCACCTGGTTGTTAATGAAAGCGGTTGGACAAATGTTAAAATGGAATTTAGGAAAAGGCAATTTTGGAAACAGCAGAAATAGTTTTATTCAGATAGTTTAGGTAGTCCATGGATGTTAAGGTTAAGGGCCCACACTTCCCAGAAGTCTCGACTGGCATTTGTTATGCCTCCACAGTCAGGTGGTGAGCTCCAGATTCTGCCAGCTGTCTCATCTTGTCCATTTCTGCCTGCCAGGTGTCAGCTTCCTAGATGCATGTGAAAGTGCCTCCGTGAATAGTGCTAAGGATGTTAAAGGCTAGCTAAATCTCTAGCAATTGAAGTAACCTATTTCTGGATTCTACCACATAGCCAGGACATGAGAGTCACCAGGCACAAGTTTTATTGTGATTCAGATGATACTTGCCTGCTTAGAAGATGTGAGATTTAGTCAGATTAATCATGATAATATTAATCTTAGACATTGCTTCAACTCATTGTTTCTTATAGTGACCTCTATGCAGGAAAAAACAGTACTTTAATTTTCTGAATTTTCCTAATCAAACAGATGGGATTTACTCTCAAGTTTTATCTTTTGCAACAGAGAAGACAGTATTTTTATTGCTTGATAATTTTGTTTCATTTATAAAATACGTAGTAGTCTTCTGAAGCTGTAAGAATATTTTACCAAAGTCTTTAAGAAAAGTTAGTCTTGTTCAGTTACTGCTTCAAGAATATAAGTATAAATTGTTTTTCTTATTTTCTCTTTTTTTAGATTTTTGTTAGACATTTGTTTTATGATAAGAGTTTTTATTTCTAAGCATTTGTGAGTCAGCTTGAGACTGTGGGTAGGTAACTGGGAGACAAGACAAAACCACTGCATATTTAAAAGATTAGTAGAAGTATTTTAAGATTGTGTATTTATTGAATTTACAAACTAGCGTAAAGGAAGTGGTATCACTATAGAAAAGGTCTCTTTCTTTTAGATTAGTTACGCAGTTGTACATTATTTCATTACGGTAAGTTGTACTATTGATCCAACTTAAGTTTGGGAAAAGATTGTGCCTGATGTATTAATGTATTTTAGCTAACCACTTAGGTAATATCCATTATAATCTAAGGAGTAAAGCTTTTATAAAATATGGAAAGAAGTTAAGTAATAGGAGTTGCTTATGTTATAGAACCATTGTAATTGAAACATAAAATGAAGTTAACCCAGAATTTGATGGTGGTTTAGTCACTAAGTTGTGTCTGACTCTTGCGATCCCATGTACTATAACCTGCCAAGCTCCTCTGTCCATGGGATTTTCCAGGCAAGAATACTGGAGTGGTTTTCCATTTCCTTCTCCAGTGGATCTTCCTGATCCAGGGATCAAACCCAGGCCTCCCACACTGCAGGCGGATTCTCTACTGTCTGAGCTGATGGGAAGCCCAGCCCCCTCAAATCCCAGTCCAAAGCATTACTCTTCTTTTTTTCTTTCTTTCTTTCTGTCTATTATTATCCTCTTCTCTCTGGATTCTCCTGCTCCTGACCATAACCCCTCTCAAATTACCAGGCGTTTCCCAGGCAGCAGCGCTGAGGCTGTGGTAGAGGGTGAGGAGGCCAGGGTGGCGAAGGGTGGAGAGGTGTGGGCAGGGTGATTTAATCTGACACCTTCATCGCTGTTAATACTTGCCAAGACTCTTTTGGTACTTATTGACAAATGAAAGTTTATATTGGGCAAAAACATTTTTTAGATTCCAGGAGAAACTTCTTTGGAAAAACAAATATCGAACAACAAAACAGCTTTGTGATAGAGACTTGCTCGACACTGCTTTTCCAAGATTCTAAGATACTGTTGCGTATATTGCTATGTATTTGTTTTTCATTGCTGTAAAAACTGTTGTGAAATGTGCTACAGTTCATGTGTTTATTCTCCTGTCTGTGGACATTTGGGTTCTTTGCAGCCTTTTGTTATAATTACAAGTTTTTCAAAGATGTATGCTTAGGAGTGAAATTGCTGAGTCATAGAGAGTTTATAAGAAGATGCCAAATTGTTTTCCAAAATAGTTATACCATTTTACACAACCCTGTTGAATATATCTTCTTCCACACTTGGCATCACCACAGTTTTTATTTGTAAATCTAGTTAGTGTAAATGATGTTACATTGTCTTAATTTACATTTCTCTACTATTTATAATAAGGTTGACCATCTTTCCCAATATTTTTTAATTTTCTGCACCTCCTTGTCTATCAAACACAAGTTCATACCTTTTGCCTATTTTTAGAGTTTGTTTTATTGTTTAATGGAAATACTTTTATATACTCTAGATACAAATGATCTATAATTTTTATGGATTACAAATGTCTTTTCTGAGTTTGTGACTTGTCTTTTTATTTTCTTAATGATGTGTTATATTGACTAGTTTTCATTTCAGTATAGTCAAGGCAGTTTCTCCTTTATTTCTGAACAGTCCTGTTTTGTGTACAAGGAATTCTATTTTTTCAGTTCAGTTCAGTCACTCAGTCATGTCTAACTCTTTGCAGCCCCATGGATTGCAGCACGCCAGGCCTCCTGTCCATCACCAACTCCCAGAGTTTACCCAGACTCATGTCCATTGAGTCGGTGATGCCATCTAGCCATCTCATTCACTATCGTCCCCTTCTCCTTCTGCCCTCAATCTTTCCCAGCATCAGGGTCTTTTCAAATGAGTCAGTTCTTCGCATGAGGTGGCCAAAGTATTGGAGTTTCAGCTTCAACATCAGTCTTTCCAGTGAACACCCAGGGCTGATCTCCTTCAGAATGGACTGGTTGGATCTCCTTGCAGTCCAAGGGACTCTCAAGAGTCTTCTCCAACACCACAATTCAAAAGCATCAATTCTTCGGCGCTCAGCCTTCTTCACAGTTCAACTCTCACATCCATACATGACCACAGGAAAAACCATAGCCTTGACTAGATGGACCTTTGTTGCCAAAGTAATGTCTCTGCTTTTCAATATGCTATCTAGGTTGGTCTTAAGTTTCCTTCCAAGGAGTAAACGTCTTTTAATTTTGTGGTTGCAATCACCATCTGCAGTGATTTTGGAGCCCCCAAAAATAAAGTCTGCCACTGTTTCCCCATCTATCTGCCATGAAGTGATGGGACCGGATGCCATGATCTTAGTTTTCTGAATGGTGAGCTTTAAGCCAACTGTTTCACTCTCCTTTTTCACTTTCATCAAGAGGCTTTTTAGTTCCTCTTCACTTTCTGCCCTAAGGGTGGTGTCATCTGCATATCTGAGGTTATTGATATTTCTCTCGGCAGTCTTGATTCCAGCTTGTGCTTCTTCCAGTCTAGCATTTCTCATGATGTACTCTGCATATAAGTTAAATAAGCAGGGTGACAATATACAGCCTTGACGCACTCCTTTTCCTATTTGGAACCGGTCTGTTGTTCCATGTCCAGTTCTAACTGTTGCTTCCTGACCTGCATATAGGTTTCTCAGGAGGCAGGTCAGGTGGTCTGGTATTCCCATCTCTTTCAGAATTTTCCACAGTTTATTGTGAACCACACAGTCAAAGGCTTTGGCATAGTCAATAAAGCAGAAATAGATGTTTTTCTGGAACTCTCTTGCTTTTTCCATGATCCAGCGGATGTTGGTAATTTGATCTCTGGTTCCTCTGCCTTTTTACTAGAG
Organism: Capra hircus; assembly: GCF_001704415.2. Classification (NCBI taxonomy): domain Eukaryota; kingdom Metazoa; phylum Chordata; class Mammalia; order Artiodactyla; family Bovidae; genus Capra; species Capra hircus. The sequence continues at coordinate 2,812,423 of NC_030817.1, forward strand.
CTGAAAAAGATATTCTCCTATATTTTACATCTAGAAGTTTTAAGGTCATCAAAACACTGTTAAATGGGAAAAATCTTTTGCCACATTACTGCAATTTAATGAAGAGATTTAGCTTGTGTTAACTTTGTGTTGAAATACACCCCAAAATAAATGAGACAAGAAATGAGATCACTGAAGCATAGATATTGCAGCATATTGCTTTATCCTCACCAGGAATTGTCATGCTCTCCTCATTTTGATTATGAAAGCTTCTATAGCCATTCTAGCTTTTCTTGGTAAATCTTTTCTCTGAAATGTTAGTCCTATTTGAGGACATACTGTTTAGGTCTTACCTGTTCTTTTATCATTTCTTATCATAGCTCGGTATTAATAATGAAGGGCCTTTGAGAGCTTAAAATCGAATTTATACTAAAATAGAAATGTAGTCTAAGAGAGGTTAAGTGATATACTCAAACTCCTGTCGTTTTAAGTTGTCAAGATAATGCTCAAACTCTAGACTTTTGATTTCAACTGTAATATTCTTTACATCAGACTTTTTGTCCCCTTTAATGACTCATCATAAGGGTTGGAGTTCATGCCCTCTCAGTATTCTTTTTGCCTCCTCTAAATCTAGAGTTAGTGTATAGGCAGAGTGAGGGAAAATAGGATCTTTTTTTCCTTTTCCTTTCTTTCTCTTTTCTCAAATACCTAATGAACATTTGCTATGGGTCAGGCGTTAGAAATATATGATAAATTAGATACCATCCTGTCCTCAAAGAGCTTATAGTTTATTAGAAGAGTTAACAAGTAAATAGACTATTGTATTTCAGTGTCATAAATGTAATCACTGGGAATTCTGGAAGCATATAAGAGGATGTGATTGGTCTTGGTGAGTCAGGGTCACTTCTTAAAAGATAGGATATCTAGGGTTTACTTTTAAGATAAACTTTATCATAGTTAAACAGTATTGGTTATTGAATAGTCATTAATACAGTCACTTTGATTAGAAATAGCTGGCTTTCTTGTTGAATTGCCTTGGTTCTTCCAGAGGAATTGATCTTAGAAAAGTCACAGAGAAAACAACTTGGAAAGCCTTACAGGATTATCTGTACCTTTCTTCGAGCTGTTTACCCAATACAGTTAAATAGAATAGGTGCTCAAATAACTCTTCTTCATTTGCTCTAAACATAACAAATTAGTACATTTTAAAAACTTGGAATTTATTAGCTAAAATTTCTGGCTTTACTGTTTAGAAAACTCTGGTGCCCGAGTATGTGAAGGGCCCCATCAAAGGAAGTAATAACCAAAGTCCTCTTGACAGGCAAATAATGTATTCTCATATAAGAAGGATGGGACTCAGTCTTAACTTACTGGACTTTGTGGAGTGAATTTTAGCAAGTTATCCATCTAGAAGGTTACTGACTTCTATTAAGCTACATAAAAAATTGATTCCTGAAATGATAGCATTTCTGTTAGGTAGAAGTAAATTGTAATTTATATAGTTTTGGTTAAAACTTTTATTCTTTGATTAAGATGGCTATCCCTAATTTCATGGCCAAGGTGAAAGTTTTTCTGAAGTTTATAATTGATGGATCTTTGTCATAGTGAAATACAGACCTTCTATAACTTCATGTAAAGCTTTTAAAACATTGTCAAAATGAAGTCAAACATTATTCTGTTTACTGTACTCTCACAGGGACATAGGCATGTTGCCAGATATCCGGTTTATCTAAGCAGAATATAGAAAATATATTCTGAACTTTAGAATCACAAAAATGGTTCCCATCATCACATGGATTTTTAAAAAATTAGCCAGAAAGTTAAACAACTCCTTTACAATTGGAGAAATCTGTTTCCAAATGCTGCTACTTAATATCACTAATTATAGAACTGTGCCCCTTGAAATGATATATCCAGAAGGACACATCATTGTCTGTGCAAACAGACAAACCCACATTGAAAGACATTATACAACATATATAGGTTTAAAAAATGACTATAAAAGACAGTTGTTAGGACAACTGGACATTTTTTATTTTGGTTAGTATGGTATATTGCATTGATTTTTATATACTAAACCAACCTTGCATTCCTGGCATAAATCCCATTTGGTTTTGTTGTATAGTCCTTTTTATGTGTATTTTGTTGATGACTTAAGCTTTAACAGGATATTCCTCAGCTAGGGCTGAGGATAGTGGGGCAAGATTAGATTGGTCAATGTCACGTAAGACTAAAGGCCTCAGGCCAAAACATTCAAATATCCTAATATGAAAACATTGTGAAATGAAAACTCTTGTTGCTACAGGCATTTCTTAAAGCAGTGAGATAATGCCTCACAACCCCTGTGATTCTTAACAAATTATATTCTGAATCAGTAGAGCAAGCATTTCTACCCCTTCATGTACACTCATTCATTTGTTCACTGAATTTTTCAATTAATATTTTTCCCCTTTGATCATAACTAAGGTAGTGGGAGTAGGATGCATTGGTTCAGGTGTAGAAATTGTTGTTTATATTGGCTTTTGTGTGTATTGGCATTTGTTTATCAATTTAAAGGTATATTTTTGTTATAGGGGCCAAGTTTAAAAAATATATTGGCCATTCAGCTCATGTAACTAATGTCAGATGGTCACATGATTATCAGTGGGTTATTTCTATTGGTGGAGCAGATCACTCTGTCTTTCAGTGGAAGTTTATTCCTGAAAGAAAACTAAAGGATGCTCTTCACATAGCACCTCAAGGTGAGTGGTACATACTGCCTAAACAATTTTTCTGCCAAATAACTCTTCATGTAACTCCCAAATAATAATTTTACTATTGAAATGTAGATTATTATTAGTGGAAATTTTAAAATATTAAGTCTATATGTTTAAAGTCAAATGTTGCAGAGCATGGACAACAAAGTACTTTGGTTACACTTTAATCTGTCTGATGAGTGAAAAACATACATTAATAAAGCAAACATTTAATATAGTCTCTGGGAGATGGGTATCTAGGATTCATATTTGTGTTTTTTTTTTTTTGACAAGAAAAATGATCTAATGTCAGTTCCTCTCTTACATATAGTTTTTTCTAGCTGTTTTTCATGTTAATTATAGGTTATATTTACTTATATTTGCACAGACATTTAAATTTGATGTAGCGGTCATTGGGGACCCAGTGAAGGGATTTAAAGGAACTATTGAGTTTGCAGTGAGTGGAGAGGAAGATAATATGTAGTACAGTTTACTGACATCTGTGTCACTTGAATAGGTAATTTCATTTGATTGTTTTATGGCTTGTCTCCATGTCAGTTGGCATAGTCAGCTTGTAATCCTTAATTTTATTGTGCTGTTTTGAAAGTGAATCTTACTTAAACAAGTAATGATGCATTTTTATAAATTACAGAAAGTCTTGCAGACTCTAATAGTGATGAATCAGATTCAGACCTGTCTGATGTTCCAGAACTGGATTCTGAAATTGAGCAAGAGACCCAGCTCACTTACCGTCGGCAGGTAATTTTTATTACCACATGAGCTTTTCCTGAAAAAATTTCTTCTTTATCTTGCTCCTTGTTTACTTATCTATTGTTATCTTTCGTGGTTTGTAAGTTTCCAAGAAATGTATGATTGTTTCCCTCTTTAAGAGTTAAAGTATAGTTGTATAAAATGTTATTTATATTAAGTACTTGATATATTAACTGTGCCTGTATTGTGTTTTATTATATAATATATGTGCTTTTTGTCACAGTACACTTACATTGATTTCCTTTAAAATGTTCTGTTACAAGTAGAAAAAGAAATTAAGGAAACAATTCCATTCACCATTGCAATGAAAAGAATAAAATACTTAGGAATATATCTACCCAAAGAAACTAAAGACCTATATATAGAAAACTATAAAACACTGATGAAAGAAATCAAAGAGGACACTAATAGACGGAGATATATACCATGTTCATGGATCGGAAGAATCAATATAGTGAAAATGAGTATACTACCCAAAGCAATTTACAAATTCAATGCAATCCCTATCAAGCTACCAGCGATATTTTTCACAGAACTAGAACAAATAATTTCAAGATTTGTATGGAAATACAAAAAACTTCGAATAGCCAAAGCAATCTTGAGAAAGAAGAATGGAACTGGAGGAATCAACTTGCCTGACTTCAGGCTCTACTACAAAGCCACAGTCATCAAGACAGTATGGTACTGGCACAAAGACAGAAATATAGATCAATGGAACAAAATACAAAGCCCAGAGATAAATCCACACACATATGGACACCTTATCTTTGACAAAGGAGGCAAGAATATACAATGGAGTAAAGACAATCTCTTTAACAAGTGGTGCTGGGAAAACTGGTCAACCACTTGTAAAAGAATGAAACTAGATCACTTTCTAACACCCCACACAAAAATAAACTCAAAATGGATTAAAGATCTAAATGTAAGACCAGAAACTATAAAACTCCTAGAGGAGAATATAGGCAAAACACTCTCCGACATAAATCACAGCAGGATCCTCTATGATCCACCTCCCAGAATAATGGAAATAAAAATTTAAAAATGGGATCTAATTAAAATTAAAAGCTTCTGCACAACAAAGGAAAATATAAGCAAGGTGAAAAGGCAGCCTTCTGAATGGGAGAAAATAATAGCAAATGAAGCAACTGACAAACAACTAATCTCAAAAATATACAAGCAACTTAGGCAGCTCAATTCCAGAAAAATAAAAAACCCAATCAAAAAATGGGCCAAAGAACTAAATAGACATTTCTCCAAAGAAGACATACAGATGGCTAACAAACACATGAAAAGATGCTCAACATCACTCATTATTAGAGAAATGCAAATCAAAACCACAATGAGGTACCACTTCACACCAGTCAGAATGGCTGCGATCCAAAAGTCTGCAAGCAGTAAATGCTGGAGAGGGTGTGGAGAAAAGGGAACCCTCCTACACTGTTGGTGGGAATGCAAACTAGTACAGCCACTTTGGAGAACAGTGTGGAGATTCCTTAAAAAATTGCAAATAGAACTACCTTATGACCCAGCAATCCCACTGCTGGGCATACACACCGAGGAAACCAGAATTGAAAGAGACACATGTACCCCAGTGTTCATCGCAGCACTGTTTATAATAGCCAGGACATGGAAACAACCTAGATGTCCATCAGCAGATGAATGGATAAGAAAGCTGTGGTACATATACACAATGGAGTATTACTCAGCCATTAAAAAGAATACATTTGAATCAGTTCTGATGAGATGAAACTGGAGCCTATTATACAGAGTGAAGTAAGCCAGAAAGAAGAACACCAATACAGTATACTAACATATATATATGGAATTTAGAAAGATGGCAATGACGACCCTGTATGCAAGACAGCAAAAAAGACACAGATGTGTATAAGGGAGTTTTAGACTCAGAGGGAGAGGGAGAGGGTGGGATGATTTGGGAGAATGGCTTTGTAACATGTATACTATCATGTAAGAATCGAATCACCAGTCTATGTCCGACACAGGATACAGCATGCCTGGGGCTGGTACATGGTGATGACCCAGAGAGATGTTATGGGGAGGGAGGTGGGAGGGGGGTTCATGTTTGGGAACGCATGTACACCCGTGGTGGATTCATGTCAATGTATGGCAAAACCAATACAGTATTGTAAAGTAAAATAAAGTAAAAATAAAAATTAAAAAAATAATAATAATAAATATAATGAAACAAATCACCAGTCCAGGTTCAATGCATGATACTGGATGCTTGGGGCTGGTGCACTGGGGCGACCCAGAGGGATGGTATGGGGAGGGAGGAGGGAGGGAGGGTTCAGGATGGGGAACACGTGTATACCGGTAGCGGATTCATGTTGATGTATGGCAGAACCAATACAATATTGTAAAGTAATTAACCTCCAATTAAAATAAATAAATTTATATTAAAAAATCTAAAAAAAATAAAAATAAAAATAAAATGTTCTCATACGAAGTATAAAAACTACACAGAAACTGAATATGTATCTGTCAGTGTGATACTTAGACAATGTAAATTAGTTTGTCTTTCCAAGGAAGTAAATTTCAAAAAGAACCTTCCTATTTAAGACAGTTATTAAAAGTTTAGTGATCATAGTTACTGCAATGTCTGAAGTTACATTAGGAATCTACAACACCTTTATTAATTTATATTCTAAGAATATTTCTACTTATGTACATTATTTAAAGGTTTACAAAGAAGATCTACCTCAGCTTAAAGAACAATACAAAGAGAAACAAAGAAGTGGTACTTCTAAAAGAAGAGAGCGGGCTCCAGGAAATAGTGTCCGATTACACTTCGTTCACGGGTACAGACCAACTACTTTTCATTTATGTGTTTGAATTTTGGTTCACATTTACTAGCTGTGTGACTTTGAGCAAGTCACCTAACCTCTCTGTTTCTGTTTCACCATCTGTAAAATGGAAATAACAGTGCTTTACTTCATAGGGTTCTGGTGAGGAGTAAATAAGTCAATACTTGTAGTGACTTAGAGTATTATCTGGCACATAATAAGCACTATATAAGTGTTTGTTAAATAAAAAATTGTCTTGTGAAAATTTAGTATTTATAAGAAATTGATCTACCTTAAAACAAGAAAAAATAAGTGAAATAGATTATCATCTCCCCTGCTGCTGCTGCTGCTGCTGCTGCTGCTGCTGCTGCTGCTAAGTCGCTGCAGTCGTGTCCGACTCTGTGGGACCCCATAGATGACTGCCCACCAAACTCCCCCGTCCCTGGGATTCTCCAGGCAAGAACACTGGAGTGGGTTGCCATTTCCTTCTCCAATGCATGAAAGTGAAGAGTGAAAGTGAAGTCACTCAGTCGTGTCTGACTCTTAGCAACCCCATGGAGTGCAGCCTACCAGGCTCCTCAGTCCATGGGATTTTCCAGGCAAGAGTACTGGAGTGGGGTGCCATTGCCTTCTCCACTCCGCTAAATATGTCTAATTTGGAATGATATTGTGGCTTGTTTTAGCCTAAGCAATTTGGCTTTCATGTCTTAATTTCAATAAAATACTGTTTCTGAATTCTCTTAGAACATCTGGCAATCCAGGGTTCACATTTCATCCTGGGACACCAGAATCTTCAATCCAGCTCTTTCCTTCCCTTCACCTAGTAATCATCTTACCTGGCTTATAATGTTTTTAAGAATTTGAAAACAGATTTATTTAGTAAAAGCTTTTTTACCTCCAGTGGAAGCATTTGGGGGTTTTTGTTTATTTTCTTTGGAGTGTGGTTTATTCACAATGTGGTAGTTTCAGGTGTGCAGAAAACTGACTCAGTTGTACGTATAGAGGTACCCACTGTTTTTTAGACTCCTTTCCCCTATACCATGATAGAGTACTGGCTAGTGCCCCCTGTGTTATGTGGTGTGTCCTCATTAGTTTTCTGTTTTACGTAAAGTATTGTGTGTATGTCACTCCCCATCTCTCAATTTATCCCTCGCCTCAGTTCCCCCCGTCCCGTAGCATAAGTTTGTTTTCACATCTGTGACTCTATTCTGTTTTGTAAGTAAGTGCATTTGTACCATGTTTTAAGATTCCTCATATAAGTGATAGTGTGTGATATTTGTCTCTCTCTCTCTGACTTGCTTCACTCAGTGTGGCAGTCTCTAGGTCCATCCATGCTACTGCAAATGACTAAAATGGGCAGTATTTCTCTGCACTTAGGTTTTATGAATTGGGTTTCTTGAAGTTCCTATAAATGGAATTATATTGGTCATTTTTAGAGGACCTGGCTACTTTCTTCTGGACATATATATTATTTTTAAATTGTAGTTTAAACTTATTTTTGTTTATATATATATATATAATATTTTCATGGTTCAACAATGTGTATAAAAGGATACACTCTGAAGATCTCCCTACATCTGCCCTCCTAGCTATCATTCTGCCTTACCCAAAGGGAATTACTTTTACTTAATTTCAGAAATATTTATGTGTAATACAAGTGACTACAAATGTACATTCTTTTCCATACCCTTTCACTTGTAAAAACAACTTTTTGCTTTATAATATTTAAATTTAGTATTTATATTTATGCAAATAGTAATGTACAATATACACTTTTCTGTACTTTATTTCACTGAGTATTGTAGCTTGGATTTAGCTGTCTGTAATCAGAGCAGTTCACAAAAGTTTTGGGATCTGAAATATTTGTGTTTTTTTAATTATTCAATATCTTGTAAAACTGGAAATTGAGCATCCTCTGTATAGTCTGTATTTACCAGTGAAAGACCAAAGTTAATGTTATATGATATATTTTCTATATTTAGTTACAGAGGTTATGACTGTCGAAGTAATCTGTTTTATACTCAAATCGGTGAAATTGTGTACCATGTGGCAGCAGTGGGTGTCATTTATAATCGACAGCAGAACACCCAGCGCTTTTACCTGGGTCACGATGATGACATTCTCTGCCTGGCTGTTCATCCTTTGAAAGACTACGTGGCAACAGGCCAGGTAGGTCCTTTGAAAGACTATGTGATAACAGGCTAGACAGGTTAGACCTTTGTTTGGGTTTAAAATTAGATTAGTCCATTCTTTCCTTTGGTATTCTTGGAAATGAATTCTTTGGAATGGGATTTTATTTTCATATTACAAATGAAAATTCTTTATTATAGTTTTCCTTAGAGTTTTATTGTTTTACTTATTATTCTAATTTGAATTTTGAACTGTGAGCTCTGGCTTCACTTCTTTCTGTCAGAATAATATTTTTTTTAATCTGTGAGTAAACGTTATAAAAAACATTAAGTTAAGAAGTCTGGTTTTTTAATTATCTAAAATAAATTATCTAAGAAATGTTCTGTAACAAATAGGATGACTGTGTTTTTATTTTTCTATCATGATAGTAACATGTTCAGGTTTACCAAGGTAGAAAACACAGAAAAGTCATAGCTGATACACCTCTTTATATGTTTATTCTTAGAGAAGGAAAGGAAGGGGTATACCTATAAATTCTCACTGTGTTTAAGCACTTTACTCTGCGTAAGCACGTTACTAATTTCTTAATGTATATTTGCTTTATTCTCACCTCACCTATATGAGAGTGAAACCATTTTCCCCCAGCTTATAAATGAGGAATTTAGGTTTAAGGAAAATACGTGATTTTCTCAAAGATCTCTCAGCTGCTGCTGCTGCTGCTGCTGCTGCTGCTGCTGATGCTAAGTCGCTTCAGCCGTGTCTGACTCTGTGCGACCCCATAGACGGCAGCCCACCAGGCTCCCCTGTCCCTGAGATTCTCCAGGCAAGAACACTAGAGTGGGTTGCCATTTCCTTCTCCAATGTCTCAGCTAATACGTGGTAAAAACCCAACATCCTTAGTCTGTCTGGCTTTGAACACTGGGTTAAGGATACCTTCGGGGATATATTTAGGGTAGGGGCAGGCAGCTTGCATCATCCCAGGTAGCTCCTTGAAAAGTGAGAAAACTCTCTCTCTCCCATCTCCCCTCCCTGGGTTTGCGTCTCCCCTCAATGTTTATTTCTCCCCTTCCCTTCCCGACCTCCTTTTCTTCCCCTTTTCTTCCATTCATTCAAAAACACTCATAGGGCACGTGCTGCATGCCAGGAATATCTCTGGAAATATAGAATATCTTCTTGCCGTGGTAAGACATTCATACTCTGTGAGGGAAGGCAGACGTGCAAGAAAATTGTGATGCAAGGTCAGAAGTATAGGTCGGGGCTTCTTACCTTGGCACTGTTGACATTTGGGGCCAGATACTTTTTTGTTGTAAACATAACTGGACTTTTGTGCACAGTGGGATCCTGTGCGTTGCACAGTGCTAGCAGCATGTCTGGCCTCTGCACAGTAGATGCCAATTACACTGCCCCTCACTTGTGACAAACAAAAACATCTCCAGACAGCATTTGGAAGGCAAAAGCCACCCCCTGCTGAGAACCACTAGGGTAGAGGTGTTTGTAAAGCCCTTTTGAGATATAATAAAAGACTGATTAATCATGCCTAATGGAATGGGAACCCCTCACAGAGATGATGCCATCTGAACTTAATAGCTTACCTGACAGAAGGCAGCTTGGGGAAGGTTTTCTGTTATGTTGTACAACAGTGGAGCAAAAAGAAAAAAAACTGAAATAAAAGAGTTCTTGGTGGACTTTAGTGGAAGAACTAATTAAATGGGTTAGCGGGGCCCTCAGGGGCACCATTTATCTTCACTGTTAGTTTATATCAAGGTTCCTCTTAACACACAGTTATGTGCCTGTTGTGTGTAGCAAGGATCACCTGCAGTGCTGTAGGAAGGAGTTTGGACATTATTCTGATACTCCTGGAATAAGACTGTAAAAACTGGTCATTTACTACATGATTCTGGCATTTTAGGGAATCTGGGCCAAATTAAATTAAAAGTCAGGATGCCCACAGGAGATCCCTGGATAACCAGTGTAGCGGAGGAATACCTTACCTCTTCCTATCCTTGACTTTTAGCTGGGACTCTGACAAAAAGACCAGGTTTCCCTTGTGGTTCAGATGGTAAAGAATCTGCCTGCAGTGCAGGAGACCTGGGTTTGATCCCTGAGAAGGGAATGGCAACCTACGCCATTAACAGTAGCAATTCATATCACCTGGGAGAAACCTAAACCAGAAGTAACTCAAAATGGTGATTTAGAATTCCGGCTTATATAGAAAATAGTAGATCTGTAGAGAAATGTCAGGCCAGAGGAAAGCATTTAATAGCTTAGTGAAATGTTGACTGGTCACAGTATTGTTTTTTGTTATATATTTATGGAAAACAAACCTCAAAATCAATGATAATTGACAGCCCTATTATTTCAGGAGTTGCCTTTATAGAAAAAGTTATTATGTAATATATCTTAATCTGTATAGAGAAAGTGATTACTTCAGTCCAAAGGAATAATTAAAACTTAAGTCCTGTTAACCTGCTTGGGGCTTTAACCTGTCTGCACCTTTGTTAGTACTGTTATCTTAGTCTGGAATGTACTTGCTTCCTTCTCTTTTTGTCCAAGACCTACACTTTTTGAAGGCCCAGGACAAGTAACATAATTTCCATGAAGATTTTCTCTACAGCCTTTCATCCTCATTAAGCACATATTACCAGATGGTTTTATTTTAGCAGAAAAGGTCTCATTTTCCCAATGAGTTTGCAAAACTTATCTAGTTGTCTTAGTGCACACTAGCATACGCTAGGTTGCTAACACTGCCAATAGTAGGTGCTCAGGAAGCATTATCTCTACTGGTGAAGTAGAGGATACGGTTTAGGAGCTATATAGTTCCAGAACGTTCCTATAAACACTGAGCCTAGTCTCATTAGCTTTTCAACAACCGTATGGGAAAAATGTTGATCACATAATCTTTATTTTTTTACTTGATATCTATAGTAAATATGACAAAAGTTACAAAATATCTTGTTTTATTTCCTTTTGTAGGTATGAAAATAAATGGTTTACTTGCATAAAATGACTTTTATCATTCTTTCTATTTTAGGTAGGTAGGGATCCCTCAATTCACATATGGGACACGGAAACCATTAAACCATTGTCGATATTAAAGGGCTACCACCAATATGGTGTCTGTGCTGTTGATTTCTCAGGTAAGGGAATTTCTGTCTCAATAAGAATGATCAGAATTCAAAGGCAGTATACAGTATTTTTGTCTTAATCAGTGTTGCCTAAACTTGTCATTTAAAAATGACTTTCATGAGAGATTGTCAAGAAGGCAGATGGATCACATTGTAAAGGACCTAGGATGTGAATTTCATTCTAAATGTATGAGAGGTCACTGGAGCTTTAAATAAGGGAATAAAGTTATCTGATTGGCATTTTTTAAAAAAAGACCAATTATCAAGTGTGTATACTGTGGTCCTAGCCTATCAAGACTATGAAAGTGTGGGTTTGCCAGCTGGTTTATAATTATAATTTAATGAGTGTAATTTTAATACCCATTATTATAAAGATGTTTTTATTTAAATAAAAGATGTTTGTCTAACCTCTGGAGACGTCTCAGATACCGCTAGTGGTATATGTGTCCCACTTGGGCAAACCCTGATCTGCCTTACTGTTTTGCAGTCAGAGTAAACTTTGAAGATGTTTAGGGGGGAAACAGGGCTTCCCTCATAGCTCAGTCAGTTAAGAGTCTGCCTGCAATGCAGGAGACCCAGGTTTGATTCCTGGGTTGGGAAGATCCCCTGGAGAAGGGAATGGCAACCCACTCCAGTATTCTTGCCTGGAGAATCCCATGGACAGAGGAGCCTGGTATGCTACAGTCCATCGCGTTGCAAGAGTCAGACAGGACTTAGTGACTAAACCACCACTACCACCAGGGTGAAAGCTAAGAAAGAAAGAGATGAAAACTAAAATACTTGTTTTATAACATTTCTTTGAAGTGACAGTTCTAATCTGTCTTACGAGAATAAGTTTAGATCTCAAAGTTAAGTCTTTGCTACACATATAAAAGTTTAACAACTACACCTAGATCTACAGTAAAGGCTAGGGTGTTGACTGGAAAGAGGGGCCAGTTCAGTCCCTGAGTGGTGTCCAACCCTTTGCAACTGCATGGACTGCAGCACGCCAGTAGGGAAAGAGGGTGAAATACCTTTAATAGAGAATTTTACATGAAGAAACAGTAAATTTGTGCTTTCTGCTGCTCTGTCTGAAGAGATGGTGAATTATTCATGTAGAGTTTGGGAGGGGATGTATTTACATGTATACATATCTGCCAAAAGTTAGGAAACGGAATGATAGCTGACTCAGTGAGAAAAATAACAGCTGTTAGGGATAACAAACCAATTAAGGTTTGCAGAAAGTATGGCAGAGTGGCAAACATTTTGTTACAGATTGAATCTTTCCAACTTCTAAACACATGCACACCTGCCAGTGTGGCTGACTTAGCTCAATCACTTGGCTAATATCCATTACTTGTTACTTGACAGTTCAGTTCAGTCACTCAGTCGTGTCCAACTCTTTGCAACCCCATGAATCGCAGCACGCCAGGCCTCCCTGTCCATTACCAACTCCCGGAGTTCACTCAGACTCACGTCCATCGAGTCAGTGATGCCATCCAGCCATCTCACCCTCTGTCGTCCCCTTCTCCTCCTACCCCCAGTCCCTCCTAGCATCAAAGTCTTTTCCAATGAGTCAACTCTTCGCATGAGGTGGCCAAAGTACTGGAGTTTCAGCTTTAGCATCATTCCTTCCAAAGAACACCCAGGGCTGATCTCCTTCAGAATGGACCGGTTGGATCTCCTTGCAGTCCAAGGGACTCTCAAGAGTCTTCTCCAACACTGCAGTTCAAAAGCATCAATTCTTCAGCGCTCAGCCTCCTTCACAGTCCAACTCTCACATCCATACATGACTACTGGAAAAGCCATAGCCTTGACTAGACGGACCTTAGTCGGCAAAGTAATGTCTCTGCTTTTGAATATGCTATCTAGGTTGGTCATAACTTTTCTTCCAAGGAGTAAGCGTCTTTTAATTTCATGGCTACAGTCACCATCTGCAGTGATATTTGGAGCCCCAAAAAATAAAGTCTGACACTGTTTGCACTGTTTCCCCATCTATTTCCCATGAAGTGATGGGACCGGATGCCATGATCTTCGTTTCCTGAATGTTGAGCTTTAAGCCACCTTTTTCATTCTCCACTTTCACTTTCATCAGGAGGCTTTTTAGTTCCTCTTCACTTTCTGCCATAAGGGTGGTGTCATCTGCATATATGAGGTTATTGATATTTCTCCCGGCAATCTTGATTCCAGATCGTGTTTCTTCCAGTCCAGCGTTTCTCATGATGTACTCTGCATATAAGTTAAATAAGCAGGCTTCCCTGGTGGCTCAGAGGGTAAAGCATCTGCCTGCAGTGCTGGAGACCCGGGTTCAATCCCTGTGTTGGGAAGAGCCCCTGGAGAAGGAAATGGCAACCCACTCCAGTACTCTTGCCTGAAAAATTCCATGGACAGAGGAGCCTGGTAGGATATAGTCCATGGGGTCACAAAGAGTCAGACATGACTGAGCGACTTCACTTTCACTTTCAAGCAGGGTGACAATTTACAGCCTTGATGTACTCCTTTTCCTATTTGGAACCAGTCTGTTGTTCCATGTCTGGTTCTAAGTGTTGCTTCCTGACCTGCATATAGGTTTCTCAAGAGGCAGGTCAGGTGGTCTGGTATTCCCATCTCTCTCAGAATTTTCCACAGTTTATTGTGATCCGCACAGTCAAAGGCTTTGGCATAGTCAATAAAGCAGAAATAGATGTTTTTCTGGAACTCTCTTGCTTTTTCCATGATCCAGCGGATGTTGGCAATTTGATCTCTGGTTCCTCTACCTTTTGTAAAACCAGCTTGAACATCAGGAAGTTCACAGTTCATGTATTGATGAAGCCTGGCTTGCAGAATTTTGAGCATTACTTTACTAGCATGTGAGATGAGTGCAATTGTGCGGTAGTTTGAACATTCTTTGGCATTGCCTTTCTTTGGGATTGGAATGAAAACCGACCTTTTCCAGTCCTGTGGCCACTGCTGAGTTTCCCAAATTTGCCGGCATATTCATTGCAGCCCTTTCACAGTGACATCTAAAATAACTGATCTTCACTACAGTCTTTTTTTTTTTTTCCCCACAACAATCATATTAGTGGCATTATGTAGTTGTGGTGGTGGTTTAGTCACTTAGTCGTGTCTGACTCTCGCAACCCTGTGGACTGCAGCCTGCCAGGCTCCTCCGCCCATGGGATTCGCCTGGCAAGAATACTGGAGTGGGCTGCCATTTCTTTCTCCGGGGGATCTTCCCGACCCAGGGATCAAACCCGGGTCTCCTGCATCACAGGCAGATTCTTAACTGACTGAGCTATGTGAGAAGTTGTAACCTATATCTTTTTTACTTGACTAACTTTTTATAATCCCTATGACTTCTTTTATCGCAGTAGAGTTCCTCTGGTGAATTTCAATGGAGTGTATTGCTTCTTCCTTCCTTCTTAGTTTTCTCTTCCCTTCTCATCTCTTAAATATCTTTCTTCCGCTTTGCTTATCTTCCTCCTTTCCCCTGTCCCAGGCTGATAGATAGATGAGGTAAATGAGGTCAGAGAAAAAGCAGGTAAGTGCAGTGAGAACCTATCCTCCCCCTTATGAATTCTGCTTTTTTCAGAGCTGTGTGCATTGTTGTTGTTTAGTCGCTAAGTCATGACCAACTCTTGTGACCCCGTGGACTGCAGCCCACCAGTCTCCTCTGTCCACAGGATTTCCCAGGCAAGAATGTTGGAGGAGGTTGCCATTTCTTCCTCCAGGGGCTCTTCCCAACCTAGGGATTAAACCCAAGTCTCCTGCATTGACAGGTGGATTCTTCACTACTGAACCACCAGGAAAGCCCAGCAATATGCATGCCTACTATTTAACATTATTTTGTAAAATTTTAAATATGGCACTGTGGTGACAGAATACGTACTGTTTTTAATCTTCTGAATGTTAATGGTCAGTTTGTTTCTCTGATGAATTTTCAAAGCTGATGGGAAACGTTTGGCTTCAGTTGGAATAGATGATAGCCACACTGTTGTGCTGTGGGACTGGAAGAAAGGAGAGAAACTTTCAATAGCAAGGTAGGGAAGGAAACTTGACTATCACATTGGCAAAAGACTGAAATTCCTTTGGACTTAAATTTTTTAAATTATAACAGTTTTGAAATCAAGTAAACATGTAACATTTTAATTGCTGCTGCCTTTATTACCATTGAATAAATAGTGTAATTGTGGTAAAAAGATGATTTCAGAATTCATTTGTAGGTTTATCCTTTGTGAACACACTTATTAATGTAACTATAATATGATATTGGAAGTAGCTATTATCTGAATTCTTACAGTGAATTTCACTGTAAGATAAGCTATTCTGTAGTCATTTGAAAACATGATAAAATGCTCATGTATTTGAGTGAAAGGAGATACATATACACGTATTACAAAGAAGCTATAGATTATTTTCTGTTGTAGTTTTCATTTCCTAAAGTTCTACAGTGAGCATTATTCTGTAATAGTAAAAATATTAACAATTGCTTTAAAGGAGGAAATAGTCAGCAGGGTCAGAGATTATTTTTTAACTTTGAGTTCCCTAAAAAGATACATAAAGCATTTTTAAAATATACATAAATGCTTTTCTCACAGTATATAAACAGTACCCAGATAAAAGATAGTTTAAGAGGACTTTGTAAAGATTATATTAAGCTATAACTGAGTACTATTAAAAATTTTTTTCTTTAACTCATTTATGCCCCAAATGACATTGTCTTTGCACAGTACTATAGTAGATGCTATCCAAAATAAGTTCAGTTCTTACTGTTCCTTTTAAGATTCTGTTGAGAAGAGTTAATGAATTACAGTAATGGCAGAATGACAAATGTACAAAAGCGTGATTACACAGCCCAAGAGACCAAGCATCTAGTATGGAGCGATCAAGACAGGGTGTGGACTAGGCAGAAGGTTATTACAGGAGAAATTTATCTTTAGCGTTAAAGCGTTTCTGTATTTATTTCAGAGGAAGTAAAGATAAGATTTTTGTTGTAAAAATGAACCCGTACGTGCCTGATAAATTAATTACAGCTGGAATTAAACACATGAAGTTTTGGCGTAGAGCAGGTAAGGAAGTGCTTCTATTTTGTTCCTTTGAAATTTTAAGTAAGTGTTACTTTTGAGGCTTCCCTGGTGGCTCAGACAGTAAAGCGTCTTAAGTGCAATGTGGTATTGAAGTCTGGAATTCAGTCAGTAGTAACATATCAAACATGTTGGGTTTTCAGTTTTGACAAGTAGTCTACAGTATATTAAGATGTTAATGTTATGGGAAACTGGGTGGGTGAGAAGTATATGAGGACACTTTGTGTTATCTTTGCATCTTCTTTGAAAATCTAAAATTATCCAAAATGAAAAGTTCATTTTAAAAAACAATCCACAGTTTTCTTGATACATTTTAAACAAATATTTTATCATCATTTATTGGCTGCACTGATAGTGTTCATATTTGCAAAAAAAAAAAAATGTAATTTATGAAATTAATCAAGTGACGTCCGGACTTCCTTCTTCTGTTAAAGACATGTTTTGTAGTCCTAACTGAAAATGAAAAATTTTCTCAAAATTGTTTATGTGCTATAAAATGATATAGAAATAGAATGTTTTATTACCTTAATAGTTTAGTAAATTACTGACAGTAGAAGTTCCCATTTTAAAATTAGAAAGTCTCTTTTCCAGATTATATAGTGTACTTATAAGTTCCAGCAGTTTGACAAAGTCTCAGTACACTTAAACTTTTCGGATAAAATGTGAAGTTATAGAGAGGAGTGAAGCGTAGGTTAAGAAAGAATAGTCTTGGTGAAGATATTTCCCGGGTTGAATTAGCTTTCAATTGTTAACTACTTTGAACATGAGTCGATTTTCAGATTTGAATTTAAGACTTCATCACGAATTCCCTGTACCATCGTGCTCTATTAACACATTTGCAAAGTGAGAAGTATTTTCACATTTGTAGTTTTCATTCCCATATGTTTAGACAAAACTTCTGAGCATCTTGGTGAGTTGGAATTGCAAACACCCAGCAAGGCAAGTAGTGCTTATTATTGCAGTATTGAAAAAAATTAAACTATGAATTTGTTGGACATAAGAGACTTAAAGAAAGCATATATTTAAAATGAAATCGAATGTGTCCTTAATTTTGGTTAGACGTGAAGTAGACCTGAGACTGAACCAGGAGAGGCCGATGTGAAGGCTCGGGCGCATCTCAGCGCTTCCCACTCTCGCGGCTCTGATTCAGAGTTCACTGGTCGACTGGGAAATAAGTAGCCACTCTATTAATCTGAATAAGTGCCATCTGACTATCTTCTTCCCGGAGAAGGCAATGGCAGCCCACTCCAGTACTCTTGCCTGGAAAATCCCATGGACGGAGGAGCCTAGTGGGCTGCAGTCCATGGGGTCGCTAAGAGTCGGACACGACTGACCGACTTCCCTTTCACTTTTCACTTTCATGCATTGGAGAAGGAAATGGCAACCCACTCCAGTGTTCTTGCCTGGAGAATCCCAGGGACAGAGGAGCCTGGTGGGCCGCCGTCCATGGGGTCACACAGAGTCGGACACGACTGCAGCGACTTAGCAGCAGCAGCAGCCTATCTTCTACATGCATAGCTTTATGTACACGAAGCTAAAGATGACTCAGGACTGAGACTGAAAGGGCCTCCTACCTCCTGTCCCAGACACAGTCTTAGAGAAGTTTACTCTAAGCAGCTTGAACTGTCTTCCATGGCTGGTGGGGCCGGGAGCCACTGGAAGGTTTAAATGCAGCAATGGCCTGAGCTTGTGCAGCGTAGACATTCTGCGCTGTGTGTGTCAGGAAGCTCAATAACGGCCATCTAAAGCAGAGGTGGGGAACGCAGTAACTGGCCAAATTAGTGAACATTTTAGGCTTTTCAGACCCAGAGACAAAGATCAAGAATACGATGTAGGAACTTACAGGACAAGAGAGAAAACTCCTACCCTACCAAGCCTATTCTTTCCTTCAAAAGCAGGTGGTGGCAGGATTTGCCCTACAGCCCATAGTTTGCTGGCCCTGCCCTGAATGGACACGTGTGCTCTAGTGAAAGCCATTCCCTTCCGCTTGCACGCTGGAACCTGTCTCTCACCCGTTCAGGGGCATCGCTCCAGCTCTCCTTCACTTTCTCTCCGTGCCTTCAGGTTCCCCTCTCTGCTCTTGACACATGTGGTGCGACTGCTCCATCTTAAATAAGTAAAGCAGGAACCCTCTTTCAGCTCTACCCTCCAGTTGCTAACCAATTTCCTCTTCTAATCTACCTACTAAATAGTAGGTACCTGTCCAAATAGTTACTTACACTTCATACCCTGTTTTTGTTTGTTTGTTTTTTAATTTATGTGACCACACCAGATCTTAGTTGCAGCTTGCAGGGTCTAGCTCCCTGACCAGGGATTGTACCCCGGCTGCCTGCGGTGGGAGTGCAGAGTCTTAACCACTGGACCACCGGGGAAGCCCCTATTTACACTTTAAATTTGCTCTTTATCTTCTCCTTCTTTTGAGAGAAGTGTAATCTATTTTCTCCCCCTCACCACTTGACTTTAACTGCCCTTGCAAGTGCGCTCGAAATTCTGGCTGCTATGTTAAGAAAAGACAGTCTTTCAAATACATTTGAAATGATTGCTTTTCGTCATTTTCTGTGCTAGCACCAGGCCCATACCACCGTTATCATTTGCCCAGATGATCCATATAGCCTAACTCTTATCCTTGCTACTATTCAAATTACCCTTAACACAGAAATCTGAACAAACCTGGTAATAAGTGATACACAGCGTCTTGTCATTCCACTACCCAAATGTTTTTCATCTCATTTAGAGTAAAAGTTAAATCCTTACAGTGCTTACCGTGCTATTGTTGCCAAACTGTCCTCTGCAGTTGAGACAACGTAGAATCCAATAATGGTGAAAAGAGTTCCTGGGCTTTCTCCTGTGCAAGACTGGGGGATGTAAAATATCACTTAAATTTTATGGTGGTCAAAATTTGTATTTCTCTAATTATTAATGGGCTTCTATTGGTCATTTATTACCTATTGATATGTTCTGCCCATTTTTCCAAATGAATTCATTATATATTGTGGTGGTGGATGAGTTGTGAAGTCACGTCCAATTCTTGTGATCTCATGGATTGTAGCCCACCAGGCTCCTTTGTCCATAGGCTTTTCCAGGCGAAAGTACTGGAGTGAGTTGCTATTTCCTTCTCCAGGGGATCCTCCTGACCCAGGGATCAAACCTAGGTCTCCTGCACTGCAGGCAGATTCTTTACTGACTGACCTATTAGGGAAGCCCATATATATTTCTTGAATAAATGATTGAATAATGAGTTCATTTGGAAAAATGGGCAGAACATATCAATAGGCAATGAATGACCAGTAAGGACCAAGTGTTCCTGAAAGGTGAGAAGGCACAGGAACTCTTTTCACCATTGATGAGACTATACATTGTTCTATCAACTTTAGAGGACAGTTTGGCGACAGAGATGATAGCTCTCGTCTCTGTGCTATTTTTTTGCAGATATTCTGTGACCATTCCTAAGCGATCCTAGACAATCTCTTACACTTTTATAGAAAAGGCCCTTGCAAGAATGTTTAGAGCAGCATTGTTTTCAGTGGCCAAGTCTTGGGAACAGCTTTATTTGTCCTCTTTGGTAGGAAAATGTTATCTGGAATATAAAATGCTATGATAGAATGCTGTATAGTTATGAAAACGAAGTTTCTAGGGGTAAAACTCCATCGCAAAGCATTGGTAAAAAGAGTAGGCTTCAAAAGAAGACATATAGGATGATATTTATGGAAAGTTTTAAACGTGAAAAAAGATCTATTACCTAAGGATGCATGAATAAGTAGTAAAATATGTTGTAGTAATTTTGTCTAAGTTGATAATGGACATAGAAGAGTTTGTTGTACTTTTTATGACTTTTTGTATCAACTCTGTGATATATAATTTTCTTAAAAATTAATCGAAAGATGGATTTGAACTGACTTTTAGTATATATATTTGTTTATCCAAAAGCTATGACTTCAAGCACCTGTGGGTATGGCTGCCTCAGCCAAGCAAGATGTTGTCCAGGTCACCGATTGAGAGACCTGTATTTTTTTTTTTTTTTTTAACTCCCCTCACTGTTACGTGTCTTTCTCTTTAAATAAGAAAAACAACAGAGAAGAAATTTTATGGCTTTGTATTTTACACGTTTTGAAAGTGGCACTTTCATAATATTTTTTATGAACCAGGGGGAGGATTGATTGGAAGAAAAGGCTACGTGGGCACCCTGGGGAAAAGTGACACCATGATGTGTGCAGTATATGGATGGACTGAAGAGATGGCTTTTTCTGGAACGTCCACAGGAGACGTGTGTATCTGGCGAGACATCTTTCTTGTAAAGACAGTGAAAGCACATGATGGACCAGTGTTCAGTATGCATGCATTGGAAAAAGTAAGTCACTTAAATAAATTCTGAATTAAACATAGTGTGACCATGGAATGTAAAACATTTTCACAAGTACAAGAGCACTACCTTTCCACTTAGCTGAGCTACCCAATAATGATCTGTGAGCTGGAGTCTTCCTGACCTAAAATAAGATCTGGGTTCAAACTCCTGAACCCAGAATAGAATATGTCTGCTGTTAAAAAACTTTTTAAATTATTAATAGTATTTGTTAATAATTTACTATGTGTCGAAAATTGTTTACGTGTTTTACATGTTGTCACCATATCCTGTGAGGTAGCTATTAAAAAGGATGGAATTATGAAGCCTCCAGGTGAAGGTGGTAGAGCTACGTTACGGCTCCAGATTGGAAACTGCTTTCAAAGTCCTAGTCTAAAAGTAAAATGTTTTGTGTCACTGTAGATATTTCTGCAGGTTCCATGTTGATGTTTAAAAAATGTAATGGATTCTATGTTTGTTTTTTACATGCTGTAATTTTTGGCTGTAAATTTTGTTTTCTCTAGGGTTTTTCATTTTAAAGAAAGATGATTATTCTAAAAATACTTAGATTTTTATTAACGTAATTAAACCTTTCACTTTCATAGGGGTTTGTAACTGGAGGGAAAGATGGGGTAGTCGCTCTTTGGGATGACTCCTTTGAAAGATGTCTCAAGACCTACGCTATAAAAAG
The DNA here is from genome assembly GCF_001704415.2 of Capra hircus. Classification (NCBI taxonomy): domain Eukaryota; kingdom Metazoa; phylum Chordata; class Mammalia; order Artiodactyla; family Bovidae; genus Capra; species Capra hircus. The sequence goes on from NC_030817.1 coordinate 2,834,036, forward strand.
AGCTGCTTTGGCCCCAGGATCTAAAGGTGATTTGAGATTTGCAGATTTGTAGGAAAAAAGATCAATTGCTCATTAACATGGTGAATCCTGAGGTGGAGCACATGGGGTGCAGTTTTCCTTCTTTACTAAACATGTGTCAGCATTCAGTATTAAAAAGAGAAGCTACTTATCTGGATCCCAGAATCATGGCTGTCCTTTCAAAATCTATTCTCAATGATACACGTAGTAAAATGTAAACAAATACAAGATGGTTGTTTTTAACATTTGTAATTTTTCAAAGAAAGTCGCCATGTGAATGTCACATTTACCGCCAGTCAGGGATTTGTTTTCAGACTTGGCCTTTTGTTTACCATAGAGTTTTGTTGACCCTCCTGTCTCACCCTTCCTGCATCAAGGCACTGCGGCGTTCTGTCCTGCCCTCCAGGCCTGTCTACCTGCTGTCATTTGTCCTAGAATGTCCCCTTTCCCCACCCTCCCACTTGCCCCAGCTGCCTGACCATGTGCCGTTTGGGGGCTTCCCAGGCGACACAGTGGCAAAGGGTGTGCCTACCAGTGCGGCAGACACAGGAGACCCGGGTCCATCCCGGCGTCGGGAAGGTCCCTGCAGAAGGGAGTGGCCACCCACTCCAGTGTTCTCGCCTGGGGAATCCCGGGGACAGAGGAGCCTGTGGTCCACAGGAGCCCGCGGGGTCGCGAAGAGTCGGAGATGACAGCACGCGTGTGCACACGCTCATTCAAATCGCAGACACTGTTTCTTCTAGGACTCCCTACACCCCCACCCCCTCCCACCTCAGGAAAGGTTCAATTCCTGTTTTTCCCTTTTCAATGTGTTCTTCACACAGGGTCTGTTCTCCTCATTGAATGCTCTGTGAGGGCAGGCGCTCGGCTCTGTCACGTCTACCAGTACATCTCTGAAGCCTGCCTAGGGCCCAGTAAACATAAATGAATTAATCTTAAGTCGAATTGAATTAAAATTACGAACCAGAATATTGTACATGCTCTAAGAGGGGCCGGAGGTGGGTGAGGAGCAAATATAGAAGGAAAAGAAACAGTTGTCAGACTGGTAGTAGGGGATCTGGGATAATATATAATAATGGGATTGTAGTATGTAAGTGGTTCTCACTTTTGAGATTAGTAAATTGAATGATTGAGAAAAATATGATACATTTATTAGAATATTTAAGATATAGGAGAAAGCAACTTTGAAAGATGATTTGCATTGTCAAAATAGCATCATTGGCAGGATATACATCCTTGTATTATATTAACTTCATACCTAGAAGAACATCTCCATTTAACATTTTAGGTCTTCTCTTGGAAGATAACCCATCTATACGTGCCATATCATTAGGACATGGTCATATTTTAGTTGGCACAAAGAATGGTGAAATACTAGAAGTGGATAAAAGTGGCCCAATAACACTTCTGGTCCAGGTAATTTTAAATATTAATGTGTTTTTTCCCCCTTTGTATACAGTTAGTTCAATACATAAAAGCCAAAAGCTGACAGTGGTGAAAAATACTGTTAAATTATTTAGGGAAATACTTGTTAATATTTGCAAAAAAATAAAATTTAATTATAGCTAAATAATGGGCTTCCCTGGTGGCTCAGAGGTTAAAGCGTCTGCCTGCAATGTGGGAGACCTGGGTTCGATCCCTGGGTCGGGAAGATCCCCTGGAGAAGGAAGTGGCAACCCACTCCAGTATTCTTGCCTGGAAAATCCCATGGACAGAGGAGCCTGGTGGGCTACAGTCCACGGGGTCGCACAGAGTCGGACACAACTGAGCAACTTCACTCACTCACTCACAGCTAAATGAGCAGTATCAATAAATAATATGCACATTATCGTGGAATAATTACCAATATTTTCAGTAATTTATTACAAAATAAACCAGTAGAAAGAAAAGCTAGTTGTAGTTAATTTAACCCAGTCCATTTATTTTATATTTTATTTCTTTGAAATACATTTGTTGAACCTGAGGCGGTTATTTTTCTGTGAAACTCTTTAGTTCATTCTTTCTCAGGTTTCTAACTGAGAAAAGCAGACGCTGAATGTGTGCCAAAATTTTACTCCTGAAAACATTTATGAGTGAAAATACGTTAATAATTCTGAAAATCCAGAAGTACAAACTTTGTGTGGTAGAAATATAAAATGAAATAGCAGAATTAGCTAATCCTTAACATTTCTATCAGGAATGCTATATTAATTTTTCAGTTTACATTTCCTATATATGTTATGGGTTTTGATCCTATAAGGCATAGCAGGTGAGGTAGGATCTACACTAATGGAAAATTGCCCTCATGCAACTGTGTATAGTAACACCCTTTGAGTTTTGTTTTTTACCCTGAAAAAGAATTGTTTTCTTTCTTAATGCAGACTGATTTCTTCCAACCCCTGCTTCATTCCTGTTAAGTCACCAAAGAGCACGTGTAGATGAAAACACTGTGCTTTAGGGTTAGCAGACTGTCCTAATGTAACAAGGAGAATCTGTAAGCAAAGAGCAGAACACTGCATGTTAGATTACCTGTGAAACCTTCATGTCTTACTCTTTAATTTCAGTCACATGATATTCCTTTAAAGTAAAAAGGTGTTGGAGTCATGGTGTTTAACTATTTATGATCTCCTGGAAAATATTTACACAGATACACTTTTACAGATGAGTCCATATATGGGCTTGTTCAGAAATATAGACGGTTTCATAATTATAAGAAAAGATTTTTAGAAGTAATAAATGACATCTTATTGTTTTCTAATATTTATTATAGAGTTAAAGATTTCAAATATCTACGGTCTCCTAAATGTCAGAAACAAGACAAGGATACCAGGTCTCACCATTATTTTCCAACATTGTGTGTGAGGTCTGGGCCAATCCAGTAAAACAAAACATAAAAGATATATGTATTAGAAACAAATGGATGACCCTGGATGGATACCAATATTGTAAGATGTTACAATTTATGCCTTGAACAAGAGAATAAACTGAAAAATTATTATAACTAATTAAGTCCGTAGGCATTTATGCAGAATCAGCATGTGAAGGTCAATAGTATTTCTACATGGTCTAGCTGATCTAGCAATGAGCAGCTGAAACAAATGACACGAAAATGGTACTCACAAACAAAACTGCATAGTAACCAGAGATAAAGATGGTTGAAAAAATGCAAGACCTGTACTAAGAAAGCTATACAATTTTACTAAAGATATAAGAGACTTATAAGTAAATAATTCAGTATGAGCCTAATCCAAATCCTAATGACATTTTTCACAAATGCTGGGAAGATTTTTTTTAATCATCTAGAAGAGAAACTATTTAAAAGTAGTCAAAAAGTCTTTTTGGGAAACTTTCCATGCTAGAAATAAATATAATATAAAACTATAGTAATTTAAAGTGTGGGAATATACGTACACCACAGAAGTGCATTCCTAGATGTACCGAAAACCCACATTCAACTGTGTTTGTAGCGGCAGCGTGCTGTGAATCAGTTTGTGGACTGCTGCTGCTGCTGCTAAGTCGCTTCAAGTCGTGTCCAACACTGCGACCCCATAGACGGCAGCCCACCAGGCTCCCCCGTCCCTGGGATTCTCCAGGCAAGAACACTGGAGTGGGTTGCCATTTCCTTCTCCAGTGCATGAAAGTGAAAAGTGAAAGGGAAGTCGCTCAGTCGTGTCTGACTCTTCGCGACCCCATGGACTGCAGCCCACCAGGCTCCTCCGTCCATGGGATTTTCCAGGCAAGAGGACTGGAGTGGGTTGCTAGCACCTCTTAATAGTATTAAATCTTCTGATCCATGAACATGGATCTCTCCATTTATTTAGATCTTTTTAAACTTTTTCCAACAGTGTATTTTAGTTTCCAGTGTACATACGTGTGTGTATTTTGTTTAAGTAGCTTCATATATTCTAAGAGTGTTTTTGGTAACTTTTTTAGGATTTTTTGCATGCTGTATAAGATTATGTCATCTGTAAATAGAGTTTTACTTCTCCCTCTCCAATCTAGATGCCTGCTGTTTATTTTTCCTACCTAATTATCCTGCCTGGAACTGCCAGTACTATGTCGAACAAAAGTAATGAGAGGAAACATCATTGTCTTGTTTCTGATTTTGGGAAGAAGCATCCAGATTTGTTCTGAATTTAATCAGTCTCTTCCCATCTATCTCTGAGATTTTCCTGTTTCTCCTCGACTTCAGTTTAGCCGTGTCCAGGAAGTCCTGGTTGTTCCCCAGGCTCCTTTCATCGCAGCCTCCGTTGTTTTTGAGAGCACCCTCAGTCTTCACCTTTTCCACACTGTAGTAAATGAAGTCAGTTCCTTTGAGAAGAAGCTGGGTGCTGTGTTATGACTTGCTTCTCCCTTCAGGAAAAATTTCTGATCTGCCAGGGCTCTGGAGTTGAAGGTGAAAACAATGGAATGCTTCTGTTTTTCTGAGTGTCTTTGCTTTAGATGTGAGTGCCCACTCGTGTGGAGAAGCAGTCTCCTCAGCCCTTCTTGGGTTGCCTTTGAGGCCCCAGTGTTCTCACCGGCCACTGCACCTGAGGTAGAGCCTCCATCTCAGAACCGGGAGTGAGCGGGGAGCTCGTACCTCTCAGCGGCGATCACCGGGAGTTTAGCCTGAGTAACAGGGAGCCTAACAGGGAGCCGGGAGCAGGTGGAGGACGCAACGCCTGCCCTGTGTGGGAGGAGGCGCCCAGCTCGAGGCTGGGGGGAGAGCGCGCCCTTGCTCTTGGTTCCATCAGTCTGGTATGGGGTGTCTGTGTCACTGAGTAGGGGGACAAGCGTGCGTCTCTTTTCAGATACAGCAGACTCTCACTGTTCTCACTGAATTTTAGCAGACTTTCTTAGGTAAATGTTTCTTCCTTTGTTTTATCTCCTTGAAACCATTTCCAGAGACTTAATTTTTTAAAAGCAATCTCTCTCAGTCTCACTGGCGCAGCAGTCCACAGCACTACTCACTCTTGTCATGCGAGAAGCCCCTTCCCTACGGCAGCCACCAGCATTCCTGGGCAGCCAGCTCCTATTTTCTCTACCCTACGCATGTTACGTGGCGCAGGAAATGGCAGCCCACTTCAGTATTCTTGCCTGGAGAATCCCATGGACAGAGGAGCCTGCAGGCTGCTGTGCATGGGGTTGCAAGAGTCGGACACGACTTAGCGGCTAAACCACCACCATACACATTGTAAGACTTTGAAGCTAGTTTCCATAGAAACTTGATATGTATTGTAACTTTGAGGATAAAGTTGTTACAAAGATATTTTAAGGTATATTCCAAAGATAGAGAAGTTTTACTAGAGTTCTCTGTTAGTCATTATCCTATCAGTATCATATATTATTGACTGTTTTTATTTTTCTTCTAAATGCAAGTATCTTTAGGTTGAAATGGTCTTAACTGTGTTTTCTTTACAGGGACACATGGAAGGAGAGGTGTGGGGCTTGGCTACACATCCTTATCTGCCCATCTGTGCTACTGTAAGTGATGATAAGACCTTGAGGATATGGGATCTTTCTCCTAGTCATTGTATGTTGGCCGTCCGGAAACTTAAAAAAGGTAAGTGCCTCGCAGCCTGGAGCATAGATTAAATTGTCACAATTTTATAACCTCACAAATGTAAGAAAGCTATACTAAATATATAAAAGATGCATTAAGTATTTATTCTGTATCTGCTTGCTCATAATGGTATATAAAGAAAATTATATAAAGTCTTTGCTTTTTGGGACCTTCTCTGCTCATGCCTCTCCTGAGTCAGTTTTCCATATCATTTTGGAAACAAGAATATAGGAAGGAAACATAAACTAAGCTTTCTACCCTTTATGACTATAGATTATATGTAATTTAGAATCAGAAGCTAAGCCTTAGCTTAAAAGGGGGTAGCAGAGTTGAGAGGAGGATATTTAATTTCATTTTGTTGTATTGCTGTTTCTTGGCTATGTTGCACAGCATGTGGGATCTTAGGGAGCAGGGACTCCCTGACCAGGGGTCAAGCCTGGAGCCTCTGCTCTAGAAACGTGGACTCTGACCGCTGGACTGCCAGGGAAGTCCCCAGAGGAGGGTGTTGTGGAATGAAACAGAGTTGAGCACATTGTAGGACATCCTGTCAATATAGAAAAACAAAGAGCTCAATTGTTGGAGCACGATTTTTACTATCAGGCTAGATGAGCTTTACATTTCTCGGGAAAGTGGTAGAGAATATTATTTGTAGCATGGGGATATTTTAGGAGGAGCTCTACCTGAAAAAGTTGGGAATTGTGACTAAGAAATATGATAGAGTACACAGATAAAGGAGAGAATTACTTAGCAATATAAGAACCAAGTTGAAATTAGGCAGCTTGTTATAATTCATTCAGCTGATTTATTTTTCCCTCCTTCTGTTGACTTAAAAGAGCCAGCTCTCTTTTTCTAGTGCTCCTGTCCTGTATGCCTAACTGAACATCTGAAGTTAATCACAGTCTGTGGAGCCCTAGAGCTCTAGTCACTGTCCTGCCCCTCCCCCTTTTTCTGTTAATCAGTGATCTCTCGCATTTTCATTCTCGGGGTGTGTGTGTGTGTGTGCGTGCGTGTGCGTGTGCGTGTGTGTGTGCGTGTGTGTGTGTGTGTGCTGGTGTGTGTGTGCTGGTGTGTGTGTGCTGGTGTGTGTGTGTGTGCGCGCGCGCGCGTGCGTGCGTGCGCCTGCACATACTGTATTTCTTTATTTTTTTCTCAGAAACTAGTGAAAATTGCCAGTGGTTTTATACATGAACTTTCAATGTCAACAGTTACAGTTAGAGTCTAAAACCACAATCACATCTTTGTGCATAGAAAACCAGTGTCAAAAAATTCTTTCCTTCCCAAGTCCATTGGATGTCCTGACCAGTCAAATTCAGAACACACTTACCTATCAGATTTTCTTTCTTTTTTAAAATTGAGATATAATTGACACAGAACTTTACCTTGGTTTCAGGTGTACAACATGTTGATCCAATATTTGTAAATATTGTGAAATAATCACCATAATATCACTGCACATACTTAAAATTTTTTTTATTATGACGAGCACTTTTAAGAGCTGTTTTCTCAGAAAATTCCAGATATGCAGTGCAGCATTACTAAATGTAGTCTCCGTGCTGTCCGTGACACCTCCCTGACTTATTTTCTTCATAGCTGGGGGCTTACACTGTTTGACTCCCTTTACCCGTTTTACCCAGTCCCCCCACCCCCACCGCTGGCAACCCAGTCTGTTCTCTGTATCTTTGAGCTTTTTTCCTCGATTGCATGTATGAGTGGGATGTAGTTTTTGTCTCTCGGTGTCTGATTTATCTCACCTAGCATAATGCCCTCCGGGTCCCTCCATGTTGTTGCAAATGGCAAGAGTTTATTCTTTTTACTGGCTGAATAGTGTTAGTGTACATGTATATGTACACATGTGCGTGTATATACATGCAGACATATCTATACCACATTTCCACATTTTCTTTATCCTTTATCCATTTACCCTTTAATCACTGGTGGCTCAGATGGTAAAGCGTCTGCCTGCAATGTGGGAGACCCAGGTTCAATCCCTGGGTTGGGAAGATCTCCTGGAGAAGGAAATGGCAACCCACTCCAGTATTCCTGCCTGGAAGATTCCATGGACGGAGGAGCCTGGTAGGCTGTACAGTCCAAGGGGTCGCAAAGAGTCGGACACGACTGAGCAGCCTCACTTCTTTCACTTTAGTGTGTTCCTGGGCACCTGAGCTGTTTCTGTGTCTCGGTTATTGTAAACATTGCTGCAGTGAACATAGGGGTTTAGTATCTTTTGAGTTCGTGTCTTTGTTTTCTTTAGATAAATACCCACGAATGTAATTACTGGGTCATATGATGTTCTACTTTTAATTTTTTTGAGGATCTCTGTTTTTTTAAACCTCCCTTCAAGTGGACATTGTCACCATTTCATGCAGTCAGTGTTACTTAGATTCATCTATGCGTGTGCATTTCTTTGTTCACCTTTTTATCTTGTATCTCAAACATTTTCTTCTGTCATTTTCTTCTAAAATACAGTTTCAGAATTTCCATAATGAAGATTTGTTGGAAATTCTCTCATCGTCCTCTGAATGAACCAGTAGTGTATAAAAATAGGGTGGAGGGAATGGCCTGTTCTAACAGAAATATTCTATCACTGATGCTGCAGTTCTTTAAAAGCAGATCAGTTTTATTCAGTTTTTCATTGCTGTTTTTAAATTTTTGATTGGCATTATAGTACCACTCGGGGTGAACTGTTACCGCTGCCCTGCCCTTGGCATACTACTAGTCTGAACATGTTTTGATTTTTTTACTCTCATTCTTGGATGCCAATTTAACTACTTCTAGAGTTCTTAGCTCAGAATTATTATTTCAGTGGTTTTCATTGTTCTCTTTTACATTTTTCTTTAGTTTTGAGGTTTAATAACATTGTGCACGTATGTGGTCTGTTATTTAGGATTTGTTGTGTCTTCTGAATCTTTGGATGTATGTCATGTATTAGACCAGAAAAATTGTCTACCAGTATTACTGGCTCCTTCTAGAAGTAGATCTTTGTATTAGGTTGTTGAGAAGAGTCATAATACCGTATTTTTGTTCTTAAATATTCTTCTATAATAGCTTTTATTTTTACTTCACCATTAATTCAAGGGAAAAACAAGTGGATTTTCATAACTTTAAAGAGACATGTGGTTTTATGCTGATTGACTTAATTATAACAAAATACTGACATCATAATGGTTTAAATATTGTAAAACACGGTTATATCTTTTAAACATTCAGTAAGCAAATACTGTTTTCTTCAGAAAATGAATATGCAAATATTATGATCCTGAGGCTTAACATTATAGTTAATATAAACTAGAATTTTGCCAAATAATTCAGTTTTATGGTAACTAGTTACAAAAATAACCAGAAGTATAAATATGCAACATGAATTAATATCTGTATTCTTAATATCTATAAAATAAATATTTGCCAGCCTTTGCAGTTTTCTGTATAGGGATATATTGGGAATGTCCTATGTAAAACTTGTATCTGTGACTTTAGCTTTTAATTATAATCAAACCTGAATGTTTTTCCACTACCCCCAGCCCATCCCACCACCCCTTTGTAACTGCTGTCTGTTCTCTGTATCATTTCATGTACCTTCTGGCCATTTGTATATCTTCTTTAGAAAAATATCAGTTCAGTATTTGTTCATTTTTAAACCAATGTGGATTTTTTGCTATTGAGTTTTATGAGTTCTTTATTCATTTTTGATGTATAACCCCTTATCTGATATATGATTTACAGTTATTTTTCCCATTCAGTATGTTGCTTTTTCATTTCATTGCTGATTTTCTTTCCTGTGCAGAAGCTTTATAGTTTGATGTCATCTCACTTGTTTATTTTGTTGTTGTTGTTTTTGCTTTTGTTGTCAGGATCAAAACGTTATTTCCAAGATCTATGTCAAAGAGCTTACCACCTAAGTTTTCCTCTTAAGAATTCTTTGGTTTCACATCTTATATTTCGAGTCTTCAGTCCTTATAGAGCTAACTTTTGTTTGTGTGTAAGATAGTGATCTGGTTTCATTCTTTCCATGTGGCCATTCTAGTTTCCCAGCACAGTTTACTGAGGAGGCTCTCCTTTCTCCACTGTACATTCTTGACTTCCTTGGTAAATTAACTGACCATATGTACATGGGTTTATTTCTGGGCTCTATTATTTTCCATTATTGTGTGTGTCTGTTGTTATGCAGACATCATGCTGTTTTGATTACTGTAGCTTTGGTCTTCAGTTTTGTTGTTCTTTCTCAAGATTGCTTTGGCTTTGGAATGTTTTGTAGTACCATCCAAATTTTAAGATGATTAGTTCTATATCTGACAAACACCAGTGGAATTTTTATAGGGAGCGTATTGACTCTTTAGATTTCTTTGGGCAGTGTGGACATTTTCACTAATGAGCATGGACTGTCCCTTGTCTGTTGATAAACATTCTGAAGTTCCATGGGATCTGTAGGTTCAATTCTATGCCCTGTAGGCCCTCAGCCTCTTTCTCATCCAGTGTAGTTTGTTTCAAAATAAGAATTCATCAGCATACATATTTTTGTTCTGCGTCTGTCAAACCAGACTTCAGCTAGTTATTTTATCTCTTATAGCAAAATTGCCTCATAATCAGTTAGTTATGTGGTGAATATGTTTGTGGCAAAATGTCTATGACAAAGTAGCTTACAGCAAAAATACTTGCTACAATTAGATATAATAGTGAGAAGAGTGACTCCCACCTCCACTCCTTGATTTCTAGACCCATGGATTCTGACTTTGAGGTGGACAGCACCATGTAATGATCAGTGCTTTAAAGCACATACTGCATCCTGCGACACAGAACCCTGGTCTTCCAGGGTATTGCTTGCAAAAGACTCTATAAATCAGTTTTCAGTAAGCCATGCCATCATTTTTTAGTAGCCCTCTGTGAAAGATGAGGGTGTGTGATAAAACTAGCTGATCCCGTAGGTATGAGCCTAACGCTGCACCTCCTTCACTATGGAAGAGTGAAGGGCTTGGAATTTGGTGATGGTGGATTAGGCGTCCTGGCCGTGGATAGTGGTGCTAGCAGAAGCTCTGTGGATAGGGAAGGTGAATCCGAAAGTCCTGTCTGTTCCACTGAGGATGACTCTGTCCTCTCCGTAATGGAAGAGGCTAAGTGTAATCGGCTTGCCATCAGATGCTGGGCTAGTTTCCCTGAGGAGTGGTGCCTTATCAGAGGTTCAGGAGGTCTCTACTGTTAGCAGGTTGGGCAGCACCAAGACCAGCCTTGGTAAAGAAAAGTCTGTGTTTTGAACTCAAGCATGGACTTTGCCCTTGCCACCTTTGACCCACCAAGCAGGTGCTAGCTGGCTAGGAAAAGAGCCTGCCTGATGTCCATAAAACATATTATTTTGTCCATCTGATTATTGAGAGCTTCCTCTGCAATAGGCACATGTATTGGACTTTATTTTGGACACAAAAATCTTCACAGCCTATGTTTGCCCTTTCTGAGAGTTTTACCCACACGTTTATCTTCTAGATGTCCTTTCCTCTCATCGTCCAATCCTGTTTCTTCCAGTTCCTATTTATTCAAATAGTGAACAGTTGCTAATGAATCAGTGTAAATCTGTCTATGTAGTCATCTCTTACCACAAAAGTGAAAAGTCAGGTGCACTGCTTGAAGAGCTACCCACTGGGGAGTTTCACTACAGTCCTTCCAGGTCACCCCTAGTGTGGCTGTGATGCTTCAGTTCAGTTCAGTCGCTCAGTCGTGTCCGACTCTTTGCGATCCCATGAACTGCAGCACGCCAGGCCTCCCTGTCCATCACCAACTCCCGGAGTTCATCCAAACTCACGTCCATCGAGTCAGTGATGCCATCCAGCCATCTCATCCTCTGTCGTTCCCTTCTCCTCCTGCCCCCAATCTCTCCCAGCATCAAAGTCTTTTCCAATGAGTCAACTCTTTACATGAGGTGGCCAAAGTACTGGAGTTTCAGCTTCAGCATCAGTCCTTCCAATGAACACCCAGGACCGATTTCCTTTAGAATGGACTGATTGGATCTCCTTGCAGTCCAAGGGACTCTCAAGAGTTTTCTCCAACACCACAGTTCAAAAGCATCAATTCTTTGGCGCTCAGCCTTCTTCACAGTCCAACTCTCACATCCATACATGACCACAGGAAAAACCATAGCCTTGACTAGATGGACCTTTGTTGCCAAAGTAATGTCTCTGCTTTTGAATATGCTGTCCAGGTTGGTCATAACTTTCGTTCCAAGGAGTAAGGGTCTTTTAATTTCATGGCTGCAGTCACCATCTGCAGTGATGTTGGAGCCCCCAAAAATAAAGTCTGACACTGTTTTCCACTGTTCCCCATCTATTTCCCATGAAGTGATGGGACCAGATGCCATGATCTTCGTTTTCTGAATGTTGAGCTTTAAGCCAACTTTTTCACTCTCCTCTTTCAGTTTCATCAAGACTAACGTACCATGTAGGAACATCTGAAAATCTGGCTCAGTGTTTTTCTTCTACACTCAGTTGGTCATAATGAACCCCTGTTGAGGCCATAAGTACAGATTGAGAGAGAGAAGGGACATTGCAGTAGGATTTATTGCTGAAGGATTCTGAGCCCCCTGATCGTACAAATTGCTCCTAACTTCCAGATCTTGCCAAGCCTGGTCTTTTCTATTCCGTGTCTAGTTGATGAAAGATTGCTGTTCTGCACACCCAGTCAGTAACTTGCCTGGTCATGTCATTTTCAGTTCATGAAAGGAAGCTCAGGACACAGTTACCTGATATCCCATAGTTAGGCATTTACTTGCTGTCTAGTGAGACCTCGTAGCAATCCAGAAGCTGTGTCTCAAAAAGAAAATAGTTACCTGCAAAGGAGGACGTGAAATTTCTCCCATCTGAAGTTGGTTCCTTTGGGACCTTTCCAGAGGCGCTGCAGACACTTTGAAGGTCATTAAATCTGCTTAAGATCAGCTTGCCTTTTCTAATCCTGGCCCCCACTGGAAGCTTATAAGCGACCTGATACACAGGTGGAGCAGCTTACTCAAATGTGCTGTGTGTTGCCTCCCGAAAGGCCTCCCAAGCGTTTTGCTCCTTGTGTTTGTGGTAGGTGATGGGAGGTGTAGCAATTTGTCTTCCATGGTGGAGGGAATGGCTTGAAATATTCCAAGATCATTGGATCCCCAGAAACATCACTGAGGTGACAGGGTTCCTATATCTTTGTGGAAATTATCTGCCACTCTCCTAATTCACTTGTGTCCTGCTAAGACGTCTAAAGTACTTGTTGCTTCCTGCTCCCCAGATCCGTTCAGCGTAATATCATCAATGTAGTGGACCACTGAGATGTTTTATGGAGTGTCAAGATGATAAGGATCTCTGTGGACTCTATTATGGCAAAGAACAGGAGAGTTGAAATAGCCCTGAGGCAAAGATTTCAAGGTGTCCACAGATGCAAGCCAGGTAAAAGCAAACTGCTTCTAGTGGGCTTTACAATTGGTATGGAGATAAAAGGGCATATTGGCCAGGGCATTAGCTGCTTGTAAAATGCTAGGGACTGTGTTCATTTGTTCTAGTAAAGATCTGGAAGAGTAGCTTCAGTTGAAATCATCTCCTGATTAAATTTATTATCCAGAGTTATTAGCTAAATCCATCTTACTTCAGCACAGGCCAAACAAGCAATGACAGTATGATAGGAATTATTATTCCTGCACATTTCATGTCCTAGATAATATCACTGATTGTGGTTCTCAGGCTTGCGGTTTTATTTCCATTTATTGTCTTAGTAGACAGAGAAATTTCCAAGGGTTTTCATTTAGTTCTTCCTTACCCCTTGGGTCCACAGAGCCAGCGTAGAGCATTCTACAAGTTGCCAAGTGTATCTGTTCCCCTTCAGGAATTGGACGGGGCCCACTGTGATTTGGAATTGGACTTAGACTCCATCTATCGCATGATCACCTTAAGGCCCCACTTTTACTGCTTGTACACCAGCAGCTTTTTCTGCTCTTGAGAAGTAGTGTCACCGCGGAGCCCATGTCTAGTAATTCCTAGAAGTTTGGGTCTTTCCTTCTCTTCAGTTCACAGTCATTCTACTAAGTGGCCACAGAACCTTGGAGGAAGGTTTATGTTACACACCTACATACCTGTGACCGTGCCTCATAGTTCTTCCTCACTGGGACTTGGCCTTCCCTTCAGTGAAGGGGCTCTGAGTATATGAATTTGCTTAGGTCTGAAAAGTTGTTGGGAGTCTGACTCTCCACTGTGATGATTTAAGTCGGGGGTTTTGGCCACCAGGTCTGGAGTTTTTCCTATTATGTAGATCAAACACTAATCTAGTAACTTATTTATTTCATTTCTGGAGACCCTGTGACTAATTAACCACCAACAGAAATTTCCACAAGCCAAAATATTGTGATTAGTAGTACATCCCTCCTGCTCTTTTTGGTGAAAGAACATACCTTGTTTTTGTTGATTGAGCACTGCTGCTTGGCATCTGCTTCTCCAGGAGTATCTTTTCCATCAGGGAGCCTGTGGTGACATTTCCACTTCCTGACCTCTAGGCAGGGGACACACAGCTTTCCAGTGATGCAGACGCTGCCCTTAATGACTGTATCTCTCAGTGCTTTCATGAAGGGACTAGTTTCTGGACTTCTTCAGGGGACCTGTGACTGGTGGGAGGGTATGCAGGTTGCCTATGAGAGATCTTCCCCAGTATCCTTCCCTCCCTGGGGTTCTGGACTCCTTCCTCTGTGTCAGAGGTGAGCCCATGCATCCGGTCCAGTCCACTTCCTGAGCTTGTAAATCAGGCGTTATCAGAACACAGCCATGCCCGTTTCTTTATGTGTTGTCTCGGTGTGCTGTTGCACTGCAGTAGCAGAGTTCAGTAGTTGTGACAGAGCTGCTGTGGTCTGCAAAGCTGAAAATATTTATTCTCTGGTCCTTTAAGAAGTTTGCCAACCTTTGCCTTAGAGCTTGCTGAGATTTGATCCAAGTTAGGGGTCTAGTGACAGCAAAGGAATGATGGTGATCGTTTTTCAGGAGGTTAAACGTCCTCTGCAAGCACCTGTTTCAAAAGGTGAGTCTTCCAGGAGAGGAAGCTCTCTGCACCGGCCAGTGAAACTCCAAACAGCTTAGAAGATCAAGACTCAGTTTTGTCGAAGTCCAGCCAGGAGCTCCCGGTCCACGGTGAAGAGTTCTTTTCCCAATCAGTGCCCTCACTTTCACGCAAGAAAACTTGGCAAGTCTGTGAATTCAGTTAACATTGTAAATTTTCGGCAGTATCAGCCCTGTCAGAAATTCATCTAGGTTTGTCACGGAAGCTGTCTCTACTCAGACCATGACTCACGCTGAGAGTTTAAAGGACCTGGGCTTGTTATTCCATTCTGTCAACTCTGTGCGCATTCAGTGTAATCTTCTGCACAGTGCAGAGCTCGTGGCCAGCATCATTGTTGTCATGGTGAAGGGCAGCAGCTTCTTGGACTCCCCAGGCACTTGCTGCAGTGGATACTTCAGCCCGCCACAGGGCGCAGCTTAGTCCGTTGCTATGCCAGCGCACACCCTGGCTGGCTCGCATCCCATTTCCCATTGGCAGGGACCCAGCACTACGCTGAAGCCCAAAGCCATGACTGAACCAATTCCACAAATCTTGTCTTTAACAGTATGCCTCCTTTGACCACTTTAGTACTGTTCTGTATCAATCATAGACAGAAACCACCCCAGTAATTTGAACAGGGAAGTTTTAATATGGAGTGTTAGCTAATGAGAGGTGATTTAACTACTGAAAGATGTAAAAGAGGATTCTAAGGGGAAGTAGCAGCTGCTTTCTGCAGCTAGTGGACAGTGATCAAGGAATAAAACTTAAAGGGTGGACCCTCCCCTCTTCCCCTGGGGCGGAGATTCAGATCTCTTTGGAAAAGGTATAGGTGCCTCAGGAACATACTGCCTGCCAGTAGAAAAGAAACTTGCCCGTGGGCTGATCAAGATCTTCTGCTATGAAGGCAGAGAAACCCCACTACCCCCAGCTCCTGTCCCCTCATTAATCCTCTGGTTACAGCATATCAGAAGGAAGAAAAGGGTCTTCCTTCTTCTTTGGCCTTCCCTCCAGCACCCTCTGCCAGCAAAGGAAAGACATCTGTAGGGTCCAGCCCCAGCCATCAGTGTGTGCAAGCCTAGTCGCTTCAGCTGTCTCTGTGACCCCATGGGCTGTAGGCCACCAACCTACTCTTATCTACGGAGTTCTCCAGGGAAGAATGCTGGCGGGGAGCGGGGAGGGAGGAGGGTTGCCGTGCTTTCTTCTCCAGGGGAGCTTCCCAACCCAGGGATCGAACCCATATCTCCTCTGTTTCCTACATTGCAGGCAGATTGTTTACCCACTGAGCGACCTGGGAAGCCCCCAGTAATCAGAGAGCAGGAAGAATAAGGGCAGATTTGGAGGTGAGAGGCAGTAAATGAGTAACAGCCCTTTTCCAGTCTCACGGCTGTAACTGCCACCTCCTTTACGTATGATACATCTCTGCCCTATATTCTCCCTTGAGCTCCAGAGAGGTGTTAATATAATAAGATGCCTCCTTGTCTTCATTTGAATTTCTCACAGGCATTCTTAAGGGCACAAAACCAAACACTCACACCTCCCCTAGTGTTTCCTGTCTCAGCAAATAACATCATCATTCAAACAAAAGACATAGCCTCTACTTTTCTCTCTTTTTTCCTGCTTTACTCCCAGTTGGCCAAGGTCCTGCCATCTCTTTCTTCAAAAGGTATACAAATCCCACCATTTTCCACTTCTTCCACTGCTGCTGCTCTGCTTCAGGTCACCATCATCTCTGGACTGTTAAATATCAGAAATCACATCCTAGATTTCTAATGTATGCTTGATAAAAGTGACTGCTTATTCTTGATTCATTCTATAACTTTTCATTCTGTAACAGCTGTTCCTTATCTGTCCCATTCCAGAGTTTATGCAAGACTTCAAAAGCCGTAGGGATATGAGTATGCCTGCTACATCCTTCGCTGTTGGGTTAAGCCCATTTTTTGTGTTTGCCAGTTCAGCATTAACCCTTATTTTTTTAATTAATAATATTAATATTATTTCTTCATGTATAGTTTTGAAATGTGTGTAAATCTTCCTGGCTTAAACTAATAATTGCCTATTGTCAGGTTTTTAAAATTTGAAATAATTTTTATAAAGATGACCTTATTTCTTAAATGTCTTATTTATTGGATAGAAACTGCAAAGGTAGCAAACTCCCCTAACAGAAACAACAAAATTTCTACATATATTATATCATTGGCTTTTTATGTTAGTTAAAATCTCTCATCCTTTTCATCAGCTTAGTTTCTTTCAAGGTCACTATCAGTACACACTTTTCCTGCATTCAGAAAAGGAATGGTTTGTCTTAATTAATGCTTGGAATTCTGTACCATTGTTCTCAATAAAAAAACTTCATTATCTGCATCTTTATTTCTAATATTGATTTGAAGCTATAACAAACATAGGACTCCTCCTCTGTGAAATCAAAGTTTTCTTAAGCATGTACTTTTTTTAATAGAGGAAAATCCCGATACATGCTTTCTTTATTTTTTAGGTGGGAGGTGTTGCTGTTTTTCTCCTGATGGTAAAGCTTTAGCTGTAGGTCTCAATGATGGAAGTTTCTTAATGGCGAATGCAGATACTCTAGAAGATCTTGTATCTTTTCACCACAGAAAAGATGTTATTTCAGATATTCGATTTTCACCAGGTAAGATCTCATTGGAATCATATTTGATTACTAATTTGAGTATGACAATATATCACTGTGTGAATTTTTATTTACTGTTATTTTATCTCAGAGTTTCAGTTTTTACTAGAAGAGGCAGTATAGTGAGAGGGGAAAGCCCTGTATTTAGATCAGTGGCAAAATACCTGGCTTAGGGCCAGCTCTGTCACTGAAGTTGCTGTGTGACTTGGGCCAAGGCATTTCTTTGAGCTTCCTTTTCCTCATTTGTAACATAAAAGGGATTAGATAACTGTTTTCATTATATTCCTAATGCTTTTGAAATTACATTAATTTTGCTTTATCAGTTTCCATGTATTCATTACTAACGACAAAACCTACTATAGAATTGCTAATGTTAGGGCAGAATTTATTTATGTTAGCTTACTTGTATTTTTTCCTAAATTTAAAGTTTGTTCAATGCAAAGAATATCAAAATTACTTTGTGTATAACTTTTGACATTTTCTTTACATCACACTACCTCACTACATTAAAATTTTATTTCATTGTTTAATTATACATGAAAAATATTACCATTAATTGCTTGACTCATCTGTCTTTTTATAACATGCAAAACACCTAAAGTTCCTCCAAAAAAATTAAGAAAATTAACTCTAGTTGTACAGTATAAAAAATAGTTCTAACTGCAGAAAATTTCAAGCAAATATGTTTCTATTATAGGTTCTGGGAAATATCTTGCTGTAGCATCGCATGACAGCTTTATAGATATATACAACGTCATGAGCAGTAAACGAGTAGGAGTATGCAAGGGCGCTACCAGCTACATAACCCATGTTGACTGGGATATCAGAGGTAAGAGTTTCAGTAACTTACTATTTGATAAAGTTTCATTTGATTTAGTACAGCTACTTTAAAGAGACAGATAATCAGACAGATGAATTCAAAAGCACTGTGAAAAACAAACATTATTCTCAAAATGATTTTCACTACTTTATTTCATATCTAAAGATGAATGCTGGGAGTTTAGACTTTTCAATACCTCGTCTAATATAATTCACATGATAGTACAGTAAGTGATAGATTCTTAATTTGTAAAGTAATTTTAATATTATTCTTTTTTAGTCATTTGTCCTAGTTTTTGCCAGATAAGTTTGATATAAATGGTCACTGAAATTTTAGAAAATAGTTCTGTTAATTAGGGTTTTCTTGAGAGCAGTGTTTGACCTTTTTCTTTGTGTTTTGGCTGTGCTCTGCAGCTTGTGGGCTCTCAGTTCCCTGATCAGGGACTCAGCCCAGGCCACAGCCGTGAAAGCCCGGAGTCGTAGCCCCTAGACCACTAGGGAATTCCTAATGTTAATGTAATTTCCCCAGCATTCAATAAAATACATTCCCTAACATTATCATAGTTGTTTAACATACAGGATTTAATTAATATCTTTGTTTTTTAGCAGAATGTGTGGCATATGTCAGTGTTAATAATTTGGATAAAGGTTAATATTTTAAATGCTCCATTTTGAGGGGTTGTTGTTTCAGATAGTCACCTCTATAAATATGGTATTGTAAATTAGTTTTTCCAAATACCGTTAAAATATATATTTTAAAAGTTCAGTTCAGTTCTGTCACTCAGTCGTGTCCGACTCTGCGACCCCATGAACCGCAGCACACCAGGCCTCCCTGTCCATCATCAACTCCAGGAGTCCACTCAAACCCATGTCCATTGAGTCAGTGATGCCATCCAACCATCTCATCCTCTGTTGTCCCCTTCTCCTCCTGCCCTCAATCTTTCCCAGCATCAGGGTCTTTTCAAAATGAGTCAGTTCTTCGCATCAGGTGGCCAAAGTATTGGAATTTCAGCTTCAGCATCAGGCCTTCCAATGAATATTCAGGACTGATTTCCTTAAGGATGGATAGGTTGGATCTCCTTGCAGTCCAAGGGACTCTCAAGAGTCTTCTCTAACACCACAATTCAAAAGCATCAATTCTTCGATGCTCAGCTTTCTTTATAGTCCAGCTCTCACAGCCTTGACTAGATGGACCTTTGTTGACAAAGTAATGTCTCTGCTTTTCAATATGCTATCTAGGTTGGTCATAACTTTCTTTCCAAGGAGTAAGGGTCTTTTAATTTCATGGCTGCAATCACCATCTGCAGTCATTTTGGAGCCCAGAAAAATAAAGTCAGCCACTGTTTCCACTGTTTCCCCATCTATTTGTCATGAAGTGATGGGACCGGATGTGATGATCTTCGTTTTCTGAATGTTGAGCTTTAAGCCAACTTTTTCACTCTCCTCTTTCACTTTCATCAAGAGGCTCTTTAGTTCTTCTTCACTCTTCACTTTCTGCCATAAGGGTGGTGTCATCTGCATATCTGAGGTTATTGATATTTTTCCCGGCAATCTTGATTCCAGCTTGTGCTTCCTCCAGCCCAGTGTTTCTCATAATGTACTCTACATATAAGTTAAATAAGCAGGATGACAATATACAGCCTTGACATACTCCTTTTCCTGTTTTAAAAGATACTTCAAAATTTTATTTCTAGGATTTTTATATGCATAATGACAGAAATAGCTTATTCACACATACGTGCATGCTCACTCATTTGTGTCAGACTTTTTGCAACCCTGTGGACTGCAGCCTACCAGGCACCACTGTCTGTGGGATTTTCCAGGCAAGAATACTGGAGTGGGTTGCTACTTCCTCCTCCAGGGGATCTTCCCCACCCAGGGACTGAACCCATATCTCTTTACATCTCCTGCATTGGCAGGCAGATTCTTTACTGCTGAGCCACCTGGGAAGCGCGTGCGCGCGCGCGCACACACACACACACACACACAGACAAATTAAGCCATTTAGGAATTTAATTACTTTATTATATATTTATTACTTTATTATGGTTGACTGCAAAGGAAAATGGTTTTATGTTAAGGCTAAATTTTTCCCAAAAAAGTTAAACATCATACTAACTGTGTACGTATTTATATTTTATATATGTGTATATTTTTTAATTTTTTTAAGGAAAGCTTTTACAGGTCAACACTGGTGCTAAAGAACAATTATTCTTTGAAGCTCCCAGAGGGAAAAAACAGACCATTCCCAGTGGAGAGGTAGGAAGATAGTAGTGCTTGTAATGCTGATGTGACTAATAGTGGTTAGAAGGCAGATGCCTGTCTGGGTGCAGGAATATATGCTCTGTTAAGAAAAAGGATAAATTGCTTACTTGTATGGCTAGCTCTTCTCTAATTGCTTTCCTTAAAAGACAAGAAGCATGCGGCATGTGAAAGGCGTGCCATCTAAGACTGGATTCCTGCGTCTCTGTCAGGCCTTTTGGAGCCCGTGTGCCTAAGATGCTCATTGGCAAATTTCTATTCAAGGAAAAAAAGAAAAAAAATGTGTGTGGTTTTGTGACTGACATTATTAGCAAAACTTTTTGACATGGCCAAGGAAGAGAAACTAAATTTAATTTGAAAGTGGCTTAGTAAGGAGAGGGATTGTAAGTCAAATTCTTAATTTCCAATAATGATTAATTAGAAAACATGCTTATAAAGTACTAGTAGAAATTTAGACATGAAATGAAAGAATCCGTTTCTGATATTCTAAGAGCAGAAAAAGTCCTATTTATTAATATTGTCACTGTATGTTCAGCATCTAGAATACATAGTGAATAAATAAATCGTGAATGATGTTATGTTAAAATTTTTCTGCAGGAACTAGTGGACTTGGCAAGCTACAAAACCAGAGCAACTAATAATTTGTTTCACTGTTTTTATGAAACTTTTAATTTTACTTGTGAGATCTATAATTAATTACAAAGAAGAATATTCAATTGTTTGTTGTTAATGTTGTAGAGTGAGAGATTATAAACTTACAGCAGTCTTTTTCTATGTTTTAGGCAGAAAAAATTGGCTGGGCATCATGGACAAGTGTGCTTGGTTTATGCTGCGAGGGGATTTGGCCAGTAACTGGAGAAGTCACGGACGTAACTGCCTCTTCCCTCACCAGTGACAGAACAGTCCTAGCTACTGGGGATGATTTGGGATTTGTGAAGTTATTTAGATATCCTGCTAAAGTATGTGTTTTTCTTTAATTCTCCTAATGATCATAACTATAAAAATGGTTAAGGTAATGCCCTTTCATAGCATTTCACTGTTGTAATATGAATATCACATATGGAATACATGATGTTGTAATATGAAAGGTTCATAATTTACTTCCTGTTCTTGACATCATGTATATAGCTTTTATCTAGAAGTAGTATTATAATTTATGATCCCATATCTTAAGTTATATATTATATTGTATGGTTTCTGAGTATTAAGTAGTATAAATATTCCTTTTAGAAGAATCATTCTTTTAGTCCTAATATTAAATAATTTTAGTATTCTTTTGATAAAATATATATCATTAACACTAAATACAAACTCTTGATATTTACAACTTTAACATTTAAAATGTTCTGATTAAATATACTGGTACTGCTACTGCTAAGTCACTTCAGTTGTGTCCAACTCTGTGCAACCCCATAGACGGCAGCCCACCAGGCTCCCGGTCCCTGGGATTCTCCAGGCAAGAACACTGGAGTGGGTTGCCATTTCCTTCTCCAGCGCATGAAAGTGAAAAGTGAACGTGAAGTCAGTCGCTCAGTCATGTCTGACTCTTCGCGACCCCATGGACTGCAGCCCACCAGGCTCCTCTGCCCTCGGGAGAGACAAGAGCACTGGAGTGGGTGCCACTGCCTTCTCCGCTGATTAAATATAAAGCACTATAAATTATAATACCTCTAAAATCAAAGTAAACAACATTGGTTTAATGTGATGAATAATGCCATTTTTATAAAACCAAACTGTAGAGATTCTTTGAAATGTACATGGCCACATTAACTGTGTGCTGTGTGATGACTAAATCCTTTTACTGCTTTCTTCTGTTCAAACTCCTAGAGAAGGAAATGGCAGCCCACTCCAGTATTCTTGCCTGGAGAATCCCATGGACGGAGGAGCTTGGTGGGCTACAGTCCACGGGTTGCAAAGAGTCGGACACAACTGAGCGACTTCACTTTCTGTTCAGACTACTGGGAAACATTAGGCTTTCACTTAGCACAAAAATAAAATTAATTCATGAAATCAAGTATAGATACATACTTACTTGTCACAAATTCAGATGAATGTTATAATCTAGCACCAACATGAACATAAATATAAGTATGAAATATGGCACTGAAATCATGATATTCAGTGCATGATGGTCTTAATTAATTCATTTCAACATTGAAATGAAACCAGAAGTTTTAAGAATTCCCGTAGAGAACTCAGGTACCCAAGAAAATATTTCACGAGTCCTTGTTTTAGATATACTGAAGTTGTAGTACCTTATTTAATAAGAATGTGCTCCAATAAAACATTTGGTAGTAAAAATCTTCACTCTCCGTATCCTAGATGGTACAGAAGCCCTAAGAATACGTTCTAGAATGTTGGTCCACAGATTTCTTCTTCTCCTTACTGTAGCAAGAACCACAAAATCGTAGGAAACGATCTTCTTCTGGTGTTTTCATGACAGATTTCTCTTCGATTTCAGCTGATTTTATTGATTCCTCGTTTCCAGAGAATCCACTGATTTAACTATTACTTACTATGTTTTGTTTCCCTGGAGAAGGAAATTGCAACCCACTCCAGTATACTTGCCTGGCAGGCCACAGTCCATGGGGTTGCAAAGTCGGACACAACTGAGCGACTGAACGTGTTTATTAAAACATTTCTTCTTTTAACACCCTTGAAAAGATATCACTATAAGACCTGCTTATGACATGTTAATCTGAAATTCACCTATGTAATCCAGTAATGCTAATGTTCTAGACTTAGAAGTTACCAGTATCTTGGATTTTCCCTTATATTTAAAAGAAGAATACATTACTGTGCGTAACATCTGCTTATAATCAAAAGCACTAATGAATCACAATGAAAGATATTTACATGGATATACACTGAAACGTTTGCTGATTGCTTTTTTTAATATGCCAGTGCTGTATGTACATAGGCATTCGTATCCTGATTTTCCCAGTTATTGTTTCTTTCCAACAGTAATATGTGTGCATAGCCATTGTTTTTTAAAAGATATCCACCATAATTAACTATTACTATATTGAATATTTACGGTGTTTGAAATGTTTCACTGCTGTAAGTCAGTACTATGGCAAATGTTTTTTG
Source organism: Capra hircus (assembly GCF_001704415.2). Lineage (NCBI taxonomy): Eukaryota > Metazoa > Chordata > Mammalia > Artiodactyla > Bovidae > Capra > Capra hircus. The sequence continues at coordinate 2,857,423 of NC_030817.1, forward strand.
TGTAGATAAGGTCTCCTTAGCATATACTCTTAAAAAGGGATGGTGAGACAAAGGTCAGCATTTTCATACTTTTCAATGTAAAATACCAAGTTGATTTCCAAAAGAGTTATGCCCATAGTACTAGCAGTGTGCAAAGCTACTAGTGTATCCTGTCCTCACTAAGTTATTTTCTCTCTTTTTTTTAAACAAAGTGCCTTTGCAATGATTAATTTCCAATCAAAGATTAAGAAAGAAGTTCAAAATTATAGAAACTTTTCAAGTAATAAAATTTCTCAGAAATTTGAATTTTTTTCAATTTTTAGGGAAAATTTGGAAAGTTTAAGAGGTACGTGGCCCATAGTACACATGTCACAAATGTTCGCTGGACTTACGATGACAGCATGTTGGTCACCTTAGGAGGCGCAGATATGTCTTTAATGGTTTGGACAAATGAAATGGAGGGCTATCGAGAAAAAAGACCTTGTGATAGCGAAGAATCTGATATAGATTCTGAAGAAGATGGGGGTATGTCATTTTAAGATATTTTAACAAAAACATAGAAAAAATTTAGCACAACTGATTTAAACTGTGGAGGTTTAATAAGTAATAATAATGCTTGAATAATTATCGTTTCAGTCTTTTTGGTCTGTTTACCACCAGAATTTTTTTTGTGACTCTAAAAATAACAGGTTGGCATATACTGATGACTTATTCTTCATTTAGCAATGTGTGATAATCATACTTTAAAGAAGTACTATTAAAATAAAATCATAGTATTGAACCTCATACTTTAAAATAATTTTGTTTTCTTCCTATTATACTAGTAATACCCACTCATTGTAGAAAAGTTAGAAAGTACATTTTGCAATAAAAAAATGAACACAGCATCCATAATTTGAATACTCAGAGAGGTAACTTCTGTTAACATTTGGGATGTTACCCATAGGGGTATGTGTATTTATATACATTATCTTTTTTTAAAAAAAAACAAAAATGGCATCATATTGAGGTGGGTTTTTTTTTGTAGCTTGCTATTATCACTTAATCAGAATTCTTTATCACTGAATATTCTTCTGCATCATTTTTACTGGCTGTTTGTTATTTCATAATTTGACTATAACACGATGTATTTAACTTATTTCATATTGTTTAACATCCTTGTATCCTATTTTTAAGATCATAATTGAGATCCTCAGCTATAACATAGAGAATAATTCTTATATTTTTATGTTAGGCTATGACAGTGATGTCACAAGGGAGAATGAAATCAGTTACACCATCAGAGCCTTATCAACAAATATTCGCCCAATGTTTGGAATCAAGCCTCATTTGCAACAAAAAGAACCCTCAACTGATGAGAGGTAATAATCAAATTTAAAACTAGATGAAGAAAAAGATACCAGTTTAACTGAATTAATTTTTTGCAGAAAGTAAGTAGCGGTGGTACTCTTGCATTTTACAGTCCCCACCTTCACTTAGAAACCATGTTTGTCCTTAAATACTTTTTGGTAATGACGCTGTCCTTTGCAAGTAGCTTAGGGAATGATGCTATATATAAAGTCTGTATGATTAAAGGAATCTTACTTGCTAACTTTTATAAATATATGTAATAGGGTTTCAAGAAATAATACAAACTGAACCTAGTATGTTTTAGGAAGCACATGAACCAGAGAGATGCTTAAGTTTTGAAAAGTCCCTTTTATCCATGTGCATTTGATCAAGGATAGAAAGTCATTATTTTAATTTTTTTCCAGAAAGGCAAGTTGAAGTATAGCTTGTCTCTGGGAATTATTGGTCTTTGTCAAGAATCAGCAAATCAAAATAAGGCTGTGTGCACTGCAGTCTATGAGGAAAGAGAACTTCATTTAACAAGTATCTTAGTGTAGTGACAGATCGAGAGAGAAATTGTGAGCCTGACGTTTTTAAAATCGTTAGAGAAGATAGAAAACAGTGAAGGGGCTTGTGGATCAGTGAACCGCATAGAGTCACTTAAAAGGCGGGAGACACGATGGTCTGTTTGGTGGTGTGAGTTGTATCCGACTCTTTGTGACCCACGGACTGTAGCCCACCAGGCTCCTCTGTCCGTGGGATTCTCCAGGCAAGATTACTGCAGTGAGTTGCCATTTCCTTCTCCAAGGGATCTTCCCGACCCAGGGATTGAACCCTGGTCTCCTGCACTGCAGGTGGACTCTTTACCCACTGAGCTATGAGCGAAGCCATAAGGGCATGAGAGGGGCAGAATATTAAAGCAGAGGCATGTTTCTTTTAATGCCGAACATACCATGATCTAAATACTTGCACGGTATTCAAGGTTGAGGTGACTTGACTCTGACTTTGAAGACAGTTCAAAGGGCATGGTTTTTGGAATAAGATCCCAGGTGATGCCAATGGTAAAGAACCCACCTGCCAATGCAGGCAGACACAGGTTCGGTCCCCGGGTCAGGAAGATTGCCTGGAGGAAGGCATGGCAACCCACTCTAGTATTCTGGCCTGGAGAATCGCATGGACAGAGGAGCCTGGCAGGCTGCAGTCCGTGGGGTTGCACGGAGTTGGACACAACTGAAGCAACTTAGCATGCAAATGGGTTAAAATACTCATTTTATTGTTTGCCAGTTGTATGACCTTGAGAAACTTTTCATTCTCTCTGAGCCTCAGTTTCCTCAGAGGTAAAAAAAAAAACATTATAATCCACAATTTATGGAGTATTTCATGAAATGAAATAATGTATATAAAGAATTTAGGTAGTAATTCTTCACCACCCCTTTCTTGGACTAAAATACAAAGTAACCTAAGGAGATATCTGGTTAATACTGACACACTTCCTTTAAAAAAAATTTTTTTTTACTGTAATTTAGGCCACGTCACACTACTTGCGAGACCTTTGTTCCCCAACCAGGAATTGAACCCAGGACCACAGCAGTAAAAGCGCTGAGTCCTAACAGCTGGACTCCAGGGAACTCCCTAAGAGCTTTTTCTTTTAGTACTGAAATTAAATATCCACAGAGTAATAAATACTACCTGTATATTTATTAATTAGAGCTGTATCAGTATGTAAATGTGGATGTTCATAATTAGAATATTTTCAGTATAGTACTTAATATTCCCTAAAAGAAATTATATCTCACAGGTAATGAAAAATATAATATAGGGAAGAAGAAACTCTAGATATTCTCATTAATCTTTTTTCATTTATTACATTGATTTTTAAAGAAAATATTATCATTTATCAGATAAATGAAGTATGTCAGAAAATGTGACCTAATTTTAATCTGTAGACCGTCCCTCGTGGTAAAACACTTAAATTTCCTCCTTGATTGTGGAAGTGACCCAAGTTCTGACAGAAATATCTTACTGCTCACAAAGAATGGTTGACACTGTCATAATTGTAATCTTTGCTGTTAACTTGCATTCTCAAAATTATTTATTTATTTTGCATTTTGTTCTCAAATTATTTTATAATTCAGCTCTACTAAATTCTCCTGAAAATGCCAAGGCAGAAAAGTCAGTATTGTGATTCATAGTTAGGAGGCCTCATTTTCATCAAATGCAAGAATCAAAGGAGATAAAAATGAAGGTTTTTTTCCATCAACTTTCACTTTTGTGAAGAGGTTAAATGGTCTGTATACATAATTGTCTTCAGTTTTAAATAAAATATATCATCATCAAATACAAAACATTTTTTAAACAAATAAAATGTTTGTCAAATGTCTACTTAAAAGGAAAATATTTCTGATGACAATTTGACTTTATTTAGTTGATTTTTTTGTGGATTCTTTTTTCCTAAGTGACATTAATAATTTTATGTTTTTCTTTTTCTGTTTAAGTATTTTTATGACAAGTGTTAATGTATTTAAAGTAGTTACTTGTCAATCAAATTTCCAATATTTTTTAATAAATCAGAACAATGTGACATAAAATTTAGGCACTGTTGTATTTCCTTAGAATTTTATTGACATGTTACCTTTATTCTGCCTACTAAACTGATATATTTTATTCACCATCAATTTTCATATCTGTTTATCTCCTTTTTTCTCTTGCTTCTTTTGAAGGCAGGGAGTAGTAAGGTAAGTTATTTTATTTAAGAAAATATTTTACTCAAAAATTTATTCTTCTGTTTTGGTCTTTGTGGTATTTTAAGGTATTGATTTTTTTCCTTATAAAACACTGAACTAGTTTTGCTGAGAAAGAATTAGAAAATGAAAGAGAACAAATCCTACAAAAGAGTTGCATTTGAAGATACAATATGTAAGCGTTGTTGTAAGGGTCTTCCTTATAATCAGTGTTTTTACAAGATGACTTTTCATAAACGCCTGTACTCTAATAGTTTTAGTTTTTCCTTAAATTTCAAAGACTTGTAAAAACAGTAATCACACATATTTCTCAGTGAAAACTTTTCCAGTTGATAGCAAACCTGTTAGTTTCATGTCATAGTTAATGTAGTCATTAATATAGGGCAGTAATGATATTTACATGTTTAATAAAATTATATGTGCAAGAAAGGACTGTTTGGGGTCGTTTGATAGCTGCCTTTAGTAAATAAAAGTGTCTTCAGACAGTTTCTGAAACAGAACAGGATGGAAAAGCCTCGTCTGTTTTGGAAGTTAAAAAAGGCACCAGCAGGAAAATGCTGACAGATAAGATGAACAAGTAAATTTGAGAAAGATTGTTCAGAGCTTCGAATGTTAGGTACTCCTTAGTTATTTCGGCAGATAGCAGGAATTCACTCTGTTTTAAGCAGGAGGTGATGTGTGCAAAGATATGAGTCTGGAGTGTGATGTGACTTCTTTAAAAGGCCCTCATAATCTTACACTATTTTAGCAGAAGTAAAACATTGAGACCTAGCATCAGACCTGGAATAGCTTCTTCGGGACTGAGCTCTGCATTTTAAAGGAACATTGACAATTTACAGTGAACTAGAAAGAAACACAGGATAAAGGAAAGTTGGGTGGCCACTTCACATAAAGAATAATTCATCATTTTTGGAATCACTAGTTTCCCAAAAAAAAGAAAAACTAAGTGGAGATATAATTGCCATCTTACAAGCAGTTGTTCATGTAGGATTTAGTAAATGCCCACTTGTCATCAGGGTTGTGAAGGGATGTTCTAGACATGTAAGAGAATTCTGGTTTCATTGGGAGGGGGGATGAGATTAACAGCTATGATCCTTCCAGTTCTGTTCAGCCATTATGTTGCTATGGGGAATTTTTTATAGTTACCTCTTTGTTGGAACAGCCTCAAATACCACATGGTCTCAAGACTCCCTCTGCATGCTTGGTTACGTTGGCTGACTGGGAATCCCTCTGGAGTCAGAGGAGGGGGAGCTTCGGTTCCTTAGACAGTCCTTAATAGCAGTGCAGTGCTACCAACATTTTAAGTTAATAAACATTAAATCAGCTTAAATATTTTGTTTGAAATTCAGTTTGCACTGTGGAAAATAAGAGTGGCAAGCTATACACAACATAGAACATGTTGAATTCTTTTCCATTTCATCTTTTTTCTTCTGATTTCCCTGCCATTAATGGAATAATTTAAGCCTTTTTTATTTACAGCAATAAATAAAAACAGTAGGCCTTTACTATATACCATATAGTTTATCTGCATTAAATGTGTATAAGTATTTTATTACAAGACATAGTTTACTACTATTTTCAATTCAGATTTGTGTTGTAATCTTTTCCCTTTTTTATCTGCTGCTGGAAAGAGGCTCCAGGTAACCTTCTCTCTTTGCTCTAGTCCATGAGGCCTGATTTTGTCTTGTTATTATCTTTGATATTTACCATTAATGAGCTGTGTTACTTGGTGTCCTTTACCTCTGTTCACAGCTTTCCATGTTTTTCTCCTTTGAAATCAGTATCCCTGAAATGACTATATCTTAATAATTGGATTCATACCTGATGGGTTACAGTTCATGGAGTCACAAAAGTCAGACATGACTTTTTCACTTTAATAATTGGATTCATGACATATAAGTAACTGCCTTACTAAAACTTAATGCATTTGATTTGTATAATTTTCCAAGTTGTATAATTTTAAGCAATAATATATCCTATATAAATTATCTTTATAAAAATTAAAATATGCTTAATTGTTATACAGGATTTAGAGATAAAAATTATACACTTATTAAAGCTGTCAGACAATAACACTGAATAAAGGTCAAGAACTTGGAGAAGGCAAGGCTGCTCCCATACTTTAAAATGATTTTAGCAGAAATATTTTAAAATACTAAATAATATAAAGTTAATTCTATCGATTACTTATAGACATTTTAAAAGTATGTGAAAAAGGTTTGGAATCAAAAATTTTTGTGATAATTTGAAAAGTCCTTCATATAATGTTGCAAGTGCAGAGCTTTTATGTCACCCATCATGGCTCTGTACGTCTGCATGCTGCCTCACATACATACGAAAACACACATGTCTGCTACATGTTCAAGACATGACACTTTCTTTACTTTTTATAGGTGTGTACCTTGAAAATCACTTTGAAAATGCAAATATATTGTTATGCCTTTAATTTTGTGAATTTATTCCAGAATGTTAGAGTTTTCTTGACTGGAAAGTTAACTTGTATCATTTTCAGATTTAGTTGTTATTCAATATTAAAATTTGAAGGGTGAGGTGATATATGATTGATTTAGATTCACTGTTCAGCTTATTAAACATTTGAATAATGACTATCTGAGTTTAAACTAAATGATGTGAGTTTAAAAAACAACAATAAACAGAAGGCTTTTTTTAGGGAAGAGTTGCCACATTTAAATAGCTGAAAATGGGAGCTCCGTATACCTAATGACACATTATAAATAGATTCTGAGCTTAGTGGTAGAAACAGAGGGAGAGGAATAGATTTGAGAGCTGCTGTGTAAGTTTGCAAAATATGAGGTAAATAGTGAAAAGGAAGGAAGAGGCGTTGGAGGCAATAGTAACAGCCTTTTACAGAGTCGCCGTAAGATGTCTTGTGCACCTAACTGACAGTGTTGCCATAGACACACTAGGAACTTCAGAGGAGAAGATAAAGGGCACAGAGGCCCTGGTGATGAGCACACGTTTGAACTCAGATGTGATTTACATCGCCAACAGTATGGGAGGTGTATAGAAATATTTTCAAAATTCAGGAAGTATATATTGAGTACTTGCCATGTGCAAGATACTGAGATAGCTACATTAGAGCAGTAATCTAGGCTGTTGTTGATAACGCACCCCATCAAGAAGCTTTTGAGTTTGTAAAACTAACATTTGCATATTTTTATCACCAATCTGTCCTTGTGCTGTTGTATTAGTTGCATTTATGGAACATACATCAAAGAAATTTAAAGGAAAGTGAATAGAAGTTCTGACATTTTCTTTCTACCTTGCTGCCTTAGAAGATACCAAGATATAGAGGGTGGAGTCTAGTGAGAAACACAGATTGGGTTCACTCTTGGGGTGGAGTGTCAGACATTGCTCTCTGGAGGGCTGAGAGGAGCTGGGTGAGGGCGCCGGGTGACGCTTCCCCTCCTCTCTCCCGCTTCTCTGCTTCAGGCCTCCGGTGAGCAGGGCCCCACCGCAGCCAGAAAAACTCCAGACCAACAACGTCGGCAAGAAAAAGAGGCCCATAGAGGTGAGGACAATCCACCCCCCGGTGCTAACTTGTGCCTTAGAATGTGTCCAGGGTTTATTCTGTTTCCTTTCTGTAGAACACCCAAATCTTACCATTATTCTTTATGAAAATAAGTGTATCGAGTATTCTTTTTTGTTCAGTTATAAACATTGATTGCTTAACTGTCGAGTCTGAGCTTGGATTGACATCCTCTGTTCCCTTTTTTTTTTTTTGGTCTTTTAGTTTTCTATGAATAATGCCCTGAATTCAACCATATCTCAGAGAACTTCTAAATGCAAATGTATGGAATGATCTATGGTTTATAGAAGCATAGTGACCTTAGAGTGTCCTGTACTTAGTGGTTCGAACTTATAAGTTAAAGATTTAATATTTATACTAAATCAGGAACTTTTGCCCCATGAGATATTCACTGTAAAGTTTAATAACGGCCTCGCTTCCAAGCAAAGAAACTTTCCACAATAATTGAGCAAAAGAGAAAAGTTCTCCCATGTTTCATAATTTCATAATCCCGGTATCAGCAATAACAAACAGACTGCTGGGTGTGTGTTAGTCGCTCAGTCATGTTTGACTCTTTGCAACCCCACGAACTGTAGCCCGCCAGACTTCTCTGTTCTTGGAATTCTCCAGGCAAGAATACTGGAGTGGATTCCCTTCTCCAGAGGATCTTCCCGACCCAGGGATCAAACCCTGGTCTCCTGTATCGCAGGCAGATTCTTTACTATTTGAGCTACAGGGAAGTCCTTAAGCAGACTGCTCAGTGAGGTCAAAAGCAAGGTGTAAAGCTGTGGGAGGTGATTGTTGTACTTTCTGCCCCACTCAGCCTCGCACGGTCAGTGAGAATGGGCACGTGGAGTAGCAGGATTACCGTGAGCACGAGTTATCAGGGACGGCATGCTCAGTGTATGGAGCTGATAGACTCTTTAGATCCTTGGAAGCACACCACTTGGACCTAATTTATCCTCAGTCGTATGTACAGATCAAATATTTTTGACTAACAGTTAACACAAATTGAAACATTTTTCTTTTGGACACAAAGTATCTCAGTGTTTAACACACGAAATCTTAAGAACTAAAATCCTTGGAGTCAGATGACAGTGTGCTTCCCTTTTCATTTTTATAGGTTTACGTAGAAAAGTATGGAATGTGTGTTTCAGCTGCTCAAAAAAGCTTAAATAGAGAGGCGCATCTAGCTTAGTTTTGTGCTTGAAATTTATAAATCAAAAGTGCATCCTCCGTTTTGACTAAAGACCACCATACTGTTTACAACAAAGTATTGGTGAACATTTAGACATGAGCAAATGTATAATGATTTTATCGTTGTTTTAGGACCTTGTGTTGGAGCTTGTTTTTGGCTATCGAGGCCGAGACTGCAGGAATAATGTTCATTATTTAAATGATGGTGATGATATAATTTATCACACCGCATCTGTTGGAATTCTTCACAATGTTGCTACAGGTAGGAAACCCTAATTCTCCATTCCCCTCTTTTTAAAATTGAGAATTTTTTATTTAGCATCTTAAAACTCTGTTAAACATATGAATAATTAAAATACATGAATCTGGAATATGAATATTTCATACTGTAGAACTTCCTAGTAATATTTTAAGGAATTGACAGTCTTGAGGAGAGTGTAGCACAGCATAGAAGGACTTCATGGCGCAGAGAGCTTGTAGATCTTGGTTAGAAGCAAAGGATGACTGTGTGCTGAAAGCGTGTTTCACAGCAGAAACGTTGGAAACTTTATTCGGTTTCCTCGCAAGTGGCTGTCTGGTAGTTAGTGACTGAAAGGAACATGTCGGGTGAGTGATTGCCGGGACTGGCGGTGGAGCGGCAGAGTTCATGCTGAGCGCTTGGAAAGCCAGAAAGGTTAACTAAGAAAGCTGCTTGCTTGTGACTTGACTGATAATACCTGTTAGATCCAAGAGATGGGAAAATATTTCTTGACGTCTGTTTAACTGATTGTATTGTTGAAAAAGTTCTCTAAGCATCATTTGATGACCAAGGATGTGATAATCCTACTGTAATACTCTATTAATTTTGAATTGCTTTATTACATAAAGTTATAAACTTCGTAAAGTCAGAATGTTGTTCAGTTGCCCAGTTGTGTCCGACTCTTTGTGACCCCCCCATGGACTACAGCACGCCAGTCTTCCCGTCCTTCACCATCTCCTGGGACTTGCTCAAACTCATGTCCATTGGGTCAGTGATGCCATCCAACAAATTTATCCTCTGTCATCCCCTTCTACTCCCGCCTTTGATCTTTCCCAGCATCAGGGTCTTTTCAAATGAGTCAGCTCTTTGCATCAGGTGGCCAAAGTATTAGAGTTTCAGACTCAGCATCGGTCCTTCCAGTGAATTTTCAGGACTGATCTCCTTTAGGATGGACTGGTTTGACCTCCTTGCAGTCCAAGGGACTCTCAAGAGTCTTCTGCGACATCACAGTTCAAAAGCATCAGTTGTTCGGCACTCAGCTTTCTTTATGGTCCAACTCTCACATCCATACATGACTACTGGAAAAACCATAGCCTTGACTAGACGGACCTTTGTCAGCAAAGTGATGTCCCTGCTTTTTAACATGCTTTCTAGGTTGGTCATAACTTTCCTTCCAAGAAGCAAGCATCTTTTAATTTCATGGCTGTAGTTGCCATCTGCAGTGATTTTGAGCCCAACAAAATAGTCTGTCTGTTTGTATTGAAGATGCAGTTTATTTAGTACAAACATTTCTGGCTTTTTTTCCCTCTGGTAGCTTCACTCTAATTAGGTAGAATGGATTATGTGAGTCATAATCCCCTACCCCTGGTCAGTATTAATCATTAATATGGTATATCTGTTTTAGTTTCCTTAAGAAAAAGATTCATCAAGATTACACAAATCAGTGGTAATTTTCTATTCAATACTTTAGGTCATTACAAAATACCTCTTATTAATAGAAAATCCTCTTTGAGGCTTCACTTATCCTTCACAGAGAATATAGAAGATAAGAAAAGACACTACATAAGGATGGAAGTGTAAACACATTTCCATGTTTATACGTGTCATTTGCCTTAGTTTCCTGGATTTTAGTTACTCAGCTCCCTAATGATGGAATGTAGAGAGCTGGGGTAGAGGGGTGCCTAGGCCTCTGCCCCAGTGGCCTCTCTCCGTTCTGCGGGTTCATTGCTGTGCGTATAGTCCAGGAAGTCCTCATCTGATAGCTGATCTACTGATTTAGTCAGTAGCGCATATAATTATTGGTTTATTCCTTTAACTGAACTCAGCCCTGGGAAATATGAAGCACATTTTACTTTGAGAAGTTCAAAAGTAATGTTAGCTATATTAAATGTTATTCAAACATGGTTTTCTTTGGTTTTGTTTTGCTCTTTGGAGGACCTAGTGTCAATGGCGCCCTGTAGCCTGGGCCCAGTCTGCCAGCCTGGCCTCGCCCCCCGCCTCTCCGTTTGGCTTGCAGGAGCCTCCCTTCCCTGCCTCCTGCGCAGTCACAGTCTGCCAGGGCCTCTCCACTGTTGCTGCTACAAGATGAATCAGATTACTTCTTTGATCAGAATTCTTTCAGTACCTCCCCACTGACTACAGAATAAATATAAAATTTAATAATAGGCTTGTTTTCAAAATCCTCTGTAATTCTAGTTCAAACTTGCCTGTCCAATGATATTTCTCACTTGTCTTTTTTGTTACCCTGTATTTCAGCCAAACGAGCCATCTGTATGCATACCCACGGCTTCCCTGCCTGTGTATCTTTGCTTCCAGTATTCCTCTTCCTGAAATGCCTGCCCCAGCCGCATTCACATTTCCAGAATCTGTTGTGTCAGTTCAGGAGTGCCATCTGTTCATAAGAAGAACAGATCGCTGCATATTTCCATAGCGCTTTGATCTTTATCTCTCTTGTGGCGCTTGATGTCTCCAGCCTGGTTTTACATGGGTTATGCCTTTCAGGGTTCACTACGTTAAGGATTTGTCAGTCACGTTTACGTCCTTAGGATGAAGTATATATACTGTGCTCAAAAAATAAATGTTAAATAAGCAAGGAAGTTAAACACAGCAGTTTATTACTCTGAGTAAAGTGCATTTGACTATTTCACATTAAAGTTTTCAAATTTAATTTTCAAATTCTTTTTTTATAGGGACTCAGAGTTTTTATCAGGAACATAATGATGATATTCTGTGCCTCACTGTAAATCAGCACCCCAAATTTATCAACATAGTGGCAACTGGCCAAGTAGGTATGTTTCTGTATTTTAAAAAGAAATAGTATTAAGTAGTTGTCTTCTTTAAATTAATTCAGTATCCTAGGGGAAAGAGACTGAAACACTTTTGTGTATTGTTTGAAATGCATTTGTGCGTGAAGCACGCATCCAGTTTTACCATATTATTTGCTTCCAGGTTTTTTTTTTTTCACTTTGCTTATCTGTATTGGTTCAGACAGTTCAGAATGAAGAGCATTGTATTTTATGATGGTTGAAATAGTTGGATTTAATTGTTTAGCAGAAATTTCTGAGCAGCAGAAAGTTTTAATTTAATAGCATGTAAAGCAGGAAGGAAGAGTCTGAGGCGGGAGTGGTAAGAAAGAGGAGCTGAGAAGTGACTGACGAGCGGGCAGAGCCTCTGCCTCCGGGGACACCCTGGAGAGCTGAGAAGCCGAGCCCATGCTGTCGGTGAGCCCTTCGCCCTCTCCTTTGGCGGTGATCAGATTTGCCAACTGGTTTTGAAATCCCCTATCTTGCTATTTTCTTTCAACTCTAGAAAATTTTGACAAAAGTCATAACTCCTCCACAAGCAAAATGGTGAGCGGGTGGCAGGTCTCTTTAGGACAGACCTACCAGTGACTGACCACGGTCACTGCGGAGCAGCAGACTGATCAGCGCTGCCGTCACAGCCCGCGCGTAGTGTGGAAGGATGGTCGAAGCCATTGGGTTGTTGGGCTTCGGTGAGCCTCAGTGGCTAAGGCAACTTTCCAGGCATTTTTTTTCTTCTTGAAGAAGATAATTTAGGCTTTAACACGATCAGTTAGAAGGTTGTGCTCTGTTATCTATTCGTTCTGCAGTTATGCCATAAAGACCCTTTAATCTTTGTTTCTGTAAAAATTTTCTCCTTTTAAAAAGAAAGGTCGGTTCTTAACCTGTTACATACACAATATTCTAAGCTTTGAATTTATTAGTTATTTACATTTTATTGATGTATAGTTGATACATGATGTGTTAGACTCTGATGTACAGCAGGGTAGTTCTTTTCTGTTACGGGTTATCACAGGATATTGAATATAGTTCCCTGTGGTATACAGTAAGACCTTGTTGTTTATCTGTTTTATATATAGTAGTTTGTATCTGCTAATCCCAGACTTCCAGTTTCTCCCTCCCCCGTATCCTTTCTCCTTTGGTAACCATGAATTTGTTTTCTATGTCTGTGAGTCTCTTCCTGTTTTATTAGTGAGCTAATTTGAGTTGTGTTTTGGATCCCACATATGTGTGATGTCATATGGAATCTGTCTTTTCTCCTTTTGACTTGCTCACTTAGTATGATAATCTCTGGGTCCATCCGTGCTGCTGCAGATGGCATTGTTGCATTCTGTTTTAAGGCTGAGTATTATTCCGTTGTGTATATATGTACCACGTTTTCTTTAACCATTTATCTGCTGATGGACATTTAGGTTGCTTCCATGTCTTGGCTCTTGTAAATAGTGCTGCTATGAACATTAGGATGCATGTATCTTTTCAAAGTAGAGTTTTCTCTGGATATATGCCCAGGAGTGGGATTGCCAGGTCATATGGCAACTCTGTTCTTAGTTTCTTGAGGAATTGCATGCTGTTTTCCATAGTGGCTACACCAATTTACATTCCTAGCAACAGTGTCCTCTGGAGGAGGAAATGGCAGCCCACTCCAGTATTCTTGCCTGGAGCATCCCATGGACAGAGGAGTCTTGTGGGCTCCAGTCCATGGGGTCGCAGAGTCAGACACGACTGAGGGACTAACACATGCATACATCTAACAGTGTAGAAAGGTTCTCTTTTCTCCACACCCTTGAAAAAAATTGTAGACTTTCTGAGGATAGCCGTTCTGACCTGTATCAAGTGATTGGTTTGCATTTCTCTAATAATTTGTGATGTTGAACAGTATGTCTTCTTTGGAGAACAGTATGTTTAGGTCTTCTTCCGATTTTTAATTGGGTTGTTTGTTTTCTGTCATTCAGTTCTGTGAGCTGTTTGCATATTTTGGAAATTAAGCCCTGTTGGTCAAATTATTTGCAGATATTTTCTTCCAATCTGTAGGTTGTCTTTTCATTTTATTTATGGTTTCCTGTGCTATGCAAAAGCTTCTAAATTTCCTTAGGTCCCATTTGTTTATTTTTGCTTTTATTTCTATTGCCTTTGTAAGTTGACCTAAGAAACCATTGGAGAATAGTTCCTTTGCGTCGTTTTACTTGTTTCAATCAATGTTTCTCTGACTTTATGAATTTAGGAGAAACAATTATCTATTGTGGGCCTGAAGGAATGTTTTATATGTAAGTGTTCTAACCTCTCCTTAGGAAGCTCTGTTGTAAAATGCTTCCTCATATAGAACAGAAATCTGTCTCTCTTTCATTGTGATTCACCAGTCCTCATTTTGGGGCACCTAGAATATTTAGACCTGTGATGGTTAAGTCTTTGTCTGTACTCTTTATTTGCCCCAGACCCACAGATATTCCAGGATAAGCCTGTTTTCCAAAACCAAAACCCTCAGTTTTAAACGGTTCTTTATGTGACATAGTTTCAAGGACTGTCATCATTTAGTTGTCATCAGAGCATGTTCAAATTTAAAAGTGGTCTATCCTGACTGGTCTTCTCAGCACAGCCAAGTACTTCATTGCCTTTTCTCTCTTATTCCAGGTCAGGACACAATACATCTACATTATCAATATGTCCTTGAAACAATAATTTCATAGGCTTCCCAGGTGGCGCTAGTGATAAAGAACCCGCCTGCCAATGCAGGAGACATAAGAGACCTGGGTTCAGTCCCTGGGTCGGGGAGACCCCCTGGAGAAGGAAATGGCAGCCCACTCCAGTATCCTTGCCTGGAAAATCCCATGGACAGAGGCGCCTGGCGGGCTGCAGTCCATGGGGTCCAGAGCTGGACACAGCTGAAGCACACAGGGACATAAAGTTCTAATAAAGCAGAGAACAATCGTCTCGCTAAAAAAGGTTTCTAAAGTTTCCTGCTTTCTTTCTTGCTAAAGATTATTGACTCTAAAATTTTTATTAATAAGTGTTTCTACTGTAAATTACAATGAATTTCGTATTTTCTTTTTTGGCAATCTTTTACTCAGAAAATGTTTAGTTAAAAAAAATAAGAAAGGGGTTAGTTTGTGGCCTGAATTAAGAGCCTTCCTTTCCTTGAGTTACATGCCAACTTGTACCATCATTTCTTTCAGATGATTTAGATCCGATTCTTCCCTTCAAGTAGAGCTACATAAAAGCCCGAAGGATCTATTAGCAGGGCGTCTGTAAACCGAAATAAAGTCATATCACTTCTAAACCATATCAGGACTGTTTTAAATGTTTTTCTAGTTTCATGTAAGTCACTAAAGAAAATACTGATCTAAAGATGAAAAGGTCATATGCATATAATACTAATATGCATATATAATTGGAATTAGTGGCTTCACTTACAGTATACTCAATTCTACCTAATTTTATATATGACACAGCTACTTAAACTATCTAAAATCATCTTATGGCAGTTGAGTCTTTATGAATTTTGCAAATAGTGTTCATGCTGTTTCTGGATCATTGTTTTCTGCTACTTTTCCATTGCAGGCGATTCAGCAGACATGTCAGGTAAGGAGATCTATCACTTTCTATTTCACTCATACTGTTAAGTAGTGATAGCCTACATTTTTATAGAGTAAGAAGATGGCTGAACTATTTTGCGTTCTTTAAAAGTCAAGAATACATCATTTTAATGTCATGATACTGAGCCCAATCTACAGTAATTTTTTTAAACTGATATATTTTGACTTTCTTAGCATGCTCAGAATTGTTATAAGCACTTTACTTGTAATACCTATTTAGTCATCACGAGAACTCTCCATAGTAGGTATTAACCTGCCAATGTCATATAGCTGGTAGGAATAAAGGTAAAATTTGATCTTAAGTATGAATCAGTAAATTTTATTGCCTAGAAATAAAAATGTTTCAGTTACTATTTTTATATAATCATCAAAATTATTGCATATGTTAGATCAACAGAACATTTAAAGATTTGAAAATAACTTTTTATTATTGAATTTGACCATGACTTTGTGAAGTTACAAACCTCTTAGATGAACAAATGCATGTCAGTTGTTTTTAGTTATTATAATAGCTTAGGCTTTTTCAACTCAGTTTCAGTTCATTTAAGATAGTAGGAATCAACAGTCTGATAAGAAAACATTGCCCAGTAGTGTGCACACATTTCTCCTCCAGGATAAGGCATGGTGTCATGATTTGACTGTTTAGCCACAAATGTATTTGGCACAGCAGACAGCGGCCTTGCTCTCTTGGGCTACACTCAGGAGCAGAGGTTCGCAGACTTAGCACCCTTGGGCCACATCTGCCCACCACCTGTTTTTGTACAGCCCATGACTAAGTATAGTTTTTAGTCATTTAAATAGTTGGAAAATATCAAAGGAAGAATAAAATTTCACAAAACATGAGCAGTGAGGAATTCAGATTCCAGTGTCCACAGATGAGGCTTCTGGACACGGCCCTGCCTGTTGAGTCACGTACTGTCCACGGCAGCTTTGGTGCTCTCGTGGCAGGGTTGAGGCAGAGACTGTTCTGAGCACTCACCGCTTTCCACTGCAGCTTGGCACACTACAGGTCACAGTGGTTCTGTTTAAAGCTTGACAGGTTTTGAGTGCTGCAGGTACTGCTATATTCCACAACATTTTGTTGTTGTTGAATTATAGTTGATATACAGCGTTATATAACTTTCAGGTATACAACACTGTTATTCATTTTTTATAGCTTATATACCACTAAAAGTTATTAAGATAATGGCTGTACTTCCCCTGTGCTATTCAATATATCCTTACCTATTTTGTACAAAGCATTTTTTATCTCTAATCTCCTGCCCCTCGTCTGCCCCACCGCTTCCCGCTCTCCTTAGGTCGCCTCTAGTTTGCTCTCTGTATCTGTGAGTCTGTTTCTGGGTTGCGTATACGTCCACGTGTATTGGTTTTTAGGTTCTACATATGAGAGGTGTCGCACGGCATCTGTCTTTCTCTGACTTATCTCACTGAATACAACATTCTCTAGGGGTGCCCACCTTGCTGCCATTTGGTTTTTAACCATGGCATATCTATCCTGGCAAAACAAGAGAGGGGAAACGAAAAATAGGCTGGATGTCAAACTATAAAGGCACAGTGAAGTGTGGATTTTGTTGTCAAATGAGATGGTAAAACATTGTGCTTTTTATGCAGTGATACTGTAGCTGTGCTGAAAGAATACACTATATGTCAACATTTTCACACTGACTTTATTGCAATATCCCCAGGTCACAGGAAAGCAAAAATTAGAAAAATCAGGAACTTTAAAACAGTACCTTGAGACTTCCCTGGCGGTCCAGTGCCTGGGACCCCAGGCTCCCACTGCAGGCGGCTCAGGCTCAATCCCTGGTCAGTGAGCTAGGATCCTGCATGCAGTGTGGTGCCGCCAAAAATAAGCAAAATAGAATTTAAAAATTATTTAAACAACACAATATCTCATCACAACAGAATTTCTTCAAAAAATAAAAAGAAAATTTGGCTAAAACCTCAGTAAGGTTCTGAATGACTCATTTGTTAGCTAATTAGGACAAGCTGTTTATTGCTGGCTTAATTAAGTCATGTCTGGCTGCAGTGAATGAGTGTCCAGACAAAATAAACTTGTTTAAGATCTTTTGCCAAGAACCATTGCTAAAACAATTGAGGGCTTTGCGAACAACATCAGTAGTCACTAAAAACAGGCAAAAAGGGGGCAGATGATTCTGAATGGTTCTTGATAGGTTGACAGATGTTGCCAGTTGTTTATTGGAGGAATCAGTGCTGACTTTTCAGTGACAATTTGCCTCTATAAATGGTCTCCATGTAACAACTTGAAAAGATAATATTTTCAAATAACTTAAGAAAACAGTAATTCAGTACAACCTGAAGTGGAATCTGTTAAGATGTACTACAACTGAGGGTGGTAAAAATGTGTGTGGAGCAAGAGCAGAAAAGAGGACATAGTTTGTAAAATTTATAAGGCTTATGGACTTTAAAGGCACCTGAAGCCTATGGTTTATTCACTGTGTTATTCCTCAGCAGCTGCTTTGTGAAAAATATTTCAATCTATCATGTATAATTGAACCTCAGTATTTTGTTTTTGAGAGTCAGCAGTTAACTTTATTTGCCCTCATAGCCTTAACCATCAATCCCATTAATTTCTGTCAGAAACAGAAGGTGAATGTCCGGACTTGCCCTGCCACAGCAGTTCAGTGCTTTAGCAGTAGTAACATCTTGTTGTTGTTGTTCTTTGCAATTTCTGTCACTCAGAGCCAGGACTGAAATTTTTCTGAGACGAACTGCCCTCAGTCTCTATTATGGAAAACTGAATGGCTTTGGAAATGAGTTTTTGCTGCAGATTTGATAGTGTTTCTTAATGATTCAACCTGAAGTTACAAGGAAACTACAATTACAGTTACACACGTTGAAATTACAGTGCTTATATGTGAAACTTATACTGCAGGAGAGTCATTTGGTGACAGCTAATCCTTGGATCACAAGCCATGCCGAACTGCACTGTGCGTGTCTCATCCCATCAGAAATTAAGACACCAGCTTCCCTTTCCCACACAAATTTGCAGCAAGTATATTTTCTGGGCTCAAATTTCAGTTCCAGCAGCATTTTTTTAGATCTTGTTACAAGTGTAAAGAAAATTGCCATATTTAAAAAGTCTGTTTAACTGTACAGTTGAAGAACTTCCACCTAATGTTCAATTTATAGTTATTATTCTGCAATATAATACATGCCAAAAGACAAACATCAGGCCAGAACGCTAATACAGTTTTCTGAATGCCTTCCAAGTGGTTAACATATCCAGTTAAAATCATTTGCTTTCAGACTGATACTCATATTTGACAGCACCTATCTGTGAGACATTGTCAGAACTGAAAATCATTATAGGTCATCATTAACAGATGAACATTTGTAATTTTTTTAAAAAATAAAGAACATTGACTTTGAACCCTACTTAAGTGAATTAATATTCCCCCTCAAAAAAATTAATTCTCATTAGTAGATCAATATTATAAAAATTTTCACTCAGTGAATTTTATCAATAAAACTTTTGTGGAAATTTGTTTTCTACAAAAGAAAATTGTTTCCTTGTATTACATAAGAACCTGCATAATATCTTCAGTTTTGTCTCTCTTACAGTAGAAGTTTGCTGAGTCCTACTCTAGAGGGAGACAGGCAATAAATAAGTACATTTTTTGAAATAGCATGATCTAAGATGGTGATGAACATGATAAAAAACGACAGGGTGATAGCAACAAAGCAGTGGTTTTCAGGAGTGTTAGGATTTAGCCAGGCCAAAAATGATACTAAACAGCGACGGCCAGAGGGTGGTCTGGGGGCTCCAGACTCAGGCCTGGTTTCAGACTCCTAGACCAGCCACACCCCCAGTGGTCCTAGAGGGTCAAGGCATGGCGCTCCTAGATCTCTGTCTCTTTCAAAGAACTGCTCCGGGGGCCACACAGAACCTGCTTCTACCAGCTTCTGCCCAGGGTAGCCGCTGAAGTCTCAGAGACCAGGATTTGTTATTGGAGGCTGATCGCGTAGACATGGAGCAACAACGACTGAAACAGCACACTCCCGGGAGAAGGCAGGTATTCGGTGCCCAGATGGACAAGTAGCCTTATCAACACAGGAAACATTTCAGAAGTCAGGTTCTTACACCCTGGCAAGCAGGCCATTCTAGTGATGGTGAATTCAGTCCTGCTGTGTTGACTCTTTGCTGTGGGGGCCCTAACGCTGAATCAAGAAACAGGAAGGTTAGTGTGACTGGAGTAAAGCCTCTGAGATGAACTTTGAAAGAGGTTGGGTCAGTCACGTGGGGCTTCGCAGGTCATGGAGAGGAGTTTGCATTCCTACGAAGTACAGAGTCCATCACCGGAGAGTTGTAGGCAACGGAGTTTTATGTGATCTAATTTATACTCTGAGTACATCACTTTCTGCACTACTAAGAACAGAGAGGAAAGAGCCTCCAGAAAATTGGGAGGCTCTTGCCGTAGTCCAACCAAAAGACATTTTAAACTAGGGTGCTAGGAGTGAAAATAGAACAGGCAAAGATGGCTTAGATTTTTGAGGTAGGTCCAGCAGTCTTTCTGATGGAGTGGATGGGGGCATGATGGAGAGGAAGGAACAGAGACTAACTTAGTTTCTTGCTTGAGCAGCTGGCTAAATGAGACAGCGGAATACTTTGGGGGAGAGAGTTGGGCAGGAAGAAATTATCTGCAGTCATTAGGAATGAAGGGAGCGTAGGTTCAAATGCAGGAAAACTGGTAGGTTTGGAGGTGGGAAAATAAGGAAGATCCTCTCTGATGGCTTTTGCTGATATTTCATCCTCTGAGGGTGAGGAGGTGCTGAGGGCGTGGGAGAAGCTTCCAAGTTCCCGCTGTGGGATGTGGAAGAGTAAACGCATGTGCTGGGGAAGGTATGGTCCAGTTGCCGTCTGAGCACAGTGGCTGCGCTTCGAGTGGACCCTAAGGGCATCTTTTCTCTCTGGCAGAGTTTGTTCAGCCCACCTACGACTGTGAGGAAGTAAGAATCTGACACCTTTGATCCTTAAGGCAAGTCAAGGAGAGAGAGCTCTGTCTGGAATAGGTCCCTATAGGCAGTTCACTACATGACTTAGTGGCCTTCCACAGGCCCTCTCATGACTGAGAAGAAGGAAATTGATCATTGCCCAGGGGTGCAGAGGGAGGATGCCCGCCTGCCTTTGCTGATTCAGGAGCCCCAGTGTGCTTCCCGTCCCTTCCCCTCTGCCATCCACAGTACCAGCTTCACCCATGAGGCTGCTGTATTTGTGTTATAGAAGGGTTGGAGTTATATGCTTCCTTGCCTTTTCATCAAGTGGGAAAGAGAATAAAATCCTCTTTCAAAACCACAACCTAAAATCAGTGCTTCCTGTCTCCCCTGGGTGGTCCATGGGCTAAGACCTCTCACTCCCAATGCAGGGAGCCCAGGATTGAGCCCTGGTTAAGGAACTAGATCCCACACGTTGCAACTAAGACCCAGTGCAGCCAAATACATGAATATTTTAAAAATAATAATTAGTACTGCCTTTTAGCCTGAGTGAGTCATTTTAAGATGTGAGCAAAGCCTTGAACTGAATCACTGATGTCGGGGCCGAGGGGGAGGGATGAGAAGGATTGTGGGATGTGTGGAGGTCTTATCACAATGGGCGTAGTCTATGACTGTGCAGTGTCTTTCCCCTGAATCGCTTGTATTGCATGAGGGAGGCATGGATTCCTGAATAAAATCAGAGCTTTATTAAGAAAGAAGGAAGGAAGGGATGCTGGGTCCAACATTAGTAGTAATGTCCAGTACAGAGGAAGTGGAGTTGCTCAGTCGTGTCCAACTCTGCAACCCCATGGACTGTAGCCTACCAGGCTCCTCCGTCCATGGAATTTTCCAGGCAAGAATACTAGAGTGGGTTGCCATTTCCTTCTCTTGGGGATCTTCCCAACCCAGGGATCGAACCCAGGTCTCCTGCATTGTAGGCAGATGCTTTTTACCGTCTCAGCCATTGGTACACTTAATGGTCCATATTAAAATATTATTTTTAAAATGAACTGTTTACTATGCTGCATCAAGGCAAACTGCTGCTGCTAAGTCTCTTCAGTCGTGTCCGACTCTCTGTGACCCCATAGACCGCAGCCCACCAGACTCCGCTCTCCCTGGGATTCTCCAGGCAAGAACACTGGAGTGGGTTGCCATTTCCTTCTCTGGTGCATGAAAGTGAAAAGTGAAAGGGAAGTCGCTCAGTCGTGTCTGACTCTTCGCAACCCCATGGACTGCAGCCCACCAGGCTCCTCAGTCCATGGGATTTTCCAGGTGAGAGTACTGGAGTGGGGTGGGGATGAAAAAAAATCCTTTAAAACTTTGACTCTTATGAAATCCACTTGCAATTTTAAGAGACCCTAATGGGCTTCCCTGGTGGCTCCATAGTAAAGAATCCACCTGCCGATGCAGGAGACACGGGTTCGACCCCTGGTCCGGGAAGATCCCACAGGCCGCGGAGCAAGTAAAGCCAGGCGCCACAACTCCTGAGCCTGTGCCCTGGAGCCTGGGAGCCGCAACTCCTGAGCCCACGTGCCTCCGCTGCTGAAGGGCCTGGAGCTCTGCTCAGCCTAGAGCCCGTGCTGTGGGGCAAGAGAGGCCCGCCGCAGCGAGAAGCCCGCACTCCGCAGCTCGAGAGGCGCTGTGCAGCCGCGAGGACCCGGCACAGCCGTAAATAAACTAATAAAGTTATTTGAGAGAGAGAGAGGCCCTATGTGTCCTGGAGATGGAGAGTGAAGCATGGTTACGGATCGTTGGTAGGGTTGATTTTCCAGAGAAAGTCAGTGTGGCAGCTAGGTGCTGACAGCACGCGCCTCTAGAGGCTGGCTCTGCACTGCGGCGTGCGACCCCGGGCAAGGCACTTCACTTCTCTGAGCCTGAGTTCATAGGAACACAGGACTGCCCAGAAGCAAGAATCGGAAAGGACGGGATGTCCCTGGGCACACGTCAAGTCTGTGAGACGTGCCTCTCTGGCGACCTCAGGAAGGGCAGCAGCAGGAGGAGTATCTCAGCTACTCAGCTTCAGGCATGACCACTTTCAGATTACAGGAGAAAGGCAGACAACATGATTTAACCTTGTGTAATGGCATCCGGTCCCATCACTTCATGGAAAATAGATGGGGAAACAGTGGAAACAGTATCAGACTTTATTTTGGGGGGCTCCAAAATCACTGCAGATGGTGACTGCAGCCATGAAATTAAAAGACCCTTACTCCTTGGAAGAAAAGTTATGACCAACCTAGATAACATATTCAAAAGCAGAGACATTACTTTGCCGACTAAGGTCCGTCTAGTCAAGGCTATGGTTTTTCCTGTGGTCATGTGTGGATGTGAGAGTTGGACTGTGAAGAAGGCTGAGCGCCAAAGAATTGATGCTTTTGAACTGTGGTGTTGGAGAAGACTCTTGAGAGTCCCTTGGACTGCAAGGAGATCCAACCAGTCCATTCGGAAGGAGATCAACCCTGGGATTTCTTTGGAAGGAATGATGCTGAAGCTGAAACTCCAGTACTCTGGCCGCCTCATGCGAAGAGTTGACTCATTGGAAAAGACTCTGATGCTGGGAGGGATTGGGGACAGGAGGAGAAGGGGACGACCGAGGATGAGATGGCTGGATGGCATCACTGACTCGATGGACGTGAATCTGAGTGAACTCCGGGAGTTGGTGATGGACAGGGAGGCCTGGCGTGCTGCAATTCATGGGGTCGCAGAGTCGGACACAACTGAGCGACTGAACTGAATTGAACTGAAGGCAGGCCTTGTGGAGAAGGCAGTGGCACCCCACTCCAGTACTCCTGCCTGGAAAATCCCATGGACGGAGGAGCCTGGTGGGCTGCAGTCCATGGGGTCACTAAGAGTCGGACACGACTGAGCAACTTGACTGTCACTTTTCACTTTCACGCATTGGAGAAGAAAATGGCAACCCACTCCAGTGTTCTTGCCTGGAGAATCTATGGGGTCGTGCAGAGTCGGACACGACTGAAGCGACTTAGCAGCAAGGCAGGCGTTGAGAGTGTCCAGTAATTTAAATCTTAAATATTGCTACTGGTGTAAGTTTAGAGCACTCTAAATGTGTAACAGTCTCATAACATAGTCCTACCTATATGTTTTAAGATGTAAATTCTTGGTATAAGTTCTTACCATCTCATTTGATTTTTTAAGTAAAACTTTGAAAAGTTCAGTAATTCAGTTTACTGAAAGTTACTTGCTTTGTAATTTATGAAATATTAAATTTGGAGAATATTGAGTGTTCTTTCTTAAAAATCCATTAGCTACATCATCACATTTAGACAAATACCCTATATAGATTGCCGAGTTTCTTTTTATAGTTATAAAAGCATTTCTGTATCATAGAAGACCTGTTTAGTATTTGTCACCGGCAAAAAAGTATAGAATGATCTCCAGTGTGTGTGTATGTGTAAATCACCAGAATTTCCTACTGAATTAAGTTTACCAATGCCTCATATCCTTTCACCTTTACTGAATGAGGAACGTTCTAATTTTAGTCCAGTGCTTAAATTATTGTGATCAATTTTTCACACATAAATGCTCTATTATGTGGTAAAATTTTATGTCTATTTCCATATTGGTTTTATTTTTTTGCAGTTGCATAAATCTTTGAACAATTTTCAAATTTAACTCCCAGGGTTAATATATTGTAACCTTGTGTGGAGAACTGTCAGCTTTATCATTGTATACTATAAATTGTAGATGGTGTAAAATATAGTCTAAATTTATCAGACTGTTTTCTTCAGAGACTAAAATTTCTTTCTGCATCAACTGATTTTAAGACAGCTTGTCAGTATGTAATATTTCTCTCTTTTTGCAATATTTGTAGCAGATTTATAATTTGAAGCAAATGCACTTTCATGTATTGTTTTACTAAAAGTA
Organism: Capra hircus; assembly: GCF_001704415.2. Classification (NCBI taxonomy): domain Eukaryota; kingdom Metazoa; phylum Chordata; class Mammalia; order Artiodactyla; family Bovidae; genus Capra; species Capra hircus. The sequence goes on from NC_030817.1 coordinate 2,881,707, forward strand.
CTTGTGTTCTGAGACTGAACATAAGTCTGTTTCTTTTTATAGGGTGCAATTCATGAAAAAAGAACAGTTCAAAACTATGGTTTTTTAACTTAGAAATTCCAGAGAACTGGGAAATCTTTTTAAGCAGTAAAAATGGCTACAAAGAAAAAAAAAAGTATAATTTTTAAAAGGATAAGCCGTTGTATTTCTCCGATAAAATCCTGTTTTTTTTAAAAAAAAATACTGTCTTATAGAGAGATATGCACTTAGCTTCCACCAGATGTATGTCTGTTCGGTTGAAAATCCCCTTTGTGGCCTGCTCATGTGATGTCCTACCTGTTGCCTCCCACAATTTGTGTCCGCCTTCAGTCTCTCCTTCATGTAAGACAAGCACTAAGTATGTCTCGGTCTTTGATTATTGTGTAATGTTTGCACATCTCTCCATAATGTGCATAATCATATGAAGACTCAACACGTATCTAGAACACGCATTTCTTTGGAAAAGTTGTTTAGGGCTGTGATTGCCTAATTTGTTTGTCTAAAATCTATTTTCTCAAAGGTGCCGTTGGACTGTAGCCTGAGGAAGTAGTCTGTATTTTTTCCCTGTTTCTCCTTTCTCTTTCCTTTCCTTTTTTTAAAATTTAGTCTTAGTTTTGAGTTATTTTTTATTAAGTATACAGTCCTTTGGCATGTATTTTTTCCATGTTTCAGACATAAGTACGCATCAGCCTTAGCAATGGAAACATCTGTAACAGGTGCATTACAGCTGTTGGGTGCTGTCTTTGTTTAGCCACAGCTCCGTCTATTCACGTCTGGGATGCCGTGAACAAGCAGACTTTGTCCATTCTGAGATGCTACCATTCAAAGGGGGTGTGTTCAGTCAGTTTCAGTGCTACTGGGAAACTCCTGCTCTCTGTGGGGCTAGACCCAGAGCATACAGTTACCATTTGGAGATGGCAAGAAGGTAGGATTTTTCTCTTTGTAATTTAAATAAATAAATAAGTATAGGGTGAAACGGATTTTCTATTTCATATTTGTATTAACTTGTTGATTGAAACCATTTTTCATTACAGCCCTACTCAGTACACATACAAAGCTGTTGTAGGTGGGTTCCACTTTAAAAACCCAGTGAAATTGGAAATAAAGCATAAATTACTGAGTTACTAATATTAAAAATGATTCACTGCTCTCTCCTTTCAGTAAGAAATTGTGCGTGAAAGGGTCTTATAATTATTATTTGGTTGGTTATAAAGGATCATTGGAAAAGACTCTGATCCTGGGAGGGTTTGGGGGCAGGAGGAGAAGGGGACGACAGAAGATGAGATGGCTGGATGGCATCACTGACTCGATGGACGTGAGTCTGAGTGAACTCCGGGAGTTTCTGATGGACAGGGAGGCCTGGCGTGCTGCGATTCATGGGGTCGCAAAGAGTCGGACACGACGGAGCGACTAAACTGAACTGAACTGAAAGGATCTTACTGAAGAATGGAAATGAATTATGTTGTAAGTGATAATGGAAGAGCAATAAGGTAATACTACTTGAATACACTTCAGACAAAACTTTGTCATAAAAAGTGAAATTCACCTTTCGGCCAGAACTGCCATCTTCCAGTAATCCGCCAGCATGACCAGCACGAAGGGCGAGAGGAGAGGCCCCTGCTGCTTGTTCTCTGGCTCTCAGAAAGCGGGGCCCTGTGCCGGTCCTTTGGCCACATGCTTGCAAGTCCAGGATAAAGGTGACAGTGTAGATATCAAGGGAACAGATACTGTTCAAAATGGAATGCCCCACAAATGACACCATGGCAGAATGGGAGAGGCTGCAGTGTAACCCAGCATGCTGTCTGACTTTATTGTAAAGAAACAGGGGCAAGATTCTTGCCAAGGGAATTAATGTGTGCACTGAGCATTTTAAACACACTGAGAGCCAGGGTAGCTCCCCGAAGTGCCTGAAGGGAAATGATCAGGAAAAGAAGGACGCCGGAGAGAAAGGGACGTGGGTTCAGCCGAAGCTCCAGCTGGTCCACCCAGGGAAGCACCCTTCCTGAGAACGAGTGGAAAGGAGCCTGAACTGTGGGAGCCCGTCCCCTGTGAATTCATGACCTGATGGGTGCAGAGAGAACAAAGACCTGAACTGTGGAAAAATAAAAAGTGAAATTCATAAAGCTGCACAGAAAAGGAGAGAGATGATGGTTCGCACAGTCTGAAATGCCCCTTAAGTCATTCTGAAGCTCTCCTCGAGCCATACGTCACTTGCAAAATGTGTAAAAAGGGCCCTGGGCACCAGTAATCACCTGTCCCATGGTCGCTAGGTAGCAGTGCAAGGGACAGGCCGTGTGTGTGTGTGTGTGTGCGTGCGTGCGTGCGTGCGTGCGTGCGTGCGTGCGTGCGTGCGTGCGTGCGTGCGTGTGTGCGTGTGTGTGTGTGTGTGTGTGTGTGTGTGTGTGTAGGGGGCGGGGGTGGATGCTGCACCATGAGGCTTGTGGAATCTTAGCTCCCCACCAGAGACTGAACCTGGCCCTTTGGCAGTGAACGTGCCAAGTCCTAACTACTGGACTGCTAGGCAATTCCCTGTACTTGCTTTCCATAAGCATTTGTTTTTTGAGCTATATGTTTTCAATAACTGCTTAATCCTATTTAAAAAATCAGCTTAGTTCTTATACTCACCTGGAAAATTCTGTTGTGTCTTTTTTCTTAGGTGCCAAAATTGCCAGCAGAGCTGGTCACAACCAGCGTATTTTTGTGGCTGAATTCCGGCCAGATTCAGACTCCCAGTTTGTCTCTGTCGGAGTAAAGCACGTCAAGTTCTGGACCCTGGCAGGAAGAGCTCTTCTTAGCAAGAAGGGGCTCCTGAGCACTCTGGAGGACGCGCGGATGCAGACCATGCTTGCTGTTGCGTTTGGTGCAGTATGTCTCTTCGATTGCCTGTGGTCGTGTAGCTGTGAATTACCCAGACTGGACTGCTCGGGCTTTTCTCGCCTTAGATAGATGAGCCACTTGGGTGTGGTGTGTATGGCACTGTAGTCCACTAATTCTAGCCTGTGTCCCAGTCCTGCCTGTATTTCATCTTTCCAGTTCTGATACTCTGAGAAGTCAGGGAGTGGGAAAGAAAGTGAATGAGGGAGAAAGGTTACCATGGAGACTTGAGTCCTTGGGCTGTGGCCATTTCCAAAAGCTGTCCTTAACCTTGTGTCACCCTCCGTCTCCGAGGCCCTAATAATTTGTCAGAATAAAAGACAGATTGTGACATATGACTTTGCAGTGTTTAAGAGGGTGCTTGGTTTAGGACTTCCTGTGCTTCCGTTGTCTTAACTCCCTGCTTATCCTGAGGCTGGAAGTGCTCGGGGCCCGCGTCTCATCAGGGGAAGAATGCGAGCACAGCCCTGCCCTGGCTTCCTAGGAAGGGTGCTCCAAGGCCGTCTCTTCCCCAGCCCTGTGCCACTTGGACTTCTGGTTTACAAGACACTTCTCTTTCCTTTAATATCTTGTCCTGGCCAGGGTTTTTCAATCCTTTGGTGCATCAAAAACCTAAGTTGGTTTTCTTTAAGTATTTATGTTGGGTGTGTAATACTTGAAGGAAGAAAAGTATAATTCTGGAATTTTAAAACTTACATTTTTGAGGAAAAACACCACTGAAAATGCTCATTATACCATGTCAAACTTCAGCTAAATATCATGGAGTTTCTTAATACAAGACCAGTAATTTTCTTTCCAGATGAAAAATGTACACGCTCAAATGCTTGACATTATCATATCATACACATTAACTTTATTCACATATAAAATTCCTCATTTAATCAATTGCCCATTCCCAGTGGAAAATAAACTTGAAGATAAGCATTTTAGTCCTAATTGACTTTTTTATGTTTGAAGCAACAGTGCAAATCAGTGCAAATGTTTTGTTACAAAATGGGCGGTGTTCATCGCATCTGCTGCTGTGGGCAGGAGTCCCTTAGAAGAAATGGAGGCGCCCTCATAGTCAACAGAAGAGTCTGAAATGCGGGACTCGGGTGCAGTCTCAAAAACGACGGAATGATCTCTGTTTGATTCCAAGGCGAACCACTCAGTATCACAGTGATCCAACTCTGTGCCCTAACTATTAACACTGAACAATCTGAAGTTGAACGGTTCTATGAAGACCCACAAGACCTTTTAGAACTAACACCCAAGAAAGATGTCCTTTTCATCATAGGGGACCGGAATGCAGAAGTGGGAAGTCAAGAGACACCTGGAGTGACACGCAAGTTTGGCCTTGGAAAACAGGATGAAGCAGGACAAAGGCTAACAGAGATTTACCAAGAGAACGCACTGGTCACAGCAAACACACTCTTCCAACAACACAAGAGACGACTCTATATGTGGACATCGTCACACCATATACTGAAGTCAGTTTGATTATATCCTTTGCAGCCAAAGATGGAGAAGTGGTATACAGTCAGCAAAAAAAAAAAAAGACCAGGAGCTGACTGTGGCTCAGACCATGAGTTCCTTATTGCCAAATTCAAACTTAAATTGAAGACACTAGGGAAAACCACGAGACCATTCAAGTATGACAGGGGAAGTGACAAACAGAGTAAAGGCATTAGAGCTGACAGAGTGCCTGAAGAACTGTGGATGGAGATTCGTGATATTGTACAGGAGGCGATGATGAAAACTGTCCCTGAGATGAAGAAATGCAAAAAGGCAAAAGAGTTGTCTGAAGAAGCCTTACAGATAGCTGAGAAAAGAAGAGAAAAGACAAAAGAGAAAAGGAAAGACATACCCATCTGGATGCAGAGTTCCAAAGAATAGCAAGGAGAGACAAGAAAGCCTTCCTCAGTGAACAGTGCAAAGAAACAGAGGAAAACAACAGAATGGGGAAGACTAGTGATCTGTTCAAGAAAGTTAGAGATACCAAGGGAACATTTCATGCAAAGGTGGGCTCAATAAAGGACAGAAATGGTATGGACCTAACAGAAGCAGAAGATACTAAGAAGAGGTGGAAAGAATACACAGAAGAACTGTACAAAAAAAATCTTCATGAACCAGGTAACCACCATGGTGTGATCACTCACCTAGAGCCAGACATCCTGGAATGTGAAGTCAAGTGGGCCTTAGGAAGCATCACTACGAACAAAGCTAGTGGAGGTGATGGAATTCCAGTTGAGCTCTTTCAAATCCTGAAAGATGATGCTGTGAAAGTGCTGCACTCAATATGCCAGCAAATTTGGAAAACTCAGCAGTGGCCACAGGACTGGAAAAGGTTGGTTTTCATTCCAATCCCAAAGAAAGGCAATGCCAAAGAATGCTCAAACTACCACACAATTGCACTCATCTCACAGGCTAGCAAAGTAATGCTCAAAATTCTCCAAGCTAGGCTTCAACAGTATGTGAATCAAGAACTTCCAGATGTTCAAGCTGAATTGAGATCTCAGAGGAACCAGAGATCAAATTGCCAACATCTGTTGGATCACAGAAAAAGCAAGAGAGTTCCAGAAAAACATCTACTACTTCTTCATTGACTATGCTATAGCCTTTGTGTGGATCACAGCAAACTGTGGGAAATCCTTAAAGAGATGGGAATACCAGACCACCCAGCCTGCCTCCTGAGAAATCTGTATGCAGGTCCAGAAGCAACAGTTAGAACCAGACGTGGAACAACGGATTGGTTCCAAATTGGGAAAGGAGTACCTCAAGGCTGTATATTGTCACCTTGCTCATTTAATATGCACAGTGCATTGTGTGAAATGCTGGACTGGATGAAGCACAAGCTGAAATCAAGGTTGCTGGAAGAAATATCAATAACCTCAGATATGCAGATGACACCAGCCTTAGGGCAGAAAGCAAAGCAGAACTAAAGAGCCTCTTGAGGAAAGTGAAAGAGGAGAGTGAGAAAGCTGGCTTAAACTCAACATTCAAAAAACCAAGATCATGGCATGCGGTCCCATCACTTCATGGGAAATAGATGGGGAAACAATGGAAACAGTGACAGACTTTATTGGGCTCCAAAATCATTGCAGATGGTGACTGAAGCCATGAAATTCACAGATGCTTACTTCTTGGAAGGAAAGTTATGACCAACCTAGATAGTATATTGAAAAGCAGAGATATTTCTTTGCCAACAAAGGTCCGTCTAGTCAAGGCTATGGTTTTTCCAGCAGTCACGTATGGATGTGACAGTTGGACTATAAAGAGAGCTGAGCGCTGAAGAATTGATGCTTTTGAACTGTGGTGTTGGAGAAGGCTCTTGAGAGTCCCTTGGACTGCAAGGAGATCCAACCAGTCCATTCTAAAGGAGATCAGTCCCGAATATTCATTGGAAGGACTGATGTTGAAGCTCAAACTCTAGTACTTTGGCCACCTGATGCAAAGAGCTGACTCCTTGGAAAAGACCCTGATGTTGGGAAAGACTGAAGGCAGGAAGAGAAGGGGACGACAGAGGATGAGATGGTTGGATGGCATCATTGGCTCGATGGACACGAGTTTGAGCAAGCTCTGGGAGTTGGTGATGGACAGGGAGGCCTGGCGTGCTGCAGTCCATGGGGTCGTAAAGAGTCGGACACGACTGAGTGACTGAACTGAACTGACTCAGTTTAAGCCTTTTTGAATATCCTCTAATCTTCCCTCATGGCCCAGTCGGTATAGAATCCACCTACAATGCAGGAGACCCAGGTTTTGATCCCTGGGTCAGGAAGATCCCCTGGAAAAGGAAATGGCAACCCACTCCAGTGTTCTTGCCTGGAAAACCCTTTGGACAGAGAAGCCTGGCGGGCTACAGTTCACAGGATCACAGGAGTTGGAAACCACCTAACCACTAAGCCACTGCCATGCTAGGGGCTAGGTGAAGAGCAGGGCAGGTAACATGCTAGTGTTTACATCCCAGTCGCAGATGAGGCATAAATTAAGATGCTCTTGTATGACAAGTATCATCATTGTTTTCCAAATGTGAGTTACAGAGATTAAGCATAAATATGAGGAATTTGAAATAATAAATTGTTGCAGGGGAATTAAAACATATAAACTAGCATTCTCAGAAAGATTAAAGAAAGTCTGTTTTTGGTATAATTCAAATCTTACTTTCTGATTGGTTCTTTCCATATTGTTTCAGTGCAGGATCTTACACAAGCTGCTCTAAAAGGGAAGTTAAATTGAGACAAAATAGCAATAATGCAGGATTTGATTTCTCTTGTTTTTGCATAAATGAACTATATCAAGATTGAAATTTTTGAAATCATCTAAAGCATTCTTAAACTTTTGGTACCTTAACAGATTTATCTTATTTTTGGATTCATGCAGAAATGCATTGACTTTTGTATTTTAAGAAATCATGGGAAATGTTAATTTTCATATACAACTGCAAAACTACTATTTTGCTACAGATAAGTTTCACCTTCCATGACAAAATATTTTATCAAAGCTCTCAAAACTATTATGAAAGTTATTTTCACTTCCTGTTCTTTTTTCCACTCTGGGTTACTAGTGACTTTGAAGTTAACTCCTTGGGGAACTAGAGGGAAGCAATTCAAAGGGGTGAAATAAACCAGGATCACAGCATTGTTAATTCAAAGGGAACTCAGACAGTGTGAATGCTCTCAGTTCACACGTGAAAAGTTGACACTGGCGGGGGTTAGAAGTCTCGACCAAGGTTACTCCAGCTAATAGGCAGCAGGCATGGAAAAGAAGGCGGCCCTAACAGCCTTGAGTTCAGGGTCTCTGACCCTTGACCCCACTGTTTCTCCTGCCATCCGTGCTCCTCATATCAAAAGGGTGACCACAGCTCATGCTTACGTAGAGAATTGCTATTTGACTCTGCCTGAACCTTTGATGAGTTTATCTCCCCTTCCCCACTCCTTTTCAGAATAACTTGACGTTTACAGGTACCATCAGTGGAGATGTGTGTGTGTGGAAAGACCACATATTGTGTAGAATCGTGGCCAGAGCTCACAACGGGCCTGTGTTTGCCATGTACACCACCCTTCGAGACGGGCTGATTGTCACCGGGGGCAAGGAGAGACCGTGAGTCCCCTTTCTTTTCGCAGCCTCACTGAACACCCCTGCGTCATGACGCTGTGGTTCGCAGTTACGTCAGGGTCACGGGGGTTAGCCTCTCTGACCTTCCTCCTCAAGTGCTTCTCCTTTATTGCCTTTTATAACAATGCCTTCGTGATGATTCTTATTTCTGGCCTTAAATCGCTCCCAGTTTTTTTGATATTGTAGGTAAATCTAGGCTCCAGCAACTGGGGTGATCATTTTTTGGACTATTCATGGGTAGCTATCCTGCAGGTTAGGAATTAATTTTCATGTCTCTCTGCCTGTGTAAATATTTGCTGAGTAGCATTCTGCTGGTGACCTTTGTGGGGATCCTTGTCATTGGGTTTGGGATGCATCCTGACTGCTTTCTGTTCTGTTCAGACTGGATACTAAGGGCTGAGGCGCACACCGCCGGACTAGAGAAGGATGAGGGGTGCCAGAAATAGACTTAGCCTGATTTGCTTGTGCTCGAGGCAGACTTGTTAGATAAAGTTAAGACAAGACCTCAAAATGTAAGTCTGAAGAAAGGCCTTTTTCTGAGTAACTTAAATCTCCCAGTGGAAACGAGATACTTACCATTGATTTTCTACTAATACCTTCATAGCCTTGTTAAAGTGGAATGTATATGAGACAAGGAAATAAGTGCATTCCTATACAGCATTGAAAGAACCCACAAACGCAGCAGCGTCGGCCTTTCACGTAAAGGAAGACTGTAGCATCGCTGCGGGAGTATGGTTCTGTCCTAAGACAGTTCGTCTAGCAGAAAAGAAAGGAATACATTTTCCACCTCTTCCAAAAGCAAAGCCGTAAATAGGCTACATCTGACCTTTTACACGTGTTACTGCGACACGTGTGTTTCCAAACCTCAGCTAGCCTTGCACACTCCTACTCACTAGTAACCGATTAAACTGTGGCATATTTAATAATAGGTGGAAAGAAATGTGCCCTTTGGGCCATGAAAATATATTCTGTAGCATACCATTGCTAATCCTATTATCTAACCTTACATTTCCATTTTCCTTGTACCATTGAGTCATTTTGGGGACTTCCCGAGATCCAGTGGTTAGGACTTGATGCTTTCACTTCTGTGGCCTGGGTTCAATCCCTAGTGGGGGAACTAAGATCCCGCAAGCCACATGGCATGGCCAGAAAAAAAGAAAAGAATCATTTCGCACATTTCCTTACTAAAAAGTATTATGAGAGTAAAAGGTATATATGGCGAGGACAGACTAAGGAGACTGATGCTCACATCTGAAACATTTATTTCCATAGAATTTGCTTGAACTGAATGCTTGAGACCCAGTGTGTGTTTAAATTGCCATAGAAACTTTAATGCAAAGACTGGAGCATCTTTTAGCGTTCTGCTTGTAGGTTAGTCTTCGTTTATAATAAAAAGTATCTGTAAGCACCAACAGTAAGTGCGTCTTCTGGTCTGGGTGGTTCTTTTCTCAGGTCAAAGGAGGGAGGAGCCGTCAAGCTGTGGGACCAGGAGCTGAGGCGGTGCCGCGCCTTCCGGCTGGAGACGGGCCAGGCCAGCGACTGCGTGCGCTCCGTGTGCAGAGGCAAGGTGCGCGCCGGCGGGGAGCTGGGCACTCGGCGCCTCTCCCGCCTGCAGCGCGATGGACAGCGCTGAAAAGATGCACAGTCCAGTATCCCTGCCTCTTCTCTGCTACTTTCTTTGCAGAAAGACAAGAAGCTGCTCCCTGAGCTCTGTATCTATATAGCTCCTCGTTTTCTTGAATCCACTCCAGTAGACAGTTGAATTTCTTTGCCAGGTGACTCGTTTTGATTAAGGCAGCTGTCTCCATTTGATGAAAAACCACACATTGCTCTAAAAACCATTAACACGCATGCACTCACAATAAGTGTGTTCACAAAACGCGCACATGCATTATCCTTTGTCTAGTAAATAGTAGGTATGCTTACTTTTATTTACAGTTACTTTTAACTAAAATCCAATGCTTTCTTCCCATATCCCAATGCACTTACTCCTCTTTGGAGGTTTTCAGACTGAGATATCACAGTCAGCGTCAAAACTTCGATGCTGGAGAAGCGAGGCACGCAGTGGTCAGCATGGCCTAGCGCCTGGCTGAGTGCTTCTGGGTGCACCTCTGGCCATAGAAAGCTTTGCGTGAACTAATGCCTGACTTGCTTAGATTAGTCCAGGCAAAAAGTTCTCTGAGAGTAGGTGGTTTGGGTTTTGGATGCAGATCCACTGTGTGGACACTGAGTTCAGGAGTGCTTCCCACAAAGCACCAAGGAGTTCTCCAGCGCGTCCATAAATTCAGCCGCATCCTCAAAGTATCTCCCAGAGAAAGCGTCAGGTTCCACAGGAGGTTGGAGGCTCAGTCCTGCCAGACTGGCCCGCCCCACACCCCGTCAGATGCCAGGTTGTCACTGCCTGGACCTCTGGTCAGCTGTCGTTCGGAGGTTCCACAGCTCTTCTTGGACTTAAGACACCAGTCCGTCACCTGTGCCCTGACCCACGGGCTCTAAGTGAGAGAGTTGTACGGCGCCTCCTTGGGCTCAGTTAACTCGCTTGAGCGGCTCACTGACTCAGAGACGTGTTCCTTACTGGATCAGCAATTCACTGTGAAGGATGTAGCTCGGGGACAGCCAGACGCAGAGCTGCCCAGGGTGGCGCACGTGGGGCAGGGCGGAGCTTCAGGCCACCCAGCCTGCCTCTCCCCTTGCTCAGCAGCCTGAGAGCTCTCCAAACCCTGGCCTTTGGGGAGGCTTCTTGTGCAGTCTTGGCTGATTAACTCATTCACTATTGGTCGTCTAGCCCCTCTCCCATCCCCGAGGTGTGGGAAAGAGACAGTGAAACTGCCAGGCTACCTCCTAAGCACATGGTTGGGTCCGCCGGCAACCAGCCCCCTTACGTGAGGTCCAGATGTCACCTTATTAACACAAAAGGTACCCATCTTGTTCACCACCCAGGGAACTCCAAGGGTTTTAGAAGCTTCCCCGGTGGCTCAGCTGATAAAGAATCCACCTGCAATGCAGGAGACCTGGGTTTGATCCCTGGGTCAGGAAGGTCTCCTGGAAGAGGGCATGGCAACCCACTCCAGTGTCCTTGCCTGGAGAATCCCACGGGCAGAGGAGCCAGGCGGGCTACAGTCCACGGGGTCGCAGAGTCAGACTTTCACTTTTAGGAGCTTTATGTGAGTAACTGGGAACAAGACCAGACATACTGAGTGTCTGCAAGTTAAGGTTTTTCGATTCTAAGATAGTGCAAGAGTGATACACATCCGGTGGAAAGCATACTTCGAATGTTTAGTTTGCTCGTCCCCAGCCAGCGACCTCTGGTCCGGCCCTCCCGTGATGCGGAGCAGCACAGCTCGCCCTAGCTCCCGGGCAGCCACGCACTCACGGGGATCAGCAGTCGGTGCACCTACAGCGACCGTCTGTACCAAGGCAGTCACACTGTGCTTCACTTTCAGGACGGTACTCGATAAACAACACGAGACATCCAGCACGTTGCTGTGGGTAGGCTTAGCTAAGCGTCCTGCGCGTGCGTCAGGTAGGCCAGGCTGCCGTGTCTGGTGGGTTAGGTGTGTGAAGTGCACTCCTGACATTTTCACCTTATGATGGGCTTATCAGAGGCAGCCCCGCTGCAGGCCGAGGAGGGTGTGTGCACTTCCTACTGCGAGTCGCAGCGTCACATAGGTCAGCAGGTCGTCCTTAGGTTGCGAAGAGCAGCAACTGTGGTGGTCCAGTAACTGTTTTGGCCCCACTTGTGTTTCAGGGCAAGATACTGGTAGGGACAAGGAACGCTGAAATCATTGAAGTTGGAGAGAAGAACGCTGCGTGTAACGTCCTGGTGAGCGGGCACGTGGACGGCCCTGTGTGGGGACTCGCGACCCACCCCTCCAGGGACTTCTTCCTGTCCGCTGCGGAAGACGGGACAGTGAGGCTCTGGGACATTGCTGACAGAGTGCGTGCAGCTTTTAAACGATGTTACGGTTTCTAAGCAGCAGAGTCCTAAATTGCACTTAGCAAGTTCACAACTGTGTGGAGAATTTGGGGGACTTGACTTTGTAAGTTCTCTACTTAATGTCGTTCTCTCTGACCCCCCTGGTTCTGATGCAGAAGATGCTGAACAAAGTGAATCTGGGACACGCTGCTCGTACCGTCTGCTACAGCCCGGAAGGGGACATGGTGGCCATTGGGATGAAAAACGGAGAATTTATCATTTTACTTGTGAGCTCCCTGAAGATATGGGGAAAGAAGAGAGACAGACGGTGTGCGATCCATGACATCAGGTCAGTCAACCAGTGGAACGGGATACCTAGGGTATTCTCTAAGTGATCCCGCTTGAATTTGGAGAAAAGGTCCTTGGTGCCTGTAGCATCTCACCCCACCATAAACTGCGCGCTGAGACGTGGCTGCTCGTGTGCGTGCCTGCTTCTCCTTAACTGAGTCATGAGTTTGCTGGGCACCAGCCACAGCACGTTGTGACAGCAAGTCCTCGGGGATGCTTGATGAACACATGTCCAGCAAGCTCATCTCACCAAGAGTTATCTTTCACCTGCCCTTTGAAAGCCTGGGAAGTTAGGGAATTCCCTGGGTTCAGTCCCCGGTCAGGGAACTAGGGTACCACAAGCAGACGGCACAGTAAAAAAAAACCTGGAAAATTAAAACCCCTAACATCTCTTACAAAGCCTAGAAAATTAAAACTTTCAACCTCAAACACCTTCTCTTAATCTCTACTGAATATACAGTTCATTCCTTTAATCCATTGTCAGTGAACATCTGTGCTCCAGAATCTGAATTAAAATTCTTCTGGAGCCTTTTTCAGTGCTTGAGTTTTTATTAACAGTGGTTACCATTTACTGAACCCGGGACTTCCCAGGGGGCACTAGTGGCAAGGAACCCACCTGCCAGCCCCCGAAATGTAGACAACCTGCGTTCCATCCCTGGGTCGGAAGGCCCCCCTGGAGGAGGGCATCACCACCCGCTCCGGTCTTCTTGCCTGGAGACCCCCGTGGACAGAGGAGCCGGGGGGGCTATAGCCCATGGGGTCGCAGAGTCAGACACGACTGAAGCAGCCTTAGCACACGTGCACACTATTTACTGAGCACTTGTGTCATCAGCAGAGATTACTGAATCGGATCTGTTGAAACTTGCTCTCTTTTACCAGTAAGACCGTTTTTACATTTGACACCTTCCTCAGGATGTCAGTATATAAAACAGTAACTATGGCTTCCCTACGCCCTCCAGTGTTCGGAAGGTGTGTCAGCAAGAGCGCGGAGCCTTTTCCAAACACCGAACTGCATGGCTTCACGTGATCACCAGGCAAACAGTACTTAGTGTGTTTATGTGGCAGATAGTATTTTACTTAAAAATAACTTCTTCCAAGCTCCAAGTCGTATCCCTTCATCTAACAGCCTGACATGAGTTAAGCTGGTCTGTGTCCCTTGCTGTTAAGATACAGCCTTCGCAGATGAAAGAACCCTATCTTACTGAATTATGTAACCAAGTAGTATATGTAAATTGCTAGTGGTTTTTTAAAAGCTGAGATATTTTTAAAGATGAAATGAGGAATCACTTAACACTGACGTAAAATATAAACCTGTTTCATGTAAAACAAATACGTTATCAGTCTACAAAATCTGTTTTGCCTATCAGGTAAATCTGTTTGAGGCCGTATTACACACACTCATCTTGAATACTTACTAAGGACTAAACAGGAAGAGTCACTGGTCTGAGGTTGTTTTAGTTGATGTGGCTTCAAGGGGCCTTAGCTGTGGCACCCGGGCTGAGCTGCCCCGAGGCACGTGGGATTCCACTTCCTGGACCAGGGATCTGAGCTGCGTCCCCTGCACTGGGAGGTGGATTCTCAGCCCCTGAGCTACTAGGGAGGTCCCTTGAATGCGCACACTGCTGTATTTCATGTGGTCTAATGCATCTTTGCATGTCATCTCTTGTTGTATGTTCAGATTTAGTCCAGATTCCCGGTTTCTAGCCGTGGGTTCCAGTGAGAATTCAGTGGATTTTTATGACCTAACACTGGGCCCCACCCTTAACAGAATCAGCTACTGCAAAGACATTCCCAGCTTCGTCATTCAGATGGACTTCTCTGCAGACAGCAGGCACCTCCAGGTACAGCGCCCACTGCACTCCAGTTCTGCTTCTGCATGTTCGCGCTTTTGAAACTCCCGTTCCCAGGCCAACTCTTGCCTTTCCTTCACTACCACTGTTCACGGTTTCTATATGATTCCTTACTAATCTGTTCTTCTGAGTCCTTTTTTTTGCTCACAGACTTTTTTTCTCATCTTTTAGTCTTAATTATTTTAGAAGTGTAAATCAAACAGCATTTTGCCAGTATACTATAAACTGTTTCTGGATTTTTAGTTCTCACATGATGGGATTCTTGTTCCATTTTAATATTATGAAAGGTCTCCACTGGTTGCTATAAACGGCATGTCTATGAAGTGCCTTCAGGAAAACATCTTATGGATCAGGCTGCCATTGACAGAATTACTTGGGCTACATGGACTAGGTAAATATTTCTTGTATTCAGAAGGGAAGAACTAACTGAAAGTCAGGAAAATTAGAAAATTTCTGAACAGCTAGAGCCATTCCCGAGGGAAAGTAATTGAGTTTTAAGTTTTTGTTACCATCTTGAATTCTTCCTAAGAAAATGATATACTCAGGGTGGGACCCCTCTTGATCAAATATATTTCTATATCAGTTCTTTTAATTAAAGGAAATCAAAGTTGTGACTTTAAAGATATCATGATATTTCCTTAAGTAGGTTTAATAACCAACAAAAACATGTATTGAGTATTGTTAGGCAATAGTATTATTTCTCTTTCTGTAGGAATGTTATTGATAGCAGCTGTTAGAAATGAAACCTTATGAGTGGGTTCAAAGTTGCTGGCTGTGGAACAGTTAACCATGAGTAATCATCAATGAAAATGAAAGATACCATCAAATTCCTATAACATAAACACTTAATTTTTAAAATAGTTCTGTCAGCTATTGTAAAGTATTAATTCAATTTTCGAAAGATTTAGTCTAGAACCCCTTCAAACTGTAAATTTTCAAAAAGAAAAGGTATATGTGTGGGGGATTCACATCCCAGGAGAAACTCAGGCTTCCAGGTAATGCCTTTTCATAATTTATTCTTATATGTAAATAACATAATTAGGTACTTAAAGATTAATTACCATAAAACTTTTTCAGGATTGTAAACCTGTGTTTGCTATGGTGGGTTTTTTAATTCCTTCTCTGTAGTATTCTAGGAGATGAAGTTATGGGAATCTGGTCCAGACACGCTGAGAAAGCGGATGTCAACTGTGCCTGTGTGTCTCATTCAGGAATCAGCCTGGTAACGGGAGATGACTTTGGCATGGTTAAGTTATTTGACTTCCCATGTCCTGAAAAATTTGTAAGTTTATCTTGGGTTTAGTAGTTTATGTAACTTTACCCCCAATGTACTTTTAATCATTAGTACATTTTCCCACATAATATGTGCTAAAATATATTGTCATCTCATGATTTGAAAATATTTTGAAATTTGATTCTAAACTTTTTTCCAAACTTCCTAAATCCATTACTCTGAAATAAAAGTGGTTAGGAATTATCTCCCCTTGCCCTCAAAAGTCATGCCATCTTCTCAAACTATCCTAACAAAGCTGCACTCAGCCTTTTACCAGACCTTTAATCCATCTGTTACCACACTGCAAATGCTTTTCAACGCAGACCCATCACTCTGAAAAAGCATTTAATCGATAGCTGTGGTCCAAACTGCTGACTCTCTCCAGTCTTTGTGATGGAGACAGTGGTTCCTGACAGAAACCTTTGACTTCAGAGTTTATCACACACGCTGAGCCTTGTTCTTTATTGTTTTTTAGGCAAAACACAAAAGGTTCTTGGGTCATTCACCCCACGTGACAAACATTCGATTTACCAGCGGTGATCGACATGTTATTAGTGCTGGCGGTGATGACTGCAGGTTGGTGACTTTCTCAGCCCAAGATATGCCAACTTACTAGTTAAGAGATTTAATCACTTCTTCTGACAGGTTCTTGTATGGACTCAGCTAGTCAACATCATTAAGGTAGCAAAACCAGGTGGCTCTTTGGAGTTTGTATACTGTGTACTAAAAGGACTTAAAAAGGAAAAACTTTATGCATGTATGATTTGAAAGCTTAATTGAAAAACTGTTCTGAGAATCTAGAAAGATCATGAACTCACTGCTGTTTTTCTGATTGCAGTTTATTCGTCTGGAAATGTGTGCATATGCCTCACTGAAAGATACGGATGCTGAGAAGATTCTGCAAATTCACAGCCTTGAGAAAAGCAGGACTACACAAGCGGAAAAAATAACCAGAACCAAGCCCTGCACGGTCAGGTGGTGCTAACTTAAGATTGGAATAGGGATAAAATGCCCAAACTTGTCAAAATGAAGATTGATCGGTTCAAAATATTTGTAATATGCACGAGGTAACTGTCCATAATCCACACACTGCCAGGTAATCCCACATCAAGAAAGGCTTAAATGAGCTGATGGTGACAGCCAGACCCCACTCTGGGGCGTGTGCGGATCTGGCAGGCCTGCTGGGGAGGTTTGGGAGACAGAGCTCCTCAAAAAAAATGAACCAAAACCTCAAAAACCCAACTTGGATAATTTTCATCCTCTTTTTTTTTTTTAGCAAAACTTTTTTTTTTTTTTTTTAATTTTTATTTTCCAAGATTCAACTGTTTAGTATGTTATCTTTGTGTTTACATAAGGAAATATACCATCACCCTAAAGGATCACAGTTTTTAAAAGGCAAACATCATTTTCCCTAAAAAAATATACACGAGGTCTACTGGAGAATATAATGCTTCCTAAGCGTTAATAAGCTCCCACTTATAAAGGACATTTTTCTCCTGAAAGGTTTAAATTCAAGAGCAAATCCCAAGTCAGCAGTTTGCGATCACCACTTCTCCATCTTTGAGCTGCCACTCTCGCGTCCAGATATCATCCCTGTGACTCAAGCAGTGAAGCATGATTATAGCCTCATTAATGGAAGAGTGTGATAAACAATCATTTCCAGTGATGTACAGTTTAAGGTTTTAGACAGTAGTACTATTTTAACTGGGAGAGAATGCTGAGTATTTAAAGATGCAGGCTAATAGAAACATTTACCATGTAAACTAAAGCATTAAATTCACATTTACAAAGTTACACAATTTAGTAACTCTTGAAATAAAATTTTTATAGCCTTTTTTTCTATGGAAAAACTTGTTTAACATATGCCACCCCATAGGCTGACTTCCGAAAGGAATGAATATCCGTCCACTTATGAAACTTGTCTGTGACAACCCTTTCTTGGTGGACTGGGGCTGAACTCTGAGATCTTCACTCCTGTTCACTTTAAATGCTGCCAAAGACCAGTACTTGCCATTCAGGAACTTCCTGTTTAGCTCACTTGTAGTTTCCTGATGACTGGAAATTATGCAGACTGCTATTTAAAAATATATTTTTCTAAGTATGAAGAAGTTTAAGATGCTGTATTGGTCCTATGACTTTTTATTTTCATGTGTTAATTATCTTTGTAGTGTAATAGAGCCTTTCAGGTTTCTGGTTATCTGTTTTCTATGTGCAATACCCTGTAAATATGAAAACCAGAAAAGGCCGAGTTACATCATGGAAGCCCAACCAGTGACTGAACCTGGTCCGTTTTAGAGCTCTGAACAGCTGCGTCTGAAGGACTGACTGGGGTGTTCCTTTAAGAAGCTTGAAACATTAAGATCATTTTCTTTCATTTTCGTGTCAATGGATTCTCCTAAATTAAGCCCAATTTGATGAAACACTAATATTTAAAGCTTCTGTTCATGTATACTATAAAAGACCAACTGATAAAAGCTAAAAATTCCCCTGAACCCCACTTCCCCTCTATTTGAGGCGGTTGCAGCTTCAGATGTTCCTTGGGTCAAGTTTACCTGCTTCTGGCTAAAGAGAAATTCCAGTCTCATTACACGCCGGGCAGAAACTCCGGCCGTAATCACGGAACCACATAGGGTGACCTGCTTCCCCCGCGTTGTCCTTCCCGCGGTCGGCGTGCGGCGGCATCAATCCCCGCTGTCCGTGTCCCGACGCGGTCCTGTTGAGTTCAGTCGTCAGCCCACAACCGCCGTCCTCACACCAGCCATCGACTGAGGCCAGGTGAACAGCCGTGACAGGCCGTGTGGATTTATTTTTTAACCCAGAGGGTTGTTCCCGTGGGTAGTACCTGACTGAGCTCCCCAATTTGTAAGCTGAGCTCTCCCCTGGCACCACTGGCCTCCTCTCTGTAGGCAAACGCATGCCCGGACACCCTGGTGCCACTCACAGCCACCTCTGCTCCCTTCCTTTTCTGGGAACTTTTTTGATGGTGGTTCATTTTGGACCAAGTTATAGTGAACTTCTGCCTGCCCATAAACCATAGCAACTGAAAGATGAAACTCTTAATGCATCTCCTTAAATAGAAAAAAATCTGATTTCAGCATATTATTTCCTCACAAAACGGCTGAGCTAGATCACGAGCCCTTCTCTCCCGTTTACCTTCTCCACAGTGAAAGTATGAGAACAAATATGCTCCATTTATGAGCACTGACACTGAAAGTCTGTTTAGATTTCTGTAAATACAATTTAAAACAAGTTTCTTCTGTAGAAATAAAGCATCTCAAGTAAGTCAACACTCGAATGAACAAGTACCTTAGATTTGGTGGAGTAAAACTTTTCAGAATGAAGTGGAATTGCCATTTCACCCGAGGCTAACCACACGGTGGCTTAATGTATGCCCTGTGTGCCATCTTGCTTCTTCTGATGTTTCAAGTCTTACAAGCACAGCAAAGTGCAACTTAAAAGATGGTTTAATAACTGGTTAATTCTTTCTTCTTCCAACAGCAAAGAGATGGCCACAAGGCTGCAGGTTTTAGCATCTGAAACATGGACTTTTACACATATGTAGTTTTATTATCCCTTGGATGTATGACTAATAAGCATGTCAAACAACGTGTTTTTTTTTTATAGTTTAATTTGGTCCTTAGAATATTTTGAACTTTACTATCCTTTTTGCATTAACTCTTTTTTTCTAACCAACTTTTAGCTTTACTTTTTAAAAAGCTACATTGTCTTTTAAAAATCAGTGATCTGTTATTTAATTCTAAAGAATCTGACACTTCTTGCCTTAACAATTTTAAAACCACACACAAAACTCTATATTTTCATTCAGTATCCCAAAAGTTAAGTCCTATTTTGCAGTTTACCCATCTGATCTCTGTAATTATATAGTCTGTCATTTAAAATATACTATTTAAATCTAGTTTTTACATTTAAAAAATTATCTTCAATAATAACTATATTTTCTGTGGAGTTATTTCTGAGAATGTTATTTTTCAGAACGTGAGAATATGTATGTATAGCTATAATCTTGTGAGTTAAAGTTTGTTCTGATACCTTATGTATATACTTGTAAAAAATTTTTGTATAATTTTGTGATAATGTAGATCCCCCAGATACTTATTTTAAAAGTGTATGTTAACAGTAAATGAAAGCATTTTAACGAACTGTTGCTATTTTTTGCCTTTTGCATTCCAACTATGTTCCCCTGCACGCCCCACCTCACTCACCCTTTCTCAGAAAGCAAGGGAGCAGATATTTGGGAGCCATTCACCAAAGCAGCACTCAACTCAAAAAGCCTTGGTAGTCAGTCACTTTGAAGAGCAGGACTGAGTAACTGTGTCATGCCACCTCAGCACTCTGGGCCACTCCCTGTTTTCTGGGGAGTCAGAAAGTGAAAGCAGCCACCCACCTTCTGGAGTAAGGGCCCCCCCGACTCAGCGCTGGACACACAGCACTGCTGCACCGCAGCTGGACCGTCAGCGCCAGCAGTGATAGCACCACGCTGTCAATTCTGATACCTGAACACAGCAGTGTACAAACATGCCTCAAGTGTTTTAATAGAGTTCAGCTTTTCCTTAAACTGTCTTTCCACAGTCAAAACAAAACAACAAAAAAAAAACCCAATGTTAAAATCACTTAATAAACTTACAAACTTGAAAAATTAGACACTTCAGATAGGCAATAAACTTCATATCATGAAAGCAATATATTCCAAGTTTCAAAGACCTGACAAATTCTGCAGAGCGTCTTTCATCAGTAGACGGAAACTCTCAAATGCCACCATCTTCTGTCAGGTAGGACTGGGTGTCACTCACTGAATAAACAAAACCAAAAGTTTTCCAATTAACTGCTTTAATTAACATCAGTTAATAGAAGTTCAGTATTTTCAGACATCATCTGCTCTACAGATTACAATGTAAAGATAAAGTTTGTAAAAGAATAAATTATATAAGGTACATAAAAGATACGAACAGATGCATTTAAATGTAAGGGTCACAGTAAAAATATTTTGAAACTTAATTTCAATGTTTAATAATGTCCAAGAAAACTGATGTGAAAATTTGTAATCTGAAGGCCTTAAGTTCACATAGTGTGTTCAGAAGTTAAAGGAAGTCTGAGGCAAACAAACAATTGCTGAATGAAACAAAATTTGGTTTATGTAGTGAATTATCTTGCCAAAGACCTTTAATTGAACAGCAGACAAAAAGTGATGCTTCCCCCTAATCTGTATGCTTACAAATTTAAGAAAGTATTACACATACTAGAAAACCATTTGAAATGACATTAGAAAAACTACTTCTAACCTTTACCTGGTCTGAGGTCGAATCCATTTCAAGGCATGTCGTGGTGGCACCGCAACGGCGGGGTGGTAGAACGTGCAGTCAGGCCGTGTGCACTGAGTGTTGAACCTGCAGTGCTGCAGAGAGAGAGCAGCTTCAACACGTCTGCAGAGCTGATGCAGAGACCCACAGCGACCTGGGGGGCAGCAGCCAGCCCATGAGAGCAACGGGGCAGCAGATACAGGCTGCTCACGTCGACTCTGGTACCACTGAAGCCCTCAAACAGGAACCCCCACCAAGACAAAATCCTAGTCAAAGAGTAACAAGGTGAGCTTCAAGAGGAGCCTGAGCATGTGATACAGAGCTCCTCTCGTTCGTGCAACAGCCACGTGCCCATCCTGCCCAGCACCCCCCATTTTCACCCTCAACTGCGTCCAGCCCCAGCTGGGGAACTGAAGGCCTTTCACATGGTCACTAGGCTGCCATTTCAGAGAGAAGGTGATTCATTCCAGCAGCCAGACAGCTGGAGACACATCGACCAATCTCTAGTGCAGACAATTATAACTGCGGATACACATGTGGACTGCAGATGGCGTCAGTAAGTACTACTGGACCTCAGCGCCTCCGGTCTGGCATGTGGGTGGGGCAGGGGGACACACATTTGGGGCAAAGAAGAACGGAGCCCAACGAGCAGCGGGGAGCGTCCCTCTCCCGGGAGGGGAGGCTGCTGCGCTGGGCCGCTCAGTCATGTCTGAGTCTCTGCGACCCCACGGACTGCAGCCCACCAGGCTCCTCTGTCCGTGGATTCTCTGGGCAAGAACACTGCAGTGGGTTGCCATGCCCTCCTCCAGGGTGTCTTCCTGACCCAAGGATGGAACCTGGGTCTCCTGCTTGGCAAGTGGATTCTTTACCGTCTGAGCCACCAGGGACACCCACAGGAGATTAGTCTACTAACATTAAACCAGTTCAGACAACTTGGCCTAACGGGCCACACACAGGCTCAGGGACAACTAGGGAATAACTTAAAGGTCTTAAAAACCATGAAGTTAACTCAACAAAAAAGTTAAACTGGGAAAGAAAAAAGACAATATATAGTTTGCTAGTGAACAGGCTGCCACTAAATTCCTTTTTGGGAAGGTGAAAGTTCTTACTTTGGGATGATAGAAGGGACACTCCATTTTCTTACAAGCTGGGAAGTAGCGGCACAGCTGACTACTGGAAGGCGGTGCTGCTGCTGTGACTGCAGAGATGAGATTTGGCAAAATCATGTTTAGTGCAGTTTGTGGATGTTTTTATGGGAACCACTTTAAAAAATGGACATCTGTAATATTCACTACTCAAGACACAATACTTCACAATGCTACAGAATGGACACCTGTTCTGTAAGCTAGTTAGCTGACTCCTACACAATGATCTCAAACTGTTTCTTTTTAATTCAGTTTACAGTCACAAAAATTTCCCCTCTTCACTCAAATGCAGAAGTGCAGTCACTGACCTGGTTTTGGAGGCAGTCCTGGAGTTCTTCGGCTCATGTGAGTGAAGGGACAGTCTGGTTTAGTACATTTTGCATCATATTTACAATTTGGATGAACAAACAGACACTTCTCAGCAAATTTACAATTGGGAAAGGCTCTATAAAACAAAATAAAACATATTACTCACATTTAATCTCCCAAACACATGGTTTTTGTAGAGATGGTCCACTGTACTCTTACTTCCATCACTACTTGTTTTGAGAAACACTGAAGTAACAAGAAAAAAAAAAGCAAACTCCCATTTCTAAATGATGCCAGATATCAATACAGGACACAAATGCCTATTTCAAAGCCTGGGGTGGTAACAGACTTTCATCTCAGGCCAAGTCACCATGAGAAGCAGAAGTGTTTCTTGGGACAGGAAGAGACACCGTCTACTCTGTAACTGAGGTCTCTCTAACATTTTATGCAACAGGGCGTTTGCTACCACCAGTGTGTTCTGGCGAAACTCGTTAGCCTTTGCCCTGCTTCATCTTATACTCCCAAGGCCAGACCTGTTACTCCTTCAATGTACAGAATCCTCAAAGAAACCCAGAAGTTTCAGTATCTCAAGAGGCACAGAGGCGACCCCTGCCGCCTCACCCTCAGACACCAGTGTGTGCTGTCCTGGAGGGCACACAAGTGCCGCTGCGGCACGCAGTTACAAAGCTCACGCCTGGTCACAGGAAAGAGCCAGAAGGAAGCTCTCCCGAGGAAGAGACCTGAAAGCCAGGAGCGAGCTGCTGCGACTCACTTGCAAGGCGACACGGGGTGATGGTAAGCGCACTCGTCCCCGTTCTTGCAGGCAGGCCAGTACTTGCAGCGCTCCAGCAGCTTCTCTGGCTTCTGCGCCACGCTCAGCTCGCTCAGCTCAGCTACAGAGGGGAATGAAGTAAAAGTCTTCACTCAATATAACCAATTCAGGACACGACACCTTCAGTGAACTTCCCTCGATACCCAGTCTTAGAACCTTATGTTCTTCTAACAAATGAGTCCAAATAATACAACTAGAACCTTACAAAAGATTACTAGGGTGCAGACTAGTGTTCTCACTGGGAAGAGGAAAGTGGACAGGGACGCTCAACAAGAGTCAGTTCTCCCTGAAAACTCCAATCCTCATAATTATTTCAGCTGAATGAAGATTACAAGAGAAAAGAGTGTCAACTAGGGAAGCAATAAAATGAAACAGGAACTGGAAACTCCAGGTGATAAAAAACGGGAAGATGATTGGCGTCTAAAACCAAGTGTTCCCACTCGCCGAGGTAAGCGCAGCTTTCTAGGTACAGGTGATAAATTCACATCAATGGACAAAGGGAGGAAAAGATTTTGCCTAAAGCATCACAAATGTCCTATGACCCAGAGGGGCCCAGAGGATCACTTATCAGATCAGAGTGAGGCTGTCCAGATGTAAGGTGGTCCAACGGAAGAAAGCCTCACAGAGGAGACCTACTCAGACAAGCGGCCTGGAGAGTACACGCATGCCCCCGAGGTGCTGCTCAGCACCTCCCCTCCCGGGGCGGGCCTAATGGCACCATCAACGATGCCAACGCCAGAAAACGGCACTCGTGCCACCAGACTGCCGCCCGACTCGGGAAGCAAACATCTTTTCATCTGGGATCTAAACTCTATTTTTGGGCTGAGCTGTGCGGCACGTGGGATCTCCGCTCCCTGACCAGGGAGGGAACCCAGGCCTCTGCAGTGGGAGGTGGGAGTCCTAACGACTGGACGAAGTCCCCCATGACATCTAATTTTTAAATGACAGCAACTAACGGAAACTTAAAACACAGAATAAACCAAGCAGCGCCTGAAGACCACAATGAGACGCTAGCTACTGACCCAAGACACCCGAGAAATGGGTATTCTGGAAAACGGAGTAGGGGGGCTACTGACAGATCTCAGGAGCAAAATACAAAAGAAGTTAGAACACCTGTGCAAGGAAACTCTCTGATGAAAAAATGTCATATATACACAAAGTTCACAACTGGTTTTCTCTAACGTTTACTTCATAAGCTATCAACACTCTTCCTGTTTAAGAGGCAAATTCACTTTTTATTGCAAAGTATAAAATCTGGGCTGCCGTGAAAGGCCAGCCAGAGTGGCTTAAAACAGCCGCTGCTATTGGTGGCATCCTTGAAACACCAGACAGGAAAGCCTCACCTGGGTAGGCAGAGCAGGCCGGACGAGAGCCTCCTGATGGAGCCTTCTCGGCCTCCCATGTCCTCTGCTGCAGAGCTCCATCTGAGCAGCAGCAAGAAACTGAGAGGCCCGGGTCAAAGCCGTGATGAAGGTGGCTCCTCATCACCACGGCACCACGCAGCCTGAAGGCAGCTTCCGCGACCCAGGGGTCATGGCTATGCTGCATACCCCAATAAAGCTGCGCACGCACGTCTACGTCTAAACAAAGTCAGACCTCAAACTGCGCTTCTCATGCGGCTCAGGGGCAAAGAATCTGCGTGCCAGTCAGGAGACGCCAGTTCAGGAGACGCCAGTTCCATCCCTGGGGTGGGAAGACTCCCTGGAGGAGGGCATGGCAACCCACTCCATATTCTTGCCTAGAGAATCCCATGGACAGAGGAGCCCGGTGGGCTACAGTCCACGGGGTCGCAAAGACTCAGACGCGACTTGGCAACTGAACAAGACCCCGAGGTACCAAAACTTAAACTACCAAACTGGAATCCAAAGTACTAAAAACACTGGCATCTTCTCATATTTTAAACAAAATATACGGGGTCAAGAAATCTGAACTGCCTGACTACTGCAGTTCTTATCACCTCAGTTATTAACTCTTACAATTTTTCTTCCTTTGAAAGAAAAGTCAAGATTTTACAACTCACTCCACCCATCAGAACTGATTCACAGCAGTCCGCTCTGTTCAAGGCAACAGCAGTTTGTCCTTTGCTCACAGACGATCTCCCCCTAAAGGCTACTGTATTTTTAGTGACTAAAAAAGGTATTTAATACATTTTCGTATCTCTAACAAGAGGATTACTGTGGGAAATTTTCAGAACCCATTATTGCCTTTTCTTTGATGCTCTTCATATTTAATATTCAGTAAGTGTCTCCCTTACCAATGAAAGTGTTCCTAAAATCTTTATAAGTTGTGAGGAATATGACTGGTATTCATAAAAGAATGAAAATGCTCAAGGCACTGCACTGGCCACTGATTTCCAGCGAGAGAAGCATTGCTCAGAAGCGTTCATCTGCCTAAAACCACGTCACTATTTGAACTGAGTTCATCTCTACTACGCTTCTATATCAATGTAAACAAAAGGTTTTTTCCTAAACCTCCAAGAAGTACTTTGAAGTATCAGGTAAGAAACTCCTTTCAAGGGAATTTCACTGAAGTAGAAATAACATCAAAATCCAAATAGAGTTTTCTGTCCAGTTAATTACTAATTACAAGTGTAACCAACTACTGCTGCTTCCAGGGGAATATAACAGTTTCTAAATGGAAAAAAAGGCAAACAAGGCACCAAGCAAGAATTTGTCCTTTAGCAAAAGCATCGCGGAGAGGTAGTCGCTGCCCTCCATGGTGGCACTCCACTTTAGCACACACAAAGGACAAACAGTTTCAAATTCAATTGGTCATTTTGTCTGAAGAAGTATAAAGGCCACTACCAAATTATAAATAAAAGACCTCCGACCAATATTCATTCGAGGTAGAGACACACGGCAAGGACGTCCTTCATGACGCCAGCACCCTGAGAAGGCGGGCTGAGCCCCCACACACCGTTTGCAAAGCTACCATCTGGGTCCTCAAGCTGCCTGCTCAGCACGTGCAACTGCTGCGGGTGGAGGAGGCCCGCGAGTCCCCCGTGTGAGGCTGCAGGGTGCTGTGCGGGTCTCATTCCTTCAGAGCACATGTCCTCCTCTTGATCTGACATGTATCCTGGGGGGCTGGGGACACCGTCCAGCGTCACTATAAACTTGGGACTCGCAGGTTTATCTGGTTGTACAAGATCTCTGCCAGACAGATAGAAAATACCACAGAATTAGGGAAACGCACAGAAAGCCGAGCCTCCTACAGCGCTCTTCACAAAGCTACCACTGCCCCGACTGGCCTGCGGTTTCTCCCCTAACAAGCAAGCCTCGACAGGACCCCCAGGGACGGCTAGTGGGTTCCTGCTCACGCACGACGACTAGGGCCGACGACTGGGGCGGCGACACCAGCCCTTCAGGCTGCCCTCGGTGCCCTCCCTCAGCCCTGACCCCGGCACCCACTGGGCCCTCGCAGGGTCATGTGGAAACAAATGGAGACGTCGGCACCTATGCTCAGAACACAAGAGCCAGCCGTTCTAGACTCACACCAAGTTATCAGCCTGCGTCTGTTTCCTTACAGAATATTCAGTCCATTACCTACAGCGATGATCACCCCAACCCAGTCTGCTAACTCTCTGATTGAGAGGTCCTAGCTCTTAGCATCGGGCTTTTAAAATTTCATTTCCTGGACGTGCATAAAGAAAATAATCTTATTAAGAGAGCTAAATCATACACTGACTTATCTGTGTAACAGATTTCTGAATAAGAAAGAGGAACTGAACTTTCTGAAAGCTGGGTGAGCCAGATGATGCACGGCCTGACTTCTCAGTCAATACAGCATCTACACTAGGGGCTGGGACGGGCAGGAGGGAGCTGGGCACTGGCGGCTAACCTCCACTATTTATCAACACACGAGCTACACGAAAAAAAGAAGCCATCTACCGTGTCTGCACAAGGTGTCCTGAAAGGGCCCGAAGGGCATCTGCCGTCTTCATCCCCGCCTCCTGGTTTGCTGCCACTACTAGCTCCTCAGACAGCTTTGGCTTCTTCAGAATAAATGATCTCGTGTCTGCATGGACCATGGATTCCATGTCATAGTAATCTGAGCCAAAAAAATTGGCCACAAATGTTTACTTTTGAATATAACTTGCATTCCCAACATCACACACGTGAGAAGAATGTCAATCCTTTATATATTTGTAAATATTTTAAAGGAAAGTTACAATGGTTCTACTTAGGAATAAGGCTGCAATTCTATGCCAAACATCTTTTCAAAGAAGTCAAACATTCCTTTGCTCATACAGCGTATTACCAAGGCATTCTAATGAACTTCCTGCCTACAGCAGAGAAGAAAGGTTCTTCCATGAGGCACCTATGGGATGTTATTAACAATATAAAGTACAACGATACTTTCTATAAACAAAGAATACAGACTCCTAATGTACCCTAGAATCATGATACGAAGGCTGTTTTTAAAAAACTCTTTCTAAACTGTTTTGTTCATTTTGCACACTTATAGAACAGCACACACCCTGATGAAAACAATAAGAGTGGCGTAGTTTCTGCCTGGTTGAAGACAGACTACTTTGAAAAAGAATTTTAAGATGAATAGACATTGATAAAAATATAGCAAGGATAACACTGAACTTAATGCAAGCAGCCACAGATCACATCACCTACAACATAACTTTCAGGCTCAACTACTTTATAAAATACACCAAGACCTGGAACCCAGGACACGGACCGGCGACGCGTTAGGAGCGACATTAGGAGCAGCTCTGCTCCTCAACAGGCAACGGAGGCCACAGCTCAGAGCACACTGACTCAGGGCTCCCTAAGTAAGATGGATCCTGAGAGCACTGCGCTGGCTACACAAAGGGAAAACAGAAGAGCGCAGGGACCCCAGGGCAGGCTGAACAGATTAAGCAGCAAGAAGGCTGGAGGCCTAAAGGGTCTTGTATGTGCCCCTGTGCCGATGGGCTTGGATGCTGGTCAAGAAGTAATAAGTAAACCAGAAATAAGCAGTGAAGTGATATGAGCAGGTGTTTTTTAGAAAGACAGACAGTGGCAGGAATGGACTGGAGCCCCACGGGGCTGCTGCCCACGCTGTCACCCTCTCGCACACCTAGAGGAGAGGAAACACATTCCACACTCATGTGGGCACCACCAGTGACAGCACACGCATTCTAAACTACCGACCAGGAAGGAGGCAACCTGCTCCCCCTGCAAGGGCAGGAGAGACGCAGATGGGAACAGCAGGAGAGGGAGGAGCACGCGTCAGGACAGGGCAGAGCGCAGACTTAGCAGCGGGCAAAGGCACATTTCAACTGTAGACTTCTTTAGCTTGAGGTCTTTGCAGGACTCTCAGCTGTTCACAAAGAAGTTGAAAACTCAGATTTAATTATTACGAGCAGGAAAGAAGAAAGAAACAGAGTCTCTACTGATGGTGAAATGAGAACATGCGGTCAACTGTCCATATTCAGCACGGCTATCTTCTCCCTCAGCCCTCACAGGGAGCCCAGGAAGCAGGTCCCTGCCGGGCTGCACTCAGAGCTCTCCTCTGGCTCACCGCGGCCGCACAGCTAGCAGACGGAGGGGCCGGCATGCGGTCCGCGGACTGCGGCTCCTCACCACCCGCTTTGAGGGACACAGCAGTTCTACTAGTCTGCATCTCGGAAGAATATGGACGAGACGGAAATAACGCTCAGGGCAGGACACAGGATAAAGGTAACATTTTAAGGGGCAGGAGAGGAAGGGAACTGAATAGGGAAAGGAACTACTGGAAAAACAGAGAGTGAAGTCCCAGAAGACAAAAGATAGAAGACGGAAGACAACATGGGAATGTCAGGGCTACGCATCACAGAGCAGAGAGGTGTGCACAGAAAACAACTTTATTCTCGACACGAGCCTCTCGCCACCCCGAGCGTGGTCTGGGACAGGCAGAGCAGACAGATGGCAGAGTTAGAGACACCTCCTGGGTGAGGACCACAGGCTGAATCCACACATTTGCATCCTCCTGAAACTTTAAGGCCTTACAAATACCTGTGAAGAGAAGAGAAGCGAAAAGCAATGGAGAAAAGGAAAGATATAAGCATCTGAATGCACAGTGCCAAAGAACAGCAAGGAGAGATAAGAAAGCCTTCTTCAGGGATCAGTGCAAAGAAATAGAAGAAAACAATAGAATGAGAAAGACTAGAGATCTCTTCAAGGAAATTAGAGATACCAAGGGAAGATTTCATGCAAAGATGGGCTTGATAAAAGATAGAAATGGTATGGACCTACAGAAACAGAAGATATTAAGAAGAGGTGGCAAGAATACAAAGAAGAACTGTACAAAAAAGAGCTTCATGACCCAGATAATCACAATAGTGTGATCACTCAACTAGAGCCAGACATCCTGGAATGTGAAGTCAAGTGGGCCTTAGAAAGTATCACTACGAACAAAGCTAGTGGAGGTGATGGAATTCCAGTTGAGCTCTTTCAAATCCTGGAAGATGATGCTGTGAAAGTGCTGCATTCAATATGCCAGCAAATTCGGAAAACCCAACAGTGGCCACAGGACTGGAAAAGGTCAGTTTTCATTCCAATCCCAAAGAAAGGCAATGCCAAAGAATGCTCAAACTGCCGAACAACTGCACTCATCTCACACGCTAGTAAAGTAATGCTCAAAATTCTCCAAGCCGGGCTTCAGCAACACGTGAACTGTGAACTTCCAGATGTTCAAGCTGGTTTTAGAAAAGGCAGAGGAACCAGAGATCAAATTGCCAACATCTGCTGGATCATGGAAAAAGCAAGAGAGTTCCAGAAAAGCATCTACTTCTGCTTTATTGACTATGCTAAAGCCTTTGACTGTGTGGATCACAATAAACTGTGGAAAATTCTGAAAGAGATGGAAATACCAGACCACCTGACCTGCCTCTTGAGAAATCTATATGCAGGTCAGGAAGCAACAGTTAGAACTGGATATGGAACAACAGACTGCTTCTACACAGGAAAAGGATTACGTCAAGGCTGTATATTGTCACCCTGCTTATTTAACTTCTATGCAGAGTACATCATGAGAAATGCTGGGCTGGAAGAAGTACAAGCTGGAATCAAGATTGCCGGGAGAAATGTCAATAACCTCAGATATGCAAATGACACCACCCTTATGGCAGAAAGTGACAAGGAACTAAAAAGCCTCTTGATAAAGTGAAAGAGTGAAAAAGTTGGCTTAAAGCTCAACATTCAGAAAACGAAGATCATGGCATCTGGTCCCATCACTTCATGGGAAATAGATGGGGAAACAGTGGAAACAGTGTCAGACTTTATTTTGGGGGGCTCCAAAATGACTGCAGATGGTGATTGCAGCCATGAAATTAAAAGACGCTTACTCCTTGGAAGGAAAGTTATGACCAACCTAGATAACATTCAAAAGCAGAGACATTACTCTGCCAACAAAGGTCCATCTAGTCAAGGCTATGGTTTTCCCAGTGGTCATGTACAGATGTGAGAGTTGGACTGTGAAGAAGGCTAAGCACCAAAGAATTGATGCTTTTGAACTGTGGTGTTGGAGAAGACTCTTGAGAGTCCCTTGGACTGCAAGGAGATCCAACCAGTCCATCCTAAAGGAGATCAGCCCTGGGTGTTCATTGGAAGGACTGATGCTGAGGCTGAAACTCCAATACTTTGGCCACCTCATGCGAAGAGCTGACTCACTGGAAAAGACTCTGATGCTGGGAAGGATTGGGGGCAGGAGGAGAAGGGGACGACAGAGGATGAGATGGCTGTATGGCATCACCGACTCGATGGACATGAGTTTGAGTGAACTCCAGGAGTTGGTGATAGACAGGGAGTTGGTGATGGACAGGGAGGCCTGGTGTGCTTCGATTCATGGGGTCGCAAAGAGTCGGACACGACTGAGTGACTAAACTGAACTGAAACTCTAATAAAATGTCAGTAAACGGTTAAATTAAAAAACAAAAAACACCTCACAAAAAAAAATAATTGTAAAAGAAGAGATAACCAGGAACTGTCCTGATGCTCCAGTGGTTAAGAGTCTACACATCCACTGCAGGGGGTACATGGTACGTCGGGGGCAATAACCACATTTTAAAAGGAGAAAACTAACTTAGTAGATCTCTAAAAGCTGAGTCTTCAACTAACAGTGAAGAAATATGGATCCCAAGCTTCTTCCCAGGCCGACAAGGGGTCCTGGGAGGGGCTGGGAGAAGGCAGAGCACAGCAGAAGCGGGTTCAGGTGTCCATCCAGAAGCAGGTTGCTCTTCCTAAACTCTGTGTTATCTGTTTTCTTTTCTGTTATTCTTACCACAGCTATTCCCCTACTGTGACCCTTGAAGACACTTGGAATAACTGGAGATACGCTTTCCTGTCGATCATTGCTCAAGAGGCTTACGGATGAAGCATCATGGTCTGACAGAAAAGGTGCAAAATTAACTCAATGCATACTATTAAAACTGTAAAAAGCAGTTAGATTTTCTGATAATCTTTGACCACTTCTCCCCTGGAGCAAAGTGGAGCTTTAGACTCCTGAAAAGGTAAAAACAGAGGGTTTCTAGACTAATGAATGCCAGCCATGTTGAAAGAAGTACCATTCTGAAAACTGTGTTTGTGTGTGTGTGTGTCTGTGTGTAGTAAACATCACACAGTAGTCACTGCTGAGGTGCCTCCCTCAGAGTGTGTGTGTGTCTGTGTCTCTGTGTGTGTATAGTAAACATCACACACTAGTTAATGTTGAGGTGCCTCCCTCAGTCCCGTCCCCACTGAGCTCCCAGAACCCTGGCACCCAATCTACTTCTTGAACGATCTTTCTCTGGAAAAGCTGACCAACCTAAAAGACTCAAGAGACACAGGCATCACAGCACCGCCAAAGCAGACAGGCCGGACAAGCCACTCTTCTCCTGCAGGATCTCCGTTCAGAACTCAAAAGTCCCTTACCTCATCCTCTAATGAATGAGCCCAAAAGGCCAATCAGCTTAAGCGCCCTGCTCTTAAATACAAGTCAAGCAAGGATCCTCAGACATCTGAGAACCTCTATCGTGAAAAACAGTGATCAAAACCAACCACCTGGGGAAAACAAGACCAAGAAGGGAGGGGAGAAAATGTCCAAAACCACCTTTAATATCTTCAGAGAAAAAAGAAAGTACAGAGGACATGAAATAAAGCCAGGGTGTTAAAAAAATAAAAGGGATACGCAGAAACAAAAGGGCTCTCAGAAATGACAGAAAGTGGGAGGTAGGCAAAGTGCTCACTCATAAGCCTGGACGTGGCTTGACGCGGACAGTATGTGCACCGTGGGTGAAAGTAAGTGAAGGAAACAAAACGGGCAAGCACTGATGATGCGAATGCAACGTGACTGACCTCAGCTACTGAACACCGTGAATGGAAGCACTCTTACACAGACACACAATGGAATGCTGGGAAACGAGGGCAAAATCCAAGATGCAGTGCATCTCAGCACTTTTACAGACAGAGGGAGAAACCAGAGAGGGAGAGAGGAAAGCCACAGAAGGGTGTCAACACCAAAGTATTTGCCAACTGGGTACGATGTGGCATCTGGGCAGAAGGTAATCCTTGGAGAGAATAAGCACGCCTTTCTGAGCTGAAGGCCAGGAAGGGTAAGGGAATATCGTCGTTGACTGTGGAGTCCTGAACACAGGTGAGGAAAATTCAGTTAGGAGTCGATACGGAGCAGTCAAGGAACCAGAGCTTCCAACAACGGGCAGGTTTAGAGGAAACAGAAAAAAAAAAAGGATCTGAATTTAAGACTCCAGGGATCCAATGGCCCCTCATTTATTCAGCAGTTATTAGCCCTTCACACGCATCTGGCGGGGCCAGGCACTGAGAACAGAGACGTAAATAAGGTGCTCACCACGGCCCTGAGGTGGCCAGTGGTATGTGCCTGTGTGCGCTGGGGGTCAGGGGGACAGGTAAGCAAGTTACAGCAGCTCTGAGAATGATACGCTCTGGGTAAACACCTGGCCACGATATGCTAACATGAAGTCAAAGTGAGAATAAGGTTTTACAGGCCAGAGGACACTAAAGCAGCTCAGAGCAATGGAGAAAGTTCGATGGAAAGCAGGGTAAGGATTCAAGAGGTCCCTAAAGCAACAGCATGAGCAGCCAACGGTTTCTAGGGACCAGGGTGAAATGGTATCAGAGGAAGCAAATTTCCATGTGAGGTGAACAATGTAAACACCACTCAGCATGAAGAAAATGCAGATCCTGACTCCTGGCCCTAAAATATTTTCACAGATGTTAATGTAGCATCTTAGGGCACAATCTAAGAGATACAGGATACATTAAATGAGGTGTAAGGAATGGAAATGGCAACTGAAAAATGCTAGATTACAAATGAAAATTTAATATTAGTACCAACCTTGACTGATCTGCAGAGTTTCTGCCATTATGGGATCAATTTGCAATCGGGATAACAACTGCCTCTGTTGAGTTCCTAAAACATAAATTTTAAAAATTTCACTATGCTTAAAAAAGAAAACAATAGCAGCTCATATGCTTCCCAGAAATTAAAACCAAAATAATCTTTCTGGGTTCCTAATCGAAAGTCTTTAAAATAACTAAAAGCTTCCACAATACAATTTAATAATAATCCTAGACCAAAGGTCTGTAAGACAAAAACCTGTACTCAGGTTAAACCAAAAATGACCATGGTTCTCCCTGTCTGGAAACTGGTTTCCTTCGATTGGAGAGAAGCACAGTGATAAAGGCAAAGGGCTGCAGAAGCCAGGGGGTGGAGCTGCCTGGGCCCTCGGCTGGCTCCCTGGGAGACGGGCAACAGCCGGCGGCAAGATCCCCACGAGGAGGGTCTTCCTCTGCTGCTGGGCTCTCAGCAGGTGAGGCAGCCCCACCGCAGAACAGAGTTCCCAAAGGACACACTGAGGCCCAGATGGGCACAGAGAGCAGAGCACAGGGAAGGGGACACTCGGAGTGCTGCAGCCCAGGCCCTACACCACAGAACGCGGGACAAGCACTCAGAGATCCTGTAAGAAAAGACACACAGCTAGGGCATTCTTTCTTACATGGATTCACACTCTTCTCAGTTACACTGCAAAACAAAAGAGAGACACAAAACTGATTTTCCTATCTTCAGGTTGAGGCTTGCAAGGGCGTCATCCTTCTCCAAACGCCCCCAGCCTAGCAGATACTCGGGCCTCACTTGCTGACGTAGAAGTGACACAGTACGGTGTAGGAAGGGACGTAGTTGATAGGGTTCTGAACACTACTGATTTATCAGTAAGATCGTGCGCGCTGCTGCTGCTAAGTTGCTCCGTCATGTCCAACTCTTCGCGACCCCACGGACTGCAGCCCACCAGGCACCCCCATCCCTGGGATTCTCCAGGCAAGAGCACTGGAGTGGGGTGCCGTCGCCTTCTCCGATCATGCACGCTAACGCTTAGTAAGCCTATGACGTCAGTTTCCCAGGACAGTCTGCTCACTCAGCGCAAGCGTGTTAAGTTGGCAGCTGCTTACCGACTATCGTTTCATCAAGAGGTTTTTTAAAAAGTTTAAAATTAAAAAAAAAAAAAAAAGTTTAAAATTTGCCAAATTTTTATCAGCTATTTTCTTTTAAATATAAGTTACACTACATTACTCCTTAATGATGTGCCCTGCTCCCCAAAATAAGTTAATTTCTTCCAAAATTACCATGGGTGATAACCCAGTAAATCCTCGGGAGCTGACCCAAAACAGATATTTAGCCAAGCTGTATTCCTGAAGGGCTGCCTGGGAAACTGACGTGCAATTAGGTTACAGGGAGTATGCTCTTCCAATTCAAATACCAACAGGTCTCTTTAGCATAAACAGTGGACAATGACAGAATTACACACTTTAAAGTAATTTCACAAAATAGATGCAAGAAGACCATGCTCTCACAGTTCGAGTTTTGCTTCACCTCTCTAACCTTTTCAAAGCATTATTTTTAAGAGATCCACGAAGAAGGATGGAATCCTAAGGTATAGGCTTCTAAGATAAATCACATACAAGATTTTGTCATTAAAGGTCCACGAAAAATTCAAGTTCTCTGTGACCTGCTGCCTCCATATGAAAACTACAGTCAAGTTACCCAATGATACCACATTCTAAAAATTTACCTTTCTCAATGTTTCTAAGGAAACCAATTATTTTTACATCCGTAGTCCTTGACTGTGATTCAAAATCTACTTCCTCCTGAAGATCTTCAAACTGTCTGCTGCCTTCAGATGTTGAATACTCATTCATTTTAACCTCCAAAGACGAAATTTTTGCTTCATTCTGTGACACTCTAACATTAAGATCAAACAGATTTGCTTCCACTGTCAAAATTGCTGCTTTCATCCCTTTAATTTCATTGATATCAGTTGATATTTTCCTTAAAAGATGGGAAATATTGTCTAGCTCATTCAGTGAACAAGAGGAACTTGGCACGGAACCCAAGTCAACTGGCCCAGGTGAGAAGAAAATTGGTAAAGATGGTGATGGAAACCTTGACGACATTTCCACAAAATTCTCTCCTTCTTAATACTTGGTAATTTTTCTTTCACAGCTCACTAAGCTTTCATCAAAAGTAAAAGCAATCATTCAGGCTGTGACTTTAAGAAGTATTAAACATCAGTAACATTTTTAAACCTGTAATTGAAAAGACAGGATTGTACATTTCTGGAGTCAGAACTCAAAGTAAATCTGAAAATGCTCCACAAACCAGACCAGTTTTCTCTCTGCTTCAACTGAGAAGCTTTAACATGCAGTCCCCTGTATCCTGTAAGTCTTACAGCTCCTCTCCAAACAACAGACCCTATTATTACACAGGAAACAATTCTGGCTTGTGATTGGCTGGAAGCAGACAGGCAATACATCAAGAATTTCCTATTATTTACCTCACTGAAAGGGCCACTGAAGATCTGAGGCATAAATAAGCAATATAACATAAAGTACTTTACACGTGAATATGATATGAACTTAATGTACTTTTGCTCATCAATGTACCCATAATTGTCAAGTTCACATTATTTTTAAATCGCTTTATCTAATATCTTGAATTTCATTTCCCCTTGAAAATAGTAACAGGACACTATTTGGAAACTAACTGGACCTTTGATCACACCCATGTGTCTCTAATGAGACACAAACCTTATTAAAAATATATGTGGTGATGATGGAATTCAACTATACTGATATGAGACGTGGTGGAAATTTAAAGACAGAGACAAAGAGGACTTGGCCTTGGTTTGCTGCTAGATCATTATTAGGTAGGTGCCTTTTCACCTTTCTGTGGGCTGCCTTTTTCTTGATAGTACCTTTTGAAGCACAGACGCTTTGAACTCTGATAAAGTCCACTTCATCTGTTTCTCCTTTAGCTGTATGTGCTTCTGGTGCCATACACAAGCGGCCACTGTCTAGTCCAACGTCACTTAGTTACACCGAACTCTTTCTCCCAAGAGTGTTGTCATTTTAGTTCTTACACTTAGGCATCTGATCCACTTTGAGTTAATTTTCATATATGGTGTCAGGTAAGGATCCAACTTTATTCTTTTACGTGTGGCTATCCAGTTGTCGAGCATCATTTGTTGAAAAGACTTCTTTCCCCAATCAACAGCCTTTATGTCCTTGTCAAAATTCAACAGATCACAAGCATACTGGTTCATTTCTGAATTCTCACCCTGATTCGACCGATCTATATGTACTCCCTTATGCCAGTGCCAGGAGATGGCATCGCTGCAGCTCTGCAGTAAGTTTTGAAACTGGAAAATATAAGTCCTCTAATTTTATTATTTTTCAATAGTTATGGCTATTCCAAGTCCTTTCCCCTTCTATATAAATTTCAGAATCAGCTTGCATCTTCTGGAAAAAAGCCAGCAGAGATTTTTAACAAAGACTGAGTTGAATCCAAGATCTATTTGGGGAGTATCATCATCTTAACAAAATTAAAGCATTCCGATCCAAGAGAATGTCTCCTGCGTTCAGAGAATGCATCAGAGTATCTCTCTCCATGGCTATGGTTTGAGAAAGGTTTTTACTTTGGTCTACTCACTAAGCCAACAAATAAGCTGTGCAAAATATGAGGATGCAAGACGGTGAACACGACTCCCCACAGCCCCTCCAAAAGAATTTGTATAAAGAACTGCAGCCTTTGGCTTCCCTATAACAGAATAAAGAAAAAGTACTGACATTTATATAAGAATCTTTATTTACTTCTTCACTCTTACCTGTAAACTAACCTAAATCTTCAAAATCTTTATACAGAAAATAGTTTTCAAAGTGAACAAGGCTTTGGAGCCACATGGCATTCCTCAGGAGCGCCAGCTAACAGAGGCGGCGTGGCACACCCTCAGCCCAGCACTCCCGCACGTCAGGGGCCACTGAGGGGCAGCAAACACCGCTGCAGCGGGAGGAGCAGGAGGCTGTCAGGGGATGGGTCACAAACAAACAGGAGCTCAAAAGGAGCCCACGGGAGGCTTCCTGCTCACCCACGTGTGCCCAGCTCAACTTCAGAATGCAGAGTAAGCAAACATCCTTCCACAGACTCCAGTGTAAATGTTCATCAACAGAAAAAGTTCACATATTCTTGGGAAACCAGAACTCAAGAAAGGTTAAGGTCAGCGAGTGAGTGGCAGAGCCTGGTTTAAACCCTAGCAGTCTGTCTCCCTGAGCACCTACTCATAACCACTCTATTATGATACTTCTATGATACAGTAAATGGAACAAAATATATTACAAAGAAAGCCCACATGGTATAACTCTTTTTATAGATACATATATGTGTGTACAGAAATACACTTAGAATTCTACTCTACCCAGAAAGGATGGATATGTGCAAACATATTTTTTAAAATACTAAGACTACAGACACACACCAGTCTGCACGTGCAGTGCTTACCTCAGAGGAAGGCAGTGGGCAGCATGAAGAGGGGACTTTCCTTGCTTTCTCTGAATATGAAAACTCCTTTTTACTAAGAGTCTTTCACAGTGATATACATTAACTATATACATTTATAGCCTCTCCTTCTGGAGAGTCCATAAAAATGAAGTAAAGAACATGAAAATGGCACAAGTTCTTACCAACATATACCAGTGTAAATGTTCATCAAGACAATAATCCACTTCCCCCACTAAGGCAGAGAAAGGAAATCAGAAATTCTATTATATCAAAAATATTTTTTAATCTCTATACTCCTTAGAACTCTGTTTTTACATGTTCTTACATATCAATAATAGCATTTGAGTGTGTGCATGTAAATGAAATACATACACTGAGTGTACACACTGAAAAATGACTTTAGCACTGTATGGTTAGGGAGCAGATTATAGCAGATGAGGTTTCAACCACCTCTGGAAACAGGAAACACACATATGAAAACTGGCTGAGGCCCAGCAGAAGAGCCACGAACAAGACACTGGGCAAACTGTGAGCGATTTAAGCCCCAAATCTGGATAAAAACCAAACGATGAAAGTATAAAGTATGTATTAGATGGCAGTTAAGTGCTACAGAGGAAAAAAAAGTTTTAGGAAAGTGGATTAGGGAGAATGGGGCTGGGGGCCTAGGGAAGGCCTGAGATGAGCAAGCTTACAGACGACAGGAAGAAAACACTCCCAGAAGAGGGCAAAAGCAGCTCACACATGCTCTTCTCTGAATGCTCCAAAAGAGAAACACACCGAGCAGGTCTGAGGAAGAGCAAGGGGAACAGAATGGGGGGGCCTGGCAAGGTGATGAGATCGGGGAGGGCTTTTGTCCTTGAGAGTCACCAGAAGCTTCTGAGCAAGGGTGTGCTGGGATCCAACAGTTTAAAAGGATCCCTCTCTGCTGTGGGAACAGATAGCAAACAGGGAAGTTTGCGAGAGACAGACCAGGAAGGACACTGCTGCAGTCATCAAAGCCAAGTCATGGACGACGGCTTACCAGAGGGCAACAGATGCAGAGATACCAGGGCTGGGTGAACTTGACTATGTCCTGAAGGTAGATGATGGCAGGGACGAGAAAGGGAGGGGAGGGAGGGAAGGGAAGGGGAGGGGGGGGAGGGGAGGGAGGGAGGAGACTGAGGAAAGGAGAAGGGCAGAAAGCATGAAGGAAACAACAGCACAGGCTTCCGGCCTGAGCAACTGGAAAGGAAGGGCTGCCATTAACTAAAACAAGGAGGGCTGGAGGGGGAACAGATTGGTCCGGAAGATGTTAGCAGTTTGGTTTTAGACAAGTTTAAAAGGGTTCACTATGTATCCAAGGAGATATATAAAACAGTTGGATAGGAATTCAGGTCCAAGGTCCAAACACAAATCTGAGAGTTGACAGTGCTGAGCCAGGTGAAATGAACAAAGGGGCACCCACAGATGAAAGGTTGGAGCAATGAGCAAAGATTTCGAAGGATATGAAACAAAAAACTAGGTTTTCTGAATGGCATAGGCACACATTTAAATGATAAAAATTTTAATTAAAAAAAAAATACTCTTTTCTAAAGAAACTCAGCAAATGATCTGGGGAAAATATAGGCAGGCTCCCCCAGGGAAATTCCTCTGCAATTTCAAGGCCAATAAAGCAGCTCCTTGCCTGCTTTATTTAAAACAAAACCTGCCAATGATAAAGCTTCCAGCCCATGCCCAACTCTAGCTAAGTCTCTGTACTGCCTTTTCTTAAACTAGGGGCTTAGCTGGTGGCTCAGATGGTAGACAATCCACAGATCTGGGTTAGACCCTGGCCTGGGAAGATCCTCTGGAGAAGGCAATGGCTACCCACTACAGTATTCTTGCCTGGAGAATTCCATGGACAGAGGAGCCTGGCGGGCTACAGTCCATGGGATCGCAGTCTGACAGGACTGAGTGACTAACACTTTCTCAAATTAGGACCAGACTTGTTGAAAAGAGCCTACAAATGAAATGGCAAAAAGAGCAAACAAAAACTGATAGGAAACTATTTTGGGGGGGACAAAAAAGAATTCTTAAAACAAACAAACAAAAATCCTTCAAACCCTCTATGTTCCTCAGACAATCTGAAATGATCCTGTCTTCACCAGATAATGTGAAAAACAAAACAAGGGAGAACTTGTGGAAATTTTTAAAAATCTGCCTGTTTTGAAAAAAAAGAAAACATAGGGGAACTGAAGAGAAAGTCAAGAAAATATTTCAGAGTAGAACAAGATCGAGTCAAAACTGAGGACACAAAAGAGATAGTAACTAACTAGTACCTAGACTCATCAGTAAATTTTAGACATCAAGAACACAGGGTAATGAGCTGTAATGGAAAAGAATCTGAAGAAAAAAAAAATATGTATGTATGTTTGTGTATGTATAGATGAATCATTTTGCTGTATACCTGAAATAGAAATCAACTATTCTTCCATTAAGAAAAAGAGAAAATCTTAAATATAAACAAAGAAGCCTCAAGAAAAAGAAGTCACGTCTTCCAACATTTGAGGATTAAACTTCTGTACCGAATCAATTAATATCAATTAAACACTAGATTTCTAAAGGCCAAGAAAATTTACTTCCCATACTTTTCCCTAAGTTTCTTCGTGATCTGGTGACAAAAACAGAAGACAAGGGGGTCCAGGAAATGCAGTGTGAGTTCAGGGAGGAGTGAACCCCGGAACAGAGCCTTGAAGCAGACCAGAGCAGCCAGTGGGATGAGAAGGACAGAGGTCCTAGGAGGAAGGCCCCTAAGGAGAAAAGGGAGGCCCAAAGACATCGACTATAATACCGGAGGGCAAGGAAAGAAGGTGGGGAAAAGAACCTAAAAAAAAAAAAAAAAAAACGCTGAACACAAGGAAAAGGAAATACACAACTCCAGGGAAACCCTAAACCAAGAACTGGAGGAGACAATCTAAAGTTGGGCCTGAGAAGCGTTTTGCATCTTAAAGATTTAAATGCTGCTTATTGGCTCTCAACTTTTAGAGCCAATCTACAAAGCGCAGCAACAACAAGAAAAGCGGGGCAGCAACAAAAGAGCAAAGCAAAACTCAGAGCACACTGTACAGCTGGTCTCCTTCAGCAATACAGAAGCAGAGATGACAGAATTTAGAAAGTGAGGGGGTGAGAAAAGATACATAAGAATTAAAGGACATAAATATCTCTGTCTTTCAGTAGTCAAAATACATTGATACAGTTAATTACACAAGAAATAGGTATATTACTTAGAATTATAAAAAGTAATGCATCAATGAACTGAAAACAGTTGATTTACTATATAGGCACGGAGGCAAGGAAAAGTGAGGGTTAGATTCTAATATACTGAAGCCAGAAATCAAAACATACCAACTATAGCTGAATTAGGAAACAGCAGTATAAGCATACTATTACATGAAGAAAATGAAAGAAAGTCATAAACAGGAGCATTTGTAAGAGGTGGCCTCCAGGAGAACCAGCACGGAAAATAATGAAGCAAAAAAGTCACTTGTTATTTTAAATTGCTCTGTACTATTTATCTTCTAATCTATCAGCAAGTATTACAATTTCTTTATCCAAATTTTCCAGGGTGAGCATGTATTTCGTAATGTATTTCACTTTAGACATAAGATTTTATTCAACATACACCAAACAGAAGAATAAAAGGAATCCACGCTTAGACACATCGTAGTGAAACTGCAGAACACCAAAGACAAGGAGAAGACCAACAGCGAAGGAGCCCAGAGACGGTGGAACAATGTAAACAAGGAGGTGAGAACAAATGCCTGCTGCTAACCCAGACTCCTGCGTGCAGCACAGCCACTGCCCAAGGACGAGAGCTACACGTGCTCACAGGTAAACAGACTCTCGGGAAATTTACCACCAACAGACCTGTTCTAAAGAAACTTCCAAAGAATACACATCAAAAAAAATTTCCAAATCCTGAAAAATGATGGTCCAAAATCACTGCAGATGGTGACTGCAACCATGAAATTAACAGACGCTTACTCCTTGGAGGGAAAGTTATGACCAACCTAGAGAGCATATTGAAATGCAGAGACATTACTTTGCCAACAAAGGTCCGTCTAGTCAAGGCTATGGTTTTTCCAGTGGTCATGTATGGATGTGAGAGTTGGACTGTGAAGAAAGCTGAGCGCCTAAGAGATGATGCTTTTCAACTGTGGTGTTGGAAAAGACTCTTGAGAGTCCCTTGGACTGCAAGGAGATCCAACCAATCCATCCTAAAGGAGATAAGTCCTGGGTGTTCATTGGAAGGACTGATGCTGAGGCTGAAACTTCAATACTTTGGCCACTCATGCAAAGAGTTGACTCATTGGAAAAGACCCTGATGCTGAGAGGGATTGGGGGCAGGAGAAGAAGGGGACGACAGAAGATGAGATGGCTGGATGGTATCACCGACTCAATAGTTATGCGTTGGAGTGAACTCCAGGAGCTGGTGATGGACAGGGAGGCCTGGTGTGCTGCGATTCATGGGGTCTCGAAGAGTTGGACACAACTGAGCCACTGAACTGAACTGAAGTAACATTCAAGAGATTTGAGAGAAAAAAAAAACATAATATACGTTTGGTAAATCTGAACAAACAAAACCTGGGTTAAATAATAATGGTACCCAATTTATGCACTAAAAAAAAAGAAAGAAAAGGACCAAGATGAACCACTGGAAACACAATGTAAATTCTGAGAAGGTAAAGACTGCAGCTAAGATATACTAAAATCCATTTACTGTTTGCAGATGGGGTCAGAATATTAACTTTTAGAATACTAAACTTGTATGGTAAAATGTCAGTGGTAACCAGTAAAAGAAGAGAAACTATTGAAAAAAACACAAAATAAAGTAGAACTGGGCAATCAACAAGAACTACAATGTAATGTAATTAATAATCTTTAAAAAAGGTCAAAAAATAAAAGCAGGCAAATAAAAAAACCCAAGAAAAGGTGACAGAAACTAGTCCAACTCCATCAATAATCTTCATAAATGTGAATGGTTTAAACTCACATAAAAAGCAAGCTCAGATGGAATTTTAAAACAATAATGTAGCTTTACAATAGTTAAAAGACATACACCTAACAAGGACAAAGAAGACTAAAAACAAATGCATGGAACACAAAATGTATGAGGCAAATACTAACTAGCTACATTAAAATCAGACAAAACTGAGTTTTAGATAAAAGCTTCATGTAAAACATGGAGGGCTACAGATAAGGGTAAAAGTTTCAGTTCATCAGGAAGATGTACCTTCCTGATTCATTTCATCAGGACAATTTTAAATATACATGCACCTAGTTCAATAGCCTCAAAGTAAATGAAGCAAAATCTACCAGAAGTACAGAGAAGTTAAGACAGATCTGTCATCCTGACAAGCAATTTCAAAACCCTCTCAATCACTGATAAGCAGACCAAAAACTCAGCAAGGTCAAGACCTGAACACTACTCGCTACAGAGCTTTAATTACCGAATGCAGAAATTTCAGTTCAACAGTCAGAATCCACTTTCTTTCAAAATGTACATGGAAGATGTACAAAATGGACTATGTTAAGTCTTAAACTACTTTAAAAAAAATTACA
Source organism: Capra hircus (assembly GCF_001704415.2). Classification (NCBI taxonomy): domain Eukaryota; kingdom Metazoa; phylum Chordata; class Mammalia; order Artiodactyla; family Bovidae; genus Capra; species Capra hircus. The sequence goes on from NC_030817.1 coordinate 2,925,081, forward strand.
CAGATCACGTTATCTGACCACAATGCAATTAAGCCCATAGTATATAGTTAAAACAATTAAAAGACTAAAACCAAAACTTACATATTCTATATATTAAATGCACTTGAATGATAACAGAAACTCTGTGACGTGCAAGAAAAACGGCTTGTCAAGAGAAATTCATAGTTTAAATGCTTACATTTGCAAAATCCAGGCTAACATAAGTTAATAAACAATATAGACAGATATATTAAAAGTAAGAGCAAAAATCAATGAAAGGAAACACACACCAAAAGAGAATCAGTAAAGCAAGAACTGCTGCTGTGATAAATCTTTCAAAAGACTGGCAAAACACAGTTTGAGCGACAGATTAACCCAAGACAAAAGCAAAGTACTGTGAGGTGGCTAGCCTCCTTACAATACGGAGGCCAGAGAAATGGCGAGCACATCCACAGCTCTGGCCATGATATGTGCACAGCTAGATTTTTAAAAACCTGTCAGAGACAAAGCTGCTCAACAGTGCCTAAGCTGCCGACAGTGACTGAGCACACCAACTAACTCTGCAGTGTCCCTCTGCGCTGGTAGCAGATGACACCAGCAACAGCAGCACTAGTCTTCAGTAGGAGAGGGACTTCACACCTTTTCAGCTTCTTGGCCTTTTACTTTAAAATGAAACAATGATATAGAAAGCCTCACAAAAATGCCCAATGAGTTCTTGTAAGGCAAAACACCATTATAATCTTATTCAGGTCTAGAAAATAGAACTAAGTAAGCCACCCCACAGCATGCGAAATACTGGGCTGGATGAGTTACCACCAAGATCCCTGAGAGAACTTATCAACAACCTCAGAGATGCAGATGACACCACTCTAAATGGCAGAAAACAAAGAGGAATGAAACAGCCTCTTGATGAAGGTGAAAGAGGAGAATGAAAACCCTGGCTTAAAGCTCAGTATTTAAAAAGCTAAGATCACACCCTTTCATGGCAAACCGAAGGGAAAAAGGCAGAAGCAGTGACAGATCTCTCTGGTTCTAAAATCACTGCAGATGGTGACTTCAGCCACGAATTAAAAGACGCTTGCTTCTTGGAAAGAAAGCTACTGACAAACCAGCATATTAGAGAGCAAAGACATCATTTTGCCAACCAACGGCTATATAGTCAAAACCATGGTCTTTCCAGTAGTCATATACGGATGTGAGAGTTGGACCATAAAGAAAGCTGAGCGCCAAAGAATTGATGATTTTGAACTGTGGTGTTGGAGGAGACTCTTGAGAGTCCCTTGGACTGCAAGGAGATCCAACCAGTGCATCCCAAAGAGATCAGTCTTGGGTATTCATTGGAAGGACTAATGCTGAAGCTAAAGCTCCAATACTTTGGCCATCTGATGCGAAGAGTCAACTCATGGGAAAGACCCTGATGCTGGGAAAGATTGAAGGCAGGAGAAGAGTGAGACAGAGAATGAGATTGTTGGATCCAATAGACATGAGTCTGAGTAAACCCCGGGAGACGGTGAGGGACAGGGAGGCCTGGTGTGCTGCAGTCTATCGGGTCGTGAAGAGGCAGACACGACTTGGTGACCGAACAACAAGCCACCCCACTAGCCTCCCTCCATGTACTCCTATCCACAAGGAATCAAAGATGCTTTTTAGAGTAATATCTAGTTTGATTTTATCATACAAGTATACATACCCAGACACGACACCTTACCCTTGTCTCTTGCATTTTTTAAGTCTACTGACATATGTAATGCCCCCAAGGCTACATTCTGCCTGCTGCACACTCACGGCCTCAGCATTTCCTGCCAGCTGACTGCTGCGCCAGAGGCTTATCACTCAGGTTCACCTTCTCCAGCAAGACTAGGGTCGTCTTCTATTCTTTCATCAGGAGGCACAAAATTATGGATTTTCACTTTTAAAAGTTTTAGTAGCCATATCAGTGCCTAGATTCACTAATTCATTGTTAGTTGGGGGGGGGGGGACTACTATAATTCTATCATTTTGTTTTCACTTCTAAGCTGAAATAATTTTAAAAGATGCTCCCTTAATCTACTATATCAAAAAGGATAGCAAATACTTTCGATTTTAAGTTGTGTGGATTTCATCATCTGTTGCAACTGTTCAACTCTGTGGCTGTAGTAAGAGAGCCACAGACCATACATAAATAAACGGACATGGCTCAGTTTGATAAAATGTCACTTACAGAAACAAGTACTAACTCCTGTACAACTCTGTCACCCTGTGGTACCAACCTTAAAGGAAAGAAAGCATAAATGCTCAATTTTACTTCTCTGGTTCTCACGACAGTGAATTAGTATCTATTATTCTCCAAAAGGACCATTTAAGGGTTTACTTGGAGAAGGAAACGGCAACCCACTCCAGTATGCTTGCCTGGTGAATCCCAAGAAGAAGGGAGCCTGGCAGGCTATAGTCCATGGGGTCCAAAGAGTTGGACACAACTTAGCAACTACACCACCACCACCACCACCAAGGGTTTACTTAAAAATACCACCATGGGGGGAAAAAAAAACATCATGAAATCACATATTCAAACCTGTTTGAAAGTGAAAGTGAAGTCACTCAGTCGTGTCTGACTCTTTGCGACCCAATGGACTGTAGCCTACCAGGCACCTCCCTCCATGGGATTCTCCAGGCAAGAGTACTGGAGTGGGTTGCCATTTCCTTCTCCAGGGGATCTTCCCAACCCAGGGATCGAACCCAGTTCTCCCCATTCCAGGCTGACGCTTTAACCTCTGAACAGACTCCAATTCACCGCAAATCCTTAACTAACGCTCAAATCCCAGCTTCCACTGCTTTAAACAAATTGGCACATTTATAATTTGAATGAGGACCTACTGGCTATTCTGAGGGTTTTCCCATTTTCAGGACCATGATTTACTGGAACCACACATATGGACACGGCAAACTGCACACCCTAGGTTAAGGACTTTAAAAAAAAAAAAGGGAAGAGAAGGGACAAATACAAAATGGGAACGTAAGGTTTCATGAAACAAGTAAATGTGGGAGGCCCTGGAGCAATTTAAAGGACCCAGCTGAGGAGGAATGAAAAAATGTGCTCCAGCGTTATGGAAGTATTAAGCCACAATTAGCACGCAGCTTTGGCGGAGTTTTTCATACAAGAGGGAAAGAACTAGAGTCTTTCCTAATGGGAACAGAAGAAACGGGGTAAAAAAGCAGTGGAGAAGGGCTGCGCAGGCCCGGGGGCAGATAATGAACGAAGCTGCCGAAAGGCCAAGCTGCTGGCATCAGTCCTGGACGACGCAGAGTGGGAGGAGGAGCCAGAAATGCTCTCACAAAGGAGTTACAGGATCAGAGTCACACTTAGATAGGAGAGTCTGTGCAAGAGTTGGGGGTGTGGGGCTGAGAGAAAGAAAGCAAAAAGATTAGCTGGAAGCATGTCAGACCCAAGGGGATAAACTAGTACAACCGGGATAATGCGGCAGCTCTGACAGGTCAGAGACATGATGCTCAGAAAGGGGAGATTTAAAGACAAGACTTCAAGTTCAAGGAACAGGGGTGGGATTACCATAAGGGAAGGAAGAGCACAGGCGTCCACATAACTAGAGACTGGCAAAATACTGAAAAAGCTGGGTGACTGGATTCAGGGGAATTCACTAGACTATTCTTTCCACTTTTGAGAACACTAAAAATTTCCCCAATAATATGCTTTTTTAAATTCTGAAAAGTGTACAGACTTCCCTCATGGTCCCTTTTTCTATTCATGGGCCTACTGAGCCCTTTTCTCATAGCATAACCAAGATTTCATAAATACTCACTGGAAAATATGTGATGTCTTGCGAAAAATAGTAGAAAATGAAACACCATTTAAACTATTACCTTGACTTTTGTCTATATTATCTCCTTTTGCTTCCTCTTCTTTAATAGGAGAACTTATCCTGGGGACTCTGCCTTGTCCCTGGACCATTTCTGCTAGCAATTCTTCCTGAGAAGTTCGAGTTCTGGGAGCAACTGGAAGTGTCTGTTTCTGTGAGACTTTTACATAAAAAGCAAAAAAAAGAAGGAAATGCAAATGAAGTGATATATCAAAACTCAACAGTGAGTATCACATTAAACGTAAACACCTCCTTGGGTTTAGAATATATGAGTTGTTAGAAACAGTTCATAGATACCTCATGTTCCCTTTCAATACTCTTAGTTACCCATGCTTATATAAAAAACATCTATACACCTTAAAACTATATGCAATAAATACACTGCAGCTCATATGTGTTGTTAACCATATGCAGTCTGGGTTCTGCTTCATGGTTGTACAATAATTTCAAATTATAATCTAGATAGCGTGAATAAAAATTTCAGTGCTACGTCTCAAAAATCTTTGAGACTCTCTCCAATTACAAAAGTAGGAAATTTCAAGTTCACAGTGATGTCTAAATTTCTCACCATTCTAAATACTCAATATTGCTGACAGACCAAAAAAGAAAATGTAAACAGAGGAATTGTTATGTCAAGTTGGCCTTTACCTAATAATTCAAATGCTGTTTATGTTCAGGGTTAAATTAGGGATGAAAAGAAGTAAGGGTACAAATGACTACCAGGCTTGAAAGTTGCTAGCTTACAGTTTACTTCGTATTAAGAAAGGGTCACACAAAGAGACGCGAAAGAGAACAGAAAAGCAGAAAAATGCTAAAACAACAGTCATCAAATCCGCAGCAAAAGTAAAAATTAAAAAACGTAGAGTGCATAACCATTACAGCTTATTAGCAGAAAGTTCTGCACACTAGATACAGCACGCAGGGCACAGAGCACCAAGCCTGATGGCAATACGACGCCCGTCATTCGGTTACATTTTAGGACGAGTTTCCTGTAACATATTATAGCTCATTCTCCTCTGTTTTAAAAACGTGTTAATACTTTATAATCTTTCATAAAACCATTTAGTACTTCCACTAGGATTGGGGCAAGAACATGAGTCAATTCTCTGCCTCATATTCCATTAACAGGTTATATTGAAAGGAAAGAAACTAACTTGTTCATATGCTACACAAATCTTTCTAATTCCAACCGATTTTGGATCCTGCTCCCTTTCATACAACATAAATTTATATCTAATGTTGGCTATAATGCTATGAACATGAAAATCTCTTATTTACCAAAATTCCTTTTAAGATTTCTATTATATATTTTACCCTTATTAGAAAAAGGGAATAAAAGGCATTACAGTTGCTCAAAGAACCAAGTTCTACTGACGGCTGAGAAAGTTTCTCACAGTGGTCACATCCCCTTTTAATCATTCTCGCCTTGGCCCTAACATTTACCAGGCATCTTTATCACCACTTGTGGAGCAATCATCTACAGCTTACTTGGGAATTATAAACATTCAAATTACCTGTAGAATAGTTAGTTGTTTTTGTTACAGATTCTTGAGCTTCAGATATAGCCTTTAAAATTAGATTCTTGTTAGCTTGTTTAGAAGGTGGAAGTGAAGGTCTGAAAAAGAAAGGCATTTTAACTGAACTACAGATTGGAATTCTTTACATGCTAGCCATCCATGGTATCTTTACTACAGCCTTCTCTCGTCTGAAACAGACTAGCTGTAGTCTTTAGGAAATACCAACTGGATTGGAACCTTATAACTTTTCAAACAACAAATTTGGATTAGCTTTCCTCCCGCCCATGTCACAGGCTTTAATGGAAAAGATTATCAGTGGAAAAGTCATGTGTGTGTGCTGGTCACTCAGCCATGTCCGACCCTGCAACCCCAGGCTCCTCCGTCCACGGGATGCTCCAGGCAAGAACACTGGAGTGGGTCGCCATGCCCTTCTCCAGGGGATCTTCCCGACCCAGGGATGGAAAAGTCTTACATGGGATTAAATCTGTATTTTCATGATATCCTCTTCAAGAAACCCAGAAGACTCTGTCAGGCAATGAAAGGTTAGTTTACAGACGTGCCCAGGTACCTCCGCTCAGGCTTCGCAGGCACTGACACACTGCTGGAGATGCTTCCTGTGCGGGACCCACAGTCGTCGTCTTCCTCCTCCTCTTCTCCATCGTGACTGAACTTTTTCACTTTAACAACTGAACTTACCACAGGCAACTTTCTCTTCCGAAAGTTTTCTTCCTGCAATCATATAAATTCCCACTTATCTAGTCTCAGAAGACAAAAGTTCTGCTACCGAGTACTTAATAAAGAAACAGCCAAGCAATATTAAGGATTAAGTTCATGGGCTATTTCCCTGCTTTCTTATAGAAATAAAAGTAATATCTCTAATAATCAATCTTAAGCTAAAGCAAAAAGTGCTTTACTGCCCTTCATAAATGGCAGCATACAGTACTGCTGAGGAAGCCAGTAAAGTGGGAGTTCCTCAATTGCTTACTATAGCCATGAAGGATCTAAAATTGACCTAAAATCCTCCCAAAATTATACCGTAAGGTTAAAGCTATCTCGAATGTTAGCATCCTAGGAAAATAAACAAGATGCAAGATATCTGTAGAAGCCAGTTGTGGAGAGGAAAATGCAACTGGTGTACTATGCTGAGCAGCTCAGAGATCAGTTTAGAACAAACTTCCAATATATGATGTTATTTCATATACAACTTACTATTAAGAACTGACCATTTTCAGCACAACAGTTCAGAATTCAAAAGTATATACAAACCTCAATACTCATCTTTTCTGCGTTGCTTCTGAAGAAGGGACTGTAAGTCTCTTCTAAGCTGTTAAGCACTTCTGGCTCACACAAGCGCCCTGTCTCACACACCCGGCTGCTCTGAACATCTAGCTGCTTGGCAGCATGAGCACTGTTTCGCTGCTGCTGAAACTGCAGCCTGTTTAGATGAGCACCACCGTCTGTGTTTCGAGTTGCAGGTGGTCGATAGATTTCAATAGAAGGGCGAGAAGAACCGTAGGTAAGTGTCACTGTAGTTTTTTTCTGAGATAAGGGATTCTCCTGCACAAAATTAAGGTCTTCATCAATGAGATCATCTGGTTCTGGCTTAATATCAATCACATCTTCAGAGGGTGCTAGCTCCCTCAAAGGTTTCACTGTGGACATTAGTCGGGTTGCAGCTCCATCATCGTAAGTCTGTCTGTTAAAAAATGAAAACAAAACCAAAAAGGGTGTGTTACTAGTTTAAAGCAGCATCTTCCACTATTCAAAGACTAGTCAGATACATCTCAATGAAAAAGTATAGAAAAGAACTTTATGTATTCTATTAGTGGATTCATGTCAATGTATGGCAAAACCAATACAGTACTGTAAAGTAAAAAAATGAAATTAAAAAAAAAAGAACTTTATGTATTCTATTAAAAACTACTATTAAATTGCATTCTTTTTTAACTTTGATTGACTACGTTTTATGTAAAATATAATCATTCTTTGGTCTTACCCTTATTTTCTTCCAAAAAACTGCTCCCAACCACTTGTTTTCAAAAATATCTGAAAACAGCAACTTAAAAGACATATTAACTAATGTAAATAAAATGTCACACACACCCATCTGCCCATAGGTCTACACAACACTCTTACCTGACATTAGTGGCTTTCTGCTCCTGAGAACTTGTAGAAACTCTGGACTCCCTTTTTTCAGGTCTAGTACTAGAAACTGCAAGAGGCGGCACTGCAGCTTCGTGCCTTCTCTCATCTCCTCGACTGAAACTGCTCTTGTTTGAAGGTACGGTACCATCAAAGAGGTTGGTATCAGAAGACTTCAGACTAGAGGGGTCTAAAAAGAAAAATACATGGTCCCTTTAAGCTATAGTGATTACTTAAAGGCAATAAATATGTGTGTTTGACAACATATTTAATGGCTGAATATTATTCCATAGTGATATAAATTTACCCATTTATTATTACTGCACTTTTAAGTAATTTTCAGCACTGAAACATCCATGAAGCTAAATCATTGTGCACATCTATAATTATTTCCTTAGGATAAACTGCCAAGTTTCCCTTTCTTTACTTAAACTGTCTTCAAATTATATTAAATTTATTGCTCTTAATTCATAAAAACGTGTGCTTCCTTAAAAAGTTCAAATAAACTACTTTTTTCAAATTCATGGGTTTTTTCCCCAAAGCAGTATAAATAACTTTTGAAAAACAATCACATTATAGCAAATTCCAGAAAAACCCAAACATGATTTTTATAAACCTTACCGGTTGTTACAGAACGAAGTTTATCTAATACACCGTGAAGCCTAAAAGAAAAAAACAAACCCAAAATGTTAAAGCTTCCTTTTATCACGAAAGACTGGATTTCAACTGCCACTCTAAATCTGACATTACAGGTCAATTCTTCAGTTAAATACTGATAAATGGTATTAAAAGAAAATTTTACATTAAAAAAAAAAGCCTTTATATAAACACTGTAGGATAATAAAAAAAATCTTATTTTTTTCATCACTATTTTTGTCATCTGCTGCTGCTACTGCTAAGCTGCCTCAGTCATGTCCGACTCTGTGCGACCCCAGAGACAGCAGCCCACCAGGCTCCCCCGTCCCTGGGATTCTCCAGGCAATAACACTGGAGTGGGTTGCCATTTCCTTCTCCAATTTTTGTCATCTAGTCTCTGCAAAAAGACCACACAGTCTTGGTCCACAGGAATAGTATTTTGTTTCAAAAGGACGAAAGATTCAAGGTAGTTTATGACAAAATAAGACAAAATACCATAAATATGTAATAGAACATTGCTAAAATTGTTGAAAGCAGTTTATTTTTTATCTACTTAGATGGTGTCTAGAAGAACCTAATTCTGTGGAGGTGAAAAACTTAAATTCAAAATTACTACATCATCCTTTTACTGTATTATTTTAGAAACTAATGCTGTAAACAAACCACCATCTCACTTATAATCTATTTTAGTAGTTAGGTACAAGGCAAATTTGCCTAACAATCCTTCTAGGAGGCCGTGCCTTCTGAAAATATTGTAACGATGTTTCACCCAGATCCCAGTCAAATGCCACTGTCCCCTAAGACACAGTTATTGCAGGGCTCCAAAGAATAAGAATAGTCTGTTTGTGGCTGGTGTTGATGGACGCTTAAGAAAGCGAAGTGTCAAAATAGAGACACCATTACTTTTATCAGAACATGTTAAAGAATTAAATTTATGGTTAAATTAAAGAGTTGAACTGATTTTAAATTCAAATTTAGTTCACAGTTTATGTAAGAAATTTGTCTTACTCCCTCAAGTTATCTGAGAAAGGATCTACTAGGTCAATCTCCCGTATTAGCGGGACTCAAAGTGATCCAAATGTTGAACCGAAAGTCCAGTCATAAAAAACTTGCATGAAACAAAACAAGGGCCTGACCTGCTGAAGGCTTTAATCAAAAAAAAAGCAATGCTCATGATGACGTTAATTTCCCCAGTCAAAAGCACCACAACCTCCCTTAGGCTTTTGGTAAACTCTGAGGACAAACTGTGGTAAGTGGGTTAAGTCACCCACACTGCAGGAGTGCATGGACCAAAACGTTCCTTGAATGTACACTGCACTCAGTGTTCTTCAAAAATGTGTAATATAAACCCAGAGAATTCTGTGTGGAATTTCAAGAAAGCTTCATGATAGCTTTAAAGGATACAGCTGCCTGCTGGGGCAGAAACACCTTTAAGAGGAGCTCTGGCTTAATGGCGAGTCAATCAGTTTCACGCCCCTCCTCATTGCCTCTCTCATCTCCCAGTCTCTTGCTATTCCAATTAAGCCACCCAACTGTGCTCAGGCAACTTTGCTCCATCGCCACTCACTCCTGCTGAACGGGTGGTTCCCAGTTTACCTGAGTCCTTCCTGCTCTGCTCTCAGCCACATCGCTACCCTCCCCAGCTCTCGCTCTCCCTCAAGCCTGACACAAGAACCTGGTCTCCCTTCTTAAGCTGCCCTCATGCTTTCAGTCAGTGTGCTCAACCAAAGGAATGTGCAGTTTGAAAAAGAACACTGAAACATTATAGTCTCCATTTACATTTGAACACAAAGCCTATTTCAAAACTTCAAACTTAAAAAAAAATGATTTGCAACTTTGTAAAAAAACTTTGCCCCCTAGATTATTAGCTCACTGGAGAAAGCAATTTAGGAAGTCAACCGAGTCCAAAAAACAACTATAAGTGGTATTGGTGGAGGAAAAGGAATGATAAAACGCTGAAGTTTAAAAAGAAACAGTAACTACAGTCAACACATACTGAGGACTTGCTATGGGCCAGGCACAGCTGTAAGCACATGCATTAGCTCATTTAATTTTCACAACCACCCCATAAAGGTGATTTACTATTCCCATTTCGTGGATAGAAAAACCAAGGAAACAGGCAGATTCAACCTTGGCAGTCTGGCTCCAGAGGCTGTGCTCTCAACGCTCACAACCTACCTCACAAGGCTTAATCTGACTTTCCTGTCAAGAACCACGTTGCAGACAGAATACCTGCTCTTGGCTCAAGCCAAAGTTTGTTCTGAGGGGTAAATATTCAGAAACATACCATACGGTGAATCGAATTGTGTTGTTCCCTAGAAACAGGGACAGGTCCTCTGTCATTTGGTCCTGACTTTTCTTGTTGGCCACCATCACCATAATGTAATCAGGAAGTTCTTCATCTATTTAAAAGGAAAAGTATATAAAGACTTTTTATGCTTTCCTTAGTATTTTCTTCTACTTGAAGTTGACGTCCTTGAAGATATAGACGCAGCTCTAAGAATACCTCAGCTCTACTGGAATTACGATAGTTTAAATGTATAGCTTTCTCTTTATTCCACACGTATTTATTTGAATTACTAGAAGAACAGAATTAAGAATAACTAATGAACACTTATACAACTAGACATTCTGAATCACAGTATCAAGCTTGAGAGAGCATTCGCTTCTTTTCATCTTTTTAGTAATGCTCATTAATTTCAGAAACGCTTCCAGAAAGCATAGTGGACATTTCTCAAGAACAACACTGAGTTCTGTTTAGTTCTATATTTCAAAATGACACTCATTTTTCAAGGAACACCTTTATCCTTGGTAAAGGCATATTTCAGTTAGGGTAACAAACTGGCAGAAACATCAAGTAAACTAACATGATCCCAAAATTCTACACCATTTAAAAAATTATATCTTAAAAAGATTAAATAATTTCTACTCAACTCATTGTTTCATTCTTACATCCTCCTAAGAGACCAAAAACAAAACAAACCACCACAGTAAAAACAAAGCAAAAGCCATTTATTAGGAACTCTGATCCCTACCAAAACCAATTATTTTAGATTCTTTAACACCTTAAGTATTCATAACATTTCTATGTAGGCAGGAAGGTTCATTTCAGAAGTACTATCAGACATTTGTTTCAAGAATATCAAAAAATCTAGTTCAAGAAAAGCACAAATATAATGTGAAAATCGATCTACAAATGGAAATAGGAATCAGAATACTTGCTGCCAGCATGCAAGTCAACCTGAGGATAAAAGCCAGAACAAGCAGCCATTCATTACTTTCTTTGTAAAGTACCGAAAGGCTCGACTGCTTTCTGGCAACTTTAGTCAAGAAGCCTCCTCCCTTATTTACGCAGTGTCCCTACCACAGGCCGCCATTGGTAACCCAAAAAAGGAAAACAAGCTGGAGTGCTGTGGCAGTCTTGACACTTTTCCTCCCTCATAAAGTCACTAATGAAAACAAATAGGCTGTTTTCTGACACTACAGTTTGCATTTAACAAAATTTTATATAAATGAGATGAGTGATTGCTCTGGCACATGGTGGGACATGGAAAGATGAGAGGGAGGGATACAAAGGAGCTCCAAGAAAATCCAAAAGGAAACTCTGGGAGTGATGGATATGTTTATTAGTTTGATTATGATGTATTCGTATCAAGACACAGCAAACTACACTTTAAATGGCTGGTTATGGTATACAGTTATATTTTAACAAAAATGTTAGAAATTCATAATACTGTTCTCTTAGATTCAAAATAAGAAATAAGATAATGAAAAGTAAATGTGTTCATGATACATTCCTACAAAATTCTAATAGGATTTGCAACATCATCTGAAATTTATGTAATGAAAAACTGCAAAATGCTGAAGGTTTCTGCAAGGTTATACGTCTAAAATGTAAATTGAAAGTTGCTCTGAGTTATAACTGCCACCTCCCTGAAGCATTCCATTTTGGACAAACACATGAATGAAACCTTATCAACTCTTAACAAAAAGTTGTTCACTTTTGTTCACTTTTGTATCCCACTCAATGGTTTGAAAACAGATACTCAAATATTTACTAAAGGATCATTTCCATAACCTTAAAGGTTTTAGGATTCTAACACAAAGAAAGGGATTAGAAAGTTACTCTTTTCAGGAAAATTATGTATATACATACAAATAATTAAGTAGCTAATTGTAAATGAATAACATATCAGTTCAGTTCAGTCGCTCAGTTGTGTCCGACTCTTTTCGACCCATGAACTGCAGCACACCAGGCCTCCCTGTCCATCACCAACTCCTGGAGTTTACCCAAACCCATGTTCATTGAGTCGGTGATGCCATCCGACCATCTCAGCCTCTGTCATCCCCTTTCCTCCTGCTCTCAATCTTTCCCACGTCAGGGTCTTTTTATTTAAAATTTTTATTTACATATCTTTTTATTTAAAATATCTAATGATGATCCCTGCTCACCCACTTAATCAACATTTATGAAAAAAATTAGGCACTCTGCTAGGCCACTGGGACACAACCAATATGATGTCTCTGCCCTCAGGAAACATCCAGTTAAGAAGCAGAGGCAAACAAGCTGAGAAGCTGTGCTGACCTGTTAACAGCTGGCACAGATCAGTTCTACAGAAGCACATAGCAGTGACTCCTGTTCTTCTGTTAGCTCATCAAGTTTCTATTATAAGTAATAACAGAAACATCAAGGACCAGGAAGACTTGAGTTCTTAGGTCTTGTATCTGCTGCTGACCAAGCTTATTTAGCTCTCCCAAGATATTTCATTCCATTATTTATAAAAAGAAGTAAATTACTTGCCATCCACACTTCAGCATTGTGTTCAGGTAACAGAAATGTATGAAAATACTTTCAAAACTATAAAATATATGGTCTCTCTACTACATTTCACATTGGACTATGGCAAGTTTGTAATCAGCTTTTTAAGAGGCTTAAAATTCTTGTTGAGATTTTTTATAAATGATCCGAATCGTCACTATGATTGAATGTCAACCCAATTAACATGTCTTTATGCTTTCATGTGCTACAATTAAGAAGGTTCTCACTGCAGGTTTTCTGTGGGTTTCTTTTTGACTTAAATCAAGCTCCTGGCACAAAGCTGGCATCCATTAAATGTTGAATTAATAAAAGAATAAATCAATGCTGGTTCAGCTTCATCTTTAACCTCTAGGTCTCAATTTTCTTATCTGTTAAATTCTAATAACAATCTTGACAACAAATAATTAGTATGTGGCCAACCATCTGGTCTCAGGGCCCCCTTTATACCACTGAAAATTATTGATGATCCCTAACAGTTTTTGTTCATGTGCGTGTATCTACTGATATTTACCATACTAGAAACTAAAACTGAGAATTTTATCAATTCATTTAAAATAACATACCTACCCCATTAACAATAAAACCATTTATATGAATAGTATATTTATCAGTAACTAAATTTTCCAAAAGAAAATGCAAAAAATACATTTTTATAAATTTCTTAAACATCTGGTTTAATTCTAATCTCTACTTTTGCATTTAATCTGTTGTATGTTCTACATGAAGAATGTGAAGAAAATCTGATCTCATAAGATATGCAATTGAAAAATGAATATCTTAGTAGCCTTTTCAGAAAATGTGGATATTTTTCTGTGACACTACACCAAGTCAACAAGCAGTAGTTTTTTCAAGGTTAGCAGCAATATAAAAACAAAACTTTATCACTGACTTTTTGTACTTTGTTACATGAAAATCCATTGATCCATTCTGTACTTTGAATTTTTTTATCCCTGTGCAATTTTAAAACATCTTGCATTGGTCATTTGAAAACATAATGGTCTGTGAGCTATACAAACCACTGCTGTGGTGGATACCTTTCATTATTCAGCATAAAAGAATCACTTGCTGATATTATCACACTGTCAAATTTACAGAGGAAGACACAAATTTTCTGAAATTCTGATTTTCATCTGAAAGCTCAACCCTTGTCACCGGCAACAAAGTCTATTAATTCTTTATCTTTGCTCACTTTCAAGAAAATGTCTGCCAAATACCCCAATGTATGGAACTAGCATGTCAGTCCTTCTTGGAAGTTAAAAATGATGTTCTAAAGGATAAAGTGGGGGGGAGGAGATAGATAAATTTTAAGTATGTGATTAACACAAACCAACTACAATATATAAAATAAATAAGCAACAAGGATTTGCTGTAGAGCCCAGGGAACTATGAAGTTTTTTAACAGTGTGCAATGGAAAATAATCTGAAAAAAGTACATAATTGAATCACTGTGCTATATGCTTAAAGTTAACACAATCACAATGCTGTACATCAACTGAACTTAAAAGAAAAAAAAAAATCCATGAAAAAAAATGGCTAGTTCAGTTCTCAACCCAATCATACAAATTTGTTTCAAGACAATCCAAAAAAAAAAAAAAAAGACAATCCATCATGCTTCTGTATGGCAGAAACACTTTTGAGTACTCCCTATTTCCTAACACTGCATATTAAAAAGACGTAATCAAAGAGAAGGTTTAAAAGAATATTTTACTTGATCACTTATCTTCTTAAGTGAAACAAGCCTTTTTTTTTCTTTGCAATTGCAAGTGGAAGGGTGGTGAAGAATATGATGATTTCTTGTGAAGTTTAGTGTAAGATGCTGATTCGGGCTAAGGTACCTGTAATTTCACTCACCGCTTTTACACAATCCAAATGCCAGCACAGTGAAAACGGCCAATACCTTCCTTGTCAGTACTAATATGAAAATAATTTTGACTTCAGAGACTCTTGGGGTCTCCCACACCTCGACAATCACTATCATGAGTGTAAGCTATTATTTTATAGGAGGCACCGGCTTTGGAGCCAAACAGACCCAGGTCTCAATGTATAAAACCCTGCTCAAATCAAGCACTCAAAGCCTCAGTTTCCTTGCTTGTGTAATTCAGGATGTTACCACTTACCTTTCACCGTTCTCCTGGGGATTACGGTGACCTAATGCATATAAAACAATTTTAAGCACAGTGCCTGGCCCAGAGTCAACACTCAAATTACAAAACGTTAAAAAAAAAAAATGAAAAAAGCTTACTGTGGGGAGCTAAAAAAAAACCGACAGGAAAAAATATAAAGAGACCCAAAAGTTAACCTCAACGAACCATGACAGAGGCAAATGCCGAAAAGCATTCACATGCAAAATAGTAACCCAGGAAAATAAAAATCAAATAAACATGAAGGAAAACATGACAGAGCCTCAACAGAAGATAAACAATTTCAAAAAACGCCGTGTTAGAAAGGGATTTGGGGGACGGCACAAAAAAACAGACACAAAACACGCTGCCCGGAGAGCCTTCAATGACGAGACTTAGGTAAGCAAAAGCAACCAGGGGGGATGAGATTTGAAGGTAAAAAGGGCGTCTGTCCAAAATCAAAGGTCTGACAGGAAAAATGCGGTCACTCGAAATTAAACTCGCCGAACGCGCCACAGTCTGTTAGGCTATAAACAACTTACCGACGTACGCTCCTAATTCTTGCAATTTCCCCTTAATGGCACTCTGAGGGCGAAAAGACAGAAGAGCGTGTGAGAGACCGGCGGCCCCGGGGACGCAGCCCGGCCGCGGCTCGCAGGCGCCCGGCCGCCCCGCGCAGGCCCCCCGCCCCGGCTGCGGCCGCGCCCCCGGGCCCCCCGCCGCTCCCTCCTCTCGGCGGCCGCGCTCCCCGAGGCCGCGGCTGCGCCCAGGCCCGCGGCGGCCCGGCAGGAGCGCTCCAGCGACGAGCAGGCCGCGGCGCCCGCGCCGGGCCCACCGCCCCCGTTACTCCTGACGACCGCGAAGCGCCGGCCCGCCGCCGCCCGGCCTCCCGCCTCGGCCCCTCCCGCGCCGACGCGGGTCTCACCCGGATCTTACGGCTGATCTCCGTGCCGATCTCCATGGCTCCGCGGCGGGAAGCAGCGGGCACTGCGCGGCGTCCCGCGGACCAGGGGCCCGGCGCCGGCTTCCTCGCCCGCAGCCAGACCGCCACCGCCGCTCCCGGCCGCGCGCCCTGCGTGACCCGCCCCCACAGGCTCGAGCCCCGCCGCGCGCGCCTGCGCCTGCGCCTGCGCCTGCGCACGGGGGGCCCGCGGGGCGTGCGCCCTGGCGCCCTCTGCTGGGGCGCGGAGAGCGGCGGCCCGCCCTTTCCCCCGCCTCAGCAGGCACGTGGGTGACTTTCCGACCTTCCCTCTCCTCGCCCACATTCCCTGTTGGAATTTAAGTACGTTTAGCATATTCAATTCTGAAAGAGATGGAAATACCAGACCACCTAATCTTCCTCTTGAGAAATCTGTATGCAGGTCAGGAAGCAACAGTTAGAACTGGACATGGAACAACAGACTGCTTCCACATAGGAAAAGGAGTACCTCAAGGCTGTATATTGTCACCCTGCTTATTTAACTTCTATGCAGAGTACATCATGAGAAACGCTGGACTGGAAGAAACACAAGCTGGAATCAAGATTGCCGGGAGAAATATCAATCACCTCAGATATGTAGATGACACCACCCTTATGGCAGAAAGTGAAGAGGAGCTAAAAAAACCTCTCAATGAAAGTGAAAGAGGAGAGCGAAATAGTTGGCTTAAAGCTTAACATTCAGAAAACGAAGATCATGGCATCCGGCCCCATCACTTCAGGGGAAATAGATGGGGAAACAGTGGAAACAGTGTCAGACTTTATTTTTGGGGGCTCCAAAATCACTGCAGATGGTGACTGCAGCCATGAAATTAAAAGACGCTTACTTTTTGGAAGAAAAGTTATGACCAACCTAGATAGCATATTAAAAAGCAGAGACATTACTTTGCCGACTAAGGTCTGTCTAGTCAAGGCTGTGGTTTTTCCTGTGGTCATGTATGGATGTGAGAGTTGGACTGTGAAGCAGGCTGAGCGCTGAAGAATTGATGCTTTTGAACTGTGGTGTTGGAGAAGACTCTTGAGAGTCCCTTGGACTGCAAGGAGATCCAACCAGTCCATTCTAAAGGAGATCAGTCCTGGGTGTTCTTTGGAAGGAATGATGCTGAAGCTGAATCTCCAGTACTTTGGCCACCTCATGTGAAGAGTTGACTCATTGGAAAAGACTCTGATACTGGGAGAGCTTGGGGGCAGGAGGAGAAGGGGATGACAGAGGATGAGATGGCTGGATGGCATCACCGACTCGATGGACATGAGTCTGAGTGAACTCCGGGAGTTGGTGATGGACAGGGAGGCCTGGTGTGCTGTGATTCATGGGGTCGCAAAGAGTCGGACATGACTGAGCGACTGAAGTGAACTGAACCGAAGCGTGCCAGGGAAGGATCCCTGGTTTTGGTGTGAGATCTGAATTTGAATCCAACCTTCACTTGGGGTTTAGAGTGATACTCATCTGGATACTCAGTCTCGAGGCAATTTTCCTACCTGTGATATAGAGGCTGCCTCCCATCGGTTGCATTATAATCACACTAGGAGGGAAAAATGGAATACCCAGTGCCTCACAGCCAATTCATCACAGTTGTTTCTTTGATGCCACAACTACCCTGGTTCTCCTGTGTCTGGTTCTGCCTCTCTGTTCCCATATCCCTCCGTGGCCTTTTCCCCAAATTAAATCTTAATCTTGCTGCTCTGCTCTGAAATCCCTTTCTTTGGAGAAATCTTTAATTTTCAGGACTTCTACTCTCAGCTTTGTAATGATCATAGTTGAATATTCCATCAGCCTTGTTGTTCACTTGCTCAGTCGAGACTGACTCCTTGAGACCCCATGGACTGCGGCATGCCAGGCTTCTCTGTGCTTTACTAGCTCCTGGAGTTTACTCAAACTCATGTCCATTGACTCAGTGATCTCATCCAATCATCTCATCTGTTGCCTCCTTCTCTTCTTGCCCTCAATCTTTCCCAGCAAGAGGGTCTTTTCCAATGACTCAGCTCTTTGCATCCCGTGGCGAAAGTATTGGAGCTTCAGCTTCAGCATCAGTCCTTCCAATGAATATTCAGGATTAAGTTCCTTTGAGATTGACTGGTTTGATCTCCTTGCAGTCCAACGGAGTCTCAAGGGAGGCTTCTCCAGCAACACAGTTCGAAAACATGAATTCTTCAGCACTCAGCCTTCTCTATGGTCCGACTCTCATATCCATCAGCCTCGAGTTCTCACCTAAACCCTAGTCCCAAATTCCAGATAAATACAAGTATTTGTGTTTGCTCCAAAGCCAGCACATCAAAACTGGAATCTTCCTCATCTTCCCCTTCCTCCACTCAGATTGGTTTCTGCTCCTGACATTACTGTTTCTATTAATAGCAGTTTAATTTTCCCTGTCCTTGATCATAAAACCTTAGAATCAGATTAAGCATAGAAAGCAGTCTCCCTCCTGCCCACATGCTCTTATCTGGAGGTTCGAGTAAGGAAGAAGCCCCTTTCAAGCTTGATTAGATTGTAAGCAGAATTACTGAAGCTTAATGAGTGAGGGTCTCAGCTTTTTCCCGGCTGTCAGGTCACAGATGTTCCCACACTTCCTTACCATGGCCTTCTCCAACATCGCTGCTCACTAAATCAAGCTCGGAGAGAGAGACTCCAAGCTCAGGGAAGGCTCAGTCCTTCTTTTAAGGGCTTTTATTTTATTAAATCAGGGTTTCCCAGGTGGCTCAGTGGTAAACAATTTGCCCGCCAGTGGAGGAGAGAACGAGAGACATGAGTTGAATCCCTGTGTCAGGAAGACCCCCTGGAGGAGGGCGTGGCAGACACTCAAGGATTCTTGCCTGAAAAATCCCATGGACAGAGGAGCCTGGTGGGCTACAGTCCATGGAGTTGCAAAGAGTCAGTCAGTCAGATCACACACACAGTATTCAATATCCAAGGGCCTGACACCCAAATTGTGATTTGGAGTCTTAATTCTATTTGCAAAATTCATCATCCAGAGGACTTCCCTGGTGTCACAATGGTTAAGAATCCTTTCAAAACAGGGCATGCAGACTCTATTTCTGGTCGGGGAACTAAGATCTCACTTACCATGGAGCAACTAGAGAAGCTGAAAGGAAGACCAAGCACTTTCAAAAAAGAAAGAAAGAAAGAAAATCCTTCATCTGTTCCTATTCATTCAGTTCAGTAGAGTTCAGTCGCTCGGTCGTGTCCGACTCTTTGCGACCCCATGAATCGCAGCACGCCAGGCCTCCCTGTCCATCATCAACTCCCAGAGTTCACCCAAACTCATGTCCATCAAGTCGGTGATGCCATACAGCCATCTCATCCTCTGTCATCCTCTTCTCCTCCTGCCCCCAATCCCTCCCAGCATCAGAGTCTTTTCCAATGAGTCAGCTCTTCGCATGAGGTGGCCAAAGTATTGGAGTTTCAGCTTCAGCATCACTCCTTCCAAAGAACACCCAGGACTGATCTCCTTCAGAATGGACTGGTTGGATCTCCTTGCAGTCCAAGGGACTCTCAAGAGTCTTCTCCAACACCACAGTTCAAAACGATCAATTCTTCGGCACTCAGCTTTCTTCACAGTCCAACTCTCACATCCATACATAACCACTGGAGAAACCATAGCCTTGACTAGACGGACCTTTGTTGGCAAGTAATGTCTCTGCTTTTGAATATGCTATCTAGGTTGGTCATAACTTTCCTTCCAAGGAGTAAGCGTCTTTTAATTTCATGGCTGCAATCACCATCTGCAGTCATTTTAGAGCCCCCCAAAATAAAGTCTGACACTGTTTCCACTGTTTCCCCATCTATTTCCCATGAAGTGATGGGACCAGATGCCATGATCTTCGTTTTCTGAATGTTGAGCTTTAAGCCAACTTTTTCACTCTCCTCTTTGCTTTTTCACTCTCTTCTTTCACTTTCATCCAGAGGCTTTTTAGTTCCTCTTCACTTTCTGCCATAAGGGTGGTGTCATCTGCATATCTGAGGTTATTGACATTTCTCCCGGCAATCTTGATTCCAGCTTGTGCTTCTTCCAGCCCAGTGTTTCTCATGATGTACTCTGCATAGAAGTTAAATAAGCAGGGTGACAATATACAGCCTTGACATACTCCTTTTCCTATGTGGAAGCAGTCTGTTGTTCCATGTCCAGTTCTAACTGTTGCTTCCTGACCTGCATATAGGTTTCTCAAGAGGCAGGTCAGGTGGTCTGGTATTTCCATCTCTTTCAGAATTATCCACAATTTATTGTGATCCACACAGTCAAAAGCTTTAGCATAGTCAATAAAGCAGAAGTAGATGTTTCTCTGGAACTCTTTTGCTTTTTCCATGATCCAGCGAATGTTGGCAATTTGATCTCTGATTCCTATGCCTTTTCTAAAACCAGCTTGAACATCAGGAAGTTCACGGTTCACGTATTGCTGAAGCCCGGCTTGGAGAATTTTGAGCATTACTTTACTAGCATGTGAAATGAGTGCAATTGTGTGGTAGTTTGAGCATTCTTTGGCATTGCCTTTCTTTGGCATTGGAATGAAAACTGACCTTTTCCAGTCCTGTGGCCACTGCTGAGTTTTCCAAATTTGCTGGCATATTGAGTGCAGCACTTTTAGAGCATCATCTTCCAGGATGTGAAATAGCTCAACTGGAATTCCATCACCTCCACTAGCTTTGTTCGTAGTGATACTTTCTAAGGCCCACTTGACTTCACATTCCAGGATGTCTGGCTCTAGGTGAGTGATCACAGCATTGTGATTATCTGGGTCATGAAACTCTTTTTTGTACAGTTCTTCTGTGTATTCTTGCCACCTCTTCTTAATATCTTGTGCTTCTGTTAGGTCCATACCATTTCTGTCCTTTATCGAGCCCATCTTTGCATGAAATGTTCCCTTGGTATCTGTAACTTTCTTGAACAGATCACTAGTCTTCCCCATTCTGTTGTTTTCCTCTATTTCTTTACATTGATCACTGAGGAAGGCTTTCTTATTTCTCCTTGGTATTCTTTGGAACTCTGCATTCAGATGCTTATATCTTTCCTTTTCTCCTTTGCTTTTCGCTTCGCTTCTTTTCACAGCTATTTGTAAGGCCTCCCCAGACAGCCATTTTGCTTTTTTGCATTTCTTTTCCATGGGGATGGTCTTGATCCCTGTCTCCTGTACAATGTCGCAAACTTCTGTCCATAGTTTATCAGGCACTCTATCTAGCAGATCTAGGCCCTTAAATCTATTTCTCTCTTCCACTGTATAATCATAAGGGATTTGATTTAGGTCACACCTGAATGGTCTAGTGGTTTTCCCTGCTTTCTTCAATTTAAGTCTGAATTTGGCAATAAGGAAGTTCATGATCTGAGCCACAGTCAGCTCCCAGTCTTGTTTTTGTTGACTGTATAGAGCTTCTCCATCTTTAGCTGCAAAGAATATAATCAATCTGATTTCAGTGTTAACCATCTGGTGATGTCCATGTGTAGAGTCTTCTCTTGTGCTGTTAGAAGAGGGTATTTGCTATGACCAGTGTGTTCTCTCTCTCTCTCTCTCTCTACTAGCCTTTGCCCTGCTTCATTCTGTATTCCAAAGCCAAATTTCCCTGTTACCCTAGGTGTTTCTTGACTTCCTACTTTTGCATTCCAGTCCCCTATAATGAAAAGGACATCTTTTTTTGAGTATTAGTTCTAAAAGGTCTTATAGGTCTTCATAGAACCGTTCGACTTCAGCTTCTTCAGCATTACTGTCAGGGCATAGACTTAGATTACTGTGATATTGAATGGTTTGCCTTGGAAATGAACAGAGATCATTCTGTCATTTTTGAGACTGCCACCAAGTACTGCATTTTGGACTCTTTTGTTGACCATGATGGCTACTCCTATTTATTAGCTGCAGGCAAGTCACAGGTGCTGTCTTACCCTCAAGAGTGTAAACAGCAGGGGCAGGAATCTTGAGGCCACCTAAGGTCTGTTTACCACATGGTCCTTCACCTCACAGAATCCTTTTCTTCTTCTGAATTACTATAACATAGGTGGGAACTGCTAATATGACACAAGATCTTTTCTGTGATGTCCATTTGTGGGTATATGTGTGTACATAAGAGCATTTGTCCTCTCTAACAAAAGTATAAACTCCTGGTAGATCTGTACTTCTCCCAAATTTCTTTCAGGATGCTGGACATATAGGAAGCACTTACAAAGTGTTTGTAGGATAAAATAATGACCTGAATTACAAAAGCATTCTTCATGGGTAAATCCAATGATCATGCACTCATTCAAAATGCGTGAGAGGCACAGAGCGGAGTGTCTAAGAACAGGAATGCTGGAGCCAGACCGTCTGGGCTTGAATCCCAGGTCTGTTACTCCCTCTGAGGCCTTAGGCAAGTTGCTTATCCCCTCTCTGCCTTAGTTTCCTCATCTGTGACCTAAACGTGATACCAGTTTCTTTTTCACAGAGTCATTATCAGAATGAAGTTAATAATAGTGAAGTATTTTGAACTGTGCCTGGTTCATTGGCAGTACTATGGTTGTTGATTAAAAATTAAGCACCTCCCCTGAGTCAGATGCTGTGCTAAGCAGCAGAGCACAAAGATGAGCGAGCCCGAATCCCTGCACCCGAGACACACACAATCCGAAAGACGGGTACGTTGCTTCTCTCTCTTTACCTGCCATTGCAGTACTAAGAATGGAAACACGTGTTTTGCCATTACTGGGCATAAAATCCTTCGTCGATATGTAGATAATATTGAAAGATCATTTCTGAAGTGTTCTTTTTGAAAAACAGAGAATGTTTTCATTAAAATGTATTCAGGATAGGGAAAACTTGTATTAAAATGTGTTCAAGAAAGAGTTAACTTTCAAGACAGTCAATTTAAAATGGCAGAAAGAAACTTGCAAGCTGCTTAAGAACTTGCATATTTAGACCTCAAGAGTCTGTCTGGATTACAGAGGGGACAACACCACCGAACCGTTGGGGTTCAGTGGTCTGACACTGTTACGGTGCCTAAGACACGTTTTCATAAACCACACTGCATCCAGAGGAAGATGATCGTAACAATGCTCGAGAAAAACCATTGGAGAAGCTAGGAGTAGGTGTTCAGCTTGAGAAAGACTAAGCAGGACCATGAGAATTGTTTTCCAGCATGGAAGAGCTCTCTGGTTCAAGAGGGAAAACCTATATTTGCTCTAGGAGATTGGATGAGGACTAGATTTCAATCAATCACAGTTGAGGGCTGTCTGAGAGAAGATGACTAACAAGAGCATTGGTTTTTAAGTCAAAGAGGCCTGAGTACCAACCTCAGCTGCATGGAATCCCTCGTTCTTTCACTCCCTCGTTCTTTCACTCCGGTCCCCTAGCATCTCCAGCCTCTGATCAGGGCAGAATTCCAACTGGGTACCGCCCGCCTGCCTTTTTGCACATGAGGGGAGAGGAGGTCAGAAGAGGGGTGTCCTTCAGCCTGAAATACTTTTCTCTGTTTTTCTTGGAATGCCTGAAAGATTAGTCACTCAGTTGTGACCGACTCTTTGCAGCCCCATGGAGTGTAGCCCACCACGCTCCTCTGTCCATGGGATTCTCCAGGCAAGAATACTGGAGTGGGTGGCCATTCCCTTCTCCAGGGGATCTTCCCCAACCCAGGGATTGAACATGAGTCTCCTGCATTGCAGGCAGATTCTTTATCATGTGAACCACTGGGGAAGCCTAGTGAACTTACATTTGTCCTTCCAGACTCAGCCGGAAGCTGATCATAGCGATAAACCAGATATTCCCACTCCACTTAGAACAGTGGTCCCCAAACTCTTTGGCACCAGGGACCGCTTTCATGGAAGACAATTTTCCCACAGCCTGGGGCGGTGGAGGGGTGGAAGGGGCGGGGATGGTACTGAGATGATTCAAGCACAGCACATTTACTGTGCACTTAATTTCAATTAGTATTCCTTCAGCTGCACCTCAGATCATCAGGCATTAGATTCCAGAGGTTGGGGACCCCTGACTTTAAATATCTACCTATTAAGTATATCTACCTATTAAGTATACCTGCCTACTAGAATTATTCCCCTGTTCCTCACTTTGGCCACTTGATGCAAAGAACTGAGTCATTGGAAAAGACCCTGATTCTGGGAAAGATGGAAGGCAGGAGAAGGGGATAACAGAGGATGAGATGGTTGGATGGCATCACCAACTCTATGGACATGAGTTTGAGTAAACTCCAGGAGTTGGTGATGGACAGGAAGGCCTGGCGTGCTGCAGGCCATGGGGTCGCAAAGAGTCAGACATGACTGAGCAACTGAACTGAGTGCTCCTCATGCCGCGAGTCTTTGGGAACTGAGCCATGCATCTCATTTGTCTTTCTCTTGCAGCATCTGGATTCTAAGAAAAGCGGTTTGAATGAACAAGTGTTTTCATTAGTAAATATTATGTGGCATGTCCACCCTTGGATCAAAAGTCCTTAAGTGTAGGGAACTCCAGTCACAACACTTGTTTTTGCTATTGATATTGACATATTTGTCTTCAATGTCTTGTTCAGTTGAACAGATATATTGCCAGCATCATCATTTCTCTGATTCCAGGGGTATCTAGCCCCTAGATTTTCATTTTTAAAAATATTTATTTATTTGGCTGCACTGGATCTTAGTTGCAGCATGTGGGATCTAGTTCCCTGACCAGGGGAACTTTGGTCAAACCCAGGGCCCCTGCATTGGGAGAACAGAGTCTTAGCTATTTAACCAGATAAGTCCCTAAATTCTCATTCTTTTGCAGTGGAAAAGGTGTTGCCCCTGGGGTGGTGTTGAGTGTGGTACAGAGAGCACACAGTCAAGATCTGGAGACTGAAGATTTCACCTTTGTAGCTCTGACTTCCACTCCTCCTCCCAGGCACCATCATCTCTATGGGAATGGAGCATTCTTTCAAGTTAGATTCTTGCAAAGGATGGTAATTTTTTTCCTTTTAAATTGTTTTCTGAGGATGGTAATTCATATAGTGAGGGATAGTCAGTACCCACTAAGCTATCAAGGCAGATTATAATTAAACATTTAATTCCCTATTTTTAAATATTTTTGTATTTTGGTACCCATCAGTTCAGTTCAGTTCAATTCAGTCGCGTCCAACTCTTTTCGACCCAGGGACTGCAGCACACCAGGCCTCCCTGTCCATTACCAACTCCCAGAGTTTACCCAAACTCATGTCCATCGAGTCAGTGATGCCATCCAACCATCTCATCTTCTGTCGTTCCCTTCTCCTCCTGCCCTCAATCTTTCCCAGCATCAGGGTCTTTTCCAATGAGTCAGTTCTCCCTATCAGGTGGCCAAAGTACTGGAGTTTCAGCTTCAGCATCAGTCCTTCCAATGAATATTCAGAACTGATTTCCTTTTGGATGGACTGGTTGGATCTCCTTGCTGTCCAACATCTATTTATTTAAAATTCACTTTTATTTTATCTTAGCTGTGCTCCGTGGCATGGGGGATTTTAGTTCTCCAAGCAGAGACTGAACCTGTGCTCGCTGCAGTGGAAGCGTGGAATCCTAACCACTGGAAGGCCAGGGAAGTCCCAAAGCAGATTAATTTCTTTACTTCTAAAAAAGTATCAGTCAATGCACCACCAAAACCACAGTTTCTTTCCGTATTATTGAACATCTTTTCACTGTAGGAATTTAAAAAATTTTACTTTAATAGGAATTACCTTTACAGGAAGAAGAATGTATAATATGCTACTCTGGGTAACAAGAGGAGGTGAAGATACAGATATATATAATTGCTTATTTATCCACAGACTATCTCTAGAGGGATACATAGGATTATGGTAATACCAGTCACCCCCAGGAGAAGAACAGGCAGGGTAGGAAGGAGACTTTTGAGGGGTTGAACCATGTAAATTACTTCACTTCCTTCCATGCAAACATAAGCCAGGTAATCATTTCATGCCCCTGATGTTGAAGGCATTGTTCCAGCGGCTTGCCGTGTCATGGGGCCATTACTGTCAATTAACGTGGTTGTGGGAAAACAGAGCTTAAGCACTTGGTCAGCAAGCGGCACTTGTGCACTGTGAGGGAGGAAGTTCAGCTGTGTCTAACATCGCTTGGGTTTTACCATCATTTTCTATTTTTAAAATTCTTTTATTTTCTTCCCGATTCAATTAACAAGTTTTTATTTAGTGCCTACTCTCTGCCCAATAGTGTCCTAGGAATTCTAGGAGACATGAAAGAAGCCCGCATGAGCCGAGTTTTAGCGTTCTTGCCGAGTGTGGGGATCACTGTGGAATGGAGTGATGAGCAAGTTGTCTTGGAAGCCGAGCCTTGAATTGAGGTTGAGGCATGGAGAGCAACGGAAGGCTTAGACAAGTGGAAGGCGGGCAGGAGGTACTCTGAGCCAGGAGACACGGCTCATCAGGGGGCCTTAGGGGAGAGGAGAGAAATGTGGATGGTCAAAGAAGCTGAGGGTGGTTTATTAAGGCCCAAGGTCAAGCAGAGGAGCTTAGCTGTGAGGGTCCACTGGGAGTGATAAACCCCAAGGAGAGGTCAGCCTAGCATTAACAATGGAAAGAAGAGAGAGCAGAAACCAGAGGCATGGAGACCACCCTCGTTGCAATAATCTAGATGTAAAATGGTGAGGGGTGAAGGTTTGGACTAGAATGATGGCGGGGGAGGTGGCATTCAGGAACAAAGAGGAAAGAAAGCATTCCTGAGACATTTCAAGGGAGGAAGTAGCAAGCAGGTCTTGAGGATAGGCTGGGGATGGCGAGAGAGAACACTCACACATAATGTCAGTCTTTCTAGTTTATGAGACCAGAAAGCAACTCATTTTCTCTTTTCTTTCCTTGCACGCACATTGACCCCCTCATGGCGTCCAGCTGAAATTCAGTTATAAAGCAGAATCGATTTTTTTCCCAGTTGGAAACGTGTAATCTTATTTGCTTTGAGCTCCATTACTCAACCTGAGTCTTGCCTGGGGTTTGTTCTCCCATAGCACTCCTACTTCCAGGATGAAGCTTTCCTCTTAGGCCTTGTTAGTCCCGTGTGTGGTGTCCAGGTTTATCACCCACTAAACCAGAAGTCCTTTGAGAGCAGGGACCATGAGTAAGTACTCAATAAGTGTCTGTTAACTGTTGAAGAAATGAGATCTAAACTAAATTTAATATAAGAAAGCTTTCCAGGGGCTTCCCTGGTGGTCCAGTGGTTACGAATCTGTGCATCAGGGTTAGATCCCTGGCTGTGGGATCCCACACCCCTGCTTTGCAGATGGCTGCTGCAACTAGAAAAAAAGTCCACAGGCCGGAAGGAAGACAAAGCTTTCCAGAAACAAAGCTATTTTAAAAGTAATTTACATTAAGTTTACATAACAGAAGTTTCTCTGCTCCAGTCACTCAAACCACTGGCCAAGTAAGAGCAAAACACCTATTGTTAAGGTTACTAGGACCACAGTTTTATTCCTTGGCTTAAGTGTAGACCTGCAATAATGATAATGATGGTGCCGTAGTGTAATAGTACCATATAATAATAAAAGTTGCTCTTAGGGGTCAGAATGAAGCCCTTCATGTATGTTTTACACAAGTTGCTGGATAGCGATTATTTTCATTATTTCACAGGACATGAGCAGGCACAGAAAGGTTAAGAAATTTGCAAAAGGTCCTCCAGCTAGTTAGCTTGGCAGCTGAGATTCGAACCCAGACAACTGGACTCTGGAGTTCCCCGATCCTTAAAGCGCCACTTTGGACTGCATGAACATACAGCTCTGCTGAAGACCTAAAGGTTATTTGAGGCACATCAGTCTTTTTGGAGGCTTCCCTGGTGGCTCAGACTGTAAAGAATCTGCCTGCAGTGCGGGAAACCGGGGCGTAATCCCTGGGTTGGGAAGACCCCCTGGAGAAAGGCATGGCAGCCACTCCGCTATTCTTGCCTGGAGAACCCCATGGACAGAGGAGCCTGGTGGGCTACAGAACATGGGGTCGCAAGGAGTTGGACACGACTGAGCGACTTTCACACACAATCTTTTTTAGGGGAAGGGGACTTTGCCACCCTGTATACCAGTCCTTCCCACCCTGTTATCAATCCTTTTTTTATGGAGTATGCCCTTAGACGAAAGCAACGAAGAAAGAGACTATCTGAACTGTTTTCAGACATGTAGACGAGTAAACGAACAACTCCGGCAATGGTACCCTTTTACCGATCACCTAGTAACGCGGGAATAACACCCTTTACCTGGCACCGAAATGTTACCCCCTCCTCTCATTTCTGTTAAGGCCTCGCTTTATTTGGAAACTCTTAAAATAAGCGGTCATATGATTCAAACAAGCAGCGGCGCGCCCCCTCCCCGGCGGCCGGGCGCAGCTGTCCGCGCCTCCCCCGCCCGCATTCCAGCCCTCTGAGGTCACGGGCCGCCGCCGCCGCTCCGGATCCGCCCGCCCGCCCGGCCCGGGGGAGGGACGCCCGGGCCCGGCCGCCCCGCTGCTCCGGCCGCGCGTCCTCCGGCTGCCCGGCCCGCGCCGGGCCTCTGCGTGCGGCGCCGCCGGCCCCAGCTGCGGGCCTCCGCCCCCGGCGCGGGGGAATGCGCGGCGGGCCGGGGCCGGGGCGACAGGAAGCGAGGCGCGCGGGCCCCGTGAGCGCGCTGCGGCGGGGGCTGGAGTGCGGGTGCGGCTGCGGCGGCAGCGCGGCGGGGCCCCGCGGGGCGGGCCGCTGAGCGGGGCGCGCGGCCCCGAGGATGCGGCGGCGGGAGCAGGTGAGGGCGCGGGGCCCCGACCCGCGGGGCGCGGGGCGCCGGCGGGGGGCGGCGGGGGCTGAGCGCGGGGCTGTGTCCGCCAGCCAACACCCCCGAGTCCGGGGAGGACGCGTCCCGGCTGCCCAGACCCGAGGCAGGGACGAGCGTAACAAAGAGAAAACTCTTCCAGGCTCTCTTCCACTTGAGGCATTTGCAGAGGGGTCTTGAACTTGTATTCGGAGCTCCTCGGTTGATTGTGAGCGGCTTAATTCTGCATCTGGGCTTTAAAAGTCTTAGGCATGTTTGTGCCTCTCGGAATATTAAGTGCGAGATTTGCCAGATAACTTTGGCGAGGAGAGGAACGAAGGACTGTTTCGTGGTGATGGCTTGTTTTGGTTTTGGAGTAAAGAGTGTTTACTCTGGAAAAAAGAATTCTTGGGTCTGCAAATTCCGACTTGTGATTTCTGCAAATCCTGATTAGACTGGCCGCTTTTGGCATGCCCGTCTTATTTTCTTTTGTGCTGAGAAAGCCTTATAATAGCGTATGCTCGCAAACGCGTTCAGAATACTCCGTGTGCGCCAGGTGACAACCGCTGTATGCCTAAGGGTTGCTGATAGATTTTTTTTTTTTTCTAACTTTGGGATATGATAGAAATTTTATTCTGAAAGTAGTTGTCTGTTGTTTCCAGCACATTTTATTCTCGAGTTCTACGCATAAATGTGTTCACGACAAATATGCGTTGGATTTAATGCTATATATCTATTCATTATTCTAAGAATACAATTTTAGAGATTTATTTGAAAGCATCATTAATAAAATTACACGTAATGAGGACTGTAGCAACAAAGCGGAAAACTACAGGATTCAGACTTTAAAAGTGTATTTGAGAAGCTTCTGAGAGGGGATGTAAAAACATTAAAATGATACTTGAACATAATTAATATATACCTATTTTTTAAATTTCAAAATAAAGTGATTTTGTAGAGAAACAAAATATCTTAGTATATTTTCCTGCAAAAGCTAATTATGAATGTCTGTTTAGTAATCAGTTAAGACTTCCAGACCCAGCTACCTTTCAAATTATTTCATAGTATTTTACACCTGAAACAGACACCCCCCCAAAGCATCAATTTCTACTCTACTCAAACATTCATAACTTTATGGCAATATTTGGTAGCAAATACTGTACATAGCTGAAAATTGTGGAAATTGTTTCACACACACATACCCTTCAACTTTTTCAATTACTTTTTATAACATCTACCAAAATAAAAAAGAGAAAACGTTGGCTTGTCTATATCCTTGATGCAGTAAAACATTTCAAACTCAGGGACAGCGAAGCTTTACTCTGCTTCATCAGAGCTTAAGTCGATAATTAAGTTATATAATGTGATATCTACTGCCTTCAGGGCGTAATTCATATTTGCAGTGAAGAGAATACCGTGTTTGAACATCCCTAATACAGATTTTCATCTTTCCTCTGTACAACTTAACTGTTGTTTCCAGTTACCATAATTTGTATGTAAAATTTAAATTCATTACCTTATCTCTTGGTAGGGTATTTAGCATATCTATCTATAAGGGTATCTATAATCTTTTAAAATGTACTCATGCATGGCTCATAGGCACTTTTCTAGTTGAAAGCTTATTATTTCAAGTTCTCATTTTTTTTTTAATTTTTAATTTTGTCTCTACGAGCTATTTGGTTTATACCCTGACACACACAAGAGCACTGAGAACTGCAGGTAGAGCCCATGTCTTTTCATAATGTCTATTTTCTATTCCCTTCTTTAGTAAGGTGCTTTTACCTTCCAGAGGTATGCAGCAAATGCTGTTAACACAGTGGCTTATGCACTTCTAGTTTTCTTTTTTCTTCTGGCCTTTTCCCTCTATTTCCTGTTTTTAACTTTTATTTTTCTGGCTCTCTGTGGATAACCAGAGCTCAAACAAACAAAACCCAAACCCAGACAACAAAAGCAGAAAGTCGTGGTTGGGTCCTTATTAGAGATACAGCCATGTATGTAATTATAGCTTGCTTGTAATCTACTTAAGAGCAAGGACGGCTTAGGAATTGATTCCTTTTAGACTTTCTGTAGGGCTTCCCTCGGAGAAGGCAATGGCACCCCACTCCAGGACTCTTGCCTGGAAAATCCAATGGACGGAGGAGCCTGGTGGGCTGCAGTCCATGGGGTCGCGAAGAGTCGGATACGACTGAGCGACTTCACTTTCACTTTTCTGCATTGGAGAAGGAAATGGCAGCCCACTCCAGTGTTCTTGCCTGGAGAATCCCAGGGACGGGGTCGCACAGAGTCGGACACGAGTGAAGCGACTTGGCAGCAGCAGCAGCAGGCCTTCCCTGGTGGCTCAGCTGGTAAAGAATCCGCCTGCAGTGCGGGAGACCTGCGTTCAGTCCCTGGGAGAAGGAAACGGCCACCCACTCCAGTACTGTGGCCTGGAGGATCCATGTACAGTCCATGGGGTCGCAAAGAGTCGGACACGACTGAGAGACTTTCACTAGACGTCTCCACAAGGCCCACTGGGGGGCTTCCCCGGTGGCGCTAGAGGTAAAGAACCCCTGACTAAAGCAGGCAGACCTAAGAGACGGGGTCGATCCCTGGGTCGGGAAGATTGCCCTGGAGAAGGAATGGCAGCCCACTCCAGTATTCTTGCCCGGAGCATTCCTTGGACAGAGGAGCCTGGTGGGCTACAGTGCCTGGGGTCGCAGGGGCCAACAGGACTGCAGCGACCCAGCACACACGCCTAAAGGCCCTCTCCACGGCCTGTCCTCAGAGACGCAGTCCACTTCGGTGAGACGGGATTATGAAGTGTGAGGTCTGCCAAAGCCTAGTAGAGCTAAACGCTGGTTCTCCTCACCCCCGCCCCCACCCCGGCCCAGCCCTGCGCGCCCATCACCTCCGCGGCTGAGGCGCCGTGGGGGAGGCGAGACCGCGGAGGGCGCGTCTGGGGTCGGCCCCCAGCTCAGCCCGCCGCCCTGTGAGGCTGAGAGAGCGCCGCTTCTCCCGAGGACCGGCTTCCGTGTCCGCGGGGGGCTGGCGCTGCCCCTCCGCGCGGCGGTTCCCGGCCCCGGCGCCGGGTAACCAGCTGCGACCGAGCCCAAGGCTGCGTCCTCGGAGGCAGCCTCGGTTCAGAAGACGACGGAGGGCGGGGGCCGTCCCGGGATTCTGCCGATATCTGCGATTTTGTCGATTTGTTGAAGGCGGGGCGCGGGGGGGGTATTAAAAAAAAAATCCTGTCAGTGTCAAAGTTCCAAGCTGCCGCTCAAGGCCGTTTTGCTTCCGCCCAGGGATTAACGCACCAACTGGCGTGCTGTAAAAAGTTTTACGTCACGTGTTTAGGGTGTGGGGGAGGCAGTTCTGAGGAAAAGGGACCATGCTCAGACCGCACGCTTGTCTGCAGGGGCGCTAGGCGGGTCCTTTAAGCTTTCCCTGCGGCGTCAGCCCGAGCCTGTCCTCCCTCCGGGAGCGTCCGTTCGGAAACGCGGCGGCAGGCGGAGGGTTCCGGCGCCGCCGAGGCCGCCGGTTGCCCGGGCAACGCCGCCCGCTCTTCCGGGAGCGCGGAGTCGGAGCCCTCGGCGCTGTTGGCCGCACGGGCTCGTTGAGCGCCGTGCTCGCGTCTTTATCTCGGGATGGAGTTCGAAACCTCGTCCAGCTCCTCCTCAGGGCTGTGGCGCCGCCTCGGGCAAGGCTCACCGCCTCTAGGCGTCCCCACCCGGAGACGGGCGCGGGCCAGGCTTTTCAGAGCTGACAGGCTTCTGCGTGGTAATCCGGTCAACGGCGCGTGTAGAGTCTTCTACAGTTTGTTTATAAATAAATCGAAATGGTGACGTAAATATCTGTAAACCGGGAAGTTCTGCAAATGCCTGTTAAGTGTTCACCTCATTTGAACCTCACAGCTGCCACATGTGACGGGATGATTCCAGTCGGGTTCGGCATTAATTTGCCCAATTGGGACTTGAACGTAGCTCTTTTGGAGGTTTTTTTTTTTTTTTTGACAGTGAACTCCCCTAAGGGCTAAAGATACAGTTGGAGCATCGGGGAGCCGAAAAGGGTTAACTATGAAAAAAAACCCAAAACTTTAGGAAGAGGACCACTGATTCTCGCTACTAAATTTGGGGCTATAGTGCCAGCCCTCGTCCACACGTGGTGGCCACTATTTGCACAATTGAATGAGGGGTGGAGTCTGACCCGGGGCCTAACACACCTCTGCTGTGAAACTTCTCTAGCCCCTCCCAGATCCTGCTAAGGCCTTCTTTTTTTCCAGAGGGAAGATAAAGCTTATTCCTTAGATACAGCTTTTATTGATTTTTATTTTTAAAAACAAAGCCGGAGTTGCTGCCGCCCCTGTAACCAGCGTCCCTCTCTCCCCAGCACTGGCGTGGGAGCTCCCATCACCTGGTCTTTGGAGACTCGGTTGCTTTTTGA
Organism: Capra hircus; assembly: GCF_001704415.2. Lineage (NCBI taxonomy): Eukaryota > Metazoa > Chordata > Mammalia > Artiodactyla > Bovidae > Capra > Capra hircus. The sequence goes on from NC_030817.1 coordinate 2,958,200, forward strand.
TGGCAGCAGCTGCCGGGTGAGCAGTCGCAGACTCCACGGTGCTCCTCGTGTCGGGACGGGATCGCTTTCTCTGGCCATCACCACCCCTGGACTGCTGGCGGTGCTGTTCGCTTTTTACCCCTCCAGCTCTTGAAGGGAGAGGAAGATGCCACTGCCGTTTGGATTGAAACTGAAACGCACGCGGCGCTACACCGTATCCAGCAAGAGCTGCCTGGTTGCCCGGATCCAGCTGCTCAACAATGAGTTTGTCGAGTTCACGCTGTCCGTGGAGAGCACTGGCCAGGAGAGCCTGGAGGCTGTGGCCCAAAGACTGGAGCTGCGGGAGGTAAGCCACCCCCCACCCCCCTAAAGAAAAATAAAACTGCAGGCTTCTCTGGCCGAATTTTGCTCCTTCCTTCCAAGCTACTATAAATGCACGCTGGCTGTGTCTTCTCAAAGTACCTCCCTGGCCAGGATAATCTGGGGCTTCCCTGCTGCCTCAGTTGGTAAAGAATCTGCCTGCAATGCAGGAGACCCAGGTTCCAGCGTTGGGTGGGAAAGATCCCCTGGAGGAGGGCATGGCAACCCACTCCAGTGTTCTTGCCTGAAGAATCTCATGGAGAGAGGAGGCTGGAGGGCTACAGTCCATGGGTGGGAAAGAGTCAGACACCACTGAAGTGGTTGGCCACCCAGGCGCTAGGATAACCTGAGTTGAGCCTGTGAGCCCCTCTCCTTGCGAGGAAGGAATGAAACAGAGCAAAGAGGACTTTTCTTGGGGGTGCCCCTTAAAAGAACTGGAAAGAGTGGATGGCATCACCAACTCAATGGACGTGAGTTTGAGTAGCTCCGGGAGTTGGTGATGGACAGGGAGGCCTGGCGTGCTGTGGTTCATGGGGTCGCAAAGGGTCAGACACGACTGAGCGACTGAACTGAACTGAGATTAGGTTTGTTTTTTTTTCCTTACACATTTATTTATGTATTTGGCTGTGCCAGGTCCTAGTTGCGGAGAAGGCAATGGCACCCCACTCCAGTACTCTTGCCTGGAAAATCCCATGGGCCGAGGAGCCTGGTGGGCTGCAGTCCAAGGGGTCGCTAAGAGTCGACATGACTGAGCGACTTCACTTTCACTTTCATGCATTGGAGAGGGAAGTGGCAAACCACTCCAGTGTTGCTGCCTGGAGAATCCCAGGGACGGGGGAGCCTGGTGGGCTGCCGTCTATGGGGTCGCACAGAGTCGGACATGACTGAGGCGACTTAACAGCAGCAGCAGCAGCAGGTCCTGGTTGCGGCATGCACGATCTTTTAGCTGCCATGTGTGGGATGTAGTTCCCTGACTAGGGATGGAACTCCAGACCCCTGGGTTGTGAGCATGGAGTCTTAGCCACTGGACCACCAGGGATATCCCCACTATGCCTGAGTTTTGAAAATGTTTATATGTTCTCCCAAAGTGTAAACCAAAATGAAACAGCAATGCATGTTGGCATGTGCGTGAAGAAGCTATCTTCAAAATGGGTCCTTTCAGCCCCCAGATATCCAGCAGACACCTAGGCAAGTCCTGCCCAGATTCTTGACCCGCAGAACTGTGAGCAAGATAAAATAGTTGTTTTAAGCTACTTAAAAAAAAAAAAAAGAAAAAAGGAATGCATTTTGGAGTGTCCAAGTAGTTCTGACCTTCTAGCATTTTTTTTCTTTTTACCTTCTAGTATTGATCCCACATGGGTCATCCTGATTTAGTAGAGTTTACTGACTTTATTCATTTGTTCAGCATTCAGTGACTCTCTTGCTCGTGTGTGCCTGCGTGCTTAGTCACTTCAGTAGTGTCCAACTCTTTGTGACCGCGACCTTTTGGACTATAGCCAGCTAGGTTCCTCTGTCCATGAGATTCTCCAGGCAAGAAGACTGGAGTGGGTTGCCATGCCCTCCTCTAGGGGATCTTCCCAACCCCGGGATCGAGCCCGAGTCTCTTATGTCTCCTGCATTGGCAGACAGGTTCTTTACCATCTGAGCCACCAAGGGAAGCCCTTTGTTTTCCACAGGTCAAGCCCAATTTTGAGAGACATGTTTTGGTTTGAATTCTGGTTTCTGCATCAATTTAGTTGTTTAACCTTAGGTGAGGAATGTGACCTGTCTGAGCTCTGGTTCCCTCATCTGAACCACAGGGTGACAGTGATGCCTAACGCTCGGAATGACTGTGTGATTTAATGTGCACGTAAAGCCATAGCTCCGATAACTATAGTCTGTTACAGTAATCATAGGATTTTCCTGGAAAAGCCCTAACCCAGTCTGAAGGAAGTTGTGGCGTCCTCAAGGACCCGCATAATGTCCTGCATTTAAAATGCTGTGTAAGGCCTGTGAAGAAGAGGGCTCTAATTAAACCCAGGCCTCTTTGGTCTTTGGCTGCCTGCTTCTGGGGTAAGAGAGAGATGGAAAAGCTAGTTATTTCACTTAAATGCCTATGTTGTAGTCTTGACTGGGAAATCCTGCTGATTTATAGTTTATGAAAAGTCAAGAATAGATAAGCTGTGCCCCTGCTGAGCATCCCATCATTGCATCAGTCAGTATTAAAGACATATTAAGGGCCAAGTACATTGAAAAAGACCCTGATGCTGGGAAAGATGGAGGGCAGAAGAAGGGGACAACAGAGGATGAGGCGGTTGGATGGCATCACTGACTCGATGGACACAAAAGGGAGGGGAAAGTCGCTCAGTCATGTCTAACTCTTTGTGACCCCATGGACTGTAGCCCTCCAGGCTCCTCTGTCCATGGAATTCTCCAAGCCAAAATGCCAGAGTGGGTAGCGTTCCCTTCTCCAGGGGATCTTCCCAACCCAGGGATCGAACCCAGGTCTCCTGCCTTGCAGGCCGATTCTTTACCAGCTGAACCACTAGGGAAGCCCAGTGGACATGAGTCTGAGCAAACTCTGGGAGGTGTTGAAGGACAGGGAAGCCTGCCTTGCTGCAGTCCATGGGGTCACAAAGAGTCGGACACGACTGAGCGACTGAACGGCACATATAGGTACCCGGAGCTCAGCCTGGCGTTGACACCGATAAGAAATAGACACAAGGCACGCGATGATGAGGGAAGCAGGAGGCGCTGTAGACATTAGGGAGAGGCAGCCGAGGGAAGGCTTCCTGGGGCGAGTGATGTCTGAGCTGGGACCCGAAGGATGGGGCGGGGTGGTCAGTCAGGGGCTGGAAAAGACTGGCCCCACATGGCCAGAGAGACAAGGCAGGTAATCTCCCTGGTACCTGGGGAGGGAGAGGCAGGGCTGCAGGCCAGGGCCCACCCAGTGCGGGGTTCTTCTGGTTTGGGGCTTGTCCTGCAGATTAGGAAGTTAGTGAAGAGTTTTTATTTTTTAACTTTATTTTAAAAAATTGTTTTTTCTATTTTGGCCACACTGCGAGGCATGCAGGATCTTAGTTCCCAGACCAGGAGTCAAACCCGTGCCCCCCTGCAGTAGAGGCATAGAGTCTTCACCCCTGGACTGCTAGGGAAGTCCCGGTGAAGAGTTTTTAAACGTGCAGGTGGTGTGATTGTTTTTACAAAGCCATGCCGCCTCTGGAGAAAATGATTAGAGAAGAGTGGCTGTGGTGCAGATAGCAGTCACTCGGATCTGGGTGGGGCTGAGGAGGAGTGAGCTGAGCCTGGAGATCTTGGGGATCTACCTGTCAGGTGATTCGGAGGGACTGGCCAGGGTCCAGGTGGATCCTAAGGTTTCTGGTAAATGGTGCGGACTGCCCCCGAGGGAAGAAACAGAAGGAAGAGCAGGCTGGAGGGGAGTTGGCGGAGGTGTGTGGGCCGCTCACCTCCGACGTGCTGAGCTTCAGGTGCCAGTTGGAGACGCCAAGCAGGCAGAGCGTGCCGCGTCCGGAGTCCGGGTGGGAGGAACGTTAGAAGGAAAGGAGGTGCAGCGGCCCAAGACGGGGAAAGTGAGCCAGAAGAGCCGCCTCAGTGACTGGTCCTGCCTGCTTGCGTTGATTTAGTCCCCTCTCTTTTGTTCCCTTCACCCGTTTTTCCTTTTTTCCTATTTTTTTTTTCCTGTGATTTCTTCCTCATGTACCTGGTCTGCCTATAACCACTAGAGTCAATTTGTTGAAGAACTGTGGTTCATTTATTAGTTACAATAAATTAACGATGGTTAATATGTTAAGACGTGAAAAGTCCTTTATAAGCACAGGTTGAGCTGAACCCACAGGCATTGTTTTGCTTCTTTGTTAGTCAAGAAGCCCAGAGAAGTTGCCATCCCTTGTGTGCGATGATCAGACTCAGAAACGAGCAGCTTCATCCAGCTGTGGGTATATGATGAGAGTGATTTTTTAACAGAAAGGAAGAGTGCTCTAGGTGGGAACAGGTGTGACCCCTAGAAAATGTCTTGCCCCCGGACAGGCTGTCCCACCATTTCCAACATTTTAGTACAGTCATGGTCAGAAAGTTAGTTTGTATAGCAAACTTTTCAAAGCTTCAGAAGCTCTGCTCTGTAGGATATAAACAGGTGGCTTAGGCCCAGGCCTAGTCCTACCCAATGACTGTTTAGAAATCATCTAAGTCAGGGCAGCGGCTGTTCTTGCTTTGCGTCCATACATCGCTCATGAGATTCAGTCAAGAGATAGTGGCTTGCTATCTTGCATTAGTCTCCTGTCAAGAAAGCTCAGAATCACAGCATGTAGATTTGGCCAATAAGATTTTGCTACTGCCCAAATTTAAGCTGATAGCATAAATCTTTACTTTCTTTGAAAGTTGAATATCATTTCACTTCTATTGTGAATCCACCTGCAATGTAGGAGACCCGGTTCGATTCCTGGGTCAGGACTATCCGCTGGAGAAGGGACAGGCTACCCACTCCAGTATCCTTGGGTTTCCCTGGTGGCTCAGCTGGTAAAGAATCCACCTGCAGTGTGGGAGACCTGAGTTTGTTCCCTGGGTTGGGAACATCCCCGGGAGAAGGGAATGGCTACCCATTCCAGTATTCTGGCCTGGAGAATTCCATGGACTATTCCATGGGGTCGCAAAGAGCTGGACATGACTTGTCAGTCTTTATAGTTTTTTTTGACCAAGTGAGATATTTGATAGTACGTTAAGGAACTAAAAACTGAAAGGTTAGTATATTTATATCCAATATAGTTAACATGCATTGTCAACTTTTTTCTGAACCCACTGTATTTGAGCTGTGAAAAGTGGCTTTTTAAAATGGGGGTGCGGGGGGGTTGCTGCAGGAAAACATTGCTGTTCGTGGTAGCAGCAGCCTCTCAGAGCTGCTGAAACTCCTTGCATGTCATTGAGTTTCATAGCTGTTTCAAGATAGGCTGTCAAAGTCTTTACAGAATTTAAATTAGAGAAACTTTCTAATTGTGTAAGTGTGTGTTACCGAGGTTTGATGGGGGTGGTGAGACAAGAGTGTGTCGCCCACGAGGCAGTGTGTCTGAAAGAATGTTAAAGTCTAGAGTGAGATGGTCAGACCTAAAGACCTGTTTCAGAGAGTAAGCCCTGTGTTACCCCAGCTCATTGGAAATTTGTAAAACCAGGATGCAAGTGTAGTCATGTACGAAGAGATACAGAATTCCGGTATCTCATCGTAAATTATGATGAGGGCTCTGAGTGTGTTTGCCCTCTGGCTAGGCCAGGATCTCCCCGTAGACAGGCTGTTTGGGAATCAGAGCAAACCGGACATTGCTTGGTGAGCGTGGAGTCAGAGAAGGGAAGTTGCCCGGAAAGCCTTACGTGTATCTTCCACGGGGAGTGGCCGTGCCTCCAGGACAGTCGCGGCGTCCTGTCTGGGTCGCCTGGGCCGGCACTGCCTCTGTGGGCTTCTTGAATAGGCCAGCCTGCTCAGCGACTAGTTGAGACATGTTGCCAGCTGGGTTGGAAACACCTGGGTTTGGGTCCCAGTGTTGCCACCTACCAGTTGTGGCAGTTACTTAATTCCCAAGCCCAGTGGCTTTGCATCTGTGAGCTGGGAATGATACTGTTGCCTCTTCGACAGGGGTTGTGAGGGTACAATCTTAGCGAGAAAACTCAGCAGAGCACCTGGCATTTGGGAAACTCTCGGTAAGTGTGACTCTTCAGCACCAACCCTGGTGTTTGACTCCCATTTCCACGCTATGCTCATTGACCTCTTCAAATGAGCTCCTTTCTTTCTTTTATAAGTATCTTTGCTTCTTCCGTCTACTAAGAGAATACATGTTTTTTAATAAAATGTCCTTATATCGATAGTACAAATAGAGTGGCCACTGTTATGGCACTTCTTACCTCCCTGAACAGGATTTTAGTACACCACTGTAATGTAGCGGTTCTGTTGGAACCTCTGTCTTCATGCCAGGGGTAATTAATTTGTACAGCGTCACTGCCCACAAACAGAGCTTAAGTAGGTCTTTACTTCTCTTTCTTCCCTCTTGCTCTCAAACTAACCTCTAGGATTTAAACAAACAAAAAATAATGAAGCTTTTACTTAAGGTTTATATTTTTTCTCTAAGGCATGTCTTTCTCAGGAATCTTTTAAATCTTATATTACATTTGATAATCACATTTTAATTGTGCTCTCCTGGGTTTTAATTAATTCATTGCAAAATAGAATTTATTTTCTTAAAAATTTAAATTCGTTTATTATCTCGGCTGTGCTAGGTCTTCGTTCCTGCGTGTGGGTTTGTTTTTCTCTCTAGTTCCGGCGAGTAGGGCCTCCCCTCCAGCTGGTCCAGGCTCCCCCCACCTTGGGGTGGCTTCTCCTGCTGCGGAGCCGCGCTCCGGGCCGGCGGGATCGGGAGCTCAGGCCCGAGGGCTGTGGCGCGCGGCTCAGCTGCTCTGCGGTGTGCGGAGTCTTCCCGGATCAGGCATCTTCCCGTGTCTGCTGCACCGGCGGGCGGGTTCTCGATCGCCGAGCCACCAGGGAAGCTCCCTTTCTGCAGCTTCTTGCTCAGTAGACTGCCCTTGCCCCATAGGCTTTTAATCGTTTTTTTGTGTGTGTTTTCATTCATTGATACACATTCATCGAAACTTACTAGGCACCCTGTGCCGGGGGCCTGTGCCTGGTGTGCAGGTTATGGAGCTTCGGAGGACCCAGCAGAACTGGTTTCTACCTCCCACCCCCCACCCCCCACCCCCCACCCCCCAACCCCCAGCGGTACCTCACATTCATGTGATCCAGCTGTTCTCCTTGGCGTATGTCTTAGTCCACTCAGGCTGCCCTAACGAAGTGTCACAGATGGTGTGGCCCATAAACCACAGAGACTGATCTCTCACCATTCTGGAGGCTGGGGATCAAAGGTCAGGTTGTCGCCGTGGTCAGGCTCTGCTGAGGGCCCTCCTCTCCTCTGGCTGGCGGCTTGCCGGTATCTCACTGTGTCCTCACCCGGCAGAGAGCAGGGGAAATGTAATTTCTTTTATAGCATGTCTGTCTTTATCTTAGTGTTCTTATTCAGCTTAAATTTGCATTTGGTTGGAGTTTTTAAGTTTTTAGATCTCCAGTTAGAAAAACAGGACATTTTAAAAATCCTGGAAGCCTTCTGGGGACTTCCCCGGTGGTCCAGTGGTTAAGACTCTCACTGCCAGGTCTGGGTTGGATCCTGGTCAGGGAGCTAGGATCCCGCAAGCCCTGTGGCACAGCCAAAATAGAAAAAAAAACACAAACCTGGAAAGCTTTTGAAGATAAGGTTTTCATGCTTCTGCTGTGATACATTGTGTTAGTTTTATAACTTAAGTTTTAGAGGGCAGTTTTCTTTCAGCTGTTTGTGAATGCTTTGTGTAGAGGGAACAAGGATCCCATTTTCTGCGTGTATAGCATACATACATAACTTTTCCAAATAAACAGCTTTCAAATGGCTGCTAAGCACCCCTAAGTTTACCTCTGAAGCATTTTATTGAAAAAGTTGAAAAGTCTAGCAAAACTTAGAAGTTCTCACTGTGGCCTCTCATTTTAAAATTATTGTTTGATATTTGGTTACTTTGTTCTGATTTATCACAGATATTCAGAAAATTGTATTTGAAATGCACCCCACACGTGCCAAGTGTTGACTCCTTGGTGTGTAACCTCCGTCATAGTAGGACTGTTGCATCACCGGTGTCTGAAGTGGTGCTTGTGCCTCCTAGGGTGGGCTTCCGCAGTGGCTCAGCGGTGGAGGACCCACCTGCAGTGCAGGAGGTGGCGGGTTCGATCCCTGGGTTGGAAACATCCCCTGGAGAAGGGAACGGCAGCCCATTCTAGAATTGTTGCCTGGGAAATCCCCTGGACAGAGGAGCTTGGCGGGCTGCAGTCAGTGAGTTCACAGAGAGTCAGGCGGGACCATCACCACCTTACAGTGCATGGTTGCGGAATCAGTGTCCCCGAGTTTAAAAGTTAAGGTTCTTGCTTTGAATTTAGACTGATAAGCAAAGACCACAGTTCAGTCAAGTCAGCCTTTATTTGCTGTATGGTTTTACTTCCTGGAGAGAGTTGAACATTTACAGACTTTGAGCAGAGGTAGCAGAGAACCTCTTTTCTTTAGACTTTTTTCTTTTTCATTTGGGGATTCTTCTGAAATACTTAGAGCTTGTGTTTCAGAGGCTGTCTGGGGTGAGCTTGCTCTGTCAGGGGAATGGCAGCTTCTTTGCTGAACTTTAAACCGATTCTTCTCACACTGTTTTCTGGCAAATGGGGACATTTTTTGGCTGCGGGATTTGTTGGAATCAAAGAGGAATCAAGCATTTAATACAAACCATTGCTCTTAAGCACTACTTTAGAAAGTGTTCTTGGCCATCAGAGTGTTTTATTTTAAATTAGCATCTTAGGTATTCCAAATATCCACTGACCTTATCTTGACTGTTATCTGAGTAGGCCTCAAGAATTTCATGCGCATTTCCGCCTGTACTAGCTATTTTCATTTGGGCTCTAAAAATAGCTGAAATATGTGTGCGGTAAGAGTATAGTACCTGCAAACTTTTTAGCCTTTGGGCTGAGCTTTTACTCATTCAGGTATGTATGTTATAAAACAGGAAAGGTTGACTTATAGACAAGGATCAGTAAATATTTTAGTTTGATCTTTTGGACCATCTGAAGCAAATTTAAATCTTAGATTGGCCTCTCTATCTAAATAAAGCTTTCCAAAGTCCAAACTTGATTATAAATGAGCAAGGATTTTTCTTGACTCTTAGATTTTTCTGTTACTTCTCTTACTTGGTCTAAATAATTAAAACTAGTCATATAAGTAAGTAGAGGGATTTTATATACAAACATGGAGATACTATGCACTTTACAATAACGTATCACACAAGTTATTACAGATTTTGGACACCTGTTTACTCAAAGAAACGGAGTGTTCAACCTTTACTGAATTTCTAGTAAATTTCAGGGCTCACGGCCTGAGCCATTCTTCTGCCAGTGGTGGATTTTTCACCTGAGAGACACTGGCGATGTCCTTGAATGTCTCTCGCCAGCGGTATGTCCCCGCAGTGTGGTCTCGTGACCATGTGGAATCGAGAGTGGATTTGCTGGTTTACAGAGGTTTGTGAGTCGGTAACAAGATGGCAAGCAGGGGAACTGATGGCGTTCCAGGGGAGCCCTCTACGTTCTTCATTATCCTTGGTGCTTATGGCTTCAGATCGCATTCCTTTGATACTAGATGCTGTTAGCAGCTTCCTGCCGTCCTCCTTGTGGGTGGATGCACGTTGTTGCTGGAAGCTTAGCATCTCTTATTTAATCCTCACAGTGAGTTGGCCATTCTCTCTTCCATTTTAAAAGGAGGAAACTGAAGTTCTGAAAAATAGGGTGCTTTGCAGTGCTCACCTGGGCAATCGTACAGCTAATACGCAGAGGAGCCGCAATTCGAGTTTGTATGCGTCAGGCTTCTGCTTGAACTTTGACTTGTAAAGTTGTTTTTTTTTTAATGAGTTTTAAAATCTTAAGTGTCATGGACCCTTTGTAGAATCTGATCAAAATGCAGAATCTTGCACACAATTTCAGGTGAGTCTAGGATCCACCCCTCTTTCCATTCATCGATGAGCTCAGGTGGTGGGCCTCAAGGCCTCTTGGATGAGACAGTCTTTCCCCTTCTCTCGGCTAAACAGGGTCTCTTTCTTCCCTACTCTTTGTTTTTCCAGCGGGAAGGTGGTGGTAGTGAACATTTGTGAAAAATTCAAGACCTTCATATTTTTAGGAAAACAATTTGCCTCTGAAGTATCACTCCTTACCCCGTTCCCCAACCAATGCCTGTTTTGAATGGCCTTTAGATTTTAGGAAAGGACATTTGGGGTATTCATTTCCTCTCTTGGATAACTTACTGTTACAGAAAAAAAGAAAATCTCCTTTCAAGGAGGAAAGGGAGCAGATTGTGAACGGTAGCTCCCTTCATCGGCCTCTGGCGGTGGATCCTCATCTTTCTCCCACCAGGCAGCGCCTTTGTGCCCACCCAGGCAGTAGGTGTGTGGCCGTTCTCCCCTGACGGGATGGGTTACTCATATTTCCTTCACGCATTAACCAACCCCCGCAGCTAGTTGTTGAGCAGTCTACTTTACTCTTGTCAGAATACACACCCTGTCTGAACTTGGCTTTTTCTTTTCTGTTAACAAAGCTTTTGCTCATATCACTGTTGTAAACAATATGTTGCTTTAGCAAATATTTTTCTATTTGGTTCTCTAAGCAGTTTGTTCATACATAAATGTCACTTAGGTTTATCTTTCAGTGAACTGACAGGATATCCAAAGGCAATTTAAATTCCTCAGAATCATCTTAAGGTGTTAATTTCACTAGAATAAACATGCATGACCCAGATCCTATATGAGAAGGAGCGGCTTGTTGTAGAAATAACTCTTGTCAAGGGTTTGTGTCGCTTCATCTAGACTATCCAAATGAAATCACTAAAAGGTGTACAGGGCTTTTATTTATGAATAGGACACTGTAATTGTGTTATTTTGAACAAGTTTTAACTGAGCAGGCTAAGAAAATATACAAGTAATTCTGTGCTGGGTGGCAGCAGCTCATTTCTCTGTGAATCGAAAAACAGCTTGTCTGTGCTCAGTCACGTTATAGTTATTTAGACGGCTCAGTCTTTGACTTGAGAAATTAGTTTCCATGTCAAATGACTTTTTAGCAGACGTCAGATTCCAGCGTTACGGGCGACCAGGCGGGGATCCGGGGCTAGGTGACCGTGAGTGCTCCCTGTGTGGCCGAAGGAGAGCAGCTTCTCTGGCCCCTGTGTCTTTCACGCGTGACTGTTGCCTGTGGCAGCAGCAGTAGCTTTCTGCTGGATGCTGACCGTGCGCCTCGCCGCTGCACTAGACGCGTCGGTGCGGACATTCTCAGTCTCATCCTGTGTGCAACTGAGTTCCTTCCTCCTCCCGCCATCTCAGAAATGGAGTGGACCAGAGATGGCAGCCTCCAGACCACGGGGGGTCCTGACGCAGGACACGTGTGTTGTGTGTGTGCAGTTGCTCAGTTGTGCCTGACTCTTTGAGACCCTGTGGACTGTAGTCCCCCAGGTTCCTCTGTCCATGGGATTTTTCCAGGCAAAAATACTGAAATGGGTTATAGGGGATCTTCCCAACCTAAGGGTCAAACCTGAGCTCTAACCTGCGACTCCGGCCTTAGCAGGCGGACTCTTTACCACTGAACCACCTGGGAAGCCACTACTTTTTTAGTGTAGAGTTATTTTTCTTTAGCCATTTCTGTTTTCTTTTTTCATCATGTAAATTTGTTCATTGGTTAGAATAATTAACAGAGAAAAATGACTCAAGATGTTGTTCTTAAGTCAGCCAATGAAGCTCAAGAACCATACCACCGAGAATGAAAATATTCCAAATGATGTCCTTTCTCTTCCTTCCAGAGTTTGGAGTGGATTATCTAGAAAATAACCTTAATTCTCACCCGTATTTTGCAAAGGCTTATTTGTTTGTATTTTTGTTAACTGGCATGCGTTTTGAAGTCAGATTTACGTCTGAATGGCGACTTAAGGACAAGAAGCGTGTTTGATGATGAAACATACGTCTAAGACGACGAATCAGTGTTTGTACAGTATCTGTCCCCCGTTGCTGGAGTGCAGGCTTCACTGTCCATCACAGTGCTGCCTGGCCTGCTTGGGGCAGCCAGCGAGCGGCGCCCCCGGCTAGAGCCGAGGTCTTCCCGCTGCAGGCTTAGCGCTTTTCCCTCAGCAGCAAACTGCTTTTTCTTTGAGCCATTGCCATTTTCCTAAAGAAAAACAATCCAGTCATTATATATTTTTAAATAATTTATTTTAAAAGGAAAGAAAAAGACAAGGAAAAGTTGCCAGAGAGAAAGCCCTGTTACTGAAGGGCTAGCACTTAAGTATAGAATTTTCTATGCTACAGAAGATGTAATGAGAAATTTTATACTATTTCAGGGGACTTAAACTCTGATAACCAGAGCTAATGTTACTTGAGGACTTACTCTTGCGTGTTCTAAGCCCTTTAAATGTTTCTGTTTATTTCGATCCCTACCAGCCCTATGAGAGAGGCAGTCTCATGCCCATTTTGTAGGTGGGGTGAACTGAGGCCAAAAGGTGTCGAGTAAACTTGCTCACGGTTAAGAAACCACGACAGGACTAGTGCTTCCGGCTCCCTGATCAGCACCTTTCCCCTCTGTAGTTAACCTGGGGCCAGTGACAGGTGGCCTGCACCGAGCTCATGCCCTTAAGGGCCATTTGTAAGAGTTGCAGCCTCCCAAATCTGATGGAGATTGTTTTAAGTACTTTTGAAATTTTTTATCTTTTATTTTAATTACTACAGTCTATTTTGCTTAAAATATGATGTTGAAGTTGCATCAGGCAAGGAAAGATAAAGCCTGAGAAGGAGCGTGAATCACTATCAGGCCTCGAGGCGTGGTTTGGAACGTCTGAAATGCTGAGCGCAGAGCCGCTTGATAGGAAGCCTCTTGCGAGCTTGTTCCCTGGCAGAGTTGGAAGCTGCAGTCTGCTGAAATACAGCCCAGGAGAGCTGCCGCTGAGAGGTTTTCCAAAGCAAGATCTGGCCGCAGTGCTGTTGGCCGGACTTGGGGGCTTCTAGAGTCAGAGTCTGCCTCCAGGCAAGAAACAGTGGTGGAGCCAGGGAGCCTGCTGAGGTTCTTGCTGCCTTTATTGTTGAAGCCGGGTCACTGAGATTCAGCTGCTCTGTACACAGGTGTCTTTCAGTCTGCTACAGCAGTTCCTCCCACCAGCCAAGTGTAACCATTCTACCATCTGTGAATTACGGGCGTGGGGACAGTGCCACGCACATTGTTAGTCCATCTTTACTTCTTCTGCAGGTCATGTTTCTATCGTTTAAACTTTGGTTTTTAGCCACATCATGCGGCGTGTGGGGCCTTAGTTCCCTGATCTGGGATCAAACCTGAGTCCCCTGCACTGGAAGAGCAGAATCCTAACCACTGGACTGCCAGGGAAGTCCCTGTTTGTTTTTTTTTGTTGTTGTTAATTGAGACTTTTATCATTATATTCCCTTATTTTAGCCATTATATTCCCTGAATATACGGTAGTTGGATATAGGAATAGAGAACAGTTCCTGTTATCCTTAGTAGCACATACATACTAGTGGCTCGTTCATTCTCTTCTGCTTCTGAGTGAAATGAAAATATGGTATATATTAAAAAGAAATCTATGTATTTATATTTATCTATTTGACTGTACCAGGTCTTAGTTGTGGCATGCTGTGATCCTTGATCAGGGGTTGAACCTGGGCCCCCTGCATTAGGAGCTCTGATTCTTAGCCACTGGACCACCAGGGAAATCCCTTGTATGTATTTTTAAGTAGCACTTCTTGGAATAAAATATAACTGGCATTATGGTACTTAAACAATTAAAAAATATTGAGTGTGTGTTTCTGAGTTAAGTACTCCCCATCCCCTACCCCATTCCTTGATCCTCAATGAACAGCTTCGATTAAAAGGAAAGCCATTAGACCCTTGAGTGTGGCCTTTATTACATGGAACTTTATATTCTTGATAAAAAAGGGGAAATAGCTTTTTTACATTAGAAAGGGATACACTTTTATTCTTTTCTTGGAGTGTTTGTGTATATGGAAGAAGTATTTGTTAAAAGTAGAAAAACACCTAATAAATATGCAAGGGAAAAGATTAGTTCTTGTATGATGAAACCGTGGTTTTCAAACTCCCTCGATTAATGAAGAAGCAAACATAGCTTGTTGTAACAGAAGTCTGATATTCTTCACGTGCATAATTAGGATTTTAACCAGGAAAGTAATTTCCCTGATTTTTTAAAAATCTTCAGCTCTTTCGTGGTAATACTAGTTTAATGGCAGTGGAGCGGTTGTATTTTTTTTTAAGGCAATGGAAAATACGTGGGGTAACGTTCTTCTAGACAATAGATGTTAACCGTGACCGTATTCATGGATAGTTTTAAACTCCCCATTCTCATTCCCTTTCTCTCTCTGTGGCCTTCCCCCGCACCATCAGCATTTCTTTGTCTTTTGGCCATGATCGCCTGGGATGTGGGATCTTAGTTCCCTGATCAGGGACTGAATGCATGCCGCCTGCAGTGGGAGCCCCGAGTTCTAACCACTCGACTACCAGGGAAGTCCCCATAACCCTTTCAGTATAACATGGAACAGCTGTAACTTCTAAAAAAACTTTTTGTTTTGTATTAGGGTATAGCCAGTTAACAAGCAGCTTGTGATAGTTTCAGGTGACTGGCGAAGGGATTCAGCATACATAAACTTGTATCATTCTCCCACAGACTCCCTCCCATCCAGGCTGCTACATGACGTTGGGCAGAGTTCCCTGTGCCACCCAGCAGGCCCTGTAAATACAGCCTGCACACACTGCTGCATTTAAAATAGTGTGTCCGTGACCATCCCAAACTCCCTGACTGTCCCCACCCCCTGCTTCTGCCCTCGCTCCAGTAGCCATACGTTTGTTCTCTAAGTGAAACAGCTAGGATATAGCCTGACAGGAGTGAATGTCAGGGAGTAAGCAGCTGTTCCTAAATAAGCCCGTTTCAGCCCTTCTTGTCTTGCTTACGTTACGTGGTTACAACTGAAAGTATGGCTCGTGGTGAGACGAGAGAGAAGGAGTAACTAATACTTCAAGAAAATGTGAAAAAAACTTTTCCTGTGGCTTAATTGAAATATAAAGACTGTAATATGGCCAAATTAGACTGAGGTTATCTTTTTCACTGTCAATAAGAAGAGAACAGCTACCATTTATCCGTTGCCCTAAAACACAGGCATTTGTGAATTAAGCTAATAAGCAAGCCCCAAAAGGCCCAAATTTCGGAGATTTGAACAAAGAAAATGTTCAAACTGCTGCACAGTTGCACTCATCTCACACGCAAGCAAAGTAATGCTGAAAATTCTCCAAGCGAGGCTTCAACAGCATGTGAACCGAGAACTCCCAGATGTTCAGGCTGGATTTAGAAAAGGCAGAGGAACCAGAGATCAAATTACCAACGTCCACTGGATCATGGAAAAAGCAAGAGAGTTACAGAAGAACATCTGCTTTATTGACCATGCCACAGCCTTTGTGTGAATCGCAACAAACTGGGACATTCTGAAAGAGATGGGAATACTAGACCACCTTACCTGCCTCCTGAGAGATCTGTGTGCCGGTCAAGAAGCAACAGTTAGAACTGGACATGGAATAATGGACTGGTTCCAAATCGGGAAAGGAGTATGTCAAGGCTGTATATTGTCACCCTGCTTATTTAACTTCTATGCAGAGTACATCATGTGAAATGCTGGGCTGGATGAAGTGCAAGCTGGAATCAAGATTGCCGGGAGAAATACCAATAACCCCAGATATTCAGATGACACCACTCTTATGGCAGAAAGCGAAGAGGTACTGAAGAGCCTCTTGATGAAAGTGAAAGAGGAGAGTGAAAAAGCTGGCTTAAAACTCAGCATTCAAAAAACTAAGATCATGGCATCTTGTCACATCGCTTCATGGCAAATAGATGGAGAAACAATGGAAACAGTGATAGGCTTTATTTTTGGGGGCTCCAAAATCACTGCAGATGGTGATTGCACTCATGAAATTAAAAGGTGCTTACTCCTTGGAAGAAAAACTATGACCAACCTAGACAGCATATTCAAAAGCAGAGACATTACTTTGCCAGCTAAGGTCCGTCTAGTCAAGGCTATGGTTTTTCCAGTGGTTGTGTATGGATGTGAGAGTTGGACTGTAAAGAAAGCTGAGCTCCGAAGAATGGGTGCTTTTGAACTGTGGTGTTGGAGAAGACTCTTGAGAGTCCCTTGGACTGCAAGGAGATCCAACCAGTCCATCCTAAAGGAGATCAGTCCTGAATATTTATTGGAAGGACTGATGTTGAAGCTGAAACTCCAGTACTTTGGCCACCTGATGCGAAGAGCTGATTCATTTGCAAAGACCCTGATGCTGGGAGGGATTGGGGGCAGGAGGAGAAGGGGACGACAGAGGATGAGATGGTTGGATGGCATCAGTGACTCAATGGACATGAGTTTGAGTAAGCTCCGGGAATTGGTGATGGACAGGCAGGCCTGGCATGCTGCAGTCCACAGGGTCCCAAAGAGTTGGACACGACTGAATGACTGAACTAAAGTGAATTCATTTCTTAGAATGGGATATAAGTAAGGATTCCGCAATAGAACAAACTAGTTAACTAAAGTGATTGAAGAATGGTAGATTCTGTCTTACCCTCAGTTGCGTGGGCCTGAAACAAAGTGCCCTTGTATGTGGTAGTACACATAGAGAACCTCAGCCTTGGATGTTGAAAGTGTGCGCAGTAACATCTCAGTTATTTCTCTCACTTTTGCATGGTGAATTGTTATATGAACCGAAATTTCCCGTTTAATTCTAGCTTACTCTTTAAAAATGTTTGACATTTTAGTTTATAATTGGATATCTTTCTTTGCTGCACTCGTCACCGTCTAACTTTCCAGGTAGTCTTGCTTGTCTTTCTCCTCCTGCTATCGTGCAAGTTACGAGAGGGTAGAAATCGTGTTGCTCTGTCCACTGCTGTACCTGCCTTCCACCCGGGACAGTGTCTGACACACAGGAGATAGTCAGTCTTCACTGAAGGAGTAGGTGAATCTTCCTAAGACATTGGTCCGTTTCTCTTAGAAAGTACAGTATATTTTTTGAAGAGTGATCTTACTGCGTTTCAGGATCATTATTCCTTCATAGCATCTTTTTATCCAGGATGGTAAACGGAAAAAGATAAGAGCCGTCCTCTATATAGATAGTATGTAGACAGTTCATGCCCTGGACTTTCTTTCAAGAAAGTGGTTTACCATTTTCTTCTTTTCCTGGAAATTAAATGCTCCAGCACTGATCATTTGAGGACTTCAGTCACTTGGGCTTCGGTTGAATACGTTTCAGTATAATTTCAGGATTAAGGTGTACTTTGGATTGTTACCTTCTTGAGTCCTCACATGTGTAGAGTACAGTGATGTCATATATTATAACCTTGACTGTGAAATGGATAATATATTACCTGACCAATGACAGGAGAAACTGGATTGAAATTAAACAGAACAGAAAAGAGTGCTGTCTGCTTTGAGGCGCTGTGACCACCACACTATGTGTCAAAAGGAAGACGTGCTATGCTTCATTACCTATGGCTCACGTGGTGTAGAGCTAAGTCTCTAGCCTTGAATTAGGTTAATACTCATTAACTGCCCTGGTTACATGATCTCTGCTAGGCACAGGCTTTATCTAGTGCTATCTCTTCTCATCTTTCTCCTGATGAAAAGCCTTCTGACTCCTGCCTAGTCTAAGAAAAGCATCAGGATAAAATTATAGTTGCAATTTTATATGGGATTAACTTTTATCAAACTCAGTGCATCAGTGGCTTAAAAAACCCTCTGGCTAATTTGTATGCCCCTCTGCTTTAAAAATAGTACGACTAAGAGACTCTTAAAATAATTAGACAAGAAGTGACTTGGATTTGGAAGGGGTTTACATTCTGACTGGATTTGGGCCTGCTTATAATAGCTGGTATCTCTTTAAACGACTGCGATTTGGGGGCCCTGCACCTTTTATGCAAGCTCTAAGGTTTGTAAACTACCTTTTCATCTGGTAGCAGAAAGCTGGGTTATCAAAATCACCTTGTTCTCAGAGTAAATGTTAGTTCGTTGAAAGTAAGTCAACCACGTCATGTCTGGAAAGAAGCCAGGTTTTGTAACTGTGTAGCTTGTTTTTACTGTAGCTCACATAACAGGCACGGTTATCTGTACACTTTTAGGGAATTGCTATGAAACATTTAGATAGCCCTGAAGAAATCATTGAATAACTTTATGAAAACTACTGATAACGTTTGTTCGGAACAAAGTAGGAGAGGGTGCATATATGCATAGGCAATGAAGAAGGTTCACAAAAGTTGTTCAGATAATTGAGAATTTTAAGAAAGGTGACTTGACTGCACTGGGTCTTCCATCTTTGTCGCTTCACGCGAAATCTTTTTTAGTGGCGACGTTCAAACTCTTGGTTGTGGCATGTGGGATCTAGTTCCTGAGCATCACTGAACCCGGGCCCTGTGAATTGGACTGTGGAGTCTGAGCCACTGGACTACCAAGGAAGTCCCAATAATTGAGAGCTGATCCAGAGGATCCTGGAAGTTCAGATGTTTCTATTGGAATCAGTTTCCCACAGGTCAGGTCAGCTTGCTTTGGTCACAGTGGGAGAGACAGAGCTGTGGAGAAAAAGCAGCCAAGTGGAGGTACAGTTTCTTACTGGGAAAGGTACTGGGTGGTTAATTAGATAAGGAGTGGTGGGAGGTGTGAACCAAAAGCCAATTAGTAAAGGCTGGTTTATAGGGAAATTATTACAATTAGACTAAGCCCATAAACAATACAGGACATGCATAACCCAAACATTTGGACTCAAGAAAGAGAAGACATATGATTCTAAGAAATACCTAGACCAAGTAATGACTGGTTGAAATTTAAGGCCTACAGGGAGCTTGCTGTAAGCAAAGTTTTGAACTTAAAAAAAAAAAAAAAGTCCTGGTAACATTATAATGGAATGCATTAGTTTGAATATTATTTGAGCAGTTTTGTTTTCAGGGAAGAAGCATTCTTGACTCGGGTTTTGTGTTTTGCTCTCAGACACACCTAAAGAGATCCTACCTGCTAAGTTTATATTTGGCCTTTTCCTGGTGGCTCAGTGGTGAAGAATCCGCTTGCAATGCAGGAGACATGGGTTTGATCCCTAGAGGAGACTGCGATTCAGGAAGATACTCTGGAGAAGGAGATGGCAACTCACTCCAGTATTCTTGCCTGGGAAATCCCATGGACACAGGGGCCTGGTGGGCTACAGTTCATGGGATCTCGAAAGAATCAGACACGACTTAGCTACTCAACAACAAAACAACACCCAAGTTTTTCCAGCCCAGTTATGACTTAGAAAATACTTCTGTACAACTTCCTGAGAAAGGCAGGGTATGTTGTGTTATTTTCCCTGAGGTTAAGCTGAGACTCAGTGAGGAAGGGACTTGCTCAGGAGCGGATGAGTGGGGGGCCAGGATTCAGAACCAAGCCTTTGGACTGTGGGTCTGTGCTCTTGGCACCGCCCCTGCTAGTGGCAGCTGTGGGGGTCACAAGCGTGGCCCCTGGAGGAGGTGGGCATACCAGCAGTTCCCTCAGACAGCAGAAATGGCTGTGGGAAGTGCGGCTGAACTTTCAAGTAAAGAAATGAAGCCACAGTTGGCTCAAGTACTGAAAGCTGTAATAAAATATATTAATTTTCTATGTATATTTGGGAAATGAAATAACTAACTTTGCCTATAATCAAGGAGAACTCTTTGGTCCAAAGACCAGTGCCAGTCTTTAGAAAGGTTTGTGAACTTCCCTACCCATCTTAAACAAAAGGACACTGACTAATTATTATCAACAGTGGTTGTTATTAAATACATGACTAATTAATGTTTAGAGTGAATTTGTTCCTTTGAGAAATAACTCCAGACTACTTTCTTTGTAGTTCTTTATAATGTACTTCGAAAGGACTTGTTTGTATGTGTTCTCTGTTGGTAAAAGAGTGTTACCTATCACTTCCTGCTCCTGCCAACATGCTGTTTAAGTCTTTTCCCTTTCATTTGTCTGCTTTTAATCTGCTTTTAATTGGGTAACCAAGTTACTAAACTCATTACAAGTATGTGTAAAATAAAGTTTCATAAATTCCATAGAAGAGAAAGGAGATATTTTTCTTCTTTGTCAAGGGTATATACTGTATTACTTCCAGTTTGACAAGTCTTTCATTATTCAGTCACATTTTTGCCTATTCAGTGTTTTTCATTTCTGTTCAGATAATTGCATTTGTCAGGAACTTGTCAAACTGTACCAAAATCTTTACCTAAGTACAGATGTTAGAAAATAGAAATACAATTAACTCATAGCTAGGTTCATCTATTTCTGGTTCATTTTTTCCCCCTAGACTTTGTCAGATAAACTGAATTTGATGTATGTAAACATTTAAAAATCATTTCCCCCCCACCTTTGCACCACACAGTTTGTGAAATTTAGTTCCCTGACCAGGGATTGAACCTGGACACATTGCAATGGAAGTGTGATGTCTTAACCACTGGACAGCCAGGGAACTCCCCTGGAAATAAAGTTTAAAAATTCTGTATTTTGATTTTAAGTATGAGTGGTTCTGATTCTTCAAAAATAACTTTTTTTGAGATGAAACTTACACAACGGAAAGCTAACCATTTCAAAGTGAACGGTTCGATGGCGTTTATTCCATTCACAGTCCTACCTCTGTCTAGTTCCAGAACACTTTTATTACTCGAAATGGGCATCCCCTCCCTAGTAAGCAGTTTCTCCCCGTTCTTCCCTACTTCCACCTCTACTTTCTGTCTTTATGGATATCTCCTTTAAATGGAATCACACAATATGTGGCCTTTCGTGTCTGTCTTTCATTTCTATCGCTCAGTCGTGTCCGACTCTTTTTGACCCCGTGGACCGCAGCACGCCATGCTCCCTGTCTATCACCAGCTCCTGGAGTTTACTCAAACTCATGTCCATCGAGTTGGTGCTGCCATGCAACCATCTCATCCTCTGTTGTCCCCTTCTCCTCCTTTCACTTACTATAATGTTTTTGAGGCCTATCCATGTTGTAGCACGTATGTCTTTTATAAAAATGACTGAATAATCTTCCATTATATGTATAATTCCGTAATTTTTCCTTTCCTCTACCAGTAGACATTTGAGTTGTTTCCACCTTTTCGGCTATTGCCAATACTTCTGCTATAGACGTGTGTATACATGTATTAAATACTTGTTTGAGTACCTATTTTTAGTTCTTGCAGGAAAATAAATAGGAGTGGAACTGCTGTGTCATATGGTAATTATGTGTTTAAGTCTTTGAGGAACTGCCAAACTGTTTTCCGTGGCAGCTGAAGCATCTTACATTCTCACCAGCAGTGTGCAAGGGTTTTCATTTCTCCACTTCCTCCCCATCACTTATTTTCTGTTTTAAGTTATAGCCATCCTAATGGGTGTGGAGTGGTATCTCATTGTGGTTCTGAGTTGGATTTAACTAATGGTGATTGAGCTTTTTTTTCATGTGTTTCTTGGCTGTTTGTATATGTTCTTTGGAGAAATATTTATTCAAGTCCTTTGCCTTTAAAAAAAATTGGATTGTTTGTCTTTTCACTGTTGTGTGAATTCTTTATGTATTCTAGATTCTAGACCCTTAGAAAATACATGATTTGCAGATAAATTGTCTCCCATTCTATAGGTTGTCTTTTTTGCTTTCTTGATTTTGATTCTTTGATGCATGTAGTTTTAAATTTTGATGAAGTCAAATGCATCTTTTTTTTGCTTTGTTACTCATACTTTTGGTATCATGTCTAAGAATCTTATTTCCAAATTCATTACTCCTATGTTTTCTTCTAGGGAGTTTTATGGTTTAGTGTTTTTTTTTATGTTTTATTTTTTGGCTGTGCCATGAGGTATGTGGGACCTTAGTTCCCTGACCAGGGATTGAACCAGTGCCCCCTGTGTTGAAAGTGTAGAGTCTTAACCACTGGACCACCAGGGAACCTCTGTGGTTTAGTTCTTAACATTCAGGTCACTGATGCAGTTTGAGTTAGTTTTTGTATTTGGTGTGAGGTCAGGTTCTAACCTCATTCTTAAGGATCTTCAGTTCTCCCAGGACCATTTGTTGGAGAGACTGTTTTTCTCCTCTAAATAGTCTTGGCACTGTTACTGAGAATCAGTTTACCATAAGTGCACGAGTTTATCTCTGGACTTAATTCTATACCATTGGTCTAAACGTCTCTCCTTATACTGGTAGCTCACTGTATGATTATGGTAGCTTTAGTAGTAAGTTTTAAAATGAAAAAATGTGAGTCTCCCAACTTTGTTCTTTTTTGATATTGTTTTGCCTGTTCAGGGCCACTTAAATTTCACATGAATTTGAGGATTGGCTTTTCCATCGCTGTGAAAAAGGCTCTTGAAAGTTTGATAGGGGTTGCCTTTGAATCACTTTGGCTAGTCTTACTGTCTTAATGATATTAAGTGTTCCAGCCAGTGAACACACGATGTATTTCCATTTAATTTCTTTCAGCAATGTTTTGTATTGTTCAGTACGCACGTCTTCTCGCTTCCTTGTTTAAACTTATTTCTTAGTATTTCATTTGTTTGGATGCTATTATAAATGGGACTGTTTGCTTAAGTTCCTTTTTGAATTTTCCTTTGTGGGCACGTGGAATCCACACTGGTTTTTGCATGTTGATCTTGAACCCTGCAACTTTGCTGACTTTATTGACTTCCGTATTTTTGTTTGTTCGCTTATTTTCTGTTTGATATTTTTGGTAGAGACATCTTGGAGATTTTAAAAAAATACATAAGATCATGTCATCTGTGGATGGACATACTTTCACTTCCTCCTTTCCAGTTTGGATGCCTTTCATTTTCTTACTTAATTGCTTTGGCTAGGAGGTCCAATTACAGTGTTGACTAGCAGTGGTGAACATGGGCATAACTGGTCTTGTTTTACCATTCAATATGATGGTAACTGTGGGTTTTTCATAAATGCTTTTGGAGAGTTCTCTTGCTTTTCTAGTTTTTTAATTTTTTATAATGAGGTGTTGGGTTTTGCCAATTGCTTTTTCTATGCCAGTTGCTTTTTCTGTGTCGATTGAGAGGACTTTTTTTTTTTTTTCCTCCCCTCACATACGTAATATTGATATATCGCGTGGATTGTTTTCTGTATGTTGAACCACTCTTGCCCTCCTGGGTTGAGTCCTGCTTGGTCATGGTGTATAATCTTTATAGTATGCTTTTGGGTTCAGTTTTCTAGTATTTTGTTGAGGATTTTTGCATCTATAATTCTATGGGATATTGGTCCATAGTTTTCTTTTCAGGTGGTGACTATTGTCTGACTTTGGTATCAGGATAATGCTGGCCTGTAGAGTAAGGAAGGAAATATTCTGTACTTGTCTCTGAATCCTCCCAATGGACTTATACAGAAAATTCTATGCCTGATGAAGATTTAATCAGAGCATTTTATTGCTCAAATTCTACCTACTCATCTTAGAATCAAACTATACTGTAAAATCTCTGGAATCACATGTTGTTATTTCATTCTTTATGTGTAGAAATTCTAAGAAAGCATTGAATATAAGGATTATAATGTTATGGGGTTTTAGTTACCCATATGTATATGAACATTTCTAGTAGCAACTTTAGAAATATAATACTGCCTTGGAAATATTTTACATGATGCAAATTTTATTTTGGCTAGCCTTGACTACTACTTAAGATAGCACTTGAAAACAGGGATGAGTACCAAGGCAAATACTTTACTACACTATAAAAGGAGTTAATGTTCCAATGTCTTGGACTCTCCTGTGTCTAAGATAGCTAATCAACTAATAATTTACTAAGTCTATATCCAGCTGTTTGCACAAGGTTCTTACTACTTCTTTATAAGGTATATCATTGTAAAAAAAACTAACGATGCAGTTTCACAAACGCATTTCTTTTCAGTTTTCTATCCATGTATGTGACGTAAGTCATCAATGCAGTGCTAAAGTAGGTAAGCTTAGCACGTATGAAAAGTGTATTTCTTCTACAGTGTGCTTTTTAAGGATGCTAACAGATTGTTCATATTTTTTGTATAATGTCTGTTCATAAATTATAGAATAGATGTATAGTTTTATACTTCTGTGTAAATTTTTGTGTTCAGAGGATTCAAGTCCAACTAGATTTAAAGGGAAAAGTAATGTTTACAGAGTATTTTAAAGACCTTTTAATTTTTATGACCAAAACAGTTTTAGATCCTAAACAATGCCCAGGCCTCTGGGTTTATGGCAAAAAATGATTATTTGTAGAACTTAGTGCGTCGCAATGGTATGTGTAATAGACCAGACATGGTACATGCCATCCAAGTCTAAACTAGAATGCAAACTGTACGATGAACAGAAGTGCACTGTGAGGCAGTCACCAAATAGATGTGATTGGGAAGGCTTCTTTTTTTTTGGGGGGGGGGGCCAAGATCTTCAGTTGGTTTTGTTGATGTTTGGCAGAGTGGGTGAAACTGATCTTTTTAAAACATAGTGGTTTTCTAGTGGCAAAATGCAGTCATATATGTTTGGCATTTAGATCTCATGGTAGAGTTATGAGGGAGGTATTATTGCCTTAATACAGTTGAGAAAACTGAATTGGACTAATTGACTTTTCCACTTCACAGCAAGCAAGTGTTAGAAATTAAACCCAGGAACTTTGGACTTTAGCAGCAGCTTCCTCCTGTTACTAGATTTTTGTTTTCTGTAAGTTGCAGTTCAGATGAAAGAAGGAATAGGAATAGTACCTGTTTTCCAAAAATGTGATACTATTCTTTTCTTACACATAACATTTTATTTCATAAATATAATCACAACTTCAGACAATAATTAACAGCAGAAGGGCTTAACTTTTCTGCTGTATTAAAAGTGTGTTTGGATTTCAAAAATTTCATTTCCATGCAGCTTTTCAAGGGTAGGCTGTTCACATGACTGTCTCCTCCATAACGTTGAGGGGGGCGGGGCGCCATGTGCAGTGACTTTCGAACTTCAGTGGGTACAAGATTACTTGAGAGTTTAATCTCTCTGTTGGCCTCGTTGCGCTCCAGGTAATTCCAGTAGAGGTGGTCCAACGACAGCATTTGGAGAAACACTGGTGTTAGAGCTTAACACACACAACAGACATCTATTGGATAAGGTAATAGTGGTGATTTAATCTGTAATATTGCTCTAGTTCTTAGAACTTGGTCCAACACAGTAAATGTTCAGAATATTCCATTCATGTGTGATAATTTGGGTGACAGCTGAGAAGCAGGAGAATATTCGTTCTTTTATGCAAAGTTTACTGAATTCCTGCACTGCTCTAGCTATTTGGATATAAAGGGAAAACGGATACATACATTTTTGACTCTCGTTGAGTTTATATGATTAATAGACTCCTTTTTAAAACACCTGTTTATTTTTGGCTGTGCTGGGTCTTCACTGCCCTGCGGGCTTTCCTGGAGTTGTGAGTGGGGTGGGGGGCCTTCCCTCTGGTTGCGGCCTGCGGGCCTCTCCTGTTGGGGAGTTGTAGCTCGTGGGCCCAGGAGTTGCGGCTCCCAGGCTCTGGAGCTCAGGCTCGGTAGCTGTGCTCCGCGGCATGTGGGATCTTCCCGGATCAGGGATCGAACCCATGGCTCTGGAGCTCAGGCTCGATAGCTGTGGCGCCCGGGCTTAGTTCTCCACGGCATGTGGGATCTTCCCGGATCAGGGATCGCACTGTGGCTCCGGTGTTGGCAGGCGGATTGTTTACTGCTGAGCCACCTTGGAAGCCCCTAATAGACTCATTTGAAAGGCATGGGTCTTCCTTTGTTTAAAGAAAAAAATTTATAAGGTAACTTTGTTAATATTGAGGACATGTTTTAATGTTGGGTTTTTCTCCCCCTCTGTAAATTGAAGACTCATTTTTTGAGGGTTACGGTTGAAGAAATAGCCTGTATGTTATCATTGGTTGTGTTATTGTTGCTCTAAAGCTGTATGAACCAATGCAGTGGCCACTAGATGTTTGCAGCTATTTCAGTCCATTAGAATTAAGTGACATTGGAAATTAGATTCTCAGCTGCACTAGCCACATTGCACATCCCCAGAGAATGCAGATACCTTCACCTCAACCATCAGAGGAAGTTCCGTTTGGCAGTGTTACACTAGAGTCTAGAACAAAGCAGTTATTTTTCCAGTTGCCTTGATCTGTCAATTGATTTTTGAGGTGAATATTAGCAGTGGCTGGAGGCTGTCATTTCAGTCCTTACATGCATTAGCGCCTTTTCAGGTTGAGCAGTCCAGGGCTAGGATTGATTTACTTAAACAGTTTGTTACACGGCAGCTGAGATTTAGATGCTAGTATCAGGGGGTTTTTCTTAAGCCTCTGAGCAGGACACTTAAGTAATGTTACTGCCTTAGCTATAGCTTTTTCTCGTGTATGTGTGTCTGTTTATCTCCGTAGCATTACAGTTACTTTATAAATTTGTGATTAAGGAAGTTTTGGGGGCAAAGGAAAATTGCAGTTGCATTTTTTAAGTTTATTTTTATTTTTTAATAATTTTTATTGGCATATTGTTGATTTACACTGTTGTGTTAGTTTCAAGTGTATAGCAAAGTGGATCAGTTATACATATATCCACTCTTTTGTAGATTCTTTTCACGTATAGGTCACGAGAATATTAAGGAGTATGTCCTTACTAGTTATCTTTTATGTGTAGAGAATAGATATGATCTCCCAGTTTACCCCTCCCCCCTTTCCCCCCATTAATTGTAAGTTTTTCTACGTCTGTGACTCTGTCTTGTAAGCGAGTTCATTTTACTGTCTTTTGTCTTTTTTAGACTCCGTGTGTTAGCAGCATCCTATGATATTTTGTCTTTCTCTGATACAGTTCCTCAGTGTGGCGGTTTCCTGGCCGTTGATGTTGCTGCGTGCGGCCTGACGTCTTTTTTGTGGCCGAGTAATACTCCATGGTGTGTGCGTGCCACGCCTTTATCTGCTCCTGTCAGTGGGCAATTAGGTTTCTCCCATGTCTTGTCTCTTGTGGACAGTGCTGCAGTGAGCTTGGGGCACATGTGTCATTTTGAATTTTGGTTTTCTCTGGATATACGCCCAGGAACGGGCTTGCTGGGTCATATGGTAGTTCCAGATATTTTCTCCCATCCTGTGGGTTGTCTTTTCTTTTTGCTTATGGTTTCTTTTGTTGTGCAAAGGCTTTTATGTTTCAGTAGGTGCCATTTGTCTTTGTTGGGAGGCGAATCAAAAAAGATGTTGCTGCTATTTATAGCAGAGACTGTTCTGCCCATGTTTTCAACTAACAGTTAATAGTGTCCAGCCTTAGATTTAGGTGTCTAATCCATTTTGAGTTTATTTTTATGTATGGTATTAGAGAGTGTTTAAATTTCTTTCTTTTACGTGTAGCTGTTCAGTGTTCCCAGCATCACTTACTGGGGAGGCTGTCTTTTCTCCACTGTGTACTCTTGCCCTCTTTGTCATAGATTAGTTGACCATAGGTGCCTGGGTTTATCTCTGGGCTTTCTGTGCTGTTCCACTGAGGTATATTTCTGCTTTTGGGCCAGTACCAAACTGTTTTGATGAGCGTAGCTTTTGTAGTATAGCATGAAGTCAGGGAGTCTGATTCCTCCAGCTCCATTTTTCTTTCTCAAGATTGCTTTGGCTATTGCAATTGCATCTTTACTACTAGAATTTACAGTATTTACATGAAATTATTTATTTATAGGTGCCAAATTTTAATATAGTGACTGGTCAAAATTTAGGAAGAACCCCAGTTATGCTTATTATAAAATATTATGATACATTTAATATTTTGATATTTAAAAGCTAAACTTTTTTTTTCTTGGCCGTACAACGCAGGATCTCAGTTCCCTGACCAGATGTCGAACCCAGGCCACAACAGTGAAAGCACTGAATCGTAACCACTAGACCACCAGGGAACTCACTGAAAACTATTTTTTCAGTATTTTGTTGTTGTTGTTGAACTTACGTAAAATTGTGTAGTATCTGCTGAATTCTGATATCTAGACATTTTTTGTGCAGGGTTCAAGAAATAGTGTGCAAGTGTAATTGACTTTTGCCCCTATTTTTTTTTCCCTGACTGTGTGGCATGTGGGATCTTACTTCCTCAACCAGGGATTGAACCCATGCCCACTGCGGGGAAGCGTGGAGTCTTAACCACGGGACCACCGAGGAGGTCGGCGCCTCTGTTTCCGGAATGAGTGTCTGCAGAGGCAGAGCTCGCCTCCTTGTTGTTTTCTGCCCCTTTAGGTGTTGCTGTGGTCCCTTTCTGAGCAGAGAAGCAATAGGAGACTGCGGTCTCTTGGTCCCAGGTCATGGGTGCGGTGTTATTCAGTCACTGGGTTGTGTCCAACTCTTTGTGACCCCTTGGCCCTGCAGCACACCAGGCTCCTCTGACCTCCACTGTCTCCGGGAGTTGGCTTGGATCCATGTCCATTGAGTCGGTGATGCCATCTAACCGTCTCACTCTCTGCCCACTCCCCCACCCCATGAACAGTATGAAAATGTAATGGACAAGAGCAGGCAAATTCTCCTGTATGTTCCTGCCTCCTTCAGTGACTCTCCCTCTTTCCAGATCACTTACTTCAGCCTCTGGTATTATAACAAGCAAAATCAGCGCCGGTGGGTGGATTTGGAAAAACCTCTAAAGAAGCAGCTGGATAAGCACGCGTTGGAACCTACAGTCTATTTTGGAGTGGTGTTTTACGTGCCTTCAGTCTCACAGCTACAGCAGGAGATTACCAGGTAAGAAAGAAGGTACTGTTTGCTTCTAGGGAATCCAGTGAGATTAGAAAAGTGAAACTACGGTTGGACGAGTCAGGAGGTCAAACTAACCTTTGCCCTCTCACCATGCATTTTTAGCCACAGCATTGCCTGGAGGTTCTGGTATGTGGTGTGTCAGAGAGCTTTATGGCATGTTGCCTGAGTTATGGGTTCACTGGCACGAAGGAAGGATTACCAGGAAAAGTGATGTTTTTACCCTGGCTGTGAACTCCTCTTGAAGTGATGTCACCCTTAATGTTTTTATGGATTTGTTTCTGACCTTAGTAACAATGAAATGAGAGAGGAGATTTTTCAGAAATAGCCACAAAATCTGTGTTTACTCCTCAAGAAATTGTGTAGAAGTTCTGACCCCAGTAGCCATGTTCTATACATAGGTGTGGAAGGGGAAAGATGTGGGGGAAGGGTTTGAGATCAGAAAATATTGGCCAATAAATGCACTTAAAAGGAACAAAGGCAGAAAATGTAGAATGTATTAAGGCGTGGGATAGAGGAACTAATTTTTTTTTTCTTGAAGATAACAAAGAAACAAGGAATCAGGTTTGCATTCTTTTTTTTTTTAAATTGAAGTATAGTTGATGGTTCAGATGGTAAAGAATCTGCCTACAATGTGGGAGACCCAGGTTCAATCCCTGGGTCGGGAAGATCCCTTGGAGAAGGAAATGGCAACCCGCTCCAGTATCCTTGCCTGGAGAATCCCATGGACAGAGGAGCCTGGCCGGCTACAGTCCATGGAGTCACAAAGAGTCTGACACGACTGAGTGACTAACACTTTCACATGGTTGATTTATAGTGTTGTGTTAATTCCTACTGTACAGCCTAGTGATTCAGTTATACATGTAGATATACACACACACATTCCTTATAGAATATTATTTTCCATTATGGTTTTGATGGGATGTTTCATATGGTTTTCTGTGCTGAACAATAGGACCTTGTTGCTTATCCCAAATTTGGGTTCTTGAGCCTGCCTTTTACATTCTCCAAAATCCAGCACTTTTAACCTGTTTAACCTTACTTTTGAGCCAAGCTGGATTACTTCCAGTGTTCTGAACATGCTGCGTGCATTTTCACCTTTGTGTCCTAGACCTTTCTTTTAGATATATGTAACTGGAATCCTGTTCATCTGATTTTAGTTCCAAAGGCGCCTCCTCCATAAAGCTGTGACCCCTGAGGCTGGCATGAGCTTTTCCTTCTCCAGACTATTCTAGAATTTGCTTGTACTTATGTTAAGATGGCAGCTGTCATAGCCTCTCACTACAGTTATTTGTGTACAGATCTTTTTCTTAGATTTTAAACCCATGTTTTCTTTAACTTTGCCTTTCGAATCATTTCTAACACAATGGCTTGCAGATAGTAAAAACCTGATCCTGTCCTGTGTTTGTGGAATATTCTTTTTAAGTACTGAGTTTGCAGTTAACTATTGGAAGATGATGGATAACCAAAGGAGCTAGAGTCAGGTTCTAGGGATTGACATGAACTGACTACAGAGCAGATCTGAGTCATAAAAATTGCAGAGAGTAGAAGCGAGGAGAAAACAGTAACGGACAACTTTGTCTCATTTCTTGGAACATTGATTGAAGCTATAATATGGTTTGCAAGAATTATGTTGGTTACTGTGGGAGATGAATATACAAGTAGATATGCTTTACTCTTTCTCTGGAGGAGCTGCCACAGTCTGGTGGAACTGATATCCATGTACGTGAACAATTACATTATATTATGATAATACATGCTTTAATTATAGCATGGCCTTCCCTTGTGGCTCAGCTGGTAAAGAATCCACCTGCAGTGCGGGAGACCTGGGTTCAATCCCTGGGTTGGGAAGATCCGTTGGAGGAGGGAAAGGTGAAGTCAAGTGGAATGCCAAGTCAGGTGGGCCTTAGGAAGCATCACTACAAGCAAAGCTAGTGGAGGTGATGGAATTCCGGTTGAGCTATTTCAAATCCTAAAAGATGATGCTGTGAAAGTGCTGCACTCAATATGCCAGCAAATTTGGAAAACTCAGCAGTGGCCAAAGGACTGGAAAAGATCAGTTTTCATTCCAATCCCAAAGAAAAGCAATGCCAACGAATGTTCAAACTACCGCACAGTTGCACTCATCTCACACGCTAAGAAAATAATGCTCAAACTTCTCCAAGCCAGGCTTTACATATGTCTAAAAGAAAGGTCTAGGACACAAAGGTGAAAATGCACGCAGCATGTTCAGAACACTGGAAGTAATCCAGCTTGGCTCGAAAGTAAGGTTAAACAGGGTTAAAAAGTGCTGGATTTTGGAGAATGTAAAAGGCAGGCTCAAGAATCCAAATTTGGGATAAGCAACAACCGAGAACTTCCAGATGTTCAAGCTGGATTTAGATTTCAGACAAACCAGAGATCAAATTGCCAACATCTATTGGATCACAGAAAATGCAAGAGAATTCCAGAAAAACATCTACTTTTGCTCATTGACTATGCCAAAGCCTTTGTGTGGACCAAAGCAAACTGTGGGAAATCCTTAAAGAGATGGGAATACTAGACCACCTGACCTGCCTCCTGAGAAATCTGTATGCAGGTCAAGAAGCAGCAGTTAGAACTGGACATGGAACAATGGACTGGTTTCAAATTGGGAAAGGAGTACGTCAAGGCTGTATATTGTTGCCTTGCTTATTTAACTTATATGCAGAGTACATCATGTGAAATGCCAGACTGGATGAAGCACAGGCTGAAATCAAGGTTGTTGGGAGAAATATCAATAATCTTAGATATGCAGATGACACCACGCTTAGGGCACAAAGCAAAGAGGAACTAAAGAGCCTCTTGATGAAAGTGAAAGAGGAGAGTGAAAAAGTTGGCTTAAAGCTCAACATTCAGAAAACTAAGATCATGGCATGTGGTCCCATCACTTCGTGGGAAATAGATGGGGAAACAGTGGAAACAGTAACAGACTTTATTTTGGAGGGGGCTCCAAAATCACTGCAGATGGTGACTGCAGCCATGAAATTAAAAAGATGCTTGCTCCTTGGAAGAAAAGTTATGACCAACCTAGGCAGCATATTAAAAAGCAGAGACATTACTCTCCCAACAAAGGTCCTTCTACTCAAGGCTATGGTTTTTCCAGTAGTCACGTATGGATGTGAGAGTTGGACTATAAAGAAAGCTGAGTGCTGAAGAATTGATGCTTTTGAACTGTGGTGTTGGAGAAGACTCTTGAGGGTCCCTTGGACTGCAAGGAGATCCAACCAATCCATGCTAAAGGAGATCAGTCCTGAATATTCACTGGAAGGACTGATGCTGAAGCCGAAACTCCCAATACTTTGGCCACTTGATGTGCAGAACTTAAACTCATTAGAAAAGACCCTGATTCTGGGAAAGATTGAAGTCAGGAAAGGGAACGACAGAAGATGAGATGGTTGGATGGCATCACCGACTCAGTGGACATGAATTTGAGCAAGCTTCAGGAATTGGAGATGGACAGGGAAGCCTGGTGTGCTGCAGTCCATGGGGTCGCAACGAGTTGGAAACGACTGACTGGACTGAACTGAACTGAATTATAGTGCTGGATTCCTAGGAGTGGGTTGCAGGGAACATGAATAGGGAAGGTAAAGATGGTGACTTTTCACTTGACTTTACGAGGAATTTTCTAGTTAGAGGGAGTAGCTTGTGCAAAGTAAGGGGATAATAGAAGCAACTGATTATTTTTTTCAGGGAATTTCAGATATTACCTCGAGAGGAGAACAGAGGCTTGGAAAAAGAGATGCCCAAGTCATAGAGTCATAGACCAATAGGGACAGGCATTTTTGAGTTTTAATGGAAGGGAATGATGAAATGTGTATTCTACAAAGATCACCCATCGGGGAAGGTAGATTAGAGGTTACAAAACTACAGGCGACCAGGTAGGAAAGTATATGCCGTAATCTAGGCACCAGTCTAGAGTGTGCACCTGTTGACCAGTGATTTGATTAAGAAAAGACCAAGAGCATTTCGGGTGGAATATGTGGACAGCATATTCGATATAGACGACTTCAGATGCTTGAAAGGAGCTTCCCGGGGGAAAGCTGCAAGTTTTCCTCATCAGTGAGGAAGACCTCGTCAATTGCAAGACCCGGTGCTGCCAGCATGCTCTTTGCTGACGGAGGGAAATTCGTTCAGCACTGTATCCCCAGCATCTAGAACAGTGCTTGACGCATAGAAGGCCCCAGTAATTACCTTAGTGAATAAATAAAAGGAAGGCAGAACAGATCTTCACTGTAGAGCTTTATCAAAATGGAGAAGTCAGCCAGGTGAAATACTGCCGCCTGGCTGCAAGTGGGGGACTGCTGCTAGCCATGATAGTGGCTGTTTCTTAAGTTCCAGCTAGGTTGTAGTTTTATGCTAAGACCTTAACATATATTCCTTGGTGTGTTCAGCCTTGTGAAGGGGTGATAGTACCCACCTTTTGCTGGAGTTAATGTAAACCCACAGATTATGACTTTCCCAGGTTCCTGCAAAATGCTAAATTGGAGATCTGAAATTTAACCGGAGTTTGCTTGACTAAAGGTTGTGCTGGTAACTAATACCCTATATACCGAAAACATAAACATAAGTAAGCCCACATTAAAAGCCTGTTATAAAGTATTTTAGCAACTATCCTTTATGGTATTTCAATAAAGAACATTTTGTTATGCGCCTGGTCTGAAATGTCAGGAACCATTTTTCTTCTGACTTTACTGTCCAGGGCTAGGAAAGTCTTACATCACCAAGTTGCTCCAAAGAGTTTTTAAAGTATGGATTCACCATTGATTCTCTGTTTTTCCAACTAAAACAACAAAACTTAGAGACAGTTTTACAGGGTATAAGATAGATGACCAGCTGTTTCCTAGGTGTCTATAGTTTGTAGCTTTCAAATAAACTACAGTGAAGAATAAGTGACTCAATAAATTGTTGTGTCTGTGTGTATTTGTCAGTATAGATATGATCAAGGAACGTTCCTGTCATTCTTTGAAATCATCTGAGCTTAATTTTGGCTAGTTGATGCTTCTCTACCAAATTATGATAAAATGCCTTGTGTCCGATTGGAGGTAATACCGACATTGACTTTTAAAAACTGACCTTTTTTTTTTTTTAATAGGTATCAGTATTATCTGCAGCTGAAGAAAGATATCTTGGAAGGAAACATTCCTTGTACATTAGAACAAGCAATTCAGCTTGCAGGCTTAGCTGTTCAAGGTAAAGAATGGCAATTGATACTGTACTAGATCAATCAGATTAAAATGCATGTTAAACAGAAACAGCAAGGAATTCTTAAAGTAACTGACTATAGAAAGTAACTGCTATAGCGTAGTTTTCTCTGTTAGTGGAATAGTATTTCTGTTATCTAAGGGGCTTTCTTGTGGAGGAGGAATGGGTTTGAATTACTTGAATGAAATATGAGACTTTGGAAGGCTAAGCATGTTATCACGTCAGCAGAGCACAGACCAACAGTAGAGAGGAAATATACACATATGCGCGCGTGTGTGCGCGCACACGCCCACACACACAGCACTTAACATGCCATGGATTCCTCTAGTGCAGGGCCTTGATCTGCTGCTAGCTCGTATTTTCAGAAGAAAGATCAGCCAAACAGTGGGGTGGATAAGGTTATATTCGCTTATACTTTAAGCATATGTCATTGGTGTTGGTTTCTTAAATAGTTGCCCTAGATTAGAACATTGCCAATCATAGTATTATTAGATAGTTTTGTGTTTCACAAGTATCTTTGAGTTGTTTGTCATTTGTCATATGGTTAATCCATATGTGTTTACCTGTGTAATATACTTTGGAAAGACTTCTAATGGGGCTTTATTTCAAATGATAACTGGCATTTAATCTTGGAAATTGAAATTTAATGAAAAGAATCATTAATAAAAATTCCTTCAGACGTTAGCAGACATGGAGATATATATCCTTCCTAGATGAAAAAACGGCTCTGTACTCATGAAGCCATGTTCCTTTTCAAAGGACTTTGAATCTTAAGTGTTATCTTTGGCTTTAAGAGTTAGTCTTTCATAAGCTTTTTGCTGAACTATCAGTTTCTTTTTAACAATTAAAATTTTCTAAACAAATACATCTTACTGTAACATATTCAGATGATCTAATTCCATTCCCTAGAGGTAATCACTACCATGAATGCTTTGGTTTGTTCTGAACATTTTTTCTGTACGTAAGTAGGCATATATGATTATAGGGTAGATTTTTGTTTTCTAATGACAAAAAAATGAGATGATTTCTATACAATTTGTAATGTGGTTTTTTTTTTTCCATTTTATTAAAAGGCATTTTTTTCCCAAGCCCAGACATGTGAATCTGTCTGGTTAAAGAGTCTGCCCGCAATGTGGGAGACCCGGGTTCGATCCCTGGGTCGGGAAGATCCCCTGGAGAAGGAAATGGCAACCCACTCCAGTATTCCTGCCTGGAGAATCCCATGGACAGAGGAGCCTGGTGGGCTACAGTCCATAGGGTTACAAAGAGTTGGACACTTTAAAAGGAATTTTTAAAATATGCATTTTATAAGCTATGAGGCAGATTTGACTTCTCAGTCACAAGCACACCATCTGTATGCTTCATATTGGATTTAGTTGTATATGTTTTGCTTCCAATTAAACATAATTGACATGTGAATACTTGTGATTTTATATAGCTGATTTTGGTGACTTTGATCAGTATGAATCCCAGGATTTTCTTCAGAAATTTGCCTTGCTTCCTGTGGTAAGCGTTCTTTTGACATTGGACACTTTCATCAACAGTGCGTTTCTAGGCCCTTAATAATCCCTGAAATGAAGTCCATATATTATTAGACTTGCTAGGTAGGGATAGAGTTAAGAAAAATCAGCTCCTCCTTATAAACAGCTTGAGTTGTTACTTTCCTTGTAATAGACTTCTAGTCCTTTAAAAGCACAGAAGCAGAAGGGTCTGTGGCCTTGGGGCTGCAGCCAGAGACACTGATTTTGAGTTGGAATGTGAGTCTAAAGAGAGGCACTCATTTCCAGCTTCTGAGGAACCTCAGAGGTTTTGA
This sequence comes from Capra hircus, assembly GCF_001704415.2. Classification (NCBI taxonomy): domain Eukaryota; kingdom Metazoa; phylum Chordata; class Mammalia; order Artiodactyla; family Bovidae; genus Capra; species Capra hircus. The sequence continues at coordinate 2,993,934 of NC_030817.1, forward strand.
CTTTAACTGAAAACTTGAGCCCTCACAGAATTATGTTGAAGTGAATATCGTTTCTCATCAACAATTTAAAGAGTAGGTGACAAAAAGACCCTGCTTTCTGCCTTTTAAAGTCAACACTGGTGGAACTGACAGGGAAGCTGCGTTGCAGCACCTGTAGGAAGTGGTGGGCTGCTCTGACTGTGGAGCCAGCCGGGGAGTGCGCCAGGTGCTGCTGCGTGCTGGGCTTAGAGCTGGCTGATGAGTGTTAACAACCTGAAATAGCCCGTCTCTAACTCTCTCTGGGGGCTTCTCAGGGGGCCCAGTGGTAAAGAATCCACCTGCCAAGCAGGAGACGCGGGCTTGATCCCTGGATTGGGAAGATCCCCTGGAGAAGGAAATGGCAACCTACTCCAGTGTTCTTGCCTGGGAAATCCCATGGAGAGTGGAGCCTGGTGGGCTACATTCCATGGGGTCACAAAGAGTTGGACATGACTTCGCAACTAGACAACAGCAAGTTTCTCTGGGATGAATTGAGAAGGCAGGGCAAGTGTTTTGGCTTTTGAGCAGAAGCCACTTAATTCTCAGAAAGGTCATGATTATGTCCTTTAGTGAAGCTCTCAGATATTGATTCTAGCCCTAGTTTTGCCTGCTGGAGACAAGAGTCGATAACAGTAGCATAGATTCCTCCTAAGAAATTTGAGTGATTTGTTTCCGTACTTACTGTCATGTGTTTTTCCCAGGAGTGGTTACAGGATGAAAAAGTGTTGGAAGAAGCAACCCAAAAAGTGGCCTTACTGCATCAGAAATACAGGTAACGCTGAGAAGTGGGGACAGTACCTGTCTTGAGTTTGAGCCGTGCATTGGCAGCATTAAATGTGGGCCTTTTCTGCTGCTGTTGCGCCTGCTGCTAGTTGCCCAGCTCTCCCCACCTGGGCAGAGCTCGCACCGCCTGCCATGCGCCCTTCCGAGCACTCCCCCCTGTTAACCCGTCTGTTATTCACGTTGTGTCACTGATGAAGCTGAGAAAGCTGAAAGGGGCCAGCCTCTGAAGGCTGCCCGTCCTTCCTCCCACATACTGAAGGTTTGGGCGGTGGCCCGGCCCTGTGTAGGTTAACGCAAGATTAGAGAGACCTTTTTTCCTCTGTGGCAGATGTGATGTTCTGGGTCTGCCCCCCAGCCTCACCGCTGCCTTTAGAAGCTGTCTCCCTGTCGTCCGGGCACACTGTGCTGGGAGCAGCAGGCTTGCTGTTCTGGCCCCTGCTGGGCAGATCCTGGTCTTTGAGAGTGAAGCTGAATGTGTTGTCTGAAAACCCTGTCCTTGAGAACGCTAGGTTTTACGCTAAACCAAGTGCCACTCAGTCCCAAGTACTGTATGTATCATCAAATTCTTAATAACCACTCTTTAAGGTAAATGTTATTATCTCCTTACAGATTGGGAAAATCAAGTTCACAAAGACTATAAATAACTTGCCCAAAGTTACATGTGGTAGAGGTGGGATGTGAACCCAGGTCTGTCTAATTATAACCTATTGTTTGTTCACCCCTTCCTATTAAAAATAACCTTTTGCCTTTAGTCTGTCCCCACTCAAATCCAGACAGTCACTCACAGAAGATTAATTCTCCTAAAATAGCTCTTTCGACTTGTCTCCCCTCCTCTCCTCAAGTGTTCGTGAGTCTTCTTGCTTTCCACCAGCCTGAGTTCATCACCCCTGGGATTAAAGGCTTCTCACAAGTTGGTTCAATCCTGCCATTCCAGCTCTATCTTCTGCTGTCCAAATGAACCCGTTTTTTTTTTCAGCATAATTAATACTTCGGGCATACCTTGCTCTCTCTCGTTTGCTATTTTTATTCATTCATCTGTGCATCTCCTTAAAAGATAATTTAGTGCTATCTTCTGTTATGAGGCAGAGTGCTCAATGCTGCGGCACAAAGATAAATGGAACCGTGACCTGCCAGGGTCTTCAGGGGTAGGCAGTACAGCCCACTGTACTGCTGCTGCTAAGTCACTTCAGTTGTGTCCGACTCTGTGTGACCCCATAGACGGTAGCCCACCAGGCTCCCTCGTCCCTGGGATTCTCCAGGCAAGAACATTGGAGTGGGTTGCCATTTCCTTCTCCAATGCATGAAAGTGAAAAGTGAAAGTGAAGTCCCTCAGTCGTGTCCGACTCTTCGCGACCCCATGGACTGCAGCCTACCAGGCTCCTCCGCCCATGGGATTTCCCAGGCAGGAGTACTGGAGTGGAGTGCCATTGCCTTCTCCGACAGCCCACTGTAATAGCACTTAATAGTTCTCATCATGAGTGCGGGGGAGAGGCGTGCACAGAAGGTGGTGGGTCTGCGTAGAGCAGGGCAATCTGAGAAGGTGAGCGAGAGGGTGTGCAGGCTGAGTCTTGATGGGGGTCAGGGGTTGACCAGGTGCACACGTGGATGATAGTTAGACCGGGAAGCATGATTAGCACGTGCAAAGGCTCGCAGGCACGAGGGAGCGTGGGATGTTCAAAGACACAGAGAGTCTGGTGTGGTTGTGGTGGGGGGTACCTTGCGGGTGTGTGGAGCAGCAGAAGGTGAGGTTGGGAAGGAGGTGTCCATGCAGTGGCCTCCTCCTCTGCCCACACTGCCTTCCCGCCTACCTGCCCACCCTCGTCATGCTGTCACCAAAGCCAGCTGCTAACTGTTACTCGCCCTACTCACCGTGTAGTGTTTAGCACACAGTGCTTAGTACTGTCTGACACTTTGGTGGTTTGGAGAGAAGTTTGGCTCTCACTGAAATCTTGGGAGGTTGTTTTGCTTTCTGCATCCCCCCTGGCCTGCCCCGAGGCCAAGGGGTTGGACCTCACATAACCAGCCCTCAGCATTCAGCACAGTGCTCTTGCATGTAGTTGATTCTCAGTAAAAATTGGTGGATTGATAAACTAATCACAGACGCTTAGAAACTTGAAATGTTTCTAACGCTTTATACCCGATCGAGACGTAGTTTTTTGCAAACAAGCTCTTCTGAAATTTTCCTAGTTTGTGAACAGTCTGTCTGACAGATCTCTCGGGTTGCAGGGGCCTCACAGCTCCTGACGCGGAAACGCTCTACATGCAGGAGGTAGAGAGAATGGACGGCTACGGGGAAGAGAGCTACCCTGCCAAGGTAGGCGAGGCCCGAAGACGGGGGGCCCTCTGCGGGCGCCTGAGTCGTTCCAGCAGCTTAGCAGGGAAGGCTAGGGACGCTGTGCTGCCCGAAGCCCGACCTGTGCAGACGTTTGGAAATGAAGCTGAGGTCTTCGTGGCCGAAGTTTTCTCACAAAACAGATACTCCTGTTTTGTCTTTTGTTCTTGGAATTACTCTTGGAATAGAATTCCTTAAGGAGCCCAACTGTATTTTCATATGTGTTTCCAAGGTGACACGTTTATACTTGCAGACTTTCCCCCTCAGGGGAGGTCTCCCAGGCCTTTTCCATGTGGGACACAGGAGTGGGGGTAGGTGGGGCCCCCGGGCCCCCCGTGTCTCTGCTGCCCCGTGTTTCCTTGTCCGCTTTCTCCTCCCAGGACAGCCAAGGCTGCGACGTGTCTGTCGGCGCGTGTCTCGAAGGCGTCTTTGTGAAGCACAAGAGTGGGAGGCCCCCTGTGGTGTTCAGGTACTCCTCTTTCTGTGCACTTTCTGTGGCTCCTGCTGGTGGCTGAGCTTTAGTCCCTGTGCTAACTGTACTGCTCACAAGTAAGTGTCTCCCAAGGCCTCACTAGGAAATGGAAACATACCCTTCTTAGAATAAAACTGCACCTGACTGCAATAGTTATAAGATACTTACTTCAAAACTAAATTGCAGAAAACAGTGTTTATAATGGTGGCCTGCTTAGGAAATGTTTAAAGACGTGTGACTCTTTTCTTACCATACAGAGGCCATTCTTTGTCTTGGTGTGTGAATTTTTCTTTTCTTTCTTTTCTATGTAAAGTATGAGTATTTATTTCAGGGTTTAGATCCCAGTTGATTTAAAAAACAAAATCAGATTTCTTTCCTCAGTCGCTGAGGTTTGCATGTTAGGATGAGTTCCTGGAGGCTGAAGGGCTCTGTGCCCTTAGAAACACGTTTCATCAGGTTCAGAATAAAGTCCCTGATGCCCACTGTACCCCAGCCTTAGGGGGAAAAAACAAAATTCACCGCCGTGGGGCTGAACAAATGCACACACACTGATGTAAACGAGCAGCGCATTTTTCATTTAAGCTCTGGTTTCCCTGGCTATTTCTCATGGGAAATCTAGGCTTTCCCTGATTCTAGTTGGTACCAAAATTCCTAAAATACCAACATCTAAATTACTGTTTGTAATGCAGATTTCCCTTTTCTTGATTATAAAAAGCGTGGTGCTCTTCATTTGTGGAAGTCTTAGAATGTAGCCTAGTCAGGAGGACAGAGGACAGATAGCAGTGTGCTGAGCGTGGCTGGCTTGCAGCAGCGAGCTTCCAGGTGGAGGCAGCTCCCTTTTCAGTATTGTGTGTCCCTTCACTTCCTTTGCTCTCCTGCCTTTGGGCGCCTGAATTCTCCCTGGTGACTGTCACCGTGGAGTCTGTGCCGGCCTGGGGAACAGGTCCCCGCTCCTGGACCGCCCTGCCCTGGCTCAGGCGGCTCCCGAGGGCAGTTGCTCTCAGGTCCCCAGGCTGCTCCCTGTCTCCCCAACACGCTCAGTTGCAGGGCAGGGGGCAGAGATGGGTCTAACTGGCACTGAAGGGAAGGACCCTGACATTGCTCGAATGGTCACAGGAACACGGGAGACATCCCCGTGGGCTTCCTTTATCTCACTGGATAGGAAGTTCTAAAATGCCTTCTTTAATATGACACTCATAATCTTTCAGTTTAGCAATTAGAGACTTCCCTGAAGGTCCAGTGGTCAAGACTCTGCCTTCCAACACGTGGGGCTTGGGTTTGACCCTTGGTCAGGGAACTAAGATCCCACATGCTCGGTACACAGGTCATCCAGAAAATTAAAACACAAAAGCAATGAAGTACCATGTTATTGTGAATGAATTTTATTTATTTCAATAAATGTAAATCTAATAAGATGGAGAAAGATAAAGGGGTAAAATTTTTTCTTCCAGACCTGTTTTTCCCTTTGTAAAAATTATGCAGTGTGTAATAAAATATTAATATATAAAACCTTAACATGCTAAACTACAGAAAGTTGGAAAGTTCAGAATTGGAGTTTGAATCCTGGTGAACACCCCTAGACTAATTCACTCTTTGGGTTCCCAGCATCTGAACTTTCTGTTGGCCCTGTTTCCCCAGCTTTGTAGAGCATCTCCGCTCTACCTCTGGGTCTTATTTTGCCCTGTGTACCAGAAGGTAACAGTGCTTGTTAGGTCTGTGCTCTCCACCCGCCCCCACCCCCCACTGGAGCCCCTCTGAGGGCGGCGCTCATCTTTGTGCCTCAGGATTGAACACAAGATGCCTGGTATCGTCACAGTGGGTGCCTGCTAAAGCGTTTGTTGAATGAACAAAGGAGCATTGGGAGCTGAGATTGGGATATTTGATCAGACTAGTCCAGCAAACAAGGATGAGTAGAGTTTACATTTTTATGTATTTATTTTGGCCTAGCTGTGTGGCATGTAGGATCTTAGTTTCCTGACCAGGGATCAAACCCTCGCCCCTGCATTGGAAGCATGGGTCTCAACCACTGGACCCCCAGGGAAGTCCCCAAGTTTACAGTTTTGAATGCTTTGCCTCTGGTTTAGTTTACGTGCGTTACTTTTTGTACCTCCCTGTTGTCACTTCAGTTATAAAATGCATGCTCACCAATTAAAGCCCTGTTTTCTTCCTAAAATAACAAATAATAGGTTATACATTAAGCTCAAAATGGAAAAAAATCTTCTGTCTCTTAGTAAAAATCTGAGTCCTTATATGACCATTTTCTGCTTGTTGTTCTCAGGTGGCATGATATTGCTAACATGTCCCACAATAAGTCCTTTTTTGCCTTAGAGCTGGCAAATAAAGAGGAGACCATCCAGTTTCAAACTGTGAGTAAACATTAGGAATCTGCATGGACTGTTTTTCCTAAAAGTTAACATTTCTGTGTGCATGTTTGGGGGAGTAGCTTTAAAATGATAGTTTTTCATAGTTTATAAAACATAAAATTTTATTCTTTATAACATTTTGCATAATCGCACTTAGCAAAGTTGCTCAGTAAATACTGTTGAATGAATTGAGTCTTTGGATAAATACTGTCTGATTAAGATGACCTTTAAATTACGTACGCAGGCTCAGCTGTAAAGAATCTACCTGCAGCAGTGCAGGATACGGGCTTTGATCCCTGGGTCAGGATGATCCTCTGGAGGAGGGCGTAGCGACCCACTCCAGGATTCTTGCCTGGAGAATCCCATGGACAGAGGAGCCTGTACTGTCCATGGGGTCGCACAGCGACTAAGCAGGCATGAGCACAAGTAGGGAAGAAAGGAAACACTGTATCTTGGCTCCCACTGATAAGTGAATCAGTTCAGTTCAGTCGCTCAGTCGTCTGACTCTTTGCAACCCTGAGAATCGCAGCAGGCCAGGCCTCCCTGTCCATCACCAACTCCCGGAGTTCACTCAGACTCACGTCCATCGAGTCGGTGATGCCATCCAGCCATCTCATCCTCTGTCGTCCCCTTCTCCTCCTGCCCCCAATCCCTCCCAGCATCAGTCTTTTCCAGTGAGTCAGCTCTTCGCATGAGGTGGCCAGAGTATTGGAGTTCCAGCTTTAGCATCATTCCTTCCAAAGAAATCCCAGGGTTGATCTCCTTCAGAATGGACAGGTTGGATCTCCTTGCAGTCCAAGGGACTCTCAAGAGTCTTCTCCAACACCACAGTTAAAGGCATCCAGCTCTGTAGAAATACTGTTTCACAGTTACCTTTACTCTCTTGACGAAAGCCATGGGTCTGAGTTACTTCTTTTAAAAATGTCTTTGAGTATCTATTTGTTAATAATAAAAATGTTTTGTTTAGTCACATCTTTGAGTAATATTAAAAGATGACATTTTCATAATTAGATGACATTTTCATTAATTTAAAGATTTCTATGTCATCTGGAAACTGTTAATATAAGAATTGTACTACTGAGAGCTTTTTGTTAGTCTTCATAATTTTTTTTAAGGTGCTGAAACTTTTATTAAACCCTTGTTAGACACCACACTTTGAGCCAAGCACCCTATGTACACTTCCCCTAAAAGTGTGAAAGTGAAGTCACTCAGTTGTGTCTGACTCTTTGTGACCCCATGGACTGTAGCCTACCAGGCTTCTCAGTCCATGGGATTTTCCGGGCAAGAATACTGGAGTGGGTTGCCATTCCCTTCCCCAGGTGGTCTTCATAATGAATCCGAATTACAACATTCATATGTGGGGTGCAGTGGTAGACAATGCAAGAGTCGCAGTGTGTTAGAAGCGACTTTGATGCACCATGTCACCATGTCTGTCTTGTTCTCAGATAAGCTCTGTATCAAGTTGTAGATGTACTTTGCTTCACTTTGTGTGTCTTTTGTTCACTAGGAAGACATGGAAACAGCAAAATACGTCTGGAGACTCTGTGTTGCGCGACATAAATTTTACAGACTAAATCAGTGCAGCCTGTAAGTACACCCTGCCCGTGGATACTGGGAAATGATGACCTTAGAAGTTTTCATCTTGAGCTACAGGGTATCATCTATAAAGGCAATTTTTTTTAAGAAGATAACTTCTGAATGACATTTTTATAATAATCTCTTTGCTTTTGTGTGTTAAAATTTTCTCAGTTATTTTTCATTTTAGCTTTGGACCAACCTCTAGTATCCACAAATAGGCCTCTAAGATTTCTTTCAACTAGTAACAGAATTATTCTAATTCTTGAAAGCTAAAAGGAAAAAAAAAATTCTTTTCAATCAACACTTTGAGGCACAAAAGCTCATTCAGCTCATCCAGCCATTTGAAGAATTTACACCCCTTCTTAATGTACATTTTTCCTAGCCCCGTGGGCTTACCCCTTTCTGCTGGGTCATTCCTGTTAAGACGCAAACATGCTGTCTCATTTTACCTCTAAACACGTCTTCTCCGTTTGCACGTCCCTGGAGCCACGGTGCTGTACCTTTCTTCTTTTCCCTTGGAAAGAGTGGCGTCATCCTTCTCTCCCCTCCCTCCCAGCGCTTCCCTTACGCCACCCCTCACTGGCGCCCCCTGTCAGCGTGGCGGCGACCTTCACCCGGCGGTCCCCTGAGCTCTTCACTGGAGCGCTGGCGGCGCCCAGCCTCTGCCCGCCCCTTCCTCCCCGCGCCCGGACTGTCCCCTCCTTGGCTGCCACGCCCCCCTCTCCTGCTCTCTCTCTTTCTGAGACTGTTTCTTCCCCATCCCTTTGGCTGCTTTCACCCCCGGACCTCTTCTCGTCTGCACTCACTCCGCAGGGGATTCGGCTTGACCCGGTTCCTGGCAGCATCTGTACCTGCAGCGCACCTGACTCTCTAGCCTGCCTTCCCGCGAGCTCTGGACTCGCACCCCGGCTGCCTCCTTGGCGTCTCCGCTCGGGTGCCTCGCGGGCTTCCGATTTGGTGACGCGCCTGGAGCCAGACTCCGCCCACGGCTCGCCTTCCTGCCCGAGCGCTGCTCCCGCGCCTGGCACAGCACAGGCTCCAGCCCCGGAGCTGGAGCTCCTCCGCCGTTCCTGCTTCTCTGCCCTCCCAGCGCAGTTCGTCCTGCGCTCCGCGAGCTCTGTACCTTGGAATCTCTCTCAGTCAGGCCATCTTGACCGCTCCTTCAGCGGGTAACTCGTGCCGGCTGCCCTGGCGCTTGCCTGGAATACTGCCGCAGCTCTCTGGCTGTTTCCGGGCCTCCCTGCCTGTAGCCGCCTGCATCGTCAGCCGGAATCCTCTCACTCTGCCTGAGGCCCTGCACTGACTCGCCCTCGTCTTTGGAAGTGCATAGCCGCGCGTGCTCTGTGCTTGCTTGGTTCCACTGTTCCCTCTGCCCTCCTTGCTCACCCCACTCCGGCCACACTAGCATCCTTTCTGGTCTGTGAGCGTGCCCTCCGTCCGTCCGACCCCCTCTCCTCCTCTTTCTGAGGCCGGTCTTCATGTACTGGCCCCTCATTACATCAGGGCCTCTTCAGAGGTGCCCTTCATCGGCGGTTTTTTTGTTTATTTGTTTTAAATATTTATCTGGCTGTGCCGGGTCGTTGTGGCATGTGGGATCTAGTTCTGACCAGGGATCGAACCCAAGCGCCCTGCAAAAGTGGAGGGTCTTAGCCAGGGACCCCCAGGGCAGGCCCAGAGAGGCGGTTCCTGACCGCCCCGCGCGCCCGTCTCCATCTGCTACCTCTTTCCCCTTCATGGCCCGCAGCCCCTGGATCTGGGTGTCCCCCTCTCTGTTTGTGGTCTGCATCCCCCCTGGCTGGAGAGCCCAGACCGCGCCCCTCTTGTTAACCCCTGTATTCCCGGTGCCGAGCAAGGGCCTCGCTCTCCCGAGGCCTTGACGGCTTTGCCGAGTGGACCCGGAGAAGCGAGTGTTACGCGCCCTGCCCCGGGATGTCTGTGGTGCTGTCGGAGCCCTTGGGAGGGTACCTAACCGGAAGCACAGGCTCGGAGAGGCTTCCCGGCCGAAGGCCATGTGAACCAGAGCGGTTCCGCTCCTTCCCCACCCCTGTTCTTGAAGCCCTGCTCTCTGCTCCAGCTCACCAGCTGCCCCCCAGCCGGCCTGCTGGCCCTGTCGCGCCTGCTCTGGGCAGTCTCCAGAACCGATGAGCCAAAGACGCAGCTCTGCTCCCAGTCATCGCTCAGGCCCACGTCTGCGCTGCCCTCCCCTCCAGCCCGCCTCCTCCGGGCCCAGTGCCCCGCCGAGCCTCCGTCCTGGCTCCCAGGGCCCTCGGTCCCTGCCTGTCTGGTGCCCGTCGCGGCCCCAGGCTGGTGCCCTTCGCTGGGCGCCCGCCCTGCTGTTCTCGGGCGGGCTCACCCTCGTTCGTGCAGATCCAGCCTGAGCGCTGCTGCCGGGCCGCCGCGTTGCCTGTCCCGTGCCGCGCTCAGTGCTGCTTTTCCTGCCGCGTATCACGCGGTTCAGTCGGCGCTTCCTGTATGTCAGGTGCCATGTGGCCCGCCTTCGTCTCCTCTGGCTTCACAGCGGCCGTCTGCACAGTCCTGGTGCCCATTCACAGGGACGCTGTGGGGACGGACAAGCGCGGACTCGCGCCCTGCCGAGCGGCTGGCAGCAGGGCGGGAACCCGGCCTTGGGCCCTGCCCGGGCCGAGCCTCGCGGGTCCGGTGCGTCCGTCCGCCGGGGCTGGGGGCGCAGGGCTCCTCCCGCGAGTCTTGAGGCCCGGGCGTCCGGCGGGGCCGGGGACGGCTTCCGAGTGACGAGCCGGAAGCAGGCTCGGGGAGTCCGGGGGGACGAGCCGTCCTGCTCCCCGCCGCCGTCCTTTTGCTCCTGACGGAAGGACGGCTTGTACCTTAGGGCCCGGGAAGGAGAGGCGCTCTCCGGGTCATGGGGTCGGTGTGAAGGAGCCGCGGTGCAGAGAGAGGCGGGCCCGGCTTGGGGCGGGAAGGACGTCCGCTGGGGAGGGCCATCCAGCGATTAGTCAGCCCTGAGGCCCCGGGCTCCCTGCATCCCCTTCCCTCCACCGTCCTTTCATATGAGATGAGTCCCGCTGCTTCTGCCGCCGGGGCCGCGGAAGACGCGAACCGCCAGGCGCGGCGGCCCTGCCTTCCCCGTGGCCGACGCCGCCTCTGCCGGCCGCGGGGCTCAGGGCTCCGGGCGCCTTTGTGTGAGGAGGGCGCCCCCTCGCGGCGGGCTCCGCGGCGCCGGCGTCCCGGGCGGTGGCGTCTGGGGCTCCTCCGCCCGAGCCTGTTGCCCGGCGTGGGTGGCAGTGCTTTGTGTGCAGACGCGTGTGTTCCGTGCAAAGTGGTGCGTGCGCAGTCTCCCGGGCCACAGCCCTTTTGTGGATGTAAAGCCTTTCATAAGTTTAATAAGAGTATTTGTAATAATGAGCCATCATTCCCTCAGTTCACTTTTTCCCCCCCCTGGAAATTAATGAAGAATCAGTCATTTGAAATAAACCATAAGACAGAATCTTTTTCCAGTAGGCATCCCTATTGGTTGGTGGTTAATACCTTTTTAAAATAGTTTTTTGGCAAATCACCCTTGGTAATAGTTTTAAAGTTCAGAGGGAAAATAAAGAATTTATGTGTGTGTGTGTGTGGGGGGGGTAAATGACCCAGTCTTTTTTTTTTTTTTTGGTAATATTACTATTTATTCCCAAATATAAATAAAACCACATTTATGTTAGATCCTCAGTTGCATATGTTACATTTGTATAAGGAAATGAGTATTTTTTAAAGTGAAATAATTATATGTAAAGGTCTATTTTCTACATTTTTCTTTTAATTTCCTTACATGTTAAATCATGGAAGTCCATTTTCATGAACTATTGCTATGAAATAATTTATGATGGAAGATACCCACTTCATTCTACAGGAAGTGAATGTAGCACTTGATCCCCAGGTGAAGAGAAATAAATTCTTTTTTTCTTTTTTTGACTGTGCTTGGCCTTTGTTGCAGCACTTGGACTTAGTTGGCCCGTGACATGTGGGATCTTAGTTCTCCGACCAGGGATTGAACCTGGCCCTCCTGCATGCAGAGTCTTAGCCACTGGGCCCCCAGGGCAGTCCCTCTCTTTGCTTTTTAAATTTATAGGTTGAGGATAATGTGAGTTTTATTTAGCATTTTTTTAGAGTTGGAATAGGAATTAAATGAGGTAGTGACAGTTTCTTAGGTCGAATGACTTCTCTCCCCTTCTCTGCCACCCCAAGGCCCAGATCCAGTCGTGCATGAGAAGAATCAGAGGGAAAAGGAATCTTGAGAGGGTTCTTTGTGTGTGTGAGGCTCTTTCTCTTCTCTCTGGGGAGAGAGGGGAAAGGGGAGTCTGGTGTCCCCAAAGCTGCAAAGCTAAGTGGCAGAAGTTTCCACGGACTTTCTCTAGAGGGGAAGGTTGGATTCCTGTCGCCAGTGGGCTCCTTGCTCAGCCTTGTCAGCATTGGCAAGTGTTCCTGCAGTTTAGGGCTACTGGCAAATACAGCAGCCAGTCTGTTCTGGAGACTTCTGTGATCAGGAGATGCAGTGGCTCTGCCTGGAGGGAGCTGGGGCTGTCCCCCTTCTTGTGGGACAAAAACCCTGCTGCAGGGTTTTTGAAGACACTGTGAGAAGCCTGGAAGAAGAGAAAGCCCCTGTCCCATTAAAGGAAGGTCACTGAGGTCAATATTTTCTGGGTATTTTCACTAGCCAATATATTTTTTGTGCATCAAAATCTCACTCCTCTATAGCTTGAAATATACAAGAAAGAAAGCTCACAAAGCAAAAGTCAGCTCTTGGAAATTTACTGTCTTTACAGTTCAAGTGTACGTTGTAAGTGACAGTTCATTGCACAATCACATTCAACTCTGGGAGTCCATGGACTGCAGCCTGTCCTGCTCTTCTGTCCATGGAATTTTCCAGGCAAGAGTACTGGAGTGGGTTGCCATTTCCTTCTCCATGGGATCTTCCCGACTTGTGGATTGAACCCAGGTCTTCTGCATTACAGGCAGATTCTTTACCAACTGAGTCACTAGGGAAGCCCAAGTGAAAGTCGCTCAGTCGTGTCCAACTCTTTGTGACCCCATGGACTATACAGCTCATGGAATTCTCCAGGCCAGATTACTGGAGTGGGTAGCCATTCCCTTCTCCAGTGGATCTTCCTAATCCAGGAATGGAACCCAGGTCTCCTGCATTGCAGGCGGATTCTTTACCAGCTGAGCCACAAGGGAAGCCCAAGAATACTGGAGTGGGTAGCCTTTACCTTCTCCAGGGGATCTTCCTGACCCAGGGATTGAGCCGGGGTCTCCTGCATTGCAGGCAGATTCTTTACCAGCTGAGCATCAGGGAAGCCCGAGCTGTAAGTGCTTAGCCTAAGCATCCGTTGTAGTCCTCACTTGCTGTTTCATTCACTTGTTCAGCACACATTCGGTGGCTTTCTTGTGTGCCAGGTGCCAGTGGTGCCATGGTGTGCCCTTTGCCTTGGTGGAGCCCATGGATCTGTTGGGGTGGGGAGGGGGTGTCAGACAGATAATCAGCTGTTAGGAGCGTGTGCTCAGGAGTCTGCCAGACCTGCCTGGTTCTAATGCCAGTTCTGCTTATTTGCCATGTGACCAGGAGCAATTTACTTAATCTTAAGTATCCATTTTCTTACCTGTAAAATCAGTATAATAACCAGCCTCCTTCTCAGGGTTGGTGTTTGGATTCCCCGAGGTAATCGTATATAGCCTTTCGCACTGTTTCAATAAGTAATGTCATTTGTTTTACTTGGGCTAGCAACCTTTTCATATTGTGTCTTCTCCAATACACATATTCCAGTGATTTCCAGCCCCCACAAGATCTTTAGCTGTCTCGTTTTTAGAAGCACCCACCAGCATAGTAACTGCCTGCAAACACTACCAACTGTTAACCATTCTCTCTTGTGTACTAAGGTTAGCTGGTCTCCTAGAAAACTGCATTCTTCAGGATTTTGGCAAGAAGAAAGAGGTTAGAATATGTAGACCCGACGGAGAGGCTGCCTACGTCAGCTGGGCAGAAGGAAGACGTGCTGGTTTGTTTTTAGCAGAAGTGGCCTCTGCAGTGCCACCTCCATCCTGGGGGCCGCCAGCAGGTGCCAGAATAGACCCCCGTGTAGGGGTACCGCCTCCACCCTGGGGGCCGCCAGCAGGCACCAGAATAGATCCCCGTGTGGGGGCACCACCCCTACTCCAAAGCTCCCATCCCTGGGCTTCATGTTTAACAGCCTTTGTTTTTGTGTCCGGCTGGGCAACTCTGGACACCTCATTGGAAGATCCTATCAATGGCCTTTTTCCTCATCTCTGCGTTTTGAATTTGTAGTCCTTTAAAGGTTTAGTCAATTTGGTGAGTCTCTGGACCAAATATAAACTTCAAAGGCCAACTAGGATGGCCTAAACCTAGGCCTGACGATGGAGAATAAAGGGAAAGTAAACCTCGACGCTGCAAGATGCAGTGTCTTCAAATCCTGGATGCTAAGTTGAGGACTATATTAACGTGCAGTTAAGGAGTGTGCCTGTTGGTTCGGTGGGAAAGGACCCAGCCTGCCAGTGCAGCAGGGCTTGATCTCTGTACCTGGAGGGCTGCAGTCCGGGGGCGAAGTGTCAGACGCAACTGAGCAACTAAACGACGACAGTGTGCAGTTAGGTAGCGATTCAAAAGAGAACGGACTTATACTAACGTGGAATAGATAGTGGGATCTGCTGTGACTCAGGGGACTCAGACCGGGGCTCTGTGACAACCTAGAGGGGCAGGAACGGGGAGGGAGGCTCGAGGGAGGGGACCTGTGTCTGATCCATGTTGATGTATGGCGGAAACCAACGCAATTCTGTAATTGCTCTTCAATTAAAAATGAATTAAGGGGGGGGAAACACTCAATACACCCTCCTGACTTTACTAATGTCTTACCAACTAATGTGGCTATGTTTGCAATCTAATGGAATTCACGTCTATTTTATTTTTGTTGCGGAATAATTACTGGTAGAATAGGAGTATCCTTTGGGAAAAAGACATCTATTCTTCATCAGCAATCTTAATATGTTCCAATGATAAACAAGTTATTTTAAAAAGTTTAATCAAAAAAAGTCAACTCATAAAAGCAGTTGCAGCTACATGACAGCTCCTATTAGGAATAATTTTCTTTTACCTCAAAAATCTTATAAAAATTAACTAATATTTAGGGATTTAATATAAGAAATTTGTTGTTACAGTGCTGAGAATAATTTTTGAGACTTAAGCTTGAGATGGTAAATTTACTGATTAAATGGAACTAATGTTCAGTTTGTGATTATGGATTTTCTAGTAGTTAGTCCTTAGGAACACTATAACCAAGGATGACATTTTTTGTAATCTGTAATTACATGTCACATAAGCCTATGGGCCAGGAATAGACGCTCAAAGTTTTTTCAAAAAGTGCTTTGACAAAATTGCATCATGATCAAACCCAACAATCCTATGTGTGTAGGTTCCTAGATCTTATTCACAATAAAACTGACCACACACAGAAACAACAAAAATGCCTGCCTTTATCTTTAAAAGATAGATTCTGACAAAAGGAATTTTCTTTTGCTTATTTGTGACCTATGTTTATTCAAAGATGGAGCTTGCTCTGAATAGCTTAAAATCTCAAATTATCTGATAAATATTAGCCAGGACTCCTGAATACTTTTCATTTCTTTTTTAAAAGTATACTTAGAACCAGAGAGAAGTTTCTTGCAAAGGAACGTAAATGGAGTTACCACCAGCCCACTGAACCAATGTTCCTACTCTTTTGTTCTCCCTACCTTAGTTTCTTAGAGGAAATATATGTTCTTACAGAGAAGGGAATGGCAACCCACTCCAGTGTTCTTGCCTGGAGAATCCCACTGATGGAGAAGCCTAGTGGGCTACGGTCCAGGGGGTCACAAAGAGTCAGACATGACTGAGCAGCTAACACACATATCCCTAAGTTTCCCTAGTTCCCAGCTTGTCTCTTGATCATTTGTGTGGTTGGCGGCTCACAGGCTCTCCATCAAAGGCACTTCATTGCTTCTGGCTCTGAGGCTGGCAGCTGGCCGTCCGTCCTGAGCGCTGAGCCCGGCCCGCAGGAGAAGTGCATTTACGCTGACTCTCCCTGGGGATGAGTCTGTGGCCCTCTCGCCTGGTGCCCCTCCGCTCTGCTGCCGGTCACTCCAGAGGGCTTGCCTGCGTGGAGTGGGGACAGCTCCTCCTGCCCAGCCCTGGGCTCAGCCAGGCGACCGACGGCTGTTCCGAGAGGCTCAGACCCTGGAGTCCAGCCAGGGGACCGCCTGCCTTTTCTCTGATTGATGACTGGATGAGTTTGTCGCTTGGGAAGATATATCCTTTTACTTTCTTATTAGCATGTTTAGGAAGATTGTGTGCATATGAGCATGTGTATATGTGTTTCTCAAAGACGTGTCGTATTTTTACAGGCAAACGCAGACCGTCATTGTGAACCCAGTTAGGAGGAGGTCTTCTTCGAGGCTGTCTCTGGTAAGAAAGAGGGAGAATTGCAGTTGCCTTTTTTTGTTTTAGTTCTCTCGCTTTCCTTAATAAAATAGGCTTTCAGCGGTGTTGGTTTTTAGTTTGAACTGTTAAAGTATGCTGACATGTGACCAAAGAAATGGTGATTTTCTACAACTTAAGCCTAATATTTATATATTTAACATTTATTGTGTTATATATTTTAAAATATTAGGTCCAACCTAATATTAAAGATATTGACTATTAGCCAAGAGTAATCAGAAGTTAGTAGATATTTAAAATACTAGATGGTTTTGCTAATAAGATTAAATGTAGTACATGTAAGTTTCTTCTAATCGATTGTTTATATAAGAATTCAGGAAACGTCTGTCTGTTCCTGCTTTCTGGTGCTGTCTGCTGTCTGATAATAGAGCATAGCGCTTAGCATTGCCTTTCTGGAAAACCCTGAAAAGGATAGATAGGGTAAGAGCTACAGGGTCTTGATATTTATTTTTCATATATAATACATCAGGCTCCTTCAGAAGTTTCTCAGTGAAGAGAAAGAAGCCAGAAAAGAACTGTTTACGCATATTTCCACAGGTGATGTGTTTTAATCCTGTTTCCGACTTTCCGATTCTTAGCCCAAGCCGCAACCCTATGCACCGGCCGCCCCGCCCCAGCTGCACTATAATGGACATTACACAGAACCGTACGCCTCTTCCCTAGGTAAAGTGCACCATTTCTGAAATGCCTTACAAAATTACTGTAATTTGAATAAATCATGAAGGCTTGGAGATCTTGAAGCCAGGAGAGTTTTTTGGCTGAAGTTATCACACAAATAACTTAAAAATTTAACTTCACAGAATTATTGTCATGATGATAGCCAACCTGGATTCATAAAAGAGGCTGCTGTTAGAGTCAGCTTTTTTTTTGGATGTGGATAGCAAACATGTAGTATCAGATTCTGATACTCAGATTTGATCCTGAATTTGGCCCATGGGCACTCCTTCAAACTGGCTCCCAAGTCCTGTTAACGTGTGCCCCGGGGGCTCTGAGCGCTTCTGTGATTTCTGGCCCCGGAGGCCCCAGGCTTGCTCCGTGTGTGTTCCTGCCTCAGACCTTCCCATTGTAAAGGATCATTTCCCTCTGTTTATGTTTATGTTTCAAATGATGGGCGCAGTGAGCTATGTGAAGACAGGGCCTCTGAAGCTGCACCTCCAGCATTCATTTTGCAAGCATTATTACTTTCCTCTGTCCACAAGGCTCTGCTATAAAGGCGGGGAGACGGATGCAGAGAGGTAATTCCACATCTTAAGAAGCTTAGAACCTAATAGAGGAGGATGACACAGTACGCAGATGACTTAGGTACAAAGGGAACAGGCGTGTTGTGACGAGAGTGAGCTAGGCAGTCTGAGAAAGGCTTTCTGGAAAGAGGGGTGACTTCGAAAGGTGGGGAGTGGCGAGCTCCTGGGTGGGGCCGCTGCCCCGCTTTTGTGGGGGTTAGTGACTGCCCTGGCACAGACGGCGAAGTGGGAGCTTGGACTCACTCAGGCCCATAGGGGACTGTGGAGGGCGGCGTGAGGGGACCAGGAGGCAGGTGGTGGCGCATTGTTGGTGCTGTGCCGTGTGTGTTGGGTGAGAGTCTCCGGGCGGGCGGGCGGGGGGCGGACAGAGTCGACTGTGGAGTCCCAGAGTGTGCACCCCGGGGTGTTGCTGTTCCCTTCCTCACTGGCTTCTCCTCTTCCCACACTGCCCTCCTGTGGCTTTGACACCCGACCCCCACCCCGAAAAGTCTCTCTCCTCTGCAGTGTGTTTCCTCCCCGGTCCTCCCTTTTTCTCCGTCTGCGAGCCTCCTAATGTCTTTCCTCTCCCTCCAGACTGCAGCGTGAACTATCTTTTCTTTCATTTTCTCCCCACCTCTGAGGGTGCCACTGTGTGCCACTTCTGCTTGCTGGTTCCCCCTTCCCCTCCCGTCTGTGCTGCTCCGCCAAGCGGCCCTCGCGCACCCTCCTTCCCGGCGGACCCCGGCGTTCCAGCCTCTTCCGCGCGCCGGATGGTCTCCGCTCCTGCTCCCTCGGTGCTCCCTGCCCCCTCGGTGCTCCCTGCCCCCTCGGTGCTCCCTGCCCCCTCGGTGCTCCCTGCCCCGAAGGTCTGCCCAGGGCCCGCTCCCTCCGCAGGCATCCGGTTGATCTCTCTCATCCGCAGTTGGGGTCTCAGCGAGGAGGACTGTCTGCCTTCCCCAGCCCACCTTCCTTCTTGAGCTCCGGCCCCACGCGCCCCCTGTCCAACAGCCTGGGGGCCGTTCAGGGGGCCCCCAGGACTGTGGGCTGAGTGGGAGCACTCGGAATGTTATCTGCTGCCACCGCTTGCTGCAGTGGCGTCCTGGAGTCCAGCTCATCACCTGCTCCACCAGGCCCTTTCCCAGGTTCCCTGCTCCTTTATGGTGGAGTCACCCCCTGGTTCTGGGGATTGCAAACTGCTTATAATGTTTCTTTTCTTTTTTTTGCCTTCCGTACCCAGACAGTTGCAAATCCTCTTGCCTCTGATTAACTTCATGGAACATCTGTTCCATCTCTCTTCCTCCCTATCCCTCTGCTCCTGCCAATGCAGTCTTTTTTTTTTTGAGACCTCTCATGAGTCGCAGCATCACAGGCGCTGACATTCTCAGTTCCCACCCTCCCTGGTTCATCTGGCACTCGGCGGCTGGGCTCGTCCCATTTCCCTGACGATCGTCCATGTCTAGTGTTCAGCGTCCTCTGAGATGCCCCTCCGTGCTCCTGTTCCAGGCCTCACCCCCCGCACCCGCTCTGAGCCCTCTCCAGCCACGCTCTCTCTGCCGAGTCTTCCGGCTGCCCGCCCCGCTCTGTCACCCTCGGCGCCCTTTCCCTGCCTACCCCCTGCCCTGGCAGGAGGGCTCTGGGCGGGAGCCCCTTCCTTCTGGAAGGTTGGCCAGGGTGGTCGCAGGAGGAGGCAGGGGACTGCCTGCTCACATTTCCTTGACTGTGATTCCACAGGGAGGAGGGTACCCCGAGAGCACTCAGAGCCAGGGGCCCCGACTGGTGAAACTGCAGCCGCCCGCTCTCCAGGCCCCGAGCGCCGTGTGTCCTGGAGGTGGCCCTGACCCCATCGCTCAGCCCCAGCCGGAAGCGCTCCTTCCCTCCCCCAGCTCCTGTGACACTGGGCTCCTTCACTCGCGGCTCTTCCCTCCTTCAGTTGCAACACTTCTTCCTTGGGTTCCCGTGATTTTTGTGCTTACCTTTCCCTTTTTCTTTGGATCCTAATCATTCCCTACACCCTCCCTGCCCCGTTAGTTCTTAGCAGAGTCTTCTACACATGCAGACTCATAATTGGATAGTTTGGGGGGTGCGCAGAGCAGGACCAGCAGGTATTATGCTGGTCTAGATGGGCGGGGGTGAGGCTGAGTGAGCGTTGGTAGCTGTGAGGAGAGGGGGCGCCACAGACGCAGACCTCAGGGTGCTCTCGAGGCGGGATAAGCGCGGTGCATCCACAGGGAGAGCATGAGCTGCCTCTGAGGCCCGTGTCTCCGTGGCTGTGTGCCCCGCTGGAATAGAAACCAGCATGAGCTGCTGGTCTGCTGTTCCCTTGGATAAAACCATCAGGAGGCTTTTGAGTCAGAAAAAGATTGTTTTTATCAATGGCAACTGTTCTCTGGTGGTCTTTCCACTGAAGTGTTAAAAGTCACCCTCAATAGTTTTCCAGGTGAACTACAGGCTGGACTGAAGAAGCAGGCCTCCTTCCAGCCCAGGCAGGCACACACACAGCCTCCGTGGACACATGAGGCTCCTGACTCTGCCCACTGTGACCCCAGTCTCACTCAGGCAGGGGCGGAGCCGGGGGTCTTTGCGGGGGTCTTCTTGGCTTCCTTCCCCTGCTGAGCTGTGCAGCTGCCAGTGACACTTGAGACCTTGTGAGGCTTAGATCCTGCTGAACTCTTTGCCCTGTTAGCTTCACTCTGGGGGAATCCGCACAATCCGCCTTGAGTTTCATTTCAGGAAATGTTTGCAGATAGCTGGTGCTTGAACTCACTCAGCATCGGCAGGGCCACACACCTAGGGGTATTTCTGCTGTTAGCTCCCCAGAGTTCTGGAAAGCCTGCTTTGTCTCTAGTAAAACACATGCTCTTGACTTTCAGAAGAGGGCAGTGTTTCATGGTATAGTTGTACTCTTAATGCTGAGCATAGATTTGGCTGTTCTTTACTGGGTGTGAGGTCCTGAATCCCACTCTTGGAGCAGGCAGAACCACCCCATTCTGGAGGTGAGGAGGTGAGGCGCCCAGAAACCGCATGTGCAGGGTCCGGCGGTGTGAGTAGAGCCAGGTCCCTTCAGCCTGGAGTTTCATGAACGTCATCGGCGTTCAGGCCGTCTCAGTGTTTGTCTTCAGTAATTGGTCTAAGTCAGTACATTCAGAAAAAAAATCTCCTCATAGAATGCATGCTAACTGGCTTGTCCCGCCCGCCCCCAGATAACCTCTTCGTGACCAACCAGAACGGCTTCTACTGCCACTCTCAGACTAGCCTGGATCGCGCGCAGGTGGAGCTCGGCGGGCGCGTCCGCAATGGCAGCGTGTACAGCGCGCACAGCACCAGCTCCTTGAATAGCCCGCAGCCCTACCTGCAGCCCTCGCCCGGGTCCTCGAACCCCAGCATCACGGGCAGCGACGTCCTGAGGCCCGACTACGTGCCCTCGCACCGGCACAGCGCCCTGATCCCGCCGTCCTACCGCCCGACCCCTGACTACGAGACGGTCATGAAGCAGCTGCAGCGCGGCCTGGCGCCGGCCGAGCGGCAGAGCCGCTCGCTGCGGAACCTCAGCCTGGTGTACAGCCAGCCCGAGATCCGCGAGCACGCACGCCCGGGCTCCCCGCCCGCGGCCCCCGGCACCTTCAGCCTCAGCCACAGCTTCCACAGCCCGGCCCCCTACCCCTACGCCTCGGTGGCCGGGCGGCGCCCGGGGTTGGGCGCCGTGAGCGTGCCCGAGCTGACCAACGCGCAGCTGCAGGCGCGTGACTGCCCGGCGCCCAGCATCCTGAGGACGCAGGTGTACCGCCCGCCGCCCCCCTACCCGCACCCGCGGCCGGCCAACAGCACCCCGGACCTGTCCCGCCAGCCTCCCATCAGCAGCAGCAACCCCGACCTCATCACGCGCCGCGTGCACCACTCAGTGCAGACCTTCCAGGAGGACAGCTCGCCGGTGGCACACTCGCTGCAGGAGGTGAGCGAGCCGCTGACGGCCGCCCGGCGCGCGCGGCTGCAGAAGCGCAACAGCCTCGAGCTGGCCGGCCTGGTGCACGGCCTCGAGGGCCTGCGGCTGCAGGAGAGAGCCGCGCCGGCCCTGGCGGCGGGGGAGCGGGCGCCGCGAGCGGAGGACGGCGCCGGGCCGCGGGGCAGCCTGCGAGGCGGGCACGGGAAGTCCCTGTCCGACGCCACCGTGCTGATCCACAGCAGCGACGAGGACGAGGACGAGGACCCCGAGGAGGGGCCTGCGCCGCCACCCGGTCCCCGGGGCGGCCGCCCCCCAGACGCCCCCCACACCGCGCCCCTGGCCCCCGGGCCCCTGCACATCCTGGAGCCCCAGGCCCCGGGGCCCGCGCCTGGGGAGGGCCCGCAGCCCCGGAGGGACGGGCTCTTGTCGCCATCTGCGTCCGAGTCGGACCTCACCACGTCGGGGAGGTACCGCGCCCGGAGGGACTCCCTGCAAAAGAGGCCAGCGTCCGATCTCCTCTCCGCGAAGAAGAACGCAGTGGAAGGGCTTCCGCCGCTGGGGGTGAGCCGTGTGTGGTGCAGGGTGGGCGTGGGGGCCTCACCCCAGAGCGTGGTGCCCCCTGCAGACCTGCCCTTCTCTGCATCCTCTGCCCTTTGTCCGTCTTGTCTTTGACTTCCGCGAGTTCTAATGTCTTTCATCTTTTTCTTTTGAACTTCTTTCGAACAGCCCCATAGCCCAGTAGACACACATTTTACCCTATTTTTGCTTTCTTTTGAAACACTCTGAGTTTGATTATCTATGGAAATGATGGGGATTGAATCTTGGTGACATTTCTAGAGATAATAGCTTAGACCCAGGGAAAGGTGGACATAGGAGGCTCTGTGGAGTGGGGTAGGAACAGTGAGTGGGCGGTCTCCAGAAGGCCTCCCCACGGAAGAGGAGTGAGGATTTCACCACTGTCCAAGACTGCCTTGTGAGCCACTGGTAAAAGCAGCCTTTGGTGACGCAGGCCCAGGGCTGCTGCGGCTCCGTGGGCTTCTGTGGGCTCAGGGAAGCTCCCCTGAGGTGTCCTTAGTGGGTTCTGTGTGTCACGGTCTGTGGGTGCGGCTTAAACTGCTGCGCTGTGACCTCCAGGGACTGGAGGGTGATTCTGGGCTGCTTCACCAAGACGGAAAACCGGAGCACCCCAGATGTCTTTAAAAGAGAGGCTGAGGGAGCTGAGAGCCCAAGGAAGGCCCCTGGTAGAAAATGCAGCTCCGTCATACTCGGTGTGATGAAGCACGCTGATTTACGCACTTTGTTATCCACTTGAGGCCAACTAGAAAACAGCATAACGTCATCTCTAGCTAGTGAAGGCCATTCCCAGAGCACTCCTGCTTCACTGCACCCAGCTTACAACAGGCCTATTGTCTCTACAGATGAGAAAGTGGACTCTGCGAGACTAAGTAACTTTCCCACGGTCACACAGCTGGTGAGGGACTGGAGTTTAAACCCGTGTTTATCTCTGTAGCTGGTTCTCCTCTCTTCTACACTGTTCTGCATAGAGGTTGTATTGTATATTTTAAAATATTGTATACAGACCCGAGCTCGATCCCTGGGTCAGGACGATCCTCTGGAGAAGGACATGGCACCCCACTCCAGTACCCTTGCCTGGAGAATCCCATGGGCAGAGGAGCCTGGCGGGCTGCTGTCCACGGGTCGCAAAGCGTCGGACACAGCTGAGCAACTGACACACGTTTTGTTAAGCAGCAACTGCTTGTCTCAGCCTTGCTCTCTGTCTTCCCGCTGAAGCCTTTTCGCTGTGAGGCCCTCAGCGTTGCCCAGGCGTTGGTAGCGTTTTTGTGTCCGCGTGTCCGCTCTGGGTCATCTGGCTGCCCGACTCAGGCTCTGCTCTGCTCAGGCCTCCGTTCCCCATGCCCAGGGCTCTTGCCAGGCGAAAGTGATGCATTAGCCTCTGCACTCCGTCTCCCAGGTGTCCCCCATGTCCTGGCAGCTGGGGCCTCTGCCTCCCGGTTCTGCTGGTCAGCATGCTCAGACCTGAGGGCCCATCGCAGATGTGGTCCTGGCCTAGTGTATTATTAGATCCTCTGAGCCGTCACAAACATCTTCACAAGCAGGAGGAAAATTAGCACGGTACTACAGTGGTTATGAAATAGATGACTGTACGCAGACCCAAATGATTAACAGTGCCAGGATTTAAATCTTTTTTCTCTGAATGGCTTTGAACTGTAAGTTTGTCTTGGAAAATCAGTTACTTCACATTTGGCTGCGCGGAATCTCTGTTGCTGTGCATGGACTTTCTCCAGGGGCGGCTGGCAGGAGCCGCTCTGTAGTGGCCTGCAGGCTGGTCACCGCAGGGGCTCCTCGGGGCTCTGGGTGTGCGGGCTTCAGGGGCTCCTCGGGGCTCTGGGTGTGCGGGCTTCGGTGGCTGTGGCCCAGGCTCCGTCGCTGCGGCTTAGTTGTTTCGAGGCGCGTGGGATCTTCCCGGACCAGGGGTGAACCCCCCCATGTTTCCTGCCTTGGCAGGTGGATTCTCCTCTAAGTTGATTTTTAATTTTTCCTGGGAGTACATCCTTACTCAACTGCCTAACAGTAAAGGCCAGTGTCTCAGGTCGGCTGAAGCGGAGGGGGTGGCTTAGCGTCGGTGATTCGAGGCGGGACAGGTCGTGGATGTGTCTGCAGAATGAAGTAGCTCAGCCTGAGTCCTCACCAGCTGGTCCGGCCCTCTTGTAGTTGACACTCTTCATTGATTACATCAAGAACTGTGCCTATTTCTTAATGTGGGGCCAGAGTCTGACCCCAGATGAGTAGAGTCCAGTATTCAAGCCTGTTGTCCCTGTAGTTTTTGAATGGGCCCAGGGAGTTCTGCTGAATCTGAGGACTTTGATTTGGGTTCGCTAAAGGTACAAAATGCCCCCTTCCTTGGCACGGAGGCCTCCAGTGTCGACCATGTGACTGGGTTATGCTCTCGCTCCCCTTGTTTGCGGCCCGTAAGCTTAGTTGCCCCGTGGCAGGTGGAATCCTCCCAGACCAGGGATTGAACCTGTGTCCCCTGCATCGGCCGACAGACTCCCAACCACTGAACCACCAGGGAAGCCCCCCCCACCCGCCCCTTCAGATAAGGAACGTTCTTACTTGAAGAACGTGAATGGCAGCCGTGGGCTGGGAACAGGCACAGGACCTACGAGTGGGAAACTCGGCTCTGAGTCCAGACCTTGCCATTCACTGGCTCTCTCCCAGGGCCGGGCCCTTCACACCGAGCCCCTAGGCTCCTCCGTAGGTGACCCGGGACAGGCACCCCTCCTCTGTCTCCTGCGGTAGGGTGGTAGGTCCCACGGAAGGTTAGGCTCAGAAAGGGCTTCTGAGTTCTGTCAAGCAGCATGACTGACTTGAATGCAGGGTTTCTACTGTTTTGACCCTGTTTAGCATATACAAGGAGGCAGCTAGCTGGTGTGACCTTGGACCAAGAACTTAATCTCTTTGACTCCTGTTTTTTCATTTGTAACTGAGACAACCCCAGAGAGTTGTTGGAGGGAAAGTGAGGTCCTGGCTCATAGAAAGTGCTCCGTCAAGTTTAACTTATTACTGTGAGGTTGGATCATACATTTAACTGACTGACTTCCCAAGAGCTGGAGTCCAACCCCCTGCTACTCCTCTGACCGCTCCCCCCCCACCCCCGCGCCCCGTTGTAACTCCCGGTTGCCTTTGTTGTTTAATGGTGACCACAGGTGAATGAACACACAATGTGAATTATGGTTGTGGAGGTTTAGTACTAAAAACAGTGAAATGGATTGCAGATAAGCAGGAACATGCCGGAGTTCTCCACCCGTCTCCACCTGCAGGGACTTGATTGCTGTCAGGCAGAGGTGGATTGGTTTGAATGCTTATGTGTTTACAGGAAGAATTTCTGTCTCACCCTCAGTCTTGCGTGGTGGTTCTCATGCGAGAAACCACCATTTGGCCTGTACATTTAAAACTGTGTCCTCTGAGGGCTAAGTGAGGGGAGTTTGGGGTGAGTTTTTACTGTGAGCCCCTTTCTGCAAATACTGGCTCTAGAGCTGGCCTTACCAGTCACCCAGCGCATGGGTGCTGGGGCATTTCAGTCCTTTTCAGGCTGAGAAATGCTGGGGCCACTTCTCCGGGCTGTCGGGACCTGAGTTTTCCATTTCTGGGCTCTTGTGGGGCAGATGGACATTAGCCGTGTGGGAGGATTGGCACCCTGGACCCTGGCAGACGCCACCCGTCAGCACGGCCCCCGCTCCCCCCACAGCCCAGTGTTAGCCGCTCACCCGCCTCCCGCACACCTGAGAATCCTGACGACGTCACCCAAGCAGGGACCTTGTTGTCTGTGTGCCTCCCTCTCCGTCTCCCTCCAAGGCTGACAAAGTGAAGTCGCTCAGTCGTGTCCGACTCTTAGCGACCGCGTGGACTGCAGCCTATCAGGCTCCTCCACCCGTGGGATTTTCCAGGCAAGAGTACTGGAGTGGGTCGCCATTGCCTTGCTGACAGAGCTGGGGCAAAGGTGATCTCATTTATGAGACAGAACTGAGGAAACCATCTCTGTCTGAGTAGGGCTGCTGTCATTATGATTATATCCCGTGGCTTCCCAGGAGGTGTAGACTATTAAAGAGGACTTGGCATTCCTGGGCTCGTTTGCCTTCAAGAGCAAAACTGCTGGCTTGAAGAAACACCAGTTTTCAGAAGACAGATGCCCTCTCTCATACCCTCTCCTGGTGTAATGATGGAGATTGCGGCCCTGCCGTTTTCTTCACTTGAAAATGCGGCGTTTATCAGAAGTGTGGTAGTCTAACCCCAGTCACACAAGTCTGCCACAGAATGTAGAAGACGATAGAGTCGCCACAGAAAGCACTGGCAAAGAAACAGTTTAATGTGTGAGAGCTTTTACTACAGTCAGGCCACCACATTTAAACCCTTCTCGTGGACTACAGCTGGTTTTCATGCGTGTCACAGTTTGACATTCAGGAGGACCCCGAGTGAATGGGGTCCAGTGAACCCTGTGAAGGAATGAACCTGCCGTCCGCTCGGACCCTCACCTTCCATTACAACAGAGCCCTGAAACCAGCTGCATTTCAAAACCTTCTATCTGGAAGACTTATCAGGGCTTTGGCCTTGAATGGAATGTCTTCCTCCTCATGTTTGTGAAACAAATGTGTGTGTGTGGGAGTGTCATCGCTCCTGCGGCTGTTGCTTTAGGAGAGCCCGCCCTCCCTGTTTGTTTCGTCTTCAGTCCACTGAAATCTCTTCCCAGAGGGATTATATGCGTGTATGTTTGATATATACACCTGTAACTATTTTTGTAGGGAATGAAAAAGAGCCGAGGAGATGCAAAAAAAATCGGTCCTCTCAAATTGGCTGCTCTAAATGGACTCTCCCTGTCTCGACTGCCGCTGCCCGATGAGGAGAAGGACGTGCCGGCCAGAGCTACTAACGACGAGCGGGTACGTAGGGGACCCCAGGCCGCCCGCCTTCTCGGGGCCGGCCGAGGCTGCAGAGCTGCCTTCCTGAGAATCTCCTGGGTTTTCTAAGCCGTCTGATAATCATAAAGGAGTGTTAGCAACTTTGTCACCTGGACTGCAAAACTGGGGCAAGCTTATAGCTAATGCCTCGATAGATCATTTCAGGCTAAATGTTGATTTTTGTCTGTTGGCTTCTGGCTGCTGTTCTTTACCTCCTTGTGGCTGTAAAGTGAGAGGAAATCAGCAATTGCATGTGAGGACTCATAGGAAAGAAAGACAGTGACTGCTGTCCTGACATCAAAAACTTTTACCAGTGAACAACTACTGAGGTTTTCAAAACTTTCTTTGTGACTGAGATGTATTTGCTGTGAGGCTCTATTCTGTCAAAATTAGGCCAGCATGAATTATGCTAAGCAAAAGTTACTTTGCTTACACCTGGATCCTGGAGATAATTTCCAACTTGACTATTTTCAGTGTTTTATGTATCATATGACAAAGTTGAAGCGCTTGTTCATAGAAGTTGGAATTAATTATCCTACTCTAGGATTTACTGTTCTCCAGGAGAATTTTCTGTTCTTAAGATGCCGGGTAATTTTAAAAAAATGTTTTATATTGAAGTATAGCCAGTTAACAATGTTGTGATATTTTCAGGTGGACAGCAAAGGGACTCAGCCATCCGTGCACATGTATCCATTCTCCCCCAAACTCCTCTCCCATCCAGGCTGCCACCTGATATTGAGCAGAGTTCCCCGTGCTATGCAACGAGTCCATTTTAATTATAGCAGTGTATACAAGTCAGTCCCAAACTTTCTAAGGGGGTCAAGTAATTGACTATAGATTAAGAGAAAATGAATTCAATGAATTATTCTAGAACAAGTTTAAACAGAACTTTGCATTATATTTCTCACCAAGAAGATTATTTCATTTCTCCTTTCATTGTTATGACTTGTTAAGTTTAACTTTGGTTTCATCTAGAATTTTCAGTATTGGATAACACTAGACTTGAGGCAGAAAGCGAGTTTTCAGACATGCAGTCAAGATGCAGCTGTGTGTGGCATGGGACTGCAGTTATATTATTTCTCACTCTGTGTTTTCCAGTGTAAAATTCTGGAACAGCGGTTAGAACAGGGAATGGTATTCACAGAATATGAAAGAATTCTTAAAAAACGGCTAGTTGATGGCGAGTGCTCAACAGCACGCCTCCCTGAAAATGCAGAAAGAAATCGGTTCCAGGACGTGCTTCCCTACGACGATGCCAGGGTGGAGCTAGTCCCGACTAAGGAGAACAACACCGGCTACATCAACGCCTCCCACATCAAGGTGAGGGGAGTGCTAGAATGGCGGGGCAGAGTCCTCAGTTAAATCATCAACACAAGAGTGGTGAGACTTGTTTTCAAAAAACACCCTTGTTTTGAACCATTTTGACACAGTGTTCTGCAGGCTGGGAAATCCGCACCAGGGCGGGACGGTGTTTGGTCCCTCTGCCCCCAGCATGGTGCCCAGGACTTCAGGGCCGCTTGTTTGTCTGCCTGGAGCACTTGGTGCGTCTGAATCTGAAGCCCTCTCTCTAGCTCACAGGTTCTCTCAGGAGCGGCTGAATGGCTCGTTTTTCCTTGTTATGCACCTCTGTGCATTTTGATGTAACACACGTGTGTGTTGGATGGTGTCACCAACACCGTCCCTCACACTGGAGCCGTCTGCGCTCCTTGCCCACTCTCTCCTTTTTAAACACCGTTTTTGTTCCGTGGGCAAGCGGTGCTGCTCCCTCCCCCAACCCCGCCCCGCCCCGCCCCAAACAGGGTAATGCCGTTTGCCTGAGGGAGCCTTACACCCAGTAAAGTGGGAAAAGGGATGGTCCATACGAGGACGGTGAGAAAAGCCAGCCTCTTTGTCTTCTCCGTGTCCGCAGCCTCTGTTCACACTGGCTGCACAGTCCGTTCCTTACTCTGGAAAGAAGACATTTCCTTCTAGTGAGCGAATGAGAAGGTATCCAGGATCTGGTGTTCTCTCTCTTCTTTCCCACATTTTATTCAGTCTGCAGTTGACGTTGGATGAGAGCCATTTTGCAAGTGAGACTTCCCGGAGACCCAGCAGTCTGCCCTTGACAGTCTTTGGGAATGTGTGCATAAGATTTTTATTTTAAAAAACTTTTTATTTTGTATTGAGGTGTAGCCGATTAACCATGCTGGGATAGTTTCAGGTGCGCAGTGAGGGGACTCAGCCAGACACATACAGGCATCCATTCTCCCCCAAACTCCCTCCCCTGCAGGCGGCCACATAGCACTGAGCAGAGTTCCACGCGCAAACTTTGCTCTCTAGGCGGCGCTAGTGGTAAAGAACCCACCCCCCAATGCAGGGGCCATAAGAGGCCTGGGTTCGATCCCTGGGTTGAAAAGATCTGGAGGTGGGCACGGCCCCCCACTCCAGTATTCTTACCTGGGGAATCCCATGGACAGAGCAGCCTGGAAGGCTGCAGTCTATGGGGTTGTGCGGAGTTGGACGTGACTGAGGTGACGTATTTAAAAACGGAGCATTTCTTTGGTATCCCGTCTCCCATGACTGGATGGGCGAGAGAAGAATGCAGAGGCTCTGTGGTGGTATTTCGAGATCTTCAGCCACAGCGGGAGGAACTCCCAGATCACCCCGTATTGCGTGCTGTGGGCCGCTGCCCTGGCCTCCGAGTCAGGAAGGCATCGCGCCTCCGGCCCCGAGCCCCGCCGCCTGGTCCTTTCGCTGTGGGGCCTGGGGCCCGTGGGAGGTGGGGGCGGGACTCCGCTGCCCTCTTAGTCCCAGGGTTGACCCAGGGCAGCCCGGAAGCGTTACGGCCATCACTCAGTAGTGGGGGAGCTGAGATTTAACCCCATTTCCTGACTACAACTCTCATAATTATTAGAATGTTCTCAAGGAGGTTTTCAATCTTAAGTGGAAATTTAGTATGTTATCTGGAGTGATCCTGACTCAGAAGTTCAGAGGTGAACTCCTTAGGTAGGAAGAGATTCCCCCCGCCCCCGGAAATTTGACATTTGACTTAGGTTTTCGTCTTAACTGCTTGCACTTGATCCTAGCGTGTATTGTACTTTACGAGGGAAGGCTGGCTTTGAACTTTGGGCTGTGACGATGCTGATGTTATTTTTGGAAGAACCAGCACGTAACAGCAGGAATGACAGCCATTTATTGAGACCCTGTCACGTGCAGGGCGTTGAACATGTTGACTTGGGTAATGCCAACCACATGAGGGCAGGGAGTATTTTTATTCAGAGA
The DNA here is from genome assembly GCF_001704415.2 of Capra hircus. Lineage (NCBI taxonomy): Eukaryota > Metazoa > Chordata > Mammalia > Artiodactyla > Bovidae > Capra > Capra hircus. The sequence continues at coordinate 3,023,878 of NC_030817.1, forward strand.
GAACTGAGATTTGGAGAGGTTAAGAAAATCGTCCCAGGTCACACATAGATATTATGTAAACCCATCACGCTTATGCTTATAAAAGTGCCAGTAGTGGAAATGACACCAGTAAGGAAAAAGACTAAGGTGAAAGTCTCTGCCTGAATAGTTCAGTTCGCTGTGTAAGTTTTTCCATGAACAAATGTATACGCGTGGGTCATACACACACATTCTCGTTTTTTAAAAGCCCCGTTCTAATTTCAGGTCTCTGTCAGTGGAATCGAATGGGACTATATCGCCACCCAGGGCCCACTGCAGAACACCTGCCCGGACTTCTGGCAGATGGTGTGGGAACAGGGCATCGCCATCATAGCCATGGTGACGGCCGAGGAGGTGAGGCCTCTCTTCTCTAGGTCTTCTCGCGGCCTCGGGCGGACAGTGGCGGGAACGCTGCGGGCCTGACTTTAGAGAAGGGGCGGGGGCGCGGGGGCGAGTCTCCAGACGGCTCCCTGTGAGGGCCGCCGTCGGCCGGTCAGGGCCGCGGTTCTGAGGCGGCTCCCCGTGAGGGGCGCGTTTCTGAGGCAGCTCCCCGTGAGGGGCGCGTTTCTGAGGCGGCTCCCCCTGAGGGCCGCTCCGGGCCTCGCTTCTGAGGCGGCTCCCCGTGACGGGCGCCCTTGGCTGGGTCTGGCCGCCATTTCTGAGGCGGCTCCTGGTGAGGGCCGCTCCGGGCTGCGCTTCTGAGGCGGCTCCCCGTGACGGGCGCCCTTGGCTGGGTCTGGCCGCCATTTCTGAGGCGGCTCCCGGTGAGGGCCGCTCCGGGCTGCGCTCCTGAGGCGGCTCCCCGTGACGGGCGCCCTCGGCGCTCCGGGCCGCGCTTCTGAGCGCTCTGTCTCCGACAGGAGGGCGGAAGGGAGAAGAGCTTCAGGTACTGGCCGCGCCTCGGCTCGAGGCACAACACCGTCACCTACGGGCGGTTCAAGATCACCACGCGCTTCCGCACGGACTCCGGCTGCTACGCCACCACGGGCCTGAAGATGAAGCACCTGCTCAGCGGGCAGGAGCGGACCATCTGGCACCTGCAGTACACCGACTGGCCCGAGCACGGCTGCCCCGAGGACCTCAAGGGCTTTCTGTGTAAGCGCCCGCGCTCGGCGCCGCGAAGGCCGCCGCGGAGGCAGACTTCCGGAGGCTCCTTTCTTGCCTCCGTATTGTTGCATGCAGGGCTGGGCTTGTTTTAACCTGACCATTTCAAGCGTCAGGGGAAGGCGTAGCAGAGGAGGTTTTAGAGTATGACCCGGTTACTCAGCAGCAGGCAGTTCCGGTCCCTGAGGAGTTTTGCGTTTCGCGGGAGCGCAGGCAGAGGCGGGGGCTCGCCGAGGCCGACCGCCGGCCCGTAGCTGGGCCTGCACCGGCTCCCGGTGCCCCGCGTCTGCGGCGCCGCCCCAGCGGCGGGGACGGCCTGGCCTGCTGGGCCTCAGTGCCTCTGAGTCTGTGTCCTCCGTGTTTCACAGCATACCTCGAAGAGATCCAGTCTGTTCGACGCCATACAAACAGCACGAGTGAACCCAGAAGCCCCAACCCCCCGTTGCTGGTCCACTGCAGCGCCGGCGTGGGACGGACCGGCGTCGTCATTCTGTCGGAGATCATGATCGCCTGCCTGGAGCACAACGAGGTGCTTGCTCCTCTGTGGGCGCGGGAGAGGGGGCCGCGCGAGGGGCCGGGCCGGGCGGGGCGGGGCCCCCGCCGCCCGTGGCCTGCCAGGGCTCTCCGCGCAAACGTGCTCGGGCTTCTCCGCAGGAGACTCCGAGGCGCCAAGAGGCTGCCCGCCTGCCGGCCTGCAGCCAGGGTCCCCCGGGACCGCCCGCCCCCCGCGGTCTCGGGGAGCCGCGCCCTCACCCCGCCCCCCCTCGCCCCCCCCCAGGCGCTGGACGTCCCGCGGGTGCTGGACATGCTGCGGCGGCAGCGGATGCTGATGGTGCAGACCCTGTGCCAGTACACGTTCGTGTACCGCGTGCTCATCCAGTTCCTCAGGAGCTCCCGGCTCATCTAGGCCCCGCGCTCGCCGGGACGGTCACGGAGGCGTTCACAGCCCGGGAAGGACGGAGACGTGCCTGCCGACCGTGCGCTTTCGCGGGCGCAGCGTCGGGCGTAGGCGGGAGGAGCCGCCGGAGGAACCAGCCGGGCGGAGGTGCAGGGGCCCGCAGGGAAGGACGGTGCCCGAGGGCAAGGCCGCGGTTCCGGCGCCCCTCTGTCTGACTTGCAGATCTTGCACACGTGTGGAGACTGTCTTTTCTCGATCAGTTCTCTCTGTTTTACTGAGGCTGTGCTGGGCAATTCTGGCAATCACTAAGGCATATAGTTTTCTATCTTAAGCTAGTTTTTGATAATGGAATTTTATTTTATGATGAAAATATTTGGGGTTTTCTTGTTGAGAAACTAAACTTTCCGTGGGGCTGATCCACAGATGTGAGTGGTTCCTGGAACTTTGTATTTAAAACCATGTTATTTTGTTATTTTTAAAAAAAGCCTTGGGTACTTAACAGTTAAGTTACCAAACCCAAAACTACAACAAGAATCCAAAAGTGTTATTTTTGAAACATAGAAAGCGTTTTTATATTCAGAAAATTTTTTAATCCTAAAAGTTCTTTATATTTGTACCTTCTATATTTTCCAAGCAAGAGTTTAACTCATTAAGGTACGGAAATGAGTCAGTTAATGTAAGTTAACATGGGGAATAAAGGCACATTTTTTTAATACGTGTATGAGAATAATCAGAATCACTATTTTTTTTTCAGTATTATTCATAAACCCAAATGTGTTTGATTTTTTTTTTTTTTGGTTGAAAATGAAGTGAAAAACAGTTGCATAAGATGGTTTTAAGCACTTTTTTTGGTTGCGAACAAATCTGAGTTTTTAATCTGTATGTTGCTTTGTAGGTGAAGCAGTACATAACAGCAGACATATTGAAAGTGTTTTGGAAGGGATCAGGGGTGAGAGTACTGAGGATGACTAGGAGGAGAGTACTTGTGCAGAGGAAGCGCAGGAAATGCAAGTTGCCTTTGTCTTTACAAAGCACGCGGCGTCACCTGCACTCAGACTGAGCCGCGGGCGGAGCAGGGTTCGGGAAGAATGGTGACAGTCCCCCGCCCCGCCCCGCCGGAGGTACCCCCTGGGAGACTCAGGGCCTGTCATGGGCAACAGCTCCCTCTGTTTCCTTGAAGTTCTTCCACCTAAAACTCTTTTTTTTTTTTTTTAAACAAATCAAGTTTATATTATCATTAAAAGAAGCCATGAAGAGGCTTTGTTTTCTTTTGCCTGAAAGAAGGGAGGAGTTTGTTAATAGTCTCACCTCTTATTCCAAACTACAGCCCAGACCTGTGGGGCCACCGGAGACGACCGTGGTGTCCAGGACGTCCCGGGGTTTCCTCTCCTTCTTCCCAGGGCTCCCCCTCCTCCGCGCCCCACCCCCCCCAGACCCCTTTTAGGCCCCTCCCCGCGGGCAGGGGGACTGCGAAGCGCTCGTCGCCGCGGGCCGAGGAGGTGGTGGAGTTCTGGCCCTCGCGTTTAGCTGAGGAGCCCTCTCTTCCTTCCGGAAGCCGCTTCTCCAACATGTCAAGCTTCCCAAACGTCAAACCCAGGGTTACTTCCCCCAGTGAACGGTATCCGAGGGACGTTCCGATGCCCGGGTTCATTCCTGAAGCGGTTCTGCTCACTGTGGTCACCCCTGACCACAGCTGTGAGAGTGGGTTCCCTGCAAACAGCTGTCCCTGCCTAACTCTGTCCCAGAAACCAACCCCTTAAGAGGAAATGCAGACAGCATCAATGAAAGTGAATATTGAAAGTGGGCAAGAATTGATTTTAAGTCTAAAATGATTTTAAAGAACGCTAGACCCAAGTGTGGGTGTTCAGAGCTCGCTCCCGGGAGAGTGGATCCAGCGCTTCTTACTGCGGTGTCCCCATCTCCACGCCAGGCCAAGGACAGGTGTGCTTCTGAGACCTTTTTCTTCCATTGGTATTTTTTTTAAATGCTTTTCTGTCAGGTTTAAACATTTTGAAGTGTCCCATTGACAAGAACACATTGTAAAACAAAAATTTTAAAGAGTAATATATGGTATGTTTGTGTTCCTGCTACAATTTGATTATAAGAAAATTATGAGGGCTAAGTTACACTGTATAAATGTCACTCTTAAAACTCGCATGTTTGACATAGCTTCTGAGACCCGTGTAATTTTTTTGTGTCCCTTTTGAATTTTTAAACTTTTGATGAACAGTTAGAGAATATGAAAGTATTTCTGAATAAAAATAAATCTACATTTCTGGACTTTTGAAGTAATATGCTTTTCAAGGTCAAACTGTAGAATGTTGAGGTTTCATCGGCTCACCATGTCTGAGTTGAGGATTTTCTGTCTGCCAAGCTTACACAGTGCATCAGTATTTTAGTGTCTTTTATTTGTTTGTTGACATTCTTAGTTTCATATCAAAATTACCAAAACATGCACTTTCAGACAGAGTAGGTTACAAACCAGTGTTTTCCAGTGACGAGCGCTGGCGTCTCTGGTATCAGTTCTCCTGATCAGTGGGATCTTTAGATAAAATGCTCCAGTGGATAGTTTTGAACACGGGAAGTGTTCATTTTAGAACCTCATTTGGAATTGCAATCTTCATTACTTATTTCCTTCTGGAACATCCACTGTGAAACATTCAGTAAGCCCTAGAATGTAGCCTTCAAACCGTGTTGGCAGGATTGAGACAGAGGCTGTGCTTGCCCAGAAGGTCCTGGGAAGACCAAGGCCGGGACAGAAGCCCCAGGGAGGAGTGAGGATGGGCTGACAGCAGCGTGGCATGGCAGCCTCTCTACTGCTTCATCGGGAAAAGAAAATAGTCCTTTCAAGTGGGTCGGTAACTTAATTTCACAATATTAAGGAAATATAAATGTTCTCATTACATGTAATATAAAACTTTACATTGGGCTTCCTTGGTGGCTCAGATGGTAAAGAATCTGCCTGAAATGCAGGAGACCCAGGGTCAAACCCACTTCAGTGGTCTTATTAAAATATAAAGAACTACAGTTTATTGTAAATCATTTTAAAAATCAGACTTTTAAAGGGAATTCTTTTGGATAGACATTTAGGGAATTGGCTTTCTATCAACATTTCAGGTAGAAGAAGCTAATATCTCCAGTTTAAAGTTTATTAAAATGGTCTAAATTAGAGGGGACCCTTTTTTTTGAACTGAGAGACAGACACTTCAAAAAGAGGGCTAGGTCCATTAGGAATAGTCTGGGAAAACAATTCTTGAAAGAACATGAGTTTTTCAAAGTCCTGCAATAAGAGCTTCATTTACCCTAAATATAACTTTTTTTTAAATGAGAAAAAAATCGGAAAGTTTGGTGCTTTAAGGTTTGCAGGTGTTAGGGGTGTGTAGACGGAGGATTTTAGAAAATAATCAAAAGGCTCCTTGGGTGGTTAAACTGGCATAGTACAGGTAGTTCCCAAATAAAAATTATGCTCTATAAGTTCCGATGTATGTGAAACTATTGAGAGTATTGTCTACAAAGGGAAATATTACTGTAAGTGGGCCCTAACTCTGGTTTGTTCTCCCAAAGCTTATTGAAACCACAGGGGCCTGAAAAGGTCGTCACACCCTCACCATCAGTACTCCGAGAGAAACACAGGGCAACTCTCCTCCCCACTGCACCCTGCTGGCCAGAGCACAGGAGCAATTCGGGTTTGCCCGGCAGTGGGGCCTGAGCCTCAGCAAGCAACTGAAGTCGGATTGACAAGTGTTTCGTGAGGGAGTTCCACGTCACGAGTGTCCCATCGTTTGTCTGGGAAACTTGAGTGGCATGTGAAGGTCGGACGGGGGTGGGTGAGTGGGGTGCCGAGACCCCCGTGAGGGCGCCGGCCACAGGCGGGTGAGCTGGCAGCACATCCCCGCCTTGTCTGCTTCTGCCGCGTGTCTGCCTTTGGGTGGTCCTGGCCTGGGGGAGGGGGGGACGGTGGGCCTGGGCCAGGGAGGTGGCAGGAGGTCTGCGACCCCCAGCTGAGGACATAGGAGTCCCACGGCGAGTGTCCCCACAGCTGGAGTGTCTCTAGGTCACACGTGCGAGGTGGGCCTGGCTGGTGGCGTATTTCCAGAAATATGTAAAATACTCATTTTCTAAAAACGAGTAAATCTGAACTTTATCCAATATGTTGCTGGGTTCAGAAAGAGTTAGTAAGCGTATGTTGCTGTTGTTCAGTTGCTCAGTCGTGTCCGACTGTTTGCGACACCATGGACTGCAGCACGCCACGCCTCCCTGTCCACCACCAGCTCCCGGAGTCCACCAAGCTCATGTCCGTCGAGTCGGTGATGCCATCCAACCATCTCATCCTCTGTTGTCCCCTTCTCTCGCCTTCAGTCTTTCCCAGCATCAGGGTCCTTTTCAATGAGTAACCATATACTTATCTTAAATTATGCTTTTAATATTAAAAATAAATATAAATGAGTGACAAGAAGGGAAAAATTGAACTACCTGTAGACATAAGAGACACAGGTTTGATCCCTGGCTTGAGAAGTTCTGCTGGAGTAGGACATGGCAACCCAGTCCAGTGTTCTTGCCTGGAGAATCCCATGAACAGAGATCCTGGTGGGCTGCAGTCTGTGGGGTCGCAGAGAGTCAGAAATGACTGAAGCAGCTTAGCACACAAGCGTGCACATAGAACTAACAGTATGGCTAACGTGCTGTTGGAAAGTTTTCAAAAATTACTTACTAGGTAGATCTTTTGAACATGATTCCGTCCATTAAACATCTTTGTGGCGTGTTGTATAAAAGGACCATTTAAAATCTCAAAGATGCCTTGGCTTTGAATCTATAGTGCCCCCACACTGGCAATAGCTGTTGATGATTCCAGTGTAATGAATCTGCAATTTTAAACTGACTGTTAGGGGGTTTTTTAAACTGTATAAAGACCACTCCTTTATTTCGGTTGTCACCACCAACATTTTTAGTGCTCATGTGTATTTTAAATTCAAGCTCTGAAAGCTTAGTGAAGAAAAGATGTATTCACTCTCAGGAGCAGGTCTGTACCAACCAGGGAAGTTCAGACGGTTGGATTATCTGGGTTATCCTGGTTGGCCCTCACTTTTTGGGGTAGACGTGATGGTGATGGCCTTCCATCTCCATGCGCTCCTTTATCAGCTGAGGAGAACTGAACAAATAAACGAGGAGGATAAGCTTGGTCACTCATTTTTCATAAGAGTTGCAAATATCACAGGTCCAACTGCTCTGTCATAAATGCTACGAGAGTCTCCAAACATCTTTTTCCAGAAATTTAGAAATCACATGAAATTAATGGACTATTGAATGAGAAATATTTCTTGAAACAGGATTTAATATTACAGTTAACTGTCCTGAAGGGACCTAATGGTTTTGTGCTTTTACTGGAATAATTACCATACTGGTTCAGTCTTAAGGAATCCATCTGTCAATGCAGGACATGCAAAAAAGAACAGGTTCCATCCCTGGGTCAGAAGGATCCCCTGGAGAAGGAAATGACAGCCCCCTCCAGGGCTCTTGCCTGGAGAATCACATGGACAGAGGAGGCTGGCGGGCTGCCGTCCACGCGGTCGCAAGAGTCGGACACCACTGGCCACACGCACTGTGCTGTCAGCCTAACAAATAGCCTGAAAAAAAGCAAATGTTCTCTACAGATGACGAACATTTTCAGAAAAGGCAAAATAAAAACGAGATTTTAAAAAAAAACACCAAAATCTTAAGCCCACAAAACAAAAAGATGAAAGAAAAAAAAACAAAAGGAAAAAAATGCTATTACTTGTGACAACTTCTAGATCAGTAGTGCTTTGGTGGGTTTTATTTGCGTAGTTTGGTTTTGTGGCTCAGTAGAGAAGTTGAAGTAGTTGTACAGGGATGATTCTTAACGTTTTTGAAGATTTTTCTGTTAGTGTCCATTTAGACTCTCCATATTAGATTTTTTTTCAATTCTATATTAAAGCTTAATTTCTTGTTGTAGAATTGAGCTATTACACAGTTACCAGTGTATTCAATTTCTAAGCAACACATTGAAAATGAGGGGAGAAAATAAAAATATTTTTTAAAGTATTAAGCCTTAAAAAACTTGAACAGTTAAACCTTACTCTGAAGGTTGGCACTGGGCCTTCAGAATATATTTTTTGCTTTTTGCTGTATTCTCAAGTAATTTTTTACATTAAAATAGAAAACCGTTTTTATCATGCGAAACGTTAAATGTTTTCCTGTGAAACCACCTCAGTGTTTGACTCTGTTGTGCTCAAGAGGGAGAGATTCCGACTTCTAACAATGCTGCTTAGTTCAGATGAAGACTGCACTGCAACAAGACAGGATTTTGTTGTATTTCTTTGTTAAAAACTGAAGCAGTCCAAACCCCACCCATAGCAAATCAAGCAAAGCATAGTTTAAAAATGAATATCTGGATAATAATGTATTTAAAACTTCCAACTGCTGTTACTATGACTCAAATGTCCACAGAAACTTAAATATTTAGAGACAATTTTTATGAAATACATTCTCTCAGAAAGTTCCCTATAATTCAAGCAATGCGTTGGGAATTCTGCCTTTTCAGAATCACATCGTATATGCAGTTGTCTAGTATTTTCTAGTTTAAAAAGCAATTTTATGTGCTACTGTCTGGTGATCAACAGTGTAAAAACAATATATAATGTATAATCAGAAGAGCTTAAATCTGAACTGTCATTGGTTTGTAAAAGTGTGTACATTTAATAGGCAAAAGAGTTTGAACGAATGTAATATATGTGAAGTGAATATATTATAGTCTATTTTTGCCATAAAATAAATATTGAAGCAAGACATTATCTGTGTGTGAACAGGACGATTACAGCTGTTCTGTCTATTTTTTTTTCATTTCAGTTCTTACTGCAGAGGTATGTAATTAGTCCCATGTCTCCAATGGGTTATTTTAAATTATGTTCCAGACAATAGATGTTTCTTTTAGTCGTTTACAGGCATCACACATTTCCACCATCATCAGTCACTTACGAGTTAGAATCAGTCAGTCAGTTCAGTCGCTCAGTCATGTCCGACTCTTTGCAATCCGATGAATCGCAGCACGCCAGGCCTCCCTGTCCATCACCAACTCCCAGAGTTCACTCAGACTCACGTTCATCGAGTCAGTGATGCCATCCAGCCATCTCATCCTCGGTCGTCCCCTTCTCCTCCTGTCCCCAATCCCTCCCAGCATCAGAGTCTTTTCCAAACTCTTTGCATGAGGTGGCCAAAGTACTGGAGTTTTAGCTTTAGCATCATTCCTTCCAAAGAAATACCAGGGCTTATCTCCTTCAGAATGGACTGGTTGCATCTCCTTGCAGTCCAAGGGACCCTCAAGAGTCTTCTCCAACACCACAGTTCAAAAGCATCAGTTCTTCGGCGCTCAGCCTTCTTCACGGTCCAACTCTCACATCCATACATGACCACAGGAAAAGCCATAGCCTTGACTAGACGGACCTTAGTCGGCAAAGTAATGTCTCTGCTTTTGAATATGCTATCTAGGTTGGTCATAACTTTCCTTCTAAGGAGTAAGCGTCTTTTAATTTCATGGCTGCAGTCACCATCTGCAGTGATTTGGGAGCCCCAAAAAATAAAGTCTGACACTGTTTCCACTGTTTCCCCATCTATTTCCCATGAAGTGATGAGACCGGATGCCATGATCTTCGTTTTCTGAATATTGAGCTTTAAGCTCAAGTTAGAATGCATCTTGTCAAAATAGCCAACTTTGTGAATCAGGACATTTGTTGAACAATTAATATATTTGAAGAATAGATATTTACGTACTTCCCTGCAGGTTGGCAGAGCTTCTCCTCACAGAATCATCCCTGTGGTGCAACTTGTTATTAGGTGAGTGTCCACCTTGCTTATTTTGTTGTTCAGTCGCTCAGTCGTGTCTGACTCTTTGTCACCCCATGGACTGCAGCACACCAGGCCTCCCTGTCCATCACCAACTCCCGGAGTTCACTCAGACTCATGTCCATCGAGTTGGTGATGCCATCCAGCCATCTCATCCTCTGTCGTCCCCTTCTTCTCCTGCCTTCAGTCTTCCCCAGCATCAGGGTCTTTTCCAATAAGTCAGTTCTTCACATCAGATGGCTAAAGCATTGGAGTTTCAGCTTCAGCATCAGTCCTTCCAATGACTATTCAGGGCTGATTTCCATTAGGATGGACAAAGTAGTGCAATGTGTCATTAGTTGAATGTCCACTTCATTTATTAATGGGCTTATTTTTGGCTCAGCAACAGCAACATTGTAAGTGTGTTGAAATCCAGATTCTTGAGGTATATCCCATGTCTAAAAATTCTGAATCCGAAACAGAATGAAAAAGTCATAAATGTTCACTGTAGACTGCAACTTGGGATTCATGACATAGCCAAGCTACAGTCAATAGGTTGACTATGTCTTTATTTAGACCATTTTTCTTCCCTGGTGACTCAGAGGTTAAAGCATCTGCCTGGAATGCTGGAGGCCCGGGTTCAATCCCTGGGTCGGGAAGATCCCCTGGAGAAGGAAATGGCAACCCACTCCAGTACTCTTGCCTGGAGAATCCCATGGAGGGAGGAGCCTGGTAGGCTACAGTCCATGGGGTTGCAAAGAGTCGGACATGACTGAGCAACTTCACTCACTCACTCAATGATATTTACAGTCGTGGTTGACTGATGGGCCCCCAAAGATGTCCACAATCTATTCCCCTGAAGTTATGAATGTTTTACATAGCAAAAGGGACTCTGCAAATGCGATTAAATCAAGGTTTTTGAGATGAGATTGTCCAGGATTATCCAGGTAGGCCCAGAGGAACCACAGGGTCTTTCTCAGAGGGAGGCAGGAGGGTCGCCGTGAGCAGAGGCGTGATGAGAGAGGCAGAGGTGAGAGGTTTGAAGATGCCACACTGCTGGCCTTGACGATGGAGGCACGGGCCCCAGGGGAAGGGATGCAGGCAGCCGCTGAAAACTCGGAAAGGTGAAAAACACACTCTCCCCAGAGCCTCCAAGAAGAATGCAGCCCTGGCAACATCTTGATTATATGCCGCCTGGCTTCCAGAACTGTAAGCTGGTAGGTTTTATTTTAAGCCATTGTGTTTGTGGAACTTGTTACAGCAGCAGAAGAAAACTTATAAAATAATATTCTCTTCATGGGAAAAACAATGGTTGACTCACGTTTTAAAAAATTGTTTCTAGTTTTTTTTTAAATTGAGGTGTACTTGACTTACAATATATATGTTTCAGGTATATAACACAGTGATTCCCAATTTTTAAAGGTTATACTCCAGTTATAGTTATTAGGAAACTGGGTATATTCTCTGTGCTGTGTAATAAACCCTTGTTGCTCATCTATTTACACCCAGTACTTTGTGCCTCTTAACCCCCTGCACCTGTGTAACCCTCCCCCATCCCCCTCCTGGCTGGTAAGCACTAGTTTTTTAGATATGTTTCTTTTTTGTTATATTCCCTAGTTTGTTGTATTTTTTAGATTCCAAATGTAAGTGATATACAGTAAGGGTTTTCTCTGATTTATTTCACTAAGCATAAAACCCTCCAAGTCTACCTATGTTGATGGAGATGGAAAAACTTCATTCTTTTTTTATGACAGAGTAGTATTCCATCCAGAGAAGGCAATGGCAGCCCACTCCAGTGCTCTTGTCTGGAGAATCCCATGGATGGAGGCTGGTGGGCTGTAGTCCATGGGGTCGCTAAGAGCCAGACAGGACTGAGTGACTTCACTTTCGCTTTTTGCTTTCATGCATTGGAGAAGGCAATGGCAGCCCACTCCAGTGTTCTTGCCTGGAGAATCCCAGGGACGGGGGAGCCTGGTGGGCTGCCGTCTATGGTGTTGTACAGAGTCGGACACGACTGAAGGGACTTAGCAGCAGCAGCAGTATTCCATCCCATATATATATATACATATACACAGACACATATACATATTATATATATATATATACACAACACATCTGCTTTATCCATGCATATGTTGATAGACACTTAAGTTGCTTCCACGTCTCAGCTATTGTAAATAATCCTATGATCGTTGGCGTACATGTACCTTTCAAACGCGTGGCTCCTCTCCGGGTGTGCCGTCGGCAGCGTGGCTCCTCCTCGCGTCCGGGTGTGCCGTCCGCGCTGGCGCCGCCGCGCCCTGTGGCGCTCCTGCTCTCCGTCCTTGAGGACCTCCGCACTGCCCTCCGCAGTGCCTGGGCCCGTGTCCACTCCTGCCAGCAGGGTCCGAGGGTCCCTTTCGTCCACACTCTCGCCAGCATTTGTCGTTTGTGGTTTCTTCGAAGACGGGCCGTTTGGACAGACGCGAGACGCTGGCCTGTTCCGGGGGCCGGGGCCGGAGGCCGGTGTCGGGCCGTCCGCGTGTCTGCCCGTGGGGCTCACAGAGCTGGCCCAGTGGCTGTCCCGTGGTGAGCCCTCTGCCGGGTGGGCCGGCCCTGCGGCCAGAGCAGAGGCCCGGGGGCCAAGGCGCGGCCCGGGCTGGTGGAGGGGGCTCAGTCCTGAGTCCTCTGGCTGAAGGCCTGGGGCTCCAGTCCCCTGCTGTGCGCCGGGGCCAGGACGCGGCCCACCCGCGAGCAGCACTGGGCCCCGGGGCAGCTGTGAGCTCGGGCGATCTCTAGGCAGCCTGCCTAAGGTCCCCTGGAGGAGGGCGTGGCTGCCCACTCCAGGATTCTTGCGGGAGAATCCCCTGGACAGTGGAGCCTGGTGGGCTACAGTCCATGGGCTCACAACGAGTCAGACAGGACTCCGTCACTAAACAACAATCTGCAGGTCAGTGGGGCTGAGTCCCTGCCCAGCTGGCTGTTTGGCTGAAGTGCCCCAGTATTGGTGCCTACAAGCTTGTGGGCAGGGGCAGAGCTGGGTCCTGAGGCTAATAAGCTAGAGACAGATAGATAGATAAAGTCGCTCAGTCGTTTTGGACTCTTTGAGACCTTGTGGACTGTAGCCCACCAGGCTTCTCTATCCATGGGATTCCCCAGGCATGAACACTGGAGTGGGTTGCCATGCCTGCCTCCAAATAAGCTAGAGGGTGATTCCAAAATGCTGCTGGCTGGCACTGTTATGCTCCGAGCCCGTAACTCCAAACCGACCAAGAGAGCAAGTCCACCGCAGTATTGCAAACGCAAGAAGGGAGTTTGTTTATTCCTAGCGCGCTAGGGCCCAAGTCTCATCCCACACAAGGGAATCTGACAAGAGCCGTGAACAAAGGAGTATGGTGGCTTATATACAGGCAGTTCTTTGTCTCAGTTACAGGAGTAGCTGGCGTTACATGATTGGCCAGGCAGGATGAGCGCATATCCTGTCTCTTTCTGGTAAACATGACTCAGGTCCTAGAGACCGTCGTTTGGTCCCTAACAGGCACCAGCGCCCACGTGGTAGAACAAGCTCCCCACGCGCTGCCGCCAGTGCCTGAGTCCCCAGGGCAGGCTCCGGCGGCCCGTGCCGCTCCAGGAGACGCTCCAGACTGGCAGGAACGTCCAACCCAGACTTCACGCAGATTACTGTTTCCACCCTCGGTTCTGGAAGATGAGATTTTCCGTGAGCCCTCTAAGAATGGGGTTCTATTTAGGACTGAATTTGAGACTCGCGAGAGCCAGCTATGCTGGCCTTCAAAGCCCAGACATGCTGGGGGTCCATCTTCCAGGTGCAGGACCCCTGGGTTGGGGAACCCAGTGTGAGGCTCCGGCCCCTTGCTCCTTGGGGAGAGCCTCTGGAATTGTAACTATTCTCTTATTTGTAGGTTGCCCACCTTGGGGGTATGCGATTTGATCATATGCAACGCCACCCCTCCTACCCATCTGTGAGTCCTGCTTTATATTTTTAGTTGGAGAACTTTTTTTGTAGGCGCTGGTATTTTTCATAGGTGTTCAGTAAATAGTTGTAATTTTGGTATGCCCATGAGAGAAGGTGAGGTCAGGGTCTTTCTACTTTGCCATCTTGGCCCACCTCAACCCACCTGTTTTAAAATCTTAGAAGGTGAGTGTGGAACCCTAGCATCCAGGACTGCTAGGCATTTTTGCCTCGAAACTTGAATGTTGGTACAGGACAGTTCTCAAGGGACTAAGGGCGGCTTCGGAGCAAAGCTTTCTTTACCCCAATTCAAAGCGTCTTCTCCCTGGCCTTAGAATTCAACACACAGCTTTGTTTTGGTGGGGATATGCTATTACCGGGTGCACCTGATGCTTTTAAAAGGTCTGGGCAAGGCATCGCGCTTGAGAGCATCTCTGATCACCAGAATGTGAGTTTAGCAGATGGCTTTCCAAGACTCTACTACCACATGAAGGGTGATGAGGGGTCTCCACTTATCTAGGTGAAGATTATTTAATTTATAATTTCTAAAGAACCTAAGAATTAAACTAAGATTAACTTTGGCATATTAAAACTAAGAGAAATCTTTGGATCATGTAATCTGAACTCTTTTTAAACAAAGGCCCAGAATAATTTGTCGGTGACCACACAGCTAAAGCAACCACTTGGGGAATTGTCATCTTGCCTCATAAAAGCTATTCTGATTTTTTCTAATTGTTTTCACTGGGGGGAAAAATGTGGCTTTTTAAAGCTTCTTAGGAGAATGCTAATTTATATTTTAAACCATTTGAAATGTGAGCAAATGAGGAAATTTTCATGTAATTTAGCAGTTTGCTACATTGCTCCTTTTAAATAGGGAATTTGCCCTCTGAGTGTAAGAGAGGAGGAAATATCTGTCCTGTTTCCCTAAAACCTTGTCTAGAGCTAAACATCCCCTCCAGGTCAAAAATGTCTCTGTGCATGAACAAATGCATCCGTGCTTTGAGGATCCAAAGAGAAACGGGTTCTTTCTCTTGAGAAGCCCAGCGCCAGGACGGGAGACCAACTAGATTATAAACAGTATGATAATTCTCACGGCAGACGTGGAAGGTCTCACCCAGAGCAGGGGACATCTGTCGGAGCAGCAGCTCAAGGTTTCCATGTTACCTTCCCTCTGGGCTGTCAGTGCAGGCCCCATGGGACCCCAGGGGGGAGATGGTGTTTGGAGCCAACGGCAAGTGCAGAGAGGGGAGGGACCTATTTGGGAAGAAGCAATTAAGATGCTGAGGATGCTTGGGTGAGCCTGGTGAGAGATGAATTGGGAGGAAAACATGACTTTATAAACAAATGCAAAGGGGCCTGTACCTTTTCTGATTAGCAAGAGGAAACTCAGTTTGGCTTGTGTTTTAAAGGAGTGACATGGTCTGTTGGTCTGTTTGACAGTAAGAGTAGCGGCCTGTGAGTCTTTTTCAAAGAACCTGTTTAACTTCTTACAGCCCTGCAATGAAGGCTCTGTAACTACTCGATTCAACACATGAAAAGCAGGAGGAAGGTTAGTAACCAGCTTAAAGTCACAGCTCATAAGGAATCAAACTTGAGCAACTGGGCTCAAAACACTCATCGACGACTCTGCAAATCAGAATGAGCTGTGGGAGAAGCGGAGGGAAAGAGAAATTAATATCCTGATCTGAGACTAAGCCTGTGTTTCCCAGACTTACCATTCACTTCACCTTTACAGAACTTTGGCCATCTGAGAACCACTTTTAATGTTTCTTTACACCAAAAAAAAAAAAATCTTTAAACCAGCTCATCTCTTTAAATTTTACAGGGAATCCTGAGGATAACAACAGAATACCCTAAAACGTAGGAAGTCAGGATGGGCCATGGCCTCAGATAAGAGGCTGTACCCAGAGTTGGAAGGTAGAGAAGACGGACGTGTCAGAGCAGGCAGGGAGTCTGGGGCAAGGCCCCAGGTGGGGAGGCGCAGCAAGAAGGCAGCAAGCTCCAGCGAAGGAGGGAAATGGGGGACTGACCAGGGGAAGGGGGTGCGGGCCTCGTGGTGGTGAGGCTGGGGCCGAAGGCAGGGGCCCTGGGAGCTGGAAGAGTGGGGCAGCCCCAGACGGGATGGAGGGGGGGACATGTGAGTGACGGGAGACCCGGGCGGGCGCCAAGAAAGAGGTCACAGCGGGTGAAAGAGGACCGCAGGCTGCAGAGTGGAGTGCAAGGCGCTCAGTCGTGTCCGGCTCTTTGTGACCCCGCGGACTGCGCAGTCCATGGAGTTCTCCAGGCCAGAGCACCATGCTGGGTAGCCTATCCCTTCTCCAGGGTATCTTCCCGACCCAGGGATCGAACCGGGGTTTTCCCACATCACGGGCGGATTCTTTACCAGCTGAGCCACCAGGGAAGCCCATGTACGTACTTTGTGTAACATGTTTCAAAGAATGGCTTTTACATAATCCTTTATTTCAATCTCTCTTATTAATAGTAAGAGAAGGAAATGGCAGCCCACTCCAGTGTTCTTGCCTGGAGGATCCCAGGGACGGGGGAGCCTGGTGGGCTGCCGTCTGTGGGGTCGCACAGAGTCAGACACGACTGAAGCGACTTAGCAATAGTAAGTTATGCAAATACAGTCTTTTAGACTTATAATATTGAAATTTATTCTCTATGATTTAGAAAATGGCTAATTTCTTGGATAAAACAGTATATTTAGAAGTCCGAAAGCCAAGCAAATCCCTTATTTCGGAATTTTGACAGATCTTCGTGCAGTTTAGATTTTCCACAGTTGCCCGATCTGTACTTCGCATCTTTTGTTGTTGGGGGTAAGATAAAACTCCACAGGTGAGAGCAGAGGGTCGGCAGGGCCAAGGAAAGAATGCGGCAGGATGATCAGGGGCCTGACACTGGGTACCCAGCCTGACCGTACTGCAGGCTGTCCCTGAGCCTGGGTTCTGAAGTTTCCCACCCACCACCAGAAATCAGTTCTAATACCTCCAGTGATATGCACCACCTTTTGGGAAACACTTGTGTGGGCAAAAGAATGCTAAAAGCCTGCATTAAAGAATGAGATACTTGGAGGAAATTGCTAAATTTCTAGAACAACATTTGGGTTATCACCCATATTCTGATTCATCTTTTTATCCTCCATGGTGCCCAGGCATGAAACCGTTATCTAACACTCAAATATTTCCATTACTGTGAGTGGTTGAAAAGACCTAAGTAGAGGTGAGTCTTCTGAGACATGTCTGAGTTCAGTTAAGGATCCTGTTCATGAAGTGTACAGGCAAGGGGAGGGCATCAGACTGGGCCTGGTAGATGTTCATCTGCACAAGAAGGGATGGCGTTTCAGCCAATAGGCCATCCAAGCTCACTGATTATTAGAAAGGCCTTGAGGCTTTAGATACTGTAGGAAATTAGAGGCAAGAAATGAAAGATACTGTTGTTTAGTTGCTCAGTTGTGTCTGACTCTCTTGTGACCCCGTGGACTGTAGCCCGCCAGGCTCCTCTGTCCAGGGGATCTCCAGGCAAGAATACTGGAGAGGGTTGCCGTTTCCTCCTCCAGGGGAATCTTCCTGACCCAGGGATTGAACCCAGGTCTCCTGCCTTGGCAGGCGGATTCTTTACCATCTGAGCCACCAGGGAAGCCTCAACATGGCAGCAGACAACGCTTAATGTTTTAGGAGCTGCTCCAGGTTATAGGCCCTTCCCCCAGGGCCTGCAGAACCACTCATGTCTAGGTGAGATCCGTTCCCCTATAAAGGGACTTCAGAAACTGTGGTCCACTGGCCCTAAGGGGAGCCAGGTGATTCTCACTTTCTCGCATTCACACCCTTCTATCCTGCCTCTTAATGTGGGCAAGACCTGTGACTTTTTTCTTTTTTAGAACATCTTTATTTTATAGCATCAGTAATATGCAATCATAAATTTCTGACTTTACAATGCTCCCATTTCTTAATAATCACAAATACAGGAAAAGAGGTAGAAAATTTTAAGGAATACTATGGACAGATATGATTTTGCTTGTCGTACCAAACTCCTCCAGTGGCAGACAGAAAGGTTTAGTTTAATTAAGAAGTGACATGGGGAATAAGCTGATCCCAAGGGTAGAGAATATTTTCTATTTAAAGAGCACTATATTTTACGACAAGGAGTATATTATAGACTGTGGTTAGCCTCTGTTCCAAATAAATGTAAATTGCCTAATTGCCAAAACAAAAAAGGTCTCGCTTTTTTCTGTCTTTTACCTCTTTCTATAAAGGCTTCCCTGGCGGCTCAGACGGTAAAGCATCTGCCTGCAATGAGGGAGACCCGGGTTCGATCCCTGGGTCAGGAAGATCCCCTGGAGAAGGAAATGGCAATCCACTCCAGTACTCTTGCCTGAAAAATCCCATGGATGGATGAGCCTGGTAGGCTACAGTCTATGGGGTCGCAGAGTCGGACACGACTGAGCGACTTCGCTTTCACTTTCATAAAGGTAAGCACTGCATTTAGCTTCAGTTCAAACAAGCAAGCATGAACCATTTTTTCCAATAGCAAATTTAGCTTTACAGCTATCTACGTATATTTAGCATCAGCAAAAAAGGCATTCATTTCAGAAGAATTAAAAATAGATCCTTACTGTTAATTTAGAAAACCCTGATTCAGATAATCTTTTTACTTTTCTGATTCTCATCATTATCACAGTAAATTTACACAGTAAATTCTCTGTGTAATACACGTGTGTTTTTAAGCAAAAGAATATGGCAAAGGTGATGGAAGTCACTCCTGTGACACACCACGTCATGACTGTTTTCTGAGACTCTGTCTGGCTAGCAGAGCCTCCTTCATTCTCCTGTGAGCCTGAGAGGCAGGCAGCCACGCTGTGAGCGGTCTACGGAGAGGGCCACGCAGCAGGGAACGGGAACAGCCTCCAGTGGGCAGTCAGCAGGAAACGGAAGCCTTCAAACCAAAAGCTACAAGGGAAGACGCCCTGCCAACCACCTGGGAGAGTCTGGAAGCAGAAGTCACCCCCGTGACCCCAGCCGAGCCCTGGCTGGTAGGTGTGTGAGACCAAAGGCAGAGAGGACCCGCCTAAGTTGTACCTGGACTCCTGATCCACAGAAACTGTGCGATAAATAATACATGTGTATTGTTTTAAGCTGCTAAATTTATAGTAATTTATTATACAACACAGAAGACAAATACAGAACTCTTAACATATAAAAGTAAAAAAAAAGTAAAAGGAATATTGAATGATTGGCCATTTGGGATATTTATTAGTGAAGATCAGACATCCAAGATCAGTCCTCAATGCTCATTTCCATGATTCTCAGAGTTGGTCCTTCCACCTCCTGGCTGTCTTTGATTCTGCACAACTGAGCAGAAGGCACGAGTGCCGTGCTGAGGCAACACAGCTCCGTGGAGGTCTCAGCCCTCTCTGCGTCACTGTCGCCTTCAATGACGCTCACGGAGGTTTCCTGGTCTAGCAAACTGTCTGACACGCTTCCATTTTTCTCATCCCAAACTGAAGTTTCAAGATTTGTTTCCTCATTCACCTGCTGAATGATAACCCCTTCTGAATACTTTGATTTATAGATGGGGAGGAAAAATTCATTCGAAGAGATTTTCTCATTCTCTTCCTTTGGTATAGTCAATAACATATTCAAAGCTTTTTGGTATTCCTGACGTTCCTGTTGAATGATTAAATCTTGTTCACTTTTATTTTCATTTTGTTCTAAATTCTCAGCCTTTCCAACATCACGTAAATGCAACGTATCCACGTCATCTAGCTTTCCTGAGCCTTCCCTGGACGTGCAGCCTAAGTCCACCTTTAAGACGTGTAGCAGCCGGCGCATTTTTTCCTGGAATTAAAAAAATACAAGAGTAATTATATTAATTAGGCTAGTCAAGGGTGCTGCAGCGCTGCTCACCTCCACGGGGTTAATACTGCCTCCTCCTCCTTCTGCCTGTATCTCCCCTTTCCCCACATACACAGAGAGGGCAAGAGAAAAAAGTATCTGCTTTTAATGCATTCTTTGAGAGAAAGGTAAAACTTGACAATTCTTTCTATATTAGGATTTTTCTTATAAAGTTAAGACAAACCTCCTCCAAATGATGTTTATTTTGTTTTATATGTCTCTCAAACAGTCGTTCCAGAAACCTACAAATGATAAATATAAATGTTAATGGTCTCAAAATCAGAAAACCGACTACATAGAGTTTAGACCCTTTTTCTTTTCAAAGATACAGACCCTAATCCTTCTCTGTTCTATCAAGCTCTCCAGTGTGGAAGCTAGTCTGACTTCTACTATGTTTCAGTTATGTTAACAGATGCCAATGTCTCTTCTGAGACTGCACACTGCTTACATTTCTGTGAAATAAACTGTCTGACATGAGGTTGTAACGCCCCCCACTAAAGAGCCCTGTATCCGTTCTCTCTCTCACAAACACCAAAAGCCTTCCCTCCTCCTTTTCTCGGTCACATACACTCATCCTCCAAAGGCAAACTCTAAAATAACTCTTATAAAGCGTTACTTGACAATGTTTCCTAAATTATACTTGCAAAGATATTCCACTCAGGGTAAACTGACATAGTAAGCTAAAGTCAGCACTTACTGTGGACTTCCCTGGTGGCTCAGACGGTAAAGCGTCTGCCTACAGTGCGGGAGACCCGGCTGGATCCGTTTGTGCTGGACACGCGATAATCATTTTATCTCTAATCATGACCAACAGACGTGTGCTCGGTTGCTTCAGTCATGTCCGCCTCTGTGTGACCACACGGGCTGAAGCCCACCAGCCCCTCTGTCCACGGGATTCTCCAGGCAAGAAGACCGGCGTGGGCTGCCGTGCCCTCCTCTGGGGGGCCTTGTCTCCCCCGCACTGGCAGGCGGGTCCCTAGCCACTAGTGCCACCTGGGAAGCCGACGCTGGCAGAGAAAGGTATTGGAAGCCCGTTTTCAGATGAGCGAACGGCCCGTCTACATGATTTTGTCTCCCCGGGGTCACAAGCCACGAAGAGACTGTAACTCAGGAGTGTCTGGCTCCAGGCACATTCTTTCAGCTATACCAGCCTTGTCTAGCTACCACAGGAGTGTATCAGTTGGGTTTTTGAAAACTACTCATTTGTTACCATTTGTTACTATCAATGAAGTCATGAGACAATCTTAGATTTAATTATTCTTCTGATTTTGAAATTTTTAAAAAGCCCAAGAAATCTGTATACTATAATTTACAACTATCACTGATGTTTACTCGGCACTTGTCTATGCATATTTATTTCTTTATGAAAACTGGGATTAAATAATACATACTGTTTTGATATCTATACTGTTTTCTAATCAGTTATATTATTTTGAACATCTTTATGTATCAATAAATTCACTTCTGCAACATCATTTAAAATATCTGAACAGACCTTACTATTATAAACCTTCTAAAATTTATTCAACTGAACCTTACTATTCAATATGCAGGTTGATTCCATTTTATTGTGCTACTATAAAAATTGTCACAGTAAAAAGCCTTATTAAATGAAAAATGTGAGTTTTAATGCTCTTAAGCATGAATGTGCATTTTTCATGTCAACTTTGTTTTGGCTTCTAATCTTATTTTTTTGATTTACAGTTGGAGGCAGTGTTTTTGTTCTGGTGGTGGTTAAAAAAAACAACAACAACTATATAACATAAAATTTACCATTTTAACCAATTTTAAAATTTACAGTTCAGTAGTAGTATGTATATTCACGTTGTTAAATAGAAACAACTTATTAAACATGTCTGCACTTGACATACTCTTATGACAGGGAAAGCACGTAGCATATACACAGTAGGGTCTTCTGATACATATCATAAAGTTTTATCTAAATGAATTTCAGCTAAATAAAAGTTCAAGCTGGTTCGGGACAACGGGTTCCTTAAGATATATAGTACTAAGATGGTTTTACAAACTTCCCCTTTCACTGGCTGTGTGCAAACCTAGTCTTTAACTTGTCCTCACGTTACCAGTAACAGTCGTAACAAAAAAAGCCTGCTTTTGATCTTCATGACAGTTTCAGATAGTAAAAAGAGATGATGGAATTTTGAAAGCAGCAGCAGCAATTTAGTGTGCTAGCCTATTCTAAACTAAAAGACATCGTATTTTTGTCTTCTCTCTCTATGGGATTTTTACATGTATGATGTCATCTCTGAATAAAGACAGTTTAATGGTTTTCCTTCAAATGTGCATACCATTTTTTTCTTTTTCTTTGTGATAAGATTTTTTTGAAATTGAGGTATAGTTGACATTTTATTAAGGAATACAACATAATGATTTGTTATTTGTATATACTGCAAGATAATCACAGTAAGTCTAGTTACCATCCGTCACCACTACATGGTTACAGAATAATTTTTTTTCTTGTAACGAGAACTTTTAAGATCTATTCTTCTAGCAACTTTCAAATATACAATATGGTGTTCAGGACAGCTGTCACCGCTGCATATTATAGCCCCCTGATCTGATTGCTTATAACTGCAGGTCTGTACCTGACTCCCTTCAACCGTTTTGCCTCATTCCCCCCATACCCACCACCCCCCCTCCGGCAATTTGCTCTTTGTATTTAAGGGATGTAACCGTATTTAGATGAATAAAATCTACTCTTTTCTCTACCTCCCCTAAACTGTGAACCTGCCTTAGAGTATGAACTGTGTTTAGTCGCTCAGTCGTGCCTGACTTTTTGCGACCCCGTGGACTGTAGCCCACCAGGCTCCTCTGTTCATGGGATTCTCCAGGCCAGAAGACTGGAGTGGGTTGCCATGCTCTCCTCCAGGGGATCTTTCCAACTCAGGGATCGAGCCCAGGTATCCTGCAGTGTAGGTGGATTCATTACCATCTGAGCCACCAGGGATCCCCTGGAAGAGTACGAATTAAATGTTCTTTATAATTTGTATCAATTATAAGAATATGGTCCCCTAAGAAAGCAATATAATTTCCATTTCCTAATATGTGAAAATAAATAAAATTAACACCAAACTAAGAGTTTTTAATGTACAATTCAATGACCACAATACAATTTAAAAAATCTAACCTGTTTGAAAATAAACCTAGTTTCAAAATTTCATCTGTTACATCTTCAATGAAACTCAGATACAACAGTTCTTCTTCACTGTGAAGGCAAAGTGATATACAGCATAAAAGTTACTGCTTATTAAAAAAAATTACTGCTTATTTACGCTGAAAATTAGAGGATGCGTAAGTACCTATACTGAAATATCTGTACTATTACAAACGCACTTCCATCTCACATCATCAAGAAGAACATTATAAAACAAATATATGTCTACCTTCTCAAATTATGCAAGGACATTTACTAAAGATGAGAAAGTATTCCCTAATGGAGTAATATTCCGTAGATGTCTGTAACGCCGATCAGGAAGTAAAGAAGCAGCAGGGACTAAGTGAAGCAGAAAGCAACCAGGCAAAGGAGCAAGAGGGCAACTTAGGGGCGACCCTGTGCGGGCGTGCTGTGTTCCTAAGGAGCATTTTAAATGGCCTCGGGCTCCTGGCCAGGTCCAGCCACAGAGGCGTGAATCCCTCTGTGAGGCAGAAGGGAAAAAGGAAGGTCATCCAGAGAAGCAGGAACTTAAACGATGAAATCCTCTCCTGCTCCAAGGAGGGCATCTGGTTTCAAGGTGGAGAAATTTATTGAGCAGAAAAAAATATTTTTTTTCTTGACAAGTCTGTAGATAAGGAAAAATATTCGAGTAGAAAAAATGTGTGTACATATATATAGTGGTAGTTTTTAATTACTTGGGTACAGGTCTCTGTTATACTCTGAGTTATATATTTTAGTAGCTATCACACAAAAAGTAGGGTACTATTACAAGTTCGATCTTACTTAGCTAAAAATCAGCGAATTGACAGAGAATGTAAATACCAAGTAGCCCACCAGGCTCCTCTGTCCATGGACTCTCCAGGCAGGAAACCTGGAGTGGGTTGCCATTTCCCTCTCCAGGGGATCTTCCCCTCCCAGGGATGGAAACCACGCCTCCTGCGCTGGCAGGTGGGTTCTTTACCGCTGAGCCACCAGGGAAGCCTAAGTCTACTTCAGTTACGGAATAAGCAAACGTCAAGGGGAAGAGTTAACTGGCATACCCAGCAGAAGACTACTGCATAAAAATTATGCTTTTAAACCAATTCATAGGCAGCAAATTTGAGAACAAATGAAACGCTATAAAAAGATTGCTTTCCCTGAAAAAATGCAGTCCCAACTAAAACAACTTTCAAGTTCAGAAGCATAATATCTGTAAAAAAAAAAAAAACCTGGTGAGGTGAAAAAAGCCCAAGAATGGTATCCTGAGCTATCAAAAGGCTGCACTTCTCTAAATCTCATCTTCATGATTTTTACTTATAAAAATTATGGGTACTGATTATAAAAAATTAGCAAGTATTATTAATCTAGGGACCAATTTCCACTAGACATAAAAATGAAGTGACTGATAATTATTTCAGATATTTCAGGATAATATTATCAATAATATTAATAAGAATCATTAATAATTCTCTCAAATTTAGTGTGTACTATATGACCAAACCCCAAAGCTGACTGTAAAGAAAAATTCATGTTCAATCTTGACTTATTTAATAAAAATTTGTGAGCCTAATTCTTCATTTCCACTAAGCAAAATGAGGCAGTCAAAGAGCTCTTACTCAGAATACATTTTTCTCCCTGAAGGTGGCTGCAGCGAATATTGACATACTGCCCTGGAAAGAGAAAATCAGAATATCTGAACAAAGCAATGGCTGGCATACAGTAATACATTAGTAATAAGCAGGTTTCAGAACTTCAAAGCACCTGTCACATTCATTATCTTTATCTAATCTTCAGGATAACCCAGTCAAGTATTGGGAAGACATTACCGTTCTAAACAAATCACCAAAGGGGCAGAAAGGCTAAGTAACCTGCTAAGGTCATGTGTTCAGTTCAGTTCAGTTCAGTCGCTCCATCGTGTCCGACTCTTTGCGACCCCATGAATCGCAGCACGCCAGGCCTCCCTGTCCATCACCATCTCCCGGAGTTCACTCAGACTCATGTCCATCGAGTCCGTGATGCCATCCAGCCATCTCATCCTTGGTCGTCCCCTTCTCCTCCTGCCCCCAATCCCTCCCAGCATCAATCTTTTCCAATGAGTCAACTCTTCTCATGAGGTGGCCAAAGTGTTGGAGTTTCAGCTT
Organism: Capra hircus; assembly: GCF_001704415.2. Classification (NCBI taxonomy): domain Eukaryota; kingdom Metazoa; phylum Chordata; class Mammalia; order Artiodactyla; family Bovidae; genus Capra; species Capra hircus. Next base: position 3,048,866 of record NC_030817.1, read on the forward strand.
TAGCATCATTCCTTCCAAAGAAATCCCAGGGTTGATCTCTTTCAGAATGGACTGGTTGGATCTTGTAGTCCAAGGGACTCTCAAGAGTTTTCTCCAACACCACAGCTCAAAAGCATCAATTCTTCAGCGCTCAGCCTTCTTCACAGTCCAACTCTCACATCCATACATGACCACAGGAAAAACCATAGCCTTGACTAGACGGACCTTTGTTGGCAAAGTAATGTCTCTGCTTTTGAATATGCTATCTAGGTTGGTCATAACTTTCCTTCTAAGGAGTAAGCGTCTTTTAATTTCATGGCTGCAGTCACCATCTGCAGTGATTTTGGAGCCCAAAAAATAAAGTCTGACACTGTTTCCACTGTTTCCCCATCTATTTCCCATGAAGTGATGGGACCAGATGCCATGATCTTCGCTTTCTGAATGTTGAGTTTAAGCCAACTTTTTCACTCTCCTCTTTCACTTTCATCAAGAGGCTTTTTAGTTCCTCTTCACTTTCTGCCATAAGGGTGGTGTCATCTGCATATCTGAGGTTATCGATATTTCTCCCGGCAATCTTGATTCCAGCTTGTGTTTCTTCCGGTCATGTGTTAGTAAGTAGCAAAGATAGATTTTTGAAACTAGTTTTCTAATTATAAATTTATAATCCTTTAAAAAATTGTACTATGAAACTTATCGTGTAAAAAGGATCATCAATTGGAATAAGGTTAAAATATAAATGATGTTGGAAACATTTGGAAACATATTTTTCTATGGAAAAAAACTGTAAGCTGCCCATTATGATAAATTCTGTTTGTTATTCAGTTATATCAGTATTAGTTAATTCCAAGCTTTCTATTCACAGGTATGTTCAATTATAATATTTTACTTCTTTTAAAGAAAGCTAAGCGCCAAAGAATTGATGCTTCTGAACTATGGTGTTGGAAAAGATTCTTGAGAGTCCCCTGGACTGCAAGGAGATCCAACCAGTCCATCCTAAAGGAAATCAGTCCTGAATGTTCATTGGAAGGATTGATGCTGAAGCTGAAACTTCAATACTTTGGCCACCTGAGGCGAAGAACTGACTCAATGGGAAAGACCCTGATGCTGGGCAAGACTGAAGGCGGAGGAGAAGGGGACGACAGAGGATGAGATGGCTGGATGGCATCACTGACTCAATGGACGTGCATTTGAGTGAACTCCAGGAGTTGGTGATAGATAGGGAGGCCTGGTGTGCTGTAGTCCATGGGGTTGCAAAGAGTCGGACACGACCGAGTGACTAAACTGACTGACTAGGAAAGATGACTACTGCTTTCTTGAGGTCATTCTTTACATTCACGGCAGACTGGCTCAACCGATGAGAGCTAAAGCATCAGGAATTTCCAGACAGAGCAGTTAGCAATAGCCCTCCTTTCCTCTCCCCCCAAACCCCCACAAGGCCTTGACAGGTGAGCTCTCCCCAAGGAAAGGCCCAAGAGAAGACCTGCGCCCTCAGGGATTGCATGTGCTTGCTTCCAGCTTGCTACAGGATGTCTTTGATTCTTTTGTCTCGTTGCCAAGAGTGAGGCTACACTGGCTGCAGTGGTGGCCGCTCACAGCGGTGGCCTCTCCTGCGGAGCGCGGGTCTGGGCCTGCGGGCCTCTGGAGCTGTGGCTCCCGGCTCCAGGCACAGGCTCAGAGGTTGTTCCACGTGGGCTTAGCTGCTCCCTGGCAGCGGGGTCCTCCCAGACCAGAGAGGGAACCCATGTCTCCTGCGCTGGCAGGCAGTGTCTACCAGGGCACCACGAGGGAAGGAGACCTCCGCTAGGAGGTCTCATTCTTGATCTTTGAGTCCTTCCCTTCTACCATCTTCATCTCATATCCAAACTCTGACACTGGAAATGCATTTGACAGTTAAAGCTATCAGAGGCATAGGTTCTATAAGACCAACAACTTATCATTTTTATTTACAGGCAGTGTTCCGTAATTGTTAAACATGATGAATCATTTGAAAAATTACTGCCTCCTCTACAAAGCATATGGTTGAGTGTTCAAATCACAAATGACGAGTCCTCAAGTGGTAAGGTCCTCCAGTACTACCTATGCCGTGTAAACTGGTGAGCACCAGCGCTGCAGGATCTGTCTTGGGGAAAATCCTTTCTTGGATGAATAGTGATGGCAAATAGTACAAGCCAGGGTCCCCTTTCCCTTTAGTGAGGAATTAGCAAAATGAATCCATCTAAACTTTTATAGTGACTACCTACTTTGTAATATTTCCTTAGTAAACTGAACTGCATAATACCAAACCAGACTACGGTGCATGTCGACGATGAACCAGGACCCAAGTCGCTCTCAGTCTGTTGCACAGGAAAGTGGTTAGACATAAACAGTTGAAATACCTTGACGAGGAACACTGGAGGGCGCCGTCTCTAATCTTGTCCCACAATAACTCATGCCCTTGTAAAGGTAAAGGGGCTCTTCTTCCTTTGGTACCATCTGACACACAACCAGATGCCTGGAGATGCAATGAGAAGAATAAATCTTTATTTCGCTTCAAACATAATCAAAGAAGAGCTAAAGCAAAACATCAAATGTCCAAAAATATTTGATGAAAGAGAGTAGAGAGATCCAGCAGAAAAAAAGTGACTGATGCCTTATAGGACAAAGGATATTTTAGAATTCATTTTTCATACAATCAAGACTTTTTTCTTATATTTATTTAAAGATAAAACAACTTCTTATACTTTAATGAGGAATATTTTAAATGGTATTAAATACCATACATATATAAAAAGAGAAAATGAAGTGCAAGTTTTAAGTTAACTTGAGAGTAAATATCCTATTATCCAGAAACTCAAAATAGCCCATCTGTTTCAAATGTTATCTAACACACAAAAGCAGTGGCAGCTCTGGCACTCTGAACAGTATTAACAAACTTCTACTTTTACGGAACCCTGACTAGGGGCCACCTACTGTGCCAAGCATATGATGATCAGATTTAACCTTTATAATGCTAATTTGTGTGTAGTGCTTGACAGTGTTAAAAGTGCTTTTGAATGCTGGTCTATCTACTGCTGCTGATACTCAAGTAGATGCTGGTGGTACTGATTAGAGAGTAAGGGACATGCCATTTTCTTACAGGGTTACAGACAGACCTTTGCGGTACAATGTCATAAAATGAACTTCTGCTTTAGTCTGTTTAGTCACCTATGGAGGTAACCCTCCAATCTCTCAAGCTAGCCATAGCCATCATTTATCGAGCCCAGATCAGACTAGGTATTTTACCTACAACACTTTTTCCTTCCAATGATCCTGAACATTAAAAGTACAATTTTCTAGATGTGGTAACTCAGTTCTCAGGGGAACTGATCTGTCCTTGGGCCTTAAGTGGCAGAACCCGATGTCACACAGCTATTGATGGCCGAGATACAAACCCACAATCCTCTACCCACTTTCAGAAGGAAGGAGAAAAGCTGAGTGTGCTTGTATTTTATTCTTCTATCCCTGAATCCGTTTGAGATTTTAACAGACAAAGCATTCTCACAAACAATAACTTGAAAATTAGGATACAAGTATATGATTAACAAGTGCATGATTAATAAAAAGTTTATCTCAAAGTCAGACTTAAAGCTGTAACAGTTTAAAAGAAATGATTGCTAAATATTCAAAATACAAACACTAAAAAAGATTTTTATGATCTAGAAAAAAGAGCAAGCACAGGAGAATAATACCCATCTATTTTTATAGATTCTCAGTGGCAATTCTTAAAAAAAGAAAGAGAATAGGCATAGAAACTAAACTTCTGTGCAATTTTTTCTGGCTCCTTTAGTGATTTGAGTCTGCATCTTTGAAAATATTTTAAGGTATTAAAAAAAAAAGAATTTACGATATTTTACTCATTCATCCATCCATTCAGCCAGCCAACCATCTGGAAAACACATGAACAGCAAATGACTTAGCAGACTGGGCAGGCTCCCTCTGGCCACTCATGGAGAGCTATAACCATTGGTAAACGGGCAATACTTCGGTATACTGGTTATATCCCATGCAAAAAATGTCACCAAAGATTATTCTTCACAGTTCAAAGAGCTACACATATTCAATTAAGGCAGCTATAATTCTAATGTGTAACACAAAGAGGTCTCATTTTTATTACCTGCCTTATGTTCATTTCTGAATCTGTGGCGTTCTTGATCTCAACTGTCTCAAAATCAGATTTAAAGCTGTAATATTTTAAAAGAAATTACTGTTAAACTTTCAAGACACAAACACTGTGAAAACAAACTTTACTATCTAGGGGGAAAAAACCTTCAAACAGGAGAGAGATTTCTAATGATACAAATGGGAAATAGATATGGTTTGGATCACATATGCCTCTTGTTCCTTTTTCAAATAGCAGCTAGATTTCTGTTGGATAGAATGGGGCTAGGGAAATGGAAACTATTATCTTGAAAGAGCTGTCAAAAACATAATCAGAAAAGTATGTTATTGGGTTGGCCAAAAAGTTCGTTCAGGTTTTTCTGTAAGATGGTATGGAAAACCTGAATGAACCTTTTGGCCAACCCAATATATTAGCTACCCAATATAGTAGGTTGGTACAAAAGTAATTTCAGTTTTTGCATTGTTGAAATCTGCCATTTGATACTGGAATGCATTCTTAAATAAATGTGGCTATGTTACACATCCTTTTAGTGTGCGTACCTTGCTTTATGTTTTTTTGCCTATGACTTTTACTTGCTATCTATTTTATATGTACACTATGGAAATGATGTTGGACAAAAAAGCAAATTTGAGTGATTTTCTTATTCAAGTTCAAAATGGGTTGTAAAGCAGTGGAGATAGCTCACACCATCAACAACGCACTTGGCCCAGGAGCTGATGCCGCCTGTCAAGTGCAGTGGTGGCTCGGGAAGTTCTGCACAGGAGACCAAGCCTTGAGGATGAGGAGTGCAGTGGCGGCCATCGGGAGTTAACAATGACCAACTGGGAGCCATCATCGAAGCCGATCCTCTTACAACTACTCGAGAAGTTGCTGAAGAGCTCAATGTTGACCTTTCTATGGCTGGTCAGCATTAGAAGCAAATTAGAAAGGTGAAAAAGCTTGACAAGGGGGTGCCCTCATGAACTGACTACAAATCAAAAACATCATTTTGACACGTCGTCTTCTCTTATTCTACACAACAACAGTGAGTCATTTCTCAATCGGACTGTGACGTACAACAAAAAGTGGATTTTATTTAACAACCAGCGATGACCAGCTCAGTGGTTGGACAGAGAAGACGCTCCAAAGCATTTCCCAAAGCCAAATTTGCACCAAAAAAACATCATGGTCACTGTTTGGTGCTCTGCTGCCGGTCTGATCCACTACAGCTTTCTGAGTCCTGGCGAAAACATTACATCTAAGAAGTATGCTCAGCAAATCAACGAGCTGCACGAAGACCGCAACGCCTGCAGTTCTTCATGACAAAGCCCAACTGCACACTGCACAACCGACGCTTCAAAAGTTGAACAAATTGGGCTACAAAGTTCTGCCTCAGTTGCCATGTTCGCCTGACCTCTCGCCAATTACCACTTCTTTAAACAACCCGACCCCTTTTCGCAAGGAACAATCTTCCACAGCCTGCAGGAGGCAGAAAATGTGTTCCAAGAGGTCACTGAATCCTGAGGCATGGATTTTTAGGCTATAGGAATAAACAAACTAATTTTCATTGGCAGAAATGTGTTGACTGTAATGGTTTTTATTTTGATCAATAAAGATGTGTGTGAGCCGAGTTATAATGACTTGAAATTCAAGGTCTGAAACCTCAATTACTTTGGCAGCAACCTAACATTTGCTTTCATCATCTCCTCTTCACTTGAAGATCCTACCATTAGATTTAATTTCTTAATTCTTTAAATGCATACAGACTGATGTTGTTATACTTCTTATATTTACCCAGAGAAAAAGATACTAGTCATAAATTGTTTTTTACTTTTAAAAATAATTAAAACCTAGTACCAAATAAGTATTCATTCACAGAACACTAGGAAAAACAATTACAAATCTGCTGACACTCAACACTTAACAAGATTTGCTTCTTTCTTTAGTCATTTGGCAACCTTTAATGAATATTCATTGTGTGCCAGGTACTACCGCATATGAAAATATTATTGGTGCAAATTATATTTAATTTCCAGAAATTATCCCAATTGTCTACATTACACCTGAGGACTTGTTGCTGAGTAGCGGCAGGCAAGGGACCACAGGGGTAGTTAGACAACTGCTTTTTCTCCCCGCACGTAGTCCACTGTTTTGCTATTTCTAACATAAATCAATGAACATATTTACACAAATGCTGTTTGATGACATATTTTAAGGATTTTCTAGAAGTATATTTAAAACCACACAAAAGTTCTAGTACCACGTCTGAAACAATAAATTAAAATACATAACATTCAGGTTTCTAAAGAGCTTCACAAGTTTAATAGCTATTTCTCTTTTTTAACCATTACTCTGATAGTTCTAATGATTCATGCAGAAGGAAAAGTTAATTAGTCTCACTGCAATCAAAGGACACTGCCAGACACGGAGCCCGGCACAGCAGGCACACGGCAGGACGCAAGGAGCAGGATCTAGTTTCTACCACATCTTAAAGGATCTACTGTAAGTTACTGTGTGATACCTGCTTAATTCAGTCTGAGTTTCAGCTTCTATCCGCCGATTTGTAAAATTCTTTTTTCTTCTGGCAGGTGTATAATATCGATACTGTGACAGGAAAGATTTGGCTTCTGTTTTTAAAGTGCGTGGGGTGAATGGCAAATGTCTGTTAGAAAAGTGTTCAGAATGTTTGTCCAAAAGGTCCCCACTGGGTGCTTTTGAAATAACTAATTGAAACTTCTGGGAACCGGGGAATGTGCCCCTGGGCCCTCTGCCGTAGGAGGTTCCAAAAGATGGTTTCTTGGACCCAGAGGCAGCGTAATCCATGCTGGACATGCAGCAGCTGGAGTTCTTCTCAGTACAATTCGTGAGGACGTTCTGAGACTTAGGTAGACTTAGCCTCTCAGAAGAAATTACTGGTGACTGTGTAAAAGATGGAAATTCATTCACTTCTTCGATTAATAAACCGTTTTCATCCTGTGGTTCTCCTGAAGGCTAAGAACATTTGGTTTAACAGTGATCAATCACAGTTACAAATTCAGATAATTAGGGATCTCCTGATTACACATTAAAAAATGCAAAGCCTCGGGGCTACAACCTGCAAATATATGTCTATGTTCCTGGAAATTCGTATATGAAGTTATACTCATTTTTTAATTATTTATATATAAAAATATCGTTCTAAACCCAAGTGATAGCAATCATTTTTCTTTCTGAAACTAAGAAAGTGATTAATAACACAGACCAATATTTGTGGTCTTGAACTCCCGTCCTGAGGTGGTGGCTGTTCAGTTACTAAGTGTCTGACTCTTTGTGACCCCATGGGCTGCAGCACGCCTGGCTCCCCTGTCCTCCTCCGTTTTATCTGAGTTTCTAAATCAGCCCTGAGCACTAGCCCTCTCAACCACAGCTGGCGGCAGCATCTGCCCCTCCCTGACTTGTCGTCATGGCCATCTTCAGTGCCAGCGGTTCTGCTGTGACTTAAACGCTTTGAAGGAATGACAAGGTACTCTCACAACGTATGGAGCTCTAGTTCAAGTGATTGATGTTTTAAACACAATTAAGAAAGATTTATGCCAGAAAAAGTTCATATGTGTTTCTTTTATCAACTTCCCATGAGGGGGGAAAGCTTTGAAAGGGAAGGCATTTTGGCCGGCTTTATTTCTTTCTGGTTTAACTTAACAAAAAATTTGTTAACTGAAGTAGAGTTGACTCACAATGTTGTGTTAATTTCTGATGCACAGCAAGTGGCTTGGCTATATACACACACTTTTTTATATTCTTTTCCATGGTTTATCACAGGATAGTGAGTATAGTTCCCTCCCCCGATACAGCAGACCCTTTTGTTTATTCATTCTGTATGGAACAGTTCCCATCTGCTCACCCCAAAGTCCGAGTCCAACCCACCCCCACCTGCCCTCCGCCTCGGGAACCACACATCTCCTCTCCGTGTCTGTGAGTCTTGTTTCTGTAGGTTCATTTGTGCCATATTTTACATTCCACGTGTAAGTGATATCATATGGTATTTAAAATCCTAAAAGAGGATGCTGTGAAAGTGCTGCATTCAATATGCCAGCAAATTTGGACAACTCCGCAGTGGCCACTGGACTAGAAAAGGTCAGTTTTCATTCCAATCCAAAAGAAAGGCAATGCCAAAGAATGTTCAGACTACCACACAATTGCACGCACCTCAACATGCTAGCAAAGTAACGCTCAAAACTCTCCAAACCAGGCTTTACCAGTATGTGAATCGAGAACTTCCAGATGTTCAAGCTGGATTCAGAAAAGGCAGAGGAACCAAACATCAAATTGCCAACATCTGTTGGATCATCAAAAAAGCAAGGGAGTTCCAGAAAAGCATCTACTTCTGCTTTATTGACTATGTCAAAGCCTTTGACTGTGTGGACCACAACAAACTCTGGAAAATTCTTGCCAGGAGAAATATCAATAACCTCAGATACACAGATGACATCAACCTCATGGCAGAAAGCGAAGAAGAATTAAAGAGCCTCTTGATGAAACTGAAAGAGGAGAGTGAAGAAGCTGGCTTAAAACACTCAACAACTAAGATCATGGCATCTGGTCCCATCACTTCATGGCAAATAGATGGGAAAACAATGGAAACAGTGAGTGACTTTCTTTCCTTGGGCTCCAAAATCACTGCAGATGGTGACTGCAGCCGTGAAATTATAAAATGCCTATTCCTTGGAAGAAAAGCTATGACCAACCTAGACAGTATATTAAAAAGCAGAGACATTACTTTGCCAACAAAGGTCTGTCTAGTCAAAACTATGGTTTTTCCAGTAGTCATGTATGGATGTGAGAGTTGGACCATAAAGAAAGCTGAGCACTGAATAAGTGATGCTTTTGAACTGTGGTGTTGGAGAAGATTCTTGAGAGTCCCTTGGACTGAGAGGAGATCCAACCAGTGCATCCTAAAGGAGATCAGTCCTGGGTGTTCATTGGAAGGACTGATGCTGAAGCTGAAAACTCCAATCCTTTGGCCACCTGATGCGAAGAACTGACTCACTGGAAAAGACCCTGATGCTAGGAAAGATTGAAGGTGGGAGGAGAAGGGGATGACAGAGGATGAGATGGTTGGATGGCATCCCCGACTCGATGGACATGAGTTTGAGCAAGCTCTGGGCGTTGGTGATGGACAGGGAAGCCTGGCGTGCTGCTGTCCATGGGGTTGCAAAGAGCTGGACATGACTGAGCGACTGAACTGAACTGAACTGACGGTACTGTCTTTCTCTTTCTGACTGACCTCTCACTGCACCTTTGTTGCTGCGAATGGCATTATTTCATTTTTACGGCTCAGTAGTATTACAGTGTATGTATGTGTGCGTTAACTTTGGAAGAAGTGTTTCTACTGTGGGCTCATATGGCTTAAGAGTACTGGTAATATTTCATTCTTTCACAGACAAGATGCCCAAGAAATCTTGTCTATAATTCCAGACTTTATGGACACCTGTATAGCCTTAACAGAACTCTGAGACACTTCATTAAATGGTACAGGGGAAGTTACATGCAAGTTAAACTGAGGTGAAAAAGGCTAGGATTTAGCCAGTTGTATCTCTCCTACAAGCTCGAGGAGGAAAATAAGAGGAAGATACACTGAATGAGGAGGAGCCAAGTGCTTTCAGTGCACAGGACACTGTTACTGCCCGTGAGCAGAAGAGGAGTAATAACTCCCATCACTTCACTACCAGGTATGGAGCACATGCCATGTGCAGGGCTCTGTCCCAGTTAATATACGACTCATTTAATCACTGCATCACCTTCTGGGTGGTGGCACGATTATTCCTCTGCTTCACAGATGAAGAAACTGAGGTGCAGGGTCTCACAGCTTTGAACTCGTCCCACTGTGTCATGCTATTTTACAGACTCGTTTGAAAATTATTTATTTTTTATACCTTCAGGAATCTTGAACTGATTTCCACTCCTTTCGTGGTAGTGAACAAGTCAGCTAACTCAAGTATTGATCTGCCTCGTAAGGAAACTGCAGATAACTGGATATTGTGATTACAGCCTAAAATAGGGCAAATCTACCTATTTCCTTTCCAACTGCTTTCTAACTATATCCAAACATAAGGCAGAATGACTCAAAGCAACGAAGTATTCTGGCATTAAACTGTGAGTTACTAGGGTACTATTTAGTTAATGACTTTAATATGTTAGTTGTAAAAAGTGTTACCAAACTAGGTTCACACTGCAGCTTACGTATCAGAGGAGTCTGAATCCCTGGAAAGCAATTTCTAGTTCGATCTGAAAAGTCTTCTAGGGGCTATTAAATAATAATCACAGGAATTATTTACACTTGGGGAACAGTACAAACTGAGATCATAGCAGGCAGAGATGCATAAGGCATCAGACTGCCTGTAAGAAAATTCTTATCAGTAATGGCTATTTAATAAACAAAATGAAACACTGACGTCTTTAAAGATAGAAATAAACCCTCATGCGTCTGAAATGGGCTGGGGAAATTGCTCTTGAATCAACTGAAAGCATGAAACTGTTCTGTATCTTCACATCTTATGATCTCTACCATGTACCCTAGCTTGTCTTTTCTTGGAAACCAGGAGAACACAGAGCAAAACCAACTATGCCCATCTGCTTTTTCAGATTCTATGATTCTTAGCTGTCAGTATCAGAAAGCTTGGATATAATTTTCACAGAAAATGTGTAACACACTGGTAAATTCACCGAAATTAAAACAGTAAATCACTGCAAAGTTCTAAAATCAGAAAAGGACTCATCGATTACACGCCACTGGGAAACATTCTGGTGACAATCTGACTACCGTCCCTTTCTAGTTTAGTGCGATTCGTTATAAATCGTTCCTGTGATTTAAGAATTTATGTAAAGTGATAATCATCGAAACTTTACAGAAACACGTTCTTATGTCAATTTTATAATCACAGAACAATTGAGTATTAAATCAATATTTTTCAGGGATAATGTCAGAAAAAACAGTATACAGACATTTTCCAACTGTCAGGTATTAAAACAGTTAAGGAATCAATTCAAGTGTGGAACAGGATGGGTACAATTTAAAAATTTGATTACACTTGTTTTGCAAAAAGCTTCAAATTGTATTTTATAAGACAAACCAACAGCTTCTCATTTTTGTTGTTTTATAGTGCTTTTAAAACACATTTATTTAAGAACATAATCACATTCATATATTCAACTAATCTTAATAGCACACAGTATGTGCTACACACCAATGATGTGAGTGAATGGTGAAATCTGTGTGTAGGGTAGAGGGGGCAGATTTCAGTATCTGAGGTGACAGCATGTGAGTCAAAATGTGACAGAAAAGAAGTAGCCCATATTAAGAGTGTGGCAAATTAAAGAAAAGGTTTTTGATTACTTGATCTCATGTATATAAACAGCTAGTATGTCCACAGGCTAAAGTTAACACTTTCTAATCATAGCAAACTTTTCAGTAAATGCAGATTATAACCACAGGCATCTATTACCCATAAAACCCTCCCAATTATCAAAATATTATGCCTGAAATAATTTTAATTTAAATGTACCTAAATATGTATCAAAATCACTGCAGATGGCGATTGCAGCCATGAAATTAAAAGACGCTTACTCCTTAGAAGGAAAGTTATGACCAACCTAGATGGCACATTCAAAAGCAGACACAACATTACTTTGCCAACAAAGGTCCATCTAGTCAAGGCTATGGTTTTTCCAGTAGTCATGTATGGATGTGAGAGTTGGACTGTGAAGAAAGCTGAGCACCAAAGAATTGATGCTTTTGAACTGTGGTGTTGGAGAAGACTCTTGAGAGTCCCTTGGACTGCAAGGAGATCCAACCAGTCCATTCTGAAGGAGATCAGTCCTGAGTGTCTTTGGAAGGAATGATGCTAAAGCTGAAACTCGAGTACTTTGGCCACCTCATGAGAAGAGTTGACTCATTGGAAAAGACTCTGATGCTGGGAGGGATTGGGGGCAGGAGGAGAAGGGGACGACAGAGGATGAGATGGCTGGATGGCATCACCAACTCGATGGACATGGGTTTGGGTAAACTCCAGGAGTTGGTGATGGACAGGGAGGCCTGGCGTACTGCGATTCACGGGGTCGCAAAGAGTCAGACATGACTGAGAGACTGAACTGAACTGAACTATTTATCAAGTTTTATAAAAATGTAAGTGAATTGCAAATTACTGTGAAGTCTAAATGGAGTAAAAAAATATACCTGTATAAAAGAACAGTGAACTAACTTTTTAGAGAGAAAAAGTTAGAGTTATAATGACTAAAGGAAAAATTAATGAGTAAGTCAGTCCTACACTTACAGACTTAATTATATATTTTGTTTTCAACAAGTCCCACTCTTACCTCAAAATATAATTATTAATTGATATTCAAAATGCTAGATAACAGAAAGGGATTTAAAAATTTCAGTTTAAAAAGTCACTAAAAATGGAAATACACGTATGAGTCAAATATGATGAACACACCCCCAGATGGCACAGTGCACAGCAGGCTTACTCTGAAGGAAGCGGCTCCATTTCTAGTCCTTTCTAATCAGTGTGACAGCCTTGGGGCTCTCCAGCACAGCGACAGCTCTCCTGATGACTCCCAAATCTATTTTCAGCCCACACCTCTTTCATGACACAGATACTTCTATCCAGCTCTCTACTGAACATATTAGATGTTCCAAAGGCATCTCAAATCAAGCAGGTCCAAACAAGTAAACTTATACTTTATATTATCTGCCCCCCACCCCCCCCCAAAACCCTGCACTTTGTCCTGTTACTCTTTCAGTCAATGACCACCATCCTCTCCGTTGCCCAAACCAGAAAGCTGGGAACTCTGTAATTCCTGCCTCTTGCTTTTCATCGAGCCAATCGCCAAGTCCCGGGGATTCTACTTTACATTCCTTGTGCCCCTTCGGCTGTCTTACGCACCATGTCTTAATCATTTCTTCCCCACACTGCAGTGAGTGAAAGTCGCAGTCATGTCCAACTCTTTGCAGCCCGCCAGGCTCCTCTGTCCATGGGGTTCTCCAGGCAATCTTCCCAACCCAGGGACTGAACCCGGGTTTCCTGCACTGCAGGCAGAGTCTTTACTATTTGAGCCACTAGGGAAGCCTTCCCCATACTGCAAACTGTCACATAATGAGTCAATATGATGACATAACTTCCCAGCTAAGAGGTGGTCTCTGATTCCCCTACACTCCTCACATAAAAAGGACCCAGGTTCACTACTAACTTATAAATGCCCTTACTCATGCCCCCTGCCTGCTGACATGTCACACCCGCATGTACAATGCCAAGAGCTGGAGTTAAAAAACGCCACTCGGTGCCTAGGAAGGGCAGCTGTGACGGTGGCTTTTACCAACAGGCGATGTTAATGCTGGGGGTCAGGAAACAAAGCCCAGGGCCTCATCCAGACAGCCTAGGAGACTATGCTCACAAGTCTGGGGTCCTCTCCACTGCTACACCCCAGGGAGTGACCTGCAAGGAAACCTGCCCATCTTAGCACTGGCAGTGAGGGAACACTGGCCTTTGAGAATCTGAAATCACATGCTGCTTCCATACAAGACTGCAGCCTAAATCTGCATTACCCAGATGGTCCACAGAAACCCTAACCCAAGACAAATGACTTGGTTTTTCCCAACACCTAAATTGCAGTGGGATAAAAAGATGAGAGGAGGAGAGATTTAAAAGAAATTTATCAATTAGTTGAAGTTATTTAGATGCCAATTCTAACAAACTAAAAAGAAAGAGACAATGGGGAAATCTGAACAGTGGATATTTGATGATATCAAGGAATTATTAATTTAAAGGCACAATAATGGTATGGTGGTCTTTCAGATACATATAGAAATATTTATAGATAAAAAATATATATCTGGTATTTGCAACAAAATAATCTGGGAAGGAGGCATTGAATGAGGCTACATGTGGAGGAAGTCTGGCCCTGAACTGACCATGGCTGCACCTGGGGGACAAGAACATGTGGATTCATTATCCCACTGTCCTTACAGACGCGAAGAATCCTCAGAATTAAAAAGTTTAAAGAGATCATCCCATACACACAAAGATTTGTAGTTTCACCTGAGAGATGGTAAAAACATAGCTCTCACTGTTTTAACAAGAAGAAAGCTGGACACCCTGCAAATTAATAATTTTTCTTGAACTCATGAGAGAAATAAGGTCACAGAGCAAACAACTAACCTGAAATCCAGAGTGAGACAGGCACTTACATGGAGAAACAGGACCAGAGCAAGTGCTTGTGTGCAATGGAAGCTGCTGAATGACACACACGCTGCTGAGAAGACTGCGCAAGATGTCTTCAGCTAGCTGCTAAGACCGAGTGTAGACTCGCGCAGGTGCAGGAAGCCTCTGCGACCTGGGGAGTCTGTACCGCTTGCAAGCCTCTTCCTCTAGGAACCACACCAAACGCTCTCGGGGGTTGGGGGGGGAGCATAAGGAGCCCCTTCCTCTTGTTTCTCTGTCATGGCTAGGAGAGGGGAACAGCAACCACTACAGAAACTACTCCCAGACCTATTTTCTCTTTCTCTCGGTCACAGGGGGAAATTCTCTTCACTTTGCCATTTACAACCATGGAAGCGGTATCCCATCACCTCTGCCACATGCCAGGGTTAGAAGCAAGCTACAGGTCCTGCCTGCATGCGGGAGGAGGGGATTGTTTAAAGGGAGGCGTCACTGTGGGGCTCAGAATTCTGTCTACTACCGCGGTCAAACACAACACAGTAAGAAGAAATGAAAATATACGAAGCACTTCACTTTAAAGAATAAAAATTACCAGTGAATAATCTGACCCACCTAAACTACTAGGATTAAAAAATGGAGAAAGATATACCAAAGGAATACCAATGAAACGAAGGCTAGTTTACCCGTATTACTATCAGAACACACTTCAGTATTAACATTAAAAGCATCAAGGTAAAGAAATTCAAAGCACAGTGACAACAGGTCTGATTCACCAAGAAAATCTATCGTCTCCAAGTCTCTACGCGGGCTGCCCTGGTGGCTCAGTGGTACAGAGCCTGCCTGCCAAAGCAGAAGATGTGGGTTTGATCCCTGGGTTGGGAAGATCCCCTGGATGAGGAAATGGCAACCTGCTCTAGTATTCTTGCCTGGGAAATCCTAAGGAGAGAAAGAGCCTGCTGGGCTACAGTTCATGGTGTTAAGAGTCTGACATGACTTAGCAGCTAAACAAGAACAAGTCTGTCTGTATGTAATTATACAGACTGAAAATATATAAAACGAAAATTGCTAGTGCTAATTTTTTGAGAAATACCTAAATACATAATCACGACAGACTAATCAGACAAAAAAATCAATAGGATTTGAACATATAAAGTATATAAAGCTTAATTTAATGAATACACTATACATTAAACACTGCACAGAGCTATAAAACATGTTTTCTTTTCAAACACATAATGACAGTGCATTAAAAAAAATTGTCCACCTATTGGGACATAAAACAAATCTCAACAGATTTCAAGAAATGAGTATCAAAAAGATGTTCCCTGATCAAAATACAATTAGGCTAGCAATCTGTAGCAAAGGGAAAACCAGGAGGAAAAACAGACATAGAGATTAAGGAACACTTCTAAAAGACAATGAGTTAAAGAAAAAATTATAATGGAAACTATAAAATACTTTGAATTAAACTGCAATAAAAATACCACATATCAAAACTTGAGTAATGCAGCTAACGTAGTACTTGGAGAAAAATACACAGCCTTAAAATGTTCACACTACAAAAGAAGTGAGGCTGAAAATAAGCTAAACAAATGCAGAAAAAATACTGCAACATAAACGCAATGAAAGCCAAAAGAGAAGAATAAAGATAAGCATAAACATTACTGAACTAGAAAGCAAATTATCAAAGGATCAACAGAGTAAAAAACATGCCCTTAAAAAGGTTAATAACACTGACAAATCTCTGGTGAGAATAATAAAGAAAAGAAGAAAGAAGGCAAAAATAAGCAATATTAAGATAACAAGAAGAAATAATACATATTCAAGAGAGATTATGATATGATTTACGAGATTACAAGTAAGTCTATGCCAAGACTTTGAAAATTTAGATGAAATGGACAACTTTCTACATATGTACAAATTGTGAAAATAGTTCTACAGCAATTTCAAAAACTGAATCAGTCAAAAACCTCACAAAGAAAACTAGGCCCAAATAATTTTAATGTTGAAATCCATCAAATTCAAGGAACAAATAATTACAAACTCACATAAACTACTCTAGAGCATGGAAAACAGGAAGCAGCACCCAGTCTATTCTAGGAGGCTAGCAAGACGTGGCGTGGTAGAGAAAGGGGAGATGACAGGCCAGTGTCGATGATGGACACAGACGCTAAAATCCTTAGCCACTGTATTTAGTGATGCGTGAAAAAAGGTGATATATCATGACAAAGCTATATTTATACTAGGGATGCAAAATTGATTTAACATTAGAAACTCAATTTTAATTCACTATATTTGAAATAGATTAAAAAGAAAAACTGTACCACCATTTCAAAGAATGCAGAAAAAGCAGCTGATAAAATTAACATATATTCATGAGAAGGGAAGAAAATTCTCTAAGCAATGAGGAATTGAAAAGAGCTTCGTTAATCAGATGATAAAGGGTATCACAAAAAACCTAAAGCAGTGGTCAGGAAACTATACCCACTACAGATCAAGTCCGGCCCACCACCTTTTTCTGTTACTAATGGTTTACTGGAACAAAGCAATATCCATTCACTTAAGTACTGTGCGTTCCAGTGGCGCAACAGTTGCAACAGAGACTGTGTGGCCTTGAAAGCCTAAAATATTTACTATTTGACTGTTAACAGGAAAGGTTACCAATTCTGACCTATAGCAAACATTATCAAAAACTCAGGTTGCACCATCAATGAAGTATCTTAGAAACATTTACTTTGAAAAGGTAAAAATACTATCTTACCTTTTGTAGAGTGTTAAGTAATGATTTGGAATGACTTTTAGGAGGCACTGTAGTCTTAGTAAATTTCAGCTCCCTCCCACACCTTGCTAATTCCTTTTTGAGTTTCTCTCTTCGCTGTTGGTCTGCATCTGAGGGGAAAAAATATTGAAATACAGAGTAAAATAGAAAAAATAATTTTTTGATGACTGAAGACTAAGAAAGAGTACTTTTCTCCTTGCTAAAAATGTTTACACTACTGATATGTAAATAAAAATCCATAGGGTTTCCTGAAACTTCAAATGGATTAACTATTTAAAGAGCACAAACAAGATATGGCAAACTGATTAAGCCTAAGGGCTCAAGGGAACAACTGCTAGTAGATACAGAGATACAAAGGTTAGAAACGCAGAGCCTGAATTAATTCATATGCTCCCCTACAAATGAAATACTATTGTCAATATTATGTTACAAAAATGTAAGTTTTGTATGACAAAAAATGACATTAAATTTTAAAATATTATTTTTAATTAGGATAACTGACTTCCATTTTTCTTAACTGCTATTCATTTGAAAATACAAACCAAAAGAGTGGTTTCACATTTTAGTGGGCTTTAAGTCAGGTACTGAGTCATTTTCGAAGACTGAAAACAGCAAAATGAAAGCCAGTCCAGCTTCAGAGTTGAAAGGCAGGTGGGGCTTTCTTGGTGGCGCCGTGGATAGCGAGCGGCCTGCCAGTGTAGGGGACGTGGGTTCGAGCACTGGTCCAGGAGGATTCCATCGCAGAGCAACTAAGCCTGTGCTGATATCACAGCTACTGAGCCTGTGCTCTAGAGCCCGTGAGCCACACCCCCTGAAGCCCACGGGCCTAGAGCCTCGGCTCTACAGCAAGAAAAGCCGTCGCAACAAGAAGCCTGTGCTCAGCAACGAAGAGTAGCCTCTGTTCACGGCAACTAAAGAAAGTCTGCACAAAGCAATGAGGGCCCAGTGCAGGCAAAAATAAAGAATTTAAAGAGGCTAACCATAAATTAAATGACTTGTATTTTCATGTAAAATTTTAAATTTAACATATGCTTTTTAACTGGAATGTATCTCAACTTGATGGACAAGATAATTTCAAGTTTCAAATCACCCTGATTTGGGGGAAAAATGGGACAAAACATTTGAAAAGAACTTTACTAAAGATATATTTAATACAAATGGCCAATAAGCATATAAAAATGTTCTACATCATTAATCATGAGGAAAATGCAAATTAAAATCACGAGATACCACTTCACACATTAAAATGGCCATCAATCAAAAAACGAGTCGATAATGTGTTAGCAGAGACACGGAGTAACTGAAATCCTAATATGTCAGAGGCAAGAATGTAAGATGGTATGGTCACTTCCGAAAACAGTTTGGGAGTCTCTTAAAAAGTTAAATGTAATTTTATGAGATGACCGAGCAATTCCATTCTTGGGTGTATACTCAAGAGAAATGAAACTTCACATTCACACAAAAGACTTGTACATGAATGTTCACAGAAGCACTACTCATCACGGACAAAAAACAAACAGCGAAAGTGTCAACCGACTGGTAAACAGATGTACAGGGAAAGAAAACAGATCAGCGGCTTTCAAGGCTAGGAGTGGGATGAGGAAGCAGCTGCAAAGCTACCATTCTGGGGATCTTCTTAAGATGATGAAAATATTCTAAACTGGTTTGTAGTGATGGCTGCACAATTTTGTAAACTTGGTAAAAATCCATAAATTCTATGGTATGAAAATTATTTGTCAATAAAACTGCTGTAAAAGGTAAAGGCTTTCTTGGAACTTCCCTGGTGGTCCAATGATTAAGAATCTGCCTGCCAAGACAGATGACACGGCTTCAGTCTCCGGCCCAGGAAGATTCCACATGCAGCGGGGCAACTCAGCCCACGTGCCACGACGGAGCCCACCTCTGAGCCTGTGCTCCACAGCGAAGGGAAGCCTGAGCACCCCACTAAGAGCAGCCCCTGCTCACCGTACCTGGAGAAAGCCCACGCACATCCCCAAACTAAGAACATAAAAGGGAAAGCCTTTCTAATGCATTAGAATATGGCATTACTTAAACAATTCAACAAAGTATAGAGATATCCTAATTCAGACAATGACTGAAATTACCAATTCAGTTGTCTGCTTTGACAGAAGACTATTAAAACAGAGATGACTCAAGACCAGAGACGTATTTCTTTTTGAAAATATGTCTATAAAGCCTATTTCTAAGTAAGTTTGTATTGATTAGAATGCGCATCACCTACGTTACACACAAAGTAATGATTATTAACTATACTTCAGTGTGGTGATGATAATCTTTGCGGTTCTTCAAGACATCACAATTTTTTTCATTTACATGATCATAAAGAAAAACTCCTGTCTCAACTGACTGAAGGCAGAAAGTATCATGGGATAAATAAGCACTAACTAAGTCTAAATTCTAAAAACAAAAAATAGGAGCCACTCTGCAAGTAAACCATGTATGCTGTCAACTTCTGAACGTTTGTCTCCACCCTGGAACCTCCTCCTGAGCTCCAGGCTTTGCATTCCAACTGCCTCCTCAGCACCTCCACTTGGATTTCTAATAGGCATTTATTTTTAGCTTATAATGACCAAGACTGAATTCCCAACTCACTTGATTCACTTCCTCCCCTAGATACCTTCCTACTTACAATGTCAGTGAATTGTAACGCTGTGTTTTCAGCGTTGGGAGGCATCTTTGACTCACCCCTCTTTTCCTCTCCTATTCTATCTACGTCCAGTCCATCAGGAAATACTGTTGACAGACATCTGAAAAGTTTCCAGAATGAAGCCATTTCAGACTCCCTCTGCTTACAAGCACAATTAGTGTCCTATGGACAGAGAAGCCTAGTGGGTTGCAGACCATGGGGGTCGCAAAAAGTTGGACAGGACTGAGTGCCTGAGCAAGTACACACACCCATCCTCTACTTACAAGCACTGATCCAGACCACCAATAGTTCTCCCTTGATTTGCTGTTTCCCAACTAGTCACTCTGCTTTAACCATTGCCCCTTGCAGACTACTCTCAACTTACCAGCCAGAGAAACACTTTAAAAGTTAAACTGGCTGTTCCTCTTCCTCTTCTCAAGACCTTCTAATGGCTTCCAATGTCATTTAGTTTTCACTTGCTTGCACATGGCCAAACCCTGTGTGGTCTGCATCTCTCTGACCTATCTCAATGAGCTCATCACCTGTCACTCCAGCTGGTTTATTTCACACCTGCTACGCAGCTCTTCTTGCTGTTGCCCTGGATACACGGATCCCAACAAACCTGGCAGAGTTTCAGTTCTGCCAAGATGAAAAGAATTCTGGAAATGGACAGTGGTTATGGCTGTACCACAAGAAGAATGCACTTAATGTCACTGAATTGTAGACTTAAAAATGGATGAGAAGGTAAATTTTAAGTTGTGTGTGCAGTTTACCATATTTTTTTTAAAAAGGCAGTATGTTAAAAATTGCTTACATTTGATGCTGGCACTCATGCTTAGTGGAACTGAGCAGTCTACTGCAGCTGAAAGAGAAAAATCACTTGCTTTAATACTATTCTTAATATTTCTAAACGACAATAACTATCAAAAGTCAAAATCACAAGAGGTTCCAGTACTTGAAGTCCCTTGTTTTCATATGTATGCTACTTCTAGAGATGAAAAATATCCTTGATAAAAAACACACTGGTTAGGATTAACAGCTCATCGGATACTGCAGAAGGAAACATTAGTGAATTTGAACACAGCAATGCAAACTATTCAACATGAAACAGTAAACATCAGAAAACCAGTGTATTGAGTGTCACTGACTTAACCTACCTGTATCACTCACTTAACATAGTAACCGGAGTCCCAAAACAAGTTGAGAAAAAAGAGCAAAATGAGAGCAGCGACATTATCTGATTTCAAGACTCATTGTAATGCTGCCGTGATTATGGCAGTGTGGTGTTGTAACAGACATACAGATCAACAGAACTGAAGAGTAAATTTAGAACAGACCCTTGCAAATAGTCAATTATCTTTTAAAAAGTGCCAAGGCATTTCCATGAGGAAAGGACAATCTCTTCAACAAATGGTACTTGGGACATTTTTAGGCAAAAAAAATGGTCCTTATATAATACCCTGTGCAAAAACTAATTCAAAATGGATCAGAAACAATGTAGAAGCTAAAACTTTACCAAAAATTTAAAAACTGTAGTTATTCAAATGGTAAAATAAAAAATTTTGTAAAAGACATTAGTGAAAAACTACTGAGATTCTAATGAGGTCTGTAGTTAATAGTATGCTGTCAATATTAATTTTCCGGTTTTAATAACTGTATTCTAGCTATATAAAATCTTAATATCAGAGAAAGCTAGATGAAGGGTTTCTGTGACATTCTGTACTATTTTTGCAACTTTTCTGTTAAGTCTAAAGTTATTTCATAATAAAAACTTAAATCAAGAAAATGAACTGACAAATCACAGACTGGGAGAAAATATCTGCAAAGCATGTATCTGACACAGGACAGTGTTTACATGAGGAGGACTCCCACAACTTGACACTAAGAAGACAGACAACCCATTTTCTAAAAAATGGGCAAAAGATTTAAATAGATATTTCACCAAAGAAGATATATAGATGGAAAATAAGAATAAGAAAAGTTGCCCAACGAAAAGGGACCCCCTCATGCACTGCTGGTGGGATTCTAAACTGCTACCGTCACTACGGAAAACACTATGGAGGCTCCTCAGTTAAAAATAGAGCTACCCTAAGAGTCAGTAATTCCACTCCTGAGAATTTACCGGAAGGAAATTAAACACCAATCTGCATGTTCACTGCAGCATTGTTTGCAATAGCCAAGATATAGAAGCGATCTAAGTACCTTTTGATAGATGAATGGAAAAACAAGGCGTGGTATATATACACAACGGAACATTCCTTGGCTACAAAAAATGCAATCTTGTGTTTTGCTATAATATTAATGGATCTAGAGGGTTTTATTGGAAGTGAAATAAGTTGGACAAAAAAGACAAATACAGTATGATCTCATTTACATGTGGAAGCTGAAAAACAAAATGAAAAGATTCAGATACAGAGAGTAAATGCTGTTGGCAAAAAAGAGGAAGCTGAGAATGTGGGGCAAAATAAAATGACAGGGATTAAAAGGCACAAGCCTCCTTTTATGAAATAAGAAAGCCACAAATAAGTAATACATGGCATAAGGGAAAGAGTCAGTAACACAGTAATTAACTTTTTATGGGGAAAGATGGTTAGTAGACTCACCTTGCTGATCATTTCAAAGCATAAGCAAATGTCAAATTACTATGCAGTACATCTGAAGCTAACATAATACTGTATGTCAGCTATACCGCAATTTAAAAAAAGGAAAAAAGAGCTGCTTATCATCATCAGGTGGAGAAGGCAATGGCACCCCACTCCAGTACTCTTGCCTGGAAAATCCCATGGATGGAAGAGCCTGGTAGGGTGCAGTCCATGGGGTCGCTAAGAGTCGGGCATGACTGAGGGACTTCACTTTCATGCATTGGAGAAGGAAATGGCAACCCACTCCAGTGTTCTTGCCTGGAGAATCCCAGGGACAGGGGAGCCTGCTGGGCTGCCGTCTATGGGGTCGCACAAAGTCGGACACGACTGAGGCGACTTAGCAGCAGCAGCAGCAGCAGCAGCAGCACAAACATCATCAGGCATTAGGGAAATACAAACTAAAACGCTATGAGATACCATTACATATCCAGAGAGTGGCTAAAAAAGGACTGCCAATAGGAAGTGTTGGCGAGGATGTGGAAGTGATAGAAACAAGCAAATGACAGCCACTTTGGAAACCAGTTTGGCAGCTTCTTATAAAGTTAGACATACACTTGCTGTATTACCCCACAGTTCCACTCCTAGTAAATAAATTTATCCAAGTGAAATGGAAGCATACGGTCAAATATTCTAAATGAATGTTTACAGAAGCTTTATTCCTAATAGCCAAAAGTGAGTCAAAATAACCCAAATGTCCACCAACTGGTGAACGTCAATAAACAAACTATGGTATATTCAATAAATGGAATACTTAGTGCCAGGGGCCAGCGTGAGGAACTCCGCCCATGGCAAAGGTCACGAGGAAGGAGGCTTGGCATACGCAAAGGTGTGATCAAGCCTCAGGAAACCCCCTGTTCCCGAGCATCTACCCCAAAACCAGAGTCTGTTTTATGCTCTCACCTACACCTCTGACTTTACGGGGGACTCTCCCCCATAACCGTTTCTCTTGGAGAAGGAGTAAACGTGCAGCTCCAAGGCAATAAAAATTCCTGGGCGTGACAAGAGTGTTTCAGCTTACCGACTCCTCTGAAGGTTGTCTAGCCCACCTGTATAGGTTCGTCCGGCCACATGTGATTGTTTATAGCCTCCCAATCTGAGAGGCACGAGATGTTTTAGACTTACTAAAGGCAAATTCTTTTGGGGAGTTGGAAATTATTAGTATAGTGGGTTGGTTAGGAATTATATTGGTGAAGGGTTTTTCATTTGTTGTGTCAATAATTGCTGCTAATTCCCTGCTCTGGGTGGGACAAGGATGTCTCAGGTCAAACCTCTCTGCTGACAGACTAGCTTGTGTGACAGGATTATCCATACTGCTGCCACAGGATTGTTTACTACCTCTCAACCATAAACAGCACAGAGAGTTTTGGAGTATTTTGAGAGTCTTAATTAGCATAGGGCTTTTTCTTCTTGTTGAGTCAATGATTGCCGCCAGGCCTCCATATCCTTAGGCACCTGGGAATATATTAATCAATGTATTTGGAATATAGAAAAGGAAATACAGTAGTTTTTAAGGTTAGCAATACTAGACTTTTTGAGTTAATGAATTTTCTCTTTTGTAATAGATCACTGTACTTTGTTATAAATCACTGTGTCCTTGCTATGTAAAAATGTAACTATATCACTATCTTAAGACTAAATAGATCTTAAGGGGAACATTGGTAAAAGGATTTTCATTTGTTGGGCTGATGTTTGCTGCTAAATCTCCATGTTCCCTGCCCTTATAATGAATATAACTAGCATATAGGAGAAATAAGTATTAACCTTTAAGATTAATCATGTTAACCTTGGGTTAAATAAATTCCTTTCTTGATTGTAACTCACTACACCCTCACCCTATAGGAATGTAACTTTATTTGGAGGGTGGTACCTGGTTTAAGAAAAAACACCCTTGGAAAAAATAAGTTTTTTGGTTATCAGAAAGAAAGGATCATAAAATGTCAGTGGGTCTCATGGCCAGAAGATGATGTAATATTCCTAAGACCTTTTTTTAACATTTATGTGAAGCACCTGATTTTGATAAAGGTCAGGACTGCTGACCCCCACGTGACTCTATATTCATCCCTATGTGTAACAAAAGGTATATAAGCAAACCTAAAAATAAAGACAATGGGATCAGTTTCCAGAAAGACTGATACCCCCATGTCGTTCTTTCTTGCTCCCTGTTTTTCTGGCTGAATTCCCATCTGGAGCATGGATGCTATTCCACGTAGACCAAGTTATTCAGCCTCTTTTTCTACACTATCTCCTACTACACTATCTGTTTCTAATCTCTCTCTATATCTGTAATTAAATATGTATTTTTCCAAAGACGCCAACGCCATCCCCCCACCTTTGAATTCCCTGGATCCACCGGGGCTGGACCCCGGCAACTTAGCAAAAAAAGAAAGAAATACTGACCATGGGTTAGTTTCAAGAGTGTTAACTAACTGAAATAAGTTAGATCCAAAATGACACATATTGTGTGATTCCACTTATACGAAATTCTAGACAAGGCAAGACTACAGTGAAGGAGATCAGTGGTCGCCAGGAACTGGAGGGAAGAGAGTGACTGCAAAGGACTAGGGAGAAGTTTTTGGTGAAATGATGAAATGGTCTGTACCAGAAGTCAGCGAACGTGCTCTGTAAAAGAACAGACAATAAATTTCTCAGGCTTCTCAGGATCGTAGAACCTCATCATAACTAGTCAACTCTGCCTTTTAGTATAAGCCACCATAGACAATATGTAGAAGAATGGATGTGTTAAAAAGAACAGATTATAAATTACTGTCTAATCACAATATTAAGATCAGCATCTAATCACAAAATATATTAGGAATAACACAGGTAAAATGAGACAGAGACATTATATTCAAACACAGCTAATAAAACGGCATTCCGGACTTGCTAGGTGTACCAATCTGTAGCTGGTACTTTACCACACCAAGCACAAACCCACTGGTACATCATGTATTCATTTTTGCTACAGGTTAACACAAATCAGAAGTGAAGCTGAGAAGGGTTTAAACTGGGTACAGAAAGTAACATTTGCACGTTTACCTTTGGCTGAAAGGATTTTATTATAGTGAACAGCCATGTGATTCTTGACCAGTTGGAGGGAACTTAGTCTGAGAGAGGAGGAGTCAGTGCAAAAAGCTAAAAATTAAAACACATTTAATCATTATATATTTAAAATTAATTAAAAACCATCATGAGATAAACAAGTTACTCAGTATTAAGCACATTTTTATAGAATGCTCTGGACTCTAACCATGGAGATGCTGGCACTGTGTCTGTGACGCTGAGTGTGTCCTAGCTGTCATCCTGCAATGATACGTGACGAGCTACTGACCACTCTGGGCTCAAACCTCCCTAAATTTTATAAGCCTGAGAGTTTCGGGAAGAGACTGTGGAAGATAACCTACCATTACATTTACAAAACTACTACTTATTGACAGCTCTTAATCTCCTAACTAAAAATACTTAGCTGCTTGCCTGATGATAAAATAGTGTTATCATGTTTAACATTTGAATATACTGGTCTGGGAAATCAAACAAATCCTACAGGTGAAGATTCTATTCTGAGATGAAAATTTCTAATTTTATACCTGAAAACAAGTCCTACAAATCAGTTTACTGCATTCTTTTGGAAGCATTAGGACAACCTTGAGACAAGTACAATCACAAAGAAATCAGATGACATTAAACTTCTTGACCTCATCTAAACTGTTGAAAGAATTCTTGAATTAAGCATGCATATACTAGCATAAACATATAAAATATAAACACAGGCATAACTTTTTAAAATATTAAAGTTTTTGAGGATAATACATACATGTAGTTTAAAAAAACTGCAGCTAAAACAGCACAGACACTGAAAAGGACTGAACTTCCTGCCCTGACCCTGAGTGTTCTCTCGCAGAAGTAAACTCTGCTGCTGCTTTAATGCATCCTTCTAAGGGAATTCTATGCACAATAAAAGCATATGCAATAATGACAACCTTGACACGGATACTACAACCACTGCTGAAAGCGTTTACTGAATAGGTGCCGTGCGTATATTGTTCAAAGCTCTTTACATGCAGTAACTCATCTAGTCATTACCATCACCATTTACTAGATGTGAAAACTGAGGCACAGGAATGGAACGTCTTCAAGGTCACACAGCTGATAAAGGACATAGTTTGAACCAAAGCAATCTCATACTTACAATCACTGTTTCTATACCAGCTCTGCAACATATTCTTAAAAAAAAAAGTTGGTAAATGACATACTGCTCTTCAGTCTGTTTTTCTATTTAAGTATCTTTTAAAACTAGTTCAAAATTTTTATTTAAAAATTACTTTTCAAAGTTTATGATTCTGGTTCCATGTTTATATATTTGTTTTATTACCAAGAAATAAGTAATTGAAAATGATCCTTCTTTCACATTTGGAGGATCGGCATCAAAGATTTTTCATGTAAATAAGGAAAAAAAGACTTTCAATTATTTTGACCAAAAACCCAGGCTTAAAAATTTTAAGCTACAATTATAAAATATTTAAAATGTACATTAAAATTTAAAGTCCTTAAAATGTGAAAACATTAAGATGTTTGATCTTACAGAATATAGATTTAGAGAACATCTTAGAGAATACTGATTTTCCTTTTAGAAGATCTAGAAATTCCAACTGGATAAAGAGGCCCAGCTGGACAAGTGTTTGTTCCTGACACAAAATGGCCTTTTCAAGGGCATTTCTCTTTTTCTCTGCCTGGCTTTTCCTCTTCAGTGCTGTGTCTTTAACCACCTGCTAATCACCATTTTAACAAGGAAGGCAAGCCTTCAGCCAGGGCAGTCTGCCAGCAACAGAAGAGCTGGGCTGGAGCTGCCACAGGGGGCAGGAGGCGACCAGGGGCCACATCCAGGGCAGGATGGACTCCTACACTCTCTAGTCCCAGGAATTCTTGCAATATTTAATCCTAAGTAGTAGTATGGAGGAGGAGGAAATGGCAGCCCACTCCAGTACTCTTGCCTGGAAAATCCCATGACAGGGGAGCCTGGCGGGCTATGGTCCATGGGGCCGTACAGAGGAGCACACGACTGGGCACAGCCCAGAAGGAGCATGAAGTCCAAATACTGATTAAAGGAAGCATTTTTTCATCATGCTACATAGTTTACAAATAAAGGAAACACAACTGGTTGATCTTTTAACCATCTCTTACCATTTTAAGTACCTCACTTACCATTACTTTTGGTGCTCAAGTGTCCTTTAAATAGGCATGATGGATCAAATGTGGGAAGGACAGAGGTTGCTCTGACTTTTAACAAAAAAACATGAATTAGGACAAATGAAACACAACTTTCACAAAGACACTACTGAACACATAAAAAATCATAAGCTTATCTTTACCAAAATTGTTTAAAATTTATTCAATCAATTCAATTACTAACCAGCAATAATATATCACATAAAAATCCTGCTGCCATAGATAAAAGGCTTTCTTTTTTAAGAAAATAAGTTATTTTTTAAAAAGTTCTGCTTGAGACTTAAGTTTCACCGGATAAAATGATAAACACTTCAATTATGTTACTTGAGGATGTACTGAGTTTATTCCATAAATCACTGACCTATTGGTTTTTAAATGATTTTGAGATACAATCAATAGCATTCTGAGTTAATATATATATATTCAGTTCAGTTCAGTTCAGTTGCTCAGTCGTGTCCAACTCTTTGCGACCCCATGAATCGCAGCACACCAGGCCTGCCTGTCCATCAACATCTCCCGGAGTTCACTCAGACTCACGTCCATCGAGTCCGTGATGCCATCCAGCCATCTCATCCTTGGTCGGCCCGTTCTCCTCCTGCCCCCAATCCCTCCCAGCATCAGAGTCTTTGCCAATGAGTCAACTCTTCTCATGAGGTGGCCAAAGTACTGGAGCTTCAGCTTTAGCATCATTCCTTCCAAAGAAACCCCAGGGCTTATCTCCTTCAGAATGGACTGGTTGGATCTCCTTGCAGTCCAAGGGACTCTCGAGTCTTCTCCAACACCACTGTTCAAAAGTATCAGTTCTTCGGCACTCAGCCTTCTTCACAGTCCAACTCTCACATCCATACATGACCACAGGAAAAACCATAGCCTTGATTAGACGGACCTTAGTCGGCAAAGTAATGTCTCTGTTTTTGAATATACTATCTAGGTTGGTCATAACTTTTCTTCCAAGGAGTAAGCGTCTTTTAATTTTATGGCTGCAATCACCATCTGCAGTGATTTTGGAGCCCCCCAAAATAAAGTTTGACACTGTTTCCACTGTTTCCCCACCTATTCCCCATGAAGTGATGGGACCGAATGCCATGATCTTCGTTTTCTGAATGTTGAACTTGAAGCCAACTTTTTCACTCTCCTCTTTCACTTTCATCAGGAGGCTTTTTAGCTCCTCTTCACTTTCTGCCATAAGGGTGGTGTCTTCTGCCTATCTGAGGTTATTGATATTTCTCCCGGCAATCTCGATTCCAGCTTGTGTTTCTTCCAGTCCAGCGTTTCTCATGATGTACTCTGCATATAAGTTAAATAAGCAGGGTGACAATATACAGCCTTGACGTACTCCTTTTCCTATTTGGAACCAGTCTGTTGTTCCATGTCCAGTTCTAACTGTTGCTTCCTGACCTGTATACATCACAGGCTGGTCTGTCCTTAAAAATAATTTTAAGAAAGTGATCCTCTCACAGAGTAATTTAGTAACTTATAAAATTATATACTATAAAATTATTATATAAAAGTACATAAAAATGTCAGAACTTAATGATTAAAGAGGTCTTAAGCTTCATCTAGTCCAATCCATTTACCCTCCTGCTTGGATTCTATCTAAACATCTTATATTTAATTTTTTATTTATATTTATATTTTTTATTTATATATTTTTTCTTCTTTTTTTTTTTTAAATTTTTAAAATTTTAAAATCTTTAATTCTTACATGCCTTCCCAAACATGAACCCCCCTCCCACCTCCCTCCCCACAACATCTCTCTGGGTCATCCCCATGCACCAGCCCCAAGCATGCTGCACCCTATGTCAGACATGGACTGGCGATTCAATTCTTACATGACAGTACACGTTAGAATTCCCATTCTCCCAAATCATCCCACCCTCTCCCTCTCCGAGTCCAAAAGTCCGTTATACACATCTGTGTCTTTTTTCCTGTCTTGCATACAGGGTCGTCATTGCCATCTTCCTAAATTCCATATATATGTGTTAGTACACTGTATTGGTGTTTTTCTTTCTGGCTTACTTCACTCTGTATAATTGGCTCCAGTTTCATCCATCTCATCAGAACTGATTCAAATGAATTCTTTTTAATGGCTGAGTAATACTCCATTGTGTGTATGTACCACAGCTTTCTTATCCATTCATCTGCTGATGGACATCTAGGTTGTTTCCATGTCCTGGCTATTATAAACAGTGCTGCGATGAACATTGGGGTACATGTGTCTCTTTCAATTCTGGTTTCCTCAGTGTGTATGCCCAGCAGTGGGATTGCTGGGTCATAAGGTAGTTCTATTTGCAATTTTTTAAGGAATCTCCACACTGTTCTCCATAGTGGCTGTACTAGTTTGCATTCCCACCAACAGTGTAGGAGGGTTCCCTTTTCTCCACACCCTCTCCAGCATTTATTGCTTGCAGATTTTTGGATCGCAGCCATTCTGACTGGTGTGAAGTGGTACCTCTTTGTGGTTTTGATTTGCATTTCTCTAATAATGAGTGATGTTGAGCATGTTTTCATGTGTTTGTTAGCCATCCGTATGTCTTCTTTGGAGAAATGTCTATTTAGTTCTTTGGCCCATTTTTTGATTGGGTCGTTTATTTTTCTGGAATTGAGCTGCAGAAGTTGCTTGTATATTTTTGAGATTAGTTGTTTGTCAGTTGCTTCATTTGCTATTATTTTCTCCCATTCAGAAGGCTGTCTTTTCACCTTGCTTATATTTTCCTTTGTTGTACAGAAGCTTTTAATTTTAATTAGATCCCATTTGTTTATTTTTGCTTTTATTTCCAGAATTCTGGGAGGTGGATCATAGAGGATCCTGCTGTGATTTATGTCTGAGAGTGTTTTGCCTATGTTCTCCTCTAGGAGTTTTATAGTTTCTGATCTTACATTTAGATCTTTAATCCATTTTGAGTTTATTTTTGTGTGGGGTGTTAGAAAGTGATCTAGTTTCATTCTTTTACAAGTGGTTGACCAGTTTTCCCAGCACCACTTGTTAAAGAGATTCTTTACTCCATTGTATATTCTTGTCTCCTTTGTCAAAGATAAGGTGTCCATATGTGTGTGGATTTATCTCTGGGCTTTCTATTTTGTTCCATTGATCTATATGTCTGTCTTTGTGCCAGTACCATACTGTCTTGATGACTGTGGCTTTGTAGTAGAGCCTGAAGTCAGGCAAGTTGATTCCTCCAGTTCCATTCTTATTTCTCAAGATTGCTTTGGCTATTCGAGGTTTTTTTGTATTTCCATACAAATCTTGAAATTATTTGTTCTAGTTCTGTGAAAAATGTTGCTGGTAGCTTGATAGGGATTGCATTGAATTTGTAAATTGCTTTGGGTAGTATACTCATTTTCACTATATTGAAGGATAATTGCTATACAGAATTGCAAACTGTCAAACATTAACATGAATCATACAATTGTTTTATACAATTGCAAACTGCCAGAGATTAGCATGAATCAGCCATAGGCATACACTTGTGAACCTCCCATTGCACCGCTCTAGGCTGTTACAGAGCTCTGGTTTGTGTCCCCTGTGGCATACAGCAAACCCTCGTTGGCTGTCGATCTCACAGGTGGCAGCGCGTGTCCCCACGCCACCCTCCCCACACACCCCACCCTCCCCTCCCGCCCCAGCCACACCAAGTCTGCTCTCTGCATCTGTCTCCACTGCTGCCCTGCAAATAATGTCATCAGGACCATCTTCCTACATTCCATACATATGCGTTAGTACACAAAATTTGTTTTTCTGATTTACTGCACTCTGTGTAACAAGCTCTAGTTTCACCCACCTCATTAGAACTGACTCAAATGTGTTCCTTTTTATGGCTGAGTAATATTCCACTGTATATATGTACTCCAGCTTCTTTATCCATTCATGTGTCAATGGACATTTAGGTGGCTTCCACGTCCTAGCTGTTGCAAATAGTGCTGTAATGAACACTGGGGCACAGAAAACTAATATCTCCCCTAACGTCAGTGTCTCACCTTTCAGACAAGATGCACTGTCAGAAAACTAGATATATACTTCATCACAAAACAACTTCTGTCCCCCCAAAGTGATTGTGTTTTGAGGGGTAACCTCCAAGATAGGAAGGCTGAGTCACAGAGTTTAATGGAATTCAACAAGCAAATATAGTGTGTTCCAAGACATCTTTTAAATGGGTACATGGTCAGTCTGCTCTATAAGCTATCAAGGTATGGGGAAGAAACAGTCAAAGTCTGAAACAAATATGGATGTCTGAAAACAGAAAAAGAGGTACCAAGTCAGTAGAACTAAAATCCAGGATGAGAGAACAAATCCTGCTAGAACACAGTGAAACAAACAAACAAAAAAACCACCTAAGAATATCCAAGAAGCTCCATCTACATAAGTCAGAGCAAGAAGGAAAACCATTGACTTATTTAGGACAAGAGAAGTCATGGTGGGAACACTTGAGTTGGTAGTAAAGACAGTCATGATGGAGCACATGGAAATACAAAGGGAGAAAACTAACCACCAAACTCTCAAACAAATCTTATTTCTCCAGAGGAAAAAACTGCTGACTTTTTGCCTACCCAGAATCCAGTGCCCCTTTGAGGAAAACAGGACCTTAACCTGCTTGAGGAACCACTCCTCCCTTCGCTTAGCCTAGCTGGTTCAAGAGGATCCCACTGTCGGAGGTGCGCATATCATCCCAAACTGGCCAGTTACGGTGACCCAAGTCCAGACAATGAGACACAGTCCTGGGATGTCTACCGGGACTATTAGGAAATCCCTAGAACATAAACAGGCCTGACCCTACTGGTGGCCATCTTGCCCCACACAGTGGGAACCTGTCTGAGAAGGAAACTTACACAGAGGTAAGCGGAACCAGGACCAAAGATCACTGGTAACACTGCTTGAGCACTGGGATATAACCATGTTTGAAGCTCTACCCTCCCTAGACTTTTCTCCACAGGAGCTCAAAAATTCCCACTTTCGCTTAAACCAATTTGAGTTGGATTTCTTCACTTGTATTCACTTACTGAATACTGCTAAGTGTACCTGGCAACCTTTTAACCACTCTGTAGCTAGAAACTCACTTAATCCTTAAAACAATCCTATGAGATTGGTACTATCATTATTCACACTGTACAGATGAAGCACAAAGACGTAAGACATGTCATCTGCCCAAGAACTCAGCAGTCTGGCTCCTGAGTCTTAACCATTACACTGTCCTGATCAATATAAATTGCTAGTACTCAAATCATGCTGCATGCTACTATTATATCATATAAGACAGGCTAAGAAGTATGTAGTTTATTCCCTGTATGCAGTTTATTCCTTCCAAGTTCCTTCCTAATGAACACGTTTCACTACAGTTCACAGAAAAAGAAAAAGCAGGTATATACAGGGAAGTGAGAGAGCACAATGTCAAAGGCCGTAAATGACAAAAGATAAATAACTTTAGATGTCTTAGTACCCTGTGCTCTCAAAATCATCAGAGGTAATGAAATCTAATCAATTTAAAAGGTGCAATTTTGTTGTTCAGTAGCTAAATTATGTCCAACTCTTTGTGACCCCATGGACTACAGCACATCAGGCTTCCCTGTCCCTCACCATCTCCTGGACCTTGCTCAAACTCATGTCCATTGAGTCGGTGATGCCATCCAAACATCTCATCCTCTATTGCCCCCTTCTCCTTTTGCTTTCCTTCCTTCCCAGCATCAGGGTCTTTTCCTCTGAGCCGGCTCTTTGCATCAGGTGGCTAAAGTATTTGAACTTCAGCATCAGTCCTTTCAATAATATTCAGGGTTGATTTCCTTTAGGATTGATTGGTTTGATCTTCTTGCAGACCAAGGGACTCTCAAGAGTCTTCTCCAGCACCACAATTTGAAAGCATGAATTCTTCAGCACTCAACCATCTTTATGGTCCAATTCTCACATCCATACATGGTTACATAGCTTTGACTATATGTACCTTTGTCGACAAAATGATGTCTCTGCTTTTTAATGTACCGTCTAGGTTTGTCGTGACTTTTCTTTCAAGGAGCAAGCATCTTTTAACTTCATGGCTGCAGTCACCATTCACAGTGATTTTGGAGCCCAAGAAAAGAAAACCTGTCACTGCTTCTACTTTTCCCCCTTTCTATTTGTTATAAAGTGAACGGATCAGATGCCATATTAGTTTTTTGAATGCTGAGTTTTCACTCTCCTCTTTCACGGTAATCAAGAGGCTCTTTAGTTTCTCTTCACTTTCTGCCATTAGAGTGGTATCATCTGCATATCTGAGGTTGTTGATATTTCTCCCAGCAATCTTGATTTCAGCTTGTGATTCATCCAGCCTGGCATTTCACATAATGGACTCTGCATATATTTCATGGTCAGAGGAGCCTGGTGGGCTATAGTCCATGGGGTTCCCCAAGTGGGATTAGGGTAACTCTAACCACCTCATTTTAACTTAATTAACTCTTTAAGGGTCCTATCTTCAATACCATTGAATTCTGAGGTAGAGGGTTTGGACTTCAAAAACTCTGCATATAAGTTAAATAAGCAGGGTGACAATATACAGCCTTGTCATACTCCTTTTCCAATTTTAAACCAGTCCATTGCTCCATGTCTCCTTAGGTATTTTAGCTCTAAATCTATTTATGGTTTTCTATTAACAATTACCCCAGATCTGTCGAGTATTACACTTTTCTTAAAAGCTCAATAAAAAGCAGTGTTTGATACTATACATCATATAATGTCCTAAAAATGGAGCTAGTTAAACTGGGTAAGTTATAAAAACAGAAATCTTTTTACTTTTTTTTACATGAACTTGATTTTAAAAACAACCTAATTAACAAATAGACTTACTAAGTCTATGATAACTCTAATTTTTACATATATCCTTTCCCATGCTCCCATTTCTACCATGAGATGATTAAGTTGCTCTAAGGTTTTGCTTTATCATACCTGGATTGAAAGTCTGTTGTGTCACTTATTGGGACCTTGGGAAGTTATTTATGATCTTTTTAGTTTATTCACCGTGAAATCAATGTACAAGATGTTTTGTGCATTCAAACTCGAGATAATTTCGGAATAGTTTCCAGTATACACCAAGAGTCATGTTCGCTTCTGTGGTAAAACTTCTGAAAACCATAAACGTATTTTTGTTTGCTTTTTCTGGAACTTAGATGGTAAACTGTCAGAAAATACAGCTTGCTGATCAATGGATAGTTATCTCCTACATTCAGAACAGCACTTATTTTGATCGATGATTACATAATAAAGGCACACTTGTATGCAAAGCAAGACATTGCTAGGAACCATCTGGCAGCTTGGTTTAAAGGCATAATTTAAAATAGATAGAAACACTGAATTGGAAGAAGTCTGAAGACTGCCTTATCTGCCTTGCTCACAGTGTGAAGATGCAAACTATCTGGGCTGGGCTGACTCCTAGAGCCTCTTGATGAAAGTGAAAGTGGAGAGTGAAAAAGTTGGCTTCAAGCTCAACATTCAGAAAATGAAGATCATGGCATCTGGTCCCATCACTTCATGGGAAATAGATGGGGAAACAGTGGAAACAGTGTCAGACCTTATTTTTGGGGGCTCCAAAATCACTGCAGATGGTGACTGCAGCCATGAAATTAAAAGACGCTTACTCCTTGGAAGAAAAGTTATGACCAACCTAGATAGCATATTCAAAAGCAGAGACATTACTTTGCCAACTAAGGTCCATCTAGTCAAGGCTATGGTTTTTCCTGTGGTCATGTATGGATGTGAGAGTTGGACTGTGAAGAAGGCTGAGCGCAGAAGAATTGATGCTTTTGAACTGTGGTTTTGGAGAAGACTCTTGAGAGTCCCTTGGACTGCAAGGAGATCCAACCAGTCCATTCTGAAGGAGATCAGCCCTGGGTGTTCTTTGGAAGGAATGATGCTAAAGCTGAAACTCCAGTACTTTGGCCACCTCATGCAAAGAGTTGACTCATTGGCAAAGACTCTGATGCTGGGAGGGATTGGGGGCAGGAGAAGGGGACGACAGAGGATGAGATGGCTGGATGTAATCACTGAGTCGATGGACGTGAGTCTGAGTGAACTCCGGGAGTTGGTGATGGACAGCGGGGCCTGGTGTGCTGCGATTCATGGGGTCGCAAACAGTCGGAGACGACTGAGCGACTGAACTGAACTGAAGTACTTCACAGTGTGCCAAGAGCTTTGTAGGTATTATCTGCATTTAATCCTCAAGAGCTCCAAGACATGGGTGGTTTTACAACCACGTTCGAGATGAAGAGACCGAAGCTCACCCCTATCACCCCTAAGTGCAGGGGGCGGGTGAGGGGGGACTTGATTCGGGGCTCAGGGAGGTCTGCCTCCGACCCCGACTTCAGGGGGACAGGGCCTCCCGGAGCCGGGGTAACAAGCTCTGAGCCAGCGAGCGCACCTGGGGAGCCCGCAAGCAGGGCTTCCTCGGCTGCAATAGGCCTAGACAGCTTGTGGAAGGGTCGGAGGCAACGCCGACGACCAAGCAGGGGCCCGGGAGCGCGCGCGCGCGCGGCGGCGACGCCGACCCCACATCTGACGGGGCCGGGCAGCCGGCGGGCGCCCGCGACGGCGGCCCTTTACCTCTCCGGCTGGCGTCCATGCTCGGGTCCTCCTGCGGCCACACCGCGGGGACTTGTGGCGTCCCCTTCAGCCCTTCCAGGGGCCGGGCCGGCTCCCCGCGGCAGAGGTTCGGCGAGATGCAGCCGGAGGGCGGGGCGGCGGGGCGGCGCGGCGGCGCGGCGGCAGCTGAGGCGGCCGGAGACTCACGCGCGCCGGGCGTCTGAGGGCGGGCCCCGAGGCGCCGGATTGTGACGTCACCGCGCAGGGACGCGCCCCCACGCCCCGCCCCGCGGGTCTCGAGATGGGAGCGGAGGACGTGAAGACGCTGGGGTGCAGCGCCGGCCTGCGGCCCTGCGGCTCTGCGGCCCTGCGGCTCTGCGGCCCGTCGGGACTCCGCCCCCAGCACCGGGCAGGCCTCATCTGTGCGGGAAGAGCAGGAAAACATGCCGGCCTCATCGGTCGTCCGTGTCTCCTGGGTCCCGGAAAGAATTGTTGGTTGAACTCAGGGTAGCAATTAACCAGCTCCAGATAGTTAGATTTCCAAGCAGTACTTGAACATTTGGATTAGTGAACATCCTGTGTATGAAAAGCATCTATGTATTATCTTAATTCTTAACCCCAATAATCAGTTTGCATTTCTTCTCGACGCAGGGATCAAACTCGGGTCTCCTGCATTGCAGGCAGACGCTTTACCATCTGAGCCACCAAGGAAGCCCCAAATAATTAAAGTTACAAGCAGTAGTACTTGAACATTTGGATCAGTGAAAATCCTGGGGATGAAAGCATCTACATATTATCTTAATTCTTAATCCCGGTAATCACTTTACATTTCCTTTCTGCTTCCTGAGCTTCCCCGCACCCCCTCCTCTTCCACCACCACCTTCCGCCTTTTTGTGTACACCCGTGGCAGATTCATGTCGATGTACGGCAAAACCATGTCGTAAAGTAATTAGCCTCCAAGGAAAATAAATTTATATTAAAAAATAATAATAAAATCTTAAGTCATCAGTTTTCCTTTATGATGGGAAAGAGTTGTAACATGAACAAGGCATTGAATTATCCGTGGCTTTCCACAATTTAATTTCGAAGGAGTTACTTTTGAATCCTTGGACGCGAGGACAGACTGGGGCCGGGCGCGTTCTGTAATGTGTTTTGTCCGCAGCAGGTCTATGGACATTCGGGGCTGGATGCATGATTGTTGGGCTGTCCTGTGTAGTGCAGCGTGTTTAGCAGCGAGCTGTGACCTCTGCGCACTGCATGGCAGGAGCAGCCCACCTATTCCACCCCCGGTTGTGCCAGGAAAGGTCCCCGGCTGTTGCCAAAGGTCCTCTGAGACGCAAAATTGCAGCCTCAAGCCCCGCCAGCATCTCTTCTGTAATGGCAAAAGTACTGTCTTTGAAGGCAGATATGTGGAACATCTAATTGTGAGTTTGCTGCTGCAGTTAGTCCCCACATCTGTTGAGTTGCTTTGTAAACCTCTCCAAGCCTGCAGCCCCTCTTGTCTAAGATGCAAGAGATGCTACTAACTTTGTAGTTGTAAGGATTAACACATGCAGGGCCTGGCAGAAAGAGATGTTCAGCAAATAACAGTTTTCTCTCTTTTAAGACTTTTGCCTCAGAAGGGGAATTCAGGCACAAAGGAGTAATTTAGGAACATTATGAAAAGGAAAGGGGTATCTATAGCCAGAAATTCACCTGAATTCCTGATTTTCTAAGACTCCAGGGAAAGGAGAAAATTAGATTCAGAATTGAGAAATGCGTAAGTGTGTGATGGTTCTATGGCCCCAATGACAAAAAGAAGGGTACAGGGGCAGGATGCCCAGGGGCGCAGGGATGTGCTGCAGTCCATGGACTTTGCTGCACTCCTGAGCGACTGAACTGAAGGGCAGAGAGTCAGGTGTTACCTAGAGAACAAAGACACTCTTGCCTACCTACTCATTAATGCTTGAAATCGGTAAGAACAGGAAGCCTTTTATTCCAGTACTAGCATCTGGGAAATATCTTGCATATACTAGACCCCCAGTAAGCATTTGTTGAATTGGATTAGAACTGAAGCATAGAGGGCAAACAGCCCTGGGAGAGGCAACACACTGACCTGACTCACTCAAGGGTGATGCCAGTTTCTCTTGTGAAAGTAGGCTTTGGGTATCAAAAGGAAATTTTGGCTTCCAAAAGGAAAGGGGCTCTACCATTGAGAGACAACAAAATGAGGGTTGTGAAGACTACATTGCTTGGTAGCCAACTTCAACTGAAACCATCCTCATTTCATGATTTTTAAGTATTTTGTTCCAGTTCTTTCAAGAAGTGCACGATAGAGTCCTTTTCTTTCCAACCATAGCAGAGAACATATCATAAGTCCCTTTATGACAGTTAATTTAATTATCCTTTGTCTTCACTCTGTATAAAAAAGAGAGAAGATCCTTTCTGGTTGCTATTCCCAGAGATAACCCCGATCATGGGTAAATGTATGCAGCTGGCCTGGGTTTATTGTCGAGTTTGCTCCCAGGAGCACGCTTCCAATGGGGAATCACCACCAACTGCAATGTCCTTGGAGCACATACGTTCCTGAGACTTCTTGTTGAATATTAAAACATGAATTTCTCATTGTTAAGGAATCATTCCGATGATGCGTTTTCATTACTGCTATCTGGAGGCTTGTCTATCTGTATTTCAGAAGGAAAGCCGTTTTCTCCCTTAATGCACTGGAGTGTCCACTTTTCTTACTGACTTCCTTCTTTTTGTCTTACCATGTCAGCTCAAAACTAAGACCATGCTTTGCTGCAATAACTATTCATAGCCTTTCTATTCATCTCTTTAATTCCCTATATTATGCAGGTGGCTTTTATTCTTCTACTTTTATTTAATGGTTTAATCAAGCCTGTTTTTAACTAGATGAGTTTGAAGCTCTTTGGAAATAGAGACACAAATGAAATAAGCTATATATTATTATATACCATAATATATAGCCTAATACATATACTCTATATGGGCTTCCCAGGTGGAGCTAGCAGTTAAAGAACCCACCTGCCAATGCACGAGACATAAGAGACGCGGGTTCGATCTCTGGGTCAGGAAGATGCCCTGGAGAAGGAAATGGCAACCAACTCTAGACCTCTTGCCTGGAGAAGTCCCTGGTCAGAGGAGCCTGGTGGGCTACAGTCCATAGGGTCACAGAGAGTCAGATACGACCCAAGGCTTTTATTCTTCTCTTATTTAATGGTTTAATCAAGCCTATTTTTAATTAGATGAGTTTGAAGCTCTTTGGAAAAAGAGATACAAATGAAATAAGCTATATGTTATTACATACCATAATATGTTTTTACACGCCATAATATGTAGTCCAATACATATACTGTATAGCTGATTGTATTTTATTACTTATTATTTTAAAACATTGTATTATTACATTTACATTTAATCTATATCTTTATAGATTACCATTGCTTTCATAATTTAGAGAATTTATGTTTTTCTGTTTGGCCATGCTCAGCTTTATGAATGAAAATTATCCAGTGAATGTAATGGAGACACCAAGAGGTAAAGGCCAAGTTAATCTTTTCCCATTCAGTGGCTAATTATAAACATATTTTCATCTTTAATGTCCCTGAAGGATAAAAATGAAGGACATTTTTTAGGGGATTTTTTTAAGGTGTACCCTTCAGGGCAGAGAAAAGAAATGGAATTAAATGATGCTGGTTTTCATTTCAAAAGAAAATCCCCTAGGTTTTGGTGGGAACCTTGGAAATTCGAGCTATTGACTATATCTTAACCATTCTCCAATCGAAATACTGTAGCTTATTCATTTATCTAATAAATAGGTGAAAAAATGGGACTTTAGAACTTGATGGTATTAAATGTTATGAAGTAATGGACTAATTTGCTGTTTGTCACTAGAGGGGGCTTTAGGAAAGTTTTAAACTGCGTCTCTGAGGAGGACAGCCAACCCACAGGAGACAATATTAACTTACAAATCTTACTCAAGGAGTGTAAGGAGTGAAAAGCATTTTGAAACGTGACTCCTAGGTAGAACTTCTCCAATAGTAGTGACATGCATACCGAATTCTTTCCTGAGCACAGAAAGAAATTATTGTATTATCTAAGGGCCCTTCATGAATAAAAAACTGTCATCATTGTCAACCTATAACTTGATTTTTCTTAATTTAATTGTTAAAGCTAGAGAGAACAGTGACGACCATAATTCTCAATAAAGCAACATGACCCTAACAGAAAATAAAAAAGACAGGAAAGGGTGATAATAGCATAAACTGATCCCAAAAGACCATTTTGAGTTCCCGTGGGAAAAAGAACTCTGATATCTGAACACAAATATCATCTTGTCCATAGAAAATTATTCTCAATTGTGTCACGCTACACAGAGGTCACTGCACTTTTTATTATGCTCCATTCCACACTTAAGTTTTTATTTTCCTTACAGTTTATTTATTCTTAAAAGGTTTTTTTAAAGCTGATTCATGTATTTTACTGTTGGGTGTGCTAGGTCTTTCTTGCCGCGGGCAGCCTTTCTCTCGTTGTGGGGGGGGGGGTGGGGGGGTGCTGCTCTCCGGCTGCGGCGCGCGGACGTCTCCTTGCGGTCGGTGCCTTCTCTTGTTGCAGCGCGTGGCCTCGAGAACCTGGGCTCAGTAGTTAGGGGCATGGACTTAGTTGCTCTGCGGGATGTGGCAGGTGGCATGTGGGATCTTCCTAAACCAGGGGTTGAACCTGCACTGGCAGGTGGATTCTTAGCCACTGGACCACCAAGGAACTCCCTTCCTACAGTTTAAAAGAGCACAGGATTATGACTCTGGGGGGAGCTTAGCTGATTTCTTGCTACTAAGAAAAGAATCACTCGTAGAAGTGCATGTATTAAGCCCACTAGTAACTATCACACGTCTCCATGTCTCCCAGGTGTGTTCCTTAAATCTTTTCATCCAATTAAGAGAAGTCCCCATGAACAGAACTTAATCATTCTGTGGTTACTAGGTAGGCTGTCCCTATAGCTTAAGAAGAGCATTTTATCTCTTTTTCCACTGCCAGTCAGTTGCCACAATACATCAAAGGTGATGCTTGACCTAAAGGTTTGGTTATCTCCACTAAATGCATTCTCTGTTTATAAGTGTCTTCACCATTAAAAAGAAAGCAAAGCAAAAAGCATAACTGATGTGTTACTTTACCCTGATATTATTTTTTTCACTTAAAAAATAGAGTCTGAAGTTTTAATGATTAGTGGATTTCTGGGAAGTTGCAATAAAGCTCCTCTAGGTGTACCTATGAATCACGAATAGCCACATGCAATCAAATAAAAAACCCTGAGTTTGTAAGCCACCAATGACAACCATCCCTTTTTAATGCCCTAAGGTATCTAATCTCTACTCTAAAGAAAATTAAGGACAGAAATGAAGGACATTCAGGACTATTTAAATTTAGACTGCATTAATTACTGCTTTATACTATTTGAGCAAGTAAGCAAACCTCTGGGAGATAGTGGAGGACAGAGGAACCTGGCATGCTGCAGTCCATGGGGTTGCAGAGTCAGACACGACTTAGCGACTGAACAATAATGAAGCTTAGATGCTGGAGATGAGACTGGGTTGCTAACTCCCCCAGACATGGTCAGTCTCTGCCTTTATTGACTGAAATATGGGTTTCTCTAACCTTCTCTGAGTCCTTTCATTTCCTATCTGCAACAATTTTTCAGTGTTCACTGTTTCATGTTTTTTTTTTTAAATCTAACTTTTCCAACAGTATGAAAATACATAATGAAAACAGCTCTTGTTACCTAATATTAAGTGTCCACTGAAATGTGTACCCACAGGAAACTTCAAATTAAAGAAAAGCGATGTGAGCTAAAAAATACGTCCAGGAGACACAGCCTACAGTGAAGGCACAGTCTAGAAACTTTGGTCACGGTCTGGGCACAGAATGATTTCCTCCATGTCATTTATAACATGCAGAGTAGATCCTTATATAAGATAACTGGACAAATAAGCTAAAGGACAGTGATGCTCTGAGCCTTATTAATTTACTTTCTAAACAAGGCTAACAGTAAACAAATACTTTCCCTTGTATATCAGAAAATGTAGGGGCCAGAAGGATGCCAGTAATTACCAAGCCAAAATCTTCATCTTGCAGAAAAGACTGCTGGAGCCCAGAGCACACCCTCAGCCCACACGACTCAGCTTTCTGACTCCGGATTTAGTGCTCATCCCACTAAGTCAGGAAACAGGCAGGGAGACAATTATCTCAGTGACATTTCATCATGTATGTTTAGTGTCTATGCATGTACCACCCCATAAAACAGAAATCTTATTTTACTGTGCAATCATGGACACATAAAATGGAAAAGGTAAATGAGAATTTGCTTAATTCCTTTGTCATAGGCAAACCTCTTTTTAAGCTGTCTGAGAGAAATATGTATAAAGTCACACATTTTTCTAAAAGACCAACTTATATGATTCTTTCAGAATGACAGCAAGCCCAGTTGAGCCCAGTTTTTCTCCTGCCCTAGAGATGAGCATGAAAAGGCAAAAGATAAGGACACTGAAAGATGAACTCCCCAGGTCGGTAGGTGCCTAACATGCTAAGGGAGATCAGTGGAGAAATAACTCCAGAAAGAATGAAGAGATGGAGCCAAAGCAAAAACAACACCCAGCTGTGGACGGGACTGGTGAAGGAAGCAAAGTCCGATGCTGTAAAGAGCAATCTTGCATAGGAACCTGGAATGCTAGGTCCATGAATCAAGGCAAGTTAAAGTGAAGTGGCTCAGTCGTGTCTGACTTTTTGCGACCCCATGGACTGCAGCCTCCCAGGCTCCTCCATCCATGGGATTTTCCAGGCAAGACTACTGGAGTGGGGTGCCATTTGGAGGTGGTCAAACAGGAGATGCAAGGGTGAACATCGACATTCTAGGAGTCAGGGAACTAAAATGGACCTGAATGGGTGAATTTAACTCAGATGACCATTATATCTACTGCTGTGGGCAAGAATCCCTCAGAAGAAATGGAGTAGCCATCATAGTCAACAGCCGAGTCTGAAACGCAGTACTTGGATGCAGTCTCAAAAACAACAGAATGATCTCTGTTCGTTTCCAAGGCAAACCATTCAATATCATGGTAATCCAAGTCTGTGCCCCAACCAGTAATGCTGAAGAAGCTAAAGTTGAATGGTTCTATGAACACTTACAAGACCTCCTAGAACTAATACACAAAAAAGATATCCTTTTCATTATAGGGGACTGGAATGCAAAAGTAGGAAGTCAAGCGATACCTGGAATAACAGGCAAATTTGGCCTTGGAGTAGCAAATGAAGCAGGGCAAAGGCTAACAGAGTTTTGCCAAGAGACTGCACTGGTCATAGCAAACACCCTCTTCCAACAACACGAGACTCTACACATGGACATCACCAGATGGTCAACACCGAAATCAGATTGATTACATTCTTTGCAGCCAAAGATGGGGAAGCTCTATATAGTCAGCAAAAACAAGACCGGGAGCTGACTGTGGCTCAGATCATGAACTCCTTATTGCCAAATTCAGACTTTAATTGAAGAAAGTGGGGAAAATCACGAGACCATTCAGGTATGACCTAAATCAAATCCCTTATGATTATACAGTGGAAGTGGCAAATAGATTCAAGGGATTAGATTTGATAGATAGAGTGTCTGAAGAACTATGGACAGAAGTTCATGACACTTTACAAGAGGCATTGATCAAGACCATCCCCGAGAAAAAGGAATGCAGAAAGGCAAAACTGTTGTCTGAGGAGACCTTATAGATAGCTGTGAAAAGAAGCGAAGCGAAAGGCAAAGGAGAAAAGGAAAGATAAAAGCATCTGAATGCAGAGTTCCAAAGAATAGCAAGAAGAGATAAAAAAATATTCCTTAGTGATCAATGCAAAGAAATAGAGGAAAAAAATAGAATGGGAAAGACTAGAGATCTCTTCAAGAAAATTAGAGGTACCAAGGGAATATTTCATGCAAAGATGAACTCAATAAAGGACAGAAATGGTATGGACCTAACAGAAGCAGAGATATTAAGAAGAGGTGGCAAGAATACACAGAAGAACTGTACAAAAAAGATCTTCACAACCCAGATAACTATGATGGTGTGATCGCTCACCTAAAGCCAGACAACCCAGAATGTGAAGTCAAGTGGGCCTTAGGAAGCATCACTATGAACAAAGCTAGTGGAGGTGATGGAATTCCAGTTAAACTATTTCAAATCCTGAAAGATGATGCTGTGAAAGTGCTGCACTCAATATGCCAGCAAATTTGGAAAACTCAGCAGTGGCCACAGGACTGGAAAAGGTCAGTTTTCATTCCAATCCCAAAGAAGAGTAATGCGAAAGAATGCTCAAACTACCAAACAATTGCACTCATTTCACATGCTAGCAAAGTAATGCTCAAAATTCTCCAAGCCAGGCTTCAACAGTACATGAACCGTGAACTTTCAGATGTTCAAGCTGGATTTAGAAAACGCAGAGGAACCAGAGATAAAACTGCCAACATGTGTTGGATTATTGAAAAAGCAAGAGAGTTCCAGAAAAGCATCTACTTCTGCTTTATTGACTACACCAAAGCCTTTGACTATGTGAATCACAACAGACTGTAGGAAATTCTGAAAGAGATGGGACTACCAGGCCACCTGACCTGCCTCTTGAGAAATCTGTATGCAGGTCAAGAAGCAACAGTTAAAACCAGACATGGAACAACAGACTGGTTCCAAATCGGGAAAGGAGTACGTCAAGGCTGTATATTGTCACCCTGCTTATTTAACTTGGGAGTCCATCACATGAAATGCTGGGCTGGATGAAGCGCAAGCTGGAATCAAGATTGCCAGGAGAAATACCAATAACCCCAGATACTCAGATGACAC
The DNA here is from genome assembly GCF_001704415.2 of Capra hircus. Lineage (NCBI taxonomy): Eukaryota > Metazoa > Chordata > Mammalia > Artiodactyla > Bovidae > Capra > Capra hircus. The sequence continues at coordinate 3,093,858 of NC_030817.1, forward strand.
CACCCTTATGGCAGAAAGAGAAGAAGAACTAAAGATCCTTTTGATGAAAATGAAAGAGAGAATGAAAAAGGTGGATAAAGCTCAACATTCAGAAAACGAAGATCATGGCCTCTGGTCCCATCACTTCATGGCAAATAGATGGGGAAACAAATAGAAACAGTGACAGACTTTATTTTTGGGGCTCCAAAATCACTGCAGGTGGTGACTGCAGCCATGAAATTCAAAGATTTTTGCTCCTTGGAAGAAAAGCTATGACCAACCTAAATGACATATTAAAAAGCAGAGACATTACTTTACCGACAAAAGTCCATCTAGTCAAAGCTATGATTTTTCCAGTAGTCATGTATGGATATATGAGTTGGACTATAAAGAAAGCTGAGCTCCAAAAAATGGATGTTTTTGAACTGTGGTGTTGGAGAAGACTCTTGTGAGTCTGTTGGGCAGCAAGAAGATCCAACAAGTCAGTCCTAAAGGAAATGAGTCCTGAATATTCATTGGAAAGACTGATGCTGAAGCTGAAACTCCAATCCTTTGGCCACCTGATGCGAAGAACCGACTCATTTAAAAAGACCCTGATGCTGGGAAAGATTGAAGGCAGGAGGAGAAGGGGACAACAGAGGATGAGATGGTTGGATGGCATCACCGCCTCAATGGACATGAGTTTGAGTAAGCTCAGGGATTTGGTGATGGACAGGGAGGCCTGGCGTGCTGCAGTCCCTGGGGTTGCAAGGTTCAGACACGACTGAGCTACTAAACTGAATTGAACTGAGAAATGATCACTATACCATAATCCAGAAATAATCTGTCATTCACATTGAGTTTGGGAGCATTTTTCATTGGAGAATTAACCTCTCAGAAGGAGCAGCTTCTCCGGACTTCCCTGGTGATCCAGTGGTTAGGAATCCATCTGCCAATGCAGGGGACATGGGTTTAATCCCTGGTCTTGGAGCATCACACATGCTGGGAGGTAACTAAGCCCATGCACCACAAACGCTGAAGCCTGTGCATATACAGCCCATGCTCTGCAACAAGAATGTGTGTGTGTGTGTGTGTGTGTGTGTGTGTGTGTGTGTGTTCAACCATGTCTGACTCTTTGTGACCCCTTGGACTGTAGCCCACCAGGCTCCTCTGTCCATGGAAAGTTCCAGCAAGAATACTGGAGCGGGTTTCCATTTCCTCTCCCAGGGGATTTTCCCCACCCAGGGATCTAACCCATGTCTCCTGTGTCTCCTGCATTGTCTAGTGGATTCTTTACTGCTGAGCCACCTGGGAAGTCCAATACATATGACAAAATTTTGGTTAAAGTGTAAAAGAGAAGAGAGGTATGCAACACTAGGGATGTGTCCTTAAAGCTAGAAGTATGGCTTTCTTTTTCTCTTTCCTCCTTCCTCCAGGCTGGAAAGTGGATGTGATGGCAGGTCGTGGAGCAGCCATCTCAGACCATGAAGTGGCCCTGAGGATGAAGGCAGTGCTCAGCATAGTGACAAGTTAGAAGGATCCTGAGACCCTGATACCGTGGAGCTTCATATCAATCCCTGAGTAGAGTCCAACCCTAGTAGAGTCCAACCCTGGGGTCACACTTTCATAAAAGTAAAAACTAAACTTCTGCAGTTGTTATTTTGGCTATGCTGTGTAGCATGTGGGGTCTTAGTTCCCCGACCAGGGATTCGACTTGTGCTCCTTGCAGTGGAAGCTTGCAATTGGCTGCCAGAGAAGTGCCCGCATTTTCTATTCCTCACTGTTATACGTAATCCGAACCCAACATAAGGAGAAGGCAATGGCATCCCACTCCAGCACTCTCGCCTGGAAAATCCCATGGACAGAGGAGCCTGGTGGGCTGCAGTCCATGGGGTTGCTACTAGTCGGACACGACCGAGCGACTTCACTTTCACTTTTCACTTTCATGCATTGGAGAAGGAAATGGCAACCCACTCCGGTGTTCTTGCCTGGAGAATCCCAGGGACGGGGGAGCCTGGTGGGCCACTGTCTATGGGGTTGCACAGAGTCGGACACGACTGAAGCGACTTAGCAGCAGTAGCAGCAGCAACCCAACATAGTTAGAATTTTTGTAGACTTCAAACTACACTATGGAAATGGATTCTTCTAGAAAGTAACTTTGTTGGCCACTTGGAATAGACAATCCAAAATGTCTCCCCAAATTAGAAATTACCGTAGATTTTTGTTTTTACTGTTCTATATGGGTATTTTCATTATTTATAATAAAAGCAACTTGAGAACTAACTTGAAATAAATCAAACTCATATTCAAATTTTATGTAAAGGTTGCCTTTCCCCACAGTATTGTCTGTTCTTGGCATTATGCCGAATAATTGTTCTAACAATTCTAAAAATTTCACATACGATAGCATGAAAATATTACAGGTTGAAGACTTACTAGATGGAAATCCTTGGGGTGCATGGTGCTGACTGGTTGTATGAACTTGTATGTGATACCTCCCTGAGCTTCTCTGAGCCTCAGTTTCTTGACCTTTAAAATAAAAGAGTTAAAATGCGATAAATGTTACTTCCAGTCCCTATTTGGTGAAAAACACCATGTATTTTCAAAAAGTAGCCTTTTCCTCGTGTTCTGATAAAGACCAAATTGCTAAAACTTTGGAGTTATTTTAGAACCCATGCTATCAAGCTGCTTATGGAAGATGGCAGATTTAGTGTTAGTGATTTCACTGGTATTTTGATCTTAGAAAATTATTCATGGTCTTAAATTATGTTTAAGCACACAGATTGTTGACACTAGCATCTTAAAAAAAATTGAAAAGTTTCAGGGTGAGGGAGTAAATTATTCTGCCTGGTATCTTCTTGACTGACTGGAGTGAGGCATCTTATATTAAACTGAAAAGAAATGGATTTCTTTCATCTTCTTCTCTGTTAAATATGTTTTTACATATTCCCTATACCATACTTCGGTATCCTCTAGTGGTTACAGTCTAAATCAGAAGTCAGGAAGGCTTGCGGTCAGTGGACAGTTGACATAATGTGTGAGGATGATAGGCGCTTGGCCACAGGTACTGCTTCCTTTTCAACCACAGACATGATCAAATACATCTCCCAGCTGCACAGCACACATTAGCACCAGTTGGCATTTTGTTGTTCAGCTGAGAAGTCGTGTCCAACTCTTTGCGACCCCATGTCCTGCAGCATGCCAGACTCTTTTGTCCTTCGAGTCTCCCAGAATTAGCTCAAATTCATGTCCATTGAGTCAGTGATAGTGTCTAATCATCTCAACCTCTGCCACCCTCTTCTTTTGGCTTCAGGCTTTCTCAGCATCAGGGTCTTTTCCAGTGAGTCATTTCCTCACATCTGGTGGCCAAAGTATTGGAGCTTCAGCATCAGTCCTTCCAATGAACATTCAGGGTTGATTTCCTTTAGGATTACTTGCTTTGATCTGCTTGTAGCCCAAGGGACTCTCAAGTCTTCTCCAGCACCACAATTCGAAAGTACCAATTGGGGGAAAAAAAAAAAAGTACCAGTTGCTAAGTCATGATCTTTAGGTGTTGGAGGCCAAACCTGGCTGCTCATTAACAATCTCCTGGGGAGCTTTTGAAAAATACTAATACCTAGGCCTCCCTCATAGCAATTCTAATTTAATTCAATTAGGGTTGGGCTTGGATGTTGATACACTCCAAAATTTTATACTTTGGTCTTTGTTAAAACACTAGGAAAATGCTACTTTTTAAAAATACATGGTGGGGACTGGATGAATTGGGAGATTGGAATTGACATATAAACACTACTATGTATAAAATAGTTAACTAATGAGAACCTACTGTGTCTAATACTCAACACACTGCAGTGACCTAAATGGGAGGGGAGTCTGAAAAAGAGGGAACATATGTAAACATATAGCTGATTCACTTTGCTGTACAGCAGAAATTAACACAACATCGTAAAGCAACTCTACTCCAATTAAAAAAAATTAAGGGGTTTCACTGGCGGTTCAGTGGTTAAGACTCTAAGCTTCCACTGTGGGGCCTGGTTCAGTTGATCCCTGGTCAGGGAATGAAGGTCCTGCAGGCTATGCAGTGTGGCCAAAAAAAGAGAAAAACCTTACCCATGCTTCTCAGGCATCTTCTGAGTTTAAAGATGAAAATACTGAGGCACAAATTATTCATTTTCTATAAATCAAATAAGAGCCATCTCTGGCATGGCAAATCAGTTCTGCTTGACTCAAACGTGTTCTTCTCTCATTAGGCAACTTATCCTTGAAGTCATGTTTTCCCAAGTGATTTGTAAGCCTATCGAGGGACAGGATTGTACCTTTTATATTTGTCTTAATTCCAAGGTAGAGAGGAGGTTTGATGCCTTTGTATTCCTAGCACCCAGCAGAATGCCTCCTTTAGGGAATGTGTCCAACATGCATTTATTTGTTGGTTAGGATGGCATTTCTTTCTGCAACAATGCATGTTCTTCTCCATCTTCATAATGTCTTTTCCAATGTTCCTCCCTATCATGCTCAGGGTCAGTTATTAGAGAGCAAACAAGCAAACAGACAGGGAAGGTCAAAGAAAAGGTGCCCAGACAGGAGGTCAGAACAGGCCCGTTCAGAGCGAGCATGACGTCCTCTTTCTCTGGGCTCCTCCATGCTGTGATAGTCAGGGTAGGATAACTACTATAAGAAAACCGCCATCCCCTTCCTCCCACAGTTCAGGGGCCCTGGCAAATAGATGGGGAAACAGTGGAAACCATGGCAGGCTTTATTTTTGGGGCTCCCAAATCACTGCAGATGGTAACTGTAGCCATGAAATACAAAGATGCTTGCTTCTTGGAAGAAAAGTTATGACCAACCTAGACAGCATGTTAAAAAGCAGAGACATTACTTTGTCAACAAAGGTCCATCTAGTCAAGACTATGGTTTTTCCAGTGGTCATGTATGGATGTGAGAGTTGGACCATAAAGAAGGCTGAGCACCAAAGAATTGATGCTTTTGAACTGTGGTGTTGGAAAAGACTCGCGAGTCCCTTCAACTGCAAGGAGATCCAACCAGTTCATCCTAAAGGAAATCAGTCCTGAATATTCATTGGAAGGACTGATGTCGAAGCTGAAACTCCAATACTTTGGTCACCTGATGCGAAGAACCGACTCAATTGAAAGACCCTGATGATTGAAACCTGGAAGACTGAAGGCGGGAGGAGAAGGGGATGACAGAGGATGAGATGGTTGGATGGCATCACCGACTCGATAGACATGAGTTTGGGTAAACTCTGGGATTTGGTGATGGACAGGGAGGCCTGGCATGCTGCAGTCCGTGGGGTCGCAGAGTTGGACATGACTGAGTGACTGAACTGAACTGGTATTATAGATGTTTATATTTCCTTTTCGTAAATTCCAGTTGACACGGGTCTTGGTGTTAGCCAGCTGACCTTCAAACAGTCGTTCAAGGCTCTGGCTCTGGAGGGGGTGTCACCATTTCCCCCACATGACTTCATGGTCTCTTGGGCACAGCTCTCCAGCTGGCTGATGAGAGAAGAGAGAGGAGGATTATCCACGGAACATTTTGGGAGCCAGGACCGGAAGTGGCCCTCATAGCTTCCGTTCACATTCCATCCGGTTCTCAAGGGAGGCTGAAAAGCTGAGTCTACCTCTCTGTACAGGAGGAAGAGGTTATGGATTTGGTCGTACGCTTGGATATATATATTTAAATATTTACTTCTTTTGGTTGCACTGGGTCTTTGCTGCTGCACCTGGGCTTTCTCTAATTGCGGTGAGCGAGCTTCCGGTTAAGGTGGCTTCTCTTGTTGCTGAACATGGGCTTCAGGGCGTGTGGCCTTCAGCAGTTGTGGTGCTCGGGCTCAGTTGCCCCAAGGCAGGTGGAATCTTCCTGAACTGGGGATCAAATTTGTATCCCCTGCATTAGCAGACGGATTCTTAACTTTTGGGCCACCAGGGAAGACCTACGCTTGTATGTCAGTGCCCAAACGGGAAGTCCTTTGTAGGGGCGTGTTGGGCTGGCTGAAATGATCGCAGCAGCAACTACTAAAAGCAGAACTTTGGGCAGCCAGTCCGCCCTCCTCCGCACTAGCCAGAGAGAATGTCTCCCCTCTTAGCTGCTGCTCTCTCGTGTCGTCTTTTGCTTTGCCCTCCCCCTGAGCAGTGACTGACAACAAACGCACGGGCATAAACAGACGTTAAAGAGAACAAAGCACCCATGTTCCGACAAACCCCAGCTGTCAGGACACATCTCTAATACCCCAAGCACTGATCCCAAGTGTGCATTAGAACTGATCTCTTTAAGATAAATCAAACCAGAATGCACTTAACATTCATCATCTCTGGCTTTTATGTTGCTCTGTAGTATGAGTTCTGCGGCATTTTGTCAGACCCTTTGTTGCTGAATTATAACACTTTTGTTTGGGGAAAAAAGATGGCAAATGAGAAAGAAGAGCATTCGTCTATTGCAGCAAATATTATCGGCCCACTTTTATTCCTGGGATGGGCTATCATTGTGTGTCCTTACGCCATCGTGCTCTCGCTCACATAGAAAGGCTAATCTTAGAGGGGGGTAGACCACTCACCAACGAAACTTGTCATATCCAAGAACCTAGAAAAACCACAGGAACTGATTAAAGTCAACATTTCTGCAGCTTATCCAAGGCACATGGAACACTTAGTCACTGTCTGGAAATATAGCCCAGCTTTATACACTAGGTGAGGTTTCTGTGAACTTTGCAATGGAAATGTGTCTCTCTTTCCAGCTGTTGCTTGAGGATATTTAATCTGCAGAAACAGTTGAATTGCAGCTTGTCCTATATTTACCCAAATTAAAAAGCTGTTTCGCACTATGTGAAATATTATTTCTTTGCAAGAATGGTTATGAAGGGTCAAGATCCCGGACAATCGTGAGTGCATCAGGCACTGATTTTTGGACCTGTTGACCACAAGTGAATGTAAGCAGTCAGAATTCAGCAACTTTGTGGTCCTCAGCTGTTGCTCATATTCTTTGTTAGCTCTCAGAACTAGTAACTAAGCTAGAGTAAGGGTGGTTGAGATGTGCCATTCTGAATTAACACTGAGCTGTAGAAAATGTGATAGAAGATGTGAGTTACCCATGGCTAGTGGTAATTCTCAGAGAAGGCAATGGCATCCCACTCCAGTGCTCTTGCCTGGAAAATCCCATGGATGGAGGAGCCTGGTAGGCTGCAGTCCATGGGGTCGTGAAGAGTCAGACATGACTGAGCGACTTTACTTTCACTTTTCACTTTCATGCATTGGAGAAGGAAATGGCAACCCACTCCAGTGTTCTTGCCTGGAGACTCCCAGGGATGGGGGAGCCTGGAGGGCTGCCATTTATGGGGTCGCACAGAGTCGGACATGACTGAAGCTGCCAGGCAACTGTCATATGGTAGAACCTCCCCGTCTACAGTGAGAACGTTTTAACCCTCCTGGACAAATAGGCAGGCAGATGGGGAGGGTCAGGGACATTATTTGTTGAGCATCTGTAATCCATAAAGCGCCACGTTGAGTCCTAAGGGAATGATGCAAGGTGGTGATCGGGGTGGGTGGAGGAGGAAAAGGGCTTGACCTGAGTTATCAGGAGATATGACTTAAAATTCTTTTTATGTGAAAATGGTCTCTCCTACACTTCCCACTCCTGCCTCAGCATAGACTGTATATTCCTGAAGGACAGGAACCCCAATAATATACAGCATGATAAAACCCTCAGCTTTCTAGTCAGATTACTCGCTCTGATTCTATGTTTATTTAACTTTTTCTGAACCTCCATATTTTTACTCTATAAAATGATCACTAAAACAAGCATCTGAAAGGGTTGTTTTCATAGACATTAGGCACTCACAGTTAGCTTCTCTTCCCCTGCGTTCTTGCTTATAATAGATGCTTAATAGAGAAATTAATTGAAGACATTCTGTATAATTATAGGGTGTTTAAACTGGAAGAACATTTCAAAACCATCTAGGCATCTAGATTTTAATTATATTTTTCCTTTTCTTCGATTTATGAATTGATGAGAGAAGAGCTGTCATCATCAACGTGTAATAACATCTCGCCTACTAGATAGGAAAAGAGATATCCAATAGGATATTCCAATAGAAAAAGAATGAGATATCCAATGTTGGTGAGGGTGTAGAGAAGCTTTACCCACATGCTTTGTTTTTGTATACAATTTCCAGGGTGCAGTCCTCATGATATGGACCAAACATTTGAACATGTACGTATACCCTTTGACTTAGCAATTTCACATCTAGAAATTTATCCTGTGGAGATAATTGATTAGTAGCACAAAGATTTATGTAAAAAGTTTTCATTGTAGTGTTGCTCATAAGAGAAAAATGCTGGACACACTAAATACTCCTAACTAGGGTGTTAGTTACATTAATCTGGGTATATCTATGTGGTCGAATATATAACAAATCTATACTAATCAGTGTGGAGAGATCTTCATGATGAATTGAGTGGGAAAGCAGGTCACAAAACATCATCCAGAATGCTCTTTATTCATATACATTTATTAAGGCATGCATGTATCCGTGCACAGAGGGATGTTGGGGGAGGGTCACTGCAGTTTTAAACAGTTACCTCTGGGTGATTTGGGCTACTTTTTACTTTCTTCCTTTCTAAGATGCGTGGATTGTCTACTTGAGCATGTGTTTTGCAATCAGAAAAAAATCATAAAGCTATTTTCAGTTTGAAACAAAAGTCAGAAAAATAAATATTCCTTCATGTTCCACCAGTTAATCATGCTGCTTGGTGGATGCCACTGGGCAGAACTGAATTTTGTTTTTATGATTTAGCTAACTGCCAGACCACTTGTTTACATGGCCATAACTATGGAAAGCCCACACCCCAATCTTTCTTCTCAGTTTCTCCATTTCCCATTTTGGAAGTTCTAGGACTTCCCATAGATCCTTGTTTTGGAATAAGGCAGTAAGTAAATAAATAAGTAAATAAAAACCACTCTGTCTCTCCCTAATTTTAAAGCTTATCCTGTCATAAATCCATTTGTCCCCCTAAATAAAAGCAGATGGTTGACCCTCCTATAGTGCAAATCTGTCGAGTGACAACCAAACAAAGCAGATTTCCTGTCTTGTGATTAAAGAATTTTAAGGACTGCCGGGTAAGATGCAGGACGTGTACTGTGTACTGGTTGCCATGGTTTCAACTGAGGATGGGCTATTTAAGCTTATCCTTAATTTGGATAGACAGGAATCTCAGCTTTGTAGGGTTAAAAATGGTGCAAAGGCAAGGCTATATTTAGATTGAATGGGAGCCTGACTGTAGTAACGGCTAAGAAAGTGGTCCCCATCTTTAACCCTTTGGCTACCAAACTGGAAAAAGAAGTGAATTGAATTTTCTTCAGAAAATAAAGCTGGCATGACAGAGAGAAGGCTAGTGTTTAAATATGTAGCATTTTTGAACTAACACCCTGATATTAAAAAAAAAAACCTTCACTTAAAAGGTCTGTTTTAAGCTTGAAAATGAGCTGATCGGTTCCCATGACACTTTTACTCTTGAAGGATTCTAGACTGTAACCAATTAAACATTTTTAGCAACTAATTTCTTTTTCTGTTTGCAAATAGCACTTGGGAGCAAACAGGCAGTGGAGCCTTAATAGTTTATCCTTGGTTCTGTTACCCATATTATTTCATGTAGCATGCTATGTGTTATTAAAAAAATGTATCAAGGGTTTTAACACTGAAATTAAAGGAAACTATAAAGGCATGTACTAATTTCAACTCAAGAGTCCAACCCCTCTTTTTGGAAACCACAGAGGCTCTTTATGGGCACCTGGTAGTTTGGAAAGTCCATCCAGCTCAGAATCAGAAAACAGAGCTCCGGTTCCAGTCCTGCCCCTGGCTGGCTCTGGGATTTGGGGAAATCAATCATTTAATCTGCCTGGCCTCAGTTTCCTTAACTGTCAACGCTTCCCTTTTGAGGATACTTCAGTCAGATGAGTTGTCTACTTAAAACTTTTTTTCTTTTTAAATAATCTCTTTATGGTTTCTTTAAATAAAACCCATGTGGAAGCTGATTGTGAAAACCAGAGAAGTGGGGTTAGTTGTTACTTGTTAATGCTGGTCCTGCCCTTCACATATTAAGTAGCAGCCCCAGGCCCCTAGGGCTTCCTAGAGCACCATTTGAGAACCACTGATCTGCATATCAAAGATATATTAAAGATAAACTTTCATATCTTATTCAATTTTAAAACTCAGGCTATGGTTCTGAGAAATCTCAACAAATAATGTCATAAATTTTTAGAAGGTTAGACTCTCCATCCTACACCAACAAAAATAAAGCCTAGCAACTTCCAAAAGACAGGAATTATGATTTTTAGCATTATGGGTTATAAGCACCATGGTCTTGATTTTCCTGATGCTTGACCTTCAGGGACACGGATGTGAGTCCTCTCCCCAAGGTTTATTTATTATTTTGTTGTTGTTCAGTCTCCAAGTCATGTCCAGCTCTGCGACCCCATGGACTGCAGCATGCCAGACTCCCCGGTCCTTCACTGTTTCCCAGGGTTTGCCCAGATTCATGGCCATTGAGTTGGTGACGCCATCCAACCATCTCATCCTCTGCTACTCCCTTCTCCTTTTGCCTTCAATCTTTCCCAGCATCAGGGTCTTTTCCAATGAGTCAGCTCTTCCCATCAGGTGGCCAAAGTATTGGAGTTTCAGCTTCAGCATCAGTCCTTTCAATGAATATTCACAGTTGGTTTCCTTTAGGATTGACTGAGTTGATCTCCTTGCAATCCAAGGGGCTCTCAAGAGTCTTCTCCAGCACCACAATTTGAAAGCATCAATTATTTGATGCTCAGCCTGCTTTATGGACCAACTCTCACATCTGTATATGACTACTGGAAAAGCCATAGTTTTGATTATATGGAGTTTTATCAACTTTTTAATATGTTGTCTAGGTTTGTCATAGCTTTCCTTCCAAGGAGCTAGGGTCTTATCAATTCCATGACTGCAGTCACCATCTGCAGTGATTTTTGAACCCAAGGAAAGAAAATCTGTCACTGCTTCCATTTTTTCCCCCATATATTTGCCATGAAGTGATGGGACTGGATGCCATGATCTTAGCTTTTTAATGTTGTTTCAGGCCAGCTTTTTCACTCTCCTCTTTTACCCTCATCAAGAGGCTCTTTAGTTCTTCTTCACTTTCTGCCATTAGAGTGGTATCATCTGCGTACTTGAGGTTGTTGAATATTTCTCCCAGCAATCTTGAGTCTAGCTTGTGATTCATTGCTTCATCTAGTCCAGCATTTCACATGATATACTCTGTATATAAGTTAAATGAGCAGGATGATAACATGCATCCTTGTCATACTCTGTTCCCAATTTTGAACCATCAGTTGTTTCACGTCTGGTTCTAACTGTTGCTTCTTGTCCTGCATACAGCTTTCTCAGGAGACAGGTAAGGTCGTCTGGTATTGCCATCTCTTTAAGAATTTTCTACATTTAGTTGTGATCCACACGGTCAAAGGCTTTAGCATAGTCAATGAAGCAGAAGTAGATGTTCTTCTGGAATTCTCTTGCTTTTTCTGTGATCCAACTGGATGTTGGTGATTTGATCTCTGGTTCCTCTGCCTTTTCTACATCCAGCTTGAACATCTGGAAGTTCATGGTTCACGTACTGTTGAAGCCTGGCTTGGAGAATATTGAACATTACTAGCTTGAGAAATGAGTGCAATTGTGTGGTAGTTTGAGCATTGTTTGGTGTTGCCTTTCTTTGGGATTGGAATGAAAACTGACCTTTTCCAGTCCTGTGGTCACTGCTGAGTTTTCCAAATTTGTTGGCATATTGAGTGCAGTACTTTAACAGCATCATTTTTAAGGATTTGAAATAGCTCAGCTGGAATTCCATCACCTCCAACAGCTTTGTTCACAGTGATTCTTCCTAAGGCCGACCTGACTTTGCACTCCAAGATGTCTGGCTCACAGAAGTAGAGGTTTTTGTAGAATGCCCTTGCTTTCTCTATGATCCAGTGAATGTTGGCAATTTGACCTCTGGTTCCTCTGCCTTTTCTAAAACCAGCTGTACATCTGGAAGTTCTCTGTTCACATACTGCTGAAGCCTAACCTGAAGGATTTTGAGCATAACCTTACTGAATGCGAAATGGGTGCAATTCTTAACTTACAATAAAGTGATCAGCTGCTTGATGCATCACCTTTGCTCTCTGTGTGTTTATTTTGATGGGTAAATATCTAGCCATTAACTCATCGTTTCATAATTTAAAAGTTTTTATATTCTTTTAGACTTTTTTATGGCTTTGGATAGCCCACCAACTCCATTATTCTGAACAACAGAATGCAGCTTTTAGGGGTAATGTGATTATTCTCAGCGTTAATCCAACTTCTGTCTGTATTTATGCAGAACTCTTTTGCTTTTATTTAGAGAGGAAGTTGCAATGCTGAGAAAATCTCTGGTTGGAGGAAAGACTTGAGGGCTCCTGTGGAGGAAGTGGAGTTTGGACTCCAGAATGATTTTTATTAAAACCTGATAAAAATGATTTTTATTCCATTTCTACTAAACATAGATCACAACTGGGAAATAGTATGAAAAAGGACAGCAGATCTCAGAATTTCAGTGTTTCAGACAAGATTTCAGGATCAACAATGAAGAGTTTATCTGATGCTTGTCTTAATGTCTCTTAATAGCTGTAATCTGCCTAGGAATCAACTGTGGTACAATCTGCAGCTGAAAGAGTGGGTGCTTCCAGGTGCTGTGCTACACAGATAAAATAAAGCTGAGTAAAAGTACTGTGACTTATAGTGTGATCTCTATGAGAAAAATATATTGTGCTTAAAGCTAACATTGGCACTGTACTTCCAAAACCACTCTACAAAGTATTTATAGGGAAATCACATCAACCACCCATCACGTGATAAACCAGAGCAAGTATGTTAGCACTGAAAGTCAACTGATAAAACATCAAGGGAATTGGTAATGGAAGGAAATAGGCTGGAAATGACAGGCTGGAGACTTAACTTCCATTTTTAAATTTTTAACCTTTAAGGTGTATTTTGTATTCAGAGAAATGCACATAAATGTCACCTAGCTGAATGGTCACAAATGTAACATAGTTGTGTAACTAGTACTCATAAGGAAACAGAATAGTCCCGAAAACCCCCAAGTCTTCAAGTCGCTGCCTTTCTTCCAGGTCACTTTAACAGCCTCATTTTTTAGGATTTGAAAAAAGCTGTTATCTCGTCTTCTAACGTAGATTAGTTTAGGGTGGTCTTGACTTGTCTGTAAATGAAATGATACAATATGCGCTCTTTTGTGGCTGGGGTCTTTCATTTAACTTTATGTTTCTGACACTCAGTCCGTGTTCACTCCACTGTAGAGTACTAAATTGTGAAGCTGTACAGTGTATTGATCCATCCCACTGTTGGTGGGCATTTCGATAGTGTTTGGGTTTTGACTGCTATCGACCCTGCTTCTAATGAACGTTGCTTTTACATAGACGCGTAGTTTTGTGTATTTGTCTTCGACTATGCCGGATCTTCACTGCTGCGAGAGCTTTTGCTCTGGTTTGTGGCAAGCAAGGGCTCCTCTCTAGCTGCAGTGTGCGGGCTCCTCATTGTGGTGGCTTCTGCTGTTGTGGAACACAGGCCCTAGGGCGCCTGGGCTTTGAGAGTTGTGGGTCCCATGCAGGCTTACTTGCGCCAATGCCTGTGGGATCTCCCAGATCAAACCCGTGTCTCCCAGATTTTCAGGTGAATTATTTACCGCTGAGCCACCAGGGAAGGCCCTCATGAACATTCTTGATCACATCTTTTGAGTATACGTTTAATTGCCATGTCATAGGACAAGCACATAATAGGTACTGCTAACTAGTTTTTCAAATGGTTGTACCAGTTTGCACTCTCAACTCTGTGTGTGTATGTGTTAAGCCATTTCAGTCCTGTCCAACTCTTTGTGACCCAACTGACTGCAGTCCGCCAGGCTCCTCTGTCCATGGGATTCTCCAGGCAGGAATACTGGAGTGGGTTGCCATGCCCCTCTCCAGGGCATCTTCCCAACAGTAACTGATGAGAATCCTGGTGGCTGTCTTTGGGTATTTTTTGTTATTTGTTACTTCTGGTGGGTGAGTAGTGGTATCACATTATGCTTTTAACCTGCATTTACTTGATGACTAAAATGTTGAGCACTCTTTCACGTGAGTATCGGTCATTTTGATAGCTGCTTTTGTGAAATGTCAGTCCAGAGCTTTTGCCCAATTTCCAGTTGGATGTCTATCTTTTCTTATTGATTTGTAGGAGTTCCTTAAATCTACTGGATAATTTCTTGATTTTCTTAAGTACAATCTAATTTTTTAGTGTTTGTATTTATGCTAGGGATTGCTTTGTTTTTAGGTATTCTGTTTACTATGAATCTTAGACTGATGTTTATTAAGACCTGGAAATCTTCTAATGACACTTGGCTAGAAAAAGTAACCTTATTCCAGGGATGGAGTCCCAAAATGTGCATTTGTAGCATGGACTTGGAACCTCACCTGGAGCCTGCTACTAGCCAAGTCGAGTTATTCTGCAAATGCCAGGTCGCTCTGGCCCTGTCTCCTCCCTTATAAAGGGTGCTGAAATCAGTGATGAATCCATAGATTTAAGAGTGAATGGGTCTAGGATTCACTCATAGACACTGGCTCCCAGGAGACATAGACAAGGAAAGAGTACACTTGTATCTTCTGGCTAGCCTCAACCCCTCCACCCCCACCCCGCCACACACACACAAAAGAAATAAAACAATAACTGAAACAAAATTCATCGCTTTTAATGACAGAAGACAAAACAAAGCAAACCTCATTAGTTATCTTTGGAGTATGATAGGGAGCAATTCCTTATTCTGAAAACTGGCTCATAAAGAGAAACAATTGAACATTTTTGGGGGAGAGGTCCTCTCCTGCTTGGACCATCTGGAGGTCTGAAAGTGTTAGTCGTGTCCAACTCTTTGTGACCCCATGGAGCCCATCAACCTCCTCTGTCCATGGAATTCTCCATACCTCAAAGTAATTAAATACTTTATGAGGAAATGATCTTTATACAATAGTTTCAGCTAACAAATACAAAAAGAGCAAAAGAATTAGAACATCATCATTTTGCAATCCCAAATGATCACTCTAGGCAATAATCAAAAGTGAACAGACAACAGAGGAAAGCTACTGGGGAACTTTATAAGGGGAAGATGAAGTTGATGACACCCAAAACCATTGATCAGCCTCACCGTCACCCAAAAAGACACGGAGGCATTAATGCGATGCAATGCAAATCCAAAACCTCACTTATGAAGTGTCCCTGCTGAAACCAGTGAAGCTGACTCTGCTCGAGATCTAATTTCTCATTTACAGGAAACAGGGGAGATAGGGAACTATTGACAACACTCCAGGAATGGACTAAAATCCAAGGAACTCGACTGTGCAAAAGAGCTGACAAGCTTCCTTCAGCAGATAAATTAGGAGGAGAAAGCAAAGACGGAAGAGCGCTCACAGACCAGGAGGCGAGGGATCTGTGAGCCACAGACCCAAGGCAGGCGTGCCTGGATCCCGTTTCAACAGGCCACCCGAGGAAAGCAACCGTGTATGAGACGATTGGGGCAAATTCGAATATTGACTAGATATCCGATATTTTTAGGAATATTGTGACATATGGCATTTTGCTTAGGTCAAAAGGAGTCATCTTTTAGAGGTTTATTAGGAAGTATTCTTATTTTAATTAAAAAAAAATTTTTTTTAATTAGTTAACTATTTCTGGGTGTGCTGAGTCTCTGTTGCTTTGTGCGGGCTTTCTCGAGTTGTGGCCGGCAGGCGTCTCACTGCGTGGCTTTTTTGGTTGACCGCATGCTCTATGGGAGAGCAGGCTTTATTTGCTGCACGTGAGCTCAGTGGTCGAGTGGCTTGTGCGCTCCGGGGCGCATGCTCAGTGGTTACAGCGCGCAGGCCTAGCTGCTTCTCCGCATGTGGGATTTTCCCAGATCACGGACTGAACCCCTGCCCCCTGAATTGCAAGGCAGACTCTTCTTAACCACTGGTTCACCAGGGAAGCCCCAGGAAGTATTTTTAGTTGGAATAATACAGTGCCTGGGATTTGCTTTCGAGCAGTTCCGCTGCAGAGGGGCGTGTGCAAGAGTATTAAGATGGGCTTGGGGAGCGTGAAGATGCATTGTATTACTCTCCCTGCTTCTGTGTTATCTTTGAACATTTCCATGATTAACCGTTTTTTCCTAAATGGGAAAGAGTAATGAACACTTTGACCTAATTGATGGAACTGTATGCTTATGTGTTTTTAAAATTAGTTTCTTGTTGCTCTCCTAACAAATTACCACAAGCTGGGCTGCAGCAACAGAAACGTCTTCTCACAGTTCTGGAGTACAGACGTCTGAAATTCTGCAGGGCTGTGCCCCTCCTGCCCCCACCCCACCCCCAGCACCGCTAATGGAGAATCAATCTTTTGTCCAGCTTCTGGTGGCTGGTAGACTTGCTTCCCTAGTGGCTCACATGGCAGAGAATCCACCTGCAATGCAGGAGACCTGGGTTTGATCCCTGGGTTGGGAAGATCCCCTGGAGAAGGAAATGGCAACCCACTCCAGGATTCTTGCCTGGAGAATCCCATGGACAGAGGAGCCTGGTGGGCTACAGTCCATGAGGTCGCAAAGAGTTGGACATGACTGGGTGACGGACACGACTGGGTGACTGACACGCACAGCCGTGCTTACCCGGTGGTGCATCACTCGGGTGTCTGCGGGCACTGTCAGGCTGTCTTCCCTTCCACCTGTCGTCTCCCTCTGTGTGTGATTCGCTCAGTCGCGTCCGACTCTCTGTGACTCCAGAGACTACTACAGCTCGCCAGGCTCCTCTGTCCATGGAATTCTCTCTGCCCCACTCTTAAAAGGACAATTGTCATTGGATTCAGGGCCCTCCCAGATAACCTTGGATGATCGCATCTCAAGATCTTTAACTTAATTACATTGGCAAATACCCTTTTCCCAAACAAGGCAGCATTCACAGATTCCTAATATTGCGACATGAGCATATCTTTTTAGGAGTCACCATTCAACCGACTGCAGTGACATACTTCAATACAAACATTTGAAAACTAATAACCAAAACGGTGATTTAGTCTTTCTAAATTTGATATTAAAGAATAACTGTCAGAGTTATTCCTAATTTCAAATGTATGAGACACCCTTGATTTCTTCCCTTCTACCTTACCACACCGGTAAGTCTTGCTGTTTCTACTTCCAAAATGTAAATAAGATCTTTCTGTTTGTTTCCAACACCTCTCAATGATTTAATCTCATCTATTCTACAGCAGTCTCCTTTCTGATCTTCAAGGTTTCTAATCTTGACTCATTTCATTTCATTCTTTACAGAGAAACCAAAGTAATTACAACAAATTACTCTATTACAAGAAAACAAAAACTTCACAAATCTAGTCATCGCCCCTTCTTTGCTCTGTCTCTGACAGGTGGTCCACTTCCCTGGTGGCTCAGATGGTAAACATCTGTCTACAGTGCGGGAGACCTGGGTTCGATCCCTGGGTCGAGAAGATCTGCTGAAGAAGGAAATGGCAATCCACTCCAGTACTATTGCTTGGAAAATTCCGTGGACAGAGGAGCCTGGTAGGCCACAGTCCATGGGGTCGCAAAGAGTCGGACACGACTGAGCGACTTCACTTCGCTTCTGAAAGGGTCCATTGCTTTCAGGGTAAAATCCAAAGTCTTCATCGAGGCTTCAAAGCTGGGAGTAATTAAGACCCCAGCCGTTTGTCTGCACTTGCCTGGGGCCATTCACTCTCTTGCCCGCCCCCCCACACAAAGAATCAGTAACTCATTTTGAATACAGGTACATTATAAAAGGCTGAGCACCGAAAAATTGATGCCTTTGAACTGAGTCTTCTCCAGCAAGAAGACCCTTGAGAGTCCTTTGGACTGCGAAGAGACAAAACCAGTCCATCCTAAAGAAAATCAATCCTGAATATTCACTGGAAGGACTGACGCTGAAGCTGAAACTCCAAAATACTTTGGGCACATAATGAGAAGAACTGACTCATTGGAAAAAACTCTGATGCTGGGAAAGATCGAGGGAAGGAGGAGAAGGGGACGACAGAGGATGAGATGGTTGGATGGCATCTCGGACTCAATGAATATGAGTTTGAGCAAGCTCCGGGAAGTAGTGAAGGACGAGTCTGGCGTGCTGCAGTCCATGGGGTTACAAAGAGTCAGACGCAACTGAGCGACTGAACAACAAACATTCAGTTCAGTTCAGTCTCTCAGTCGTGTCCGACTCTTTGCGACCCCTTGAATCGCAGCACGCCAGGCCTCCCTGTTCATCACAAACTCCCGGAGTTCACTCAGACTCAAGTCCATCGAGTCCGTGATGCCATCCAGCCATCTCATCCTCTGTCGTCCCCTTCTCCTCCTGACCCCAATCCCTCCCAGCATCAGAGTCTTTGCCAGGGAGTCAACTCTTCTCATGAGGTGGCCAAAGTACTGGAGTTTCAGCTTTAGCATCATTCCCTCCAAAGAACACCCAGGGTTGATCTCCTTCAGAATGGACTGGCTGGATCTCCTTGCAGTCCAAGGGACTCTCAAGAGTCTTCTCCAACACCACAGTTCAAAAGCATCAATTCTTCGTCACTCAGCCTTCTTCACAGTCCAACTCTCACATCCATAGGTGACCGCAGGAAAAACCATAGCCTTGACTAGACGGACCTTAGTCGGCAAAGTAATGTCTCTGCTTTTGAATACGCTATCTAGGTTGGTCATAACTTTTCTTCCAAGGAGTAAGCGTCTTTTAATTTCATGGCTGCAGTCACCATCTGCAGTGATTTTGGAGCCCCAAAAAATAAAGTCTGACACTGTTTCCACTGTTTCCCCATCTATTTCCCATGAAGTTATGGGACCAGATGCCATGATCTTTGTTGTCTGAATGTTGAGCTTTAAGCCAACTTTTTCACTCTCCTCTTTCACTTTCATCAGGAGGCTTTTTAGCTCCTCTTCACTTTCTGCCATAAGGGTGGTGTCATCTGCATATCTGAGGTTATTGATATTTCTCCCAGCAATCTTGATTCCAGCTTGTGCTTCTTCCAGCCCAGCATTTCTCATAATGCACTCTGCATAGAAGTTAAATAAGCAGGATGACAATATACAGCCTTGACGTACTCCTTTTCTTATTTTGAACCAGTCTGTTGTTCCGTGTCCAGTTCTAACTGTTGCTTCCTAACCTGCATACAAATTTCTCAAGAGGCAGGTCAGGTGGTCTGGTATTCCCAATCTCTTTCAGAATTTTCAACAGTTTATTGTGATCCACACAGTCAAAGGCTTTGGAATAGTCAATAAAGCAGAAATAGATGTTTTTCTGGAACTCTCTTGCCGTTTCCATGATCCAGTGGATGTTGGCAATTTGATCTCTGGTTCCTCTGCCTTTTCTAAAACCAGCTTGAACATCAGGGAGCTCACGGTTCACGTATTGCTGAAGCCTGGCTTGGAGAATTTTGAGCATTACTTTATTAGCATGTGAGATGAGTGCAATTGTGCGGTAGTTTGAGCATTCTTTGGCGTTGCCTTTCTTTGGGATTGGAATGAAAACTGACCTTTCCCAGTCCTGTGGCCACTGCTGAGTTTTCCAAATTTGCTAGCATACCGAGTGCAGCACTTTCACAGCATCATCTTTCAGGATTTGAAACAGCTCAACTGGAATTCCATCACTTCCACTAGCTTTGTTCGTAGTGATGCTTTCCAAGGCCCACCTGACTTCACTTTCCAAGATGTTTGGCTTTAGATTAGTGATCACATCATCATGATCATCTGGGTCGTGAAGATCTTTTTTGTACAGTTCTTCCGTGTATTCTTGCCACCTCTTCTTAATATCTTCTGCTTCTGTTAGGTCCAGACCATTTCTGTCCTTTATCGAGCTCATCTTTGCATGAAATGTTCCCTTGGTATCTCTAATTTTCTTGAAGAGATCTCTAGTCTTCCCCATTCTGTTCTTTTCCTCTATTTCTCTGCATTGATCGTTGAAGAAGGCTTTCTTATCTCTTCTTGTTATTCTTTGGAACTCTGCATTCAGATGCTTATATCTTTCCTTTTCTCCTTTGCTCTTCACCTCTCTTCTTTTCACAGCTATTTGTAAGGCCTCCCCAGACAGCCATTTTGCTTTTTTGCATTTCTTTTCCATGGAGATGGTCTTGATCCCTGTCTCCTGTACAATGTCATGAACCTCATTCCATAGTTCATCAGGCACTCTATCTATCAGATCTAGGCCCTTAAATCTATTTCTCACTTCCACTGTATAATCATAAGGGATTTGATTTAGGTCATACCTGAATGGTTAGCGGTTTTCCCTACTTTCTTCAATTTAAGTCTGAATATGGCAATAAGGAGTTCATGATCTGAGCCATAGTCAGCTCCTGGTCTTGTTTTTGTTGACTGTATAGAGCAACATTAGAACGCACGTAAACAACATGTAGACACTCTCTCCCTATCTTCCCAACTACCTCAATCCTATAGGATTACGACATGTTGATTGTGTCTTTTCAGAAAAAGGAGAGGACATAAACCAGCATGCCATTATTCAGTATATGCTTCTGTTGGTGTTCAGCTCCTCAGGCACGTCTGACTTGTTGAGAGCCCACGGACTGCAGCACGCCAGGCTGCCCTGTCCTTCACCATCTCCCAGAGCTTGCTCAGACTCATGTCCATCGAATCGGTGATGCCATCCAACTATCTCATCCTCTGTTGTCCCCTTCTCCTCCTGCCCTCAATCTTTCCCAGCATCAGGGTCTTTTCCAATGAGTTGACTCTTCACTTCAGGTGGCCAAAGTATTGGAGCTTCAGCATCAGTCCTTCCAATGGATATTCAGGATTGATTTCCTTTAGGTTGGACTGGTTTGATCTCCTAGCATCCAAGAGACTCTCAGGAGTCTTCTCCAACATCACATTTCAAAATTATAATCTCTTTGGCGCTCAGCCTTCTTTGTGGTCCAACTCTCACATCCATACATGACCACTGGAAAAACCATAGCTTTGACTATGTGGCCCTTTGTTGGCAAGACAATGTCTCGGCTTTTTAATATGCTGCCTAGGATGGTCATAGCTTTTTTTCCAAGGAGCAAGCATCTTTTAATTTCATGACTGCAGTCACCATCTGCAGTGATTTTGGAGCCCCCCAAAATAAAGGCTCTCACTGTTTCCATTGTTTCCCATCTACTTGACACGAAGTGATGGGACTGGATGCCATGCTTATATATAATATATGCTTATATAACTTGCTTATATAACTGCTTTTCCTACATAACAATGAATTGAGAATCTGTTTTTATATTATTAAATGTATAGCTTCATCATTATTTTTTAGGATTTGTTCCATATTTCCAAATCACCATATCAAAGACTTGTACCAATTTACCAATACAGGAATGTGCTCTTGAGAGTCCCTTGAACTGCAAGGAGATCCAACCAGCCCATCCTAAAGGAAATCAGTCCTGGGTGTTCATTGGAAGGACTGATGTTGAAGCTGAAACTCCAATACTTTGACCATCTGATGTGAAGAGCTGACTCATTTGAAAAGACCCTGATGCTGGGAAAGATTGAAGGTGGGAGGAGAAGGGGACGACAGAGGATGAGATAGTTGGATGGTATCACTGACTCAATGGACATGAGTTTGGGTAAACTCCGGGACTTGGTGAAGGACAGGGAGGCCTGGCATGCTGCAGTTCATGGGGTTGCAAAGAGTTGGACACGACTGAGCGACTGAGCTGAACTGAACTGAATGTGCTCATTTCCCCTTCATCCTTCGAAATCTTTTTAATCTCTGCCAACCCAAGGGATGGAAAACAGCATACCATTGTTTCAATTTACATTTCTTGGATGGCAGTGAAGTTGAGCTTTTTTGCTTCTGATACTCCTTATCTTAGTTCTTCATAATTGTGCAGTTCAAAGTGTTTGCTTATATTTTAAACAGAAAAGGCAAATTTTCTAAGGAAGAGTTGTGTCAGTCTGCTGAAGCATGCACTGTAACAGCTCTATTATCATGCCGTGGTTAGAGTTCTATCAACCCCTTGATAAAAATGTTCACTCTTTTGTATTATCTGAGAATAGAGCCTGGACTTTATAGCTCTCATCAGAGGAGTCTTTATTTTCTTCTTGTAAGATATGAGTCATAGGAAATCACCCATGATCAGTTTTAAAGCTTGTTGCTTGTATTTTCTGAAATATATATGGGGAAATAAAGAGGGAAGTTCAAATTTAGTATCTAAGTTTCAGACTGCGGTCCAGTAATTTACACTTGCCAGTGTCTGGAGTTTTGATCACCCTTAGGTTTCAGATTGGAGTTCAAATAACTTTATGCATCAGAATATCCAGTAATTATTTTTCCTGTTATGTTAATTTTAGAGAAAAATCAGAGGAAAGCATAGGGAAACAGTATCTGGCATTGCCACCCATTCTCTACATTATTTTTGGACATTCTCTTTGCTGTTGTGTCTCTGAAAAAAGGACGAGCAGTGTCTCACAGCACCTTGTCTGATGCGGCCCTCTAAATTTTCAGATGCACCACAAGCTTGTCTGTGGGGTGACACCAGGCATTGCGGCTTCCCCAGTGGCTCAGTGGTAAAGAATCCACCTGCAGTGCAGGAGACACAGGAGACACATGTTCGATCCCTGGGTTGGGAAGATCCCTGGAGGAGGGCATGGAAACCCACTCCAGTATTCTTTCCTTGGGAATCCCATGGACAGAGGAGCCTGGTGGGCTACAGTCCATAGGGTTGCACAGAGTCGGACACAACTGAAACGACTTCGTACGTACACACACACCAGGCATTACAGCAACAGTACTTTTGACTGTCCAAGGTCCTGAAATCTCACACGTTTTTATTCTACAATCTTGTTTATTATTTTGAACTCCAAGTGACCAGACATCATTTCCTTATTGTTATGCTCTCTTTGAGCAAGCTCCAGGAGATGGTGAAGGACAGGGAAGCCTGGCATGCTGGAGTCCATGGGGTCACAAAGAGTTGGATACAACTTAGCAACTGAAAAACAGCAACATATCCTCTCTCATGTATGTTTAAAGTGAGTGCATTTGAATGTGGGTCAATGGACTGAACAGAGCATTTTTATATGTGATAGAGTGCTGTATGTTTTAAAAGCTACTCTTCTAAAAATAAACAGACAAATCATCAAAGCAAACCAACATGCGTACGGTTGTGACTGTGAGACCAAGTAACTTCTAGACAAACCCGAAAGCATAAACGAGGGACTTCCCTGGCAGTCCAGTTGCTAAGACTCTGTGTTTCTACTTCAGGGGGCATAGGTTCGATGCCTGGTCAGGGAACCAAGATCTTGCATGCTGTGTGGCATGGCTAAAAATAAATAAAGTCCAGAAAACCTGCCCCCAAAACCATCAACAAATATGATCCAAACCACAGTGACTCTTTGTGACTGTTTGGACTGTAACATACCAGGTCCTTAGTCCATGGGATTCTGCAGGCAAGGACACTGGAGTGGGCGGCCATGCCTTCCTCCAGGGGATCTTCCCAACCCAGGGATCCAACCTGTGTCTCCTCCACTGGCAGGCAGGTTCTTTACCTGCTGAACCATCAGTCAATCCCTTCGAGACCTAATTGCAAATGGAAATTCTAAAGAAAGAGGTGATCAGATCAGATCATCAGGATTATGAATATAATGTATATTAATATATATATAGTATTATTATATCATATAGTATATGCTACACTATATGCTATACTTATCTCAAAAATCTGTAAGATATGAGAGACACATGGAAATAATGTTTTCTTGGCGAATATGAAGGCCCAGTCTACAGGAGGAGCCGCTCCATGGGAAGGAATGGTGATACTGGAAAGACACTCAGTTCGTACTTTTTTGTTAAAATCTAATCGTTACCCCAAACAGAGGTCAGCCGTGGTCAGATATATGGCTCATGTTCATCTGTGACGGGAGGGGGAAAGCCAAGCCAGACCAAGAGGGGAAGCGTCAGTATCTATTGAATGACTGAGAACTCTAGGCAGCTTCATGAAATAGGCTCAGTGTAGGCAGAAAAATAAAATGAGAAAAGCAGCAGAGGCATCACTGTAATATTAAGTTCAAACTTAATTTTATTGATTTCAAGGAAGAACATGGTTGTGATGTTGCAAAGCCATGATATTTTGGTCTTCCTCTGAGAAAAATAAGGGAAACGAGAAGCAGGAAATGTTCAAAGACAAACATAATAATACACTTTATCCTACAAAACAAATCTAAAATTAATTTTAATTCATAAATGACAAAGTACTTAAAAATTTCCCCCGAACTGATCTGGAATCAGTGGAACCCATCCCCTACTCCTGCTCGTTTATCCATCTATGTATCTTCTGTAAAGAGCAGCAGCATGCGGTGGTGTGGTTTGTGCACCGTACATGGGCACCCGGCCGATGGGTGAGTGGGAACAGAAACCCACTCCAAGTTCTGGACATACTGGGCCTCCTGGCGCCGGTGTGTCTTCCCCAGCCTCCACCCTCCACCCCTAAGGAGTGCCTTCTGGCTTGAACGAAGGCACTGTCTGCAAATCAAGCCTGTGACATGGTGCGTTTCCCACTGGAGGGAGTAGCTTTCCTTCAGCTGCCATATCACTGCAGATGGTGACTGCAGCCATGAAATTCAAAGATGCTTGCTCCTTGGAAGAAGAGCTATGACTGACCTAGACAGTGTATTGAAAAGCAGAGAAATTACTTTGTTGACAACGGTCCGTCTAGTCAAGGCTATGGTTTTACCAATGTCATGTATGGATGGGAGAGCTGGACCATAAAGAAAGCTGAGCACCGAAGAATTGATGCTTTTGAACTCTGGTGTTGGAGAAGACTCTTGAGAGTCCCTTGGTCTGCAAGGAGATCCAACGAGTCCATCCTAAAGGAGATCAACCCTGAATAATCATTGGAAGGACTGATATTGAAGCTGAAACTCTAGTACTTTGACCACCTGATGCGAAGAGCCAACTCACTAGAAAAGACCCTGATGCTGGGAAAGACTGAGGGCAAGAGGAGAAGGGGGCGACAGAAGATGAGATGGTTGGATGGCATCACCGACTCATGAGTTTGGGCAAACTCCGGGAGATGGTAAAGGACAGGAAGACTGGCGTGCTGCAGTCCATGGGGTCGCAAAGAGTCTGAGACGACTGAGTACTGAACAGCAATAACAACAAGTTGCCATACAGGCCAGGAGGGGCCTTGTGCATGTAGGCTAGTGACCATTTGGATAGAAGTGTCCACCTAGACTTGCACTGACTTGTTTATATATTGAAAGTGAAAGTGAAGTCACTCAGTCGTGTCCCACTTTTTGTGACCCCATCGACTGTGGCCTACGAGACTCCTCCATCCATGGCATTTTCTGGGCAAGAGTACTGGAGTGGGTTGCCATTTCCTTCTCCAGGGAATCTTCCTGACCCAGGGACAGAACCCCGCTCTCCCTCATTGCGGGCTTTACCATCTGAGTGAACAGGGAAGCCCTAGCAAATGAAATATTTGACTGGTCCAGGGTGTTGCTGGGAGCAGATTTAACCTGGTAAGTTCTGACAAGCCAAGACTTTACTATGGAATGATTAGTGGTGTTCAATCCTTAGTCACTCAGTCATGTTCAACTTTGCAATTCTGTGAACTGTAGCCCGCCAGGCTCCTCTGTTCGTGGAATTTTCCAGGCAAGAATACTGGAACAGTTTGCTGTTTCCTACTCCAGGGGATCTTCCTGACTCAGAGACTGAACCCACATCTCTTGTGTCTCCTGCATTGACTGGCAGATTATTTACCACTGAGCTACCTGGGAAGCCTGTTATGATGAATAATGGGGTAATAACTGATGGAGGTTTTCTAAAAATGCTGAATTCTAACTAAAGGTTATGCTGCTGCTGCTGCTAAGTCACTTCAGTCATGTCCGACTCTGTGTGACCCCATAGACAGCAGCCCACCAGGCTCCCCCATTCCTGGGATTCACCAGGCAAGAACACTGGAGTGGGTTACCATTTCCTTCTCCAATGCATGGAAGTGAAAAGTGAAAGTGAAGTCGCTCAGTCATGTCCGACCCTCAGCGACCCCATGGACTGCAGCCCACCAGGCTCCTCTGTCCATGGGATTTTCCAGGCAAGAGTACTGGAGTGGGGTGCCATTGCCTTCTGATCACTCAGCATTTTGAAACCTGGTAATACAGCCCTCTGGATTCCCTTACTGAAAAAATAATACCCCATATTTGGAAATGAAAAAGAATGATCTTCCATAAAAGATACAATAAGACTCCTAGAAATAGTTGTCAGCTTAACTTTAACTTTAATTCCTGATGAAGAGAGTGGTGTAGATCATTAATTATTTCACAGGTCCAAGTGGGTCCATATTTCAATGTGTGTCAGTAACATTAGAGGGCTATTTTAAATAGCATAATATCAGAATCTAAATATAGGAATACTGCATAAATTGGAAAGAGATCCTCTTTCTCTAATCAGCATTATTAACCAACCACTGGAAGAGAAGAATGGCCCAGCAATATCATGTGGTCGTGGAGAACTGGGTAAGACCTAGCAAAGTCAAAGTAATACCAACAAGACTGCTTATCTGACTGAATTCTTCAAGATGGCCATGTACCTGCTGTGATTGGGTGTGATTTCAGAGTCAAAATAAGGGCTTTCCCACCTCCTTCTGGAGAAGGCAATGGCACCTCACTCCAGTACTCTTGCCTGGAAAATCTCATGGATGGGGGAGCCTGGTAAGCTGCAGTCCATGGGGTCGCTATGAGTTGGACACGACTGAGCAACTTCACTTTCACTTTTCACTTTCATGCATTGGAGAAGGAAATAGCAATCTACTCCAGCGTTCTTGCCTGGAGAATCCCAGGGACGGGGGAGCCTGGTGGGCTGCCTTCTATGGGGTTGCACAGAGTTGGATACGACTGAAGGGACTTAGCAGCAGCAGCAGCAGCAGCCACCTCCTTCCCTGCAGGCTTCCCTGGTGGCTCAGAGGTTAAAGCGTCTGCCTGCAAGGCAGGAGACATGTGTTCGATCCCTGGGTCGGGAAGATCCCCTGGAGAAGGAAATGGCAACCCACTCCAGGGTTCTTACCTGGAGAATTCCATGGACGGAGGAGCCTGGTGGGCCACAGTCCACGGGGTTGCAAAGAGTCGGACACGACTAAGCAGCTGCTACTTTCACTTTCCTTGCTCACTTCTTCCCCAACAGTTCATTTCTTTGATGATTCTAATGGTCTAAGATTCATATTCACTATTTTGGCTTAAAGGATCACCTAGTGTTGAAATGCAAAT
Organism: Capra hircus; assembly: GCF_001704415.2. Classification (NCBI taxonomy): domain Eukaryota; kingdom Metazoa; phylum Chordata; class Mammalia; order Artiodactyla; family Bovidae; genus Capra; species Capra hircus. Next base: position 3,121,127 of record NC_030817.1, read on the forward strand.
GCTTCTGGGGTGGGAAGAACATCCTTCAGTTCTTTCAGAGGAAAGAGAGCACACTTTGGTAAGGTGGAGAATGCAACAGACCCAGAAGGTGGGTAGATGCCAAGGAGATGGGAACAGGTAGAGACAGTTTCAGCTGCAATTTCAAGTAGAATTGACTCTACTCCGGAGATCAACGTAACTTTATGTAATTAGTTCTGCGTAAGGAATGGTACTTTGATTTAGAAATGAGTGGAGGCCAAGTTCAATTTCTACCTTCTCTAACAAGGCACATTTACTTTGACAGACCACTAGCCTTTCCAAGCTCCCACTTCCTCCTTGACAAAATATTTAAGCACCTAATGCATGTCCGGCATTGTTTTAAATGAAATCATGATGATAACAGGAACCATTTTCTAGGATTGTTATGAGAAATAAATGGAGTGATCTTTCAAAGTGCTCGCTGTGTGCCTGGCATAGAGTTAGAAAAACTTTGTGGATCCAGGAATCGTAATAATGACCCCTTACATCTGTGAATTCTTGCACATTTCACAAAGCACTGTTATTATCTATTTTCCCCTTAAGCCACCCTGTAGTAACTACATTTGGTGTCGGACATTTAGTGTCCCATTTTACAGATGAAGAGATGGAATGAAACTTGGCACAGTTCACTGGCTTACTTGTGCTTCCTGCTGAAGAAGATTGGTGTTGGTTGGCCAAATATTTTGTATTAATACTTAATACTTATCCCTATTTTGTAGACGGAGAAACTCAGTAAGGCTTAGAGAGATTTTGATTTTCTTTTCTGACACTTATGGGAAAAAAGATGTTTTTAAGAAAAGTGAGTTGAACATCTTGGTAAAGGGGTAAAAAGAATCACTTGACATGAAGACAAGGTTGTTGGACAATTTAATCTCTAATAGATGAAAGTTATTGTGAGGGTCTTGCTGATCTTCACTTACATACTGGAAGACTTAGGAAGGAAGAGATTTGGATTGGAAGCGAGAAAAGATTTGACTTCCCCAAAGCTGGCAGATTTGGGGGAAGTCTATCAATACAGAATGTGGAATCTCTATCACTAGCTATATTCAGAAATCCTGTTGCTGACTAGTCACTCAGTTGTGTCCAACTCTTTGCAGCTCTGCAGACCCCAGCGTGCCAGCCTCCCCGTCCTTTATGCTCTCCTTGAGTTTGCTCAAATTCATGTTCACTGAGTTGATGCTGCTGCTGAACCATCTCATCTTCTGCCCCTGCCTACTCCTTTTGCTTTCAATCTTTCCCAGCATCAGGGTCTTCACCAATGAGTGGCCAAAGTGTTGGAGCTTCAACTTCAGCATCAGTTCTTCCAGTGAACATTCAGGGTCGATTTCCTTTAGGACTGACTGGTTTCATCTCCTGAGAAGACTCTCAGGAGTCTTCTCCAACACCACAATTCGAAAGCATCAATTCTTTGGCGCTCAGCCTTCGGTATGGTCCATTTCTCACATCGGTACATTGACTACTGGAAAAACCATAGCTTTGACTATGTGGACCTGGTCTATAGAAGTCTTGGATGGTCATATAAACTGGAATCTTATTCAGAGGTGGAAAGGTGAACTAGGCAGTATCTTGCAAAGACCTCTTCCAAATCTGGTTCTATGATTCAGCAAACATTTAGATGACCTAGTGGTAGGAGAGGAAAATTCTAACATTACATTTGTTCCAATCATTTTCAACCAAACAGATACTTGTTTTAAAAGCAACAAAAATGAAATGAACATATATCAAACATTCCCAGTGGACCCTGCGTCGATGTCCCATTCTTTACTGAGCAAAACTTTTTCTATTAGTCAGACTATCCCAAGTCTTTCACTGGCTGCTTGGTAGAAGCACCTGTCACTATCTGGAGACAATAGATCCTCCTGAAGGATTTTCAACTTCTTGTCAAGCTTAAAGTCTCTGGGAATGACTTGCCCATAAATAAACAGGTTATTGAGAGTATGTATGCCTTCCACATGCCTTTAAATTTTGGTTCACATGAAAACCTTCCTAGAATGACATGAAAATTATTCATTATGGTGTGTAACCTTGCTGAGTTCTTGTTTTTAAATTCAGAAAAGTACCATATGTGCTTGTCAACTGGTGTGGATGCGTGAAAATGCTCGTTTATTCCTGAAACATGGCCAATTTGGGGATAAGAAACAAAAATAACTTCTTTGACTAAGGCTAGGGCTAAGTCTAAGAGAGAGACTGGAGTGATTGAGGATGCAACTGCCTTCTGTTCCATAGATATTGGTGGAGTCACTGAATTCAACTAGAAGATGTTGAGCTATTTTAATGACCTGCTGTGGTCAGAAAATTGTTTGTGCTCCCCTTGACTCAACTTATCTTTAGCTGCATCATGACATTAAACATTGCCAGAAAGCAAATGAATTTGTTCTCTTAAAAAAAAAAAATCAATGCCATAAAATAAGATGAAGGGAATTTTCTAGACTAAAGTATAGTAAATAGCAATAATAACCAAATGAAATCTTTGATTGGATTCTGGTTTTTATTGAACAACTATAACTTTTCTGTGTGTCTGAAAAATTTCAAAATAAGAATTTGAGGGGAAAACAAACCAAAACAAAACATCCAGCTTCATCTCTTTAAAAAAATTACCTTGGATTATGTTTTAGTGGTAACTCAGAGAGGGGGAATCTCGTTAAAACTTGTTTTATAATAAGCAGGATTATGGCTCTGTACTCTTTTTGGTAAAATGTTTGGTACAATGCCTTGCATGATCTTAAATAATATTCTCTAAAAATTTTAAAGAGTCCTGGGTGTGTAATATACAGCATGGTGACTATAGTTAATAGTACTATATTGTACATTTAAAGGTTGTTAAGAGAGATGATTTTAAAGATTCTCATTGTAAGAAAAACAGTTTTGTAACTGTGTCTGGTGATGGGTGTTAGTTAACTAGACTTACTGTGTGATCATTTCACAGTGCATACCAATTTGGAATCATTATGTTGTAAACCTGAGGGATATAATGTTACATGTCAATTATATTTCAATAAAAAAGGTTTTAAAGTAGAGAAGTTGAAAAGGGAAGCAGATGTGGTTCCTGGTTATGAAACCTGTTCCTCAGGCTGGGTGCTTTAGTTACAGCTTCCCCGCCGTTCGCAGTATGCTGTCTTCATTAGCCCCCAATCAGAGGTCTGAGTCACCTGAATTGTCTGCAGGATTTACCCACAGAGTTTACTGTTGAGCAGGATGATACAGGAAGCCCTCTTGCCCTTTAGTTGCTGGTGTGTCTCCAGCTTTTTCAAGCCAAAAGCACAGCCTCAGATTAGAGCAACATATATTTAAGGGTGTGTTTTTGCAGATGCTGGTTGGGACATGAAGACAAACGTAGGAATGATTACATGCTGAGAACAAAGTGGAAACTTTTCTGGGGAAAGAAAACAGTGGAGCAGTTTAAGTTAACTTCAGCGCGTAATCCTATCAATTTGACCACTGAGTGGGTGTGAAGGGGCCGAGGTGGGGGTGGGGGAACTATTTTCACAAAATGACCTGGAAATCTCTCTGCAGTTCTTTTGAGAAGAGGACTTGGACGTGTTTGGGGGTGGGGAAGATCACGGAAGATGGGGACCTCAAGGAGGAATGGGGAAACCAAAGGGAGATAATCCAAGGCAGAATAAGGAATGCGCTTTATTATCCGTGAATTCGAAGTAGATTCTAACCACATCCGTCCTCCTCCCCTCCCTCTGGCCGAACCCGCAGCGAGCGGCATCCCGCAAGCTGCGATTCGCTGTCCGGGACTGTCCCTGCGTCTCCCCGCGTCCCGGGTCCTGCTCCTCGCTGGCGGAGCTGTCCTCTGCCCGGCGCTGGGGAGGCGGAGTCCCCGCGGCAGGCAGCGCCCCTCCGCCCTCAACCCGCCCGGGGCTGCGGCGGGAGGGGGAAAGGAGCCAGCAACTCGCGGGAAACTTTCTCGCGGGAAATGACTGGGCTTTTCCAGCTTCCCTTCCACGCCGGGCCACACGGCATCCAATAAACCGCTGCCGCAACTATCGCAGGTTCAGAGCTGCAGCGACCCGGCGGCCCGCGGAAACGCGTCCCCGGGCAGGGACCAGCGCCCTTGACCCCCGAACGCGCCCAGGGCGCGGGGGCCGCTGGCGGGGCTCAGCGGGTGCGGGGAGACCCGGCGCCACCATGCTTTGTTTTCCCAGCGCAGGGACCGCAGGCGGCCCCTTCCCACCAGACTTCACCCGCCCGCCGCAATAGCCGTGGAAGTTGCCGCGGAACCGAAGGCGAGGGAACCGCTTGGCACGGCACCTCTTTCGGATGCTTTTCCTCCGCATCGACCACTTCTTTCCTTCTTTGTGGGGTGAGTGTAATCGAGTCTGTAGCGACGAGGGGGAAGGACTGGAGGCGAAGGAAGGGAACCGCAGGAGCACAAACGGTTAATGCGCCAAGTTGCTCTTCTTGGGGGGGGGGGGCTCCCTTCCTGGCGCCTCTCCGTTTCGGAACTCACCCCTCCCTCCTCTCCGTAGCCCCCGCCCCGCAGTCGGTTCCAAGTGCGCACTTTAGCGGTCGGGCTTGATTTCAGGCACCTTAGGAGGGGGTGCTGGGATGAATTCATGAATTCATTGATTTCGGTAGATGGTTTTTTCCCTCAAAAACTTGTCTTTGTGTACATTCTGAGAAAGGAGAATGAAAGTGGAGGCGAGAGAAGCCCCAGAGGTTGGGGAGGGGGAGATGGCGGGGGTGGGGGGCGGGGGGAGTGATTTAGCTGAGAGATGATCCTAAGAGCCGAAGACTAGTGGAAGTCTTTACCGACATCAGGAACTCCAGATCCCTGATTCTGCAACCTCACCCCAATATGTCCACCCCAAGCTGGTATCGTTCTGCTGATGCTTTTCCGGGGAAGATTCTCCAGGGGCCAAAATAACTTCAGATAAAAACCTGCCACCTGTATCGTACCTACGGGATGTTCAATGAATGTTTGTTGATTGACTGAACGAGGTACCCTAAGGCTGCATTTCGTGCCATGCAAATTTGCCTGGCAGTGAACTAATTCCCTGAAGTATGGATAGATCCCAAGGCACCAAGTTCGTCCAAGTCATTTTGCAAAGGCGGAGGGGCTGGAGTCTTAGAAACTTACTGTATTCAGGTCTTCGTTATCCCAGAGTACCTGAATGACAGCTTTAGGGTCAGACTCACCTGTCCAGGGATCAGAAGAGTTCCCTCGGGTCTGAATCTGTGTTGTGACCTTGGGCGGGATCCTGTATTTCTGGGGGTTTGGCCTTTTCATCTGCAAGGTGAGGCCAGTTGGAGGAGATGTAGGGAAGATGGAGAGAAGCGTGAGAAGGTGAAGTGGCAGTTGATAGATGTCAGTCTTGCCTCCCCCTCCCACCCCCTGGATTCAGGAGACAGACTGTTTTTCTCCGCTGACACCTCTGACTCGGATGCAGGTGATGCACTGTAGTGACTGGGCTGGTGCCCTTCAGCCCATGAGCAGTGGAGGAGGCGAGGACAGAGGAGGCTCTGGAGGCTGGCACAGGAGCTTAGAAGCAGCTCCCTTTGGGTTTTGGAGCAGAATCTACATATATACTGGTGTCTCTGGAGGCACGGGGTCGCAAAGACTCAGAAGTGATTGAGCAGGGCACGCGCTGGAGGCAGAGCTGGGGAAGGGGCAATTTTTCGTTTGTCTTATTTCCCAGTCTCATGGATCCTCTCAGCCTTCTAGCAGAGAGGGGCAAAGTGTGGAAGGGGAGTTCCAGAGAAGGTGGCTCTGAAGCACCTAGGAAACTGCACCTGCCTGAAGGTCTGAGTCAGAGCAGTGCCATCAGATTGGTACCCGTTTTACTGAACTGGGTCTGCGGAGAGCTCCCCTGCGCCTGTCGGGTCCGTGACAAAGCACTTACCCACCCTTTCCATGGATGACAGTGAGCTCTGAGGATCTTGGCCTGGAACTCAGTAACCTGGAGGTTGACAGCAGGAGATGGATGATGAGAAAGAAGCTGCTGACACAGGGCTCCCCGGAAGCCTCAAGGTGCCCAGAGAGGCATGCATTCCCAGAGCAAACGCTCAGGCAGGCAGTTAGTGCCACGGAAGGCAGGCTGGGGAATACGTCCATTTCTTTTTTAAGTAAAGGCCACAATGATCTAACCCGACTTCATGGCGCTGGGCAGTAAGCCCTGTAAAGGCAGGGTCCATGTCAAGCTGGTTCTTTGTCATATCGCCAGCACCTAGCGCAGTGACGGCCCCTAGAACGGCTCGAGACAGGCAGAATGGACGGCGAGCGCACAGGAACTTGAACTCCGTCCCGCTGCAGCGCCGCTCCCTGCAGTTCAGGCCTTCATTTAGTATTTATTGAGCATCTACTGCGTGCAAGTCTCTGTCGCTAGGCGTCCAAAGTAATTTGTAAACATTATCCATATCGGTACTTGGAGTAGCCCATTCAAGAGCATCCCAGCACCACCAGGTTCTTCTGGAGACTTGAGGTCCCACCGCGAGCCCAGGGGCGGCTTCAAGGGGGGGGGGTGTTTGGGGGTAGGGGGAGGGCGCCAGGTTCAGCTTCTTTCCGGGAACAACCCTGGGGTTCCCGTGCCCCGGCCCTCGGGCTCCCGGGGCCGCCAGGTCTTGGCACCTCGGTTCTCCGCAGGGGCCCCGGCGCCTCCCTCCAGGCGCCCCTCCCCCCGCTCCTCCCGGGGCTCCGAGCCGCGGCCGCGGCCGGTTGGCAGGTAGCTGGGGCCGGGCCCGGCTGCGCCTGGGGAGCGAGCTTCCCCGGGCGGGGAGAGAGCGCGGCGGACGCCGGGCGGCCCCAGAACAAAAGGCTCGGGGCTGGCACCGGCTTCCGCGGAGCGCGCCGGGGACGCGGGCTCGGGGTGCGGGCGGGGGGCCGGAGGGAACACCCGAAGTGAGGAACGCAGCTGGGGGCGCGCCCGGGCTGGACGCGGCGACAGGCGGTCCCCGCCGAGCCCTCGGTCTGCGGAGCGGCCGCCGCGGCCCTGCCTCCGCCGCCTACAGCGCCTGCGGGGCGGCCGAGCGTGGCTCCCGCGGCGACTCTGCGGAGCGCGCCGGCCCGGCCAGTAAGTAGCCGCTCGCCCGCCGCCCGCTCCCCGTCGCCTCCGGGCGCCTCCCGCCGCCGGCCGCTGCCCCCGCCCGCGCGCCGGGCGCCTCCACCCGCGGCGCGCCCTCCCGCGTGGCGCGGCCTCTGCGGCGCGCGGCGGGGAGGCTCCCGGGCGCCGCGCCCGTCCTCTGCCCAATGGCTTTCGCCGGCCGGGGAGTGGGGGGCGTCGCCCGGGGGGCGCGGAGCCGCGGCCGGGGTGGGGCTTGTGCGCCCCGCGCGGCCGAGCGAGGCGGCCGTGCCCGCCCGAGCGCGCGGCCGGCCGAGTGTGTGCGAGTGTGCGTGTGCGCGCGCGTGCGGGAGTGTGTGAGCACACGCCTTCGGGGGGCCGGAGCGACACTGCAGTGGGCTTCTCCCTGGCGCCCGCCCTCCGGCGGCTCTGCCCCACGCCTGCCGGCCCCGCGATTGCGAAGCCGCGTGGCTCCCTCATCTGCCCGAGCCTCCCTGTCGGTCCACCCCTCTCCGGTCTTACTTTTCCTTTTACCCGGGGCTGGGGGCTGCCGGCCGCCCCGCCACCGGCGCAAACACCCAAGCAGCCTCCCGTTCGCGCATCAGCCAAGAGTGCTCCACTAGTCTTTCTCGGGGGTTCCTCCACGAGCCAGCCCGAGGCTCCCCCATCCTGGGAAATTGTTTTGCTGGACTGCCGTACCGAGGCTGGTAAAGCTCCAGGACTTTTATTATTATTTCGATTCTTTTCCTTTCTTTCCCCTCCCGGGCAACGGAGCAATGAAATTTCCAATCGAGACTCCAAGAAAACAGGTGAACTGGGATCCTAAAGGTTGGTATTTCCTACTTCTGGCCGCCCTGGCCCTGCCTCCATCCCCGGCGTGTGCGCGCGCATCCCGGAGTGCAAGCACCCAGGCTCCCGGCGGCGTGTGTCCGGAGGCTGGAAAACGCGCCTGGGGACTGCAGCGGGGTGGGCGGCGGGCGGAGGCCGCGTGGGTGCTGGGCCCGGATCGCGCCTCCCCTTGCCCCTAACATTGTCCCTCCTTGACTGTTTCAACATCCATCTAAAGACACACCAAGCGGGCTGTTTGGCTTGAGATTGCAGCAAGTGTCGGTGCTTGCTTCTGACTTGGTGTGTGTTCGTGTGTGCGTGTCTCCTTTGTTTCTGGTGATCTTTGTCTCTGCAAAGGTGGGTGGGGTGCCTTCCCCTGGACCTGGGCTCCCCGGCCAGCCCGGGGTGTCCCCAGCGGGAAGGGTTCCCAGGCAGCAAGTGAGGCTGCGCCTCGCAGCAGCAGCCCCTGGAGGTGGCCCTTCTCTGGGGCGCGCGGAATAATGAAGCCCTTGGGGGCCTTCCCGATCTTTGCTTAGTCTTATCACCAAACCAGGCGGCGAGTTTGGCTCCGGTGGGAGTAGAAGAGAGCGGGAGGGGCTGGTTTTCCAGAAGGGTGGGGCTGCTGAGGGTTCGGGGAGGGGCGCTTTGTGTGCCCCCAGCCCGAGTAGTAGTGTAGCGTACAGGCTCTTATAAATGCTGGGCAGTGTTCCCTGGACTCAAAAGGGAGCGGTTTAGACAGATTTGTGTGTGCCCAGGGTCGGCCGCTGCGTCTCTAATTAGCATACAGATGTAAGGCTGCTCCTGAGCGATCACTCTGCCAGCCGAACAAGTTGAAACCTCCTGTCCAGTTTTGACAAGAATGCTCTTGCTTTTCTCATGCCTTTGACGAACCTTTCTCTTAGTTCATCCGAAGGCTGAGTTGGGCAAGACAACGCCTCTGTGCAAGTTGGGGTTGAAATTTGCCTGATGTGTGTGTATCTGTGTGTGTGTTTATTACCAGTGCGTTTCTTCTTTTCTGTTTGGAAGAGAGGAAACCCACTCATTGTTGAGGACATGTCTTAGGAATTGACCAGCTTCTTGAAGACAGAGTGAGGAGATAATTGCCTATTCTCAGCACCAGGGCTGTTCTATCTTGAATACAACCCAGACCTGCTATTTTCTCTCTCCATCTCTGGAAATACGGAATTGTGCCTTTTTCGGTCTGTTTGCTTTTTTGGGGGGGAGGAATCCTTTCAAAACATATTCGTTGAATATCTACTACAAACCAAATGCTGTCGCAGGTGCAGGAAATACAGTCAGAATGGTACAGACAAAAAGCTCTGTCTTTTTGGAGTCTGTAGCGAGACTTAAATCAATCATTGCACAGGGCAGTACATAATTACAAGTTTATATACTGTTCCCTGTGTTTCGTGAAAAAGAGCGTCAAGGGTTTGAGAGAGCGTCGGATGGAAGAGAGTGACAAGAACCAGGGGAGATGGGTGGTCAGGGAAGATAGTCAGACGTGTGTATTGAGACCTGCAGGATACGTAGGGATGAACTAGCTAATGAATAGGACAGCTTGCAGAAGAAGAAACAGCAGGTGCAAGGGCCCTGAGGCAGAGGGAGTGTGTGTGTTTGTGGAACTGAAAGCAGGTTTCCCCGGCGGGAGCAGAGACCAAGAGAGCATGTGTTTTGAGGCGTGGCTGGTGAAACCATGGACCCAGATGCTGAAGTCTGGTGTTGTTGCAGGTAGGGGAGAATTGTGGATTGCAGGGTTGGAGAGTATTTTTTAAGTCACTGTAGTGTTTCAAGCTGAGAAGTGACATGATCTGCAGTAAGTTTTGAAGCAAGTGTTATCTGGCTCTTGCGGGTGTAGTGGAGTGGGCCAGAGTGGTCGCTGTGGGGATGGAGCCGTGGATGGACTGGGGAGCTCGGGAGGGCACAGGCTTTGTGTGAATCAGGTATGGAGTGGGGTGGCTGGAATGACTGGGAAGAGTGAGGGCAGGGCCAGTCTTGAGGGAGAACTCCTGAGTTCAGCCCAGGTCTTGCTGAGTGGGAGACATCCTTGAGTCATTCAGGAGGTGGGTCAAGTGGGCTGTCGTCTAAAATATCAGATCAGTGTTTTCAAGGAGCTCTGATAGGGAGGGCTGATTTTGTGAAGCTTGCCATGGCTTTTAAAATGCATTTCTATATAATCATCCTTCTACCTATTTATGTCACAGTGATGAACACAGATGAATCCCATATTTTACAGCCTGAAACAGTGAAGAAGCAAGCAAGTAGCACCTATGGTCACAACCAATGGTGCTAAAAATGAAAAGACCGCAATAAAAGTCACCGCATTCAATGAGCACTCATTGCATGCCAGGTGTTAGATGTACGGAATTTCACAGTTATGCTCACAATAGTTATCTGCTGGCACAGTGTTACTGTCCCCACTTGACACTTGATTGCCACTGGGACACCACTGAGCTGCCTTGCGATAGTATATTCTGACTTGAGGCACAGTTGTTCCTGAAGGTGTGGGTGTCAGTCTTTCCTAGCCAGGGGGTAAAGGCAGGCGGAGAATTGGGTGTGACTCTCACACCAGTAGGGAACCAGTGCACATTTATTCATGGTTAATTAAATTGTTAATTAAATTATTTATTGTTGTTTAACCAGAAGATTCATTTATTCAGTCTTCTTTTTTACTCATAAAAGAAAGTTGTTGTCTACTTGCTGTCCTGGCTTTTTTGTGGCCCCAGGGACTGCGGCCCCGCAGGCTTCTCTGTCCACGGGATTTCCCAGGCAAGAATACTGGAGCGGGCTGCCATTTCCTTCTTAAGGGGATCTTCCCAACCCAGGGATCAAACCCGAGTCCCCTGCATTGCAGGCAGATTCTTTACCACTGAGTCACCCGGGAAGCCCATAGAAGGGAGAGACGATCCTAATATTATAGGTGAGGGAATGGAAAACAGAGAGGTTGAGTAACTTATTAGAGGTCACACAGCTAGTGGGTCAGATCAAAATATGAGCCCTTAAACACTCTTCCCGTCTGTCCCTCATATTACTGAGGCCTCTGTCTCCTACCTGGTGAGGATCCCAGAGTTCAGGGACTGGAGAAGCATCTTTCAAGGAAGAAGAGAAAAGAGGATGAGGGGGTCGAGGGGGAGGAGGAGGAGGGCAGGGAGGCAGTGAGTCAGTCTTGGTACCTCATCCCTTTCTCCATTAGCCCATCTAACCATTCTCTCTCCATCCACCTCCGGGGGAGGGGGTTAGTCCCTGGTCATAGGACAGGCATTGGGTCTGTTCTTTGGAAGTCTGGGTTTCAGTTCGATTCAGTCGCTCTGTCGTGTCCGACTCTGCGACCCCATGGACTGCAGCTGTCCAGGCCTCCCTGTCCATCACCAACTCCCGGGGTTTACTCAGACTCACGTCCATCCAACCATCTCATCCTCTGTCATCCTCTTCTCCTCCCACCTTCAATACTTCCCAGCATCAGGGGCTTTTCCAATGAGTCAGTTCTTTGCATCAGGTGGCCAAAGTACTGGAGTTTCAGCTTCAGCATCAGTCCTTCCAGTGAACACCCAGGACTGATTTCCTTTAGAATGGACTGGTTGGATCTCCTTGCAGTCCAAGGGACTCTCAAGAGTCTTCTCCAACACCGCAGTTCAAAAGCATCAATTCTTTGGCACTCAGCTTTCTTTATAGTCCAACTCTCACATCCATACATGACCACTGGAAAAACCATAGCCTTTACTAGATGGACCTTTGTTGGCAAAGTAATGTCTCTGCTTTTGAATATGCTGTCTAGGGTTTACATAGACCAAATGTGTTTCGCAAGGGGGAGATGAAGGTGAATCTAGCGTCATAATAGATATGAGGAGGGGAAGTTTCTTAGAAACAGGCAGTAAAGAGACCGCCTGCAATGCGGGAGATCTGGGTTTTATCCCTGGGTTGGGAAGGAAATGGCACCCCCTCCAGTATTCTTGCCTGAGAAATGCCATGGGCAGAGGAGCCTGGCAGGCTACAGTCCTCGGGGTTGCAAGAGTCAGACATGACTTAGCAACTAAACCACCACCAGGGTATGAACAAGCTTGCACTTTCAGGTGGCTCTGCTCACAGATTTTGGAAGGAAGTTGTAATTATGTTTTGCTTACAGCCCTGTTACCTGACAACTTAATAGCACAAGATGAAGGTTTGAGAACAGATTGGTTTTGATTGCACTTGGGTGAATTAAACAAAACACTGTCAAGAGGTTTAGGTGGAGAAATAAGACCTAAGTGTAAAACGATTATGCTCTGTTGAGCTTTTGGCTTTCCTCCATATTTGTAAAGCTAATGCTCGATATACCAGCAAATTTGGAAAACTCAGCAGTGGCCACAGGTCTGGAAAAGGTCAGTTTTCATGTCAATTCCAAAGAAAGGCAATGCCAAAGAATGCTCAAACTACCGCACAGTTGCACTCGTCTCACACGCTAGTAAAGTAATGCTCAAAATTCTCCAAGCCAGGCTTCAGCAACACGTGAACCGTGAACTTCCAGATGTTCAAGCTGGTTTTAGGAAAGGCAGAGGAACCAGAGATCAAATTGCCAACCTCTGCTGGATCATGGAAACAGCAAGAGAGTTCCAGAAAAACATCTATTTCTGCTTTATTGACTATGCCAAAACCTTTGACTGTATGGATCACAATAAACTGTTGAAAATTCTGAAAGAGATAGGAATACCAGACCACCTGACCTGCCTCTTGAGAAAGCTATATGCAGTTCAGGAAGCAACAGTTAGAAATGGACATGGAACAACAGACTGGTTCCAAATAGGAAAAGGAGTATGTCAAGGCTGTGTACTGTCACCCTGCTTATTTAACTTCTATGCATGGTACATCATGAGAAACGCTGGGCTGGAAGAAACACAAGCTGGAATCAAGATTGCTGGGAGAAATATCAATAACCCCAGATATGCAGATGACACCACCCTTATGGCAGAAAGTGAAGAGGAGCTAAAAAGCTTCTTGATGAAAGTGAAAAAGGAGAGTGAAAAAGCTGGCTTCAAGCTCAACATTCAGAAAACGAAGATCATGGCATCTGGTCCCATCACTTCATGGGAAATAGATGGGGAAACAGTGGAAACAGTGTCAGACTTAATTTTTGGGGGTTCCAAAATCACTGCAGATGGTGACTGCAGCCATGAAATTAAAAGACGCTTACTCCTTGGAAGAAAAGTTATGACCAACCTAGATAGCATATTCAAAAGCAGAGACATTACTTTGCCAACAAAGGTCCGTCTAGTCAAGGCTATGGTTTTTCCTGTGGTCATGTATGAATGTGAGAGTTGGACTGTGAAGAAGGCTGAGTGCCAAAGAATTGATGCTTTTGAACTGTGGTGTTGGAGAAGACTCTTGAGAGTCCCTTGGACTGCAAGGAAATCCAACCAGTCCATTCTAAAGGAGATCAGTCCTGGGTGTTCTTTGGAAGGACTGATGCTAAAGCTGAAACTCCAGTACTTTGGCCACCTCATGAGAAGAGTTGACTCATTGGAAAAGACTCTGATGCTGGGAAGGATTGGGGTAGGAAGAAAAGGGGATGACAGATGATGAGATGACTGGTTGGCATCACTGACTCGATGGACATGAGTCTGAGTGAACTCCGGGAGTTGGTGATGGACAGGGAGGCCTGGCGTGTAGCAATTGATGGGGTCGCAAAGAGTCGGACATGACTGAGCAACTGAACTGAACTGATTTTAAGACACAGTGACTGTGGAGGACCTACCCAGAAGGAGATGGGCTCTAACTCTTTCAGAGTAGACCTTACGTACATTTTAAATTGTTGGGTTCTCTTCTTGATGATGTTCTTTTGAAAATTGGGATTGACTGGCTGCTTTTGTGTATGCTGAAGGCTTTTAAAAACCAACAAGATCAGCAAACACTATCTCTACAGCTTGAGGCAAGCATATCATAATTGTGTGAAAAACTGAGTTTTGGGGCAAAAGACTTAGTTTCTAAAAGAAGCTGTCGCAGGAATTAGCTGTGTGCCTTTGGGCTGCACACTTGGCCTCTCTGCGCTGCACTTTCCGTCCATGTGCCAGGAGGCCACTGACATGACCTCTTTGATCCTGTCTCTTCAACATTCCCCTCGGTCTGACCGCTGGGCCCCCTGGCTTCCTTCTGTTCTGCTAGTAGATGAGATGAGTCCCCTGTCTCAGGGCCTTTCTTGCACTTTCCGTGGCTTATAAATGTATGTTGGCGTTGCTGGCTTCTTTCCGTCCTCTCAACGTCAGTTCACACATCACCTTGTTAGCAGGGATTTCCCTGTTGCATCTAAAAACCTTGCCTCTGGTTCCCTGACCCTATCACTTCCATTGTGTCTCCCGCTGAGTTGTCTTCCTGGTACCCGTTGTGAGCTGAAACCATCATGTGTCATGATGCCAGCCTCCTTGGCTAGTGGGTGGGCCCCACAGGGAGGAATGTTCCCTGCCCTGTTTGCCGTCTTAACCCCAGGCCCTGGGAGGTGCCCAGCACTTAGTGGATGCTCAGTAATCTTTTGCTGAATATATGTAGGGATACAGGGATGGATCAAAGAGGGTCTCTAAGGCTTCCAGTGATGAAGATTTCAGCGCTCTTTTCCTTTTTAATTGCAGTGTAGTTGCTTCACAATGTTGTGTAAGTTTCTGCCGCACAGCAAAGCGAATCATCTATGCACATACACACATCTACTCGTTTTTGGATTTCCTTCCCATTTAGAGCACTGAGCAGAGTTCCCTGTGCGACACAGGAGGTTCTCACTGGTTATCTATTTTATACGTAATCGAGCATACATGTCAGTTCCCACCTCCCTGTTCATGCCCTGCAGCCATGCTTGGCGTCTGTATGTTTGCTCTGTCCGTCTGTGTCTCCATTTCTGCTTTGTAAATAGGTTCATCCGTACCGTTTTTCTGGATTCCGCATGTATGTGTTACTGTCCGATACTTGTTTTTCTTTCTGATTACTCTGTGTGAGTCTTTAGGTTCATGCACATCTCTGCAAATGGCACAGTTTTCTTCCTTTTCACGACTGAATAATATTCCACCATCTACACCAGCCAGAATGTGGAAACAGTCTGAGTGCCCATCATCAGAGGAAAGGAAACGATGTGGCCCATGGATGCTGTGGAAGATTCTCCAGCACTCTTGTAACCTACAGGTGGCAGAGGACAAGTCCGATAGGATAGTAGTATCCCTAACTGAGGAGGCATCAGGAAGGACACTGATATTCCCACCTCCTGGCGAGCACCCAGCTCTCCAGAGCCTCCAGCAAGCTGTTTCTGTCTGTTTGCCTTTTCACCAGGAGTGGGGGTGGAAGGGGCAGGTGAGTGGGCAGATGTGGCCTGGCACAGATTCGGTTGGTGTCCCAGGAATAATTTAGCACATATTGGCCATTGGCATGCAGCTCTCTTTGGGTATTTAAATCAAATTGAGAAAGAAGCAGAGCTTCCCTGGTGGCTCAGTGGTAAAGAACTCACTTGCCAATGCAGGATGCTGGGGTTCAATCTCTGGGGTCGGGAAGATCCCCTGGAGAAGGAAACGGCAACCCACTCCAGCATTCTTGCCTGGAGAATCCCATGGACAGAGGAACCTGGCAGGCTACCGTCCATGAGGGTGGCAGAAGAGTCAGACACAATTTTGCCACTGAACAACAGCAGTAACAACAAAGAAAGAAGCGAGGCCTTAGAGCCAGAGCTGGTTTTTTTTTTTTTTTAAGCTGCATTTTTAGTGACTAGTTTAACACAAAATTCAGAGAGGCCTGTATCGTATGTGTGTATTGCCTTTCAGTTTACAGAACACTTTTTACAAATGATCTCATTTGTTCGTTAAACAGCCCTATTTTTGTCAATATTGGAGTCTTAGATTTACTACTGACGGGAATAGAACAAGCCAGTGGCTTCTTTGGGGGCCCAAGGCTGCAAACGGGCAGTGCCAGCCCAGGCCTCCTCATGCCTATGTGCAGGGCAGTTCCCCTCACGCCTTCTTCTCTTCCAGGATTTTTGTCCATTCCACACTCTATCATTCTTTCTGATCCAAAAGTGTGTTCACAGATTTCTCGGAGATTTAGAGGCGGAAGGCTTTTGGCTGGTCAGTGAGCCCTGAGGGGTGATGGTGGTTTTCTGCAGGTTGTGCTTGCCTTAGCTGAGTTCTACTGAACACCCTTTGTCCCATGAGTTCAAAGGAAGAGCCTTGGATCTCACTTCTGCGCTCTTGGTTCAAAAGAGATTTTGGTCCCTTGTGAATATGAGCCACACTTAACCTGTAAGACGGGTGGAGTGCAATCTTTATTAATGTGTTTCCAAACACACATTTGTATTGCTTAGATTTTCTGGAAAGAAAATAATCTGTGTTGAATTAATATCCAACTTTCAGGAGATCAGCTTTCCAAATGGGATTAGTAATATGCCAGAATCAGCACAATTATCCTAGAAAGTAAAGAGGGAAGATGTTCCAAAGCCGACGCAGGTCCAGGTTTGGCTCAGGCTCTTTTCCGGAGGAGCTGCACTCTTTTGCAGACTCTGTTGATCACTGGGTGGGATGAAGATGGGGTAGGTTCACTTTGTTGCACCACCCTGCTTCTGAAACATCTCCACTTTGGCTCCGCGTGAGTCTGCTCAGGCCGTCATAGGAAAATATCCTAGACCGAGTGGCTGAAACAACAGAAATTTATTTTCTCGCAGTTTTGATGACTGGAAATCCGAGATCAAGGCAGTAGCTGGCTGATGTCTGGGGAGTGCTCCCTTCCAGGGCTGCAAGTGGCCACCTCCTTGCCATGCCTTCCTGTGATGTAGCGTGCCCTGAGGCCTCTTCCTCTTCTTAAAGGGTACCAGCCCTGTTGAATGGGAGCCCCACCCTTAAGACCTCTCTTGATGTTAATTACCTCCTAAAGGCCCTACTGCTAGTTCAGTGGCATTTGGGATTTAGGTTTCAACATATGAATTTTTTTGCTTGGGGGAGGGGATGCTGTTCAGTCCATAGCAGGCTTTCCATGAGCATCATCTTAAATGAGATGCATTTAAAAAATACAAACTACATCTTGCCCCAAACTGGGAAATTTCACCACAGCCGAGATAATGGTTTTTAAAGTCGACACAGTGCTAGGGACCCACTGTTGGTCAAAAAAGGTAAATTGTACCTTTTTTTTAAAAAAAAACAAAACAACAACTTGTTTTTAATCCTTATTTTTGTTTTTTACCTTTGTCTGTCTTTTTAAAAAGACAAACTTTTATTTTCTATCAGAGTGTAACCTGATTTATCCCTAACAGTGTTGGGATAGTTTCAGGTGCACAGCACCTAGGCCTATATCCATTCTTCCTCAAACTCCCTTCCCATCCAGGCTGCCACAGAACAGAACTGAGCAGAGGTCCCTGTGCCACACAGTACGTGCTTGCTGGTTATCCATTTAAAATAGAGCAGTGTATACATGTTGATCTCAAACTCCCTAACTATCCCTCCGCCTATAACTGTAAGTTCATTCTCTAAGTCTGTTAACACTTTAAAGAAATTATTTATTTTTGGCCATGCCACATGGCATGCAAGGATCTTACCTAGTTTCCTGACCAGACCCATGGCCCCCTGCAGTGAAAGTACAGATTCTTAACCACTGGACCACCAGTGAAGTCTCAAATATACTTTTTTTGAGGTAGTGAAATCATTTTCCTTTTAGTCCATGGGGAATTAGAGAGTTTAATGATGAAATAGAATGAAACCGTTTTACTGAAAGCCAATTAGGAAGTCTCAGTTTGGACATCTCCCTTGGCTGAAGCTGGAAGGTGGGTAAAGGTGACCGTCTTTGGCTCTGCTCAGGTTCTGTTATAAAGGGCGCTTTCTGGGTGAGCCGGCTGGGTTTAGACTTGGTTAGGGGCTCAGCTCTGCCTGGCTTGGCTATGCAATCTGCCCCAATGTGGCACCAGGAACATGCTGGTCTCCCCTTCCTGGCAGCTTTCCCACAGAGGTCAAAGGATCAGTTGCCCTGGGGCTCTGCTCCTAAAGGTCCTCTCCGTGGGCTCCTGACTGTGTCAGGCTCATTACTGGATAGAGAAACAAAATCCTCGTGTTTACGTCCTAAAACGTCTATTTGTGGTTTGCAGGCACAGTTTGAAATTTTTCTTTTTTCCCCTTGTAAGTGTCTGGGACTGAGTACTGTCAATTGAAAATTGAAAGCTGGTGTCCTCGTCTTCCATGTCGAGCTGGCGTGGGGGTTGAGGGCCAGAACCATTGGTGCGGGGAGGGGTGGGCCCAGGGAAATGACACGCTCCTTTTCCTTCATTCCCAGAGCCAGGGAGGCAGATGGGGGTGGGCATAACAGGCGGTGTGAGGGGTAGGTGGGCAGGATTTCAGGGAACTCCAGTTTCTGTTCTACCAATGACTTTACTTTCTTTTTTCCATGGGGGGAACTTCAAAGCAAAGTGGAATGGTGGCGAAGTGTAGAATTTGTAGAGTCCACGTTGCCGTAACGTGTGATCACAGGAGCTCCCCCTTCCGCCTCCCCTCCTGTTCTTCCTTCATTCATTCTGCCTGCTCCACACCCCCACCTTGCCCTGTTTTCTGCAGAGCTCTGATCTCAACTGCTATCTCTTTTGCAAAGGATTCTAGTCTTTATTCATCCAGTTACCCGATGTAGGGGCAACAGTAGTGTTTGCAGTTTAAAAAGAAATCCCTGACGAGTCAATGCAGATTTGCTCACGTGATGAAGAGTCTGAAAGTCACCGCGACCTTTCAGAATGGGCTAAAATGCTGGTATTTTAAATTCTGTCGTACTGGCTAGCAACAACTTTACTACTGAGAAATGAGTTTCTAATGTGTAAGCAGCCCTGTGGTTCCCCCAGTTCAGTTCAGTTCAGTCGCTCAGTCGTGTCTGACTTTTTGCGACCCCATGAATTGCAGAACGCCAGGCCTCCCTGTCCATCACCAACTCCCGGAGTTCACCCAAACTCACGTCCGTCGAGTTGGTGATGCCATCCAGCAATCTCATCCTCTGTCGTCCCCTTTTCTTCCTGCCCCCAATCCCTCCCAGCATCAGAGTCTTTTCCAATGAGTCAACTCTTCTCATGAGGTGGCCAAAGTACTGGAGTTTCAGCTTTAGCATCAGTCCTTCCAAAGAACAGCCAGGACTGATCTCCTTTAGAATGGACTGGTTGGATCTCCTTGCAGTCCAAGGGACTCTCAAGAGTCTTCTCCAACACCACAGTTCAAAAGCATTAATTCTTTGGCGCTCAGCTCTCTTCACAGTCCAACTCTCACATCCATACATGACCACAGGAAAAACCATAGCCTTGACTAGACGGACCTTTGTTGGCAAAGTAATGTCTCTGCTTTTGAATGTGCTATCTAGGTTGGTCATAACTTTTCTTCCAAGGAGTAAGCGTCTTTTAATTTCATGGCTGCAATCACCATCTGCAGTGATTTTGGAGCCCCCCAAAATAAAATCTGACACTGTTTCCACTGTTTCCCCATCTATTTCCCATGAAGTGATGGGACCAGATGCCATGATCTTCGTTTTCTGAATGTTGAGTTTGAAGCTAGCTTTTTCACTCTCCTCTTTCACTTTCATCAAGAAGCTTTTTAGCTCCTCTTCACTTTCTGCCATAGGGTCTTGTCATCTGCATATCTGAGGTTATTGATATTTCTCCCGGCAATCTTGATTCCAGCTTGTCTTTCTTCTAGCCCAGCGTTTCTCATGATGTACCATGCATAGAAGTTAAATAAGCAGGGCGACAATATACAGCCTTGACGTACTCCTTTTCCTATTTGGAACCAGTCTGTTGTTCCATGTCCATTTCTAACTGTTGCTTCCTGACCTGCATACAGATTTCTCAAGAGGCAGGTCAGGTGGTCTGGTATTCCCATCTCTTTCAGAATTTTCCACAGCTTATTGTGATCCACAGAGTCAAAGGCTTTGGCATAGTCAATAAAGCAGAAATAGATGTTTTTCTGGAACCCTCTTGGTTGTGCTGGGTGTTAATTGTGGCACGTGGGATGTAGTTCCCTGACCAAGGTTGAGCTGGGGCCCCCTGGATTGGACTGTGAAGTCTTAACCACGGGGCCACCAGGGAAGTCCCAAGGCTTTCATATTCTTATCCCGAGTTTAAAACACCTAGGCGGTTCTCACTGAACCAGAAAAAATAATAAAGAGAAAACATGGCTTGGAATCATAATACTCAGTCTGAGTTCTTCCCAATTTTAGTAGCTATGTGAACCTGGACAAGTCACTTAAGCTTTTGAAGACTTAGTTTTCTCCTAGGTGAAAAAAAAAGAGAGAGCATAGTAACATTTGTGTCACTCAGCAAATGCTGAGATGATCAAATGAGATGGTAAATGTGAACAAGATTTATCAACTTAAGTTGTCACCCAACATTTCTCAAAGTGTGTTCGATGAGACACAAGTGATCTTTCCAGATGTTGCATGGAAAAGCAAACATTTTCTTGGCCATGTGAGACTGCCGAGTGGCTTGTTCTCATTCCCTCCTGGAGAGTTAGTATTGCTGTGTGACAAATGGCCCCAGCCTTTAGTGACTTAAGCCAGTGATCAGTGTTTATGGTCTCTGTCAGGAATTCAGGAACTGCGTAGCTGGGTTGTCTGGCTGGGGGTCACTTGCTGATTGTGGGCAGACATTGGCTGGGGCTGGCGGTCATCTGAGAGCTTGACTAGGGCTGGGAGATCTGCCTCTGAGGTGACTTGCTCATGTGACTTGCAGATTGCCGCTGTCTTTGGGAGAGACCTCACTCCCTGCCGCTGTGAACCTCTCTGCAGGCTGCTTGAGTATCCTCACAACATGGCCAACTTCCTCCAGAGTAAGCCCTTCAAGAGAGAGCACAGTTAGGCCTTTCATGACCTAACCTCAGAAATCTGTGTGCACACAATGGAATTAATAAAATAGTAAATGAGAACAGACTAGATATGATTAAGACCTCTGAAACCCTAATGATAAACTCATTTTAATAGTTATTGAAAGAATGAAAGTATTTAAAATGATGCACAATGTCCTAAGTCTTCCTAAATCAAGATTTTGGTTAACATGCTTTTAGGAATATTAAAAGCAGAGTGAGTTTTTTTTTTAATAAATCATAAAATGGTTCTAAATATAAAGTCATGTAAAATTAAAAAAATAAATCATACATTGTTATTATTACCATAGTATTTGTTTTTTCTTCTAGTTTTATTGAGATATAATTGACATAAACATGCATTTGTTTAGGTGTAAAACATAATGATTTGATACATTTATCTATTGTCAAATGATTCCCACAATAAGTTTAGTCAACATCCATCATTTCACATTGTTAATTTTTTATGATGAGAAAACTTTTAGGGTCTACTCTCTGAGCAACTTTCAAATATATATCAGAGTATTGTTAATTGCCCAAAGTTATCTCGTAGCTCTGGGCTGAATGCTGGGGGTCTGTTAGCTCTGGAGTTCTTCGGTCTACCTCCTCCGCCTTCCCTGAGAAGCCTGCAGGGTGGAAACTGGGTTGATTGTATTTAACCCTGCATTTCCCATTTACCCCTCTCATCACCCACTGCTCAAAAGGGTATTTGAGAAAGAGCGAGCCTGATGATGTTTTGTATAAGATATGAATATATGGTCTTGCAGTAGGTTGCAGCATACCACCCAGCCCACGCAGACACAGATACAGATTTTTCTGATACAAAAAGCCTGTCCATGTGGGCACCATGCTACGTGTAGATCTAGTGAGTTCTCACCAAAAAGTAACACTGTGATGCACCCTAGTTCTTCTCACTGTGAAACCAGAGGTTGAGGGAGGCAGCTCGGGACCCACTTCTTTAGCAGATCATCCTTCTTGGACAGCCTTCTTTATAGGTTCAAAGCCTGGCTTCCCCGGTGGCTCAGACAGTAAAGAATCTCCCCACAATGCAGAAGACCCGGGTTCAATCTCTGCATCTGGAAGATCCCCTGTAGAAGGGAATTGTTACCCACTCAATGGCACCCCACTCCAGTACTCTTGCCTGGAAAATCCCATAGATGGAGGAGCCCGGTGGGCTGCAGTCCATGGGGTCACTAAGAGCTGGACATGACTGAGCGATGTCTCTTTCACTTTTCACTCTCATTCATTGGAGAAGGAAATGGCAACCCACTCCAGTGTTCTTGCCTGGAGAATCCCAGGGACAGGGCAGCCTGGTGGGCTGCCGTCTCTGGGGTCGCACAGAGGCAGACACGACTGAAGCGACTTAGCAGCAGCAGCAGCAGCCAGTGTTCTTGCCTGGATAATCCCATGGACAGAGGAGCCTGGTGGGCTTCAGTCCATGGGGTCACAGGACTGGGCAACCAACACTTTCACTTTGGATAAAGCCAGGACAGGACATCCCTGAGGCTGGGCAGTGGAAGTCTCAGGGCATGGGTGTCTGGTGTGTGTCTGTGTGTGAGAGGGAAGCACAAGTGAGAACGTAGCCAACGTGCCGGGGAACGTGCTTGCAGGGATGGACCCGGCGCACAGGGAGAAGTCACTCTCGGACTTCTTTGGAGTAAACATACTTTTTAATTTTTTTCAACCACCTTGTTTTCTCTGCACATTCTTGAAGGGAAAATGATTTCCAGGAAGCAGGATGCGTCTGATGGCTTTGAGATTCCCACGTTGCCGAACACCCGGGTTACTCCGAGGCACTTTGTATTCTGAGGACAGTTCTTGTGTGTCCGGGCAGAGGCGGGTGAGCGCCGTGTCTTTTGAGTGCGCCGTAGGCTTTGTTGAGCCCGTCACTGCTTCCACAATAGGGCCAGGAGGGGCCCTGGACGGGGTGGGAGTGGATTGAATGAGGCTGCCTGAGGGGCCTGTCGTATTCTGGAGCCGACTCTCAGGGCGTCTGTAACCATAGCAACCGAGGGCTGAGCCGCTCTCAGGACGCAGACATGCCGTAGTCCCGCTCCTGGCTCTGTTGCCTTCCGCTCCTTTCCTTCATCCAGGAACTGCCCCCACCCTCTGCCTCGAGCCCCCCAGGCTCGCCCCTGATCAGGGACTGACGTTCAGGGTGATTCTACACGGGTGATTTTAGCTTCCGATGGACCCTTCACATCGTCAGTCCCCACCTTCGACTTCTGGACCTACAGCTAATTCCTTACGACCCAGACCAAGCCACACCAACATCATTTCCCCCTCCTTTCCACTTTTACTTTGAAAAATTAGGCAGAGTTCTGTAGGGAACGTGTTTTAGATTTCATTGCAGTCGTGCGTAATGATGGTGGCTCATGACACTCAGTGTTTTGAATAACGCTCACCTTCTGGCTTAGATCTTCGGTTTGGGGGGATGGGTTATAAAAGAACAGAGAAAGCCAGCTAGGCCCAGTAGAAGGACCACTAGTCTCTGGCCAGGAGACTTGGGTCGTGATCCTGGCTAGAGTGTGAGGGGTGGCGCGTGGGCGCGTGAGGATGGGTAGGGGGGTGGTGGCCGGGTTACGCAAGGGATAGTAGGTCCTGAGAAGGAAGTTTTTCTTCCTGAGAATAATGGGAAGGCACGGAATAGTTTCAAGTAGGAGAAATGACAGGATCAGATTTGTATTTTTTTTAAACTTAAAAAAAAAAATTTTGATGTGGGCCATTTTGAAGTCTTCATGTTCTGGCCATGAGGCGTGTGGATTTTATCTCCCCAGAGATTGAACCCACACCCCCTGCGCTGGAAGGCAAGGTCTTAACCGCTGGACCACCAGGGAAGTCCCCAGATTTGTATTTTTAAAGATTATTTAAATCACTTATAAATGAGTATCCTTTGTAATAGAATGATTGATTCAGCAAATGTTTGTAGAGGATCCTTGCTATGAGCTGGGCACGTAGGGTGGCGAACTTACACAGGGGACTCTGTCTTCTTATAGGTATCATGGGAATTTTTGAAAAACATTTAGATAGGAGAAAAGCTTTTCTTGGCCTCTTTGGTTTACGACAACAGATTCCTAACTTCTGCTTGCAAATGAGAAGGGTATCTTTTTCTATTTTTTTTTGGGTGGAGGATGTATTCTATCTTAAAGCAATGGCAGCTGCATTTTCAATCTCTGTGAATGTAATCTTTTCCTGGGTTTTGTTACATGGCTTTTGATTCTGTGATCATTCACATATCTGGAGCCAGTGAATCAATACAATAGGAACTCACGACACATCCAGTAGTTTGTACTTCAAACACCTTTTGGAAGCTTTCAGCCATCAGTTTAGCGTAGTGGGCCTAATAAAAATTGCCAGCATGTCCTCCTCACCCGCTGCCACTTTGTTCCTGGAGCGTGGGGGGCATCGTGACATTGGGGTATTTCTCCTTTGACTATAATGGGACCCCCTGCTTGGCAAATCCTTGTGGCCTCAGCTTGGAAGGCCTCCCCAAAGCCTGAATTAATGAGAGGCTATGAACAGGCAGGGTGAGAACGCGGCTTCTGCAGGGCATGAATGCCTGCTTCTCTGGCAATAATCTCTGCATTCAGACTCAGTTCTAAAGAGAAGTGAAGCCAACAGCCCCGGGAGGTGGGATTTGGGGAGCCCCTGAGTCCCTGTCTACAGCTGAGCCCCAGCACTGCTTTCCGTGACCAGCAGACTGCCTACAGACTCCACCTGCAATGCAAGAGACGTAAGAGACATGAGTTTAATCCCTGGGTCGGGAAGACCCCCTGGAGGAGGGCATGGTGACCCACTCCAGTGCTCTTGCCTGGAGAGTCCCATGGACAGAGGAGCCTGGCGGGCTGCAGTCTATGGGGTCACAAATGAGTTGGACACAAGTTAATAACCAAACATCTGGAACAAACTCTCTGCAGCTTCTCAAAGGAAAAGACAGGCGTCCAGAGAGGTCAGGTGATTTTCTCAGACAGCAAAGAGGAAACAAAGCACGCGTTTGCATCCGTATCTTAACGTCCGTTGTGCAACACCAGGGGAGGGGCTTTTGTTTCTCTCCTTTTGGGAAGAATAATTAATGAAGAGCTATAGGGACAGGGCTGAGCGATTGAACAGCAACTAGGGCTTCCCTGGTGGTCAGATGGTAAAGAGCCTGCCTGCAGTGCAGAAGGCCTGGGTCGGGAAGACCCCCTGGAGAAGGCAATGGCAACCCACTACCACAGATAGAGGCCTGGGGGGCTACTGTCCACAGGACTGTAGAGTTGGACATGACTGAGCGACTGAACAATAGCAACACAGCTCTTCCAGAGCCTGGAGCATACTGGTTCTGAGATTTCAGGTTAAATCCTCTGTAATCTATAACAAGTATGGACCTGGGTGTATATTCAGCCTCTTGGAGAAGACATCCATTCATTTATTCAGTGATATTTACTGGGCGCCTTCCTTGTGCCTGGCGCTGTTCCAGGCCTGGAGGTAAGAGATGAACAACATAGATTTCCTGCCTCCTGAAACTCACCCCCTGGCCAGAGTGCCCAACCTTTCTTACAGACTCTCAGGTCAGTTCCCTGCACATTTCAGAAATCTCTCTCAGGCACAAGTCAGAAGGGCTTAAAACTTTTTATGCTAAGGGTGAAAATGAGGCCATTTCTTTTATTTTTTATCTTTTTAGCTGTGGTAAAAGTCACGTAATATAAAACATGCTATTTTAACCACATTTAACTGTAGAGCTCGGTAGTAGCAGGTACATTCATCATCTCCTGAGTTTTTCACTTTCTGAAACGGAAGCTATCGATATGCCCCCTCCCCCTGCTCCCTGGCCCCTGGCAGCTACCAATGTTCTTTCTGACTGTGAATTCGACTAGTCTGCCGCTGCTGTGTCGCTTCAGTGTTGTCCGACTCTGTGCGACCCTGTAGACGGCACCCCACCAGGCTCCCCCGTCCCTGGGATTCTCCAGGCAGGAACACCGGAGTGGGGTGCCATTTCCTTCTCCAGTGCATGAAAGTGAAAAGTGAAAGTGAAGTCCAGCTCAGTGGTGTCTGACTCTTGGGGACCCCATGGACTGCAGCCTACCAGGCTCCTCCGCCAATGGGATTTTCCAGGCAAGAGCACTGGAGTGGGGTGCCATTGCCTTCTCTATTGACTAATCTAGGTACCTCTTATAAGTGGAATCAAGCATTTTTTGGTCTATACCTACTGTATATTGGAATGCATTTTTATGGTTAACTTAATATATGTCCTGAAAACAGACTGGGCCTTCTTTTTTCACCCCTGTGCTATGCAGTAGGTTGAAAATAAGATCATTCTGATGTAACATTACTCTTTGAAAAAAATGTTTAGCTTGTTAATTTCCTAGGGAATGAGTGTTGATCCTGTAGAAGTCAGCAACATTTTATTAGAACATGCAGTGATTTCAAAGAGAGCCTTAGAGCTGCCTAGTTTGTATGGAAACTTTATTAAGGACACCTTTGTTAATTAGGGCTCTGTGGCTTGTGTGTGGATCCCTGGAACCTGACCTGAGTTTGAGTTTCCCCGGTGATGACGACACGTGAATTAATCTCAGAGGAACTGCAAGACATTGAAATGTTCGATTCTTAAATAACCTCTCTTTCTCTCTGGCAGATGGGAACTTTTTGCTGCACATAATTTCCAAAGTATCTACATTTACATGTCTTCTGAAAAAAAGAGTGAAAATTAGTCACTCGGTTGTGGCTGACTCTTTGTGACCTCCAGGGTCCTCTGTTCATGGAATTCTCCAGGCGAGAGCACTGGAGTGGGTTGCCTCTTCCTTCTCCATGGGATCTTCCTGACCCAGGGTCTAAACCCAGGTCTCCTGCATCTAGGCAGATTCTTTACTGTCTGAGCCACCAGGGAAGCCTGTGTCTTCTGAATGGGGGAAATTAGGGCTCTGGTTGGTTTGTTGTGAGTTTGCGGCCGCTAATGGAGCTTTCTGCTCTGTCTTAAACCAGTTCTAGCGGCTCAGAGGTTAAAGCATCTGCCTGCAATGTGGGAGACCTGGGTTCGATCCCTGGGTTGGGAAGATCCCCTGGAGAAGGAAATGGCAACCCACTCCGGTATTCTTGCCTGGAGAATCCCATGGACGGAGGAGCCTGGTGGGCTGCAGTCCATGGGGTCGCAAAGAGTCGGACACGACTGAGCGACTTCACTCACTCACCCACTCAGCAGCAGCAGCAGCGATCGACGGAGCCCTGCCTGGTGATGTCTGGTGATGGTAACATGCTGCTGCTGGAGGTGAGGGGTGCGTGATGAGAACGTGTACAAGAGCTCAGACTTGCCCCGGGCCCAGCTCTGTGCCTGCTTGTCCACCTGAGAACCAGGAGGATTCCGGCACCCATCCCCTCGGTCTTGGGAGACTTAAATGAGGTGATGTGCAGAAAGGGTGGAGCCCAGTGCCAGACGCACAAGAGGCTGCTAACCGATGGTGGTGACTGCGTGACTGGCAGCGCCCGTCACTGAGGGTCTGCGTCAAGGGCAGCACCTTGGTATGCCTCTAATCCTTCGCTGCAGCCTGGGTCACTTTGCTCGTTTTTCTAGTTAACACCCTTGTGTGTGTGTGTGTGTGTGTGTGTGTGTGTGTGTGTGTGTGTGCGCGTGCTTAGTCGCTCAGTTGGGTCTGACTCTTTGCGACCCCGTGGACTGTAGCCCCGCCAGTCTCCGCTGTCCGTGGGATTTCCTAGGCAAGAACACTAGCGTGGGTTGCCATTTCCTTCTCCAGGGGATCTGCCTGACCCAGGGATAGAATCTGAGTCTCCTGTAGCTCCTGCTTTGGCAGATAGATTCTTAACCACTGAGCCACCAGGGAAGGCCCCCAGACCAGCTTTATTAAGATGTAATTTACGCACCATAAAAATGACATCTAAATACAATTCTGTGGTTTTTATTCTGTTGTGCCATGGTTACCTCTATATGATTTTCGGTTTTCTAAATCCCTCGAAAAAGAAACCTCATGCCTATGACATGCGGCTTTTTGTGATTGGCTTCTTTCACAATGTAGTTTTTTCAAGATTCATTTGTGGTATCCCTGTCTACTTTTGAATGAATGTCGGTCATCTGAGACACGTAGTGTTAGGTCCATTTTAAAGATGCGGAAACCAAAGCCGCTCACGGCCACCCAGGTAGACGGAGCTTGAGCTGGGGTTTGCACCCAGGTCTGTGCTGCGTCCACGGCCGTCCTCTGCTCGTCCATGTGCTGTCCTTTGACTGAGCGTCTGCATCATGCTCAACACTGTCTCCAGGGAGAGGCGTGTGTCCCGCCAAGGATGGAAGCCCTGGCCCCTGCTCCTTGCTGGGGTCGCGGGAGTCCCTCCTCCCAGGACTCAGCTATTCTTCACCCACCTGATGGAGGAAGACGTGATTTCACGGCTGAACACCCACTGGGTGGCTTCTTTGACTTGCGTTGGCCAGTCTAATTCTTTGGTCCATTTCTCAAGCATTGTGACTTGAGCTGGGAAAGTTTTTGATGTGAAAACGAAGGGAGAAATGTATTTTCTAGATTCAGAGCCCAGCAACCCAGTCACCTGTTGGGAGGGAGAGAGGTCGTCTTTCTTGCCTCCTTGGATCGTAGAGGAGAGCCATCGAACCTCTCCCTCCCCGCCCTGGGCTGTTCCCGAGTTGTGAGATGCTTGGCAGCACTGGGGTGGGGGGCAGAGATGTTCGTGGAAGGGTGAGGCTTTGTGCCAGCCGGCTCTGGGCAGGCACGGGGGTCTCTGCCACATGTTCCGTGGGGGCCCACCGAGTCTGTGGTGATGAGACAGCACACCCTATGATGTGCGGGACCCCCATCTTTCCCCCAAACTGCTTGTCTTGCTGAACTCTCCCGTCCTAGTCTAGGGAAAGGCCCTGCGTGATCCCTGAAAGTACAAGCGAGTTTTCCATCTTGCTTCCTCCAGAGGAGAAGGAAAAGGGCCTTATGAATTACCGCCCAGTTCCTTTAGAGACACCATGAAACCTCATGTTGACTTAGGAGGACACCGTCTTCTTCTTAAAAATTTGCCAAACGTGCCCGAGACCCCAGGACTCTCGGGGTGCTTGTTTGGTAGGTTTCTCGTGGAAGCGGCCCCACGCCAGTTTGGGGTGAGACTCTGAGCCTTGTGTGATGTGGCAGGCACATCAGTGCCCACCCTCACCCTTCTAGTGCAAACTGGATGACGCGACTGCCAGCCCTCACGCTTTTGGCCTTTTCCCTTACCCGACTCAGTGGACACGGATTTGAGCAAACCCTGGGACCTCGTGAAGGATGGGGAGTCTGGCGTGCTGTAGTCCATGGGGCTGCAAAGAGCTGGACATGACTGAGCGACTGAACAACGACAACAGCTTTATGAGCCTAGTTATGGCTCCCATGGAAGGCAGAAAGTACAGGAAGTCACAGCACCCCAAGAGCAGCCCTTGACCAGGGACGGATGGGAGATGTTAGGTAAAGACCGCAGTTCCCTCGGGCCTGGGTGGGGTAAATCGGGAGTGCATTCTGCATGGGGCTTCCTTGGTGGTGCAGCGGCTAAGCCCCTCGCTCCCAATGCAAGGGGGCCCAGGTTCGATCCCTGGTCAGGGAACTGGATCCCACGCGCAGCAACTAAGGGTTTACATGCTGCAGTCAGAGGTTCTGCATTCCGCAGTGAAGATGGATCTCGGGGGCCTCAACTGAGGCCTGGAGCAGCCAAATAAATAAGTTCTAAAAAAAAAGACTATGGTCTGCAGCGGAAAAAATTCCATTCTTCCGTAGTGACAGCTGGCTTGATGCTGTACTTTCTATCGGTTTCCTTGGCTGCCTTCTCATCTCTGTCTCTCTGTTTTTCCATTTCCCAACTGGTGCTTTCTTCACCTCCCAACAACCACTGTGTTCACGTCTTTTATCTTAGGATCAGCTTCTGGGGGAACCCACATTAAGATGTATGGCAGGGTTTTACCTTTCCCTTGC
Organism: Capra hircus; assembly: GCF_001704415.2. Classification (NCBI taxonomy): domain Eukaryota; kingdom Metazoa; phylum Chordata; class Mammalia; order Artiodactyla; family Bovidae; genus Capra; species Capra hircus. Next base: position 3,150,707 of record NC_030817.1, read on the forward strand.
TTCTCTACCTGGTTCCCCAGCCAGCTGGCTTTGAGTGAGAAGGTAGGGTAAGGCCCCAAGGTGCTTCTCAGGCAAGCTGATGGCTCTCAGGGGACGTTGTCTACAGCTAATCAGCAGCCTTCTCTTTAGCGGCAAATCCTGGTGCTGGTGAGTAATCCAGAAAGCGTGAAAAGAGAGCTAAGGCTTGATGAGCCTCATCTCAGCCTCATCAGACCGTTTTGTCTCTGTCACTCCCTTTCTCAGAAGATGGCAGAATGAGATACAGTTGGTTCTCCTCTGCAGTACTTGCGTTCTGTACAACCTCCGCAAGCACCGAATTAGTGAACACGGAGCCATTGCTTCTAGGGGAAATCTAGGGTCAGGTTCCTGCAAGCCTCCGGTCACCACATTCTCGTCCACTGATCTATGCATGACTTTAAGAGTGTTTCTGTTTAAAGACGTCTCACTTAGTATATATCGTTGACTGATTCACTCAGCTCTCACCCCGTGGCGCTGTAACTCAGGGCTGGTGGAAGCTTAGCTAGTACACTTATTTTCTCTGCAAGGGCAATGCCAACCTTGCACTTAGGAACACTAGACACACTTAGCAGTGTGCTTGAGTGCAACTTTAAACAATGGAATGACCAACGGAAAGCACAGAAGTGTGAAAGAAGCGGCACTAAATAGACCACAAAAAGGACACTTGCTTGCAGAATGAGAGCTGACGCAGAGAAGGCAGAGAATTGCCTTGTTTGACCTCAGTGGGGAACATGTGTGTTGCAAGACTCTTTTTTTTTTTCTGCTCTGCGCCTGTCTATGAGCGACTGTGAAAGTGCCGTGAGTATTGATTGGGGAGTTATAAATATGTTTTAGCAAGTAGGAGAATTTGCCTATGCGGAATCTGTGACTAATAAGGGTTGACTTTCTTTTTTTACCCCAGTGCGTTAAGACTCTCCTTCTATTCAGCGTATTTATTAGACATGTGTGTCAGGCTCTGCGGTAGGTTCTGAGATGTTAAGAGATGCTTCCTGCCCTCCAGGAGTCTCCATTCTGGTGGCACAGGGGATTCAAACTATGACACCAGACAGGGCACATACTCCAGAAGAGACAGAGTCTCAAGGGAGTTTGAAGGGGTGGGTTTGAGAATACAGGACAGGATGGACTTCACAGGGGAGGCCAAGCCTCGTTTGATCGGTCTAAAGAGGCATTTCACATTTGGGGCATTTGCTGCTGCTGCTGCTAAGTCGCTTCAGTCGTGTCCAACTCTGTGCGACCCTGTAGACAGCAGCCCACCAGGCTCCCCCGTCCCTGAGATTCTTCAGGTAAGAACACTGGAGTGGGTTGCTATTTCCTTCTTCAATGCATGAAAGTGAAAAGTGAAAGAGGCGTCGCTCAGTCATGTCCGACTCTTAACGACCCCATGGACTGCAGCCCACCAGGCTCCTCTGTCCATGGGATTTTCCAGGCAAGAGTACTGGAGTGGGGTGCCATTGCCTTCTCCGTGGGGCGTTTGCTATATCACTGAAAAAAAGGAGAAGCAGTTGGTTGTCATTTCCCCCACCTGCACCTGTGCCTGCCTCCTTGCGTTTATCCTTCCGTGCGTGAAGCGTGTCTCCAGTCTCAGGCCAACCCCTCCCTTTCTGTTGGGGCCCCCACCACTTAGGCGCTTTTGGTTCTCCTTCCTCCTCCTAAAGCCCGTCTTTCTCCCTGTCTGCTTGAACATTCCCGCTAACATAGAAACATACTTCAGAGTCCCCATCATCCCCTTGACCCCACGTCCCCTCCAGCTACCACCTAATTTCCTTTGCACCCTTCACAGCAAAACTGCCGGAAAGAAGTGTGTGCAGTCAGGGGCTCGCCTCCTCACCTCTTCTTCTTTCTAACCATCGCCACATCACAGGGGCTGCCCTTCCTGGGGTTGCCAGTGGCTGTCTCATCTTCTTTCTGTTCTTTCATCTGAAGTGTCAGTGAGGTTGCTTTCAGCTACGTGTTGCAGAGTGTCCCATGAAAAGAGGCTTAAACAGTATGGACATTTACTGTTAAAAGAGTTCCCATCTCAAGGGGGCTCCTAGGAGCCTAGGGGGGCTCCTAAGTTGCTTTGTAATGCCTCTGAGAACCCGGGCTTGTCTAGCTTCCTGCCTTGCCTCCCTTCATCATGTTGGCAAAAGCTGCCTAATGGTGGTGAGAGGGCTGCAGATGCTCCAGCAGGCCTTATGCTGTTTAAACACAGTATAGGAAGTGGAGTGGTCTTCTTCCTTCTGTCTCTCTCTCTCTTTTTTTTTTATCACGGAGGATCTTTTCCCTTTAGGGACCCCACAACCTATTTCTCCTTACATCAATCCCTGAACATGCCAAAGGGAAATGATATTCTTACTGTTGGCTTGGAGCAATCAAGATTTATCCCCTGCGCTGGGGGCCCACCTGTTTTGAGTGTGTTTCCACTGAGCCAACATTTAAGTGAGACTGGGTCTGTTGGCACGGAAGGGGCAGGAGCTGCCACCTCTTTCTTGACACCTCACGGCTGATTTGACAACGACCACTCCCTCCTTCCAGAAGCACGTCGCTTCTGTTGCTTGCTTTGGGGGCATCGTTTCCTCTGGGCTTGTTTTCACCTCCTCAGCTTCTCCGATGCTCTCCCTCCAAACGACCGGCTGCCCAGGCGCTTGGACTGGAGGGACCTGGCCTCTGACTGGCTCTCCCCGGGTAGCATTAGTTGCCCGTCGTGCATCCCAGGGGGGCCTCTCCAGATTTCACATCCACCTGCCTCCTCGACATTTCCACTCACGTGTCTGTCTTCAGCTCTGGAGACTGAAAGAGGACCGTGGACTTCCCACCCCAAACCTCCGTGCCTCCGTGCTGTGCCCTCCCCTCCACGCGGGGCTCTGCCGTGTACACAGTTGCCGAAAGACACACCTAGGCACGATGCGCGAGTCCTTTCTTTCGACCTCTGGGATTTCTGGCTGTTTATCAGCAAGTCCAGTCAACGATGACCTCTGAAGTCCATCCAGAGTCTGTTTCTGCTTCTGCCTCATCTCTCTGGTTCTAGCAGCCTCAGCTGGACGGCTGACATGGTCCTCTCACTGGTTTCCCTATGTACTCCTGCTGCCTATAATCCATTTAAACTTTCTTTGCAATATTGTCAGTTTCCATTGTACGACACAGGGAACCGGCTACACGTATACATATGTCCCCTCCCTCTTGAGCCCCCCCAGCCCCGACCAGCGCCCCACCCTGCTCCTGTGGTCATCAGAGCACCGAGCTGAGCCCCGTGTTACACAGCAGCGCCCTCGAGCTCTGATTTACACGGCGGTGTGTGTACCTCGGTGCCACCCTCCCAACTTGCCCCGCCCTCCCCTTCCCCGCTGTGTCTACAAGTCATGTCTCTGTTCCTGCCCTGCGAATTGTCCTCTGAAGCCTTATCTTCGCTCCTTGAATAAACCAGGCGCTTCCTCACCCAGGGATTATTGTCGGGCCGCCTTCTCCTGGCGTCCGCTTCCCCGGGCTTTTCCCGTGGCGGGCTCCTCCTCCCTTCTGCAGTCTCAGCCCCAGTGCCGCCTTCCCGGAGATGCGCTTCTAACACCTGCTTGTACACGTCGCCCTCTGTCTCTGTTTTAATTCCCCGTGTCCTGCCTATCAGCCACTAAAAGTTCTCTCTGCTTATGAACTTAATAAGTAAAAACAAAAAATGTCTAAACGAAGACCTCTAAAATGATATCTCCGTGAAGTCAAGGGGAGAGAGTTTTAAGAAGGAGAGCGTCCTGAGCCACGTTAGATGTTTTACAAGGACTGAAGATACTGTCGTGACAGTGACGGGCGACGCCCGTGTGTTTTCACTGTGAGCCTGGCAGAGGGCCGGGCTTTTGCCTCCATTGTCTTGACGGTGTTTCTACTTCAGGGAATGTTATCACTCCTATTTTAATGAGGAGCATGTCCACTTACGGAGGCCAGTTGCTGTGCCTGACACATGGCAGCTTTCAGTGCATATTTGCTATGTGAGTGAGTGAATTTCCCTGAGGTTTTGGGGCTCCACATGGTAAAGCTGAGAGTCTAACCCAGGTCTAACAGAAACCAGACTGCCCTAATAATAGTTGGTGCCTCTTAATCCCCTGCCCCTGTGTTGGCCCTCCCCACTTCCCTGTCCCCACTGGTAACCACTAGGTTGCATCTGTGAGCCTGATTCTTTTTTTGTTATATTCGCAAGTTTGTTTTACTTTAGATTCCACACATAACCGATACCATACAGTGTTTGTCTTTCTTTGACTTATGTAAAAGTAAAAGTGAAAGTGAAGTCGCTCAGTTGTGTCTGACTCTCTGGGACCCCATGGACTGTAGCCCACCAGGCTCCTCCGTCCTTGGAATTTTCTAGGCAAGAATACTGGAGTGGGTTGCCATTTCCTTCTCCAGGGGATCTTCCTGACCCAAGAACTGAACCCGGGTCTCCCGCGTTGCAGGCAGACGCTTTACCATCTGAGCCACCAGGGAAGCCCCTATTATTTAACTTTAGCTTAGTACCCTCCAAGTGCATCCACGTTGTTGCAAATGGCAGGATTCCATTCTCTTTTAATGGCTGAGCAGTATTCCATCGTATGTGTGTCCCACACCGTCTTTGTTTATTCCTCTGTTAATGGACACTTTGCTGTTGCTCAGTCACTAAGTCATGCCCAACTCTTTGCGACCCCATGCACTGCAGCACGCCAGGCTTCCCTGTCCTTCACCATCTCCCAGAGCTTGCTCAAACCCTTGTCCACTGAGTCGGTGACACCATCCAACCATCTCATCCTCTGTTGTTCCCTTCTTCTCCTGCCTTCAATCTTTCCCAGCATCAGGGTCTTTTCTATGAGTCAGTTCTTTGCATCAGGTGGCCAAAGTATTGGAGCTTCAGCATCAGTCCTTCCAATGAATATTCTGGGTTGGTCTCCCTGCAGTCTAAGGGACTCTCAGGGGTCTTCTCCAGCACCACAATCTGAAAGCATCAGTTCTTCAGTGCTTGGCCCTCTTTATGGTCTAACTCTCACATCCATACCTGACTGGAGAAACCATAGCTTTGACTATACAGACCTTTTGCCAGCAAAGTGATGTCTCTGCTTTTTAATACACTGTCTAGGTTGGTCATAGCTTTTCTCCCAAGGAGCAAGCGTCTTTTAATTTCAGGGTTTCAGTCACCGTCTGCAGTGATTTTGGAGTCCAAGAAAAGAAACCCTGACACTGCTTCCACTTTTTCCCCCATCTCTTTGCCATGAAGTGATGGGACTGGATGTCATGATCTTAGTTTTTTGAATGTTGAGTTTCAAGCCAGCTTTTGGTTGCTTCCATATCTGGCAGTTGTAAATATGCTGCTATAAACACTGGGAGCGGATATATTTTTTTGAATTCGTATTTTGGGTTTTTTTAAACACATAACCAGGAGTGGAGTTTGCTGGATTGTGTGGTAGTTCTATTTTTTCTTTTTGAAACCTCCATACTGTTTTCCACGGTGGTTACAATTTACACAGCCACCAACAGTGTACAAAGGTTCCCTTTCCCCCACAGAGTGACTTCCTTATTAAAACACTCCAGGGATGCATTCTAATGTTAAGCCAGGTTCTTTGTGCAGGGAATTTTTAATACTCGGTCTTTGGGACGAGTGCAGTGAGAATCCCAGTTGGATGATGCTGTGGGTGGGTGCATTCTAAACCAGGTTCATGTTTGACAAACATGCAGATATCTGGTGTTCCGTGCTCTCTGGATGTGTCAGTGTTTGGATTATTTTATTACAGGACCTATGCTTAGTGCTTGTGCTTTGCTCAGCACTCTTGTGGGTGGACTGAGACTTTACACAACATTGAGGACACACTGTCGGCCCTGGCCGACTTCGCAGTTTCATCGGGTCAATGGAACGTGTGTGTGGATGAGGGCAAAGTCACGAGTGAGCACCTTACTGGGATGGATGAAACGTGTGCGGTACAAGGTGAATTGCGATAAGAGATGGAAAAAGACAAATGGCTTTGAACCTTCCCTTTAGGGGAGGGATGCACGTAGCTCGTGGGGAGGAAAGAGTTGGGGAGAGTATGCACGAATCTCAGCAAGACGGGGCGTTTGCAGGATTTGCCCAAGGGGCGGCATGCGTGCGTCTCCACCCCGAGGATCAGAGTGGGCTGGGAGGAGAGGACTAGAGAACTGAGAGCTGTCAATGGGAGACAGGATGTGGCTGCGTGTCGGGAGCTCCTGGGGTTTCTGAGACCCGATGTGACATGAAGGGATGTCTGTCACGGGTCAATCTTGCAGTGGGCGTGGGGCATTTGGGAGCAGATCAGACCCGAACTGGGAATACTGGTGAGGCCGAGGGCTCTTGATTCCAGTCTTCCCTGTTCCACCTTTGCTTTTTAATTTTTCTGCTCCATGTAGATATCATCTGCACCACTGTTTATTTTTCTGTAAGTAGATTTCACTTTTAAAAACCTAAATTTAACTTTGCCTTCAGTAGTAGCATCTACCACTGTTAATACTTTTCTCTGAGACCCTCATTTAAAAATTAAATAAATGTAGCCCTTCCCCCAGCAATAGTACGTACAACATCATAGATATCGTGATTAGTTCTATATTTTTCCTAGTGCGCACTATAGTAAACCTACGGCCGTTGAGAAGGTTTCTTCTTAAGGTCAGAAGAAAGGTCACGTAAAGTGACACTGGAGTGTCAGGGCCGTCTTGTCTCCCACCAGTGGTTTGTATGCTGTGCTTTCGGGAACACTCAGGGCCCTGCAGCTTTCTAGTTGTGGCATGATGGAACTGAATGAATGGAGATTAGTCTGCACTTTGGAGAAGGCAATGGCACCCCACTCCAGTACTCTTGCCTGGAAAATCCCAGGGACGGAGGAGCCTGGTGGGCTGCAGTCCACGGGGTCGCCAGGAGTCGGACACGACTGAGCGACTTCACTTTCATGCTTTGGAGAAGGAAATGGCAACCCGCTCCAGTGTTCTTGCCTGGAGAATCCCAGGGACAGGGAGCCTGATGGGCTGCCGTCTATGCGGTTGCACAGAGTCAGATACGACTGAAGCGATTTAGCAGCAGCAGCAGCAGCAGCAGTCTACACTCATTCAACACTTACCTGCTGGCTGAAGGAGATGAAAATATGAATTACATACAGTTTTTGCTCTTTATGGATTTGGAGGAGGCAGGGTGCGAATGGCATATCACAAAGAAGGGGAGATACAGGCTCGATGAATCCAATCCCAGCCATGTGGGATGGGCAGAGGTCAAGCTAGAGGACCCAGTGGGGACGTGAGGAAGAAAGGTCTAGGCCGAGGGTCCATGCAGAGGTGTGGGGATCTGCTGGCCATCAGCATACTGGACTCAGTCATTTTTCTTAAATTACAAGGAGAGCAGTGTCCCCCACGAGGTACGGAATATTGGGGAATATTGATTGAATGTAGCAGAAAGAGGACAATGATTGCGATTCTGGTACGTATGGGGGAGGGAAAGGATGTGTCCTGCAGAAAATGCTTTGCTGTGAAACAGCGGAAGCAGTGTAGGCTCTGTCCTCCTTTTATTTTGTCTTTAATTATACACAAGGAGAAATAGCTGTATCATATAGGTGTGGATTTTGGAAGCATTTCTGTCAACCCTGGAAAAGGACGTTGCTGCTCTTCGCTTGGACATGGGTGAAACGTCCTTGGAAACTTGGATGAGTCATTTGAGTGGCTTGTTTTTATCCATATGGTAGTCATTTCCCTCGCAATCCATGTAGATTTAGGGAACCTTACATGACAGGATTTATCTCTCCCAACTCCTTATTTTCCACCTGAAAAGGATCTGATAGCCAGTGACTCTGGGTGCAGTTCTGCTTCTGCTTGGAGAGAAGTCTAATATAATTACAGTGAGACAAACCACGGATGAAGGATTAACAAGAGCGGACTCGGATCGGTCATCATGTGCAGAGCAGAAGGGTGGCCGGCTGATGCTAGAGGTGATGGTCACCGGAAGATTTCCCCAGAGAACCTTTTAAATGTATGAGTCTCCAAAATCCATCCATTTTCATTCAACCTTTGTCCCTACAGTTGCTGTTCGTCTCTCTATTTCGTATAATGCCCATCCCTGTGGTGCCCAGAATGAAATGCACCGATTTTAATTGCAACAGATAGGACAGAGCGACTCTTGGGAGCTGCTTTGGACAGGAAGCGGAGGCTGAATTCTCCTAATGGGAACTGTGTAGGGAACCTGCTTCACTTGCCCGTATCCCCATCACTCTTCAGGGACTGGTTGAGTTCCAAGGAGTCTAGAGCCAGTTTAATGATACAGAGGAAAGGAAAAGCCCCTCTCAAGTGGATCTGTATTCCCAGGTATCAAAGACGCCAGTGCCGTCTCTGGGCTACCAGAAACCGGGAGTGTGCCCTGAGGATGATGCCAGGTGTTTCTAAATAGGTCCTAAGTTTTATGGTCCTGATACAGCACACTTAAAAATAGCATCTACCTTAAAAACTGGCAATTAGCCAGACACTAAACTTTTAGAATCATCACTGTATTTAGGTCTCCATTCTGCTGAAGAGGCAACAAACAGTTCAGAGTGAAGTTTGCCTATTTGTTTCAGTGAATTTAAGTGGAAGGTTCGGTGACATGATGTATTTAATTTTTAGCGCCATTTTCCTGTTGCATCAAATTCTCTTTTTAAATGCTAGAACCTCATCATCATGCAGCTATTAGGAAGGGCTTTCATTTGTTATAATGTAGCTGTTAGAAAAGGCATTCGTTCACGTATGTATTTATTCATTTAACAAACATTTATTTACTATCTGCTAGGCTCCGTGCCCAGGACTCTTGAAAGTACGCACAAGAACCGTGTTTTGTACTTTTTAATGTTTCTCCAAGAGAAATGCTCCGTAGTACAACATTAATCCTAGGAAGCATTATTTTTTTTAAGTACCATATCTGAAATCAGATTGTTATACATATCTGATTTGTTATACATATAGATATGTTATACATATCTGTTTTATTAATCTGAAATCAGATTCTGTCTTACTACCAAAGATATGCAATCCTTTACTGGCAATTTTAATTTTTCAGAAGTACATAAATAAGGATGTATTTTGTTACTGATGGCATATTAGATTTTATAGGCGATATTTACACAACACTGCTATTCATACCGTGCTTTGACCAAGATTATGGCCCCGTCTGGGGCTTCCCTGGTGGCTCAGATGGTAAGGAATCCCCTTCCAATGCAGGAGACCCGGGTGTGATCCCTGGGTTGGGAAGATCCCTGGGAGAAGGGAATGGCTACGCACTCCAGGATTCTTGCCTGGAGAATCCCAGGGACAGAGGAGCCTGGTGGGCTACAGTCCACGGGGTCCCAGACGTGACTGGGTGACTGGGTACACATGGACCCATCTGGAGTTCTGTATTATTGTTAAACCTCTAGTTTTAGACACTGAAGCTGGTTCAGGGATGCCAGAACTCAGGCGTCCAGATGTCCACATCTAAGAGAGAAGAGTCGGAAGGTTTATGGAGGGTCAGGGTTCAAGTTGCAGAGGCAGTAACAGCAGGATGGGGAGAAATTCCCCAGCGTCCTGTGTCTCTGCACCTTCTTCCCCTCTCTGCTCTGCTACTTAAATCCAATGCGCGAGGCACTGCCAGACAGAGCCGAGCCGGGGAAATGGGGACCAGCACCCAGGAGTGCAGCGTGGGCGACAGCAGCTTGCGCGGAGAGGCTGGGGTCAGCGTGTGCCTGGCGACTGTGGCACGAACAGGGGAGGTACAAGGGCGGCAGCAGCGTTTATCAGGACCCTCCTTTCGTCAGGGATCCTGTTAGTAACCGTTTAAATTAGCCCATGTATGTGGAATCTAGAAAAATGGTATGGACGATCTCATCGGGGAAGCAAAAGTAGGGACACAGATATAGAGAACAAACATGGATACCAGAGAGGAAAGGAGAAGGCGATGGCAGCCACTCCTGAACTCCTGCCTGGAAAATCCCAGGGACAGAGAGCCTGGCGGGCTGCAGTCCATGGGGTCGCTAAGAGTCAGACACAGCTGAGCGACTTCACTTTCACTTTTCACTTTCATGAATTGGAGAAGGACATGGCAACCCACTCCAGTATTCTTGCCTGGAGAATCCCAGGGACAGAGAGCCTGGCGGGCTGCAGTCCATGGGGTCGCTGAGAGTCGGACGTGACTGAAGCGACTTAGCAGCAGCAGAGGAAAGGAGAGTGGGGTGGGAGGAACTGGGAGGTTGAGAGTGATGTATATACGCTGTTGACACTATGTATAAAATAGGGAACTGAGGGGAACGTATTGTATTGCTCAGGGTGCTCTGCTTAATGAATGGTGGTGACGGGAATGGGAAGGAAGTCCAAAAGGGAGGGGATTCTCGAGTGTATGTACGGCTGATTCATTTTGCCTTACGGTAGAAATGAGCATAGCATTGTAAAGAAACTATGCTCCAATAAAAGTCAATTTAAAAATATGCTTTAAAAATTTTTATTGAGCTATAATTGACAAATAAAATGATAATATGGTTAACGTGTACAATGTGATGATTTAATATGTGTATATACTGTGAAAGGATTCCCACCATTGAGTTAATTAAGACATCCATCTGGTAACATGTTTACTTTTTTTGTGTGTGAAAACGCGTAAGTACTACTTTCTTAGTTTCAATTATAGAATGCAGTATCATCAAATCTATTCTTATATCCTTGTGCCCTTTTGATGGCCTCTCAGTATTTCCCCCACCCCCTGGCAACCACCACTGTACTCAGTTTGGAGTTTTACTTTTTAAAAATTTTGCTTCATCTCTAAGTAATACCATGCAGTATCTTTCCATGCCTGCCTTATTTCAACTACCATAATGCCTCCTAGTTTCATACAAGTTGTTGCAAATGGCAGGATATTCTTTTTAGTATATCTGCATCTGTATGTATCTGTACATCATGCTTTCTTTATACATTTATCAGCTGATGGACACTTAAGTTGTTCCCATACCTTGGCTATTGTGAACCAAGCTGCAGTGAACATGGGTGTAGAGATATCTCTTCAAGATAATGATTTCATTTCCTTTGGATATATACCAAAACTGGGATTGCTGGATCCTATGGTAGCTCTATTTTTAATTTTTTGAGGCACTTCCATGCTGATTTCTGTAGCGGCTGCAATCACTTACGTTCCCAGCAACAGTGCAGAAAGGTTTCCTTTTCTTCATATCCTCGCCTGCATCTGTTACCTCTTGTCTTTTTAATGATAGATACCCTAACAGTGTGAACTGCTATTTCATTGTGGTTTTGAATCAAACACACTACTTAAAAACCAACAGTCCTGAGAGATAGGTATCTGTTGAGCATCACTGTTATCCTTGTTTCCTGTAGGAAACGGAGAGGCTCAGAGAGGGTAAGGGACTTGCCCAGCATTATATAGTGAGTAGGCGTAGAGCTGAGATACAGGCTTTGATCTATGGAGCATTAGAATCTACTCCACTTCAACATGCTTCATGGCATCCAACATCTCAGGACATGCAGTGAATTTATGTCCAGTCACGAGAGGTCCCGGAAGCCAACCAGGGTCAGAGCAGAACATGAACAGTGCCGGGCAGCAGCGCCAGAATCCGAGCTTAGGGCCACTGAGCAGGGTTCTCCCAGTGTCGTGGGGCCTTCCCGTGTCCTGTAGCTCAGGTGCACGGCCTGGCCAGGACTGGGAGGGGCCGGGTGCCCGGCAGGCCCAGAAGAACCTGGAAGCTGGATGAGTGAAGTGCTGAGGCTCAAGTATTTGTTGCTTTATTCTAATCAAACCCCCCACGAGCGAAAGAGCTGTTGTAGCTAAGATGCCAGAACTCAGTGATGGATATTTTAATAAACCCATGATCCCAAGGGAAGCTGGATCTAGGAATCAGCTCAGAGTCCATCATTGGGAGCATAATTAATCATTTTAATTATGTTTCTAGTGTCTGTGGAGATATTTTGCCATCACTGGCTTCCTTTTAGGTTTGGATCCCATGTAGATAGATCTCAAGGAAATTTAAGATGTTTTGATTCATTATTTAAAATCACCGTGTTATTTTGCTGAGAGGTATTGAATAGCCAAGAGAAATTTTACATATTATCAGAAAGAGTCCTTTCTTTCAACAGACAAGGGTAGCTATTCAAATCTGGGAACTGGGAAGAATTCAAGGTGTTCACCGAAGTGTATTTCTAATTTTCTCTTATAAGTGTGACAGAACATTGTAGCTCGTTATTAATATAGACGAAATATCACCCCTGAATGGTCAGAAAGTCGTCTTTCTAATGAAATAATGGGAACAGTGAGAGACTTTATTTTCAGTTCAGTTCTTCGGCGCTCAGCTTTCTTCACAGTCCAACTCTCACATCCATACGTGACCACTGGAAAAACCATTTTGGGGGGGCTCCAAAATCACTGCAGATGGTGACTGCAGCCATGAAATTGAAAGATGCTTGCTCCTTGGAAGAAAAGCTATGACAAACCTAGACAGCATATTAAAAAGCAGAGACATTACTTTGCCAACAAAATTCGATCTAGTCAAAACTATGGTTTTTCCAGTAGTCATGTATGGGTGTGAGAGTTGAACTATAAAGAAAGCTGAGTGCCGAAGAATAGATGCTTTTGAACTGTGGTGTTGGAGAAGACTCTTGAGGGTCCCTTGGATTGCAAGGAGATCCAACCAGTCCATCCTAAAGAAAATCAGTCCTGAATATTCATTGGAACGACTGATGTTGAAGCTGAAACTCCAATACTTTGGCCACCTGATGCGAAGAACTGACTCATTGGAAAAGACCCAGATGCTGGAAAAGATTGAAGGCTAGAGGAGAAGGGGATGACAGAGGATGAGATTGCTGGATGGCATCACCGATTCAATGGACATGAGTTTGAGTAAACTCCGGGAGTTGGTGATGGACAGGGAGGTCTGACTTGCTGCAGTCAGCAGCAAGTTGCAGAGTCGCACATGACTGAGTGACTGAACTGAACTGAAGAAGAGAAAGTTGGGACAGTATCCTTGAAGTGGCTTTTTAAGTTTAGATGGAGAAGGAAAAGATCAGCAAATTCCTAGGTCAGGATTCGGTGCTAATGGCAATGCTGGGGCTGGAACTGATGTGGTGGAGACCAGCCAAACTCTCCTATGGGGTTTGTCTGTGTAGTGGGTATGAGGCCATTTCCATGTCAGGAATGACTGAGTCCTAAGCTTCATGGGCATCAACACAGCTGCTGGATAATCCGATCTGTCTGTTAGGATCATTGTCTATTGCAGATGACCGAGAGCCTGGTCCCAGCGGAATCCAGCCCCAAAGTGGACTAGCGAGTCTTATAACTGAACAGTGAAGGCAGAGCTCAGTGTAGGGCTCAGGACGAAATGCATATTTAGGACTGAATGTTCCTTCTTTTCTTGAATTGTCTCCTTTGCGTTGCTCCGTTCTTGGGCGGGTTCCTTCTTGGTGGTAATCAGATGGCTGCCACTGGCTCCCAGGCTTCATGCTTCCAGATTCATGTCCTTCAGGAAAAAGTAAAATTCTCTAAGGCTGGAACAGAAGTCTCACGTCTAAATTTTCTTGGTTCTGATTGGCCTGTGTAGGGCCAGAATAGTCATCTTTTAACCAATCATAGTGGGCAGGGCGGGGATCAAATGTGCTGATTGGCCTGGCCCTTTGTCACGTGCTTCAGTCCCAGAGGCTCGCCGTGAAGCCCAGGGAAGTCTAGCATAAGGACTGAGAATTAGGCTGGAGCGGTCACCCTAAAATCAAGGTGGGGAATCCCCTGATGGACCAGTGGTTAGGACTCTTGGCCTTTCATTGCTGAGGGCACAAGTTCCATCCCTGCTTTGGGACCTAAGAACCCTCAAACTGTGCAGTACAGCACCCCCCCCCCCAAAAAAAAATCAGAGTGATTTTGCTACAACATGTTGGTTGTGGCTGTGGTAGGGAGAGGGCAGATGAGACTGGAAGCTGGGGCATTAGTGGGTAGGATGTTGAAGTCCAGGCAAGGGATCCTGGTGGCTTGGATAAAGGGCAGCAGGTGAGATGGGTGGGCAGGTGTGATTCGTACTCTGGAGGTGGGATCCACAAAATTTGCTGCTAGTTGTGTTGAGAGTTATTAGAAAAAGAATTAAACATGACAGCCAGGTTTGTGGACAGAGCAGCTTGGAAGAGCAGTGGTATCCTTTTTTTTTTTTTAAGATTGGAAGACTTGAGGGTTTTCCTTTTATTTTGTTATTATTAATTTTTAATCAGCTGTGCTATTTCGGCTCCATGGCATTTGAAAACCTGTCAGATGCCTGAGTGAAAATTTTAGCTAGACAGTTGGAGATGGGAGCCTGGGATTTCGAAGGTAGGGGTGGAAGTCGCAAGTGATGGACAGGTGAATCTGTAAGGAGAAGGGAGGGCTGCTCTTCTGCCAACCGCCTGATCTGCCTGAGCGGTTCTCTTGCTGCCTATCTGCCCAGTGCTCCCCCACCGTGGGATTTCTTCTGAGAGATGCCTTCTCTCCAATGAGAGCTTTCTTCTATGGGTCGGAGGTGGCAGGGAGTTTCTGAACTAGCTTTACCTCATCTGAGCAGTTTCTGCGTAGGTTAAGGGCTTGCAGCCTCAGTATGAATCCCAAGGAAGCAGGAAAGGCCCCACTTAACATTGCCTTTTTGCAGAGAAACCATTTCTTCAAGTAAAACCTTGCAGGGCTGTGCGCTGCATAAAGCAGACAGAGCTGGTGCCACAGTGGGCGGTCGGGTGGAGGGGGAGCTCAGTTTGGCTGCTGTGCAGGCTGAAACCGGTGTTCGTGGACAGCCGCCCTCCGTGTCCACCTCGGGGCGCGTTCCCCGCTCCTAAGAGCTCTGAAGTGTTCATCCTGCTCAGGACTTTCTGGTGAAAAACACAGCTTGTGTGCGTGGTGTGGGGATGAAGGGCACTTCAGTGTTGCCCGTTTGGGCTGCAGAAGACCACCTCTCAGGCTGTGACAGAGGGCACCGTTCCGTCAGGCCATCACCTGCCTCTGGTCTGACACTGACCTAGAGGCTTCTGCATAAAGTGGCTTGGTGGGTGCCCTTTTTGTGAGTGAAAAGATTTGCCTCTGGCTCTGAAAATAGCAACTTCCCTCCTTGCAGAACCGATTTTGCTATTTTCTTGTGTCCATGTAGCTTAGGGCTTTGTTCCCTTGTATGAAAGTCAGCTAGAATTTTCCAGTAAGGATTCTTTTTTTTCTGTAAAGGCTTTGTTGTTCACTCACAGTAGAGTGGAGCCTCCATCCTGGACAGCAGTGAGCTTTAATGAAAGCATACAAGATACACACAGCAGCTGGCCCAGCTCACTCACCCAGTACGAGTCACTGATTGTGCTTGTTCCTGGGCTTCCCAGGTGGCGCTGGTGGTGAAGAACCTGCCTGCCAATGCAGGAGACTTAAGAGACGTGGGTTCGACCCCTGGGTTGGGAAGATCCCCTGGTGGAGGGCATGGCAACCCACTCCAGTATTTTTGCCTGGAGAATCCCACAGACAGAGGAGCCTGGAGGGCTACAGCCCATAGGGTCTCAAAGAGCCGGACACAATTGAGGCAACTTAGCACACGTGTACTCGTTGCTACTGTGACAAATGATCGCAGGCTGGATGGTTTAGGACAGCCCAGATTTGTGACCATATCTTTCTGCAGGTCAGACTTCCAAAGTGGCTTCTATGGGGTTAGTGTCAAGGTGTCCGCAGGGCCCTGCTCCTTCTGGATGCTCCTCGGGAGAATCCTTCCCGTGTCCTTTACGGCCTCCGAAGGCTGCCCTCACTCCTTGGCTCAGGGCCGCATCGCCCCGACCTCTGCCCTCGCTCTCACACGACTTCCTCCGTCTCTGGTCCCACCTTGTAGGGACCTTGTGATGATGCTGTGATTACAGTGGGTCCATGCAGATAATCCAGGGTGATCTCCCCGTGCTGAGCTGTGCTTAGTCGCTCATCATATTCGACTCTTTGCGACCCCGTGGACTGTAGCCTGCCAGGCTCCTCTGTCCGTGGGGTTATTCCTGCAAGAAGACCGGGGTGGGTTGCCGTTTCCTCAACTCCAGGGCATCTTCCTGACCCAGGGATTGAACCCATGCCTCCTGCACTGGTAGGCGGATTCTTTACCACTGCGCCACCTTGGGTGCCCAACCTCCTCATGTCAATATCCTTATCCTAATCACATCTACAAAGTCTTCCTACCATGTAAGGTTCCAGAGACCAGGACATGGACATCTTTAGGGGGTATTTTCTACTTTCTATGTACTGATTATTGCTGTTTTTAATTTAGTTATTTTACTTTTGGCAGCACTGGGTCTTCCTTGCTCTGCGGGGACTCTTTCTAGGTGCGGTGCTCAGCTTCTCCAGTTGTAAAGCGTGGGCTCTAGAGCTCAGGCTAAGTAGGGGTTGCACGTGGGTTTAGTTGTCCCTTGGCGTGTGGGATCTTCCCAAACCAGGAATCGAACCCATGTCCCCTGCGTTGGCAGGAGGATTTTTAACCAAGGAAATCTTCATACTGATTATTTTTAAAGTTGGCAGTCCTGAATATTCATTGGAAGGACTGATGCTGAAGCTGAAACTCCAATATTTTGGCCACCTGATGTGAAGAGCTGACTCACTGGTAAAGACCCTGATGCTGGGAAAGATTGAAGGTGGGAGGAGAAAGGGATGACAGAGGATGAGATGGCTGGATGGCATCACCGACTCAATGGACGTGAGTTTGAGTAAACTCCAGGGGCTGGTGATGAACAGGGAGGCCTGGCGTGCTTCGGTCCATGGGGTGGCAAAGAATCACGCGACTGAACTGAGCTGAACTGGGGCATCTGCAGTGTGCCAGATCCTCTGCTTAGGGCTGGGCATAAAAAACCAATAAGATACAATGTTTATACCAAAATAGATATATGATAATGATGATGGTGGTGTTAGAGATAACCACACTGATTGACATGTATTGAGTATTTACTACATGCCAGGTATTTTGGGAGACACTTCAAGTGAATTAACTTGCTGATGTCTCATCATCACATTAAGGGAAAGGTGTTATTCTCATTTTAAGAATAAGATGCTTTAGAGAGTTTAAGTGCTTTTTCTAAAGCCACTAATAGCTAATCACTGTTAGCTAATTGTCCAAGAGCTGGTGGCACGAGGTCCGTTCCCTCTGACTCTTGATTCCTGTGCCGTGTGCCCCTGGAGGGCTTCCCAGATGGCTCAGTGGTAAAGAACCCACCTGCCAATGCAGGAGATGGAGACGCGGGTCCCATCCCTGGGTTGGGAAGATCCCCTGGAGGAGGGCACAGCAACCCACTCCAGTATCCTTGCCTGGAGAATCCCATGGACAGAGGAACCTGGCGGGCTACAGTCCATGGGGTCACAAAGATGGACACAGCTGAGCGTGCACATACGTGCCCCTGGAAGGATGCTCGGGTGCACCTCTGGCTCTCTTCTTAGTCTGTGTGTAAATAAAGGTTGAGCCAGCTGCAGCAGAGCAGATCATGTGAGTGGGCAGTAGGCAGAACTCCCGGGGAGGAAGGCACTGTATCTCCCAATTCTGCCAGGGCCCGAAGCTGCGAGCTCACGGCCCTGAGCTTTGGGCATATGTTGCCTTGCCTTCAGGAGAATCTAATAGCATATGTTAATCAGTCCACTGAACCTGTCCCTGCCCAGGGTCATCTAACACTCTGCTCACTGGGTCCTGCTTCAACCTGAGGTCTCGTGTGACAACCTCGAAGAGGTCAGAGACCAGAAAAGGAAGAGCCCAGCGACTTTCTCTCTAGTGACTCATGCAGAGACGGCCAGGGGATTCAATAGGGCAGAAAGAAGGTGCGTTTGGGCTCATCTGAAGGGGAACATTTGAATACTAAAGGCACATTCTTCTCAATCTTCTGCAGAATTTCCTTCAGTGGAAGTGGAAAATTTATGTGAAGGGCAGAGGTGAAGATTGACCTCCAGAATGAGTGGGGTTATAATGGGCTTCCCTGGTGACTCAGATGGTAAAGAATCCGCCCACAATGCAGGAAATCCGGGTTCCATCCCTGGGTTGGGAAGATCCTCCAGAGAAGGGCATGGCAATGCACTCCAGTATTCTTGCCTGGAGAATCCCAGGGACAGAGGAGCCTGGTGGGCTGCAGTCCATGGGGTCGCACGGGGTCGGACATGACCGAGCGACTAATACTCCACCTCATAATGTCCAAGCCAGCTGCTGGGTTGACCAGCGTGAGCTCCCTCAGGGCAGGTTAGAGGAGGGAGAAGGTTAGGAGGGCGCATCCAGGATGGGCTGGGGACAGGAGAGAAGAGAGTGCTGTCTGCCCACGCCCCCCGCCCCCGCCCCGGGCTGAGTTGATACCTTGCATGCAGGTCCCTGGACTCTTTCCTGCGGGTGGGCAGGCGGTGTGGGGTCGGGCGGGGTCGCATTTTCTTTTTCAGATTTAATTTTTTTACTTTACAATATTGTGTTGGTTTTGCCATACATCAACATGAATCCGCCATGGGTGTACACGTGTTCCCCATCCTGAACCCCCCTCCCACCTCCATCCCTGTACCATCCCTCTGGGCCATCCCAGTGCACCAGCATCCTGTATCCTGCATCGAACCTAGACTGGCGATTCGTTTCTTATATGATATTATACATGCTTCAGTCATTTTACCCTTCTCGTTTTCCTTCCGGGACTCTCTCTCCACCCGTTTGACTACACCTTTGAACTTAGGAGATCTAACATCATTTTAGACACATTCACAGATTGGCTAATAGAGAAAAAATGCTTTTTAAATTATGACAGAGAGATTTAGGGCATCCATACATTCTGACTTTTTAAGACAGCCTTGATTTTTTCCCTAAATATTTAAAGAAGTCTTTATTGAATTTGTTACAGTGTTACTTCTTTTTATGTTTTGGTTTTCCGGTCAGGAGGTCTGCGGGATCCCAGCTCCCTGACCAGAGATTGAATCCACAGTAAAAGGCGAAGTCCCAACCACTGGGTCACCAGGGAGGTCCCCACAGTCTTGATTTTGAGGAATTATTTTTCGATAATGATGATTGATTAAATGCATGTAGTGTGGGGCTTAATTTTTGGATATTTGTCAAGCTTGACACGGATACAATCACAGATCAGAAACGTTCAAGGCACAGTGTGGTTTCCTGCCTCCTTTTCTCTCTCCTCTCCCTCCCCGCTGTCTTTCTTTCACTACCTACTGTGGGAAAGACATTGGGTTTAGAACTTGGGACTATTCCCTGACTGCCAGCGATTTATTGTCCCTTAAATGGATTCATTCATTTTATCCAACAAGTATTGAACATCCGTGATGTAGCAGGCACTAATCTAGGTGCTGGGATGCAGCAAGGAACAAACCAGATCAGATCTAATACCGTTGAAGGGGAGGTTTACCTTAGTGGGGGTGACATGTGGTAGCCAAGCCAATAAGTACAGACTACAATTTCATCTGTAAAGACAAGAAGGTCAGGAAGTGGGCCAGAGGGTGAGTGGTCCTTTGCGTGCAGAGGCGCCTTTCTGTAGTGGGGCAGTAGCATCCAGCAGGGTGCAGGGTGTTGAGGAGAAGCTTCCCTGCGAGGATCAGGGGGAGCCTGTTCCAGCCACAGCGCTCAGCAGCTGGGAATCCCCAGAGGTGGGAGCTAACTTGGAAAAAACTGGAGGCTGGAGGGTTTGGGGTCAGAAGTAAGGTTGGAGAGAGAGAGGCGGGGAGCCAGGTGGCTACTTGGGAATCCTCAGGAGGGTTCTAAGCCGGGGAGGTGGGGTTGAATTTGCGTTTTAGAAAGAAGTCTCCTGGTTTGCCGTGGGTGTGGGGAGTGGGCGGGAGCAGAGTCAGCAGGAGGAGGCTGGCTGGTTAGGATGCTGTCTGCACCTTGGACCAGGCAGTGGGGTGAGGGTGGGGAGACGGGGTGAAAATCGAGATATTCTTGGAAGGAGTTGGCCAGACTGAATAGATGGCTAAATCTGCGAATTCTGGGTAAGGTCAGGACTGGGGATGAAGACACAGAAATCATCAGTTACATGAGCAAGGAGTGAAACAAAATGTGAGAGGTGTCCGTTTGGCTTAAGAAGGGCACTTTTTTTTTTTTAGAAGGGCACATTTTTGCGGTAGAAAATGTGGCATCTAAGTTACGTCGCTGGTGGGGAAGGAAGGAAGCAGTGTTCACTGAGCGCTGACTGCGTGACATGCACTGTGCTGGGCGCTTCTCATACGGTGTTTGTCACGGGACAGAAGGCTCAAGAAACACCCTACGGGCACTGCATAAGATTACCCACTTTGGAACCAGACTGCTGGATTGGAATCTTGGCTCTGCCTCTTACTAGTCCTTCTGTGCTTTGTTTACTAATCTGTAAGATGGGATAATACTAGTACTTACTTCATAGAGGAATTTTAAATGAGTTAATATGTGTGATGTGAGTTGGACTATAAAGAAAGCTGAGCGCCGAAGAATCGATGCTTTTGAACTGTGGTGTTGGAGAAGACTCTTGAGAGTCCTTTGGACTGCAAGGAGATCCAACCAGTCCTTCCTAAAGGAAATCAGTCCTGAATATTCACTGGAAGGACTGATGTTGAAGCTGAAACTCTAATACTTTGGCCACCTGATGTGAAGAACTGACTCATTGGAAAAGACCCAGATGCTGGGAAAGACTGAAGGCGGGAGGAGAAGGAGACGACAGAGGATGAGATGGTTGGATGGCATCACCAACTCCATAGACATGAGTTTGAGTAGACTCCGGGAGTTGGTGATGGACAGGGAGGCCTGGTGTGCTGCAACCCGTGGGGTTGCAAAGAGTCGGACATGCCTGAGCGACTGGACTGGACTGAGCGTGTGTGAAGCGTCTGGAGTAGTGCTTGGTACATACTGTGTGCGCTCAGTCATGTCGGACTCTGCAACCCCACGGACTGTAGTCTGCCTGGCTCCTCTGTCCCTGGGATTCTCGGGCAAGAATACTGGAGTGGGTTGCCATTTCCCTCTCCAGGGAATCTTCCTGACCCGGGGATTGAACCCATGTCTCTTACTTCTCCTGCATAAGCAGAGGGATTCTTTACCACTAGCGCCACCTGGGAATCCCTAATAATAATAAGCATACAACAAATGGTACATAATAAACACGCAGTGAATGGTAGTGATTTTAATGTTGCTGTTTGCTGTGGTACATTCAACAGATAGAAGAGTCAGGTAAGGTGTGTGATATATACTAAGAGTATCATTTTAAAATCTTGTTTCAACTCATCTGTTAGTCAGTGTATAGTGAATAAGATGCTTGGGTTCCGTTGCTAGTTTTTGCCATAGTTCAGTTTTATGAGCTCGTCCTCGTCTCTAGTATGGATCAAAGCCACTTTCTGTTGCTATGGCTGTATAACCACGCCAACTTACTGGCATGAAACAAACATTTTATTATGTTCATAGTTTGCAAAATCATAAGGATGACTTGTCTCTACTCCACGATGGAGCCTCACCTGGGGAGACTCAAAGGCTGAGGGTGTCAATGGCAGGAGGGCCGTGGTGGGGGCTGGAACCAGCCGGAAGCATCTTTGCTCCCGTGACTGGAGAAGATGCTGAGTCTCAGCTGAGATCTTAGCTTGGTTCTTGGCTGGAGCACTTCCAGAGGACCACTCTGTAGCCTCTCTCCACATGGCCTAGGGCTTGATGCTGAAGCTCCAATATGTTGGCCACCTGATGTGAAGAGCAGGCTCATTGGAAAAGACCCCAATGCTGGGAAAGATTGAGGGCAGGAGGAGAAGGGGGCGACAGAGGATGAGATGGTTGGATGGCATCACTGACTCCATGGACACGAGTTTGAACAAACTCCGGGAGTTGGTGATGGACAGGGAGGCCTGGCGTGCTGCGGTCCACGGGGTCACAAAGAGTCGGACACGACTGAGGGACTGAAAACAAACAAGAGCATGGCAGCTGGGCTCCTGCAGTGAGTGTCCGTGAAGGCCGGGAAGAAGTGCTGCAATCCTCTAAGACAGCTTTGGAGGGCCCATGGCGTCCCTTCTGCCTTAGTTGCAAGCCTGTCTAGATTTCAGGAAAAGGAACATAGATTCCACCTTCAGAAAGGAGGATATCAAAGTCACAAAGTGAGAATTTTCGGGATGGGAGATGTGGCCCGTTTTGAAAAAAATACGGTCTGCCTTGAGGCTTAACCAGGAGGCCCGTGATGAGGCTGACTGGCTTAGAGGATCCAATACATTTCTAAAGTTTGGACATGCTCTGGAATCAGGGTCTCCTGTATTTATTAAAGGACTTGACTGCTCTTGACCGAAGTTGTGCTGGAGTTCGAGGGTTGACTCGTTACGACTCAGGAGCTCTCTTCAGTTAAGAAACGGTGGTGGGAGACTGACTTTGCACAGGACCCTGTGCTAATCGCTGTGGGGACAACCTGAGATACCACAGGAAGCCACCAAGCTAAAAGGTGAAGAGGAAAGCTTTTGGTTTTCAATGAAGTATTCTCTGGAGGGGGAGAAGTGACAATCCCTAATGACAGTTACAATGGAACTAGTCAAAACAAGACACTAAATGAGTTTAATGCAAACGTAGTCAGTTAGCACTGCGTTCAGTGCCGGGACCACATTTCTCATTCTGTGGACCTTATTTGTTAATTAACTATTATTATAACCTGCAATTATTAAATACTTCCTATGGCCATTTAATTGGATCCCGGGCAGCCCTGGTGGTAAGGAAGCTGCCTGCCAAAGCAGGAGATGCGTAAGAGACAGAGGTTCGTTTCCTGGGTGGGGAAGATCCCCTGGAGGAGGGCATGGCAACCCACTCCAGTATTCTTGCCTGGAGAATCCCATGGACAGAGGAGCCCGGTGGGCTACAGTCCATGGGGTCACACAGAGCTGGACACGACTGAGCAACTGAACACACACGCACACCGGTGAAGAAGGCTTGTTGTTTAGTCACTAAGTACCCAGGTCTTCTGGCCCCACAGTAGATGCTGGAGGTGGCAAGGCTGGTTGGTGCAAAGCCGGGAGTAGAACCCAAGCTCTGGATATTCTCGTTGGTGGTCTTTCTCCAGATTCTTTCCTCCAGGTTTGTGGTTTCCAGTCGTGTGCCATGAGTCTTCTGGTTCCCAAAGAGCTCTGGAGACCCCCTGAAGGAAGAGTTTTGTTCCAAAAGTTTGAGCGCGTCTAATCTATTCCCCACTGCTTGCTCTTGGATATTTTTAGTTTAACGATTTGGTCTGTAAGTGGTATCGCTGTCATTATTCTAACTTCAGGCTCAAGAGCTCAGTCACTAGTTAAAATCTCTTCTGCTGGCAAAATCTGCATTCCCATCTGCTGCAGAAAATTACCTTTAAAGCGCTCATGCAAGCACGGACTCACAGAACCAAAAGGCATAGAAAGGGAGAGTTTATTCCATTTTTAAAAGTTCAGTTTGATTGAGATCATCTGTCTGTCAGACGATCTTGACTGATACAGTACGTAAATATGTCCCAGAAAGAGTGATCATATTGCGATCTTTGTTTTCAGTTTACTTTTTTCGTATTGGGTTTTCTTGATGGAAAGTGGTTTTTAAAATAACCTTAAAATGTGATGGTCATCCTCTTTCTTCTTTAACAGATGGCAACGTGTGAGAGCTGCATCCAGCAAGCGTTCACTTGTGATAAAAGGAAACTTGAAATTTCTGGCACAAGAATATTTCTAGCTCATGTCCACATTGTAGAGAGATCGAAAACTTGACAGAGCTGAAGTGTGCCTTGAGGGCTGGGGCTGCCACGCACAGCTGTGCAGGTTGCGTACTGCGCTTGGTAGGCAGTCATCAAATGCTGGTTTGAGAGACACTGCGTTATGTGCAGTGATGTTTGAATGGAAAGAAACTTACCCTTGTACTTGTGATGCTCCTTAGAGAACGCCATGGAGTGGGCTTCCCATGGAAGTTCTGAGTGAATTAAGTGGCGTGGTATTCCTGGCTGTATCTGAGGAACCAAGGACTTCACAACATAACCCATTTTAGCCCCAAGGCTGTGGAGCTTACGGCTTTGCTGAGGTCGGCATCTTGAAGTCAGAATAGCTTAAATACACCTGGCTCCTGAAAGGGCATTAAATGGCAGGGAACTCTTGGAAATGCCCACAAATTCCAAGAGAGCCGGGTCGAGCCATTTGCTATTTTAATTAATCAGACCACTTTTTACTCCTTCCCTTTTTTCCCCTGGGAGGTGGAGAAGTCAGCACCACAAGACTGTATTTCAAATGACCTCTTCAGAGGCAGTTTCTAAGCATTTAAGTACAGGCTGAACCCAAAGCGTATGAAGGATTAAATATCAGCTAGCATCTTCTGTGAAGATCCTATTCCTTGTTTAAAATCTGAGAACCCAAAGCCTGGATTTAACTCACTATGAAATTTTTTTTTCTTTCTTTCTCTGTGGTTTTCCCCAAGCTTTGCCACTTACAAGATTCTCACACGCACAATTAACATTCCTTTACACGGCAAGCTGAAGGCGGCACTTATCTTCTAAATTGATTTATCAAGCCTGACTGTGTGCCAGTATTCAATATCTAATTTTTGGTTGGTCATAGGGTTTTTAATACTGTCCCATGGTTCTTATAGCTGGGCAGTTCCTTTAAAGGAGGGGCTTCTGGGCTTCCCTAGTGGCTCAGAGGTTAAAGCGTCTGCCTCCAACGCGGGAGACCCGGGTTCAATCCCTGGGTCCAATCCCTGGGTCGGGAAGATTCCCTGGAGAAGGAAAAGGTAACCCACTGCAGTATTCTTGCCTGGAGAATCCCATGGACGGAGAAGCCTGGTAGGCTACAGTCCATGGAGTCGCAAAGAGTTGGACACGACTGAGCGACTTCACTTTCACTTTCACTTTCCTTGGTGGCTCAGATGGTAAAAAATCCGCTTGCAAAGCAGGAGACCTGGGTTCGATCTCTGGGTCAGGAAGATCCCCTGGAGAAGGATATGGCTACTCACTCCAGGATTCTCGCCTGGAGAATCCCATGGACAGAGGCGCCTGGTGGGCTGCGGTCCACGGGGTCACAGAGAGTCGGACAGGACTGAGCGGCTCACTCTCACTCTCACCCTCCTTTAAAGGAAGCGTGTTTGTGGTGGCTGCTTAGTTGTGGCTGACTCATCACAAAGAGAGTTTGCCTGGGTAACAGATTTGGGTCTGAGGGTCAATAAGAGGGCGGTAGTGTGGAAGAGTGACTTAACCCTTGAAAATTATGTCAAAGCAAACTTTGCACACCTTTGGTTTTTGTTTTTTTAGTATTTATTTATTTGTCTGTGCCAGGTCTTAGCTGTGGCATGCAGGACCTAGCTCTCCGATCAGGGATCGAACCCGGGCCCCCTGCTCTGGGAGCTGGAGTCTTAGCTACTGGATCAGCAGGGAAGCCTCCACCCTTGTTTTATGAACTGTTTCTTGGGGAGCAGCTTATGGACCAGCATGGCAGCTTGGCAGATTTCTGTGTGACCCATACAAGGGTCCTTTTTCTCTCTGAGGTTTTGAACACCTCTAGATTCTTGAGTGCTGAGCCTTTTCTGAATGACGTGGAAATGAAAGTGAAATAACCTTCACTCCCACCGCCCCCATTCACTCGTGTCTTTGCCTTGCTTAGCTCCTAGGCAGCAGAATTCTTTTCCATCACCTTGTGCCCTCTCGTGCCTAAAGCACAACAGGCTTTGAGAAACATTTGTTAAATGCATTTCGTGTACGTAAGTTGAACACTCCTTGTGTGCTGCGCACTGGGATTGGGACTGTGGACAATTCAGAGATGGAAGGGTCCCTGTTCATTCGAAGGTCGTCTGGAGGCATTTACCCTCTGGGGACGCTGGGGTGGAGTGAGTATTGGTCTAGCAAGAAGGTCCAACCTACATTTAGCAGCTCCCTGGAATGGAAGATTCCCCTGGAGGCTGGTTTAGCCCCAGGATTTCCCTGGCAGCACTCTTTCTTGCCTTCCTCAGACCCATTTTGCCCTCCCAAACCTGGGTTTATTGAAGATTCCCTTCCCCACTTTTTAAAGATCTCTCAGATTTTCAGTAAGTCTGCTGGTCCCTTGAAGACTTCACTAATGAGAGCGCTTAAAAATATTTCAAATCACTTCTTCAGAGCCCTGGATTGGCACGTTTTCCGCGTGGCTGTCTCCCAGCTCCTGGAGGACTAATTCTCTTCCCTTTCAGTTTCTCTCTTCCTCTCTCCCTCCCTCCCTCCCTCCCTCCCAGCCCCTGCTGGCTGCTTTTGCAGTAAATCCCCGAAATGTTGCTGACGTCAGCAGCACCGATCAGGCCTTAGAGGAGCCGCTTTAGAAGAAGTCATCCGCAAGATGATGCTGAAACGCAGAGCCATCTTGTCGGGTGTTCTGGAGAGACCGTTTTCTCCGTTTGACAGATCTCATTCATCTTTGCGACTTAGTAGGCAGAGTGAAGGAAGCCCCATCCAAAAAAAAATTTTTTTTTCCCGCCTAAGTTGTTTGTAGGAGGTTGTAGTGAGTGTGAAGCAAGCTTCTTGGTCAGTGCAGACAGCTCAGGCAGCTTGCAAAGCAGAATGTACTGGGGGCGTCGAGACTTCGGCTCAGTGACCCCGGGAGAGGGGCTGAGGGAGGGCATACCTTATTCTACGTCAACTGTTTGTAAAAAGGGATGACCATACACTGAAGCCCATTCTGGAGGCACGCAGAACTTGCTCTTTGCATAAAATTGTTTTGGAAAGTCAACATCTGCCTTGCAGAGGCATTTTCCTGTACAGCTCCAGGTTTGTCTATAGTCAGATAGGTAAGATACACCTGACTGTCTTCATGACCTGCACCCTGACTGCCGTCTCTGAGCAAGGAGGCAGGCGACTTGCGAGCAGCCTCCAGAGCTGGGTGAGGGAGGAAAGACCTGGTGCGGACGGGCAGGCCTCCACGGGCCGGGTCTGCTTCCCTGGCAGGGTTCAGCAGCCGGGATGCGGACCCCAGGCAAAGGACAGGAGGGAGGCGGAAGGCGGTGTGTCCAGGTAGCTCCAGGAAAGGAAGGGGGGAAGGGAGCGGAGTCTGTGAGCGGAAGTGGGTAGTGTTGAGCCTGGCGTCTACACTGAGCAGGGCAGGGAGGAGGAGAACTGGGGAGGCCCAGGAGTGGGCGGAAGAGGGGAGGTGGGTGACGGGGGAGAAGTTGAAGGAGAGCCGCAGACTCGGACTCTCAAGTCAGCAGTGGGCTCCTTGCTTGAGGATTCTGAGGTGGGGACGTTCCTCGGGACGCCGAGGCTCGGGACGTGCCCGGGAGGAGGCAGGCCGTGGGTCCTGGCGATGCTCCGCGAGCCCCCCGGAGCGTCCTCCTGGCCCTGCGCACCCATCCTCCGGAGCCCCGGTGCTTCTTCCCGTTCAGACGACTTCCCCTGGTTTCCCCGCGCTTCTTCTTGGGAGGTTCGGGGACGTCTGTCCAGCCTAGGGTGTCTGTAGCTCGTGACCGGTCGTAGGCATGAACTCCCAGCCCCCTTGCCCCAGGGGGCGGTAGATCTAGGGGTGGAGGACCGTAACTTAGGCTGCAGACTCCCTCCCCAGGGCTCAGGCAGGGGTGGGGTGGGGGTTCACCTGTAATTGCACCCAGGCTGGGCTTCTTTCCCTTCATTTTCCTCTTTCCCCACTCCCCTGGGGGCTCTTCTACAAACACTGCTTAAATAAATTGCTGACAAGTCAATCTGTATCTCCGAGTCTGCTTCTGGGGAACCTGGCCTAAGTCAGTGGTTGAGGTGGACCGCGATGGTAAGTGGCGCTGAAATCAAGGAAACGGGAGGCGGGAGTATTGGGTAGGTTCTCTGTGGGGCGTGAAAATCATTCAGGAGGGACGTCCCTGGCTGTCCAGTGGTTAAGACTTCATCTTCCAATGCGAGGGATGTGGGGTTTGATCCCTGGTTGGGGAGGTAAGATCCCACCTGACTCGCAGCCCCAAATCAGAACGTAAAAGCAGAAACAGTGTTGTAACAAAGTCAATAAAGATTTTAAACATAGAAAAATATGAAACCATTCAGGAGGAAAGTAGGACCTGGATGGTGGAAGGCTTCAGAAAGCAAGGGGAGAAGTCAGGTCTGCCACTGGCGGGCACGAAGGGGGCCAGAGGCGCGTGGGTCTCAGAGGAACTGGGGCTTTGGCAAGAGGGGCGCAGTGTTGGTTTTCGGGGACAGCCTGGCCCCGAGACTGGGCAGTGGGGACTGAGTCACCTCCCCGCTGCACTCTTCGAGAGCAGTGTCCTCAGGGGAAGCCCACGTGTCAGGGAAGAACGTGGAGGAAGCAGGGGAGGACTTCAGTTTTGTAGCAGCGGGTCCTGCAATATCTTTGGACAGGTTTGGAATGGGAGAGGAAGGGAAGGTTGGATCAGAGCAGAGGGAAGGAGAGCAGAGGAGAGATCAAAGCTACACGGCGGAAGAGCAAAGCTACAGGGAGGCTTCGCTGGCTTTGCACATCTCAAAAAAGCTGATCCCTTCAACTTCCTGGGGGATGGTGGCTTGGCAGCTTGGACACAGAGTGTGGAGTTTGTACTGTTCCTGGCACAGAGTTGGCATGCACTGGCTGAAAAAGTGGATGAAGGACACATCAAGGTTCTGAATACCTCTTCCG
This sequence comes from Capra hircus, assembly GCF_001704415.2. Taxonomy (NCBI): domain Eukaryota; kingdom Metazoa; phylum Chordata; class Mammalia; order Artiodactyla; family Bovidae; genus Capra; species Capra hircus. Next base: position 3,179,157 of record NC_030817.1, read on the forward strand.
TTTTCATCACTGTGAAACAGCAGCACACGCACTGCTTCCAGGTACCTTACGCTCTGATGAATATGGACCTTAGTGGGGTGCCTCCCGCTGCCTCTGTCACCCTCACGAGGCGGGGTGCAAGGACTCCTAAGGCGAGAGAATTCGGGACAGCGTGGGCTGTGGACTTGAGTCACAGACTCACTCTCTCTGATGGATCGACACTATTTTTTGGTTCTCCTTTCTACTGTGAATCTGTAAAAAGAATCGGTTAGGTGAATACAGCTACTCAGGACCTCTGTGTTTGTGACTGCTGGTGCTAAAGGGGGGGTTTTTGAGGTTGGCGGACTGCTTGTGTAGGGTGTGTAAGAGCTGGTGAAGTAGCAGGGACCCTGAGGCTATGTGAAGAGTCATGAGATTTTCTCAGTAATTGCAGGGATTTAAGAAGGAGCTGGGGCTTCCCAGGTGGCCCCATGGTAAGAAACCCACTGCCAGTGCAGGAGACATGAGACGTGGGTTCGATCCCTGGCTCAGGATATATCCCCTGGAGTAGGAAATGGCAACCCACTCCAGTACTCTTGCCTAGGGAATCCTTTGGACAGAGGAGCCTGGCGGGCTACAGTCCATAGGCTTGCAAAGAGTCAGACATGACTGAGGCAACTTAGCACGCACGCATCCAAAAAGGAGCTAGATTGGAATTTTAGAAGGATCATCTGGCTCCGGCCTGGTGGGGAGGGGTCCCCTGCAGAAAGCTGCGACAGAGGTAACTGCTTTTGACATGACACCTGGGAGAGGCGAACCGCTCTGAAGGAGTGGGTCCAGACAATAGAATTTAAAGCACTTGGCCCAGGATAAAGGAGATATTTTGGGAACTGCAGCTGCTTATATTATTTTTAATCCTAAAGGGAGGGAAAAAAATCTTCCCTTTTAAAAGTGCTGTGAGTCAGTTGTAGTGAGATGGATGATCCTAGGGTCTGCCACGCGGAGTGAAGTCAGAGGGAAACAAGTGTCGCATATTAACACATATATACAGAATCTAGAAAAATGGTCCGGATGAACCTCTTTGCCGGGCGGGAGGAGAGACGCAGACGTAGACAAGGGGCTTGTGGACACTGCAGGGGGAGGGGAGGGTGGGACGAATGGAGGGAGTAGCTCTGATGTGTGTACCCGCTGTGCGTGAAGCAGAGCGCTCGAGGGGCACTGCTGCCTAGCACAGGGGGCTCAGTGCCCTGGGATGACCCGGGGGTGGCGTAGGGGTCGGAGGGGGGGGTCATGCACACTTATGACTGACTCATGTTGTTGTATGGCAGAAACTAGCCTTGGAAAGCCATTATCCTCCAGTTAAAAAAAAAAAAAAGTGCTCTAGCTAATTTAAATTGTGTGGGAAAAACTCAGGGTAGGAGACAAGTAACATGTGTTACCCAAAAAGCATTTCAGAACCAAAGAACCCCAGGCATGGCTGTGCACCTTTCAGCCTTGACCGTGGAGTCAAGAGAACTGAGTCCATCTTGCCAACACGGCGGAGTCTGGGGTCTGTTGGGAGAACCAGCAGGTAGGCAGCTCTGGCTCTCAAACAATGAGCAGGCTTGTGGGAGATGCCCAGGCTGGTCAGCTCAGCACGTGCAGGAAATAGCTCTGGTTCTCGGCTCTCCATGCTGTGAGGCTGAGTGAGAGTTCACTTCCCTGCAGAAATAAAGGCACCCTGCCTGCTACCAGAAGTAACCTATGATGCCCAGGAATTCTGGAACAGAGGCTTTGTTGAAAAGAGCTTGCTGGAAGCCAGGGAGAGAAAAATGGTCTATGAGAAGACCATTAATGAGCAGCAGGATAATAGTATGTGACAGTAATCAGCTCATTGAACACACGCTGGCTGAGACATCTTGCAGGCTAGGCTTTGGCAATGACGCTGGGAGGGGAATGGAAGCCGTGCCTTGGTGCTCCTCCTTTCCTCTCTGATTCTTTCTAGTTCTTCCTCTTGTTGTTCCGTCCCTCAGTCGTGTCCATTTCTTTGTGACCCCATGGACTGCAGCACACCAGCCCTCCCTGTCCATCACCATCTCCCAGAGCTTGCTCAAACTCATGTCCATTGGGTCGGTGATGCCATGCAACCATCTCATTCTCTGTCATCCCCTTCTCCTCCCATCTTCAGTCTTTCCCGGCATCATAGTCTTTTCCAATGAGTTGGCTCTTCCCATCAGGTGGCCAGAGTATTGCACCTACAGCTTCAGCATCAGTCCTTCCAATGAGTCTTCAGGGTTGACTTCCTTTAGGATTGACTTGTTTGATCTCCTTGCTGTACGAGGGACTCTCAAGAGTCTTCTCCAGCACCACAGTTCAAAAGCATCAATTGTTTGGTGCTCAGCCTTCTTTATGGTTCAACTCTCACATCCATACATGATGACTGGAGAAACCATAGCTTTGACTGTTTGAACCTTTGTTGGCAAAGTGATGTCTCTGCTTTTTAGTACACTGTCTAGGTTGGTCATAGCTTTTCTTTCAAGGAGCAATGTCTTCTAATTTCCTGGCTGCAGTCACCATCTGCGGGAGATGGTTTTGGATTTTCTTTGGGGTTTTGATCCCCTTCCTCTGCTGTGTCTGACATGTTGCTCCCTCGAGCACCGTCTTTTGTTCTCTCCTCATTCTGTGTCTCCCTCTGGACCATTGCATCCAGGTCTGTGTCTTCAATCCCACCTCTGTTCTCATCACTCTCAAACCTAGGCTTCCAGCTAGATTTTGCCCCTGAGTTCCAGTCTCTTCAGCCTAATGTCTACTGGATATGGTAACCTGGATATACCACAGAAGCTGCAGACAGGCCTTCTGCCTTTTCTGTGCTGGAGAACATCACACTCTTAAAACCAGGTGCCCGGGTGTTATCCTCAACCCCGCATCCCCACAATCTCTGTCAATCACTCGGACCCATAGATTTTACTTCCTTATCTCTGAGCCCTGCCCTCCATCCCTTCTGCTCCTGCCTGAGTTGAGACCTCAATGCTAAGAGCCTCATTCTTCAGGCCTGTCTGCTGGTGAAGTTCCCTGACTTTGTGCCACTCCCGCTTAGAAATACAACCAGAGATTTGGGGAAGATCAGTAGAAAGCAATAGAACAGGAAAGACTAGAGATCTCTTCAAGAAAATTAGAGATACCAAGGGAACATTTCATGCAAAGATGGGTCCAATAAGGAAAGAAATAGTAGGGACCTAACAGAAGCAGAAGAGATTAAGAAGAGGTGAAAGACTATACAGAAGAACTGTACAAAAAAAGAGCTTCATGACCCAGATAACCACGATGGTGTGATCGCCCACCTAGAACCAGACAGCCTGGCATGTGAAGTCAAGTGGGCCTTAGGAAGCATCACTACAGACAAAACTACTGGAGATGATGGAATTCCAGTTGAGCTATTTCAAATCCTAAAAGATGATGCTGTGAAAGTGCTGCCCTCAATATGCCAGCAAATTTGGAAAACTCAGCAGTGGCCACAGGACTGGAAAAGGTCAGTTTTCATTCCAGTCCCGAAGAAAAGCAATGCCAAAGAATGCTCTAATTACCGCACAATTGCACTCATCTCACACACTAGTAAAGTAATGCTCAAAATTCTCCAAGCCAGGCTTCAACAGTACATAAACTGAACTTCCAGGTATTCAAGCTGGATTTAGAAAAGGCAGAGGAACCAGAGATCAAATTGCCAACATCCGCTGGATCATTGAAAAAGCAAGAGAGTTCCAGAAAAGCATCAACTTCTGCTTTATTGACTACGCCAAAGCCTTTGACTGTGTGGATCACAATAAACTGTGGAAAATTCTGAAACAGATGGGAATACCAGACCACCTGACCTGCCTCCTGAAAAATCTGTATGCAGGTCAAGAAGCAACAGTTAGAACTGGACATGGAACAACAGACTGGTTTCAAATTGGGAAAGGAGTACGTCAAGGCTGTATATTTTCACCCTGCTTATTTAACTTCTATGCAGAGTACATCATGAGAAAAGCTTGGCTGGATGAAGCACAAGCTGGCGTTAAGATTGCTGGGAGAAATATCAATAACCTCAGATATGCAGATGATACCACCCTTATGGCAGAAAGTGAAGAGGAACTAAAGACCCTCTTGATGAAAGTGAAAGAGGAGAGTGAAAAAGTTGGCTTAAAGCTCAACATTCAGAAAACTAAGATCATGGCATCTGGTCCCATCACTTCATGGGAAATAGATAGGGAAACAATGGAAACAATGGCAGACTTAATTTTTGGGGGCTCCAAAATCACTGCAGATGGTGACTGCAGCCATGAAGACGCTACAAAGACACTTGCTTCTTAGAAGAGAAAAGCATTGAACAACCTAGACAGCACATTAAAAAAAGGAGAGATCACTTTGCTGACAAAGGTCCATCCAGTCAAAGCTATGGCTTTTCCAATAGTCATGTATGGATGTGAGAGTTGGACCATAAAGAAAGCTAAATGCTGCAGATTTGATGCTTTTGAACTGTGGTGTTGGAGAAGACTCTTGAGAGTCCCTTGGACTGCAAGGAGATCCAACCAGTCCATCCTAAAGGAAATCAGTCCTGAATATTTGTTGGAAGGACTGATGCTGAAATTGAAATTCCAATACTTTGGCTACCTGATGCAAAAAACTAACTCATTGAAAAAGACCCTGATGCTGGAAAGATTGAAGGTGGGAGGAGAAGGGGATGACAGAGGATGATATGGTTGGATGGCATCACCAACTCGATGAACATGAGTTTGAGCAAGCTCAGGGAGTTGGTGATTGACAGGGAAGCCTGGTGTGCTGCAGTCCATGGGGTCGTAAAGAGTCGGATACGACTGAGTGACTGAACTGATCTGAACTGCCTGGGGAGAAAGGATTTGCTGACTAGCCCTGAGAAGAAAGTCAGTGGTTTCTGAGCCCCAAATGAGTTCGGCAACCTTTGTTTTCTTCTCAGGCTGGGAGTGCACTACGGGGGCAGGGGTCGGTCTTTGAGTCCTGAAACCCGAATGTATGCTGTTTGGTCCTAGCCAGAGAGCCCCAGGAAGGCTGACTGGAGAGAAATTCTGCCTGCCTGGTACCAGAGAGGTGATTCACCAAGGGTGATTCATGGCATTCAACAGGGTTTGTTGTTTTTAACCCCAAAAACATTTTGCATGCATGAGTAGAAGAGAACCTTCTAGCCCTCAGTGAACAAGAAAGCTCAGAACTGAGCATTTGGAGCACGGTGAAGTGAATACTTCTCTGTCTCCCTTCTAGTCCTCCCTTGGCAATTGAACAAACCTTGAGGAGCTCTCCTTGGACTACTTGCTTTCTGAGAACTTGAGAAACTTGACTCAGAATGTGTGTCTGTGGGGATACAACCACCACCACCACCAGTCGTACCAGATTCAACGCACTCCACGGTTAAACTTTCTTTTGGGCACGTGTGTGAACTTGATGTCATAAATGCTGGCATAAGGCAGATTTATGGATGAATGGATGAATGAATTCAGGAATGAGCAAACTGTAGCGTGGAGCCTTCCAGCTGTAGGTACGGTGCTAAACTCCACGTTGAGATACGGAGAAAGTCTCAAGAGGAACGATTGGGGGCTGGGCAGTCAGGGAGGACTTCTTGGAGGTGGTGATGCATGAAGTGAGTTTTGAAGTGTGAGGAGCCATTGGCCAGATAAAGAGTGGGGGAGAGAAAGGGATCGAGAAGCAAGACCTGTTCCTCTGGGCTTGGCGTGCAGGGGCCTGGGTGCTGCTGGATTTGACTGGGGGAAAGGTTGTGTGTAGGGTGTGGTAGCCAGAGTCCAGGGAGACAGGCAAGCACCAGGTCCGGGAAGGGAGTCTTCCTGCAAGCCGCAGGGTCTGCATATTCTTTTGAAGGAAGCTCCGTGGTGCCTGGAGAGGAGCTTGGGTGTGCGGTGGACGTGATCAGCGCCACAACCCAGAGAGCGCCCCCTGGAGGACCGGAGGCTGCCGCTGGGGTTCAGGTGAGAGGAGGCAGGGACAGAGCTGAGTCAGGGTGGCAGCGGGGTCTTCCCTCCTTCTGCCTCCCCTTTCAGACCTTCTTCCTCTTGTCTTGGCTCCTGTCTCTAAAGGATCCCAATGTCACAACACCTTGGTCCCTTCCATCTGATAACACATACTGGAGTTCTCAAGGAGGACTAGAAGGAGAGGGCAGTGATTAGACCTGGGGTGAGACCCTTGTCTGGGGCAGGATTTTGGAGACATGGCTTGGTTCTTTAGTGTGTCTAGGCTGAGCATCAGTACCGTCTTTTTTTTTTTTTTAATTTTTATTGGAGTATTGGAGTTTAGTTGATTTATAGCGTTGTGTTCATTTCTGCCGTACAGCAAAGTGAATCAGTGTTACATATACATTTGTCAGCTTTTTCTTTAAGCTTCTTTCTCCACGTGGGTCATTGTAGAGCACTGAGCAGAGTTCCCTGTGTTCTAGAGTAGGCTCTTCTTAGTTATCTCTTTCATACATAGCAGTGTCTGTGTCCCCATCTCCCAGTTTATCCCGTCCCCCTTCTTACCCCTGGTAATTATAAGTGTGTTTTCTACATCGGTACCTCTATTTCTGTTTTGCAGATAAGTTCGTTTGTACCCTTTTTAAAGACTCCACATATAGGTGATAGCATATGATATCTGTCTTTCTCTGTCTGACTTAGTGCACTCAGGACGACAATCTCTGGGTCCATCGATGTTGCTGCAAATGGCATTATTTCATTCTTTCCTTATGACTGAGTAATATTCCATTGCATATATTTTTATCTTCTTATCTTATCTCCATTCCTCTGCTGATGAATATTTAGGTTGCTTCCGTGTTCTGACTATTGTAAATAGCACTGCAGTGAACACTGAGATGCATGTATCTTTTCAAATGATGGTTTTCTCCACACATATGCCCAGCAGTGGAATTGCTGGGTCGTGTGGTAGTTCTGTGTTTAGTTTCTTTTAAGGAATCTCCACACTGTTCTCCATAGTGGCTCTACCAACTTACATCCCCACCAGCAGTGTAGGAGGGTTCCCTTTTCTCCATACCCTCTCCAGTATTTGCTCTTTGATTTTTTTGGTGATGGCCATTGTGACTGGGGTGAGGTTACACCTCCCTGTAGTTTTGATCTGCATTTCTCGAGTAACTGCTAAGTCGCTTCAGTCTTGTCCGACTCTGTGCAAACCCATAGACGGCAGCCCACCAGGCTCTGCCGTCCCTGGGATTCTCCAGGCAAGAGTGCTAGAGTGGGTTGCCATTGCCTTCTCCAATGCATGAAAGTGAAAAAAGAAAGTGAAGTCACTCAGTCGTGTCTGACTCTTAGTGACCCCATGGACCGCAGCCTACCAGGCTCCTCCGTCCATGGGATTTTCCAGGCAAGAGTACTGGAGTGGGTTGCCATTGCCCTCTCCTCTCTCATAACTAGACTTTAAAACCAAGACTGTTAGAGCGATCATCGCTGCGTTCTCACCAGGGCCAGCTGGATCATGTTTAAGGTGGAGCTGTCACGTGGGAACAGGACAAGCCAGGCTTGGCTGCCAGGGTGCCTGAGATTAGAGGCAGCACACGCATCCTGTCGGCTCTTCTCAGAGGCAGGTCACCGGCTGCTGTGATGGCTGCTCCTCCTGTCTCCTCCCCTCTGCCCGTCTCTCCCCTCTGGTGCAGCCAGGGAAGCCTTTAGGGGACTCGAGGCTCAGCTTTCCCTAGGGCTCTTTGGAAACTCTGAGCTGCGTGTGTTGATGGCCCTGGAGCAGAGCCAGGCCTGGCGGGGGTCATGGTTGCAGAGGGGAAGCGGGTGTCCCCGGCCTGCACCCCGTGTGTTGTGATCACAGCTGCGCTTTGCGTGGGTTGCCAGGCACAGTCCTGTTGCTGCGTGACAGGGGTACCTCCCAGGTGGCTACATTTTTTTTTTAATGCCGTGGGTGCCATTTGGCCCAGGTGCAGGCACTGGGGGTTAGGGGTCTGAAGCTGGATCCCTGCTTACCAGCTTGTGACAGGCTCGTTGGCATCACCTCTCCTGGTCTCAGCTCCTCACCTGTCCGTGGGGGATAGATCGTGACCCCTGCCCTGCACAGGTTTCGTGAAGGTGCGCTCAGTTCACGCGGGCATCAGATCTCTGTCCGCTCTCCCATTAGATCTGAAAACAAGGAGGCGTCTTATTCATTTATCCATCCCCAGTGCCAAGCCTGGAGCCCAGCAGACTCGCGTGTTTGTCGACTGAACCTATGAGTGGATTATGCAGTTAAGTGTATGGGGCAAGGGGAAGCCTGAATAAAACAAAATTACTGAGAACTTGTTCAGACGAGGAGAGTCCCACGTGTGCCCCCGCATCCTCCCACAGTCAGGTTAAAAAGACGGAATGAGCTACCATTTGTGAGGAAGCATTTTAGTATAAAGATTAACTGCAGGGACACTGTCTTCCCACATTTTCTGTCTCATCGAGTCTAGACGGCACTTTTGTTGCCAAATCCCTTTCTGTTGAAGCGGTGACGTATGACTGGTGATGACTTTATATGTTAAGTGTCAGTGGCTCAGTTGTGTCTGACTCTTTGTGGCCCCATGGACTGTAGCCCACCAGGCTCCTCTGTCCTTGGGACTCTCCAGGCCAGAACACTGGAGTGGGTTGCCAGTTCCTCCTGCAGGGCACCTTCCAGACCCAGGCATTGAAGCCGGGCCTCCTGCATCGCAAGTGGAAGCTTCACCACTGAGCCACCGGGGAAGCATCCATTATTGACACATTTTAGATGAAAGGGCTTTTTCCAACTGGGATTTCTTTTAATTTTTTTAACCTTCCAATTTTATTGAGCTATAATTCACATACAGAACTGTGCGGGGTTAAGGTACACAGCAAAATGATGTGACTTACATACATTATGAAGTGATCACCACGATAAGTTTAGTGAACATCCATCATCTCATGTAGATGCAGCATAAAAGAAATAGAAAAAAAAAGTGTTTTTTTTCCATATGATGAGAACTCTTAGGATTTACTCCTTCATGTATAATATAGGGTAGCGACTCATTTTTTAACATTAATTTTGTTTTCAGTTCAGTTCAGTTCAGTCGCTCAGTCGTGTCCGACTCTTTGCGACCCCGTGAATCGCAGCACGCCAGGTCTCCCTGTCCATCACCAACTCCCGGAGTTCACTCAAGCTCATGTCCATTGAGTCGGTGATGCCATCCAGCCATCTCATCCTCTGTCGTCCCCTTCTCCTCCTGCCCCCAATCCCTCCCAGAATCAGGGTCTTTTCCAATGAGTCAACTTTTCGCATGAGGTGGCCAAAGTGTTGGAGTTTCAGCTTCAGCATCACTCTTTCCGATGAACACCCAGGACTGATCTCCCTTAGAATGGACTGGTTGGATCTTCTTGCAGTCCAAGGGACTCTCAAGAGTCTTCTCCAACACCACAGTTCAAAAGCATCAATTCTTCGGCGCTCAGCTTTCTTCACAGTCCAACTCTCACATCCATACATGACCACAGGAAAAACCATAGCCTTGACTAGACGGACCTTTGTTGGCAAAGTAATATCTCTGCTTTTCAATATACTATCTAGGCTGGTCATAACTTTCCTTCCAAGGAGAAAGCGTCTTTTAATTTCATGGCTGCAGTCACCATCTGCAGTGATTTTGGAGCCCCAAAATAAAATCTGACACTGTTTCCACTGTTTCCCCATCTACTTCCCATGAAGTGATGGGACCAGATGCCATGATCTTCGTTTTCTGAATGTTGAGCTTTAAGCCAACTTTTTCACTCACCTCTTTCACTTTCATCAAGAGGCTTTTTAGTTCCTCTTCACTTTCTGGCATAAGGGTGGTGTCATCTGCATATCTGAGGTTATTGATATTTCTCCCAGCAATTTCTCTTGATTCCAGCTTGTGCTTCTTCCAGTCCAGAGTTTCTCATGATGTACTCTGCATAGAAGTTAAATAAGCAGGGTGACAGTTTTGTTTTAGAATTATGTAAACTGTTTACGTGTTTCAAAGTGAAGTCTCTGACTTTTTTTTTTTTTTTTTTACTTTTTCCCTGGAATTTCCTTTTTTCCTAGCTTTCTGTTCCTACACTCCAGAGGAGAACTGACTTTGAGGTCAGGTTATTCTAATTTGAATCCTGGCTCCGCCACTGTCTAGCCACCTGACCTGGGCTTCGCTCTTTAAGCTGTCTGGGTCTCAGTTCCGTTGTCTGTGAAATGGGCATGCCTGATGACCGTGAGACCCCACGCAGGCCTCCAGCGAGAGGGCATATGACTGAGCAAGGGCCTGGTTGCTCTCTGACACACGCTGCGGGCCTGCCTCCTGTGGACCGCTTCCAGCCAGGGGTCAGGGCAGCAGGGACCCTAATGGGGGTCTCTTCTCAGGATGCAGGACCCTGAGGATGGCTGACTCGGGCTCAAGAGCTCCTTGTCAGCCGTGCTCAGCCTTCCTTAGCCCTTGGGTGCGTGTTCAGCCTTCCTTAGGCCTTGGGTGGTCCAGAACTCCCTCGCCCACCCTTCCTTCCCACTCTGCCTCAGCGGGATCATACTCACAGTGTGTCTGCCGGCCCTCCTCGCCTCCTGACTGTGTTTCCCTTAATAAAATCCACGCCCATGTAATCCCCACTTGGCATCTGCTTCTAGGAGGACCTGGGCTCATGCAGGGTTAGAGTACCGCATGGGACGATGTAAACAGTGTTCATTGGAGCGACGGGCACAGAGCCAGGGTGCAGGAAGGGCCAGGGGCTCCTGCACCTGCACCGCCACCGCCGCCGTCACCCACGTCTGGCCAGCTTAGCTTCTTTGGTGGCTCTGGGCACAGAGAGCTCCGGCGCAGGTCGCAGCTCACAAGGCAACTTCGAGCGAGAGCAGCTGTGGTTTCTGAGCAGAACAGGTGGGTTAATGACAGCATCCTTTGTGGGTGTATGTATATATAGCCCGGGGCTTCCCAGGTGGCGCTAGCGGGAAAGACCCCCCCTGCCAACGCTGCAGACCTGAGATGCAGGTTTGAGCCCTGGGTCGGGAAGATCCCCTGGAGGAGGGCACAGCAGCCCACTCCAGTACTCTTTCCTGGAGAATCCCGAGGACAGAGGAGCCTGGTGGGCTACAGTGCATGGGGCCACACAGAGCTGGACACAACTGCAGCAACTTAGCACGCACACATATGTAGTCCATATGCAAAGCCATGATTTTTTGAGTAGTCGTGTATAGATGTGAGAGTTGGACTATAAAGAAAGCTGAGCACCGAAGAATTGAAGCTTTTGAACTGGGGTGTTGGAGAAGACTCTTGCAAGTCCCTTGGACTGAAAGGAGATTCAACCAGTCCATCCTAAAGAAGATCAGTCCTGAATATTCATCGGAAGGACTGATGCTGAAGCTGAAACTCCAATACTTTGACCACCTGATGCGAAGAGCTGACTCATTGGAAAAGACTGATGTTGGGAAAGATTAAAGGCAGGAGGAGAAGGGGGCGACAGAGGATGAGATGGCTGGATGGCATCACTGACTCGATGGACATGAGTTTGAACAAATTCCGGGAGATGGTGATGGACAGGAAAGTCTGGTGTGCTGCAATTCATGGGTTGGACACGCAGAGCTGGACACGACTGAGTGACTGAACAACAGCAACAGTCTTTCCAACTCAAGGTCTTTAGCTTAATCATATCTGCAACGTTCCTTTTGCTACGTAAAGTAGTGTATTCATTGCTCCCAGGGATGCGAACAGGGGCATCTTTGGGGGTTATTATTTTACTGACCACAGAACAAGCAGGGGAGAAATAGAGGAGGTGCTTCAAGAAGTGATGTTGTTCCCACCAAATGTTGGCTTTCTCTGCCCATCAGCGCTGAACAAAAATTACTGATACAGAATTTGGAAGAAATAGAAAGATGACTTTAGGCCTCAGCTGGCAGAGGGGGAAACACAGCAGGCTAGTTAGTGCCTTAAGAACTGTGACCCCCTCCTGGGGGAACTGAGACACTGTGTACAGCCTGGGTCTCATGGTTTCAGGGAAAACGATAAGGCTCAAAGTAATGAAGGTCTTACCTTCTTGTGTGCGTGCCAAGTTGCTTTAGTCTCGCCTGACTCTTTGCAACCCCATGGACTGTAGTCCACCAGGCCCCTCTGTTCACGATTCTCCAGGCAAGAACGCTGGAGTGGGTTGCCATGCCCTCCTCCAGGGGATCTTCCCGACCCAGGGATCGAACTCATGTCTCTTGAGGCTCCCGAATTGCAGGCAGATTCTTTACTGCTGAGCCACCAGGGAAACCCCTTCTTCTTCTGCTTGCTTTGTTTAAAATATCATAGCTGGTGTCAGCTGGTTGGGTTCGTTTGTCTCTGGTTATTGTCCTGTGGCCTTCTTTCTGAAATGCAAAAAGCAACAAAGAGTGGTCTGCAAAGGGAAGGCACAGGATGAAATCAGCATGGAGGTAAATGGTGGTCGGTGCAGGATGCAGCTCAACGCAGAGTCAGGCTAGTTTTGAGGAGAGCCAACTTAGTTATAGACTACAGATTAGGAACAAAGTAGAACCTAGGAGTGATGAGGCCTATTCTCTTTATATTCTTTGTCCTCAATAAAGGGAAAGAAGAGAAAGAAAATCCCATTTCTGAAAGCAAAACTCATTCCTCTTTCTTCCTTTTCATTGCAACAATATGGAACACCAGACTTACGGGTCAGGAGGTGGGTGAAAGTGGAAGCGAGGAGGTCACTGGTGAGGCGTCTGGATTGGACCGAGCAGGGTGTGACAGTGGCGTGGGTGAGGCTGTGGCCACGGCGATGGGGAGAGGTGCCAGGGACGGAGACACAGTGAGGTGGCCGAGTGAATGGGAGATGAGGGCAAGATGGAAAGAAAGCGGCCCCGGACAAGGCTGGGCGTCTCTGCGGCAACAAGGGCAGGTGCAAATCTCAAACCTGAGTGTAATGTCTTTAGGGGAGGTTGCCTGTGTGCTGATTCGATTCAGTCATGTCGCACTCTTTGCGACCCCATGGACTGCAGCCCACCAGGCTCCTCTGTCCAAGGGATTTCCCAGGCAAGAACACTGGAGTGGGCTGCCATTTCCTATGCCAGGGGATCTTCCTGACCCAGGGGTCAAAGCTGCATCCCTCGTATCTCCTGCCTTGGCAGGTGGATTCCCTTACCACTGGGCCACCTGAGAAGCCCCTCATTTAAGATCAGTGCTGCCTTATTGATTTTCTATCTGTATGATCTGTGTATCAGTCTAGGTTAAAGCACCCTACTATTACAGTATTGTCAATTTCTCTTGTTACGTGCATGAATATTTGCTTTACATATTTAGATGCTCTTGTAGTGGGTACATGGATGTCCATGAGTGTAATGTCCTCTGCTTGTATTGATTCACTTATCATTCTGTAATGCCCTTCCTTGCCTTTTCCTACGACTTTGTTTTCAAGTATATTTCGTCTGACGTGGGTATTGCTGCCTCTACTTTCTCGTTGCGATTAGCATGACATTTGTCTTTCACTCCCTCACTTTGAGTCTCTATCTCTCTTTGGTTCTGCAGTAAGTCTCTTGTAAGCAGCTTATAAACAGGTCTTGTTTTCTTATCCAATCAGTCACCCTGTATCTTTCAATTGGAGCATTTAGTTCACGGACATTTATAGTAACGATGTGTATACACTCGTTGTCATTTTATCGTTTGCTTTCTGGTTGTTTCGATCGTTCTTTCTCGTTCTTTTAGTCCCCTTGCTTGTTTGATGATTTTCTTTCCTGGTATGCGTGTGCTCTTTTCTCTCTTGCTTTTGTGTATGGTAAGTTTCGCCTTGGGATTCTTATATGTTGGCCTGCACCTGTGTCTATTAGTTTTAAACAGGTAGTCTTCTAAGTTCAAACACAGCCTAAAAAACCTACATGTTTACTTCTCTTTCGCACATTTTTTGTTGTTGTTGATGTAATATTTTGCATTTTCATGTTTATCCCTCTACTGATTATTGTAGTTATACTTGATTTTACAACGTTTTTTTGTCCTTTAATCGTCAGACTAGCTTACTTAGGTGGTTGATCCTCACACTTTATTACGTACTTTCCTTTAGCAATGAGATTTCCCCCCCTTATCTATAGATCTTGTAGTATTTTCTTTTCTGCTTAGAGAAGACCCTTTAACCTTCCTTTTAGGGTTGGTTTAGTATTGATGAACTCTTTCAGTTTTTGCTTATCTGAGAAGTTCTTTGTCTCTCTTCCAATTCTAATTGATAATCTTGCTGGGTAGAGTGTTCTAGGTTGCAGGTTTTTCCCTTTCTGCACTTTGAATATGCCATGACGCTCCCTTCTTTCCTACAAAGTTTCTACAGAAAAATCTGCCAATAGGCTTCTGGGGGATCCCTTGTCTATGACTGTTTTTTTTTTTTTGCTTGCTGTCTTTAGAATTCTCTCTTTGTTTTGCTGTTTTACTTATGTTATATCTTGGTGTCTGTCTGTTTGGGTTCATCTTGTTTGAGACCCTCTGTTCTTCCTGCAGTTGGATGTATGTTTCCTTCTTTAGATTTGGAAAGTTTTCAGTCAGAATTTCATACAATGTATTTTCAGCCCCCTTCTCTCTGTCTCTTCCCAACGTGAACGTTGGTACACTTGACGTTTTCCCAGAGATCTCTCAGGCTGCTCTCATTTTAGAATGCGCTTTTCTTCGGCTGTTCTGGGTGACTCCCACTGTTCTGCCTTCCAGATCCCCTGTGCGTTTTTCTGTGCCACCGGGTCTGCTGTTAAGTCCTAGCGTGTTTTTATTTCAGTTATTTTCTTTGGTTCTGAGTGGTTCCTCTTCACATTTTGTTGTTCCCTGTTAAAATTCTCATTGTGTTCATCTATTCTTTTCCCTAATTCAGTTAGTATTCTTATTACTCATGCTTTGAATTTTTCATTTGCTGAATCATTTATTTTGGTTTCAGTAATTTTTTTTTCAGGGGTTTTGCTCTTGCTCTTCCAGTGGAGACAAGCTCCCCTGCCCTCTCACTTTCCTTATCTCTCTATCTTTATGAAATTAGGGCAGGTAGTTATCCGTTGCTGCTTGTGTTGGAGCGTTCCTGTTGCATCTGTGTCTGCCCAGTGGCTTGGGTGGAAGAGCTGGATGTGATGGGAACACAAGTGACATCTTTCCTCGGGTTGTGCTGCCAGCTGCCGCCTTGGTAGGAGGCGCGAGTGGAGACGGAGGGGCTGGCCGGAACAGGTGTGCCCTGGGGCTCCGTGGTGGGCGCCGGGCAGGGTCAGCCTCCGGGTTCTTAAAGCAGAGTCGCTGCGGGCTGAGCTGCCGGGCTAGCGCGGCTCGCTCCAAGTGCGCGCTCTCTCCCTCCTCACCCGGCACCCTCACTCCGGGGGAGCGAGCGGGGCTGTCCCGGCACCCGGTGAGGGCCGGGCTGCGGCCTGTGGGCGTCCGGCTGCCGTCGGGGGTCTGCGTGTGGCCCGGTCAGGGAGGGCCATGGCCGCCTGCGCCCTGCTCAGGCGCCGCTCCAGGTTTGCGCCGCCTCGCTGTCTCACAGCTGAGGTCCTCCTTGGTCACAGCCGCTCCGGCCCCACCGCGGAGCTGTGGCGTGAGACAGGCGGGCTGGAATGTCCCCCCCGCTCAGGCTGGCACACACGCCGAAGTCGCTGTGGTAGACCAGTTGGCCACTGGTGCCTCTCCGCGCTGCTTCCGGGCGAGCCAGCCCCAGTGCGCTCCTCTTGAGTGCAGTCCCGGCCTCCCACGGCTTCCTGTTAGCCCCGCCAGCCCTCCAGGGGAGCTCATTTTTCTGCAGAACTGCAGGGGTAGGGCCCCTACTATGGGGGTTGAACCGCTCACTTCCCAGGGAGAGTCTTCTCCCAGGTTAATCTCCGTTCTCCCCTGAGCACCCTCCCAGGGGCACAGCTCACAGGGGAGGTGAGTTCCATGTCCTCCGCCTATTCCTGCATCTTGATCTGAGAGGCGCTGTGTTTGAGCTTGGAGCCTTCTGCCGTATCATGGCACCCCACTCCAGTACTCTTGCCTGGAAAATCCCGTGGATGGAGGAGCCTGGTAGGCTGCAGTCCATGGGGTCCCAAAGAGTCCCACACTGAGCGACTTCACTTTCACTTTCTTGCATTGGAGAAGGAAATGGCAACCCACCCACTCCAATGTTCTTGCCTGGAGAATCCCAAAGATGGGGGAGCCTGGTGGGCTGCCGTCTATGGGGTCGCACAGAGTCGGACACGACTGAAGCGACTTAGCAGCAGCAGCAGCAGCAGCCGTGTAGGAAGCTCACCCTTCTTTTGTGACCATGCACTTCAAGAAAAGAACTTTTAAACTTGCCAGATGCTCATATCTTCTATACGCTTGGTATCACCTAGCCCTCAGTGCTTGGACAAATCTGCTGGGTATCCTTTTCCTACTTCCTGTCCAGACTGAACAGTACACTTTTCTTTCTCAAATATGGTGGTTTGCTATGTTGAAAGTGAAAGTCACGCAGTCGTGTCCGACTCTTTCCGACTCCACGGACTGTACAGTCCATGGAATTCTCCAGGCCAGAATACTGGAGTGGGTAGCTGTTTCCTTCACCAGGGGAATCTTCCCAATCCAGGGATCACACCCAGGTCTCCCGCGTTGCAGGTGGATTCTTTACCAGCTGAGCCACAAGGGAACCCTAGGAACACTGGAGAGGGTAGCCTATCCGTCTCCAGCGGATCTTCCCCACCCAGGAATCGAACTGGGGTCTCCTGCATTGCAGGCGGATTCTTCACCAACTGAGCTATCAGGGAAGCCGTAGTCTATCTCACACATTGCTTAACAAGAAAACTGAGGGAGGAGCTGAACGATAAATAACAGAGACGTGGCTTTCAGATTTGGACCCTTGTAGAGAAATATACACATTTCAGACTCAATTATTATTATTGAAAACTGGAACCCCTGGTGCTCAGCTTTTATCATTCAAGCAGACACCTAGCAACTGGTTGCATTCCCTCGCTGCGGGCTTGGGGAACCCATGGTGAGCCCTCCCATTTGACAGCCGGCTTGAAAGACCTCTGCGCGGTGACATGATGTGGGGTGTGTGTTTATAAACGAACTCTCTTCTCCCTCTCGCCCGCCCCGTTTCCCAGTGGCCGTTCCTGCAGCAGCGCCCCCGGCGTGCCCGCCCAAGGCCGCCGCTAACGGGGCTCCGCCGGCGCCTCGCCTCGCCGTGTCCTCCCGAGCCGCGGTCGTAGCCAGGATGGAAGGCGCGGCCCAGGGGGGCCTGCAGACCGTCATGAAGTGGAAGACAGTGGTTGCCATCTTCGTCGTCGTGGTGGTCTACCTCGTCACGGGTGGTCTTGTCTTCCGGGCGTTGGAGCAGCCCTTTGAGAGCAGCCAAAAGAACACTATCGCCTTGGAGAAGGCGGAATTCCTGCGGGATCATATCTGTGTGAGCCCCCAGGAGCTGGAGACGCTGATCCAGGTGAGCAGGGAGGGAGTGCGCCATCGCCTCGCCCGCGGGGGGAGAGGGCGGCCTGGATGTCTTTCTGGCTCACTGAGCCTTGCCTTTGGTCGAGATGCTTCTGGTGGTGGGGGGGGGGGGCCCTCTCTGGGAGGTGACGTTTGAGTGGAGACCTGTGACAGTGTGCGGGAGAGGGGTCCCCCAGACCACACAGTAGCAGGCGGCGTTCTGCACCACCTGCTCCGGGACGCGGTGCTCAGCGGCCGCAGCAGGCTGAGGGCTTTGGATTGTCACGTTCAAGGCCCCTTACTAGGCTGATTAACCGTTACATCTGTGTGAGATGCTGGGTAAGAGGGTGGCCTGGAAGTCAGAGAAAGAATTTTAAGCAAGTAGGGATGTCTTAACCTGTCCCAGGTGAGTGAGAATGGAGCAAAGGCCACCAGAAGTGGGATGGGGAGGCTGCGAGAGACTTGGAGTGGTTTTGGTGGCTTTGTGAGGATGGAGCAGTAAGAACATCTATAACAGGCATGAGCAAGGTGCTTTTTCGAAAATTCACTGTGTGTCAGGCACCGTGCTGGGGCCTCTCTGTACTTTGGATAGGAAGGAAAAAATACTCAAAACAAACAAACAAACAACAAAAAAAACGGAGGTGGAGAACTTTGGCCTCCTGCCTGCCAGGAAGAGGATGCAGAGGTGGGGTGGCGTTGGCGGGGGCGAAGTGAGGCTGGAAGGGAGTGTGGGGGACAGGGAGTCATCTAAGGCAGTATGGTGGAGTGGGGAGAGAAACAGCAGGCTTGAGAAGCACCTCAGGCGGAGAGGACCAAGTCTCAGGAAGAGGACGGGGGGCCGCTGAGAGCCCAGTTGGAGGGCTTCACTGTAGAGGTGACAGAGGGTGAAGCTTCTGAGCTGAGGTTTGGTTTCCAATCTGCACACTCTCCTGAACCATGAGGCGTAGAGGCTGGGGTTTGGTTTCCAACCTGCACACCCTCCTGAACCATGAGGCATAGAGGCTGGGGTTTAGTTTCCAACCTGCACACCATCCTGAACCACAAGGTGTACTGGTGGAGGGTGGTGACACGGAAGCAAGGGAGAGCCCCGTTTTTCTGGAGTTCTCACGTTTTGAAGGCAGAGGGATGGAGGAGACAGCTTTCATGGTTCCTTTGGGCCCTGGTGTGACCCACATTAAATTCTAATGGTAGGAGAATGCTGGAGTGTGTAGCCTATCCCTTCTCCAGCAGATCTTCCCAACCCAGGAGTCGAACTGGGGTCTCCTGCATTGAAGGTGGATTCTTTACCAGCTGAGCTACCTGTGAACCCCAAGAGAAAAACGAATATCAGATATCAGTGCAGGTGGGCTTCCCAGGCAGCTCAGTGATAAAGAATCCGCTTGCCAGTGCGGGAGTTGTGAGAGACGTAGGTTTGATCCCTGGGTCGGGAGGATCTCCCAGAGGAGGAAATGGCAACTCACGCCAGTATTCTTGCCGGGGAAATCCCATGGACAGAGGAGTCTGGCTGGCTATAGTCCATGGGGTCACAAAGAGTCGGACACAACTTAGAGACTGGGCATGAGCAGCATTTTAATGCATGCATGTAGAATCCACTAATAGAAAAACAGTACAGGTAAAGCTAGTTCCAGGCCAGGAATAGAGGTGCAGACCCAGCAGTGGGGAGCTGGCGGTGGGGGGCGGGAAGAGGAGAGGGGGGCAGAGTGGGAGGTTAGGATTGACATGCATGCACTACTGTGTGTGAAATCGATGTGGGAAGCTGCTCTGTAACACAGGGAGCTCAACCCGGGGCTCTGTGATGGCCTAGGGGGGTGGGGTGGGGCACAGTGGGCGTATATATGCATATAACGGAAACTGACACAGCATTGTAAAGCAAGCATAATTCAATAAAACATTCTAATGGTCACTACACATCAGTTTGCTATAGGAGTCACAAGTCTGGGCTGGCTTCTTTATCTGTTTTCAGCTCCACTGATAGGTAGGGGAATTCTGGGGCCACGTATGATCTGACCCCTTTATTGTCATTGTATTCTTTTTTTTGTTAGTATATAATCTTTTAAATGTTTCTGTAATCTGACTTGGTGGTGGTGGTTTAGTCACTAAGTTGTGTCTGACTCTTGCGAGCTCATGGACTGTAGCCCACCAAGCTCCTCTGTCCACGGGATTTCCAGCAAGAATATTGGAGTGGGTTGCCATTTCCTTCTCCAGAGGATCTTCCCGACTCACGGATTGAACCCACATCTTCTATATTGATAGGCGGATTCTTTACCACTGAGCCACCTCAAACTTGACTCTTAAGTTTAATAAAAATATACATTTTCCTTCTGGGAATGCATATGACTTCATACTATGTCCCACAATTTTTATTAAAAAAAATAAAACCTTACAATTTAAAGAGATAAGGGCAGTGTTTCGTACCACTCTTTCTTAGATGGCCTTGTCTTATTTTTTTCCTCCTTTCATGGAAACCTACTAACAGTTTTGTGATGATGAGAGTGTTGTGCTGATCTGTTTAGCACAGGTTTAAGGCTCGAATTGCTGTAAAGAATGGAGGACATAATTCTGGAGTAATTTTAAGTAAGGAATTATACATGCTGCATTGATATGTAATGAGACTCTTTTTATTTAGTTGCAGTACGTGTAATAATCTAATAGGTGGCCTGGATTGAATTTGGACTCATGCCTGAATTTTCCTTCCTTAGACAGTAAGATACTGGGGAAAGGGATCATGTCTTATTATCTTTGCATCCACATGTAGCCTCTGCATGGCTTTGCATCTGATTATTACCCAAGAGAGAAACGCTTTTGGAATGAGATATCAAATGAAATCTCTAACCCTGGTGATGCCACGAGGTATCTGAGCTTATTCGTGCATTTCTTTATCAGCTCAGTAGTTCCCTATTGTCCGTTCTTTCCTTTATGAAAGAATTCAGAGGTAGAATGAAGGGTAGGATGACAGAGAGTAGTTCTGGTGTTGCCGTTAAGACCTGTCCTTTGACTTCAAAGTTCCTCTGTGAAATGAGGGGTGTGTGTGTGTGTGTGTGTGTGTGTGTGTGTGTGTGCCCATGAGATCATTTTGATAACAATTTAAAAACCTACCCTTTGTTAGGTATCCATTGTGAGTTAGGCACCTTCCATTCATCATCTCATTTAATCTCTCCAATAACATTCTAAGTTACTACTATACCCATTTCACAAAGAAACTGATGCTAAAAGAGGCTGAATACCTTTCCAACCATCAAAGTGGCAGAGCTGAGATTCAAAGTGAGCTTTGCCTGACTCTTCCTTGCCTCACCCAATGAGTCTTTAGCCCTTTAAGTAGTTCTTGCTTGATGATTAGCTTAATTCTCTCTTAAACATTTGCTTCCTGTTTAACGCTTTCCAGAATTTTAGCAGAGTCAAAAAGCATTGGATTTCCTTGCTCTCTAACAGAAAACATTTCTTCTTTCCCCCTCTTTATATGCATAGACTGTCAGTCCTGGACGTGGGACACTTGAACAGCTCCATCCACTGCGGTGTAAGGGTTTATACCTGTGTTCATCTGCAGTTTTTGAAGGCTAAGTAGTTAAAATGCTGAGCCCATGCCAACTAAGAGTCACATTACTGGGGCTTCCCTGGTGGCTCCGTGGTAAAGAGTCTGCCTGCCAATGCAGGGGACACCGGTCCAGTCCCTGGTCCAGGAAGATCCCACGTGCTGTGGAGCAACTAAGCCCGTGTCCCACAACCCAGGACACGAGTCCTGAGCCCTTGCTAGCCAACTGCTGAAGCCCGTGCTCCGCTGCAAGAGAAGCCCCCGCGTCCCAGTTAGGAGGCCTGGCCCGCCGCAGCTAGAGAGAAGCCCGCACAGCCATGGAGACCCAGCGCAGCCAATAATGACAGCAATAGAGAACCTAATTATTACGCACTGTCCTTCAGTTCATCAGTTCACTGCTTCCTTCATAGGCTGTAAGTGGCAACACCTCTGGACCAGGGAGCACCCTCTCACTTTAGAGCATCCTCTGGGCAGCGCTCTCTGGAGTGCTCATAAGAAGCACGCTGTTTAGGAGGGTTTTCAGGATGCTGGAAAAATAGTATTATTGTATCTCAGCGATACTTTTATCTAATAGGTAAAAGGTTAGATTGATGGTATTTATCTGGTGGTGTTGGGACTCTAGGCTGAATTGAGTGAACCACTCATAGAGCTAATTCGGAAGGTGTAATTCATATTATTAATAATAACAAACACAGAGTATTTGGGACAGTTTGAGTGGCAGTCGCTCAGTCGTGTCTGACTCTGTGTTCTCCCATGGACTGTAGCCCTTCAGGCCCCTCTCTCCATGGGATTCTCCAGGCAAGAATCCTGGAGTGAAGATGCCAGTCATTGGGATCTTCCCAACCCAGGGATTGTACCTGGGTCTCCTGCATTTCAGGCAGATTCTTTACCGTCTGAGCCACTGGAATAGCCTAACACCCATGAAATGCCTGGACAGCTTAAAAGAGCTATAGCTGGGGAGGGGAGTTTTTTGGAGGTACCGGGGGACTGCAGAGGAGACAGATGGGTCACCATCCCTGACCTCGATGCTGTGATGGAGGAGACTGTCTGATTGATAGATTCATCTGTGCATTCTTCACACTGCTACTGAACTTCTGTTATATCAGGTGACAGGCTAGATGTTGAGGATAGGAAACAGGAGAATAAAATGTACCTTGAGCAAGTTACAAACCTCTCCATGCTTCTGTTTCATTATCAATAAAGTGTGCCGAAAACCCCTCACCCTTAGGGTGTTGAGAGGATTAAATTCTGTGACTCAGGAGAAGGGCTTTGAACTGTGCTTGGCATGTGGTGAGTACTCAAAAAAAAAAAAAAAGTAGATATTGCTACTTCTGCTGTTTATAGTGTTATTTAAGGAGCTCAGAATTGTAAGCAGTGGTTCCTAATGGGGAGTAGGTTGCTTCCGGGGAGGGGGCTCATCTGACAATGTCTGGAGACATTTTCTGTGTCACCGCTGGAGAGATGGTGCAGGAGGTTAGTGGGAAGAGGCCGGGGATGCTGCTAAAGACCCAGCCCACTCATCACGACGGGTCATCCAGTCTCACACGGCAGGAGACTGAGCAACCGCGGAGGGAGAGGCGTGTCAGCCAGCACCTGGAGCTCCCTGGAGCGGAGGTATCCCCCCAGTTGTATTGAGATATAGTTAGCGTATATCCCTGAGTAACTTCAAGGTGTGCAGCGTAAAGGTTTGAGTATTTATTGCGGCATGACTCCTGTAAAAAGTTGAGTGGGCATCCATCATCTCATATAGGAGAGAAACTTTTTTCCTTGTGGTGAGACCTCTTAGATTGCCTTTCTTACAGCTCTCATCTATACCGAATCGCAGTGTTCACTGCAGCCATCAAACTGTACCTTCCCGAGGACTTACAACTGGAAGTCTGCAGCTTTCCAGCACCTTCCCCCAACTCTGCTTCCCCTACCCCCATCTCTAATATTTTTCTCTATGAGTTTTTAAAAAAAAACACATTTCACACATAAGTGAAGTCATGCAAATATTTCTCTTCTCCATCTGACGTATGTAACTCAGTGTAACGTCCTTAAGGTCCATCTGTGTCTGCGCAAATGGCAGGGCTCCCTCGTCTTTTGATGGCTGAATAATATTCCGTGATATCTGCATCTGTCCGTGTGGACTTCGGCATCCATTCATCTATCTGGGCGCTTAGATTGCTTCCGCCTCTTGTCGCTTGTAAATGATGCTAGGAGCGTGGGGGTGCAGACATCTTTGCTGGTTAGTGTTTGTGTTTCCTTTGGATGCATTCCCAGAAGTGGAATTGCTGGATCATATGGTAATTCTATTTTTGATTTCTGAGGAAACTCATACTGTTTTCTGTGGCGGCTGTACCAGTTTCCGAGCCCATGAACAGTGCCCGAGATTCCCTCTTCTCTGCATTCCTGCCAGCATTGTCATCTCACCCTTTGGGTGATGGCTGGCTGGAGTTCCGTGACGTGTGTGCACAGTGGGAGCCCGGGGGGGCCAGCAGAGGTCAGGAAGGACTTGGTGGTATTTGTCTCTTTTAGTCCCTATGGTGATCGTATGAGGATTGTCTGTCATGCCGCTTCCAGAGGAGGACTCTGAGGCAGCCCGAGGTGCAGGTGACGCTCGAGTGAGTTGGAGGAGCCCAGATTTACTCCTGGCAGTCTGACCTGTGTGCCATTCTGTCATACCCAGTGTGTTGGAGCAGAGATGTGGAATGTGGGAAGGATCCGTTCAGAACTTGCCCCGAGGGCATCCCGCCAGCCTGGGGGCCCCTTGAGGGGGCTGCAGGTGGTCCGCACGCCTTGAGCGGGGAGGTGTGGGAGAGCTGATGGGTACGGGGTTGGACCTGAGAGGTGGTCAGAGAGGCTTGCCAAGAGGCTTCCTGCTACAGGCAGTGGAAAGTGAAGTCGCTCAGTCGTGTCCAACTCTTCGCGACCCCATGGACTGTAGCCTACCAGGCTCCTCTGTCCATGGGATTTTCCAGGCAATAGTACTGGACTGGATTGCCATTTCCTTCTCCAGGGGATCTTCCCGACCCAGGGATCGAACCCGGGTCTCTCTCATTTTAGACAGGTGCTTTACCATCTGAGCCACCAGGGAAGTGGGAACTCGCTGAAAGATTCAAGAAAGTTGTGACATGACGGATGTTTCCTGTTGGAGAGATAGCTCTTTTGGCCATGATGTTGGGTTGGAGGAAGGAGAAGCTGGAGGAAGGAGGAGTCATTTGGAAGAATACTGGGCCCTCACAGGTGGGTCGTGCTGAGGTGACAGTGGATGAGGCCGTATTTAAGGGAGTCTGACAAGGCCGACTTGAAAACGACTCATTTCTCATTCAGCCATGGTCTAGAGGGCCTGCCTTGAGCCCGCATCCCTGCCTCTCCAAGCGGAGGCCACGCAGACCGCCTGGCTCGGCAGGCAGCACCCACGCTCAAGTCACTCTCCCGTGTTAAGGCTTTCTTTCTGCTCACAGGCTGTGTGACCTGGGTGAGAGATGGCATCACCGCAGCCTTAGCTTCTCTTTCTGTAGAATGACGATGGTGAAGATAGCGTCCGCCTGTTAGGGAGTTCTGAGGAGTTAACAGAAAAGCTCAGCTACTCTGAGCTACGGTGACTGCTACTATTTATTTCTTAGGGAAGGCAGGAAAAAAAGAAGTTTAGAAAGCCCCTCAACCACGTGCATCTGGGGGTTTTCTGTTCAAGGAAAAGAGAAGAAAGCTCTTGAAACACCCTGTGGGGCTTCAAATCCTAAATTTCCTAACTGACCAGTGTTGATTTGCTTCGCCTGTTCATGGGTCAAGTCCGTGTCGCAGAGATGACTCTCCCAAGTGCTGAGCTGGGCTGCTGAGTCCATTTGCTGAGTCTCTGTGGCTGGAGCCCAGGGAAGCTGCCTAGCAGCTTTGTGTGTCCTCCTGAGGACTTACCCCACCCCCAGGATCATCACTTCTCCCTGCAGCTTTGGTGGGGTCACTTGGCCTCAGGTGATTCAGTAGACACCAGGCTGGCTTTGTGGCCTTTGTTCCCCCGACTGTTCCCCTGTGGGGTCGGGACATGTGTGGGAGAACCTCAGGGCCGGGAGACAGAGGCAGCCCCGGGGAGCGGGTCACCGGGACAGTGGGCTGACCGGTGACTGCAGAGTTGCTGGTCCTGAGTGAGAGCCGTGGTCCTCTGGGCCTGACGGCTGTTCGTCCCTCAGGGAGAAGCGTCCACCTTCTAGTTAGTGCCCCGGGGCAAGGCCGTTAACCCGAGCTGGGCCTCAGCAGCTCAGTCTGCAGAGCACACAGAAGACCCGTCCATCTGTGGACTCTTGCCCTTGAGACCCGGTGAGAGGGTCTGCAGACGACAGTATCGGGAGGTTTCCCGTGGAGCTGTGGTCACCATAAAAAATAGCTACCGTTTATTGGTGGTTTCCCTTCCTCTCGGCTTGTTCTAAGTGCTTTAATCCTTAAACCCTTGCACCAGACCTCCAGGTAGGATCTATCATCATCATTCAATTTCCTGGATGAGCAAATAAATTCTGAGAAGTTAAGCAACTTGCCCAAGGCCACCCAGCAAATAAGTGGTTAAACTGGGATTTGAGCCTCGGAATGCCGGGCTCCAGAGACCAGACGTCTAACCACTGTGCTAGACTGCTCACTTGTCAACGGTCTGCGTCCTCCATCCTATGTCTGCGCTTTTTCTTAAACCTTTTGCTCCAAGGAAAAGACTGGAGGGAGAAGGAGATATTTTCAGCTGGCGTGGCTCTGCGGTCCAGTTGCTGATGTGTTGGCTCTGTGCTGCCCCATGAACCGCAGCACTGTCCTGCACTGCCTCCCGGAGTCTGCTCAGATTCTTGTCCATCCAACCATCTCAGCCTCTGTCGTCCCCTTCTCCTCCTGCCCTCAGTCTTTCCCAGCATCAGGGTCTTCTCAAATGAGTCAGTTCTTCACATCAGGTGGCCAAAGTATTAGCGCTTCAGCGTCAGCATCAACCCTTCCAGTGAACACCCAGGACTGATTTCCTTTAGGATGGACTGGTTGGATCTCCTTGCAGTCCAAGGGACTCTCAAGAGTCTTCTCCAACACCGCAGTTCAAAAGCCTCAGTTGTTCAGCACTCAGCCTTCTTTATGGTCCAACTCTCACCTCTGTACACGACTATTGGAAAAACTATAGCTTTGACTGTATGGGCCTTTGTTGGCAAGATGATGTCTTTGCTTTCTAAAACACTGGGTTTGTCCTAACTTTCCTTTCAAGCAGCAAGCATGTTTTAATTTCATGACTGTGGTCACCGTCTGCAGTGATTTTGGAGCCAAGAAAAGAGTGTCTGTCACTGCTTCCACCTTTTGCCCTTTTATTTTCCATGAGTTGATGGGACCAGTTGCCATGATCTTAGTTTTTTGATTGAGTTTCAGGCCAGCTTTTTCACGCTCCTCTTCCATCCTCATCAAGAGGCTCTTCATTCCTCTTCTGCCGTTAGAGTGGTATCATCTATATGTTTGAGGTTGCTGATATTTCTCCTGGCAATCTTGATTCCAGCTTGTGCTTCATCCAACCCAGCATTTCAAATGATGTGCTCTGTATAGAAGTTAAATAAGCAGGGTGACAATATACAGCCTTCTCCTACACCTTTCCCAAGTTTGAACCAGTCAGTCACAGGACTGTAGCACTCCGCCTGTGGCCTGTTGTGTGTTCAAAGAAGGAGGTGTCAAGGAAGGAAAAGACCACGAGCCCCTTACCCCATTAAACCTAGAACTACTTTTCCTATTATGGGGCTGGGGCTGCTCCTCCTCATTTGGAGTATTGGGAGGAGGAGGTGAGATAACCCACATAGGTGCTCAGCAGAGCTCCCAGCACAGAGTTGGCATTTAGGAAACAGTATTTCCTCCCCCCGTTCCAGCTTTTGTCTCCAAGGCCAAGTGCAGGGAACGGAACTGGGAATGATAAGCGCACCTGGAGGGCTTGCCTTGCTTTGGCAGGTAAATAAGATACATTGAGCAGGTCTTTGAAGTCGTGGTTCCCACCAGCTCGGTTGGAGAGTCACTTCATTGCAGGAGCATCTTACCCTCTGTGCTCTCGCACACCACCAGTGCTTACTTCCCTGCCTCCAGCAGAGTTGTTTTGGAAGCTTCCCCTCGTGGCTTGTCAGGAAGGAAGCAGTGGAACATCCATCCTCTAGAGCCATCAAGGCGCAGAATCATGGAGCGACTTCCCTGCCCGACGGGAGGGAGCTCCGGCCTGCATGGGTGAGGGTCTGCAGTGGTCACGTTTCAGGCCGTGAATTCATAGACTTTTAAAGACTTCGAGTGTCTTCAGCGTGTCTGGTGTGGTTACAGGGCTGCGGTTTCTCCTGGAAGTCGCCCTGCTCAAGGGGGCGGTGTTTCATGGGAGTGGGTTTAGTGTTGGATGACTCAGACGGTCAAGAATCTGCCTGCAGTGCGAGAGACCTGGGTTCAATCCCTGGGTCAGGAAGATCCCCTGGAGAAGGAAATGACAACCCGTTCCAGAATTCTTGCCTGGAGAATCCCATGGACAGAGGAGCCTGGCAGGCTACAGTCTATGGGTCGCAAAGAGTCAGACATGACTGAGGGCTAACTGAGGGGCTCACAGGGAGGACCTAGGAGTTTCCTGGTCGTGGCACAAGCAAGAAAGATCCGTCTCTCTCTGGGGAGTGTCCTGACGGCTACTTGTGAGAATCCCACCCCCAGTGGGCAGGTCACCTCGCTGTCCAGAAGGCTGGCTTCTGTCCCCGGCACACTTCAGTCCTCGTCTTGTCGAGTTGCTTCACCCTCAGAATCCTCATGGCCTTCTCTGCATGCTGGTTCTCTGTCTGAAGAAAGACGGAAGATTCCCATGGCCTGGAAGCTTCCCATGGCCTGCTGCAGGCTGGCCCTGGAATTTCCGGAAGTGGGAACCTCGGGGGTGGGTCCCTCCTCGTCCTGCTGGGTGTCCCCCTCCTGGGCTGGTTCAGTGCCTTTTTCTGTTGGTGAGGGATCCTTGCCACTGGGTTTCACTTTGTGGTTGTGGAGGGTCTTTTATCCTTTGGTAATAAATGCCTAGAGCCTTGGCTCGTTTCCTCAGTACTGAGGCCTCAGGCTCGTTTTGGTGGCTACTGTTTGACACCATTGGTGAGGCCCTGACTGTGCGCAGGCTCGCGGCCAGGCTGTTCCTAACCTTGTATTTTCACTCCTCTTTATCCCAAGGAGTAGCTACTGTCACCGCCCACATTTACTGACGCTACGGGCCCTGGTTAAGTCCTCTCAACTAGCTAGTGGCAAAAGTGGGTATGGAATCCAGATTTTCTGACTCCAGAGCCCACGCTTTCTCTCTCTCTTTTAATTTTATTTATTTTTTTAATTGGTGGAAGCCTGCTTTACAATGTTGTTTTGGTTTCTGCTGTACAACAATGAGAATCAGTCATCACTATATACATATACACGTATCTCTTCCCTCCCAAGCCTCCTGCCATCCTGCCCTCTGGGTTGTCGCTGAGCACCAGGCTGGGCTCCCTGGCTTATTTAGGAACTCCCCACTAACTGGTTTACACACGCTACTGTACGGGTATCGATGCTACTTTCTCAGTTTCTCCCACGCTCAGCTTTCCCAACAACTGTGTCCTCAGATACATCCTCTACTAGGTTCATCAGCACCATTTTTCTGGGTTCCATATACATGTGGTAATATATGCTTGTTTTTCTCTTACTGACTCACTTCACCCCGTATAAGAGGCTCTAGGTTCATCCACCTCCCTACAACTGACTCAAATTTGTTCCTTTTAATGGCTGAGTAATAGTATTCCATTTGTATAAACGCACTACAACCTCTCTATCCATTCATCTGGTGATGGACATCTAGGTTGCTGCCACGTCCTGGCTATTGTAAATACTGTTGCAGTGAACATTCGGTTCAGTTCAGTCGCTCAGTCGTGTCCAGCTCTTTGCAACCCCATGGACTGCAGCACGCCAGGCCTCCCTGTCCATCATCAACTCCTGGAGTTTACTCAAACTCATGTGCATTGAGTCGGTGATGCCATCCAACCATCTCACCCTCTGTTGTCCCCTTCTCCTCCCGCCTTCAATCTTTCCCAGCATCTGGGTCTTTTCCAGTGAGTCAGTTCTTCCATTAGGTGGCCAAAGTATTGGAGTTTCAGCTTCAGCATCAGTCCTTTCAAAGAACATCCAGGACTGATTTCCTTTAGGATGGATTGGTTAGATCTCCTTGCAGTCCAAGGGACTCTCAAGAGTCTTCTCCAACACCACAGTTCAAAAGCATCAAATCTTCGGCACTCAGCTTTCTTTATAGTCCAACTCTCACATCCATACATGACTACTGGAAAAACTGTAACTTTAACTAGACAGACCTTTGTTGGCAAAATAATGTCTTTGTTTTTCACTATGCTGTCTAGGTTGGTCATAGCTTTTCTTCTAAGGAGTAAGCATCTTTTAATTTCATGGCTGCAGTCACCATCTGCAGTGATTTTGGAGCCCAAGAAAATCAAGTTTGACACTGTTGCCACTGTTTCCCCATCTATTTCCCATGAAGTGATGGGACCAGATGCCATGATCTTAGTTTTCTGAATGTTGAGCTTTAAGCCACCTTTTTCACTCTCCTCTTTCACTTTCATCAAGAGGCTCTTTAATTCTTCGCTTTCTGTCCTAAAGGTGGTGTCATCTGCATATCTGAGGTTATTGGTATTTCTCCTCGCGATCTTGATTCCAGCTCATGCTTGGGGTACGTGTATCTTTTAGAATTGTGGTTTTGACTGGTTCCAAATAGGAAAAGGAGTATGTCAAGGCTGTATATTGTCATCCTGCTTATTTAACTTATATGCGGAATACATCATGAAAAATGCTGGACTGGAAGAAACACAAGCTGGAATCAAGATTGCCATTCTGAAGTCCATTCTGAAGGAGATCAGCCCTGGGATTTCTTTGGAAGGAATGATGCTGAAGCTGAAACTCCAGTACTTTGGCCACCTCATGCGAAGAGTTGACTCATTGGAAAAGACTCTGATGCTGGGAGGGATTGGGGTGAGGAGGAGAAGGGGACGACCAAAGATGAGATGGCTGGATGGCATCACGGACTCCATGGACGTGAGTCTGAGTGAACTCCGGGAGATGGTGATGGACAGGGAGGCCTGGCGTGCTGCGATTCATGGGGTCGCAAAGAGTCGGACATGACTGAGTGACTGAACTGAACTAAACTGAACTGAATGGAATTTCTGGGTCATATGGTTGATTTATTCCTAGTTTTTTAAAGTAATCTCCATGCTGCTCTCCAGAGTGGCTGTATCAGTTTACATTCCTACCGGCAGTGCAGAAGGTTCCCTTTTCTCCATGTCCTCTCCGATATTTATTGTTTGTAGACTTTTTGAAGATGGCCATTCTGACTAGTGTGAGGTGATACCTCACTGTAGTTCTGATTTGCATTTTTCTAATGATGAATGATGTTGAGCATGTTTTCATGGGTTTATTGGCCATCTGTATGTCTTCTTTGAAGAAATGCCTGTTTAGGTCTTCTGCCCATTGCTTGATTGGGTTGTTTGATTTTCCTGATATTGAACTATGGGAGCTGCTTATATATTGTGTAGATTAACCCTTTGTCAGTTGCTTCATTTGCAATTATTTTCTCCCGTTCCAGGGGTTGTCTTTTTATCTTTTTTATGGCTTCCTTTGGTATTTGAAAACTTTTAAGTTTTATTAGGTCCCATTTGTTTATTTTTGTTTTTATTTCCATTAATCTAGGAGGTGGAGAAGGCAATGGCACCCCACTCCAGTACTCTTGCCTGGAGAATCCCAGGGATGGCGGAGCCTGGTGGGCTGCCGTCTATGGGGTCGCACAGAGTCGGACACGACTGAATCGACTTAGTAGTAGTAGGAGGAGGAGGAGGAGGTGGACCAGAGAGAACCTAGCTGCGATTTATGTCGAAGAGTGTGCTGCCTGTGTTTCCCTCTAAGTGTTACAGCTTCTGCTCTTACATTTAGGTCTGTAATACATTTTGAGCTCTTTTTTGTGTATGGTGTTAGGAAGGGTTCTAATTTCATCCTAGTACACGTAGCTGTCTAGTTTACCCAGCACCACTGATTGAAGAGGCTCTCTTTTCTCCACTGTATATTCTTGCTTCCTTTGTCAAAGATAAGGTCCCCATAGGTGAGCCCATGCTCTCCTAATCAGGTCCTATCTTTGACTTGACCCAGTGGGTTGAAGAATGTGTAATTGTATCAGGAGAAATTCCTCCTGACTAAGGGAAAACGCACGTAAGCCACAGGATCAGAGAGCTCCTTCCTGAGAGTCAGGGCTTGCCTTCCGACCCAGAGCTCCCTCCCAACATACAGAGAGCATCCGTGCCAGGGCCAGGGGCGGGGCTGTGGGCTCTGGTCTAGAGACTCATTTCTCTGGTCGAGGAGGAGTTAATCTGTGGTGTGAGCAGCTGCAGGAGAGACTGGGCAGGATGCTGTGGTCCTGGGCACCGACCTTTGATGTTGTCATGGTGACCGAAGCTGCTAGTCTGCAGACAGAAGGCCAGAGATCTTGAGCTGTCGAACTTTCTCCCCACAAGCAGGAGCTGTTGGTTAATCTGCATGACCCATGAACATTCCCCAGGGCTGTGACATTTATCATTCTCTTCTGCCCCAAATCACTCACTCACTCATTCATTAATTCAACAAATCTTTTGATTGCCTGCTGTATGCCAGACTCGATGCTAAGTACTGGGGACATGATAGTGAATAAAAGGCAGACATGATCCCTGATGTCTTGGAGCTTATAACTAGGATGGCCAAACATCTCAGCTTTTGTAGCCCTGGAATAATTGTGAATAGCACCCCTCTTCCTTTCAAAAGTTTCTCTGTTTGAAAGATAAATTACATGGTCACCCTGCTGATTGGCAATGGGAGAGGCCAACCTTATGCCAATAGTCACACAGATAGGTGTAAATAAAAACAGATAGAAATCGACTCTGAATGTTCACTGGAAGGACTGATGCTGAAGCTGAAACTCCAATACTTTGTCCACCTGATGCAAAGAGCCGACTCATTGGAAAAGACCCTGATGCTGGGAAAGATTGAAGGCAGGAGGAGAAGGGGGCGACAGAGGATGAGATGGCTGGATGGCATCACCAATTCAATGGACAAGAGTTTGAGCAAACTCTAAGAGATGGTGAAGGACCAGGAAGCCTGGTGTGCTGCAGTCGATTAGGTTGCAAAGAGTCGGCCAGGATGGAGTGACTGAACAACAACACAAACCAGATGTAGGCTGCAGAAGCAAAGCGGCTGGAGCTGGGAGGCATGTGAGCAGAACTGACTCAGCAGACGGGAAGCGGGAGCTGAAGGTTGGCCCCAATGGGGGAAGGAGGCCAGGATGTCTGGGAACTCGGGAGGAGGGGAGTGCTGTGGCCAGAGTTCTGTTGGCAACGGGAGACGGGCACTGGAGACAGGTAGTGGTGAAACCCCACATGGCCTGATGTTGGATTTTATCGTGAGAGCCCTGACTGTTTCAGGCAGCAGGTGACACGACCCAGTCAATCAGTCCATTGCCATTTTGGCCCCTCACATAAAACCGGAGCATAGCGGCCACAGTAATGAGCCAGATTTTAGTCGTCCGGTCATCCATTCACCAGCTTAACGTTTACGGAGTGCCACCTATGGCACTTTGCTAAGTGTTGTGCTCTGGATTTCTGAACTGTTTTATCCTCAGAGGTGAGAAAACTTAGGTCCGAGGAGAACCCTTCACAAACCCCCATGGTGGTAGTACCCTGCTTGGCCTGGAAGCATCAGATACTCACATTTGCCTCTGTGCAAATGGGTCTTCCCTGGGGGCTCAGACAGTAAAGAATCTGTCTGCAGTGCAGGAGACCTGGGTTCAGTCCCTGGGTCGAGAAGAAATCCTGCAGAAGGGGCTGGCTACCCACTTCAGTATCCTTTCCTGGAGAATCCCATGGACAGAGGAGCCTGGCGGGCTAAAGTCCCTGGGATCACGAAGAGTGCCCAACACTTATAGCCTCTATTGGGTCTTCATCATTTTCCCACCGGCCTCTTCTCCAGGTCTGTGAGCTTTTCGAGGCGGAGGCTATGTCTTTTATCCATGCATCCCTTATGCCTGGCGCAGTGGCTGGTCCATGGCAGATGCTTGCGGTTGAACGAGTGGTGCTTATATATCTCTTTTGGAGACCAAGAGCCCTTCACTTAGGACCTTCCCAGAAGCGAATTTCTTTCTGTGCACTCAGAGACCTTTCCTTCCAGTCAGGTTGTCCAGAGTACATGTCTGTGTTCTTCATGCGTGAGCAGACTCCTTGGTGTTGAAAGCCCCAGAGTTTTATATACTTAGGAACATGCTGGTTTTACGGAAAGAATGACTCCTGAGACAGGCACTCAGTGGCCTGTGGAAATCCTTGCCGTGAGCCGAGTTCACAGCAGGATCAGCCTTCTCCTTCCGTGACCTGGGCTCTCCCTTCTTCCAAGTGGCCATTTTTTTTCTTTTAATTGGAGGGTGATTACTTTACGGCGTTGTGTTCGTTTCTGCTGTCCAGCAGCGTGAATCAGCTGTGTGCATCCGTGCATCTCCTCCCTGTTGAGCCTCCTTCCCATGCCATCCCACCCCTCAGGGTCATTACCCAAGCAGCCTTTTGTGCAGGGTGCCTGGACCACAGCCAAGGCAGCAGGTGACCTCTGGTGAGTGCAGGATCGGGTTCTTTGAGCCCAAAGATGCAGCTCAAGTGAGCTGAAGCCACTCTCCCAGCCATTGCCCTGAAGTCAGAAGGCACTGCCCTTTCTCCAGCCACGCAGCCATGCGGAAGATTGTTCACCGTTTGCAAGAAGGGCCTGCAGCCTCCAGCCTGTCTCTGCAGGCTCCCACTTCATTACTATTATTGTTTATATCCCTGGGGTTGTTGATTCCATCACGGTTTAGTGAAGAAGATCTAAAGCTTTTAAGCCAGAAATTAAAGAGCTAATGGCAATTGGCATGACGCTAGGAACTGAATTTGCAAATGCGAAGTCAGTGTTCTAAAAACACTCTCATAAAAATAAAACAAAACCCAGAAATGAATGCTGTAGTATCCACATTATCTACAGATGTGCACGTTTATACCTTGTTTAAAGTGAAGCAAAAATCTCACTTAACAAGGTTAAAAAAATTTGTAATTAAAAAAAATTTTAGTGGCGTATAGTTAAGTTTCTCTGCCTTTTCTAAACCTAGCTTGTACACCTGGAAGTTCTTGGTTCACGTACAGCTGAAGCCTGGCTTGAAGGATTTTGAGCTTTACTTTGCTAGTATGTGAAATAAGTGCAATTGTACGATAGTTTGAACACTTTTTGGCATTGTTCTCCTTTGGGATTGGAATGAAAACTGACCTTTTCTAGTCCTGTGGCCACTGATGAGTTTTCCAAATTTGCTGGGATATTGAGTGTGGCACTTTAACCGAATCATCTTTTAGGATTTGAAACAGCTCGGCTGGAATTCCATGCCCTCCACTTGCTTTTTTGTAGTGATGCTTCCTGAGGCCCACTTGACTTCACACTCAACATCTACTCTGCTTCTCTGACTAGGCTAAAGCCTTTGACTGTATGGATCAGAACAAACCACGGGAAATTCTGAAAGAGACGGGAATACCAGACCACTTTACTCGTCTCCCGAAAAACTAGTATGCAGGTCAAGAGGAACAGTTAGAACCTTACACAGAACAACTGACAGGTTCAAATTTGGGAAAGGAGTACGACAAGACTATATATTGTCACCTTGCTTGTTTAACTTCTATGCAGAGTACATCATGTGAAATGCTGGGCTGGATGAACCATGAGCTGGAATCAAGATTGTCAGGAGAAATATCAACAACCTCAGATATATGGCGAAGTGATACACAAGTGATACACCGTATGTATCACTGTAAGTGTAAGTGATAAGTGATACATACCGTGACACCACTCTGATGGCAGAAAGCAAAGAGGAATGAAAGAGCTTCTTGATGAGGGTAAAGAGGATGGTGAAAAAGCTGGCTTAAAACTCAGCATTCAAAGAACCCAAATCACGGCATCCAGTCCCATCACTCATGGCAAATAGGTGGGGGAAAAGTAGAGGCAGGGACAAATTTTATTTTCTGGGGCTCCATAATCACTGTAGGCAGTGACTGCAGCCATGAAGTCTGAAGACACTTGCTTCTTAGAAGGAAAGCTCTGACAAACCTAGACAACATATTAAAAAGCAGAGACGTTACTTTGCCGACAAAGATCCATACAGTCAAAGCTATGGTTTTTCCAGTAGTGTGTGAAATGGATGTGAGAGTTGGACCCTAAGGACAATGAGCGTTGAAGAATTGATGCTTTTGAACTGTGGTGTTGGAGAAGACTCTTGTGAGTCCCTTGGACAGCAAGGAAATCCAACCAGTCCATCCTAAAGGAAACCAGTCCTGGGTGTTCATTGGAAGGACTGATGTTGAAGATGAAACTCCAATACTTTGGCCACCTGATGCGAAGAGCTGACTCATTGGAAAAGACCCTGATGCTGGGAAAGACTGAGGGCAGGAGGAGAAGGGGGAGGCAGAGGGAGAAATGGCTAGATAGCATCGCTGACTCAGAGGACGTGAATTTGCAGGTGCTGTGTTAGACTCTGACGATTAGAAAAATAAAAGATGATGCAAGATGCCTGCGCCCTGTTCTTCAGGAGCTTCTAGCCCGGACGTCACCGTCTCACTGGCTCACTCACACGGTATTACTGTGGCCACATATGCTCTTCAGTTTTGTTGACATTCAGCTTTTCAGTGATCGTTTGAGGCAGGGGTAAGCAGCTGAGGAGCAGAGGAGTTAGATAATTGGCCCGAGCTTAAGAGGCGGGTAGAACTGGGCTCTGGACACAGGCAGTCTGACTCCAAAACCCCTGCCTTTTCACCAGGATGGTCTGCCCCTGTTGGGGAAACTGAGGTGGCTTGAGGCTGGTCGTTAAGAGTCCAGTGTAATTGGTGCTGGAAGGTAAGGAAGTGCTCAGGCCCCTATTCACAGAGCAGGAGTCTCCAGCTCAACCTGGGGAAGCCCCAGAGGGACCTCATTCTCCTGTGAGAAGACCACGGAAAGGAATGATTATCTGCTGGTCATGCTCTCAAGGCACATGGCCTTGCATGTGCACATAAGGATGTTGGGCTGAGTCAACAGATTCTATTTAAGAACCACAGAACTCAATGTATCATTTAAGTCTGAAGTTGAGGGTTGCTTATCCATCTTCATGGAGAACATGCATTTTCCCTCCCTTCTTGGTAGAAATGAGCAGAAGAGATGCAAAGCTGGCTGATGAGCATTAGCTTTATCGAGGAAGGTAGGGTTTAGCCTTTTGTCTTGTGAAATAGGAGGATCAGAGGTACAATTCTCCATACTTCTCCATGCTGCCCTTTTTCAGGTAGAAGAAGGTGGTGTCTCAGACACGCTTTAGGAAAGAGGTTTGCGAGGTGGGCAGAGAGTTGTCTGTGGGAGACAGGAGAAGGCCAGAGTCAAAGGCAGACTTGCAACCATGGCCAGCTCTGTTGCCTGCTAACTGCTACAAAGTGGGCACGTTTCTTTCTTTCTATCGCTTCGTTTATAAACAATGGGAATGATAATAGGATTTGTTATTACAGGGGTTTTGTTCGGGTTGAATAAACTAAGGAGGCATATGGTAGATCCTGGCTCCTATGAATGTTTTCATGAACGTTCTTGAGCTTTCTTCAGAGGCTCTGGGGCTGTTTCTGTTCCCTGTCTGCCCACACATCAAGCCACTCATCCGAGAGAGGTGCCGGTAAGCGCTGATTCATTTCCTAAGGGGCACAGGAAATGAAATATTAATTGGGGATTAATATTGAGCACTCAAGAGTAAGAAAGAGTCCAGGCAGAAAACTGTCAACGTAAAAAGTAGTCACAACCTAGAAGTTGAGAGGTATGCCTTATTTGGTGGGAGTTTTTAGGACTTCAAGCCCAGGAGACGGCATCTCAAGTAACTCCGAGAGAACTGTTCCAAAGAGGTGGAAGAGGAGTCAGGTTACGTAGAAGTTTGCAGCAGGGGGCAGGTAGTCTGAACACTGAAAGATTATCGCTAATTTAGGAAAACCAGGTATCTCATAAAGGAGACTGAGTGCTCAAGAATCGATGCTTTTGAACTGTGGTGTTGGAGAAGACTCTTGAGAGTCCCTTGGACTGCAAGGAGATCCAACCAGTCCATCCTAAAAGAAATGAACCCTGAATGTTCATTGGAAGGTTTGATGCTGAAGCTGAAGCTCCAATACTTCGGCCACCTGATGCGAAGAACTGACTCACTGGGAAAGACCCTGATGCTGGGCGAGATTGAAGGCGGGAGGAGAAGGGGACGACAGAGGATGAGATGGTTGGATGGCATCAGCGACTTAATGGACTTGAGTTTGAGTAAATTCCGGGAGTTGGTGATGGATAGGGAAGCCTGGACAGCTGCAGTCCATGGGGTGTCAAAGAGTTGTACATGACTGAGTGACTGAACAAAAACAAGATATCTCAAGTTAAGGAATTTAGCGCTTTTCTGTGTATGGGAAGGTATAAGAGTCTGGGGGTACTGGAATCAGTCCTTTCATGTGCCTCTCAGCTCTCGGGGGCCAGCATCCTGGGATCTGATCGTTCACACCCTTAGTTCCTTGCTCACCTTAGGGAGTGGTGGCAGCTTGTGGCAGCTTGATGGCTGCCTGACAGCAAGCATGGTTCTCCCTGGGTTCAGAAAGTCACCTGTGGAGGGCTGGAATCGAGGATGCCTGTGACATTCTTGTTTATTGGTATGGCAGGAAGCACTCCATTCACAAAGCTACAATGAGTGCAAGATAGCAGAAGCATCCCTTTTTCATGACGTGATTAATCATCTGTTAAATCTCAAGCTCTCTCCAGTGCAGTGGTGATGGAAGGAGTAATCCTCTTGGATTTTGGTCACACAGCCATGAATCAGAATTCTAGGAGCTGCTTTTATAGCCCAGTGGGAAAAAAAATAAATTTTTTTCCCCCAGAAATTGGGTAGACTCATCTTTGATAGGAATAATCTCAACTGCAGAGAGTGGGGCATGCTTCAGACATTGCCCTTAGGACCAGAGTGATTTTTCAACGTCACTTGGCAAATTTGTTTCTCAGTCTGTAGAGGCTGAGTCCAAACTGAGATGAAAGAGTGACAGTTATTTCGTCTGAAAGTTTATTGATCTTTTCAGAGCAGACACATGTATCTCTGCCTCCTTAGGGTACTGGATGCTTTCAGATTTCTCTTATTTCATCCTTGCATGTAGTCCAAGAAAGAAAACTAATTCTATGTGGTAAGGCACAATTTGAAAGGTAAAAGAGCTCCTCCCAATATATCTTGGTCCCACATGACAGTGTTTGACTTGGTGAGTCATCAGTATATTCCCAGGTGCTAAAGAACCGAGTTATAGAACTTCCCCCAAAGAAATAACTAGTAGTGCTAGCAAGGAAAGCTCGCTTGCCCAGGGCGTAGCTCTGGATGGGCTGTTCAGCGCACGTTGGGTTTCTCTCTCTTGTTCTTCAAACAGAGTCTCTGCTCCTGCCGTCCAGTCTTCAGGTGGCCCTCTCTGTACGATTATAACCAGGCTGTAAATAAAGCGCTGATGAAAGCCTGCTGCCTGGATCCCCTGGGGACTCGAGGAAAGGCTAATATTTGCGCACAACTGGATACTCAGGGCAGCAGGGAAATAAACAGCACCCTCATATCGCCCATGGCACTGAAGGCGCTCGCGCTGCCTTTTTATGCGCTGGCCTGGTTCCTGGGTGGGAAGATCCCCAGGAGGAGGCATGGCTACCCACTCCAGCATTCTTGCCTGGAGAATCCCATGGACAGAGGAGCCTGGTGGGCTTCAGCCCATGGGGTTGCACAGAGTCGGACACGACTGATGGGGCGTGCGGCACACGCAGGTCTTGGGGAAGGTTTACTGACGGGAGACACTGAGGATGGCTGGTCTGCTCGGCCAGCGCAGGTCCGTCTGCTGCGCTGGCCGTCTGCCCGGGTGGGAGGTGGGGACCGTGTCCCTCAGTCTCCCTCTCCCATGACCTCTTGTAGACCTTTGGGGTGTCTCCTCCTGGAGGGCGGGGGCAGCCTGCTCTCTAGAGGTAGGGAGATGGGCTAAGAGGGTCTGCGATAGGGAGAAAGAGGCCCGCAGAGGATGGAGGGAAGCTGCCTTCCTGGCATTTAGGGTGATGATCCTCCAGGTGCCAAGGCTGAGCATCCGCTTGCTGTCTTGGCCAGGCAGATGTCCGATCATGGGCAAGATCCTTGTTCCTGTCTCGTGTGTCCCTGGGGGATGCTTATGTCACAGGTCACCATGAGGGTTCACTGAATTAATCTATGCACTGGCAAGTACTTAGGATTCCTGTTATCATTAATATCATTGGGTACGAGATGACAGGGCAGGCTGTCTGAAGTCATATATCCATCAGAAAGTTCTGACAGCAGCCCTGGAAGGCAGGGTCCTTTATTTAAAAACCTTTAATAGACGTATGTGACTGTGCTGGGTCTTAGTTGCCACATGCGGGATCTTTCGTTGCAACATGCAAACTCTTGGTTGCAGCACGTGGGCGCTAGTTCCCCCGTGGGCACTAGTTCCCTGACCAGGAATTGAACCCAGGCTCCCCGGCATTGGGAGCACAGAGTCCTAGCCACTGGCCCACCAGGGAAGCCCCTCGTTCATTTTAAAGACGAGAAAACCGAGGCTCGGGCAAGCCAAGTACCTTGCACGGGCTAGACGTGCGCACTTTACCCGTAAACTTTCCCCGTTGCAAGAGGAATATACGAAGTGCTTATACTCTTCTTCTGCACTGAGGACTTCTTGGAATCAAGAGGTGCCTCGCTGGGAGGTGGCTCCAGTGCTCCTCTCTGATACCCCTCTGTGCTGTTGTTTGAAGGACCTGTGTGGTGTGGTTCTGCCCTGGGATGTGAAGCAGCCTTTCCGTTCACTTCTGCTGCTGAAATATTGATATGTGAAATGCTTCTGAAGCAGGAGAAATAAAAAGCCACCGCGGCAAACAGATTAATTTCGTACTTCCCCTTCTCACCCGGGGCCCCTCCGCCGCAGTTGTGCGAGGCGCTGGGAGGATGCTGTACCCTGTTGTGGGGCTTGGAGTCATTAGGGCGCTTCTGAGCTGTGATGACTGCAGGTACCCACCGCCTTTCTCCGTCTCCCAGGGCTTGTGGCTTTCCTTCTCTCCACTAATGGCTGAAAGCGCGCCTGCTCTGAGGACATTTATGAAACCGCTTCCCCACCCCCCATCTTGCCTCGACCCCTGGCTGCATATCTCCTTCCTAAATCCCTTTGCTGGCTGTGCCCCCCTGACATGAAGAACGCAGAAGGCCTGGAGCCGCCCTGTGCCCTGGGACGAGGTCCTTTCCTTTTGTCCCAGAGCTGTAAGCATCAGTAAGAAGACCGTGTCCTGCAGTCTGGGCTGACTCATGAACCAAGCCGCTTTCCCTCTGCGAGTGTGGACACTAAATCAAACCGTCCCCGCGGTCGTTGGCGTCGGTGCGGATGCCTCCAATCGGTCGCCTTCCTCAGTCTCAGACAAGCCGAGTGATTACTGCTCCGCCTGTTTGTCTTCCTCCCGGTGCCACGTGAGGAAACAGAGAAACAGATGATCTCACGGTGGGCACAGATCACAGGAGAAAAGCCGCAGACAGTTAGTGGTCCCCTGAGGGCCGTGGTTCATCCCGGAGCAGCACTAAAGCTCACGATGGTATCGCGGACTGCCTGAAACTCTGACTTATGCAGCCTGGCCTTGCCCCATGGGACACCGACGCTGGGGAGCCTGGTGGATCGCCTCTGGGGGCTCCTCACGCCCCCTTCCGTCAGCCTCAG
Organism: Capra hircus; assembly: GCF_001704415.2. Lineage (NCBI taxonomy): Eukaryota > Metazoa > Chordata > Mammalia > Artiodactyla > Bovidae > Capra > Capra hircus. Next base: position 3,219,736 of record NC_030817.1, read on the forward strand.
ACCTGCCTCCTCTGTGAGAGGCTGCAGTCTCCCTGTCCCCCCTTTCTGGGGCTCCTGATGCAGGAGAGGGGGCAGGAAGGGAGGAGATTCTTTACTCACCTGTTTTCCAGTTTCACTGAGATTAAATTGACATTTTAACGTTGTGGAGGTTGAAGGTATCCCGTGTATTTATTTGATACGCGAATTTATTGCGAAATGATGACCACCATGGCATTAGCTAACATCTCCGTTGCACACTATATATATGTGTGTAATACACTATATTGTATGTGTGATACATTACACACTATGTATGAAATATACACTGTATAGTATACATATACGCTAGTGTATATATGAATATCCTGTAATAACTTCTATGGGAAAAGAATCTGAAAAAGAATGGCGATACGGAGATATGTGTATTGTTATATATGTAATATATATATGGACTTTCCAGGTAGCTCCGTGGTAAAGAATCTGCTCGTTGATGCAGGGGATCCAGGAAAGGTGGGCTCGATCCCTGTTGGGAAGATCCCCTGGAGAAGGAAAGGGCAACCCACTCCACTATTCTTGCCTGAAAAATCCCATGGACAGAGGAGCCTATTGGGCTTGAAGTGAAGTGAAGTCGCTCGGTCATGTCTGACTCTTTGTGACCACATGGACTGTAGCCTACTACGCTCCTCCGTCCATGGGATTTTCCAAGCAAGAGTGCTGGAGTGGGTTGTCCTTTCCTTCTCCAGAGGATCTTCCTGACCCAAGGATTGAACCCAGGTCTCCCGCACCGTAGGCAGACGCTTTACCATCTGAGCCACCAGGGAAGTCGTGAGTTGGGCATCACTGAGCGCTCATATCTGCGCACAGTGCTATACGTGCCTCTGATCCACCTTGCTGGGAATCAGGAATCTCCATTCTTTCCAGATTCTTTTCCCATATAGGTTATGATAGAATATTGAGCAGTGTTCCTGTGCTGTCCGCTGGGTCCTTGTTGATTATTTTATATATACAGTAGTGTGTATATGTTAATCCCAAGCTCCTAATTTACCCCCTCTCCCCAGGCTTCCCCTTTGGGAACCTTAAGTTTGATTCCCAAATCTGTGCGTATGCTTCTGTTTTGTAAATAAGTTAGAAACAGATTCTTTTAGATCCGTACGTGTTCATGTTCAGTCGTGTCTGACTCTTTGTGACCCCATGGACTGTAGCCCACCAGGCTCCTCTGCCCACAGGATTCTCCAGGCAAGAACACTGGAGTGGGTTGCCACTTCCTACTCCCTGGGATCCTCCCGATCCAGGGATCGAGCCCGCGTCTCTCACATCTCCCGACTGGCAGACGGATCCTGCACCATTTCCCTCTTTCACGTCAGCACGCTAACTGCGGTCATCGCCTCTTCACTCACCTGCTCTTTAAACACAGAACAAACATTACATTTCTTGGTGTTGGGTTGCTTTCTTATGTTTGTCTGTATTACAGAGGAATAAATTGCTTTCCTTTCACACTGCTGGGAATACCATGTGCCTACAATATCACTCATTTCTTATTGACTGAAGCATTCATTTATGAATCCCTTACTGGGTGGGTATTGGAAATTCTAACTTACAGGCTATAAAGGAAATTTAAAAAGACGTAGAATTAAATCTTAAAGTGATGCCTTCTAATTCATAGTATGTTTTCCTTGAAACACTCACATCCCATCTAGTATAATTATCTCCTTGTGATTTTCAGAAGACCTCTCTGAACTTGGTTGTGGGTGAACTTGTGAACACATGACGCTCCTTGAGTCTGAGACTGTGGCTTTAAATGATGCTGATGGGGCTTGTACCTCTAACCGATAACTGATCTTTCAAGCCAGACTGTGGCTCAGTTTTGTCATTTCATTAGCAACATGCTTGGACATTTCTAATGAGCTGGCTTATCTTCACTTTTGCAGCCTGAATGGAGAGGGTAAAAAACTTAAAAGCAAATGCTTTTCATTTTAATAGCCTTTACTTGAGTTCAAACAACTAAGATTATTAGAAAATACTTTAGAAATTTAATAAAGTTAGAATTATGAATTCAGTCAGTAATATGGAGTTAAAAATGATGCTGTTGATTCAAGTGATAGCAGTCCGTTTGTACTGGTTTTCCCTGTAGGTATATAACCTATAGACTGAATTCCTTTTAATCCTGGTTGTTTGCTGGAGTCTTTCTGATCTAGACAGTATCACACCTCATTCCTGGGCTGGGGGATCCTCTAGTCTTACCAAGAGCTTGGTGACTTGTGAGAGGTCTTCTTTTTCTCCTTCTTGCTTCTGGTTGTAAATCATATTCCAGCCCCCTGTACCCTTATATTTAAACTCACTTCCCCAAGGCATCTGCTTGTAGAGCCCACTTTACTGAAGACTTGGGGGCACAAGAGAGGGATTTACATCCGAGATCTGAAGCAGGTTAAGCTTGGGTACTGGATGGACCTGCTTTATTTAGACAGTATTTGCCTGTTCCTGGCTGTGCCGGGCCCTTGCTGTGCGGGTTTTCTCTGGTGGAGCAAGGGCTACTCTGTTCCGGTTCGTGGGCTTCTCACCGCAGCGGCTTCTGTTGCAGAGAAGCTCTTGGTGGGTGGGGCTTCAGCATTCGCAGCCTGGGGCTCAGTGCCTGTGGCACACAGGCTTAGCTGCTTGCTGGCATGTGGGGCCCTTTCAGATCAGGGACTGAACGCACGTCTCCTGCGTTGCCAGGCGGATGCCCTACCACTGAGCTGCCAGGAAAGGGCCTGCTTGTTAGAAGTCTTGGGCGTGGCAGCAACTGAGCTCAGCTGACACTTGTCTCTTTTGCTTTCCTCTTTTCCTTTTTTTTTCCCCCAGTGCTTCCTCTCTCTTTCCTCTGTTCCCTCTCAGGCTCTAAAACCCACTTTTCCCAGTTTTTATTTAGTCTTTAAATTTTTAACGCTGAGCCGTGGAGCTGCCATCCGCTGCAGCGGTCCCGTCAAGTCTGATGCCTCTGTCGACGTGTGCAAGGAGGCGGTCTAGTCAGAAACGACTGCTTGGGGCTTCCTTGCTGGCCCAGTGGTTGGGACTCCTCGCTTGCAGGGCAAGGGTCACGGGTTCGATCCTCGGTCGGTAAACCGAGATCCCACAAGCCACGCAGTGCAGCCAGAAAAGAAGAAAGAAACGACCCCTCGTGAGGTCCTTCTGCCTAAATTCTGGGACAGTGACAAGCTTCCTCCCTCCTCTGTGCCTGGAGGTGAGCACACGGTCGATGAGCGTTATTGTGTTCGGGGTACCATATGCAGAGGAAAGGGCAAAACCAGGGCTTTGGATCAGTCTGGGCTTGAATTCTGAACCCTCCTCTTCCTGGCTGTGTGACCGCAGATGGGGGAGTTGACATTCCTGAGCCTGTTTCCGTATCTTGAAAGAGAGAGGTAATATGACGTGCTTGCAAGTGTAGAAAGAATGGAATAGAATAACACAGGTTGTGGAAGGGATTAAAGGGAAGAACACTTCTAGAGCACCTGCCTCAACGCAGACACTCAACCAGTGTTAATTTCCTTTCCTTTCAACTGATAGATCCTTTCCTTGAGGGTTACATATGTAAACATTAAATATTTATCAATTGCATAATTCAGAGAAAAGAAACTTGAAAAGGAATCTTGTGTTGGATTTTTTTTTTTTTTGATGAAGCCAGTAATTACCCCCGCTTATCTTTGCTGCAAATCTGTCTGTACGTGGCTCTGGGTCTGCTTTGGATGTCAGCGTGCCGTCCTTAGCACAGAGAGGATGGATTGAACCCAAACTCTTCTCACAGCTTCATAGAAGTTGTACATATTAGGTATTGATGGTGTGATCTGAGGCCACTCAAGTGACTGGGCTCTAGAGCTATCCCCTGAGGTGGGCCCATCAGAGCTGAATCAATGATGAAGAGATAAACAAAGGTTAAGGCCTGTGGTTGGTCTGATGGCACTCACAGGAGGGTGAAAATGGGTATTTTACCAGCAGAAAGGACTCACCCTCTGTCTTCTGTCTGAAGCAGAGGATTGCAGAGCCACCAGTGAAGAAGTGATCTTTGTAGATTAGGCTGATTTAAACCATGAGCAAAGACATGTTCCATGCAGCTGGATTTTAAATTCTGGACTGCCAGGTTTATGTTAGAAGCAGTGGCCAGTGTAATAGTTCATGTTCTTAGAGGCAGGAAAGAGCAAAGACTTGAGCAAAAGAGCTTTTCTTCTTTTGTCAATTGTCTAGTGAAGTGTGAAGTGAAAGTCACTCAGTCGTGTCTGACTCTGTGATCCCATGGAATAGTCCATAGGATTCTCCAGGCCAGAATACTGGAGTGGGTAGCCTTTCCCTTCTCCAGGGGATCGTCCCAACCCAGGGATCGAGCAATTTGCCAAATCCAGTCAGTAGCCTGTTTATGAACAACTGTGAGCTAAGAATGGTTTTGCATATTTAAAGGGCTATATAAAGAAAAGAAAATTACACAGCAGAAACAACATGTGGCCCCCAAAACTGGAAATATTTACTCTCTGGCTTTTTCTGGAAACGTGTTGATCCCTGGTCTAAAGAGTTGGAAATACCTCAGATCAATGAAGGCAAAATGTAACTAACAATGGTTGACTTTTTCAGTTGTCATCTAATTTGTGGCAACCACTGTCTGCCCATTTTAACAAAGCTTGCTGCTGCTAAGCTGCTGCTACGTCGCTTCAGTCGTGTCTGACTCTGTGCGACCCCATAGATGGCAGCCCACCAGGCTCCTCTGTCCCTGGGATTCTCCAGGCAAGAACACTGGAGTGGGCTGCCGTTTCCTTCTCCAATGCATGAAAGTGAAAAGTGAAAGTGAAGTCACTCAGTCGTGTCCGACTCTTAGCCACCCCATGGACTGCAGCCCACCAGGCTCCTCCATCCATGGGATTTTCCAGGCAAGAGTACTGGAGTGGGGTGCCACTGCCTTCTCCGTTAACAAAGCTTAACGGCCATTATTTAGGATGAATATAATCACATCTCAATGTTAATTGCGTCTGGGAGTATCCACGAGGGGTTATTACAGTTTTCTGCAGAGAGTGGAGTCTTTCTTCCTTTCTAGATACTTCTAGACAGTATCTTACGTTTCTGCCACCTCCCTCTGAAGCCCCCAGCTGTCCCTTCTCCACCGCGGCTCACCTGGTTGAAATCTCCTCCTCCCCTCTCCCCTGGCTTGAAAGAGGTTGGCAGGGCCCGCTTGGGAAGAGCTGTGGAGGAACTGTCGACCTTATTCTGTGTGTGCTGAGACTCTGGAAGGATCTAAAGCAGCGGATGCATGATCAATGACCTGTGACGTGTATGTGATGAGGAGGTATAAGTCCTGGGCCTAGGCCGTCCGTGGGGGCTGAACCTGAACAAATAACCTCCTGGAAGAACTGGGGCCCAGATTAGACCCTGAAGGACGGGCACCTTCATGGGAGAGCAAAGCAAAGGTTCAGGAGTACGAGGGGCTGTCTCCTAGAGTGTTCTGCCCGGGGCTGGAGGCTTTTCCAGTGATGTGAGCTGCGGTTGGAGCGTCAGTGTGGCCAAGTCATTGGGAATTTTAAAGTGTATGAAATTCCAAATCCAGTAGCCAGTAAGGAGTCACTGTCACTTATTTTAAAAAGGAGGTGTGTGTGTGTGTGTGTGTGTGTGTGTGTGTGTGTGTGTGTGTGTGTTGGGGGGACAGTGAAATAACAATCACACAATTGGCAGCTCTTTGTTAAGCCTTGCTCCAATGCTGGGTACCTGGTTAAGCGTGTTACATTGATCATCTAATTTCATCCTCACAATAACTCTGTGGGGGGAGGAATTATCACCTCCAGTTTGCAGATGAGGAAATCTAGGCTAAGAGGGGTGAACATAACTTACCCGAGGTTCTGAGGTCCCAGCTCTCAACTCCTGAAACCAGCTCAGGGTAAACCAGTCCAACAAAACAGGCAAGAGCGGAAAGGAGCTGAAATCCCATCTTCCAAGAACAACCGCTTTGGGGGCCAGTCCTCACAGACCGCTTTCCATGGATATGCAAGACCTATGTGTTCTGCGTAACCTGTGCCAGGACAGGGTAAGACCTGTGTGCATGCTAAGTTGCTTCACTCATGTCCTTTGCAACCTTTGTGATCCTATGGGCCATAGCCCACTGGGCTCCTCTGTCTGTGGGGTTCTCCAGGCAAGAATACCGAGTGGGTTGCCATGCCCTTCTCCGGGGGATCTTCCCGACCAGGGACCGAACCCGTGTCCCTCACGTCGCTTCCATTGACAGATGGGTTCTTTACCACCGAGCCACCTGGGAATCCTACACCTGCAAATTTTACATGAATGACAGTATAGTATATATCAGGTTCCCCTCCCATTTAAAACTAATTTTTTACTTTTAATAAGTGAGTGTATAGTGCTATAAAAAAATTCTGCTAGGTAGATTTGAAGATCTAATTGGCTTTACTCAATGATTCATGAATTGGGCAGATCTCATCTGGCATCTGGAGGTATGCTTCCAGGGTCTGTACAAAATGGACGGTTTTTATAGGACAAGATAACTATTATGAAAAAAAAATGTCATATTTAGTGAAATAACTCAGACAGAGAAAGATGAATAGCACATCATTTATGTGTGTGTGCTAAGTAGCTTCAGCTGTGTCCGACTCTTTGTGACCCTAGGGACTGTAGCCCCCCAGGCTCCTCTGTCTGTGGGATTTTCCAGGCAAGAAGACTGAAGTGGGTTGCTCTTTCTTTCTTCAGGAGCTCTTCCGGACCAGGAATTGAATATGCATCTCCTGTGTCTCCTGCATTGGCAGACGGGTTCTTTACCACTAGCACCACCTGAAAAGCCTGATATCATTTATATGTGGAATCTAAAGATGATACAAAAGAGTCTATATATAAGGCAGAAATAGACTCACAGACACAGAAAGCAGACTTGTGGTTACTGAAGGGCCAAATGAGGAGTGTGGGGTTAACCGATGCGGACTACTCTGCATAAAATAGATGAGCAGAGGGATTTAGCACGTGGAGCTGTATTCTTGTAATGACCTGTAATGGAATACAATAAAAAAAGACTGAATCGCCTGCTGTACCCCTGAAACTAACACACTATTGTAAATCAACGACACTTCACTGAAAGAAAATAATAAGTATTAAAAAGATCACGTTTCTGGAGCAGGTTGGAGCTGCAGTAAAGTCAGGTGTTAAGCGCAGGTTTGGTACCGTGCGGTCCGGCACAGGCGGTGCGGTTCCGGGCCGTGCTTTCCTCTCTAACATAGTATTTCACTTTGTGACCGTACTTTTGTCCACGTAACCTGTCGTCTAGAGATCACGGCAGGTTCTTGAGCAAGGACGTCTTGATAAACTCCTTAACTGAGTCTCACGCTTTCTCACTTTCCTTGCAGCACGCTCTTGACGCCGACAACGCGGGAGTGAGCCCAGTAGGAAACTCTTCCAACAACAGCAGTCACTGGGACCTTGGAAGTGCCTTTTTCTTTGCTGGAACGGTCATCACCACCATAGGTACCCATGTGTTTGCAAGTATCTTTTCCCTGGCAGGCCCTCCTGAATAATGGCACTAAAATCAACAGATCGTCCCCATAGAATCCATGACTGCTGGGGGTTCAGAGGAGGCTTCCCAAACACTGTCGAATTATCGCAGTACTTGTGTGGTGGCTTTCAATAAAAGGCAAAGTAGAATGAACTGCTTCAGTTTTCAAAATGAAAGTCTAGGGGACCTTTAGTTTAAATGGACCTCACGGGAAGGTTAAAGTGAAAAAAATCAATCTCTGAATTGGTCATCGAACTCAGATTGCTCAGCTGAGTTGAAATTCCTTTTTAAAAACTGTACTTATTAGAGTTATTCATGAAGGAACCAAACTGTTCTACAAAGTTTGTTATGAAAAACAGCAGTCTCTGCCCTTCTCTCTTTTTTTAACCTCCCCTGGATACATTGCTTTCATCTCTTTTGCTTGATAATTTTGATATTCATCTCCATGTCTTTAAATATCTCATTTGTGCTGCACTTCCCGAATTTTATTTTAGTGATGATTTCTTGACTTCCCACTGAGGAAGATGAGGAATTAATTCCCTTTCTTCATCCCTGCCCACCGTGGAGGCTCTCTTCCCGTCCTCCTTCCTTCCCTGTGGTTTTATTAGATCAAAAGTAAATGTTTGCATTACTTTGCTGGGTAAATGCTCTTCACAGCTGATCATAAGGTGAGCTCTGATTACTTACTTCCTGCACCAATTTTTGTTCTCATTGTGTTTCTCTGTGTCTTTTATCTGATCCTCGGGGAGTCTTGTATTTTTGTCCTAGGTGTTAAATGGTTTGTCATAGGGGTTAACTTTATAATTATAATCGCATATAATAACCTTAGGGTGCAAATCTTTAAGCAGTATTAATTAGCCCTCTGTTATGGGGGATGACATCTCTTTCTCCACCACACAGTTTTAGTTGAGGCCATCCTATCAGTGTTTACTTTTACATTATTAAATATGCTTGAGCTTCTGTCAGACGACTTGCCCACTTTAAATAATGACTCTTGGCTCTCAGCGGTCATATATGCTGCAGTCAGGGAACTTGCTCCGCATCTCAGCTCCTTTTCCTCTTCCGCTGTCAGTCACTGCTCACGCCGTTCTGTAACCTCAGGGTGTCTATTCCACGTCTGCTCTGCTGCCTGGGCACTCCCGCTTGTGTTGGTCGAGGTTCTATGGTTAAATATCATCAGTGCTCATCTCTAGCCGTGGTGCACGTCACAGTTTTCCCACTGCTTTCGTCAATCTTCACTTGCTTGGCTGAAACTTAAAAACGGCTCCTGGGAGCGCTATTCCCTGGGTGTCTGTATTGTCGGATGGTAGCCCTACCCTTGAAGGGCAGTTTGGCTGGAAATGAAATCCGTGACTCACATTGTTTTTTAAGGATCTTGCTGGTTACTCTGTTTCCCCCTCTGCTTATGCAGTGGTGGAGAAACCTAATGCCAGGCAATTTCCCCCCTTTTATCAGTATGAGTGACTTGATCTTTTTGCTCAGCTACTCAAAAGATTATTTCTTTATCATCCGTCTGATAAAGCTACTAGGTTTTGTCCCTTTTATTTCAGGAAAGCTGCCTTGATAGTCATTTTGAAACATTTTCTCAGCCGTATGGTTCTGGTTCTGTTCTTTAGAGATTCCAGTCATACATCTATCATTTCTTCTTTCCATGTCTTCTATACTAGTATTTCCCCTCCATTCCTTTTTAACCCTTAAAATTGGCTTTCAATGTATTTTTTAAAATTTTTAAATTATTTGTTTTAATTGGAGGCTAATTACTTGACAATATTGTGATTTTTTTTGCCATTTATCACCATGAACCAGCCATGGGTGCACGTGTCCCCCATCCTGAACGCCCCCACCTCCCTCTCCACCTGCTCAGGGTCATCCCAGCACACCTGCTTTGAGTGCCCAGCTTCATGCATTGAACTTGCACTGGCCATCTGTTTCACATATGATGATATACATGTTTCAGTGCTATTCTCTCAAATCACCCCACCCTCGCCTTTTCCCACAGAGTCCAACAGGCTGTTCTATACATCTGTGTCTCCTTCGCTGTCCCGCGTATAGGGTTATTGTCTTTCTAAATTCCATGTATATGTGTTAATATACTGTATTGTATATTATACAATATATTGTATTGTTTTTCTTTCTGACTTACTCCACTCTGTATAATAGTCCAGTTTCATCCATCTCATTAGAACTGACTCAAATGAATTCTTTTTAACGGCTGAGTAATACTCCATTGTGTCTATGTACCACAGCTTTCTTATCCATAATTCTGCTGATGGACATCTAGGTTGCTTCCATGTCCTGGCTATTATAAACAGTGCTGCGATGAACACTGGGGTACACGTGTCTCTTTCAATTCTGGTTTCCTCGGTGTGTATGCCCAGCAGTGGGATTGCTGGGTCATAAGGCAGTTCTATTTCCAGTTTTTTAAGGAATCTCCACACTGTTCTCCATAGTGGCTGTACTAGTTTGCATTCCCATCAACAATGTGAGAGGGTTCCCTTTTCTCCACACCCTCTCCAGCATTTATTGCTTGTAGACATTTTGATGGCAGCCATTCTGACTGGCATGAGATGGTACCTTATTGTGGTTTTGATTTGCATTTCTCTGATAATGAGTGACGTTGAACATCTTTTCATGTGTTTGTTAGCCATCTGTATGTCTTCTTTGGAGAAGTGTCCGTTTAGTTCTTTGGCCCATTTTTTGATTGGGTCGTTTATTTTTTTGGAGTTGAGCTGCATGTATATTTTGGAGACTAATTTTTTGTCACTTGTTTCATTTGCTATTATTTTCTCCCATTCTGAAGGCTGCCTTTTCACCTTGCTTTTAGTGTCCTTCATTGTGCAAAAAGTTTTAAAGTTTAATTAGGTCCCCTTTGTTCATTCTTTATTTCCGTTACTCTGGGAGGTGGGTCATATCACTTGCTTGATTTCATCCTCTCTCCGTTTTGTGCGTGTGTGTTTTCACAGAGCTTACCTCCTCCGTGCGCGCCTTCCAATTTCACTTTCTTTACTGTGATCATTAGGGGACTCTTTTCTTTGCTGTTTTTTCCCTGAATTCCATCAGCTTAGCTCACATTTCATCTACACTTGTTACCTCGTCATCTTCTCCCGGATGTCCTGCATCTTTGTGGTTTCTCTGCGATGATTCTGAGAGGCGATTACTTCATGGCTATTTACAGTTTTGTTTGGTTGGGGCAGTGTCTTTCTGCCGAGTATCTTTCATTCACTGGTAAGTTCTGCTGCTCTTTCACTTTTTTTTTTTAATGGAAGCTTTATCTTCATGCCGAGGCAGTTTCTTTTGATGCCGAACACCCTGGATATCCCTGGACTAGCTGTCTGCTGAACTTTTCCGGGGGCTGGAAGAGGAGAGCAAGGAGAAGCTGGTAACCGTTCTGGCCGCACATGCCAAGACGCCCCTCTTTTCTGCTAGTGAGGCAGGGTGCCTCCTGCAGACCTGGCCCACCTGTGTTCCTCTCTGCATAGCGCTGCCTCTTCTGTTTTTCTGGACCAGGTCAAGCTCAGGAAGGCTTCTGTGGCTCTTCCTGTTCACACTGTGTTTCACACTTGGTGCAAACAGGGAAGTATCTTTTGAAGTTCAAGGTGAGACCCTCACTTTCATAGTTGGATTTTTACTGACACTTTCTGAGCTTTGCCACCAGTGGGCCCTTTAATTATTCTCTGTGCTTCCCTGTATTCTTTCCCATGTTGCCTCTGCAATCTCAGCTTCTGGGTAACCCTAACATATATGGTGGAATCTGTAGATTGCATCCCTCTCCCAGCTCTGCTGAAAAAGAGTTTGAGAGTTATTTGCCCTTGTTTAGTAGTGAAGTCACGTTGCAATAAAAGCTCTCATTCAGAAGAATGGGAGACACACAGCCATCACCAGTTCATAGCAGTGATGGCCAAACAGAGGGAGACTCTTCTGTACTCAGTGGGAGGATTCTTGCATTGACATTTGTTTATATTTTGTGGGAGAAAAATCTCTCTCATAGTTCAAATCTCTCAAATCTCATAACCCTCTGAGGCCTTCTGTGAGGTTTCTCCTCCTACTTTTCATAGCCACACATTAGCTGGGTGGTGGAGGGTGTGCCTTTTTGGGGGGAATGCATCTTTGGTGATTGTCTTCCTATTGGTGCAAGTTTCAGAAGCTCTGGGTTGTTTTAGAGGCACGGGTTTTTGTCTGTGGTTATAGACCGCATCTTCAGAACCTGTATGATTCTTACCTTGTTGCATTCAAGAAAGTTATGTGCAATAAGGAAACCTGGAGTGAGAGAGAATTGTCATTCCTTTTTGGAAAGTCTCATAATATAATTTCTGGCATACTGGGTTTGCACGTACAAATCTGTAAGTGTATTAAGACAACTATTCCAAGTAGCAGAGGTATAAATTATGCCAGGAAGTCTGGGGCCTAGAAGCCTTTCAGACACTCCAGACCAGATTAGATCATATTTGTCCTCAATCCCGTGGCATCCAACAAAGGATCCAGGATTACATGGCACCATTTGATGTAAGGGCGAAAAGCGCCATCCAGCTCAGCACCCCTCGAGGGCATTGCTGAAGCAGACCAGAGAAGACCAACGTCAGGTGCAACTGTGTGCAGCGGTCTGGATATTAAGATGGGGAAAGGTGTCATGTGTCGCTGGGGGATTTACGGTGAAGTAAGTCAGAAGGAGAAAGACAAATACCATATGATGTCGCTTACACGTGGGATCAAATATACGGCACAAATGAACCTACAAAACAGAAACAGACTCACACGGAGAAAAGGCATGTGGTTGCCAAGGGGGGAGGGGAGGGGGAGGGAGTTTGGGGTCAGTAGATACAGGCTATTATATATGGAACGGGTGAGCAACAAGGTCCTGTATAGCACAGAGCTCTATTCCATATCCTCTGGTAAACCATAATGAAAAAGAATATTAAAAACGTGTGTATATATATGTATGTATAACTGAATCACTTGGCTGTACAGCAGAAATTAGCACCTTATAAGTAACTATAGCGAAAGCAAAGCGAAGTGAAGTCGCTCAGTCGTGCCTGACTCTTTGTGACCCCATGGGCTGTAGCCCACCAGGCTCCTCCATCCATGGGATTTTCCAGGCAAGAGTACTGGAGTGGGGTGCCATTTGCTTCTCCAGGGGATCTCCCCAACCCAGGGATCAAACCCAGGTCTCCCACATTGTAGGCAGACATTTTTACCATCTGAGCCACCAGGGGAGACTCATAAGTAACTATACTTAAATTTAAAAATTAAAATTAAATTAGAACCATAAAAAAAGAAAGAAATTCAGTAACGCGCATGTGCATGGCCACAGTCCTGAGTTCAGGGATGGACAGGCTTCCTGGATTAGGCCAGTAAGCGAGTGGATTCCTGCAGGAGGAATTCCAAGTGGATTCCTTGCATGAGTTTTGGAGGAAATGACTTCTTTTTCTTACTGGAGGTAAATCGGGGAAAAGGTAAGTCCAGGACCCTGCTGCTCATTTCCTTCCCTTGAGGGGTTTTCCTGCCTAGAGTTCAGCTGATAGTGAAGAAGCCGAGTAACAGAAGAGGAGCCGTAAGTGAGGTCCCGCTTGCCCCCTCTGCGCTGGGCTCTATCGTGCTTTGAGTTTTCTCTCACCTAATGAAAAATCCTAACAAATGCACACTTATGGCTCAGCGATCACAGAGGGCCACTAAGTGTCCTCTGACCTCAGAGCCCGGGCTGGACCCTGCTGGCCACTGCGGCCGCGCCTCCTCCTCCTGTGGGCTCCTCGCTCTTGGTTTCAAGTCTTAGGTGGAGCTTCCTATTGGATAAGCCCCTAGGTTTCCGCGTGCTGGTGTCCTGGCAACCTGGGATGCTGTTGCCTCTATAGCGGGAGGACGGGTGCTGTGTCACACTCGGGCAAAGGACAGGGACCTTTCCCAGAATCTGAGGGAAGATGGAGCCTGAACAGGAAACGACTGCACAACAAGCAGGAGACAAAAACAGACAAAAATAAAAGCCAACCCAGACCCCAAGGCCCCTTCAGGCTCACGGCGCAGTGTGCGCATGAGGGATCGCCTTCGTTTCTATTCAACAGAAAAAATGCTTTTTTTTTTTCTCTCACTCTGTCTTAATTGAAAAATAATGTGTTGTGAGTTGAACACCATTTAGCTGGCTAAATTTTGACTGCGGGGTGGAAGGTTTTAGAAAGTCACACCATTAGAAATTTCTAAAGAAAACAGGAGTACAGTATGAGAAAGAATAATAAGGTGAGGAGATGATGTTTTCTCATAATTATTTAGTGGCAAATTCATTCATTACAAGTGGTAGCAAGGCTCATAAGAACAGTCAGTTCAGTTCAGTTCAGTCACTCAGTCATGTCTGACTCTTTGCGACCCCATGAATCGCAGCACGCCAGGCCTCCCTGTCCATCACCAACTCCCGGAGTTCACTCAGACTCACGTCCATCGAGTCAGTGATGCCATCCAGCCATCTCATCCTCCGTCGTCCCCTTCTTCTCCTGCCCCCAATCCCTCCCAGCATCAGAGTCTTTTCCAATGAGTCAACTCTTCACACGAGGTGGCCAAAGTACTGGAGTTTCAGCTTTAGCATCATTCCTTCCAAAGAAATCCCTACGAGCCTGCTAATTTTTCTTCTTCTTTCTGAGACATTTTCCATTATTTAGAACTCAGGCAGTAGGGCAGTTGGAGCTGAGGAGCTTTTTTATTACTTGTGAAATATGCATACATTTGCATGCGTGCTTGAGTTCACACAATGTGCTACATAATCTTGTAAACATTGCCCCATATTACTAAGGTTCTTTGGAAAAACATCATCTTTGATGGGTTCTGTTGGATCTATTATCAATCTTGTAATCACATGTTGTTGCAGGCTTAAGTGGTTTTTACTTCTGTGATAGTGTGATATCACAATGAAAACCTTAGTTCTCGAAGGACGATCTTCATCTCTGCTTGTTTTCTTGGCAAGATCCCCCAGGGGATGCTGTGTCAAAGGGCCTGAACCTTTTCAAGGCTTGCCAAGTTGCTCTCCAGAAAGACTTTCCTGGGCCACGTGAGGTTATGTGCTATTCAGACACAAAAAATGTGCTCATTATGTAGAATGCATATACAGAGATCTTAGGAATAATAGTTTTTTCCTGAAAAGCAGTGATACTACTCAGTAACAGAGGTCCTTTTTATCGGAAGATATCAAAGCACTTTTTTTGTTTTTTGACCAGATTTTCTTGTGCTCAGCTATACAGGAAAATCTACAAATGTGCGGCAAAAGGGGAACATGGTCAAGCTCTCCTCCAAACCAGGAGTCACGTCGGGAGGAGACTGGACTGCTGTCCTATCTGAGGTCACCTTGCACCCTGTCCCCTTTCTCAGGAACTAATTCTCATTTGTTGACTGTGCGGGTGGATCTCCAGGAAGTTTACTTTTCCTCAGCTGGAGGAAGCTGTCTGCAGATTCTTCCCACAAAACATCATTTGTGGAAGGACAGAAAATGATTTGAGTTCTCACCAACAGCTCTAGAAACCAATTAGATTTCCTCTTTGAAGCTTTTTTTTGTCCTTGCCACTCGGCATTTGGGATCTTATTTCCTTGACCATAGATCGAATCCATGCCCCTTGCAGGGAAAGCACACAGTCCTAACCACTGGACCACCAGGAAATACCCCATTTGAGGCATTTTTGGATTAGGTCACTTGACTCGACCCTCATCCTAGAGAGCCCCTCCTCAGGTCCCAGGTGGTAACCAGTAACCATGTCCCTCTCCTGGAACTCAATTAAGAGTTGTCGGACTTCCCTGGTGGTACAGTGGATAAGAATCCGCCTGCCAGTGGGACGGCAGCCATGAAATTAAAAGACGCTTGCTCCTTGGAAGAAAAGTTATGACCAACCCAGAGAGCATTTAAAAAGCAGAGACGTTACTTTGCCAACAAAGGTCCGTCTAGTCAAGGCTATGGTTTTTCCAGTAGTCATGTATGGATGTGAGAGTTGGACTATAAAGAAAGCTGAGTGCTGAAGAACTGATGCTTTTGAACTGTGGTGTTGGAGAAGACTCTTGAGAGTCTCTTGGACTGCAAGGAGATCCAACCAGTCCATCCTAAAGGAAATCAGTCCTGAATATTCATTGGAAGGACTGATACTGAAGCTGAAACTCCAATACTTTGGCCATCTGATGGGAAGAACTGACTCATTTGAAAAGACCCTGATGCTGGGAAAGACTGAAGGCAGGAGGAGAAGGGGGCGACAGAGGATGAGATGGTTGAATGGCATCACAGACTCAATGGACATGAGTTTGGTTAAAGTCCGGGAGCTGGTGATGGATAGGGAGGCCTGGCGTGCTGCGGTCCACGGGGTCACAGAGAGTCGGATGCAGCTTGGTGACTGCACAGCAGCAGTAGGTGCAGGAACTGTGCTCCGCATGTATTATCTCACTTAGTTTCACAATAACTCTCATTTGCCTCATTTTACTAATGAGAGGACTGAGACCCAGAGATATTAAGTAGCTTGTCTAATATCTCAAGGTTAGTAAGCCACAGAGCCCCACTTTATCCACCAGGACCAGCTACATAAGCACAAAGCCTATTGTCAAGTGAAAATGCAATCTCTTGTTAAAAAACAAAAAAAATGATTAAGAGCCTCAAAATGACAACAGCGGAGCATTAGACCAAGAGCGAGGCTCTTTTAAGTGGGGAACGCTGCATGACTGCCACACACCCATGAACGCACAGCCTGGCTTGAGAACGTTTGCTCTAACCCAAACCCCAGAGCTGAACAGCACACGGTTTGGCCAAGGTTTGACTTCAGCACATAAATAGCAAATGGGAGGTTTCTGTGTGTGCTGCTCAGGCCCGCGTCCTGTGTAAACACCAGCTTTGTCTTCAGAAAGGACTCGGGCTCTTTTCTAGCCAGGGGGTGACCGGCGCTGAGCGCTGCTGCAGGCTTTCTCATTCACAGCAGAGCGTTCTCGCTAGGCTGGTCTCTTCCTGCTGAGCATCATCAGAAGCCAGCTGGTGGAGGATCCCTGGAGGCTTCCGCTTTAGGAAGTCCACTTGTAATGCTCTGGGCTCCGTCTGCCTGTCTCGCAGCTTCTCACCCCTCAGCCTTTGCTGCCCCAAGGACCCACACCCCAAGTCCCGCCATGGGCCCCCTGTGCCACCCAGCCGGTCCAGCCTGGGGCACAGGCATTGTGTTAGTTGTCTTGGTGCTGCGGGAACACGGTGGAGTTTCTGGGGAGAAAATAGGAAGCAGCTCTTTTTTCTCCTGGGACTTAGTTTTGCTGGAGACACAAAGTGATTTCTTCCCGCAGAAAACCCAGGCAAGGTGATAATTGCGGATCCTTACTGAATGCTTACTCTGGGCCTCCTGTTTCACTGTGGATTTAATCTCCAAAGGGTCCTTAGGCTTCACATGTAGCTCTTGAAGCTGTAAGGTAGGTGCTATTCATAGCCTCCTCATTCAGACAAGGAAAGTGAGCCAGAAAGGTAAATTGCCCAAGATCTGAGAGTTAGCAAGTGGAAGGATCAGAATAGAAGTTTAACTTCCTGAGCTCTCAGGCCCTGTGACACCTTACTTCAAAGTTGTATCAAGCCTTCAGGAAGAAGGGGCAGGGAGGTCTTGAGGGCCCAGTACAAACAGAGGCAAAAATCCAGGAATGTGTCCTTCCTGTTGCCTCAGAGCAAAATTCCAAAAAGTAACTTATGCAATTTTCTTAGAGCAACAGGGTTGAGTGTCAAACTGGAGAACAGCCTCTCCATATAGTTCATCAGAGGCAGGGGACACACATAAGATAAGTCATAGCTCAAAAATGGTGATTACTTTACATCCAAAGTGAAGTGATGGCCTTAAACAGGCTATTCGAGGCTTGAAAGTGAAAGCCGCTCAGTCGTGTCTGACCCTTTGCGACCCCATAGACTATGAGTCCATGGAACTCTCTAGGCCAGAATACTGGAGTGGGTAGCTGTTCCCTTCTCAAGGAGATCTTCCCAACCCGGGAATCGAACCCAGGTCTCCCTCATTGTAGGCGGATTCTTTACCAGCTGAGCTACCAGGGAAGCCGAAGAATACTGAAGTGGGTAGCCTATCCCTTCTCCAGGGGGTCTTCCCGACCCAGGGAATGAACTGGGGTCTCCTGCATTGCAGGCAGATTCTTTACCAACTGAGCTATCAGGGAAGCCCCTCAGTTCAGTTCAGTCACTCAGTCGTGTCCGACTCTTGGTGACCGCATGGACTGCAGCATGCCAGGCCTCTCTGTCCACCACTCACTCCTGGAGTTTACTCAGACTCATGTCCATTGAGTCGGTGGCACCATCCAACCATCTCATCCTCTGTCATCCCCTTCTCCTCCTGCCTTCAGTCTTTCCCAGCATCAGGGTCTTTTCCGATGAGTCAGTTCTTCACATCAGGTGGCCAAAGTATCCCCTATTCAAGGCTCATTTGCATATTACTTCTTGAGTGCCTGAGAGCTTTGCTCTAACTTTAGTGTCCTAGCCTTTGAAACCCAGAAGAAGGAGCCACTGTAATAAGATCCACACTACTGCTTATACTTTGCTTTGGAAGCATACGGCCGACTGGTTTCCCCCACATTTTCCTTGAATCCCTCCAGAACCAGGCTTGGCGATGTTAAGTGAGTCTCAGGATAACCAGGTGAAGGTGGTGGTATTGGATTGGAGCCTCCTCTTCCTGCTTTGCTCTCAGGCTCTTTAGATGAGGGAAATGTCCCCTGAGCACAGTCCTGACCCAAGCGTTGGAACGGATCCTGTCTTAAAGCTGGCGGAAGGGGTGCAGCACTTGTTAAGGTTGATAAGATGCCAGCTCTGCAGATTCAAGGCCTCAGTGTGCCTCCCTGTGCCTGCAATGTGCTTCTTCCTGAGATATTCAAACTGAAAGATAATCGGCGTCCTTGACAGTAATCAGGCAATTGGGAGACAGTAAATTTATGGCCAGAGCCATAAACGTTTCCATAAATTACCAGAATATTTCCAGGTGTCACCATAATCCTCCAGGAATTGGAGCTGTATAGGCACCTTTATTCCTTTTCACCAGGG
Organism: Capra hircus; assembly: GCF_001704415.2. Taxonomy (NCBI): domain Eukaryota; kingdom Metazoa; phylum Chordata; class Mammalia; order Artiodactyla; family Bovidae; genus Capra; species Capra hircus. Next base: position 3,238,227 of record NC_030817.1, read on the forward strand.
CTGTGTTAATGTAAATCAGATTATTCTGGAGGGAAATGCTGACAGAATGATTTTGTCCAAGTTCCTGAAAACACCCGAAAAAAGTTGAGAGCCTTTTTTTTTTTTTTCACAATTACATAAAAATCATGGTGAGTCAAACAAAAAAAAGAGCAAGATTAGAAGACTTACCTGAACAGTCATTTAAAAAATGGAAGCTATAAAATTTAGATGATTTGTGATAAGAGGTTTGAATGATTCTGACTTGGAAAGCTGAACAGGAAAATAACCGGGTGACTCAGCACCCAGAGGCAGGAAGCAAGAGTCCTCCAGGCCCACAGGAAGCTGAGCGACGGACCGGCTGTCAGCAGTATCGTTGCTGTGACGCATTCCCCGCGTGCTAATAACCATGAGCCCAATAGCTCACTTGCTGCGTGGGTTAGAGATAGACTCCCCTTCAGCTGTGCTGTGTGAGAGAATGTTAAGTTAGGTGACTAGCTAGACACTAGTTAGCGTAATGTTGCAACACTCACTGGTGTGACTACGAGTAATTTAGAGTCTCGTCTCTGTATAATGTGTGTCAATGCTATACGCCTTTTTCTTCCAGCACCACTGTCTTCGGTCCTGTCAGAGAGAGTAAGCCAAACATTCACTAGTTACTTACCTAACTGCAGAACTCTCGAGAATGCGGATGTGGGTGTTTCTGAAGCACTATTTGAAACAAGTGACTAGATCGGGCTATTAGAGGATTGTTTTGTATTTACACATCCATTCCACCACCAAACCTTTAGTTTGCACCTGAATCCAAGAATCCTTGGATTCTTGGTGCAAGAAGTGTGTGGGTTGGGGTGGGCAGGACTCCAGTGGCGTGGAGTTGCCAAGGAAGAGAAAGAGAGACCCAGGCAGAGCTCCGCATCCTGGTCCACGTGAGAAGGAGCACTCAGCCTCTCCTCCTCCACTCCTGGCTGTTTTCAGGCTTCTCAGGGCAGGGCTGTATGATCCAGGGGTCCTTTCTGAATTCGTCCTAGACCACCCATCCTCCTTAATGTGGAACACCCATCACCCTAAGAAGGCAAATGCAGGAGAGAGCCACAGTCCAACCCGTGGAGGGGATGGCCACAGGACGAGGCTGGATAGGAGAAGCTCTTTCCAAATCTAAAAAAGCAGTGGTAAACCCTCCTCAGGTGCCCAGTGTCCCTAAACCAGACATGCTGAAGATGTCTGATGTTTCTGAAATGGGTGGTAACATTTTCCACCAGAAACGCAACTCCAGATGACCACAGATCTCCTAAAATGTCATCTAATGAAATACATGTCATCTTATCAGATCCTGGAAACCTGGACCCTCTTGACTGTATACAGGGAGAGAAAGAAGAGTCGCGATGGAACGATGTTCTCAATTTTGTAGGGCCTTTAGAATGGAGCTCTCCTAAAACTCCTGAGGTTCAGGGTGGGGATGAAGCAGCCCTCTAGGAAGTCAGGTTCTTTGGTCCCGTGCTCTAATTTCTCTGCTGCTTCACCACTCTCCCTCTCTCTTTTTAATATTTCTCACCAGGGTATGGGAAGATTGCTCCAAGCACTGAAGGAGGCAAAATCTTTTGCATTTTATATGCCATCTTTGGAATCCCACTCTTTGGTTTCTTATTGGCTGGAATTGGAGACCAACTTGGAACCATCTTTGGGAAAAGCATTGCAAGAGTGGAGAAGGTCTTTCGAGTGAGTACTGCGTCTGTTTAAACCCTAACCTCTGTGATCCAGTTGGCTTTAGCCTGACTGGATCCAGAAGAAATTACCAGGGACTCATGCTGCCATTCTGATTTTCAATGGGGTAGTTCAATGTTGTGGTCATATTTTTTTATTTCGACCCATGGTAGTCACAGGTACAGTTCCTAATTCTTGTCTCTTGTCAGGAATCACAACACAAGGGGGTTAAGTGTGGATTTTCCAACACATATTTTGGAGGCATGTGGCATACTCAGCTTCTTGTTAAAGAAGGAAGATGTGTTTTTTAGTGTACTGGCAAGAAAGTGGTGCTCAGGCGCTCAGTTGTGTCCAACTCTTTGTGACCCCAGGGACTATAGCCTGCCAGGCTCCTCTGTCCATGGGATTCTCCAGGCAAGAACACTGGAGTCGGTTGCCATTTCCTTCTCCAGGGGAATCTTCCTGAACCAGGGATCGAACCCGCGTCTCCTGCGCCTCTCGCTTTGGCAGGCAGATTCTTTACCGCTGTGCCGCCTGGGAAGCCTGGCAATAAAGTGGAGAATTAGAAGCCCATCCGTTTTGTTGCTGGAGCGCCTTCTCTCTGTTTTATTTCCCAGCCTGGCGTCTTAGGCTGCTCCTGGCTTCTACGACCTCTCCCAGACGCCTGCAGTTTCCAGACGTTGCTTTGTGTTTTGCCTCTGTCTCCTCACGGCCCTTTCCTCTCCTCCCGCAGTTGAGTGCTCCCTCAGCAATAGCCTGCTCACATACTAACTCATACTAAGGTGTTGATGATTGCTATTGCCTTAGTGAGTTTTTCTATTTGAGAATACTCACCTTGAAACAAGGGACAGAAGTCTCAGTGCAAGGGATTTGTTTACTAGAGGTGGCATTCCTAGTATCAGTGCCAGGCATGTGGACTTGGGTTTGCACTGCCCTTTAGCTCATACCTGATCATGTAGTTTAACAGAACACTTGTTTCGGAGTAAGATCATTTCTGCTCTCTTTCTCATCTCTTTACCTAATTCTCAAGTCTTTCAAACTTCCTTCAGGGAATTATTTCTTATGATGCCTTCGTATTTAAAAATGACAATTTGAGCTCTTTATCAGAATCTGGAAATGATGGGCAGAAATAGGTCAGTGATCTGTTCTAAGGCTGTGCTTGTTTTCCCCTCTGAGACAAGAAATCATGACATAAACTTCTCTTTAGAAGAATGTAAGGGAGTGCGCCCCTTGAGCAGTTTCATAAATTCTTACTGAGCTGAGTGGAGGAACGAGGCACTAGAACTGGCTTGGAGATGTCTTCTGTAAGCTCAGGGACTTTGGATGAGCTGCCTCAGTTTGCATGTGTGCTTGCTAACTCGCTTCAGTCATGTCGGACTCTTTGCCACCCCATGGACTGCAGCCTGCCAGGCTCCTCTGTCCATGGGGATTCTCCAGGCAAGAATACTGGAGTGGATTGCCATGCCTTCCTCCAGCGGATCTTCCAGACCCAGGGATCAAACTTATGTCTCCTGCACTGCAGGCGGATTCTTTACCACTGAGCCACTGTGGAAGCCCTTGCCTCAGTTTACTCATCTGCAAAATGGGGTGGAATTCGAATTTACTTTGTAAGGTCTTGGTGATGGTGAAATGGAATAACGTACGGAAAAGAGCTTGGCACAGGGCTGGACACAGAGTTCAGTGCTGCTGAGTGTTTGTCTCCTGAAGGGGGCACTTGTTGGCAAGCAGGCCACAGTTAGAATTTCATGAGTGGCTCGGTGACATGGGGGTCTTCCTGGAACGTTCCACAACCTTTGGTCTGAGTTGCTGGCTGGCCAGCCAGCCTCATTAGAGTGTGCACCTGGGCTCCGTGGTCACCATGGAAACCATCAGATGCTCTGGTCTTTCTACCAGACATGGCAACCTTGTTTCCAAGGGCTGTTTTGAACTTCTCAAAGGTGGCCTGTTAGCCATGGCCTCATGGCTTCTGAGTTAGGGGAAAATGAATCTGGTGGCTTGAACACTCAGAAGAACAGAATTCAAGAGGAGAAATGTCTGATCTAGTGTTTTTATTTTTATATTGCTTTTCTAGATCTGAGTTTATTTGTGGAAAGGAAAGATCAGACTGCAAGCTTTTGAAATTCCCCCTTAGCAAAAATAAAATTTGGAAACTGTATTCTAAATGAGGGAAGAGGTTGCAATCATTTTGACGGCATCCGCTCCTGAATTTGGGGACTTAGTTCCCCTAATGAATTTCTTACTGCAAGTAGAGAGGACGGTTCTCCTTCCCCTTAAAGCTGCATCTCAAATGGATCATTACCAGGACTCTGGGACAGAGCCTTCAGAATCTCATGTTTCATTTTATGCTGATGGCCTTCTCACTTCCTTGCGGTGCCATCAAAGATCGGGAGTCTTTCAGGAAGGAGCTGGCGGTACATTACTGAATTGGCAGCACACGATGTATGCCTTTGCAGAACATTGGAAGGTGCTGTGGATGGGTGTCTGAGTTCCAGGAAGACTATGAGCACGCTTCCTCAATCTACAAACAAGTGATTCTGCCTCAGGTCGCTTGCTGTGTGCACTTTTGGTAGAAAGTCTCAAAGCTTGGCTATTCATGTAAACTACATCTAAAAGGCCACTTACTCTTGAAAAGTGGAAGTGCTGGTTGCTCAGTCGTGTCTGACTCTTTGCGATCCCATGGACTGCAACCCACCAGGCTCCTCGGTCCATGGGATTTCCCAGGCAGGGCTGCTGGAGTTTGGCAGCCATTTGTTTCTCCAGGGGATCTTCCCTGCCCAGGGCTTGAACCTGGGTCTCCCTCACTGCACGTGGATTCTTTGCCATCTGAGCCACCAGGGAAGCCCACTTTGAGAACTAAAAATTGTATAAAGTAGCAAAGCTTGGGGGTGTGAAGTTTTGGTTCCCACGAGGGTGACCTATTTAGTTTTCACTTCTTGGGGATGTAGCCTTTTCCTTCACCTGTGGAAACAGAGGATTTTTAGTGGAGTAAAGGTAAGATATACAATCTAGGAGCCTAGATTCTGAGGTGACATGGTTTGGAGTCTTTTATCCCATTCCAGGTCTGAGCCTCATTTTAAAGAACTGTTGAGAGTTATTGTATTAATATTATGTAGAAATGCCGAAAGTATTCTTAAATATCCGACTGTTGAGGGTTTTATGGGGTGAATAAATGAAAACTCTTTCTTCCCCCTCTGGCGTTATGAACTAATTGAGAAATAGATACAGAAGTCAGATGGAGATTAAGAGGCCAGCTTTCGTGCTAATAAGCTTATCAGAGAATGTAGTTTTAGCTTTGATGCCAGGAGGACTTACTAACCATTTTCACCCTGATTTAGAAGGATTTCCATGCCCTATTAGTTTTATATTGCTGTGTAACGGATTAATGGGCACTTAAGGCAGCACTGGTTTATCACATCATTGGTGTGTAGGTAAGACATCAGGACGGGCTTGGCAAAGGTTCTTGATCAGGATATCAAAGGCTAAAAAGTCAGAGTGTCGACCAGGACTGTGTTCTGGATCTGGGGAAGAGTCTGCCTACATACTCATTCAAGTCTTGGCAAAGCATAAGTTCCCTGTGGTTGTAGGGCTGAGACTTCAGTTTCCTTGCTGGTCATAGGGTGGGGGCCATTCTCACCTCCGAGGTGGCATACATCCCTTGGCACAGGTCCCCTCATCTGGGAAGACAGCATGGACCCCTTCTTCTATCTCAGTGACTTCCCCTCTGCACTCTCCTGTCAGCTGGAGAAAGCACTGTGGATTAAGAGCGCACGTGATTAGATGTGTGTGTGTGTTAGTTGCTCAGTTATGTCCTCCTCTTTGTAACCCCACCGACTGTAGCCTGCCAGGCTTCTCTGTCCATGGAATTCTTCAGGCACGAATACTGGGGTGGGTCGCCATTCCCTTTTCCAGGGACTCTTCCCAACCCAGGGATCGAACCCCGGTTCTTCTGCACTGCAGGCAGATTCTTTACCATCTGAGCCAGCAGAGAAGCCTACAGTTGGATGAGAGATGAGATATCTCACCTTATCTCTGAAGGTCAGCTGTGCCGTGTAAGCTAAGTCACGGGAGTGATTGCTTATTGTGGTCCAGGTTCTGGGGCTCAGGGTGCTGTGTCTCTGGCCATTTTAGAGACCCTGCGCCCCCGCCCCATCTTGGTCTTTGGTGGCACAGGCCTTCTCGGTGAGGGCAGGGTCTGCTCTACTCGCTACACCAGAGAGAGCGAAGCAGAGTGCAGTTCCCTTGAAGAAAGGTTTCAAACAAAAGAAATCTTTGAAGAAGGTTTCAAACAAGAGAGAAACGGGGCCGAGCCGAGCCGAGGGAACTCAGTCCCTTCTGCCGAGCCCACCGGGTGAGGGAACTCGGTGCCCCCCACCAAGCCTGCCCAGTGAGGGCGCTTGGTCCCTTCTGCCGAGCCCACCAGGTGAGGGGCCCCGGTGCCCGCTGCCGAGCCCGCTGGGTGAGGCCCTGCCCAGCTGCGCGTGGCACAAGGAGGCGCAGAAATGTTACCCTGGCTGGCGTTCTTCTGTGTGGAACTCGAGGCCAGGAAAACGGGCCTTGCCCCCATGCCGATTTACAGAGGGTTAAGAATTCGACACAGCTTTCATAGGGAGAATCCTGGAGCGAGGTTGCTTCAGGCTTCAGGCATCCTTTCCCAGTAACACGCTAAGGATTCTGGTGCGAGTTCCAGAGTGTGGATTTTTTTCCCCGTATGGAATTCTCTGACACCACCTCGATGTCTTTCAATTCAACTCAAGTCTGGCACTGTCTGCCTGGAATCGGCATCAGGTCCCATAGGCCTGCTCAGCATGTTAGATGGAGCAAGTCCAGCTTCTTTCTGTGTTTCTGTTGAGTGGAGGTTCATGAATCAGAGGTTCCCCTCAACCCCTTCCTTCCTTGGGTTCAGATAGTTTGTTAAAGTGGCTCAGAGAACTCAGGAGGCCCACTTACTCACTAGATGACTGCTTTATCACCAGGAGTGTTTAAGGGTGTGGATCAAAAGTGAGACACAGAGCTACACAGTGCAAGGCCCCAAAGCAGCTGTGCTTCCCCAGGGGATCTGGGGCCTGGCCGGCTGGCATGTACAGTGATCTGGTTTACCAACCTGGAAGCCTTCTGTAACTCCTCCATTTTGAATTTTTATGGCAGTTTCATCCCATGGGTGTGATTGATTGAGTCGTTGGCCACTGGTGATTGATTCAATTTCCAGCCCCTCTCCCAGCCCTACTGGAAATTAGGGGTTGGGGGTGCAGTGAGGGTGTGGCTGAAAGTTTGGCACTCTGTTCCTGGTTGGTTTCTGGTTTCCCTGGTAACCAACTCCCATCCTTAGATGACCCCAAAGCCACTTCATTAATGTAACAGAAGCTTTATGGCTCTTGGGAAATTCCAGGGGTGTTAGGAGCCCTGTGCCAGGAAAGGGAAAGTGAAAGTGAAATTGAAGTCATTCAGTCATGTCCAACTCTTTGCAACCCCATAGACTGTGGCCTGCTGGGCTCCTCCATCCGTCCATGGGATTTTCCAGGCAAGAGTACTGGAGTGGGTTGCCATTTCCTTCTCCAGGGGGATCTTCCCGACCCAGGGATCGAACCCGGGCCTCCCGCATTGTAGGCAGATGCTTTTACCGTCTGAGCCACCAGGGAAGTTCATAAGACCGTAACCAAATACATCTTTCTTATTCTGACTCACAGTATTACACACATACACCCAGGCTTGCTCTCTTTCTGCTCTAGTTTCCTTGGCACATTAGCTTTTCATCCACAGACTTATTACCGCGTGGTCTGCAAGATGGCTGCCTCAGGACCAGATAGCATGTTTTCACTCAATCACATTTAAAAATTTATTTTTTGAGGTATAGTCAATATTGTTGTTGTTTAGTCGCTAAGGTGTGTCTGACTCTGCGACCCCCTGACAGGCTCCTCTGTCCATGGGGTTTTCCAGGCAAGAATACTGGAGTGGGTTGTCACTTCCCTCTCCGGGGGATCTTCCTGACCCAGGGATCAAACCCATGTCTCCTGCATTGCAGGCAGATTCTTTACCACTGAGCCACCTGGGAAGCCCCTTGACCCTGTCAGAGGAAGTTAGTTTACGTACGATGGTCACAAACACCAGCAGCTTACTCTTACCCCCTCCGAGGCTGCTGCCACCTGGGCGTTTCTCCAGACGTGAGGGTTTTTTTAGGGGAACAGACAGGACATTGCTCTTCAGAGCTTTGGCCTCCAGTCACAACCCTGCCCCACCCAGTGGAAGAGGGCCTGGAATGCACTGTTTGATCTCCAGGAAGGGGAGGGGGTGGGTAAATTGATGAGTCATGTCACGTGCAGATTCCCTCGGACTACCTGTTGGCTCCGTAGGATGACAGGCATCCCTGGGATTTAGATGCAGGTGGCCTACGACTTGCTCTTTGGGGACCACATCTCTAGTGATGCTCATATTGCATCCAACAAAGATGGAGCCCGTGATTTGTTAAGTGACTTGCCTAAAACCACAAAGAGTTGAGTGAGTGAGCCTGGACTTGGGACGATTTGTAAATGTTTATGTAACATAAGGAAAGCCTGGCGGTTCAGTGGTAAAGAATCTGCCTGCCAATGCAGGAGACGTGGGTTCGATCCCTGGGTTGGAAAGATCCCCTGGAGAAGGAAATGGCAACCCACTCCAGTCCTCTTGCCTGGAGAATCCCACGGACAGAGGAGCCTGGTGGGCTGCCGTCCATGGGGCTGCAAAAGAGCCGACCACGACTGAGCGACTAAACAACGACACGTAGAGTAAAAGTAACTCTTCCTCGGTTTCCAGCAGGAAATCTGAGCGGTTAGCAAGGAAGGATAATTACCTGGGATTGAGCAGGGCTGACCTTGGTTCCAAAGGAGCTTTTGGAAGTGGGCAGCCTTTCCCTTCCCAGAGGTGGGCTGGCTCTTGCTGGGCTGGGCTGACTGTCACTTGATAGGACGCTGTAGGAAACTTGGTCGGATTTTGGACTGGATCTCATTTTCTTGCTCTGAGTTGGACTTTGGCCTCTGGTAAAGAGCAGCTGCCTCTTTTCATCTGGTGGATCCACTGGCTTTCCCATAGTGCCTCTAAAACCAAGGGACACTTTTCTTCTTTGGCCTTTCCCTCCCAAGGGAACAGCAGAAATGTTTATTTGCCTTTGGAACCAAAGGAACTTGGTTGTAGCTGACAAATAACGTTACCCTAGTCTTATCAGTATTGGAGAAGGAAATGGCAACCCACTGCAGTGTTCTTGCCTGGAGAATCCCAGGGACGGTGGAGCCTGATGGGCTGCCGTCTATGGGGTCGCACAGAGTCGGACACGACAGAAGCGACTTAGCAGCAGCAGCAGGAATAATTTAGGAGAAGGCAGTGGCACCCCATTCCAGTCCTCTTGCCTGGAAAATCCCATGGACGGAGGAGCCTGGTAGGCTGCAGTCCATGGGGTCGCTAAGAGTCTGACATGACTGAGCGACTTCACTTTCCCTTTTCACTTTCATGCATTGGAGAAGGAAATGGCAACCCATTCCAGTGTTTTTGCCTGGAGAATCCCAGGGACAGGGGAGCCTGGTGGCTACCGTCTATGGGGTTGCACAGAGTCGGACACAACTGAAGCGACTTAGCAGCAGCTTAGCAGCAGGCTTATCAATGCGGTGATCACTTAGGGACTTTCTCAGAGGTTAAAGCATCTGCCTGCAATGCGGGAGACCTGGGTTCGATCCCTGGGTTGGGAAGATCCCCTGCAGAAGGAAATGGCAACCCACTTCAGTATTCTTGCCTGGAGAATCCCATGGATGGAGGAACCTGGTGGGCTACAGTCTAAGGGGTCGCAAAGAATCGGACACGACTGGGCAGGACTTTAGAACCCGCCAAATGCTTAAGACAGGGTAATGACAGTCTCAGGCTGGCAATGATGTTCAGTTTGTGGGCGAATTAGTTACTTTGGGTTGGAGAAAAGAGCTGGTGGTGAAAGCCAAGGGCTCCAGAGACCTCTGCCATGTGCCTGGAATGAATCAAGGAAGGGTTTTAAAGAGCGCCTTTGGCAGGAGGGCTTTTGTTTCTCACCGGGTGTCTTTGAGCTAGTCCCCACAGCAGTGGGGTGAGCAAAATAATTATTATTGCAAGAAGATAAAAGCTCTTGTTTTGGGAACTGCATGTTATTCTCAGCTCTGTGGCTTCAACTATGATCTCCAGCTCTTAGCATTACTGGTGAAGGTCAGTGGGGTACTAGTCATGCGCACCAGCATCTTGCCTGAATAGTCAGGGGAGCGGGGGAGGGCCAGATGGTGAGCTGAGAGTGCCTGACGGTGTGTGGGTGTTTGTGTGTGTGAACGTGTGTCTGTCCGCCTCTGTGACATGCCTGTACTAATGCATACCGGGTGCGCAGTGCAGTCCTGGGAAATAACCCAGTAGGACTGATGTTACACGCAGGCAATGCTCCGCAGTGCTTAGTTGCTCAGTCGTGTCCGACTCTTTGTGACCCCGTGGACTGCAGCTCGCCAGGCTCCTCTGTCCAAGGGATTCTCCAGGCCAGAGTACTGGACTGAGTTGCCATTCCCTCCCGCAGGGGATCTTCCCAACTTAGGGAAGGTCCCCCACTTTGCAGGCAGATTCTTCCCTGTCTGAGCCACCTGTTCCGTGGATTTTGATCAGAGAGAAGACCCTGGTTTTAATGTGAACCGTTTGCTGTCTTACTTTTCCTAAGGGGCTGGAAGGGGATGGGAGCTAAATGTTTTCTGAGGTTTGTTGATTTACTTACGGATGCCCTAGGTCGTCGCTGCTGCCTTTCTCTAGCTGTGGCGGCGGGGCTGCTCTCCGCTGCGGTGCCCGGGCTTCTCATTGCGGCGGCTTCTCTTGCTGCAGACCAGGGGCTCCAAAGCGCGTGTGGCTCATGGGCTTAGTTGCTCTGCGGCATGTGGGATCTTTCTGGACTTGGGATCAAATCAGTGTCTCCTGCATTGACAGGCGGACTCTTTACCCACCGGGGAAATGCTGGTAACTGTTTTTAAATGCAGAGAAGGCATATATTTTTAAAGCTTTCTTGATTAGGTTCAGAACAGCTGAAATCATTTAAGAATATTGTCCCTAATGTTCACTGGGCACAAACTATATAAGTGACACCCACCAAACAGACTACACAGTATCCCTTAATGACAGCTGTGACACAGTTTGTCCATGATGAAAGAAGGTGAAAGTCGCTCAGTTGGGTCCGACTCTTTGCAACCCCATGGACTGTACCGTCTATGGAATTCTCCAGGCCAGAATGCTGGAGTGGGTAGCCGTTCCCTTCTCCAGGGGATCTTCCCAACCCAGGGATCGAACCCAGGTCTCTTGCACCGCAGGCAGATACTCTACCGGCTGAGCTACCAGGGAAGCCCTTGTCCATGATGGTCGGATGGTCCTTCTTTTCCCCCTTCCTCTGATGCAGTCTTGCCCAGCCTCAGCTCTGTGGACATTTGGGCTGGAGATTGTCTTGAGATCTGTTCTGTGCATTGTGGGCTGTTTAGCAGCTTCCCCGGCCTCACTAGATGGCAGTATCATCAGTGTCTCCCGTTTGAGAGCCAATAATGTATCCAGACATTATTAAATGTCTCCTCGAGGGCAAAACTGTCCCAGTTAAGAAACTTGACTCTGCTGGATTTAAGGGATCAATTGTGCCACAGGTCCCAAGGGGCACGTCCTGGTCCTGTGGCTGAATCTTCCTCACAAGCTTTTCAGGGCCAGTGCTGTTGCCACTCAGAATTCTCTTCTCTCAGATGGGTCCTTAAAGAGGGCTTTAGAAACTGTATACTCTGCAAATGAGATTGTTGTCTGTGTGCTGACTCATATCTGACTCTTTGAGACCCCAGGTGCTGTAGCCTGCCAGGCTCCCCTGTCCATGGGATTCTCCAGGCAAGAATACTGGAGTGGGTTGCCATGCCCTCCTCCAGGAAATCTTCTCAACCCAGGGATTGAACCCAGGTCTCCTGCTTGGCAGGTGGGCTCTTTACCACTGGCATCACCTGGGAAGCCCAGAAATAAGATCATTCTAGCTAATAAGGGAACATGCCTGGAGGCTTGATTCTGATGATAGACCCAAAGATAGTTGGTTCCACTATTCTTCAACAGCAGACCATCTTAGCACTATCTCTAGCTAGCCCACCGGGGATTAATCTAATGTATGATTTTTCCTCTTTCTTGTCAATCTTTTATAACTGGCCAGTGTCCCTTAGGTGTCTCCTGTTGCCATCTGAGATGAATATTTTAATGGCCTTTAAGATGCATCTTCCCAGTTTCCGAAAACAGCAAGACTATCAAATTGCCTAAAATATAACTACTTAAAATACTGCCTAGATAATGTTTACCTTTTAAACATTTTTAAGGTAGCTTTAACAGAGTCTCTTTTTGTCTTTCTGGCAAACTTTGATCACAGGAAGCTTCTGGGAATCTGACTGCTACTTTGGGATGGGCATTCACTTACAAACTTCTGTATGCAAGGATCTTTGTAGGGAGACTTGTCATTTGTCCAGTGGGATTTGGTTGAGGCAGGCTGAGTATTGTGGGACTCAGAATGGAAGTCTGGAAATAAGATATGCATGTGTTTTGAGAATTTACTGTATGCTGGACACTGGGTTGTGGGCTTTACCTAGAGTATGCTCTCAAGGTCTCAGAGTAAGCTCTATGGTTTCTCCAGTAGTCATGTGTGGATGTCAGAGTTGGACCATAAGGAAAGCTGAGCACTGAAGAATTGATGCTTTTGAACTGTGGTGTTGGAGAAGACTCTTGAGAGTCCTTTGGACTGCAAGGATATCAATCAGTCCTGAATATTCATTGGAAGGATAGATGCTGAAGCTCCAATACTTTGGCCAACTGATGCAAAGAACTGACTCACTGGAAAAGACCCTGATGCTGGGAAAGGTTGAAGGCAGGAGGAGAAGGGAACGACAGAGGATGAGATGGTTGGGTAGCATCGCTGACATGATGGACATGAATTTGAGCAGGCTCCAGGAGTTGGTGATAGACAGAGAATTCTGGCGTGCTGCAGTCCATGGGGTTGCAAAGAGTCAGACATGAGTGAGTGACTGAACTGAACTGAAGCTCTCAAGGGACCATTCTTACCTTCTTAATTGTGAGATTGGAAGGCTTGAACTGGTTCTGTGAGCTCTCCAGGATCACTCAGTCTATAAGTGACAACAGAGATTCCAAACCAAATCTCCCATCCCAATGAGCACGCGTAGACTTCGCTTTCCCACCATCCTTCCATCCCTCTTTCTCTTGTAAGGTAGGGATAGTGTCTGATGGTTCAGAAGAGTCTTTCATGAAAGCTTTAGTAAGAGCTGGGGACATACAAAGATGGCCAGTTGAGAAAAAAACCTAATATTGGCCCTGTCTTTATCTGCAATCAAAGGGTTTTGGTTTTCCAGCTTTATCTCATCTGTGGACACTGAATTGGCCTATTGTCTCATATTCTTCTCTATGCACTGGCTCTAGCTCCCGAACCTGGCTCTTTATTGTCAGACATCTCTGCTTGGTGTTCTCTTCTCCTGCAGATTAATCTAGGGCTGAAGCCCCCTTGCTCGTGTCTGCTGTGTGATTAATGTGGAGGTGAACTTGTAGAAGAGGGCCTTGTACTGTCCTGGCGGCTGACTGGTCTGGGCCCGCCTCTGCGAGCGGGGTTGCCAGGCAGACTACGTTCCCCACTCTTCCATTCATTTCTGTCCTGTGTGCAACCCACTCGATGCTGACAGTAAGAGGAACACACAGCTCTAAGCCCAGCTTCTTGGCAGATGGTCTTGTCTTCCTAAGGCAACTCTCCTTTTTCTGGATTCAGCAGATTGCCTCAGTGGTTTTGAGAAGCTGGGGGTTTGAGGGCATTAATGTCAAGATTTTAATTCCCACTGGGGATTTAACTCAGTCTTAAACTCATGGAAGGGCTTCCCTGATGGCTCAGTGGTAAAGAATCGGCCTGCAAATGCAGGAGACGCAGGAGACATGGGTTCGATCCCTGGTTTGGGAAAGTTCCCTGGAGAGGGAAATGGCAGCCCACTCCAGGATTCTTGCCTGGAGAATCCCATAGACAGAGGAGCCTGGTGGGCTACAGTCCATGTAGTCGCTAAAGAGTCAGACATGACTTAGTGACCAAATAACAAGGACAAACTCCAGGAGAGTGGTGGGAGAAGCTCTTCCTAAACCACCCTCCAACTGAGGAAAGTCTCTGGAATGTTTGTATGGGTATTCCTTACCTGCTGGGTCATGCTCATGAAAGAGATGGCTGCTTCCTAGAATCCCAGGGATTTGGGGAAGAAAACATTATATTATTTGTTTATTTTCTTGGCCAAGTCACGCAGCATGTGGGATCCTAGTTCCCTGACCAAGCATCGAACCGGCCCCCCCCCCCCCCCCCCGGCATTGCATGCATGGAGTCTTAACCTCTGGGCCACCAGGAAAGTCCCACAGAAACATTTTATATCTTGGCATTTTGGAAGTACTGACAGTCCAGTAGTGCCTTAGTGTGTATGGTAACTGGTTTTTAAAACTTCCAGGCACTTCTGAGTTATGAATTTAATCCAAGAATTTTATCAGTACTCATATTTTTATTAGTATCATAAAAGCAGCCTAATAGGTGGATGATTTCCCATGTTCACCCTTCATCACCAATTTTCACAGGATGGTTTGGGTCTTTGGAGGACATTTATATAATAGAATAATAATCCTTTACCCTTTTATGGAATTCTCCTCTTTTTTAATATTACATTTATCAATATTAAAAAAAACCACATTTTTTTCTTCTACACTTAGCCTCATGCTAGTTCTGTGAACCAAGCAAGTAATAAAACACTCTAGAATAGCCTCTGACAAGTTGTTGTTCAGTCACCAAGTCATGTCTGACTCTTTACAACCCTGTGGAGTGCAGCACGCCAGGCTTCTCTGTCCCTCACTACCTCCCGGAGTTTGCCCAAGTTCATGTCCATTGAATCGGTGATGCCATCCAACCATCTCATCCTCTGTTGCCCTCTTCTCCTTCTGCCTTCAGTCTTTCACAGCATCAGGGTCTCTGACAAATTAGGCTCCTAAAAATTGAGGGATGCCATGGTTGACCCGAGTCTGCCCAGTGCAGAGCAGGGTGTGTGGTCTGTGACTGGTATGTCAGTAGTCATTGATAAATTCCAAGCCACTTCTGAACTTCTTGTTTTAGGAGAGGGAGAGCGTTTAGGATACGTCATTACCGAGAGGTGTGCCGGTGCTTTGAACTTAACCCCAAAGAGGCTGTTCCCTTGGGGGTGACAGCAGGCTAGCTATGGTGTGGTCGCCCTGCTGAGCAGGCTCTGATGGCTTTGAGTAAGAAAGGGCTGCCTGAATTGATGGAGCCCAGGAAATGTACATTCTCGTTAGAGGAAGTACACTTTATTTCGGGGGAGAAGATACTTGAATTTTATTGATATTTTCTGAGAAGAGCTGCATTTATGCATCATAGCATTTTGACTTAATGATTTTGCACTGTATCTTGAAAGTTTACTGCTGAGTTTAGTCTCTTCTTAAGACAGAGCTGTGGTTCTCACCCTGTGGATGCAGGTCCCTGAATCTTTCCTTGCATCAAGCATTGTTGGTAGACAGAATAATGCTGTGCACAGTTGCTCAGTCGTGTCCAACTCTTTGAGAATCCATGGGCTGTAGCCCACCAGGCTCCTCTGTCCATGGAGACTCTCCAGGCAAGAATGCTGGAGTGGGTTGCCATGCCCTTCTCCAGGGGATCTTCCCAGGCCAGGGATCGAACCCAGGTCTCCGGCATTGCAGGCGGATTCTTTACCAGCTGAGCCACCAGGGAAGCCCAAGAATACTGGAGTGGGTAGCCTATCCCTTCTCCAGGGGATCTTCCCGACCCAAGGACTGAGCCCTGGTCTCCTGCTTAGCAGGCAGATTCTCATCACCAGGAAATCAGGCAATCATCAGTAATCCACTTAAGTTCATTTAAAAATATGATTCCTGGATTCATAGTTCCTTTTTTTCTTTATATGTTTTCATAATCAGTGGCACCTCAGTTCAGTTCAGTTCATTTCAGTCGCTCAGTCGTGTCCGACTCTTTGTGACCCCATGAATCACAGCACTCCAGGCCTCCTTGTCCATCACCAACTCTCGGAGTTCACCCAAACTCATGTCCATCGAGTTGGTGATGCCATCCAGCCATCTCATCAGTGGCACCTAATGTCCTATTTTAATGTGTGGGAATTGAGGATTTTTTTTTAATGTTTACAAGGGATTTCCATCATCAGAAAAGCTGACTATAAAAGTAGAGAGCAAGCCTGTCTTTTCAGATCAGCACGTTTCTATAGAATTAAGTTTTGTCCTGGCCCTAGTCACTGTTTCAGAGAAGGTCTTTTTTCATTTAAGGTGACCCCAAGAGTATGTTGGATTCTTTAGAGCCTCCTTTAACTTTTTCTTTATGCCTGTTTTGTTCTGGTGTGGTAAATTATACATAACGTAAAATTTGCCATTTTAACCATTTTTTAAAATTAATTAAAAAAAAGTCTATTGGCCACACCACACGACATTAGGGGGATCTTAGTTCCCTGACCAGGGATTGCGCCCGTGCCCTGTGCTGGGGAAGCTCAGAGTCTTAACTGCCAGGCTGCAGTGGAAGTCCCGCATTCCAACCATCTCTAATGGGCGCTGCAGTGGCATTGTGCCTTGGCGCGGTGGTGCAGTCGGCATCACCATCTGTCTCCACTGTAACCGAAACTCTGCCTGCTGATCAGTAGCTCCTCCTTCTCCCCAACCCCCAGCAGTCTCTACTGCACTTTCTTTCTCTATGAGTTTGGCTGCTCTAGAAACTCCCAAGGGACTCACACAGTACTTGTCCTTTCCTGACCGGTTTATTTCACTTGACACGGTATCTGTAAGGATTTGCACATGCTGTGGCGGGCGTCAGCCTTACCTTCCTTTTTAAGGCTGAATGTTCCCCGGTAGATATGGACCACGTTCTGCTTGTCCAGTCATCCGTCTGTTGGTGGGCTCTGGGGTTGCTTGGCCTTTCAACAATTGGGAACAACGCCACTCAGACTGTGGGTGTGCAAGTGTCTGTTCGAGGCCCTGTTTTTAATTCCTTTGGGGGTACAGCCCGGGATGGGATGGCCGGAGCATACGGGGATTCTGCTTTATTTTGCGAGGAGCTGCGCTCTTTTCCCTTCCCGCCAGCGATGCAGAAGGCTGCCAGCTGCTGTGCATCTTCACCAGCCCTTGTTCTTTCCTTTTCCTTTAACTTTTATAGGCCACATAGACTGACGTGCTGGCTGTCCCCTTCAGTCGTGGGGGACAGAGTGGACAGGCTGGGCCCCACCCGCCTCCCTCCCACCTGCCCCCCACCCTCCCCTCCGGCCGAGTCTCCATCCCCAGGCGTGTCCCCACCCGGTGCCCCTGGCCCTGGCCCGCCCGCCTGGGCCTCTGCGGGCTGCTGACGCCTGGCTTCTGCCCGGCCGTGCTGCTCTGAAAGCCTTGCCTTCGCCTTGTAGGGATTCAGTCTCCAGCTGCCCACCGTGCCCGCTCCTTCATACCTGTCCCCAGGTCGGCTGCCTAATCAGTAATCAAATAAGGCCTCCTGTGTTCTCCACACGGCGGGGGTATATGACAATGAAGACAGACAGTCCCTTCTCCCAAGGAGGAAACAGACTTGATGAAGACCAGTGTCCATCATGAGGCCTGGGTCGGGCAGATGGCCTCGGAAGTCATTCAGCCTCAGGGCGTAAGCCTTGAGCTGTCACTCACCAGCCATGTGACCCCAGGCGATGCCTCAGGTTCCTTGTTTGAAAAATGGAGATTAAAAACAGGAGCTACTGCCTTGGGCACTTAGTTGATCATGAGAGCAATGCCTGGCATCCGAGTAGCACCTAGTAGATGTTACTTACTGTTTAGCTTCGGGAGCTCAGGGTGGGGCCTTGTGAATTCCAGCTTGTGTATTTGACGTCACACGTCTTCAGTGATGCACCTGTCTTATGTAGCTAATGGATTATTCTCTTTAATTAAAACATAAAGCCTTTGAAGCTAAGGGATACTCTGCCTTTCTTTTACTTTTCTTCTTTTTCTGCGAGATCTTTGCTTCCTAACCAGGGATTGCACCCAGGCGCCCTGCAGTGGAAGTGCAGAGTTCTAACCACTGGACTGGCAGAGGATTCTCCTCAGCCTTTCTTTTCCTGTCTGCCTCTGGCACCTGCTGAGCCAAGTGCTTTGCCCGGGTAATCACTCAGTCACGTCCAACTCTTTGTGAGCCCGTGGACTGTGGCCCGCCAGACTCCTCTGTCCATGGGATTCTCCAGGCAAGAAGGTAGCTGTTTCTTTCTCCAGGGCATCTTCCTGACCCGGGGACTGAGCCCGGGTCTCCTGCACTGCAGGTGGATTCGGAGTGGGTTGCCATTTCTCTCTCCAGGGTATCTTCCCAAACCCAGGGATCGAACCCTCATCTCTTGCATCTTCTGAACTGGCAGGCGGACTCTTTACCACTGAGCCACCTGGGAAGTGCTTCTGAGGCATTCAGTAAGTACATATTGATGGCGAATTGGAAACAGAAACAAACAGATTCCTTTCCACACACCCAACATGTGCAGGCTATGCAGCGGCCCCAGGGAACCCGACTGAAGAAGGGACGCTTACTAAGGCAGCCTTCGGTGCTACCCTTTGAGGGACGGACGTGGAGGTGGGTGGGGCTGGGGAAAAGAAGTGGCTGAGCAGTAACAGACAAAGGGACTCTGATGGACAGGAGGAGTTGGGCCTGGGACGGAGTTCCAGCATCAGTTATTACCTTAGGAGGAAAAGATGCATTGGGCATATGAATCGGCAAAGGAAGAATCCAGAAGGTCTGAGCGAGCTCCTGCCGTTCGTCTGAGCGAGAGGGGAGGTTGTGCCTTTCATTAGTTGCAGCTGCTTAGGCAGATGTGTCCATGGTGTTCCACCGCGGAGCACGGAGAGAGTCCACGGTGTTTCACCGCAGAGCACGGAGAGAGTCCATGGTGTTCCACCGAGGAGCACAGAGAGATGCAGGGGAAAAGAAAGTGAAAGGGGGAAAATGAATTTATGTCAGCTACACGTTGGTCGCCTCTTCACTTGCATGTGTTCTTACCAGATCTGGGACACACAGGGCCTCACATATGTTTCATAAAGCAGCAAGGAGTTCCAAGACTTTCCTCCCCAAAGATGCCTGGCTCCTCACATGTCACCTGGGGATCCCCCCGGAAGATGGATTTTGCGGTGCTGCTGTTCAGAGACTGCGTTCTTGCCACCAGGGCTCCACTTAGACTGAGCAATGTCCCTTGGGTTCGTTCTTTTTCCAATCCTTGGCAGAAGTGAATTTTACTGTAAACAACATCAACACCATTTCTACCTGAGCCTGGGGAATGGTTGAAGGGCTTGTGTTAGATTGTTATTATTCATATTTGGCTGTCTCCCCATCCACATTCTGCGCCCACCTTGCTTCTGTCTCATGTTAAGTAGATACAGATGAACGTGATCGGAATCTCGTATCAGTACCGGGGTCTTCCCTTGCAATTCGATCAACGCTTTGCATTTTAGTTTGAACACTTAGAAACAGGAATCTAGAGCTTGCAGTTAAAAAAAAAGCAAAGGAATTTATGTGTGATTTTTAAGGATAGCACAGGATAGCACAGAAGCTTCTCTGTGTGTTTTTTTTTTTTCAAAGTGAATTTTATCAAGGACGGTAACAGAGTTGGCACCAAAACTAACAAGAAAGCAAACATCAACATTTGAAACGGAACGCATGCCATCTAAGGGCCATATGGCGTGCTGGCAGTGTTAGCACCATTTTCTTTTTGGCTTTCATCCTTTTCCTGACATCGCTGTCAGCTTCTTGCCTCTGTTGCTCTTTAAAAACAAGTCTCAGTCGTCCTTATCCCTTTGATTCTGTATGTCCGGTGGGTGTCTTTTTCTCCTACCTTCCCTTTGGAGGCCTGTCAACTTTTCCTCCAGGGAAGAAGGGGAAGAAGACCTGTCCAGATGGCTGGATAAACATGTGACACCTGCTTCTAGGAGCCTCTCCGGGGGGTAGTTGGAGGCTTAGATGAGACCGCTCTCTGCCTGAAAAATGGGCATGTTGCTTCTGTCTCTTTTCTAGTGTTTTAAAAAAGTGATCGCGTCGTTAGCTTTAATAATATTTTGAGAAATGTCTTGAATTCAGATTCTCTCCAGTTATTAGGGAAACAGCAACAGAAAAAGAACTCACCAACCGGATGAGGAAAGTTCATCTTGGTCAAATTGTTTTAAACAATGAGTGGAATAGGTGTGGGAGACTAAGGTATGAAATTCTGGTTCCAAACTAAGAGTCGTGGAGATGAAATGTACAGCGGGGGGCATACAGTCAGTAATACTGGAATGTCTCCACGTGGTGACAGATGGTAACTAGATGTGATGCAGTGATCCCCTTGTAATATACAGAAATATCGAACCACTGTATTCTGCATCGGGAACTAATGTAAGTGTTGTAGGTCAACTATGCTTCAAAAATTCATTAAAATTTTTTTATTTTAAAAAAGCTTTTCACAGTTAACATCCTTTCTTAGAGTAAGATCCTTGATGATAGTGTTTGGGGAGAAATCTCTGCTTCCACAGGGGAAATTCCAAAGGCCTGTGTGTTTGGCCCAAAGGGCAGCCCTCTTTCATCTCCAGATTTCTACGTGTTTGTGCGCGTGCTCAATCGCTCAGTGGCGTCAGACTCTCTGCGACCCCACAGATTGTAGCCTGCAGGGCTCCTCTGTCCAGGGAATTTTCCAGGCAAGAATACTGGAGTGGGTTGCCATTTCCTACTCTAGGGATCTTCCCAAACCCAGGGGTTGAACCCCGTCTCCTGTGTCTCCAGCATTGGCAGGTGGATTCTTTACCACTGAGCCACCTGGGAAGCCTCCTACACAGTTCAGTAAACCCAATACTGAATCAGACCTCTCCTTCTTCAAAGTGCTAGGCAATATTCTTACTGCCTTTATTTCACCTTAAATCGCCCAACACCCCCTTTTAGAACAACGATTTATTACTGTTCCTTTACTACATGCAAATGAATTTCATACGTAGTGCAACTTACCTACACACCATTTTCTAACTGCAAGATGAAGGAAAAATAAAAGCAAGGTAATTTATAATGAAGGAATCGTATTTTTGTAAGAGGTGCTTGGTCATGAATCCCTGGGAGACACACGGATGTGGTTAGACCTTGCATCTATTAATACATGTCAGATGCAGAGGCTGGGCCAGGTGTGTTACATCAGTGACTAAGCTGCCACGGGGACTTTCTTGCCAGGACTGTGGTTTTCCAAGATAGCAGTTGTTGGCAAGGGTCCAACCTGTCAAAATTCAGCCTTCTTGCTGAATTTTACGTTGGAGTCATAGTCTTAGGAAATTCAGCCTGTATCAAAACTATGCAAAAAGAACTGTGTGTGCGAGTGTTTGTTTACCTAGAAGGGAGTTATGTTCTCAGCTCCTGAATTTTCCTCGGTGGTTATTCACGTTAAATTTGAGATAATCCTCTGACTTACGACCCTAACTCCTCATCCATTGTGTGCCAGGAGGGCCCAATCCAGTGGTGACAGCCACAAACATCCTCACAGATTTACTAGCCACCTGCTGCTGCTGCTGCTGAGTCGCTCCAGTCGTGTCCGACTCTGTGCAACCCCCACCAGGCTCCCCCGTCCCTGGGATTCTCCAGGCAAGAACCCTGGAGTGGGGTGCCAGTGCTTTCTCCAAGGCATGAAAGTGAAAAGGGAAAGTGAAGTCGCTCAGTCATGTCCGACTCTTCGCGACCCCAATGGACTGCAGCCCACCAGGCTCCTCCGTCCATGGGATTCTCCAGGCAAGAGTACTGGAGTGGGGTGCCATTGCCTTCTCCGAGTCACCTCCTAGGGTGTTATAAAGCAAATGGGGCTATAAAAAAAATTAGAGGAAGTGCCCGTATAACTTTCAGGAATATAAACAGTTGCTTTTCCCTTTTCTCCAGGTGCTAAGAAAGAGGGAGCAAGCGTAGAAAAAGACACCTTGCAGGGCCCCCTGGATGCAGGGTTAGGGGGGCAACGAGCAGGAAGCCGGCAGTTCGGGGAGACAGGGGAACGCGCAAGGAAGGCGGATGGCAGGGAGCAGGGCTCGGCAACGGAGCCGGCGGGGCTGGCCTACGGCGTTCGGCGGGGTGAACGGGCTCTGCCAGCCAGAAGGGGAAGGAGATCCCAGCGGATGGGACAGCCTGGAAAAAGACACAGGAGCGTGGGGAGGTGCAGGGTTTGGGCACGATATGTGATCAACCCCTTGGAGAGTAAGATACAGGAAGACGCAGAGTGTAGACACGAGTCAGGGGGCGGCGTGTTCCTCAGACGTGGAGTGTAGACCCGACTGAGGGGGCGGCGTGTGCCTCACAGAGACGCGCAGTGTAGACCCGACTGAGGGGGCGGCGTGCGCCTCAGAGACGCGCAGTGTAGACCCGCTCAGGGGGCGGCGTGTGCCTCAGACAGGCGCGCAGTGTAGACCCGCTCAGGGGGCGGCGTGTGCCTCAGAGAGACAGGCAGTGTAGACCCGACTGACGGGGCGGCGTGCGCCTCAGAAAGACGCGCAGTGTAGACCCGACTGAGGGGGCGGCGTGCGCCTCAGAAAGACGCGCAGTGTAGACCCGACTGAGGGGGCGGCGTGTGCCTCACAGAAGACGCGCAGTGTAGACCCGACCGTGCCTCCAGAGCGCAGGGCCGGCGGCGTGTGCCTCAGAGAGACAGGCAGTGTAGACCCGCTCAGGGGGCGGCGTGCGCCTCAGAAAGACGCGCAGTGTAGACCCGACTGAGGGGGCGGCGTGTGCCTCAGAGACGCGCAGTGTAGACCCGCTCAGGGGGCGGCGTGTGCCTCAGACAGGTGCGCAGTGTAGACCCGCTCAGGGGGCGGCGTGTGCCTCACAGAGACGCGCAGTGTAGACCCGCTCAGGGGGCGGCGTGCGCCTCAGAGAGACAGGCAGTGTAGACCCGCTCAGGGGGCGGCGTGTGCCTCAGAGACGCGCAGTGTAGACCCGCTCAGGGGGCGGCGTGTGCCTCAGAGACTCGCAGTGTAGACCCACTCAGGGGGCGGCGTGTGCCTCAGAGAGACAGGCAGTGTAGACCCGCTCAGGGGGCGGCGTGTGCCTCAGAGAGACAGGCAGTGTAGACCCGACTGAGGGGGCGGCGTGTGCCTCAGAGACGCGCAGTGTAGACCCGCTCAGGGGGCGGCGTGTGCCTCAGAGACGCGCAGTGTAGACCCGCTCAGGGGGCGGCGTGCGCCTCAGAGAGACAGGCAGTGTAGACCCGCTCAGGGGGCGGCGTGTGCCTCACAGAGACGCGCAGTGTAGACCCGCTCAGGGGGCGGCGTGTGCCTCACAGAGACGCGCAGTGTAGACCCGCTCAGGGGGCGGCGTGTGCCTCAGAGAGACAGGCAGTGTAGACCCGCTCAGGGGGCGGCGTGTGCCTCAGAGACGCGCAGTGTAGACCCGCTCAGGGGGCGGCGTGCGCCTCAGAGAGACAGGCAGTGTAGACCCGCTCAGGGGGCGGCGTGTGCCTCAGAGAGACAGGCAGTGTAGACCCGCTCAGGGGGCGGCGTGTGCCTCAGACAGACGCGCAGTGTAGACCCGCTCAGGGGGCGGCGTGTGCCTCAGACAGGCGCGCAGTGTAGACCCGCTCAGGGGGCGGCGTGTGTGCCCGGCGCGGGGCTGCCCAGCAGCTCTGCTCGGGAAGGGCTCGCCGCATCCCGCGTCCGGGGAAGGAGGCGGTGCAGGCGGGGCGGTTGCTGCTCTGGAGCAAGGCCGCGTCCTCGCAGGTTCGGCGGCCGCCTCCGCAGCGGTCCCGGGGTTCGGGTTCGGAAGGCCGTCTCAGAAGGGCCCGTCTCTCTTACTTGGCCTTGGGCCGAAGCTACTGCCCCTGCTCTTTCTGGTGTTCCCGCAAAGGCAGGGTCCTCGCCCGCTTCCCCCAAGAGAGGAAGACACGGCGCGCGGTTTCCAGGGCCTTCGTGCAGTCTCTGGGGACGACTAGAGCACAGTCGTCTGTAGCATGGGGGTCGCTTCCTCTCTCTCCCTCTGCCTCCTCCTCTCCTCCCTGTCCCCCTCGTTCTCTCCACCTCGCCTCCTTTCCTTTCACTGCAAAGATTACAAAAGAGGTAGACGGTCGCTGGAGAGACGTTGGAAACACGGAAGGGTACTAAGGAGGGGAAAACAATCACGTGAAATTCTGTCGTCCAGAGAGACCATCAGGAACATGTGGATGATGGTTCTCCCGAGGCTTCTCTCTGCATTTCTGTGTCGCCTCGACCCTGGTGCCCCAGCAGGCCCCTCCCCAGCTCCCTTTTCTTCTGGTCCTTGCAAGGATCTTCGCTCTTGTGTGCGGCTGTCGGGACTTCCCAGGTGGAGCTAGTGGTAAAGAACCGGCCTGCCAATGCAGGCAGAGGTAAGAGGCAGGTTCCATCCCTGAGTTGGGAAGGGCCCCTGGAGGAGGGCATGGCAACCCTCCCCAGTCTTCTTGCCTGGTGAATTCCATGGACCGAGGAGCCTGGTGGGCTACAGGCGATAGGGTCACAAAGAATCAGACTTGACTGAAGCAACTGAGCACACGAGTGCCCGTGTCTGTCCTGGCCGCAGCCTGATCCTCCCCGTCAGCTCCTCCGGATTACGCCTTTCCTCTCACCCTGGACCTCTCTTGGCAATGCTGCTGGCCCCTCTGCAGGTGGCAGACTCCTCTGCCTTGGTTGGTACTTGCTCCTGCCCCACAGGTCTGGAGGCTGGCACCACGCTTCCGGTAAATATCCATCCCAGGAGTGGATAGAGCCTCTTCTACACCACAGTTGAAACTTTTTTTTTTTTTTTTTTTAAGATTTAGGAATGTCAGAGGGATATTACCTAAAGCAGTTAAATCACATCTGATTGTAGTTCTGCCTGATCTTAAGAGTCCAGGATTCCAGTGGGGAACCCATTCCAGGCCACATCCCTGACCTGCCTCCAAGTGGCTGAAGCCAGCTTACCCTGACCTCCAGGAGTGGCAGTTTAACTGAATCAAGAGACACGAAAAATGGCTACTTTAAACAAAAAATAAAAATATAAACAAATTTCAAGCTATTGTATAGCTACTGAATTCCTGAGATGGATGGAGACCTAGATTTGGGAGGCACCCAGGCAAAGAGCCGTGACCCAGTCATGCCGCGGAACTAGACCTGTAAGAAGCCATGACTGTGTCTGCCGGGCAGACAGCACCAAGCCCTGCTGCCCCCTGATTCTGGGCCCCCGATGCTGCTACACCTGCCTTTGTGACCATTCCTGGAAATGGGATATAATACCACCGTTGGGGCCGCCAGTCCCAGAACGGAGTCCGCATGGTCCGTGCCTCTTTCTGTAACACCAGTAGTGGTGTGCTCCCTGCTGCCTGCCCCGCCCTCCTGCCCCTCGACCCCATGGAAGCACCCGTCTGGTCCTATTCAGCTCCACCTTGATCTTGGCAAGGCTCTCGCTCCTCGTCTCTACCCCACCCAGTGTCTCGGTCCCCCAGTCTTCGCTGAAGAGACGCAGGAGGATCCAGGACTCGTCTGGGTGGGCTGTGCGCAGGTGGTGAAGCAGGTGGTCCCGCCCCAGGGAGAGCTCTGCATCAGGTCCCTGCCTCCCTGCCTCTGGTCCTGCACTCTGGTCCTGCCTCTGGTCCTGCCTCTGGTCCTGCCTCTGGTCCTGCACTCTGGTCCTGCACTCTGGGGGTCCTGCACTCTGGTCCTGCCTCTGGTCCTGCATCTGGTCCTGCCTCTGGTCCTGCCTCTGGTCCTGCACTCTGGTCCTGCCTCTGGTCCTGCCTCTGGTCCTGCACTCTGGTCCTGCCTCTGGTCCTGCCTATGGTCCTGCACTCTGGTCCTGCCTCTGGTCCTGCACTCTGGTCCTGCCTCTGGTCCTGCCTATGGTCCTGCACTCTGGTCCTGCACTCTGGTCCTGCCTCTGGTCCTGCACTCTGGTCCTGCCTCTGGTCCTGCACTCTGGTCCTGCACTCTGGTCCTGCCTCTGGTCCTGCACTCTGGTCCTGCCTCTGGTCCTGCACTCTGGTCCTGCCTCTGGTCCTGCACTCTGGGGGTCCTGCCTGGCAGAACCTAGGGAGACTCAGTCCCTCTCAGCTTCCTCCCTCTCCAGGCTGAGTGGACATTCTACCCCTTCTCTGCGTCCATCCCTAGCTAAGTCTTATCCAGTCTCTGGGAGACGAGGAAGTGGTTACATGCCTCTGAGAATCTTCACCTCTCATTTAAGAATGGCCTTTGGGATTCCGGGGGAGGGGGGGAGGACACAGGAAACAGCCTTCAGATGAACACTTCAGGACCCGCTCTGCCACACCTGCTCACTACTGCCTGGTTCAGGGTCTGGCTTCCGTCTCTCTGGCTGGATGAGCATGCTTCTGTTGCATGCTTCTGTCCTTGCAGTAGGGAGACCAGGGAAGTGAGTCGCTGGCATTCTTCAGCTTCTGTGCTGGGAAGAGGCCTCTGTCTTTCACTAGACCAAAGAAGAGGGCTCAGATGATGGGCAGACAAAAAGGAGTGACCGGTACCCTCTAATGTGGTCATGTCCTAGGATCTGATTCCATCACGATGTGATAGTAGGGTGGTTAGTTGGCCTTCAACAGAGTCACGATGGTCTTGAACAGCACACTTCCAGCTGGGTGTCACCAGGGTGGGTCCAGTTCCATTTTCTAGTCTTTTCTCAACATGAGAATATCAGAAGGCCTGGATGTCTTTTTTTAAACATTGTCTTTGGCGGCGGGCGGGGGGGTGGGGAGGGTATGTCTCCATTTCTGGTTCTCTCAGGAGAATTATTCACATAAGAGCGTGCACATCTCTGTTCAACACTTGGCAGGATTGAAGTCATCTAAAACTGTATGTGAAGGAGAATACGTTTCTAAAGAAATTGTCATCTGCAGAGACGCAGCCCCTACCTAAGCGTGGACCACTATGGATTACTTTTTCTTACAGAGCATGTGATGTTCACGCCTGCTATAATTTGCATAGCTAAACAGCCTCATTGTTTCATGAAAGATGAAGGAATTAATATGCTTTTGTCCTTACATTAAGCTCCATTAAAGGGTTTGTATGTAACTTAATTCTCTTAAAAGGAAAAGCTATGCGAATGAACTAACAACAGGGATATTTATTGTGTGTGTTCACTTAGTAATACAAATAGGATTCTGACTGGTTGTGTCTAATCAAATCCACATTCTAATGGAATCCATTCTAATCATGTTAAAGGACAATGCTACTTTTTAATAATTGTGGAAGAATGGTCGATGCATAAGTAGAGATGAATTATGAATTTATTTGCCCACAATGCATGCACACTTGGGAGGTCCTTGAGGCATCTGTGTAAATTTTGATACAAAGAGGACAAATCTATCAGGGAGTCAGGATACCCACCTTGGATGATTGCCATGAGGTTGTCAATGAAAACTGCATTAGGAGCGGGAACCAACCAAAGTATGTCACGTCTGAGTTCATTAGCGCCTCCTGGGCCTCCTTCAGGGCCACCTGTCTCCAGCACCAGTCTGCTGCCTTGAATCACTTGCAGTAGCCCCCTTTACTACCATGGTGGTTTTAGTCGCTCAGTCGTGTCTGACTCTTTGCAACCCCATCGACTCCTCCCCATGGAGCCCACCAGGCTCCTCTGTCCATGGGATTCCCCAGGCAAGAATACTGGAGTGGGTTGCCATTTCCTTTTCCAGGGGAACTTCCTGACCCAGGATCAAACCCGGGTCTCCTGCATTGCAGGCAGATTCTTTACTGAATTAAGTCACAAGGGAAGCCTCATTACTACCATGGGTGAATCTTTTTCTTTAATGTTTATCAGGGTATAGAAGGAAATGGCAGCCTACTCCAGTGTTCTTGCCTGGAGAATCCCATGGACAGAGGAGCCTGGCAGGCTATAGTCCATGGGGTCGCAAGAGTTGGACACAACTTAGTGACCAAACCACCAACCACGGTTGCTCTGCAATGCTGTGTTAGCTTCTGCTGTGCAGCAGAGTGCGTCGGCCATACATATACCTCCATCCCCTCTTTCTTGGGTTTCCTTCTTGCGCAGGTTGCCACAGATTGCTGACTAGGTTCCCTGTGCTGCACAGCAGTCAGTGATCTATTTTTATACATAGTTGTGTGTCAATCCCAACCTCCCAATTCATCCCCCCCACATATCTACAGATTTGTTCTCTATGTCTGTATCTCTATTCCTGCCCCGGAAATAGGTTCATCTATACCATTATTCTAGATTCCACATATAAGTGTTAATAATATACAATATTTTTTTCTCTTGGGTAGATCTTTTTAAAAAAACTTTTCATTTTATATTGAAGTATAGCCGATTAACAATGTGATAGTTTCCAGTAGACAGCAAAGAGACTCAGCCATATATATGCATGTAACCATTCTCCCCCAATCTCCCCTCCTGTCCAGGCTGCCATATAACATTGAGCAGAGTTCCCTGTGCTATGCAGTAGGTCCTCACTGGTTATCCATTTTAAATAAAGCAGTGTGTACATGTCGATCCCGAGCTCCCTACCTATCCCTTCCCCTCGTACTTCCCCCTTGGGTGATCTCGGGCTGTGTATGTGGGAGGACGGGACAGGCACATAGCATCACTGGGGCTCCATGCTGTGGTTTGGTGAGTGCTGTTCGCTTCTCTCAAGCTGTGATGATCTGTTTGCTTCTGTGATTGTTTAATGCTTGTCTTGGCTCCACTAGGTCTGTGAGGCTGGTGGCCATTTTGTTTTACTCACCTGTGGATTTATCTCTATAACAGATGTAAGAGTAGTGCCTGATAAATATTTATTGAATGAAAGAATAGAAAAGTTATAGGATTCGACTTCATTCACAGCTTGAGAAATATTCTGCTAAAGACAAATTCTCAGCTCTGGATGCTTCTGTCAAATTCCCTCAGCGCAGGGCTTCCCAGTTTAAGATTTATTTCTGTGTGACTTTCTATGAAACTGTGTTCCATTCTTATTTAAACTTCTCTGTTCTCAGTCTAACTAGAAAGATCAAGCATCTCTCTCTCCTCTGTTTTCTTTCTGTCTCTCAAACAGAGAGGTACAAACCCAGCTGAAAGCCTTCTTATACCTCCAAGAAGATTCTAGGCCCCTAAAACCATTATTCCGTCTTGCTTTCTAAACCCCTAAGTCATTTTCTCTGCTATGCTCATCCTTCTCAAAGACTTTCTTAATTTTTCTTGCTTCTCATTGCCTCCTTTCTCATTCACACATCTTTCCCTTATATGATTTTTTAATGCTTGTTTCATTAATTTTGTAGATTCATATGGGTGGGCATTCCTACGAGATTTCATTAAAAAGTGTCTAAAAAGAAAGAAGGAAAGAAAGAGTGTAACTCTTGAGAAGGGGATTGCTCACTACTTGCCCGATAAAACCCAGGAATTTTTACAGTTATTGACGCAACAATACTCAGGTGCTTTTTAAGGTGTTAACCTAAATCTGGTTAATCTTGGGGGCTTTCTTCAAATCTTCCAACAGGTAAGAGAAACGAGGCCACAGAAAACACAAGCTTGTTTGTTGCTTATCTTGATTCCTGGACATGTAGACAGTTGTTTCAGGAAGCTCACAAATGCCTTCTCCCTGGGCTACACACACCCAAGGTGGGGGCATTTGAAGGCTTTCTTCTCTCCCATCCCCTTTAGATGCCCTTGGATGCTGGCTCCAGGCAACAGTGACATGGCTGAGAGACGCCAGAAAAGGCGAGAAAGACTGAAGAGCTCCTTCATGAGCCACAGTGGGGCACAGGACCACTGGGCTGACCTACTGTGCTAGGCGGCTGCCTTCTGACCACTGATCCCAGCTCCCCCCTCACCAAACCTGCCCCCCACCCCAGTCCCTGGGCGAGGTTCTTGTCTCTTCTTGACAGCTCCAGCCAGGACTGGTCTTTCCCAATTCCTTATCTCCTTTCAGGAAAGCATTCTTAGCAAAAGGCTCACAGTAATCTCCTTCTTTTCCTTTTTTGTTACATGTGTTCCTTCCTGGTGAGGGGCCACAATCTAAAGTAGGGAATTCACCTTCCATTGAAAAGAATTTGCTGCATACTACATGGTCTGACCTCTTTCTCTGCCTTATCAGTTCAGTTCAGTTCAGTTGCTCAGTCGTGTCTGACTCTGTGCGACCCCATGTATCGCAGCCCGCCAGTCTTCCCTGTCCATCACCAACTCCCGGAGTTCACTCAGACTCACGTCCATTGAGTTGGTGATGCCATCCAGCCATCTCATCCTCTGTCATCCCCTTCTCCTCCTGCCCCCAATCCCTCCCAGCATCAGAATCTTTTCCAATGAGTCAGCTCTTTGCATGAGGTGGCCAGCTATCACCAAAATTAAAACAAATAAACAAACACATGGTACCAGGGGCACTGGAGCAGGGAGACTTGAGATGATTGGGGTCTTTGAAAGAAGCAAGTAAAGGGCATCCCCTTTTTTCCACCCAAGATATGAGCCAACTGAGAAATAAGGCGAACCAGATGACAGGTTGAAATCCAGTGTTGTTACATCCCCTCAATACTGGAGAGTTTGGCTTATGTCTGAGGAAAGAAGGGCTTCTTCATACAATCTGAGAATTAGACAGGAGAGCACAAGTGGGTGTGCCTTGAGGGCAGCTGTTTCCCAAAAGGAAGAAGAGAGGAAGACGCTGGGTTCTCAGGTCCTGTGTCAGAGTGAGAGGCTAGAGAGGGGTCATGTGTGTTACAGCACGTGGAGCCCCGTGAACAAGGGCAGAAGCATCAGGGACGGGAAGGAACATTTAT
Source organism: Capra hircus (assembly GCF_001704415.2). Classification (NCBI taxonomy): domain Eukaryota; kingdom Metazoa; phylum Chordata; class Mammalia; order Artiodactyla; family Bovidae; genus Capra; species Capra hircus. The sequence continues at coordinate 3,268,641 of NC_030817.1, forward strand.
TCTGTTCGGGTGCTCTCCTGTCTTCACTGCTGTGGTCTGCTTGGCCGATGCACTGTGACCTTGAACCCTTGTTAGCAAGAGAAGAGCACATACACCTTTCAGCTGTCTGTAGCATTGTTTCCATAGCATTATTATTGTTTGCTTGTGCGCGTAATGGTGGAGAGGGCATTGTGGGGTGGGAACATTGTTTGTTTTGCTGCTGATATCTGGGTAAAGCAAATTCAGAAGCTGGCTAGGTGAGCAGCTGGGTGTGGCGTCTGTCAGGATTGCCAGCAGTTATGCCGTTGGTGCGGCTCATCAGGAAGTGGCCCTGTCCTCTCCTTTCCATGGCCCTGCCTATCATACCTCAACTAAAGAGGAGGACCTCTCTTCAGCCAGGGTTACATCTGCACTGGTGTGGTCACTTACTTGTTGTTCTGATTTCTAGGACATAGCTTCTGAGGGCTTAGCTAACAAAGATCCATATATCTTCTATTATAGGTACACTGTTGTTTTTTTTTTTAATTCTAGGATTTATTATTTAGACAATGTGTATGGTTTTACAGACACTGAATCATTTGCAAGCAACAGTCAACCTGCGGCATATCTGTGATTTTCTTCCCCAAACTTAGATGAACTGTACTGATTTTCCTTGAACTTAAGACAAATCACAACTTGTACAAAGTTTTGCTTTTGATTTGGTATCAAAGTTCCTGTTGTTTTTCAGTTGCTCAGTCATGTCTGACTCTTTGTGACCCCATGGACTGCAGCAGGCCAGTCTTCCTTGTCCTTCACTATCTTCCTGAGTTTGCTCAAACTCATGTCTGTCGAGTCAGTGATGCCATCCAACCGTCTCATCCTCTGTCATCCCCTTCTCCTCCTGCCGAGAAGGGAACGACATGCTATGCTAGAGTAAATATGCTAGAGTTTGACCTATAGCTTAGTGGGTTCCAATAAAATCTGGCTTGAAGTGATTGCTGATATAGTTCTTTTAAATGTCTTTGGTTGTTGCTTCTTTTTTATTTAAATTTTTACAATGTTGTGTTTGGTTTCAGCATACGACAATGCAAATCAGCCATAATTATTTGTATTTCACTTGCAATAGCTACAAGAATAGTCCTTTCTTCTCTACAAGGTGATGTTTTTAATCGCTGGGATGTCATTAGGTAAAAACTTTTCCTTCAATGGTGAGACCAGGGCTGGGCACCATGGACAGCGCCATAAAGACTTCAGCCAAAGACTCAGATGTTCCCAGCCTGCTCCAGCCAGCTAGACTTCGTGTGCACGGGGAAGGGAACTTCTTTCTCTCTCTCTTTTTAACTGCTATATCCCTTGTAATTAGAGCAACCTTTGATATGTAAAAGGTTGTTAATAATTATGTGCTGAATGAATTACCTGGTTGAGTTTTGAGTGCAAAATCTTGTGTCCCAATAGAGTATTTTCTTCAAATGTGAAAAGCCACAGAATTTTTGAAAAGAAAACTTTCAAAGGTTTTAATTAAAGTGATCCTGGAGTGGAGCTGCTCAGAATTTTTTTTATTATTTCTGGATTTTGTCTCCATCCCAGGTGCACCTGGGACGCAGTTATAAAAACAGTGATAAAATCCAGTGAAACAGTGATAAAACCCAGGTCTGAAACTGTGATAAAAACCATTTAATTGCATATACCAGAAGCCTTTTCTAAAACTTTGCCTGGTGATACCAGCAAAGCACTGAACTGACCAAAAATCTGTTGGACGCTGCAGTGTGGCTCAGAGGCAGATGCTAGATACAGCCTTTTTGGGGGTTAGATACTATCCATTTGTGTAATCTGTATCCGCCTTTTTTTTGTGTGTGTGTAGATACTCTCCTGCTTTTGCATGGGACATTTTCAGGAGGCTCCATAGAGATTTTACTGGACGATTCTCACTAATGTGTGTTTATACTATCTCTGCCATGAAGATTATAGGCAAATGGTGTTTAAAAGCTCTCCTCATAGTTTATATAATTGCTGGTACTACATGGTTAATTGTTGTGATGGTGAAACCATTAGTTAGAACTGGACTTTTAGAAAAGGAGTCTTTGTGGAAAACATAATAATATCAGAAAATAAAGTCGGCTCTTTTGTGAGGCAGCTTCTATTATCTTTCCATTTGGAGAAATCATTTTCAGCTCAAGCGTATTACCATGGTGATGTGTTTGCATTTCAACAAAACAAACCTGAACCATAAACTAGAGCGCTGCATGTCTAGCTCCCGTCCTAAGATTTTTATTGCAGTATCTTTATTATTCAGTGAAATCTCCAATGTCCCTGGCTAAAAATCACAGCAAATAAAGTTTCTCAGTCAGAACAATCTGGATCACTAATCTCAGAATTGTAAGAAATCGCATTAAAGCGAAAAAAAGAGTAGATGTTAGAGAGGGGTGAAAAAATAGAGAAATAGCCCACAGATGAATGGAAATATACTTGTTCTCCAAAATGAGATTGTGGAAATAAGCAAGCATGGTAGGGCACCGTGCTTAATGGGAACTGGGTGTGTGGCTTCGCCCTCTGAGGTCTGAAGCAGGTAAACGCCATCAGAATTGCTAGTATGTACATCCTCTCTCGAAGGAGCGCTCTGAGAACTGGCTCCCCTGTCTCCTGTGTGTGAAGCTTATTTTGCTTTTTGGAATAATTGCACATAATTTTGACAACTGAAAGAACTCTACAGGAGGTGGGGTTTGAGTTCCTCAAAAATTCCTGCACTTAGCGCCAGCCAGCAGGATGCGGGAAATAGTTGTGCATAATGTCATTTGCATATGGAGAAAGAAAGACCACATCATCTAATCCACAAAGTGAGAAAACAAGATTTGGACAGATACATCCAAGTATTCTATCACTTCTGCCCAAATATTGTATCAAACCATCTCTTCCCAAATAACAGTTTTGTTAGCCTAGGAACACATTAACTCAGTCAGATCTGGGCTCTCACAAAGCTTTATGGTAACTGCTCTGCTTACTGGTAAATAAGCAACGTGATTTTTGCCTAGCAACCCCACCGTGGAAACACAGCTTGACTCTCTAAGTGGCAGGGGAGTTGGGAGGGGCAAGGAACACAAGGGCGGTGCCTTTTAGGGACTCTCTGCAGCTGGTCCCTGACACCCCAAACATTATCTGCAATTCTTGTCAGTTTCAGAAGAATGATGAAAAAAGCTGGAGGGGCGGCGGGAGAAACGAACTGAAAGGAAAACAGAAAAGCTTCCAAGATTGTGAGCTGAGACTGTCTGAGGGCTCAATCCTGGGTCAGCACAGAAGAACCAAGAGAAAATGAGGACTTGTTTCTTATTGAAAAAGGAGGTCATCATACGAGACAACGTATCCGGGAAGGGACACCCAGCAGTGACCACCCGAAGCTAGACAGAGATTATCTTAAAACCAGATGTGAGGGAATGTTCCTCCATAGCAGAGGGCAGCGTTCAATGTGGGACTGCCCACATCTAAGGAAAGACTCGAACTTTTCCATCAGACACGATCGGTAACAGTCATCAAGCATTTAGCGGGCACTGAGCTGAGCTTTCAACACACTTATTTAATCTTCCAAACACTCCTGTGAGGCGGACTCTCTTATCTCCATTTTTAGAGGAAGAAACTGATGCCCAGAGAAGTTGAGAAACTTGCCCAAGGTCGCTCAGTCACTTAGCAGTGGGGATGGGGTGGGTCAGGCAAGCTGCCCCAAGGCTCCAGCTTCTTACGCACCATTTTACAGTAGTGGTGAATGGGCGCAGAGCTAGGGGGGAGGAGAAACCCAAAGATCGCTGGATGACGCGTTTGTGGTTCCACCGTGGAAGCTGCAGTTGAAAATGTTCAGTTAAGGCAACTGTTTTAAGTGTCTAGAGGACAGCATAAATGTGGGTCTCCAGAATAACAGATACTATCAAAACCTTACGCCCATACCTCTTCCTTTTATAGTGAAGTACGGGTACACACAATTTCATACACCTACACACACACGCAAGACACTTGATTTTGTAAGTCCCTAAAATACCCTGATGATTTAAGCCTCCGGGGATTTGCTGAGCATCACCCTAGGATATCTGGAGGAAGTGGTCCAGGGACACACTGGTTGGCTTGGGCAGTGAGCAGTGGTGAAATGCTAACTTGCAGATAAACTCTCTGACAGATAACGCCATTAAGACGCCACACTCTAGCCTCTGTTGCACACCTCCCTTTGCCACCAAACAAATGCTGCCCGGTGCCATCATCTCTTTTGCCCACCTCCTGGAGCCTGGGATTGGCTCCAGCTTCCCACGCACTTGCCACTCTCCTCTGCCAGCCTCAGCCTCATTTGGATTGCAGTTGCGTTCACATCCTAATTTCTGACTTAACAAGTGTCTTGCAAACATTTAATTCGCTTTAATTTCATTATGCATTTGAAGAGGACGATTTATTGAGGGGGAAAATGATGTTCCGTTGCCAGCAATTAGATTAACTTAATGGTCTATGATAAAAATTTCCTTTTGGGCTTTGGCTTTTGTCCGTGTTTACAGACAAAAGTAGGCTAATAATAATAATAACGAAGTTCCTGGATTCTCAGAGGGGTCTTAACTCCCCCTCCAAGTTCTACAAGATCTAATATGGAAATGCATGAAATGGGTAAAACATTCTTTGTGGTTCTCAGGTAGTTTGTCTTGTCACAGTACTTTCATTTGTGGGAAAAAATGTGTATTTTCATATGCAAAAATGTCAATAAATTATCTTTGTTTTGATGGCTTTTCTGAGGAGATGGGAACTATACAACAGCATGGATCAGTTTATCTCTTCCTGTGCCCACTGTGTATCCTGAGTACTCTCTTAGAAGTCAGAGAACTTGACTCCTTTATATGAAGGATTGTATTTCTTTAGCTTTTCCTATGAATATTTAGGGACTAGCTTTCCTGATGGCTCAGATGGTTAAAGAATCTGCCTACAATGTGGGAGACCCACATTCGATCCCTGAGTCAAGAAGATCCCCTGGAGGAGGGCATGGCAACCCACTCCAGGATTCTTGCCTGGAGAATCCCATGGACAGAGGAGCCTGGGGGGCTATAGTCCATGGGGTCACAAAGAGTCAGACACGACTCGGTGACTAACACTTTCATTTCACTTATACTGATCTCAGTGCGGATTGAGATCTATGCAGATAAATATTTTCCACTATAGCTCTTCTTTGTCACTTACCTGCCCACAGTTCCACCACATTGAACACACCCGGGACTCAGGGCCCTCGGCAGGTGGGACTGGTGCTTGTGAGTCTCGATTGCAGAGGACAGCAGCCTCCCACCACCCTTTCCCAGCTCTCATGTCCCTTCACGTTTCCCAGAGAAGAGGTGGTTCTGAGGTTTGTCTCCGTAAGTCAGGAAGGAAGAGGGGAGTGGGAGGAAGAGAAAGAGGGTCATAACCAACCTTCCTGTCTGGAGAACATGGTCATTTCTTGTCTGAGCTGTGTGGTTGGTCATAGGAGAATCTCTCTTGGCCTGGAAAACCTGGCTGGGGTGTCCCTGCCTTGAGGAAAGGTTAGGATTTCCAGGATGGTGACAGGATCGCCCAGTGATGAGGTTTTATTCTCAGCCTTCCTTCCTCAAAGGGGAAACAGGGTAGTCTGTTCTTCACGGAGGTTAGTCTGGTTTCTTTCCTTAGAGGAGTGCTCTGGCGACTCTGAACTGGTGAACTGTTGAGTAATTTGAAAAGCGGTTTCCATCCCTGTGCGCTAATCACAGCTGCATTCTCCTCTCAGCTCTGCCTGATTAGCAGCATCTTATGCAAGCTCCTTTTGCGTCCATAAAATGCGGTGTCTGAATGCCAAATGCACTCTGTCCTCTGGACCTGCTCTTCCTTCTAATTCACTGGAAAGCGATGACTAGAAAATATTAATAGATCCCATGGTAGAGATTTCCATATCGATTCCCTGAATGTGTGCTTTGCAGGGATTCAATCCAGGCAGTGTACAAAAGTCCAGGCACTCTGGTGTTAAACAGACATTTATGAGACGTTGAGTTTTTGGTCGAGTAATGGTGCCAGGGTCCCCTGATGACAGTCTCCAATGGCAAACTGGGAGCTTTGAGAAGACCTTAACAGACTGTTCAGTTCGGAGGCGATGCCAATGTTGTCTTGAGTGTCATTCAAGGGGACACCAGCGCCTCCAGTCTGCCTCTGGTGCCCCATAGGTATGACTCCTTTGCCGCAATATCAGGGTCATTCCCAGTCTAGGTGCCTCTTCACCTCTTAGCTACTGAATCCTTCAGAAGCTGGCTTGAGATGGAGCTTCTGTTATTCGTTGTAGACACTGAGCCTGCCATTCAACGTGGACTCCTACCCTGTCCGCTTATGCTTATACAGCCAGCAAACATGACGAGCACAGCACTGACTCAAACACACGCGTTTTAAAAGAAGAATGTGATATAAATGTACCGTCTCGGTGAGGGGCACGGGAAGGTGAAGAAGCACCCAGGCAGATGGTTGGAGTTCTGTCCCAACTGAGGGTGGGGTCAGGTCAGCTGTGTTTTTCTTTTCATCCTAACCTTCTGGTCTGTCTCAGGAGCCACTTTTTCCAGCATGTGCCCTTTGACTTGAGGGAAGCCGGGTGCAAATCCATCACCACCCCTGTGGAAGGAACCCCCAAACCTGTGCCTCCTGCAGAGGGTCAGTGAAGCCACGTGAGAAATGGCGGCAAAAATGGCCTTCTTGGGAAGCAGTCTCGTTTACACCAGTGAGGAGGTTAGAAAGTCAGCATTTGGGCTGCAGTCAGGGAACCACGCAAAGGACATTCAAGGGTTCTCTTGCCCAAGGACCACCGAGACCAGCTGAAAACTGCGGTCCGCACGTTTTTCTAGGAGAGGGTCCACAGCTTTCATCAGATGCTCCCCAAGCTGCCCACAAACAAAGAAAGGTCCAAAGCCATTGACATTTTTTTTTTTTCCTCTCTCTCTACCTCTTGTCTTCCGAATCCAGGGTGATGGAGCTGACTTCCCTGTCTTTCTTTCTCCTTTGCTGTTCTTTAGAAAAAGCAAGTGAGTCAGACCAAGATCCGGGTCATCTCAACCATCCTGTTCATCTTGGCTGGCTGTGTCGTGTTTGTGACAATCCCTGCTGTCATCTTCAAATACATCGAGGGGTGGACGGCCCTGGAGTCCATTTACTTTGTGGTGGTCACCCTCACCACGGTGGGCTTTGGTGATTTTGTGGCAGGTAAGCACTCTGGAATATCCCAGTCACTGGGGTCCTGGTGGGGAAAGCATTTACTGTGGTCAGTGCTTTTCCAAACCACGAGGAAAGATGGAGGAACAAATGGGAAAGGCTCAGCATCAATGCTGCTGGGCACAGGCTTGCTCCAAACCTGCAGTCCCCTGTGGGGGGAACAGCAGCCAGCTGCTGCCTTGGGAGGAAGCCACTCTCTCTCCTCCCCGACTCAGGAGGCAGGCTATCTTCATCATCATATGAATTATGACTTGCCGGGGTCCAGCCCCAGTGGATCCAGGGTAATTTGAAGTGGGGACGGTGTGGTGAGAGAGATATATAGATTTAGAGAGAGAGAAGGAAAGAGTTTGCAGTTAAGAGAATAGAGGAGAGAAAGAGGCTGTATTCCTTGGTTTACATAGAAAGCCAATAAAGCCCAGAGACAAGGGACTTGAACCGTCTACGTAGGGCCACAGGCGCCCGCCTGAATAGCGGAGGGTGCCCTGTCTTGGGCTCCCTCTCATGTGGGTCTTAGAAGCCCAGGCAAATAAGTAGACATGGCAAGCCTCTATGCCCCAGATGGGAGTCAGCCAGAAAATAGAGTAAGAAAGTAAAGAAGAGATGGGGGAACCAGTCTTTCCAGGAACTGGCCCATCCTTTATTGTCTAGAAAAGCTTTTATACTTTTGGTTATACACAGAGATCAATGGATAATACAAAATCACGCAGTGTCAGCAGCCCTGACTCTTATTGAGACTAGGCTTTCTCCCTGCATCCCTAGCTGTATCCACAAGTCTTAGGTGATTTACATCATCTTCTGGCCAGGAGGCCTATTAGCATTTTACGACCCTTTTCTGATAAGGGTCTGTCAACCAGAAAACTTATTTGGCTTACAAGTGTTGTTCTTTCCAAAGTCTGGTGCCACTCTCAGAAAGCACCAAATAAAGTTACATTCTTACATAACAAGGACACAACTATTTATAACAAAGAAAGAGGAATACAGTGATTTATAACAAAGAGAAAGTTCATTAACTCAAAAGTCTATTGTTGCTAACATCAAAACTACTATATTCCTTTTTCTATATCCAATTACATTGATTAATATCCTTCAGGTGCCTAAAAGATAAAGAATATGGAGGCCTGGCAGCAGTCATTGACTCAACAGTGAAACCCATCACCAATATAATTTTTAGCTTTTTAGAAAAGGCTCTATATCTCTAAGATGCTTTAAGCTTCATGCCTCTCTCGAGGTTGGGAGCTGTAAACAATTCACAAGCGTAGTTGTAAAAATCCAGACAGACTGGTCAGGTAAGTTAGAAAGCTATCAGAGGGGTTTAAGCGAGACATTCTTTTTACGCCCAGGAGACTTATTAACTGGAGCTCTAAGTTAATTCTAAAAGAGGAAGGTGGTGGGGGACAGCCCCTGTTAATGTCAGAAGCATAAGTGAAAAGCATAATGCAGTATGGCAGGCAGACTCTGGTTTCGGGGTTAGATGCTCGAGAAATTCCAGCGAGGCTGCCTTAAGGCCGGACTCGCCTTTGCCTGTTGGACCCCTTAACCTCATGACCTTTGCCACAGGCAGGACTCCTCGTGCTGGCTCCCGACATCGACTGAAATGAATTTCTCATTGGATTTCAGGCTTCTGAATTGTGTTAAGGCTCCTTGCATCAACTGATGAAGGCTATATTAGCAAGTGGCAAAAATGAAGCTCTGGAGAGATGAGCGTTGAGTTTAGCCTGCAGGGACCTGCAGATGAAGCTTCCTGATGCTGAGGGCAGAGTCACCATCCCTGGAAAAGTTGCTCCAGGCATGTCCGGATGCAGGACTAAAGACCCAGGTGACCACCTGGAGTTGGAAACTGCCCCAAGGGAATTTAATATTATAATGGATCCTGCATGAATCTAGATAGACACAACAGCCTTCATTCTCAAAATAAATGCCAGTGAACCGTGCTTAAGGAAGAAAAAGAAATCACCATCAAATTCTAGGGACAGGGAGCTTAGAAACTGAAATGAAACCTGGCGTTTTACGTGTTTCGCTCTCCCAGGGTGGTGGGAAGGTAGGGATAGAAGGAGGAGGCCACCGATCTCCTTCCGGATGGATTAGTTCTGGGTGGTCAGACAAACGCTCGGTTTCTACTCCCAGAAGTGAACACTCTGACCCAGTAACTCTGTCGTAACTTAATATATTTAAAGAGGCCAGGGATCCCCCCTTCTGGAATCTGGAGAAAGGGTAAATTCTGGAAAGGATGTTGAAGGTTGCTGTCTCCATGGTAATTCTAAGGAAACAGGCAACCGGAAGAGTAGTTTTGCAGCTATTCCAGCTAGGAAGGTGAAGGCCGAAGTTGCCTTTGTAGAAACAGCAGTTTTAATGTTTTCTTCCTTTTGACTGTCTTAAGGACTAAGAACTCACCAAGTCAGAGTGACTGAGAATTGCTTACACAGAGCCCAAGGCCTGGGGCCCCTCCCACCTTGGCTTGTCCTCGATGCTCAGCTGCTGAGCAGCTCCCCAGCTTGGGCAGGAAGTCACTTGGTGCCACTTGAGGAGAGGCCTGAATCTCTGGACAGACAGCGTACAGAGACAGGAGGACAGTACCAAGAGCGACTGTCCGGTCAATTCCTTAGCATCATCCATAGCTGCTCTGTGGGGAAACTCATTGAGGTTCCAATCCCAGCTGCAGTTTGGAGCTATTTCACCGACATCTTTAAGTTCCCTAAAGTATCGTCTGCACTCTGCCGTAACTGCAGAGAGTCCTCTGTCCTAACTCTGGCCTGTCCAGAGGACTGTCTTCTGGAGGACACGTGGGGCAAACCCTGCTCTCTAATCGGTTGCTCCGTTCAGTCTGTTGATCTGGGTCACAAATAGCACAGCCTGGGGAACAGGAGATTCATAAAACTGCTTATGATTTAAGTTTATTATTTATCCTTATGAGCCACGATGGGCCGTGAGCGCTTAGCACACACTGGCACTCGGCCTGATGTTTACTTACCTGGAAAGGCCGTGACCTCCACAGCCACAGACGTAGCATGGCTTTGTTCTTTTGTTTTTTAGTGATCTTTAGTGATGGAAGATTGTAATGAATCTAATGGCCAAGTGTATAGATAAATACAAAGAACCGTTAGAAAGCTTTAAAGTCTATTTTGGTTGCAATTGGGTCAGAGGAAATGGACATACTTTCCTGTGGGTTTTGATAACAGTAACCACTGTACATGTAAATTTGTCTCCTGCAGAGTACCTTTCTTTTAAAAAAATTTTCTTAAATCTCTATTGAAATATAGTTGATTTACAATGTTGTGTTAGTGTCCGGTGTACAGCAAAGCGATTCAGTCATACACATATATGTATCTATTCTTTTCCCATTCAGGTTATCACAGAATATTGAGCTGCATAGTACTGTTTTAATTGCCTTACCTACCTCTGATTACAGAACCATATTTCCTTTGCCCCGTAGTCTCTGCAGACTTGGGTCTGTTATAATTCATGGTGCTGACCGCAGCTGGACCAGGCCCTTGTAAGCTGCCATTTCCATGGCTTACAGACACCAGTCTGAAGCACTGCTGCCTTGGAACCCTGGAAGTGTGTCAAAGCCTTTTTGGCAATACTCTCAGAGCGAAAGGGAAGGCTGTCCATCGTTTAAAAAGATACATTAACAAGAGCTGATGGTTGCTGTGATTTGACAAGGCATCAGCTTGGAAACAGAATCAGAACATCAATCACCATGCAGGATTAAGTGCTGGTTTATTTTGTAGCTGACTCACTTTAGGACAGTCTAACAACCCAACAAGCATTTTGCAACCCTGACTGACAGCACTTGAATTCCAGGCCAGCAGCTGATAAACGAACAGGCAGAAGGGTGTTTCCTGCCTTGTTTGCTAGCGCGCCCTAGTGACAATCTTTTGTGGACGATGGTGATTGGTTGGTAAATATTTACTTTCCGAGAGCTCCCAGGAAAAAGTGGCAGAGTTCTCCTGCCTAGTGCAGAGATGAAATGAACCTCAAGACTCACTTCATGTTGCAGAAAGTCCAACAGTATCCTAGAGAAAGCTAGGGAGAGGGCAAGAATTGCCTGAAAGGGAAAAGCAAGGCAGTTAAACCAAACCAAGTGGGGTTTACCACAGAGCCCTCTAGCAAAGTTTGGAATTCTAATTTTCAGAAGTGGCGGTAGCTATGGAGACCTTGTGGGCTCTGTTGCAAACTGAGAAGTACCACAAGCCACAGAGCCTGCCCAGCCGCCTTTGGGAGGTATTACTGATACCATAAGAGCTCAGTGCAGACTCAAAGGTGCTACGTGAGGTTACAACCACAACCCAGCAGGAAAGTCCAGTGACCATTCACCATTTGGCACAGTAATTACCAATCCATGGCTAATGTCGATTTTCTTAGAAATGGCCACAAGCCGGCTTCATTGGAAAATGACATCTCACAGACGGATATTTCATGAAGTGTCTTCACTTCTTTATGAGAGGGGACTGGGCTTAGAATCTCTCTGTTCCTTGGCTACCTTGGGCAGGCTTGTAGAAGTTCTAGAATAAATAGGCTATTTACTTGGAATAAACGACTGGTCTTTTCAATGGAACAGCCAGCCAGTCAATGCAGTCAGGCAACTAGTCAATTTGGTTTGATGGATTTTTTACTATAATCCCTATTTGTAAAATAAAGGGATTGAACTAGCTGGCCTTGAAGGTCCCTTTTTATTCTCACACAGTGATTCTAATTGACTCGGTCTAATTGACCCTATGGATCAGCATTATGTAAACACCATCCTTTGGTCAGCCTTAAATCACTATTGCCTGGGTCTCAGTCTCAGGGATACCATCAAGCCTAATTTTACTTCCACACACCTACTTCTCTCTTGGTAAATGCATATGTGCTTAAGGAGGAAATGGTGCCAAGAGTTCCAAACCATTTGAGATTATTTAACGGTCTTTTATTTTTTATTAAATTTAAGGCAGTTTAAGAAAAACTTGACAAAATCAACTACACCCCAATAAGAAAATTAAAAAAAAACAAAAAACACAAAACTTGAAACTGGGCCTGCTCTGTTGTCCTCTAATTCAAGCCATTCATTGTCAAGCTCAAGTTTAAACTGGATGGATCAGGCTGGTCACTGACTTATTTTTTGTTATTATGTATTGTGTGTTAAGGGCTTCCCTGGTAGCTCAGCTAGTAAAGAATCCGCCTGCAAGGCAGGAGACCCCAGTTCGATTCCTGGGTTGGGAAAATCCTCTGGAGAAGGGATAGGCTACCCACTCCAGTATTCTCGCCAGGAGAATCCCATGGACAGAGGAGCCTGGCGGGCTACAGTCCACGGGGTCGCAAAGAGTCGAACAAGATTGAGCAACTAATCATAGCACATGATGTATTGAGATTATTGGTCAAGATTCAAAATAAGTGAAGCCACAGGTCAGGCTCCTTTGGAGAAGAGACATGACTTTTCCTTGCCCTCCCACCCTTGCCACATCGCGTCTACAGCAGGCCGAGCAGCTGAGTGTTGGATGGTGATGCGACCGCATCTCTGCTACACAGACTGGGATGCGTTTGCTCTGCGACGACCGTTTGTCGGATCCTGGTTAAAGTAGCGCTTGTTTTCAGGGGGAAACGCCGGCATCAATTACCGGGAGTGGTACAAGCCCCTGGTGTGGTTCTGGATCCTCGTTGGCCTTGCCTACTTTGCTGCTGTCCTCAGCATGATCGGAGATTGGCTACGCGTTTTATCTAAAAAGACAAAAGAGGAGGTAGGATTCCTTCCAGATTCTCTGAAAGTTCCTGAGGTCAGGAACATTCTCGTCTCAAGAATTACCTGTCTCTCTTCTATGGGCTAGACTATCTCCTACTAAGTGGAGGCCTCCTAGACGTCCTTGTTTGGAATCCTTGAATGGTTTTAAACGCCACGTTAAATGGGATAGCAGTTATTTCTGGATTCTTTTTTAGCAGGTGAGAAAAATCTGGTGACTCACCAGCCCACAGCTCCTGGAAAAACTAGTAAACGGCAACTTATTTTTAAAAAAGGAAGTGAAAAAAAAAAATACCCAGACATAGTCAGCATACATAGACTGCAGTTGGGGGAGGTGTGCAGTTGCCCCCAATCAGCAAACGTGTGCATTTTCTTCAATTCCATATGAGACTGAAGTTATTGAACTGTGGCCGGCCGTGGGGGGTGAACTCACGGGCTCCCTTTCACTCATGTCCCCTCTGGGTTGTCAGATCTGTAGAAACAAATATACGTCTGCGGCCAGTGGCACACACACAACGGCCCTTCCTTCCTCAAAGCAATGTGCATGGACGCCTACACACAGGCGAGAAAAGGAATGGCTAGGGAGCAAAGGTAGATTCTGTGATAAAAAAAAAAAGAATGTCCATGTAGTTCTTCTGGAAGGAGAGGAAAAGAGATAAGAAAGAAGAGGGGTAAAGAGAAGAAAAGCAGTAAAGAAAGGAAAGGAGATAAAACCTAAAGAAACAGAGGGACAGCCTGTTCAAGGGCGACCGTTCCCTGCCCAGGGTGCAGACATTCCCAGCGGAGTGTCCTGGGAGAGCCTCCTTAGATGGCGCCATCTCCCACACCATTCCTGGGGGCAGAGGTTTAATTTTCCTGGCTTGCAGAAGCAGTCTCCAGTCTGACTCCCCAGAGAGCTAACTGACCTGCTGAAAATCAGCCATAACAAAAGAGAACACTCAACAACATAAATATTGACATTTCTCAGTGCAAAAATCCGAGTTACTCCTCTGCATAGGAAAGCATGTTCAGTTCAGTTCAGTCGCTCAGTCGAGTCTTGTACTAACAGTCTTGCTGCAATAAAGCCTAGAGAGTTAGTCTTGATCCTCATGCAAGACTTTGCTCTGAGAAAGCACACCTTCTGTGGGCTTTGGCAGAAGATGTCTCCTTCCTGCACCCTGAACAGGGAAACTTGGTTATCAGGTACCCTGCGCGGGGGTGGGGGAGTGGTCTTAAACCAGTGCAAGCCGGATAGCACAAGGTCATAGACAGCACTGCCTAGGTATGGGGCGACACAGGACTTTCCTTTTTAGCACTAGGCCATTTTCAGGCTAATGGGGACGGGTGGAGCACTCTAACCCAGACAGAGGTCTTGGAGGGACAGGGCAGGGCAGAGGACCCGCTGGATACTGCTTTGTGCCCAGGGCCGAGCTAGGTGCCCGGCTACCTCACCTAACAGGAAAAGCTCTGAGCTAGACAAGACTGCCTCCGAGTTACGCAGCAGGAATGACGCCGGACCACGGAAGGGTGAACCCAACAGACGCTAAGTCAGGTCCGTCCCCGAATCCAGGTGTCTGGCGGCGGTCGGGTTGCCCAGCACGTGCGCCTCTAGGAGGCACCTTAGTCCTGAGCGGGAAGGGCGAGGGTGGAAGTAGCCTCTCCTTCCCTTGGCGGGGCGGACGCAAAGCCACCGCCTCTGGGCCTCCTTCCCTCGAGGACCCCCGAGGGCTGCGGGCACGGGAGGGTGGTGGCGATGGGGGGCTGGTGGCAGTGGAAGGTCGTGGCGATTGGGGAATGGGTGCGATGGGGGGTGGGGGCGTTGGGGGTGGGGGCGATGAAGGGGTGGGGGGATGGGGCGGTGGTAGCGATGGAGGGGGGTGCGATGGGGGCGGGGGCGGGCGGAGGCGGGTGCCCTGGCGCGGGGGGATGGCAGCGATGGGGGTGGCGGCGATGGGGGGCCAGTGGCGGGCGCCTGGGCGCGGGGCGTGGGGCGGGGGGCAGTGTCTCAGCGCCCGGTCGTCGCCCCGTCTCTCCGCCAGGTGGGCGAGATCAAGGCGCACGCGGCCGAGTGGAAGGCTAACGTGACGGCCGAGTTCCGGGAGACGCGGCGGCGGCTGAGCGTGGAGATCCATGACAAGCTGCAGCGCGCCGCCACCATCCGCAGCATGGAGCGCCGGCGCCTGGGCCTGGACCAGCGGGCGCACTCGCTCGACATGCTCTCGCCCGAGAAGCGCTCGGTGTTCGCCGCGCTCGACGCGGGCCGCTGCAAGGCCTCGTCCCAGGAGAGCATCGACCACCGGCCCAACAACCTGCGGCTGCAGGCGTCCGAGCCGCTGCAGAAGCGCGGGCAGGGCGCCTCCGAGGACAACATCGTCAACAAGCTGGGCTCCGCCTCCAGGCTCACCAAGAGGAAGAACCGGGACCTCCGGAAGGCGCTGCCCGAGGACGTGCACAGGCTCTACAGGACCCTCCGCCACTACTCCCTGGACGAGGAGAAGAAGGAGGAGGGCACGGACAAGGGGTGCAGCTCGGGCCACTCCAGCACCGCCGTGCTCACCGACTGTGCCCAGCCGCCGGCCGGCGCGGGGGACAGCGTGGGACCCGCCGACGCCAAAGACGCGGAGCGTGACAGCAGCGCGCTGCTCGAAGCCAGAAACTAAGCGGGGAGGACGCAGTGGACGTGACCCAGCCTTGTCTTTTGTTTGTTTGTTTTTAAATATATTCACCCTGAGACACGTGCCTTAAAACAAGACTTCTCGTTAGTCCGAAATTACATAGCGTCGAAGAAGATACTTCACTGTGCCATAAACGACCGAGAAAGCAAGCTCGCTCTGCCAAAAGGGAATCAAAAGAACAAGGACTTGGCTTTTGATCACAGCCGCGGGACACCCAGGGCGCCTTCGCGGGAGAGGGAGGTCATGGCCGCCGAGGTCCAGGGCACATGCTGGCGATGGATGCGGTCGCCCTGGGCAGCGCCGCCGCGCTCCGAAGGGCGTGCAAGGGCAGCTATTCTGTAGACCAGCCGTCTGAAAGGAACAGGTGTGTCTTTTAAAGGAAGTTGTTTCCTGAACCCACTGTCAGTAATGTGTGCACGCACGCACAAGGGGCCTGGACTGGGAGGTGGACTGGTCCTTGTCACTTGGGGTCAGAGTGGACATGCTGGAATGTTGCTCTGAGCTCCGATTTTGAGACAAAACCGTTCAGTGCATCCCTAGTCTTTGCTAAGCTCCAGATGAATGTCCCTGGGACCCAAGAGCACCTAGAATTTGTTGGAAGCAGATGAGAGCACACGTATCAAAAGGTGCAATTGCTTTCCTCATTACAAGAGAAAAAAAAAGTCACATCACACTGTGGATATCACCTTAACCAATGACAGAAGCCTGCTGAATTTTGTCTTTTTCACAGGTCCAATCCAACTCGCAAGCATTGGTGAACACTCAACCTCAGCCGCTGCGTGATGACAGGCAAAAACCAAACCTCAGTGCACGGTGCGCTGAAAAGGCACCGAAAGGGTGCAATGGTGAAAACAAACTGGTTTTGAAATGTTCATGTTCACTTTTCTAGTGGAACTTCTGTTACAATTGGTTTTGATAAAAGGGGGAAAAATACCAAAACTATTGCCTTGCATGATGCCAGTGGCTTACTGTCCTGTGTAGCTGATCCTAAATGTTTGTAAACATAGACATCCTGCATGTCTGAGACATACCAAGGAGGACCATGGCATCGTTCCTTCTCAGGGCTTCTCGTCCCTTTGGGTGTCTTAGGGTAGACACAGTGACACCAGGTCCTATCCTGCTATTTGCAAACAAAAGGAAAAGGACTCCCTCAAACCAACCCTTGTACGAGAAGATTGAATTGTTTTCATTGCTTGCAGCTTAAGTGCCATTACTGCCATTTTTTAAAAAAATAATACTTAAAAGAAGTATTTGAAAGACTTCACTTTTATGTTTGGGTGTTCCTTTATTCTGAAAGCATTGCTCCTTTTCCTTGATCATTTCTTGTACCTGCTAGCCACTAAAGTTACAGTGCTACTGTGAGTGATTGTTTCTAGGAGAACAGTAACCAACATGTGGTGATAATTATGATTTTCTTTTTCACGAGGTTAGAACACCAGGTGAAGGAAAGTGGGGGTCTGACGGGTCATAGGTTTGGGGAGGAAGACTCTAAGTGGATTTTTAGCAGCAAGGAAAGAGTATGTACCACGCCAAGCATCCCACATGTGCCTCGGCCTTTTTCAGAGTTGGCTGGCCATTATCCTGGTTCAAACCTAGCTATTTGTGCCACATACTTCAGTGTTTGGACCTGGCAACACCCGAAAGTTGCTGCTTATGGGCCTCCTGGGCTCAGTACCACTGTTTGGGGATGTCACATAGCTAACAGGCAGGGTGGATTTGTCAAAAGGTCACAGGACTAGCAGAGACTTCCAGAAACCATCTAACGCTTTTCTGACTTCCAGGGAAAAATGATGGCCACCGCGTCCTTGACTGCTTCTACCGTGGCAGACTTTTTGCTGCTGTTTCCCCCAAATGCACAGCTCTCATTTGTCTAGAGCACAGGCAGCCCCCGTGTGCCACCCCCGTCATTGTAAGCTCTGATTAAAGCACTGGCATTGCTTTTGGGAAGGAGCCAAATAAGAATCAAGTCTGATTAGTGCCCCCTGCCCCATCCAAGGTATGTTTGGGTTAATGCTGCCACAGGGCTGTGGCTCACGGGTGACATCCTGTGTCCACAGAGTAACAGACAGACGCTTGGGCAACGACGTATATGCAGGGGTGTAGGCCTTGGTTCTTACTACGGGAGTCATTCCAGTCTGACAAAGTGTGTGCTAAGGAATCGGTAGGTTAACTGGGCTTCCCTGGTGGCTCAGACAGTAAAGAATCCGCTCGCATTGCGGGAGACCTGGGTTCGATCCCTGGGTTGGGAAGATCCCCTGGAGGAGGGCCTGGCAACCCACTCCAGTATTCTTGCCTGGAGAATCCCATGGAGAGAGGAGCCTGGTGGGCTATAGTCCATGGCGTCACAGAGAGTCTGACTAAACCACAGCACAGCACGGGGAACTGGGACTTTCTTATTCTGACAAGTTGAAAGCTTCCTGATTGAACTGTCCAGGGATCTCATTCATTTGGTTTTCTACCCTCTGTTAGTCGGTACTTTCTCTATAATAGTGGGTTAAAATTCTAGACTCTACAGGCAGAGCTGGCCAAGAGGCTTCCCTGTCATAGATGTGGCACTTTAGGGGCTTGGGCTCACTGAACCGCCCCAGCAACGCTCTGCGGGAAGTGTTTGCAAACCCATTATACACGTGATGACACAGGCTCAGGGAAGCCAAGTGAGTAACTTAGCTAAGAGCACACAACAGGAAGGCGGCAGAGCTAGTGACCAGAGTCTATTTGACCACAGTCTGCTTTTGACTTTGCTGCAGTGTCCATGCCGCACACCTTGTGTGTGTGTGTGTCTGTGTGCGCACGTGCATGTGTGTCTTTCTAGTTTCCTGGACGTGGCATACAGAGGTAGGGGGAAGCTCTTTACTGCCAAGATGGGATGAGGTCTTTGTGAACATGGCCTAACATGTTGTCCTTACAGATGATCATTGCACATTGCTTTGGTTTTGGTTTTGGGAATGCGCCTCCTGGCACCCTTTCTGTACTGTTAAAAATGCCCTTTGAAAGCACCTTTTTGCACTTTACTTGCTTGTGCTGGAGGAACTCGGCATACAGGTGGAATAAAACAGTTCAAAACTCTAAGCTGCACACTCTACCAAATGGAACCACACTCTACCATATACCAGATGTTGGTATATGTGTGTGTAGACACTCAGTTGCGCTGATTCTTTTTACCACTGAACCCCTGGGAAGCCCAGACCCACGGCCAGAAGAGTCAGGTCCCAGTCACACAGATGGAGCGAGAATAGCCCTTGCCCGGGAGTTCCCCAAGTACAGATGGGACTGAGGCCCTGACGAATACAATCAAAGAAGAGATGATCCATTAGACGTGTGGGCACAGTGTCTGACAAGCTATAGCCTACCCTCCAGGCTTCCCAGGTGGCACCAGTAGTAAAGAACCCACCTGTCAGTGCAGGAGACACGAGAGATGCAGGTTCCACCCCTGGGTGGGGAAGACCCCCTGGAGGAGGGCATGGCAACCCACTCCAGCATTCTTGCCTGGAGACTTCCATGGGCTACAGTGCCTAGGGTCACAAAGAGTCAAGAGGTGACTGAATCAACTTAGCCTGTACACACACATGCAACCTACTCTCCAGAGGAGAGGCTTGGGAGGGCATCCAGGGGTTGGGCTCCACTTCATGTATACAAGCTGAGATTTGGGAAGAGGAGGCCAATTGTTTTGGAGTTGTTTGAAAGCTACCTTTTAAAAATGGGGTCCAGTAACACGGGAATTCACATGGATAAGGCAAACTTGCTACAAATTCTACACACACATCAGAACAGCCCCTTCCCTGCCCGCACTTCCCACCCCACCATAAACCTGGAGAAAACGTTTTGATTTTGTGCATGGATAGACCACAGGGACAGTGGCTTTGGTGGGCAGTGTCCGTTGTTTCTCTTGGTAACTGGGTGTTGAATGTTTACTCCACAGCGGATCTGGGAGTTTTTACTGGTGAGAACCAAAGGACAATTTGGAGAGACTTCAGCTCGATGCCCAGTTGGAACCTGGTGGCGACCCTAGGACTTTACTGCTTTGGGGCAAGGCCTTATGTGTGTGCAGGTAGGGCTGTTCTGACCTGCAGCTGAGGTGACTGGGGCTGTCTGTGCTTCCCTGACCCGGCCCGTGACCTTGAGCCTCTCAGACCCTGTGCCTGCATTTCTGTTCCCTCATCAGCACATCAAGGGAGTGGAACCCGAGAGTCAATCTTGAAGGTCCCTCTTAGTTCTGCAGTGCTCTGACCGAACGCTAAGCGGTCCATGAGTTAAGCACGCTGAGAACTTCACTAGCCGGATTTGTAAATGCCGATGAATGGGCCCCGCTTCCTTTAGGCAAGATGAGCGCTTAGTCTCTTGCCCCTTGGGATTTGTTTCCTGGGTGATGGATGGAGACCAGATATATTTGGGAGCCTGGTGTCCAAATGAGGGTCCTGCCCTGTGTGGCTCATTGTCACCTTACCTCACACTATCACCTGTGTTTGGAGGGGAGGCGGTGGCTCATCCCATATGGGCATTTTTTTGCATGGTGTTTAGACTAAAGAATTTTAAGCTATTACGGTCTGCAGTCAATTGCAGTAGAGGTTTCATTTGATTACTTTATGAATTCTTACACTATAAACAGGTTATTTCTTACTCAGATCCCTACACACACAGACACACAGACAGAACACGTACAGAGGCAATGGCTGCTTTGGGTTCCTTGGGGATGGTTCCATGCTGAAAGTTCTAGTTGGGCTAGGTGTTAGCAAACCACCCCTTCCCTCCCTCTGAGATGGTGCTTCTTGGCTGAGTCGATGCTGCTCGTGTATTTGGATGCTGCTCGTGTATTTGGACGCTTAGCTTCGGGGGTTAGTGAGAATGTGGCCGGAATTTGGGTAGGGCAGGTTTTTGCCCACTATATTGGGTAAGAATGTAGACCATTCCAATGCATACGATGGTGTCCAAACCGTGAAAGCAAACAAACATGCAGAGACTCTCTTAAAATTTTCTTTAAAAGCCAGCACTGTATCTCATGTCTGTGCTTCCTACATCCCCTTAGGTTTTAAGGGGACGCGGGTGATCCCTCCTCGAGGTTCCCACGCAGTTGTGTGCAAAGGCAGTAACAGCAGGAGCAGAGGGAGCTTCTGGAGGCAGAGTGTAAGAGGTAGCTAGTAAATGGCCTTAAAAAAAAAATGGCAGCTCTCGGAAACAAAGGTGATTTTTGATTTGGCTTTGTGGATGCTGTGAACGCTGCGTATGGATACTCTGGAGTAGCATGCCAACTCCAGGGCTGTAAATAAAGTCCCGTCCTCCGTCGCTGGGCGAGGAACCCGCTGTTGCGTGCTTACTTTACCCCCCAGCCCGCAGTCCACCTCCCACCCAAACCCAGCAGTCCCCGGGTCACGTGACGTCAGTGCCGTGGCGCGGAGGAGAAATAAGGGGTGTCTCGGATTTTACCGAAAGCGATTTATTTCACAGGTGCCTAGGAGTTCTGGAAACTTTCTCTTCTCGGTTCTTAAGTGAAAAATCTCAAATAGTTCCGTATGCATTACAAACCCCCCTTTCCCCCCAAAAAGGCGACAAAACTCCTTGCGAGCACTTCCACCCCATCTGCACGGCAGTCCCGTGCTGTCTGGGCGAAGCGTTCCCTCTGCTACCAGGGCGCCGAGCTTGAAGTGAAACGCGCAGCTGCGGTGCCTAGAAGCGTTATGCAAAAAGCCACCATCACGCCAGCCTCCGACTTCTTACCTACCCCAGCGTCATAGGCAGGGGACCCCGTGACAATGATAAACCCATGTGTGGAGGTGTTTCACCTATTTCTCTCTCTGTAGGATTTCATGGTGCTTTAAAAAAAAAAAAAAAAAAGGCGTTTTACAGAAAAAAAGCAGGGTGGGGGGAGGAGGGAATTTCTTAATGTTCTTATTAGGAAAAGTACAAAAGCAACTTTGCTTGTAACATTTCAATAAGCTGTGCTGCTACTGTCTTTGGTGATGTAAGTTTTTTGTTTTTATTTTTTATTTTTGAACAATGGAGAAAATTGCAACAAAGACCTTCTGGAAGATCTAATACAAAGTCTCTCCTGTTTTCCTTTATTTGTGGGGCCAAACGTGGTTTATCGAGGCTGGGTTGGGAGGTATGCTAAGGACCACAGGTCATCGGGAGCTAGGCTTCTGGCCTGGCTGGCGTTCATCAGCAGAGAGCCAGTGCAAACTTAACTGTCTGGCAGGTGGGGGAGCCCACAGCAACCCAAGAGGAGGAAACTTGACCCAGTATGGTTACTGCATATTCGCTTTCACTTTCTTGTTTTTATCTGATCCTGATTGCACGTTGCTGGGGATTGGACAGCATGTCACCATTTCTAGGTAAGACACTGAATTTGGGCATTGTGCCATGTCTGCCCATATGAAATGGACAACTGCTTGGGTATCCAGATTTCAAGCTGTATTTGGTTTTGCACTTAACTTTGTGTTCACTAACCATGGGCTTGTCAAAACGGGTAGAGATAAAATGCCCACCACTTTTGAGCACCAGCTTAGTAGAGCAGTAGTTCAGTTGCTAAGTCATGTCCTACTCTTGTGACCCCACAGATCGTAGGCTCCTTGTCCATGGGATTCTTCAGGCAAGAACACTGGAGTGGGTTGCCATTTCCTTCTCCAGGGGATCTTCCCAACCCTGGAATCGAACCCAGGTCTCCTGCATTGCAGGCAGACTGTTTACTGACTGAGCTACGAGGGAAGGTACCTGGTAACGTACGATGTACTCTGCTAGGCAGTTTGCAAACATGCCACTGGGTCTTCTAAAGTTGGGTTTCTTCATTTTGTCCATGAAGACTTTGAGGCTCAGAGATGATGAGAAACTTCCAACCCTAGTCAATCAGCTCCAAGCCCGAGTCTCTTTCTCCAGATCACACAGCTGCATGGAGCGTGTGCTTTGCACACTCGCCTAGTAAAGGAGTTGTGGTTCTTTCTGATTTGTCTGCGCTGTCTCGCCCACCCTGTTTGTGAGAGAGGTGTGCCGTGAGGTCAAGGGTGAGTTTCTGGCTGCAGGACCGAGCAAGGCCAAGTGACTTCCATTCTTAGCCGAAGCCAAGAATGCGCCCAGGCCAACCCAGTGCAACTACTGGTTGTGGGCTGGCCAGGGACAGATCTGGTTCCTATTTTTATTGGGTTCACTTGCATGCATGGTGGTAGAGTGCATGGCACATGGCAGGAATTCAGAGCGACTTTTCCAAAATGCAAATTGGCCCGTCGATCTCCTTGGCCTTCGGGATAAAAACCCCATAGCCCTAGTCTTGGTCAGGCCCCATGTGGATTTCTGCCTCATCACACGCCAACCTCGGCCGTCACCACTTTGAATTTCTCGCCGGCTCTGCCGGTGGTCCATGATTTCTTCTGCTATCTCCAGGTCTCTGCACGTGCTGTCCCTTTTGGGAGGCCTCCCCGCCTTAGGAGCCACCTCCTCCATCCCACGACCACCTGGCCCCCTCATGTCTTTCAGTATTGAGCTGAAGAGCGGCCTGTGTGGGGAACCTTCCCTCCCTCGTCCCCTCCCCTGACTGTGAGTTAGCTGCCTTCTACACAGCGGGCTTCCCTCAACTCGAGCACCCGCTATACGGCTCTACGGTTTAGCGGCTGGTTGCCTTGTCTGTCGAAGCAGGAGATAAGCTCCTCGGTGCAACAACTCAGCATCTCATTTCTCTTAGGACTGAGCACTGTGCCTGATAGACAATATAGATACATTAATGGTGGAATGATTTTAGTGCCCTTCTTGACAGCACATTTGTATCCTTCAAGGGAGATTTAATTTTTTGTGAATTCAAAGTCATTTGGAACCCAAGACTATTCAATTCCTGAGTATCCTCTTGGTCAAACTCAAGTTTGCCCCGTACTAATAATAAAGAATTTCTGTGTTTGGTGTTTACGGAGAGCTCTGAAATTTTGATCACAGTGATAGTTAAAGTAACTAGACTCTAAAGATGGCAACTTTGATGGAAAGCTCTCATTTGGAGGTACAGATAAGGGAATATTCATTTAAAAACCATTCTTAATATTACTGATAGTTTGAATGTATATGACCTTAGGAAATACTATTTTTGTGGGGATGTCAAACATGACAAACGGGCCACACTCCTTACACCTTTGTCCAAGGCAGATACTGTCATCAGTCATAGAATGCCTTTCCTCTTGATCCAGGTACATTCTCAGAATTCACTGTAAGACTGTACTCAAGACCCACAGTTCTCAAAGTATTCTCCAATGGCCTTCTTACATCCCTGAGATTCTCTCATGGTATCCACAAGGTTAGAACTATTTCCCAGAATAATACTAAAACATCATTTGCCCACGTTCTCTCATGAGGGCATAGCACTTAGAATTGAGTAGCCTTAGTCACTTAGAGAGGGGTTTCCCAGGTAGAGCTATGGGTAAAGAACCTGCCTGCCAATGGAGGAGACACGAGAGATGTTCAATCCCTGGATGGGGAAGATCCCCTGGAGGAGGGCATGGCAATCCACTCCGGTGCTCTTGTCTGGAGAATTCCACAGAGGAGCCCGGCAGGCTATAGTTCATAGCGTCGCAGAGATGGACACAGCTGAATTGACTTAGCACGCGTGCACACGTGCAGTCACTTAGAGAACACAGGCAAGGTAACAAGAAACCTTCATTGAAGACTAAGAATTTTCCAAAATGCTAGCAAATGAGCTTGCATTTCTTAGAGAACCCCAAAGTAGCTAGCTATGATTTTATTGAAAAGGGCTTTCTGCCTGGCCTCACAGGAATGGATCATGGCAACAGCCATACAACAATATTCCTGTGGGCTGGGCTTGCTGCCCTGTGGGCTCCAGCTCCTCAAATTCCTTCCAGTTAGCCCTGCGAATCCCAGAAGTCTCATGGACACTCAATTTCTTGGCCACTGTGCTGTGGGGATCACTTCTTTATTAAACAGAAAGCTCCTTGCCTCTCCGGGGCTGGACGACACGGCTCTCTGTTGATCCCATGGTAGCAGCAGCCTCTCCGATTGGGTAACTGTCTCTCTTCCCCACACTGGGAGCCCCTCGACAGAGATCTCCTTACCTTCTTGTTTTCATGGGCCTGTCACAGAGCCTGGAACACGGTCAAAGATTGAAAGGTGTTTGTTGAATAAATATCAAATCCAAGAACGTGGAGTTGAGTAAGGGCCTCTGCAGAGAGTAGGGGCAAAGGAAGAGAGCCCAAAGCTGGGGTGAGCTGGAGGGGAAGTTGGAAGGATGCAGTGTGTAAGGGGAGCCAGGGCAAAGGGCGGCAGGCCAGGCAAATGGAAGATGTCTAGAGACAGTACTGACCCCAGTGGCAGCTTCTACCTCATCACTTCTGTGAATTTACATGAAGGGCAGGAACCAGAGTGAGGCACACAACTTCAGTGCAAAACTATTCAGTTAAAATGCTAGTGCATACATGGCGGTGTGAATTTGAGACAGCACACAGGTCAACAGACATCCATTGTATCTTTATGGATGACTTGTTCCAAGGAATACATTTAAAAATATATTGCAAGACTCTAAAATTTTTTTTTAAAAAATGTCTCACACAACCCATTTGAAAGAGTTATGTTTATTAAATGCATCTTAAAGGTCGTTTAAAGATTCATCACTTGGAATCATTCAGGATAAGAAAAGATTTTTTTTTCCCCTCAGTTGGAAAGCGGTAACTTTAAAATGTTTTCCAATATTGTAATCTGTTATCTACAAGCTGCCTGTATCAACAACTCTTTGGAATCTGCAGACACCTGAGGCAAAGAACAAGTGCAAGGCCTCAGTGAGACAGAAATTTGTTTTAAAATAAAGAAACTTGGAGGACTCCAACATTATAGAATCAAAAGCATGTGTTGCAAATGTATGAAACAGAAACACACATGATGCTAGCATAATCTATGGCTCTCAGTTTCAACATTTTATGTAGAACAGTAATCTATGCCTTAAAGAACATTCTGTGGTTGCCTGATTCCATAGAAAGAAGAAAAGTAATGGACTGTTTCTTTCCACGAGTGAATGCAAATTTGAAACAATTTTCCCACTGAATTGGTGGTGGTGGGGGGGGCGGTGGTGAAGAATAGCTAATGGTGGCTCAGACAGTAAAGCCATCTGCCTGCAATGTGGAAGACCTGGGTTTGATCCCTGGGTTGGGAAGATCGCCTGGAGAAGGAAATGGCAAGCCACTCCAGCACTCTTGCCTGGAGAATCCCATGGACGGAGGAGCCTGCTAGGCTACAGTCCACTGGGTTGCAAAGTCGGCCACGACTGAGCGATTTCACTTTTTCAGTGGTGACAGTAACTGGTTAAGACTGTGCAATCCATCAATCTGTTCCATCCATCCATCCATTTAATAAATATTTATGGAGCCCGCCTCTGTGTAAGGCGCTGGGAGAGCTGCGGGGTGTGGCGGAGCCTTGACCCCTGCCCTCAGCCATCTCAGGTTGCAGTTAGTAGCCCTGTGCCCACTGTGTAGTGTGGTGGCAAAATCCTGCCATCTGGTTGGAGGGAGAACCATAATAGGACTGTGCGTGATTCTGTTCAAAAGTACAAGAAATTACCCCCAAAGTGCTGGGAATTCAGACAGTGTGAGGATTGGCACACATGGTGACAGTCAAAACAGGCTTCCTGTAAGAGGTGGCATCTTTAAGAAGGCTTAGTAGACTGGTTAGGGAACGGGAGAACAGGAATGACTCCCAAACATATGAATCCATTTCTCCCGAGGACACCACAAATGAGTCTTCACTTGGGGCTACTTTAATACATTTTCTGAAATAAACCACAAACTCGAAGCCAAACTTAAAGATGAACAGAAGGTAAGCTCTACAGGCCACCACCAATTGCAAGAGGAATTGTTAACTCCTTCTGAAAGCAAGCGTGACTGAGGAACACACAGTAGATAAAGCAGCTTCTCTGCCTTCTCCCGTCTCCCCCTCCCTCTGTCGCATCTCCAGGGGCTCCCAGGTTCTAGTCTCCTTTTCTCAAGCCGAGGGATACAATGGCCAGAATTCCTGGCTTCTTTGTTTCAAAAGTCACACCCACAGGAGGACTTTCATTCAGCGCAGGCTTGGGAATGAGGTTTCCCCAAGTCAAAAGACACTTTCTTAGGTTGGGGACCGAACAGTTTGGAGTTACATAAAGGGGATGAGAGGCTTCAGCAGAGGCGCCCTGGGGCAGCCCTGCCGGAAGGGCTGGGGGTGTGATGCGCAGGTGAGGGGTGGGGTGGAGTCGGGGGCGGGGCCGGTGCCCGTGCCCAGGATCCCAGCCCAGGACAACAACCCAAGGAGAAATTTTCCACATTCCTGGTAGGATGGATCTTAAAACTGAAATGGGACTGATTTTTAGAGAAAATAAAAGGCGTCTTTCTTGCACACGTAAACATTTTTTTCCCCTTGTTCTAAATGAAACTTCTTGGTTTGAACCTTCATCATCATCTCTCTCTCTCTTTTTGACTTGTGCTCTTTTAAAAAGATTTTATTGAAGGTCTTTATAAGGCAATATGCAAACTCCAGATCCAGTGGCCAAGGAGACCCTATGCTGGTGTGGGTACCCAGCTGGGGTATGGCAGGTGGCTCTCTGCCTTCCCACCCCTCTGGTTCCAAGATGAGGGTGGTGGCGGCTTCCAGTCACCTTTGGGTTCCACAGTGCTCCTGTGACCGGGCAGGGGCTGTCTGGGCCAGTTTTACCAGCCGGGCCCTAAGGCCGGCGTGACCTTTTCCCCCATGCCCAGCACACCCTGTCTGCGGGGCATAGGGTGCCGGCGCTGTCAACACACGAGTGAACAGGGTCCCCACTGCGGATCGTCAGGCCATCCACAGACTTCACGGTGGCTTTAGCCCTCTGTCCTCAGAGTCCTCCCAGACATGGCGACCTTGCAGCCTCTGGCCCCGCTCTCCATGGCGACCCGCAGCACAGCAAGGCCTTCCGGGAGGGAACGTAGACGCTCGGGCTGGGCGCACAGACCCCTTTTGGCCTTCTTCTCGGCACAGCGCTCTGTACTGCCCTCGGAGAAGCCAGGTCTCTTCGGAACCACGCACACGGCCCCCACCGGCCCTTCTCACCGGGAACATCCCGTTTCTTCGCGGCCAGGAGGGTGACCTCGGTCCCGCTTGGTGTGTGACTCAGGCCTCAGCCCCGGGGCACCCATCTCTGAGACGCCCTCGGTTGGGCTCTGAGGGCGCCGCGCCTGCCACAGGCCGCCTCTTCCGGCAGCGCCGCGCCGCCATCTTGCCGCAAGGGCTGCTGGGAGCGAAGGGCGTCGTCTCGCGTCGCAGGCGAGGACGGAGGGTTTGTGCAAGACCCCGATGCCGGAAACGCTTCGTGCGTACGTGTGTACGTGTGCCAGCGCCTGGGGCTGGACCATCTCTCTTTGGAGAATGGGGCGAAGCGGGTGGCTCCCTCTGAGGAGAGGTGGGGAATGCCCTCAGCCGAGCTCGGGTGTTCCGCTCCCTGCCTGCCCGGGTGGATGGCCGGGTGGGGCTGAGCAGGGTGGGGCTGAGCAGAGTTTGTCTCCTCCCTCAGGGAAAGAGGAGGCCGGGGGGCACAGGGACAGAATTGAGGGTCCCCCTGTGAGGAGAGCGGGAGCCAGACAGCTCCGTGGCCAAACCAGGTCACGGAACTCAACTCCAGACCTCCCCAGGCCCACACACGACCCCCGCACCCGGACAGTCTATACAGTGGCCCTGGGCTGTCTGTGTCTCCGTCACTTAGCACAGTGGGATCTGGGATCCAGGGCCAGTTTTCCAGCCACCTTGAGGGGTGACTTACCCCAGAAAATAGGCTTGTGTGTATGTCAAGGAGAGGAAGGGGCCATGCCCCCCCCTCCCTCCCACCCCTCCTTCCCAGACCTTTAGAGGGAGCTCCTAGAAGAAAGAACTTTATTGCCCCAAACTGACTGCTTGTTATGACTGAAGCTGCATGATTATTCTGCAGTATAAACATTTTTCTCTCTTCTTAAATTTTCCTCTTTCCTCTCCTCAGTCTGGCCCCTGTGCACCACCCCCCTCCTCCACTGCCCCAATTCGAGCAAGAGGAGGATTCGACAGAGACGGAAGCAGAAAGAACCTCGTGTTTCCCCTGACTTTTTAATATTCTCAAAATTCTGAATCCTTGAAGGGGATGACCAATAGAATAATGAACACTGTTAAAGATGAAAAGGTATGGGGATACAGTCAAAAATATCTTCCGAAAACAAAGAGAATAATTTTATTCATTCTGGGGGTGGGGTGGGGGGGAAGACTCCTCTAACCTGAGGAAAGAAGAAGGGAAAAAGCAAAGAGGGACGTGGCAAGAGTGGGAGAGGGTTGCCTGCAAAGTGTATCTGGGCAGTGGGACCAAGGGTCTGCTTCCCGGTAGAGGCATGGGGGTCATATTCCCGGGCCTCTAGGGGTGGAGTGACAGGGGAGAACCAAACCTCCTGGGGGCTGAGGGGACCCCCACCCTGTCTGAAGCACAGAGGCAGGTCAACAAGCTAAAGGTAGCCTCAGGCTGGAAGGGGACCAGACACTAAACGGGTGACAAGTTTTGGAAAAATAATCCCAGAAAAGGTCTAGAGCCAGAAGAGGTGACCCGAGGCCATAAAAAAAGGACCCAAAGGGAACTGAGCAGAAGGGATGAGGGAGGGCCTTTGAGATCGAGTTGGGCAGGGGGCCTGGCCCTGGAGACGGTTTTCTCCCAGGAACTCTGCCCCTGCCCTGGTACTGTGATCCCCCCTCAACAGTCGAGGCGGTTTCATGGGACTGGCTGTTCCTAGGGGCCTGGACAGTGTGTTTAAAACAAAACAATTCATCCACCATCATCTGAAAACATGTGCCAAAAGCACCTGCCTGCGACCAGGGGATCTTTGGGGGAGATCTGAGGCCAGACACTGAGAACGCTTGGCTTCATCTCAGGTCAGTGTGAGGACCCAGGGGTTGTTGGGCACTGACTTGCACGCCAAGCCCAAGCTGTGAGTTCAGGTTTGTGCCCTTGCACAAGCAGCTCCATCTGTCAAAGGGGAGGCGAACAGATTTGTTGATGGTTACAGAAGAGGTAAACACATATCTGGAAGCACCAGGGGACTTTGCTACCCAGGTCTTGTGCCCTGTGGTGCCTTGGCAGGGGCTGGTTTAGAGTGGAGAACCAGCAGACACACAGAGCAGAGAAGCACATGTGATCCCTCCTAAACGAAAACAGCGTTCTGTGCTCTTGGCCATGGGGATCTGATGAGAGACCGAGAAGATGTCCCAAATGCGTTTAGAGCAAAGCCAGAGGTGGCCTTTTACAAAGACTGAGGAAAGAAAAAAATCAGATTAGAATTTTCTGAGTTCAACATCCCAGGGCTACTGTGTCCAAAAGAATCTTATTGATCTGGTGGAAAAAACATCTGAACCAGCGTTTGGGTCTTGGCGACTCTTTCTTTTCAGGAGTCTGTTTCCCCTTATCAACGTCTTTTTATTTATGTTTTAGACCTAAGAGAAACTGGAGCGCCTTTCAGCAGTTGCTGGCTTGTCAGGCCCTACGAGAAACTCAAGCTTGACGGTCTCCCTGGTCTGTAGTAAAGAAATGTGGTTCCTGTTTGCCTTGGGGTGGACTTGCCCAAGGTGACAGCTACCCCCGGCAGGCAGGTGACGGGTGGCGTATAAGATCAGGAAGAGCTTAGCTCCAGATCCCAGTTCCTCCTTGGCTCCTCCCTGCAGGGAAGCTTTTCATGCAAACGTGAAAGTCGCACCATAGTAGAGGCCATGGAGCCCTGGGAGATGCCACTTCTTTGTCAAAGGCATTGCATGGGCCCGGGCGCCTCATCTCTTCCCACAGTCACCTGGGTGAGTTTCCTAAGGCAAGGCCCTGGGGATTTGGGGACTGAGACCCCTGGGTTGGAAGATTGAGCAGCAAGCCACAAGGCTGCTGTCTGCCATGGAGACCTCCTCCCCAGGGTCCCCCCTCCCTCCCTCCCATTTATTCTCTGTGTCTCAGCTAAAGCACTGAATTGGCGGCCCCCTCCATCTTAGGGGAGGGAGCAGAGGGAAAGCTTGGGGGAGGGGCCACCTGTGACCCCACCAGGGAATGTCAGAAAATTCTCTGGTTGTCAGAAAGTGTGCCAGGCCGTCCAGCATAGGTACACGTACAGAATGGAAAAGACCAGGGGTGTCTTCACCTTCCTCTTTTTCTGTCTCCCTCTCCTGTTGTGCTGAGTTCTGTTACCCCTCCCCTGGCCTGAGTGGCCTGGTTCTCCTTCCTTGTTGGCGGTACCGCGGTTTCTATCCATTTCCTCTGTTTTCCTGTGAACTCCAATAGGTAATCAAAAATGCCTCTTGGCCTTTAGAGTTCATTTTACCTTGGACGAACCTTCTTCCCTCCAGCCTTCATAGACCTGGAAGGCTGGTGTGGGGAAGGGGAGGGAGCTTGGGGCTGTTAACACTGTTCGTGTGGAGTTCAGTCTCTCAGACAGTTCCAGTTTTTTTTTTGTTTTTGTTTTTTAATGAAAAGGTTTGTCCCATGAGCCAGGTGAGGTCTAGGGGGCTGGGTGGTGATGTTGGGGCAGAGATGGGTGCTGTATGGAAGAGGCTGCAAGCTCCAGCAGGGCTGTGTAGAACGGTGGCATCCTGTTGCCCTACCATGCACAGAATTTGCCCGCTACTCTCCTGTCCGCCACCCACCCCACCCCCCCTAGGCCTGGCACAGTGCTCAGAGGCCCCATATCCTGGACCTGGACCCATGTGGGTCCGGAAGACCTGTCCTGACAGTCACTGGATAATTATGAGAAGAGGCAGCTTTGCCTTCTCTTGCCCCTATGGATGTTGTCCTCTGTCCTTCGCAGCTGTCAGGCGGTGGATTTCTCGCCCCTCGCCCAGCCCCCAGGCAGGCTTCTGCTGCCACAGCACGATGCAGGCTGCCTTCTGGGCTTGGAGTTGTCATTTCTATTCACTCCCAAACGTCTCCTCAGGAGTCATCTTAGTCCAGTAGTTCTGAATGCAACAAGACTGTGGGAGACTGCCCACTTCGCTGGGGGTTAGAATAGCAGCAGTGACCGCAGTGACCACAAAACAATATCCCTCTGGTGCTGACCACTCCCCACTGCTGCCCTGTGGGGCTCCAGCCCCTCAAGTTGCTCTCAAATCCCTCTCACGGTCCCTGAGAGTGACTCTCGCACGCAGTACTCATCCTTGTCCTCTTCACCTGAGGGATCTGGGCTTCTGCCAATATTCAGACTGGCAGATCAGTTCTGGGAGGTTCCAGAAGGTTCTAGAGCTAGTGCTGAACCACATATATTCAAGTCAAGGCCCAGGGAGGTGCTTGGGCCAAAGGCACTGAAACATGGAGCCCGATGCTGCCAACACTGCCCCGACTAACCAGGGAGCAGTGGCATTTTGGTAACTGTCTTTCTCTGTGACTCTGACTTTCACTTTCCTTTTCATAGGTTAGACCTTGAAAGAATCTGGGGGAGGAGAAGAACCAGACTTTTCTTGGACGGGGCCAGGACAAGGGCCATACAGGCCTTTGGAGACACCCTTCCCCACCTGCCACCCTTGGTCCCCTTTCTGGGGGAGGAAGTGGTAGGGGGCTGAGACAGCAGGTCTGAATCACGCCCCAATCCCAGTTTCCCCAAACTGCACTCAAAGGTTGAGAGCTGCCAGTACAGGGAATGTTGAGGTCACGTATTCCAACTGTGCAGAGCTCACGTCCCCTCTGCAGTCACCCTGACAGATGGCCCCTGTGGCTGCTATTTGCCCACTTCCAGCACGATTGGGGACGAGTCCAGGCTTTCCTTGGTTCACTCAAAAGTAGAAAGCGCTGTCTCCTGGCCATGCACTTTGGGTCCCTGGGAATAGATTTCAGGGAGGGCTCTGCCTTCCAGAGCCTCCCGCTGACCCAGGCCACCTCTGGGGTTTGATGCTTTCTGGTTGTGTCACTGGTGCCAGACTTCCAGCCGTGTATGCTGCTTGGCATCTGGGAGCTGGCATGCCGTTAAAGTGACAAAGGGGAATAAGGGAGAAACGAGAGGGCACGAGGAGGAAAGGGGCAAAAATGACGCGCCTGCCGGGAGGACGGTGGGAGGGCCTGACAAGCAGAGTGGCTTCAGACTTAGTTTTTCAACCTCCTCAAGGACATTTGGGTGTCAAGCGCAGGGAGAAGGTGATCGTTGGTTCATTCACCCCTTCACCCAACAAACATTGATTGAATGCCTACTGTGTGCCTGGCTTGGGGCTCTAAGGTGGAGATCCAGTGACAGAGGGGAGACAGTGTTTCTGCACAAAAGACCTCAACGGCTAGGGTGGGTGAAACCCACGAGGCCAATAAACGTCATAGAAAGTGGCCAGTGCCACGAAAGAGTCATACCCAGAGGAAGGGGTCCCACTCACCGCCACCTGGCAGCGGGGTCACAGCACGGTCCAGGAAGAGGCCTGT
Organism: Capra hircus; assembly: GCF_001704415.2. NCBI lineage: Eukaryota > Metazoa > Chordata > Mammalia > Artiodactyla > Bovidae > Capra > Capra hircus. The sequence goes on from NC_030817.1 coordinate 3,301,534, forward strand.
GTAGCGGTTGGTTTGGGGGTGGGGACAGGTGAGTGTTCAGGGCAGAGCAGAACCATGAGCCAAAGCACAGAGATGGGCAGGTCACGGGGTGGGTGGGGGTGGGGATCAAGGGTGATGCGCACTGTCCTAGAATGGAAAGACTGCATGAGGGCGGGAGGGGGCCAGACCCAGAAAGACCTCAAATACCATGTTGAGGAACTTGGACTTTATCCTCCAGGCTTTGAGGCTGTGTGAGCAATAGCCAGGCCTAAGAGAAGGGCCCAGCGGAAGTGTGGTCTAGGAACACAAACCCAGAAACACGAGAAGGAACGGTTCTGTGCAGTGACAGGAAGCTTCCAGCCCTCTGAAGTCGAGAAAAGCAGGAGCTCACACATTGGACAGTCTGGCTAAAGGGACTGCTTCACCCAGCTAGAAAGCAGCAGCACTGAAACCCGAATCCCGTCGTTGAGAAATGTGATCCACTGGCTTCCTTCTCAGAAGCGAATTCAGCAAAAATATGAGACTTTTAGCTGCAAACTCAAGACAGGGATGCTTCGAATCTCAGTGTTTGTTTCATCTGCGTTCGTATTTCGCCCTTCCTTCCCTCTGTCCTTCCCACCATTCCTCCTTCCTGCCTCCCTTGTCCTCTCTCCTTCCCTCTTTCCTTCTGTACTGATTGACTGATCTTCAGGAATGCAGGCAAAAACTCACAGGAAGTCTCCCCTCCTGTGGCCTGCAGGTTAAGGCACAGAAGAATTTCCCTAAATCGTTCAGCCTTAGGAAGCGCCTTCGTCAGTAAGAATAGAAGGGAGTGGAATGAAGAATGGGAATATGCCTGATGCTGGGAGCTAGCCCTTCTCTAAGTTACAGGGTGTGGAGGGCTCCAGTGCGGGGACAAGGTGGAACAGAGTTCTGCAGCGAAGCCCATCAATCAAATGGCTCATCCAGAGGCGGTTTCTGTGCCTTGACTCTTCCCACGAGATAGTATCTGCTGCCGTCAATGGGCACAGGGTTCTTCCTTGGAGAAAACAGGAAAAGTAGTTCAGTCAGTAGTCCGGGGAGTTCCTCAAGCTGGAACTTGAGGTTACTTCCCAGGGTCAAGTGAGGTGATGTCCCAAGGTCAGGCTTTTGCTTCTGCCTCGTTCTGTCCTTCAAAATGCAGTTTTATCCTTCTCTTATTTTGCTAGGCCCAGCCATGGGGGTGTCAGAGGGACCTGCCTGAAATGAGAGGTCTGAAAAAGGCAGGGTCCCAGAATGTCAGAGCTGGAAGGGGCCTTGTAAATGAGCTTCACATTTATTCAACATAGTTTTTTGGGAACACCTGTTTCCCTGTTTGCCAGGCTCTGTGCTCACTTCTGGGCCTGGCCCTCAGGGGAACAAAGAGTAGGGGCCCCTGTCTCTGTACCCCTTCCTCATCCTCAGGCTTTCCTGTCTTGGCCACTGGAGCAGCTTTGGACCTCCTCTCCACTGAGCTGAGCCCACTGAGTCTTTCAGAGACTCCACCAGATGTGCTGGGTCTTGCAGCTGTCCGCTTGAGCCTGGTCCTGCTGCTCATTTTCAGTCCTGTTTCGCTTGGGTCTGTATGTAGGCTTCTCAGCTGTCTTGCCTTCTCTCCCGCCTCCCCCCTTCCTCTCTTTCCTTCCATTCTTCCATAGTCATTGGCGTCTCGGGATGTCCCAGGTTTGGGCTGATGCTCTGAGATAAATTAAGTGGCTTATAATCAGGTGGGAGAGGAACAAGAGTCATGAGTTCACTTGGAATATAAGAGCAGGCACAGTCTGAACCCCTTCCCACAAAGGCCCTCTCTGAGACTGGAGGGTTGCTGTGGAACCTTCGCCAAGGTTCTGTTCAGTTAAACTGCCCTGGGGGCTGCTCCTGTCCACACTTGGAGTTCTTCAGAGACCCAGCACAGTCTTCTCTCTGTGCTTGTCTGACTGCACCTTGAATCTCAAGGTTAAGATCCAATTTCTTCAACTTCCACCAGTTTTTCCCCTTCTCCACATGATTTTTAATGGGGTCTGCTCCATTCTTCAGTATGATTTTCACGATGACTTGGGGGCCAAAGATTTTCCAGGGGAATAGGTAGCCTGCTCTATAATACAAGCTTGAGAGGAAAGCTCTTTTGAAGAGTTGGCACAAATGTGGGTGAATCTCTAGGCAAATTCTGGTCGAACAGGGCCTGGAGAGGTAGTGCTAGGACCATGGTTCTGGCTCTGTAGATCACCAAGATTTTGAGTCTAGTTGGATGCATCTATCAGACAATGAGAAAAACTAGGACATCAGCACAGTGCCCTTTAGTTAAGTAATATTTGGAAGACTCTTGCACTGCAGAGATGTTTCTTAACTAGCTAACTGAAGCTAAATTTAGAAGTCAAACAAGTATTTGGACTAATGTTGGGATTTTGATACCATTGATCAAGATCATTTTCCCTGTTTCACTCTGATAAAGAGAGTGCTGGCTTTTAAAATTCCCTGGGGGACGATAACCTTGCAAGACAGGTGGTTTTCAGTGGTCATGCCTTCAGCCCACCTTCAATAGGCAAATATGCATACGTACGCGTCACATGTCCCCACCAACCATCCAGTGTAGTTTTTGCTGATGTACACAATATTCCCAAAGCTAAGAAAAAGGGAAGGATCATTGTCTTGGCTGATAGGAAATCCTAATAAAGTTAGAGAAAAAAATCCAAGGAGATACATGGATTGCTTATCCATCTTCCCCTTCCACCTTCCCACAAGAGCCCAATCAAATTATAGAAATGGTTAATATTTTTAAAAAGTCAATGAGGGTGAAAGGCAGCAACTAAGCCTCAGGAAAATGTATCCAAGCTCCCAGGGAATATCTGTTGAGTGTTTGAATGCCCAGGGTGCCAAGATCTAAACAAAGCCTACAAAATTCCTCATCACCATAGGTGATGGGGGAGAAAAGATGAGATCGAAGGAGGAAAGACAGTTAAAAGTCAGCAGATAAGGCACAAAGCATTGACTCAATATAAGTAGACCACAAATCAGGTTTAACACATTTAAAAAAACATCAGCTGGAAGGGAAATCTGTTGAGCCTGATGACTATAGCATTTTATGGAGAAAGGGAGATGGGGTGATGGGAAGACGTAGGGAAATAGTCTACTAGGTTTTTGAGTTTATTCAATTTTGTTACATCTTTTTCTTTCTATTCATATTCAGAAACTTGTCAAACTTCGCAATTTTCTTTCTCTCTGGGATCCTTGTTTTATTTCTCTCATGCCTGAGGGACAGTGACTTTGGAGACACCTGGTTTGAATTTAAGTCTTGACTTTGGCACTTACTAGCTTTGTGACCTTGGGCAAATTAATGAACCTTGTTTTGCGTTTAGTTTTTCTTCTAATAAAACTGGAATGATATTCCTAATCTCATAAGATTGTTACGAGTGTGAGCTGAGCCAAATGCCTGCTCCTTGTTGGCACCTACAGGTGGCGCTCAATAAATACGAAGCTCTCCTCAGAGGAACAAGTGCTGTTTCTAAAGCTAAGCTCTCCACTGGCCCCTCAACAATCACCTTCTTTCCTGATTTTGTGGAGACCTTCCTTTTGTCTTTTGCATCTACAAACTTTCTCACTGTGTGAAACCCTTTCTTTTATGGAGGCACCCAGATTTAGTGGGTCTCTCTTTGTACTTGGAAGTTGTGGGAAAGGAAAACTCAGTCAGGAAATGAGGTACCTGTGGGTTCTTTGGAAAACTGGGACCAGGAGGCAGTGAGGAAAGGACTTGGTGACTCTGGGTCCACTTGTCCAGGCAGGGGGCCATGAGGACGGGTAGGAGCCCTCTCAGTACTAAGCACATGGAGTGAAAAGCCTTGGGGCTTGCCGAAGGAGGAAGGGAAACCAACAGCCCCGGGGGTCAAGCCGGGGTCAGGGGAGAGAAGCAGAAGGGGTGTGGGGATCCCAGAAGCCAGGGCCTGGGCTGGGCCAGGGCAGGAGAGAAAGCGGCAGGGCGTTTACACATCACAGGGCCTGCACGATGTCCACTGAGCCTTGTTGTGTATTTAAGAGGAGCCTAAAACTTCGGCCAGACCCTTTCCAACGGTGCAGCGGTGGGAGGCGCGACTGCAGAGCTAGAGGAGATCAAGCATGAAGGGAAAAGCATGGTGGATTTATTTGACGAGCTTGGCAGGGAAGACAGAACCAGCTGTAAGAGAAAAGACTGCTTCTGGTGGGCTGGGGGCATAGAGCGGTACCCAAGGAACCCTACGACAGAGGTTGAGAAGGCAGGGGAGTGGGGAAGCCCAGGGGAGGATCTGGGCCAGGGAGAGAGGGGCGGGGATGTGCGTGCAGGGCATTGATGGTGGGAAGGCCCCTGATGGAAGAACAGAGAAGGTTCTCTGAGGGAGAAGGAGTGGGTGGTATGTGGGGGTTTGTAGACTTGGATGCATTCACAGGCAGCGAGGAGCTTGCCTGGTTCTTTGGGAGGGCTTTGTCTTCCTAGGGTAAGTAGGAGGTACGCCCATCTGTGGAACGCAGGGAGTTGGGGGTGAGAGGGGACCTTGGTGAGGGAGTGGTGAAGGCTGGGAACAGCCACGGTAGAGGGTAGGGCAGGGCCTGAGTGTGACTCTGTCAAGCAGTGCTCAGCAGCACAGAGGTAGGAGGCGCCCCAGCGGCGGAGGAGAATGTTTGGACCGATCCAAGGTTGGGAATAGGGCAAGGTGGGGTTGAGGGGCGAGGACGCAAGGGCGTCTGAGGGGGACGGGAGAGGCTTTTCCCTGTGTGCGTCTTCACGGTGGGTTCTTCCAGAACTGGAAGAGAAGCTGTGAAGAGGGACTGGCTGGGAGGAGGCAGGGAGAGAAGGCGCAGGCAGGGAGCCGCCCTATCCATGAGGCTGAAGAGCTGGTATCAGCCCCCCACCCCAACCCCGCCTCCCCGCCCCAGCTCCCCCACATCGCTTTTGACAGTGGAGGTAAGGGGCACGTCGAGCAGTCAGACGCGCATTCTTCCCCTAACTTTTAGGGTTCTGAGTCCCTTTGTCTTTCTTCTCTTCCTTTTACGACATTGAGTAGATTTTTTTTTTAAAGATCACCCTAACAATTACAAGGAGTTTTAGGGACCATACATAGCTGACAGTTCTCCCCTCTACCTTAAATCTTGGCTTCTTGCCCAAGTGGGCAGGTCCAAGTTTTGGTTTTGTTGATGGTAACTGGGGCAATGGAAAGGGTTGGGTTCAAGTAGAAGCAGGGAGCCAGAGGTCCGTCCCTCATCCACCATGGGGACCTGTTGCTTGCCCCCCACCTCCCGTCCCCAGGACTGTGGTTCATAGCTGGAGCCTCAGTCTCTGCACCTCTTTCAGGAATCTTCTGTTCTCTGTGAGCAGTCACAGCGGAGGCAGGATACATTCTCGTGAACGTTTCCCTCTTGAGCCTTTTGCTCTTTTCTTAAAGCTTGTAAATTGGAAATGCCAAGGAGCTATAAATGAATTCTGAATTTGGGCCAAACGGAATCCACACACTCTAGACTGTATGGAGCTTCTCTGATTCCTCCATGAGTGACTTCCCCTTTCCAGATCTGGTAGAATATTCCTTCAACTGGAAGTTGGACTTGGACAAGTCACTGTGGGCCTCAGGGTCATCTGTGGATTTGAACGTCTGGGTCTCTTCTACCCTTGGTGCACTGTGGGTATGGGGACATCTGAGAACACCTGTACACTCTTATTACCCATTTTATTATGTAAATGGAAATGGTGCAGAAATGGGCATCTTTGATAGACTCAGAGAAAGTGCAGGTGCAAATGCTTCGTTAGGAAGGAAGTCAGTGTATCCTTCCCAGGGTACTTAATTCATGTACTTCCTGTATGTCACAAAACACTGGAAATTAGGACGGAAGGAGCCTCCTTACCATAACCTATACAGTTAGTCTGTCTTGTAGTTCATTTGTTTGTCCAATTGCATTTCTAGTGTTGAATGAAGAAAGAGCCTCATCACTGGTTTCCTAAAGCCGTCAACAGGCATCAGTCACGGAGGCAACAGCAACATGACTCCCTTTTCTTCCTGAAAATCCTTCCCATTTTGGATTCCAAGAGGAGGTAGTTAAGAAAATCAGGAGCTCTGTGTCGGACCTGCTCTGGCTCTATTTCTGGAGCTGGCTTGGTGCCTCCTTCTCTTTCTGGGTCAGTGGAGAGTGTGCTGGGCCCCCCTCTTGGGCCCCATTAGCTCCTGGAGGGGCCGTGGCTATGTGCTGTCTCCCTCATGTCGTCCAGCCATATTTGGCTGAATGTTCAGAGCACACAGACACTGGACTTCCTCCCTGATATTCCCTGGTCAGGGGTAAACCCTTTACCCCAGATTAAGTTTCGCTTATCTTGGGTCATCAGGCTAGGTTGGTTTCAGTGAATTATCTCAGCCAGTGGAATGCAGAAGATGATTAGAAAGGCCTGGGTCCCAAAGTATGGACTGTGAGCCAGTCATATCATGAGCATCATGTGAGAACTTGTTAGAAATTCTAGGTCCCAAGACCAGACCTAAGGATCTGTGTTTTACCAAGATCTCCAGGTGATTCAGACACCCAGTAAGCATTGAACAGCACTTGTTGAGGTGGCATGTTAAGAGAAGCCGACTGGCTCAAGTACTATCTTACCTTTCACTCTGAGGGTTAAACTATCTCAGAGGCTGCTTGGTTTTTTAGTTTTTTTATTCAGAAAATGAAAGTATTAGTTGCTCAGTTGTGTCTGACTCTGCGACCCCCATGAACTATAGCCCGCCAGACTCCTCTGATGGGATTCCCCAGGCAAGAATACTGGAGTGGGTTGCCATTTCCCTCGCCAGGGAATCTTCTGGACCCAGGGATTGAACCTGAGTTTCCCGCATTGCAGGAGGATTCTTTACCAGAGAGGGAGACAAATGGAGACCCTTTAGGAGTCTGTTGAAGGCCCAAGGGATGTTGGAAGTTTTATACCTGTTGGAGGTACTAGCATTATGGAAATTTGTCCCCTCTGCTTGGCACACCAGTCTGTTATGCTACTGCTAATCTCTTGTGAGCTTAGGGCGGCACTGTATTCCAAGACGAGAAAACCACGTGGTAGGTAGAAAAGGGAAAAATATGACAGCCATCTTCTGTTCTAAGACTTGGAGGCAAGATGAAGCCCGATAATGGTCATTACCAGTGGGTCGGTCATTACCTGCTGTGGCTTTGTAAGTCCTGTAAGTTTCGGCAGCTCCGTTGTGAACAGCAGTGGAAGGGGAGCCTTTGAGAGAAATCGCTGTGTTTTGTGGCGTTCTGGCTGCTGGCAGGGCATTGCCTGTCTGTGGTCTCCTGCTGAGGGCCTGGGTGAGTGATGCCTGGTGTGGAAACAGGGGCTGCCTTTCACCAGGAAGGCTTCTCTTCTGCACTGCAAAGCAGTGTGGCGAGATGCATTCGTTGCAACTGCTGATATGATTTGGGAGTTGAGGAAATAGGGGATTCATCATCTAAATGAAATATACATCTCTTTGGCAGCCATAAACTTAGATAGTTCTTGTAGGTGACTAAGTGTTTGGGGAAGCCTGTGAGAACACACACAAAGCTTGGATCAAACGTTTTGGAACTATTTATCTTTTGTCCTTTTATGTAGGCATCCATCACTTTCCATCCCACTCGAGCTAGATGAGTTGAATCACTTGCGGAAATGCCTGGATTCTTTCTCTCTCAGAGAGACGCCCTAAAAAAATTGCCTACATTGGCAAGTAGTGGAGGACTGGTAACCACTTTAAATCAACCACGGGCTTCTTTTGACCCTTGCTATGATGAGATAGCTTAGAAAGAGAAAGGAAAAGGACTCAGGAATCTCCTCTAATTGAAACTGTAATCCTTCGGTCTTCACCCAAATTTCTATGCAATTTAAAGAACAACAACACAATTCCTTATTAGTTTAAAAATACATGCTAAATATTATTAAACTTGAAGGGTATTAAGGGAAAGAAAAGCAACAAAAAATCACCTGAAGTCAGCTTCATGCAAAGAAAACCAGATATTTTGGTTTATAGTTTCTCTGCCTCTCAGACTTACATGGAAACGTATAAGCGCAGAATATTAAGTGCAGTATCTATACAGCTCTAACAACAATGCTGCCATCCCGCCCTTTGGCATTTAGCAGTGCACGTTCTCTCTCATTAATACTCTTTTTCTACGTGATTTTTCAGTGGCTTCCTCCTGTGTGGCTTAGTTCCTCTAAGAAATGGGCATAACTGTAGTTACTGGTCTAATCAAATAGGGAACAAGAGCAACAATAACAGAAAAGCCTTCGTTCCAGGAGCGCTGCAGTGGGATCCCATCTCCATGGGGGAACCGTGTGACTGGACAGCGATTTGGTTTCATTTCTCTGTGTTCTATGACTTGCACACACTTGACTCAAGCTCTCATTTTTTAAAATGGTCTGGGGCCCCAGATGTTTTCTTGTTCTAAGAGTCTCAGATGTCTCTCCATCTGCCTCTGGAAATACCTTGTGAGTCCAGACCAGAGCTTCGATAAATAAGCTAATATGGAGTTAGGGAGAGAAGCTAACGAAGGGAAACAGAATTAGTTCTTCCTTCTCTGTGAAAACACACCAGCCCTTCTTCTGTCTGCATTCCTTTCGGAAAAGGGTCTGTAGGTGATGATGAAAGTTTGAAACTGTATAGCTGTTAGGATCTGCCTCAAGAACCTTCCAGAAGTGCAGCTGCTATTGTGAATCTGCCCCTGCAGAGTGACTCCTACTGGCTTCTCATTGGAGAAATTTCAAAATCCTTGGCCCCGCACGTTATGGCCCCACCCTGCCACTCTACTGTTAAATTCATGGTGCTTGCCTGTATTTATCTGACATGCAAATGGGTCTGTTCACATCCAGAGACTGGCTCCTCTGCCTCTGCCTCATGCGTGACATGCTTCCTCCTCCGACAGCAGCCTCCTGGAGTTTTCTTCCCCTTGGAAATCCCGCCCTACCCCTTACTCAAGACTCAGTTCTCTGTGGAGTTGCAGCCCTCTGGGCTTCCTCGCTCAAGAAGCTTACTGACACAGATGGCCTTCTCCCAGCTGATGTTTCTCATGCGTTTCAGCCACGTGATAATGTGTTTATGTGCTCATACTTACTTGGTTACGCACCTGTGTGTGTGAACGCATCCCCGCTTAAAGCGATAACCCTTTTGTATGTACAAGTCAGATTTCCCATCAGTTGACAAAAAAGATGTATTTCTTTTGCTTTCATTTTATAGAAAGCCACACCCAAACCTCACAAATCACAGATGGGAATGGATTTTAAATCTTTTGAATCGGCCATGACTGGCCACAAAATTAGGATCTCTGTTTTCTTATGTCTTCAAAATGACTTGTACCTTCCTTTGAACTGTAATCTCCAATCATAATGAAAATGCAATAACAGGTTGCGCAGGGGTTGATGGGGAGAGAATAGCACACAAACCTCAGAAGTAACATAAGCTGATGAAGAGTCAGATGATTCAGAAACATGAGGCTGGAAGCCCTCCCCTCCTCCCTCTCTCTCCTTGGTTTTCTTCTATGCTCAAGACTACTCTATTTGAAAGGCATAATTTAACCCATCTCTTAAATTGTAGTCAGTGTCTTCAGGAACCATTTGTGTAAGGGGAAATTTGCCCATGGCTATTTCACAACCTGGGGACCATCTGTAGAGCTAAATTGTGAGACCCTGCTAAATAGGACCCTGCTGTTTATTTCCTATTTTCCCCAGTAGTGACTGGGACTAAGTCCCTTTGCATGGAAGCTGCCCAATGCCTTTGAGGCATTAGGAACAATACCACATGAGTGTCTTTTTCCAGTATGCTTCCAGTGGTATAGGCATAGTAATTATGTATACCTATGTGTGGAAAGTGCATGGAATTCTCCAGGCCATAATACTGGAGTGCCTTTCCCTCCTCTGGGGGATCTTCCCAACCTAGGGATTGAACCCAGGTCTCTCACATTGCAGGCAGATTCTTTACCAGCTGAGCCACAAGGGGAGCCCATGTATGTGCCTGCCAGACACAAACTTATGTACGATCACAGGTTTCCATATGGAGTTTCTGCCTTCTTTAATAAGGTAGGCACAGGGGACAGTCATTGGGAGACCCTTGCTGGCAAAGGCTCCGTCATAGGAGCAGGAACATAGGGCCAAGCCCCCCTTGACAACCTTGAGCTAAGCCTTGTGGTAGCGCTGGTTGTGTGTGCAAATAAACTGATGTCTCTATTTGAGATGCTGCCTGTCTTCTTACCCGCGCCCCTCCAGGCTGCCCGCCCTCCACCCCCACCTTCCCCAGCAGAGGACTTGGTTTCTCTCGCCAGTGGCCCCCGCCGCAAACCCATTTCTGAGCATCAAGTACTAGCCAATAAGAACTATTTCACTATTTCTGTGAACCCAAAATCATTCCCCAGCTCCACTGTCCGCCCCCCGCCCCCCCCCCCCCCGCCCACCCAGATATAGATAAGAGAATAAGCTCAGAAAAGAAGAGCTTCCTGTTTCTCTGTCCTCTCGCCTGGTCTCGGTTTTGTTTGGTGACTCCCTGGAGGCTCACACCCCAAAGGCCGGGGCCCCCGCCATCGCTGCCCCCTGCCCGCCTCGCCCTGGGCGGGAATACACGGAGGCAGGAGTCTTGTCTGCAGATCCCTGTGGACTCACACTGAGCTGAAACACAGGCCGATGGGTGGCGTGTTACCTTGGCAATACGGGCATCACCTGAGTTATCCAGACAGCCCTTAGTTTTGCCACGTTATTTGGAATGCTTTCCAGGCAAAGCTTTATGTGGCATATCTACATATACCTATGCTATCTTGTCTCAAAATGCTTCCAGTTCAACAGAACAGATGCCCCTCACCCCAACCCCACCCTGCCCCCGCCCTTGCTTTCTGAAGATGACCATATCGGTTTTACACAGCAGAGCAGCTCTGGGCATTCGTTTGTTTCACGGTCTTTCCCTGTCTGAAGTGTGAACCTCACGGATGGGATGGGGCAGTGCTTACCCTGTTGTGCGACCCTCAGCTCGCCCCCCACGCCGCTGCTAAAGCAGTCCGCGGTGGTGCTGACCCCTTATCCCCTCTGGCTCTCCATCATCTACCCCCTGCCTGGGAGGCTGCAACCATCCCTGCTCCTGCTGTTCCCCAGGGCTCCCGGGCTCCAGTCCTATCAAAGTTCTTTTCCTTTCCAAATGAATCCTGCTGTTTCACCTGCTGGGAACTTGCATTTGCTTTCCTTTTTTTTTTTTTTTTTCCCCTAAAACAACGACCTGCCCAACTCTCTGCCCGTAGAGAACCTGCCTTTTCCTTTCATATGAGTGAATGTTTCTGCTTCTGGGGAAACCTTTCTGAACTTTGTTTTTTCTTCTACTTGAAATATTTAGTCCTGTTGCTATCATTATGAGAGGGTAACAGACAGGAAGGCCAGGGGTCTCCAAATGGAGGGAATAGCCTACAAGTGTCAGACATTTTTATCTCCCTTAAGCGGCAGGAAGAAACAAACTAGCGATATTTTTTTTCCTTCTCTATACAAATTTAAAAGGAGGTTTCTCTTAAAATTCTGTGTTGCCATGACACCTGGTTTCACCTGAAGTGAAACCTTTTTCTTATGGAGATGCCTTTCTTATGGAATGCCTTTTTCTTATGGAGATGTTTATCTTAAGCTATGCTGCTGTACTATACATTTACCCCAAACTCTGTCTTCAAGTTGGTTCCGCCTTTTGGCTCAGAACCTACTTGATAAACCAGTATGTTATACTCCGATATTGTTCCTCTAACCTACGTAAATGACACTATTTGTATGGTGCTCTGCCTCTCTTTAAGATTCAAGTTAATCTTTTTATGACCCAAGATGAACCATTTGGAACCAAGATTATCCCAAAATACATCTTGTGGGTGAGGGGCCTGGTGCCATTCTAAGTTTTGAGACATTACTTTTCTTTCATTAACAGACTGCTGATGACTATATAACATCCAGCTAAAGACTAGCAGAGGGGTACTCTTTCTGCCCCCTTCCGATGCCTATGTCAGAAGGTTTCTCTATCTTCTTTATACTTTAATAAAACTTTGTTACACAAAAGCTCTGAGCGATCAAGCCTTGTCTCTGGCCCCGGATTGAATCCTTCTCCTCCGGGGGCCAAGAATCCCGGCGTCGTAATTCAACAACAACCTTTCAATTATTTGTGGACATGTTTGTTTTCCTTAAGAGCATAGAACTTCGTGAGGACAGAGACCACTTGTTTAATTCATGCTTCTGTCCCACATTTCCCTCACTGCCCCTCACCCCAGGGTCCAAGAAAAACAGGTGATTGAGAAACACTTGTTGAAGTGACCCTCATGAGTCCCCTGCACAGCGCGTTTCCTTTCAGCTGGGTTGATGTTAACTTGTGACATGTTTGCTTAAGAAAAACCTCGTCCAGGATTCCTCATTGTGATTGATTCTATGAACAGCTTGACTCTTCCAATTTTCATGGACTACTTAAATTTCCCAGGGCTCCAAAGAGGTCTAAACTTGTATTTGCATTCGGCCTACCTGAAAAGGACTTGTTTCGGTTAAGCCGCTCCTTTTCCAGGAGGGGGTAATGGCCCACCTCAGCTGACACAGACAAAAAGTATCATGGTGGCTTGAAGCAGACAGCTCGGATGACATATTAGAAGCTCACTGGAAACACGGGTGGCGCTCCAGGAAGTGTTGCCTATAGAGGATAAGCTTCCATATGCTAGAAGATAAGCTCACATGTTGACTGCCGGGCATTTGCAGGTATAATGACCTCTCCTTACCTGTGTATCCAAGGATGGAGTTGAATGTGACATTTTAGAGATGAAAATGGCCAAGAAAAAAGGCAGAGAGAAAAAGGCAAAGCTGATTCCCAATCATTCTTTCACCCACATTAGGAGATGGTTCTCATGTCAAAGGATAAAGAGTGCAACCTGGTCAGCTGAGAAGAGGGAGGGAGGTGAAGGGAAAGGCAGTCACCTTCCTGAAGGATCCACTCTTTGCTTGATACTCAGCTTAGTACTTGACCTACATGACATAATTTAATTTTCCTAAGAACTTTGCCAGGTAGAGTAATTATTTCCACTTTACAGATGCAGAAACTGATGCTCAGAGAAAACAGATGGACTTGCCCAAGGTAAACACGACCAGTGAGTGGCAGAGCTCCAGCCTCGCTGGCACCAGGAAGCAGAGGGGCAGCTTCACACACTCTTATGTTGCTTCTGTGTCCTGACTAGGGAGGTAAAAACAGCATGCTGGGTTGTGGGGCTGAGGGAAGCAAATGGGCATTTTGCAAGAGCAGGCTTTAGGCAGGGCTCTGTGGGGCTTTCCAGTTTTTCCTGACACTTAACCATGTTTTTCTGGCCTGACTCCTGTGGGGTCTGTCCTGCATAGATGGATCAGAATATTTAAAGGTGACAGCCTTAGAAACTAATTCAGGATACAGCTGGGGTAGGCTGGTAAGATATGCGCAACAAGACAAAAGGTAGTATATACTTTGCATTAGAAAGTAGTACAAGTCAGGGTGAGTTGGTGACCCATGGCATCAGCCAGTCTGCAGGCACTAGGCTTGCCCGACTGTTGAATGTCTAAGGGACAGAGCTTTAGAAGGACAAAGATGGATGACTGTGTCAGGCACTTCCCTCTACAAACTCTAAAAGAAAGTCTGCATTGGACATCTTATGAGGAATCATCTTCTATGCTTTCACCACTTAACAGATCTGGGAGAAGATACGACGTCCATGCCAATGAAAGTCTTTCTGACTGAACTGCATTGAACAGAGCAGCTGTAAAAGGGCATTGGGAGGGGTCAGCTTCTCTGCGCTGTTTCCAGTGAGTTTGTTAGGAGAGGAGAGTGAGGGAATGAAGGGAAGAAGAGGGCGTTTTCTCCAGGGGAGCCGCAGCGTCGAGCACAGAATCATAAGGTGGATACTCCAGACATGGGAAGTGGGGCGAGTGCTAGAGACGGTGACAGAGACCACGTCTGGAAAGCGCAATAAACAGAGCCAGCTTCTGGCTGGGCTGGAGGCTGAGTGGCTTCTGACAGGACGGGAGGGCGGCTGGGAGGGTCTGGCCTGAGACGGGCAGTGAGAGAGCTATGTGGCAGCTCCCCTCTTTTCTGTGGATGCACGCCCTGCGTCCTTCCTGTCTCCCCAGATCTGGGCTCGCTCCTTTAGTAGCTGCACACCGCCAGATCAGGGCTTCCGTGGTGGCTCAGACGGTAAAGACTCCCCCTGCAATGCCGGAGGCCTGGGTTTGATCGCTGGAGGGGAGGGCATGGCCACCCGCTCTGGTATTCTGGCCTGGAGAGCCCCCCTGGACAGAGGAGCCTCATGGGCTATGGTCCATGGGGTCGCAGAGTTGGACACGACTGAGGCACTAAGCACAGCACAGCTGCCAGGTCAGAGTCCGTGCTCTGAGGAGTCTGCTGTTCTCCCAAATACGTCCAAGGACGCTCTTTGGGCCTTGAATTTCTTGGGTTCTTTCCTTTTTCCATTTTCATGCGCCTACTGACTCCCCTTCTTCACTCTTCCCAGCCTCTTGGAACTCTTCTCTTTCTGCCTTAGGATGAATGAAACGTAGCCCCTTTTCTTTGTGTATCTGAAGGCTGGGGTTAGTGGGGATTTTAGCACTGCCTAGTAGAGGAGACAGAGTTCACTAGCTCTCCCCGGCTCTGGGGGCCTTCCTGCCGGTCCCTCTCCCCTTACTCCTCTTCCTCCGCCATCCGCCCCTTCCCGGCAATCGCTGCTAAGTACCCTACTTAGTCTCCATTTCTTCCAAGTCCCCAGCCTGCTCCCTAGTGGTATCTGCACCTGAGGGCTCCAAGACTCTCTGGGTGCTTTATTAAAGCAAAGCAATTTAGGTCTCTCAGGCTCAGGCTGGACACACTTAGTGAAGCTCAGCGGCCTCACTCCCCAGTCATCTCAACAGAAAGACAACCCACCTCGGCAAAGAGGTGGATCATGCCATTTCCTAGCGGGCGGAAGTTGTAACTCCTGTGTGTTTGCAACACAAGCCTTTTCCCTTCCTCCAGTGTTGAGAGCATGCAGGACAGAGTCAAGGTGTTACAGAGGCCGGAGACACCTGCACACCCTGCTCCCAGCTCTGCCGACAGCAGAGGAGCCTTGAATGGCTTGCATCAGGTTTGCTGCTGGCCTTACTTCTTGCCTCAGTCCTGGGAGAGGCCAGTGGCTTGGCAGTGGTGTACTCCTCACTGAAGAGAAAACTTGGGCGGCCGAGAGGAGTTAGTGATCCAAGATCTCAAGGCCAACCCTCAGTGACCTTGGGCGAGTCCTAGACAAGCAGGACAAATGGAAGCACGGCAGCCTGCCCTTGATAATGACTGCCCTGTTTGCAGGGGGCTGCCCTCGCCCTCGGACGGCACAGCTGGACCGGCCACCTGTCTGCCTCTGAAACAGTGTGTGCACTGAGCGAAGGAGGCATCAGGACAGTCTCTCCCCGAGAGCCGAATGCGGGGCTGCTTCCAAGTTTGGGTTTTGCTTTTCTTCTTTGTGGCCTTGCTTTCCCGTCACTATTCATAACTCCTTACTGGAAGCCAGGTGGTCCCGCATCCCCACCCACACTCCCCACCAGCCACCCAATCAGAATCCAGTCTATTAAGATGTCCAGTTCAGAGAGCCAATCACTCCCTGCTGGAAAGGACCGTGTAGTGTGGCTAGACTGGAAGGGCTCATGTCAAGGGCGATTGTCCTTTCCTGATGCATAATTTAACAGAGTCTCTGAGAGGGGACAGAATTTTAGTCCATCCGATTCCATCTGTGGTACAAATGGCTTTAAAAAAATCAGTAGATTAAGGATTAAGTTAGAGAACTTCCCTCCAGCCTTTACGCCTGTTACCATGCATGCTGTTAGTTCATTGCACTGTATTGTATTTCTTTCTTCAAGAAATAAATACAAGGAAAAATCATTGCATATCAGGGATTGGCAGAAAGCTGCTAAGACTTCTCATGGTCTCTGGGTGAAGAAGGGCTCTGTCACCTTTGAGGGGACTCTTGGCTTTTTGGTGGCCCAGCTTTCCCACCCAGAAAACGCTGGAACACTTAAGGCACGGACTACAGCTGCGTCTGTTCAAATCTGTGTACTTTTGGATTTAGACGACATTTTCCGAATCCACGGTTTGACACACTTGGGTGCCCACAGGGGGTGTGAAATGTCCAGAGGTCACTGCCCATTGTGGCTGTCTTCATTTTGCACAAGTTGTAACTAAGGCCCCGAGGTTTTGTGAACAGGCTTGCACAGGCTGACCCCGGCCTCGGGTCCGGAACTCCGAGTGCTGGCTCTTGCCCTACGTCTGCCTTTCTGACCAGAGGGCAAAGCAGATTGTGCATGACTCTTCCTGCTGAGTGAAAGGTGGGCAGTGTCCTCATGGTCGAAAGGTGAAGAAGACATAATCAGCTTTGCAAGTCTTGATTTATGAGGCATAGACCTTTGCTGTCTTCACTCTGTAAAATCGCAGAGGGCCAGCGTTTCCAGCAACAGAGTAAAGAGTCAGGATGCCTCTGCTCTCATCCTCTCCCTTCCTTTACCCAGTGCATCCCTCCTTTCCCTCCCAGACTTCTCTGGATGGATCTGCCCTTGAACGTTGTCTGAAGAGGAGGAGAGGGGGAAGAAAATGAGAAGGGTTGAGCCCAAGGGGCAGGAGGGAAAGGAGGCAAGGGGCGATGGTGTCCAGGAGAGGGGCAGCCAGGCTGGAAGGAGCCCTGTGGGGTTCCCTCCTCTGCTCAGATTCCTGGGGAGATGGGGCCGTTGGGGCCAATCTCATCACTCCATGGGGTGGGCAAACCCTACCACAGAGGGTCAGAGGGTGCCCAGCCGAAAAGACCCATTTCCCTACCCAAATACCAACAATACTCTCTAGTTTATCTAGGAGCTCGAGTCCAGATGGATCTGTTTTTGGATGATTCTCAGGAACGAAAGACTGTAAGATTGCCTCCAGGGAGTATGCAGGTCAGGACCATGGACAGCACCCTGGGGGCAGCGGCACTCCCCCTCCTGGCTTCCCAGGATGCGGCAGGCAACGTCGCAAGGGGTCACACTGCAGGGCCACAAAATACTTCACAAGAAACTTCCTCCCAGCCCCCCGAACCAACAAGCCCACCTGGCAAATAAGTAATAACCTTTACGGTGAGGTCTGGCCAGCTAGGCAGTCGAGAATGCAGGAGAAAGGAAGGCTGTCTCCTTGTTGTGGCTTCATTTGTGATGGCAAGGGAGCATCTGAACATCTTCCCAGTGAGGACCAGGGCTCCACTTTCTATCAGAGAAGAGGGAAAGTGATGCTTCAGCACAGTACTCAGTTTCTTCGCTTTTAGAAATTTCAAAGAACAAAACGTGGACAAATTGACTGCCTGGAGCCCTGGTTGAAATGCCCTTCTTTCCTCCAAGGCTCTGCAAAACTGGTAAATATGAGAAACTCTTCGGGGAACCTCCATAGGCAGATCTGAGGAGATGAGAAGTGGAAAGTGAGGGAGTGTAGCCAGACCGGGAAGGAGAAGCTCTCTATGGCCAAAGGGTTAGCATATTCTTTCTTGACGAGGGCCAGAACCAGGGCATCAGGTAAAAAGCAAGAGCTGAACAAGTCATTGAGCCAAAGAAGTTGACTGAACCAGGTGTCTCCTGAAATCAAGAGCCACAGGAAGTAGTGGGGAGTGCCTAGTCAGGTAGTTGCTGGCAGGATAGAGCAGTGTTCTGGGAGAACCGCTCGTGGGGTGCCCTTGCTTGTAATGACCTTCTACCTGTACTCGATAGAGGAGAGCAGAGGTGTGCTTGGTTGCATTTAAGCGTTCAGAGACAAGCCAGACCCCCCATCCCAAACCTTTGGGTGCCCTTTCTACTGCTAGATGACAACAGACAGTTTCCAAGACCCCCTGATGGAATGGTGTGCTGAAGGTGGGGAAAGGGAACACCTAGAAATTGCTCTCCTGGTTTGTGCCCTTCCTGGTGGAAATAGGTACTGAAGCTGACCATGGTGGCCATGGCGACCGGTGCTTCCTTAGTGATGAGCTCTGGGACCCCAGACTAAGTCACCTCAATGTGTGGGCCATGAGCAGAGACTTGGGGGGTCAGTCATGGTTGAAACCAGGGAGACTTGGGGTACAGGCCTGGGGAAAGAGGTTGACAGAACAGGAAGGCCATGGGATTATGGCTCTGGTTTAAAAGTGAAAAGTCAAATGGCTCCTGCCAGTGGTTTTCTAGGTTTGGCACAGGAAAATGGCGTGTTTTCCATTTTGTACCAGATGACGGTTCTTACTTGCCTGGAACATACCTTAGAGCAGTGAAGTTTAACGTCACTTGGGTCATGGATTTCTCTGGGAGCTGACGAAAGTCATATTTGCAGAAAGACAACATTACACATAATTCCAGTGTGTTTATGGACCCCTTGGTGACAGCCCCCAGACCCCTTCTCCCTCCCACCCCAGACCCTGATTTAAAAACCACTGCTTTTGTCTGTTTTTCTTTTTGCACACCAGAGAGTGTATAGGAATTCTGTAAGGCACTGGCCAGGTGCCAAAGTAAAGATGGGAATATTGGGATGTGACCTGAGCTTATGCCAAAGGGGATTTTCTGGGTGGAGGGATACAGTGAGCTTTGTGAGCCTCCTCTTCATGGAAAGACTGTTTTCCATAGGACATGTGGCAAGATTCTGTTTTTTCCCCAGATTACATTCATCTCTCCTCTGCGCTGTGGCTGGAAGACAATGGATAGATTGCACAGACGGAAGGATACCTGTCTTTAATAGCTGCTCCAACACTCTACCACCTACTGGATGCTAGGCTTGGGGATGTGCCAGCTGTGTGGCGAGTGCAGACTGGAGACTCTGTGAATGGCAGTGGCTGGTGCCAACTTAGCAGCAAACTCACCCTGACAAAATGGATGGAAGGTGGATCGCCTCTTCCCTAGCCGTGAGGCAGCCACATGCGTGAGGGGAGGATGACACAGCTGAGGGGAGCTCCTGCAAAGTCAGAGGCTTATACGCAAATGCCAACAGTGTCAGATTGATGGCTAGAGAAGATGGACCGTGATGACACAGACGATGCCAAAGTACCGTGGACTCTGATAAGGACTTTGATAAGGACTCTGATAGGCAGTCCACCAAGGAAGAGACGGGAGCAGTCCCATGCTTCTCCAGAGTGCCATTAGGCCTCCCCACTGCCTGGGGGATCTGATTTGGAAACTCTGTGGGTACATTCTGTTGTAGAGTCTAGTGGTTCACACTTGTGATGCACTTGATCCCAGCTGATCCGAAAGAGGCTGTTAGTGGCCCCGGGAAGGCAGCACCACAGGAGTTGTCAGGAACTGCAGTTCTCAATGCCTGGGGTCTCTCCTGGTTTCCCGCCTCATTGGACAAGCCTTGTCTCAGGAAAAAATCCTCTGCCCACCTTCTGCAGGTGTGTGGGGCTCTTTCTAGAATATTCTGTTTCTTAATACCCTCCCCACCCTTGCCAGAAGGTGGGCGTGGTCTGCAGACTCTCTGATGACTCTCATAGAGGCTTGAGAAGCTCCTCTCTGATCTATCCAGTGACAGGGCTACACACCGAGTGCCCAGGACATGCAGTTTGGGTAAATGTTGAAATCACATTTGTACAACAGGACTGCATATTTGAAATCAGGACTGTTCTGGAAAGTCCAGCATGGTCGGGGGAGGGTCCCACACCTTGGTCCCGGGGGCCCTCCAAATCTCACCACCCCCCCAGTGGAATGGGCTCTTTTTGACCTGAGTCTCCTGAATATTTATCTGTGTACTCTCATGAGGCGCTGGGACAAACAACACAGGAGACTCCGAAGCTTGCCAGCAGTCATGGTTGAATGCAGGTTCTCTCTGTGTTGATATTCAGTGAATTTCTTTGGGTAAATTATAAAAATGGCCCCTCCTTGCTTTCCCTCTCTTCTCTTCCATAGCCTCTTCCATCCTTTGTGGTTTCTGAAACATTAGCTGGCTTCCTGCAGGAATATTCTTTAAGAATAGACAGGAGTTAATGCTGTTCTAAAAATGGTAACAGTTTAAGCCACCACTTAAAAGGGTGCTGAGCTACAGAATTTTAGTGTGGCCAGACCATTGGCTTTCTGTGAGACATGGTCAAAGTAAGGAGGGCTGGGGGCCGGCTCTAGACATGCTGCCCCCCACATCACCTCTGGGCTGGGGTGGCCCCTGGGGCGCTGAGCCCAGCCACGGCCCCCACATCTGAGACCGGCCAGGTGGGTGGGGCTGCTTAGTCTTCTGGGTGGTCTAGCGAACTCTCATCACGAAGCTGGACCCAGGTGGTGAAAATTCACGGGGGTGCAGAGAGAGTCAGCTGGGCTGGCTGCTCTCCACAAGAAGCCTCATTTCCTCATTCATCCATCCAAAATTCTTTTAACTGGCACAACCTTTTGTTTTCTCTCTGTGTTAGGCAACATATTTGCACTTTTATGTGGCATCCCTGGTTATACGGAAATGGTAAAAACCTCATCTCTAACTTTAAGGTCACAGCTCCTAGACGAGGCAGTCAAGTTGTAGTGGAACACAACAGAACACAAAAGCAGGATCCTGGAGAGAAGCGACGATGGGGGAGGGGCTCTGAAACCGCAGGGCGACGCCCTTCACCCTGCTGGGCTGTGGCGGTCGGGACAGGCATCCAGAGAAGGGGGGTTCTGCTTTCGGTCTGGATCCCGCCCAAGTGGGGGCTGGAGAACCCGAGTGAAGGTCATATTCCAGAAGAGGGTGCCCACCGCTGGGCTGGAGAAGCCTGACTTGGTTGTGATTAGGGCTCAGGGCTTCGATCTGGAAAATTGGAACAGCAGACTCAGAGGACCAGATTGGAGCATCCAACACAGGACCTGGGCACCCAGGATACAAGGCAGACGCCCGGCTCTGTGACCTGGGGCCCAAGGGGATCGATTTGGGAGCTCTGTGCAGGATGAGAAGTCTTGACTGTGTGGTCACCAGTTGGGGGTGGGGGTGGGGAGTGACTTGCCCTCGGGGATGTGTGGGAGCCTGGGGATCAGTCCTGGGGCTTCGAGGTCAGGACAGCTGCCTGACTGGGTCCAGGCATGGAGCTGTGTGGCCCAGTGACCTAGCCATTGAGTGTGGGCACCCCTCCCCTGTCAGTCTGCAGGCAGGGGACCCTGAAACTAAGCCCGGCCAGATGGGCAGCGGGGTAGGAAGGGCAAGGCCAGGGCGGGGGTCGGAGGAAGGGTCGGGAGGGAAGAGAACTGAAGCGACTCCACCGTTTCCTTCCTGGGGCCTGGCTTGGCTTGGACCCAGACCGGGGTGAGGTAACAGCGTGTGCAGGGCCCAGCTGTGGCGGGGGTACAGGGGAGCGGGGCTTGGCATGCAGGGGGCCTCATAGCTGGACGCGGTGCAGAGCTGGGCGCCATCTGGGTTGAGAGTCGCATGGTATGAAAACCGTCCCCTGAAGACAGACGCTTAGCCCTGTGGTGGCTGGTGATAGAGTTGACTTGTCAGGGGAGTTAGCCGATCACACCTCGGACCGGGGCGGACCCTCCATCCTTCTGATGCCAGGCTGTCTGCGACCTGGCTGCTCAGCATAGCGCCTGGGAGGTGATGGGAGTTGACACACTGTGGGTCCACAATCGTTGGCCCCTCTATCTTGATTCATCCTAACCCAGCCCATTCCGGGAGGACGTTTCTGCCTGTGCCTTGTGCGCCTTGCAGCCTGGGAGCTGATCCAGAGCCTTGACGCAAAGCGCTCTCGTTTCCCACCCTGGCTGCCCTTTGATCTGCCTCTGTATGCCTGTCCCTACAAGGCGCTTGGTCCTGGACTGACCCCAGCTTGACCCAGTCTGTCTCTGATCCAAACTGTGCCCTTGGCTCTAGCTTCATCAGTGGCATGTTTCAAAGCCAACGTCAAGAGCACAATCTTGCATACCTGGCCTCTGTGAGGAACTTAGGATGAACAGAGTTTTAAGGATAATAACTATGCCTCTAGGGTGAGATTTACAGCTTGGGGTCAGAGCGTTTTCGTTTGAAACCATGGATATGTTTTCTGTGTGCAGAAGCACAGACAAAGAGGGGTAAGAGAGGTATCAGGTTCTTGAAGTCTCCATAAAATCTGGCTCACTGGGGCAAGTGAAACTGGTCTGAACTGGCATTTGTCTTCGTGTTCTGAGACTCCAGTGGCCTCTTCCTTGTTTACTTCCTTGCAAGGCCAATATCTCTGCTAGCCTCAGATTACGTACTTCAGGGTTTTCTGAGCAAATTGGAAACTGTGCCCAGTACTCTTGGAATGTGATTGCTCTTTCACCCTTATTCTTTGATGCAACAGCTTTCCTCTTATGATACCCCAGAAAAGCCCGCAAAAATGCTGAATTAAATGAGGAATGCCCTCACTCTCTGATAAGGCCATTCATCCAGTAGTACAAGTATTGAATTTCTCTCCTTTGGCAGTCATGGGCCGTTAGGGTTATTCAACTACTTTGACTAAATATTTATGTGTGTATGTGTATATATATATATATTTCAGCCTAAAGCTTCAAAAGTGATTAAAAAAAACACCCATAGCTAAAGCAGAGGTTTATAACTGCAGGTTTGGAACTGATTTCACTGCCCTGATTTAAACACATTTTGCTTTACCAATTCAATAGTAAAGATAATTCAAGAGATTCATGAAAAATATTTTTTGGAGGGAAGAGAAATTAGTGTTTCTTAAATATGTTCAATCCAGCTCAGTTCGGCAGATGTTTGCGTCTCCCCAGTGAATACCCTGTGAGGCCTGGGCTGTTGGGATGATCCTTGTCTTTTGCTGGCAGCCCCAGGGAATGCCAGAAATAGATAGCACATCTATATTTAAAATATATCTGTAGTATATTTATCCTGTAACGGAGACAGGAGAGGAGCTGTTCCCTGAGATGACTGCCAGCTACTGTTGATGGTACTTTCAGCTCCCTAACACCTCTGGGTGGGCTTTTATTTCCAGGAAATGGTTGGTGTCTTAATGGTTGGTGACACCTGACTTTGCCCATGAAAATAGAATTGATATTTAGGCATCTTTATCTGATGTGGCTTCTCTCTCAGATGCCAATGGGTCTACTTTATTTGGAAAGGAAGAGGACAGCTGGCCCAGCCCCGTTGGGGCGGCGGCCAAGGACAGTCGGTGAGAGCCGGCTTACTTCTTCCCGGCCACTGGACACGGAAGCAGCCCTCGTTCAGAGGGCCGGGTTGCCCTGGGATTTCCTAGTTGTTCACGTGGCAACATGGAGAGGGCTTGTCCTTTGGAAGGGGCGTGATTTCAGAAAGATACACATGTTGAAATTTATGCACGGAGATGTTTATTTATCCGGGGTGGGGGTGGGGAGGACATTGCCCAAGTGTAGAAGAGAACCTCAACGGCCCCCCAGCGCTGCATACAGACCCCCCCCCCCAACATAGGCACGACCCTTCTTGCTCCCACACAGGCAGGTTTTCCCCTCTGTGAGTGAGGAGGGGTTGGTCCAGCGGTAGACGGGATTGAGGCTCTCCAAGGACACAAGGATTGACGATAGAACAGCCGTGGGCCTTCTATGCGGGTCTACGCGTTTCTCCATCCCCATCGGGCTCCTTCTGTGAGAGGTGCCCCACCAGCCCTCCTGGGATGATCGTTTACTGTTGGAATCCGTTCTGATTGCCTGGAGCCCATACCCTACCGGTTGTTAAATATTTTGAACATCAGCTCGGCCGGCTCAGAAGGGAACTGGGAAGGGAAGGAAGAGCAGTTTAAAGGATGTGAATGGGTCAGAGGTGACACTCTCAGATGGGAAGAGTCCCAGCTGTGACAGCCCTCAGTGGGAGGTGGATAGGATGGTGAGGGGGGAATTGACTGGACTGCCCCGAGCAGGCGTCAGAGAGCTGAACCTTTAAGCGCCTTTCTGGAAGCGTCCAAAGGTGGAAGACACATTGACCCATGAGACCTAGGGAACAGGAGTGGGCTGGAAAGGGAGGTGAGGCCAGGGTTCCAGAGTTCACGGGGACGGTGAGGCCAGGGGGGTGGCTGGAGGGGACACGGGGAGCAGAGCTGGAGCGTGAGTGGCTTGCCGCGATCGACCCGCGTCTGATGGCCTGTGGGGCCAGCTGCCCTGGAGGCCCCGGGGGGCGGCAGATGCGCCCGAGTGCCCAGCCCTCTCAGCGGCCCCCCACCCCACCCCAACTCCTTTCTAGCGCCAATACTGGAGAGCTGGCCCAGACTGGACTGCTTCCTAGGGCTGTGCCCCCGCTGAGAAGCCCAGCCCCGCCCCCTTTCCTGCGCATCTCCTCCTCTGCATGGCCCCCATTCCTCCTCTGAGCGGTCAGCGTGGGCCCCAGTGGAAATGACTTTGTGCACTTTGCTTTGTCAGTGCTGGGAACTCAGAAGGACGGAAGGTCGACCCTGCGTTGGACCGGTGACCCCTCACGTCTTTCACTCTCCTTGCCATCCGCTTTGATGTGTAAAAAAATCCAAGCCTGTGCATGTTTTGCGTTTTCCTATCACATTCGCTGGGTTACTTGCAGACAATGTTAAGAGAATTTCTATAAACAATCTGCGTTTGACTTTAGGATGTTCTATGTGTTTTTTCCCCCCTGAGCAAAATGGACTGTCTCCTTGCCTTCGGGGGAGTGATATTATGTTATGTTTTGTTTTGTGATGTCACAGCAACACAAGAGGAAGGTGAGCGGTGCTTAAGTTGAGCCTGGTTAAGATGAGCATTTTCCTGTCCATCAACTGCAAGTGGGGAGCTGAAAGGGGCTGCTAACTGTAAAGCTCCGTCTTATCACTTACCTTTGGGTGTGCCTTGGGTTGGCAACTTCTGATGGTGTCCTTTGTTCAAAGAAACAATTCATGTTTAATGAGCTATCATATGCTGCTGGTTAAGGCTTTTCAATTTTTCACGTATAAGTAGCCAGTTCTCCCAGTAAGATGCTTCAGTGCCTTAGGGGGAAGTAAAGGCTGAAGACACATCCAGGCGTCTGAAGGCTCCTTGAAAGTTGGTTAGTGAGCCTTTGGGGGGAAGGAAAACTAACCTCCTGAACAGGGGTCCAAGTCCATAACACTGGGGCTGAGCATGTGGCTTTGAGAGAGGGTCAGTGCTGAGGACTCCGGCCTAGCCAAAGAGATGCCCAGTGGAGGTGGGGAGGTGGGGAGGCACCTGGAGTGGGCACGTCACTGCCACCTCATGTTTGTTTCTGTCTTAGTAGAAGTCGGCCTCATTCACAAAGAGGCAGAGTCTGTGAAATGGCCTTTGAAAAGAGACCTCTCTGCACTGGAATCTCAGCTAAAGCCTTAGAGTTGAGGGCAGTGGGCTAAATAAATAACTTCACATTCATTCAGAATTTACCAAAGAGGACTCATCTTTGAACACCTGCACCCATAAACCAGCTCCATCCATCTTATTGGAAGATTGGCATTTATTGTGAATTATTTTGAAGGGATATTTGTAGGGGTAACCCAGCTTTGAGTCTTCTCCTCAGGGAAGGGAAAAGAGGAGAAAGTGTCACTTCTTTTGCTCTCATTCATGAGCCAAATGAAGAAGACTCAATAAAACCACCAGGACTTCTGCTAGACTTCAGTGTTACCTGCTGGAAGGGGTGACCATGTCACATTTCCTTGCTGAACATTGGTTGGGGTTCAGAAACTTGTTATCTTACTTGTCTGAGCACAGAACTCTCTAGAAAGATTGACAGGTGTCTCCTGGAGGAGTCTAGAGGGAGGAGGCTGGCTGAGGGTAGCTTACAGGAACAAGTTCAGTGGCTGAGCGAGCTGTACTTGCACTGATTGCTTTGAGGGGCAAGAACGCATTCCCAAGGCATCAGGCAGACAGGTAAGCAAATCTGGGCTTCAGTTGTCTTGAAGGGATCCTGTCCAAGAAGCCTATTTTCCTGGGTCAGCAGACCCCAGAGATACACTGCCAGGGCAGGAGCTAATGAGTCTGGGGTCCTAGGGGCTCAGCCAGGGGGAGAACAGCTTGCTCCAAGGAGGAGCCCTAGGTGTGGTCTTAAGTACATACACCCTGACCTGCTTGCTGTCTGCAAAATAAAGTCAGCACTTAGGTGACGGAAGCACATCAAGGCACTGAAACAGCACCAATTAAGTAAAAATTCCTTTGATCTTTTCCTTCTCATCCTTTTTGTACCTGGAGAACCAAAGAGCAGGTGCCAGGCATGTTGAGCTGCTGGGGCAGGAGGTATTGTTGCGAGAGGCCAGGCAATGACCCCTCCACAGGGGCTGATCCCCAAGCCTGAACTCAAGACTGAGCTGAGTGGAGAAGTTTTAAGTGAACGCAAGTTTAAAGCCTTGACTTAGAATGGTCTGGATTAGAGTTTAAAATTTCTGAATATGGGATCAGATTTTAATGGCTGAAACTGACTTAAAAGTGATGGAATCTGGCCCAGGCATTGGTGGGGGAAAAAACAATTTCTTGATTGTATCATATACCCACTTAAACCCTATATAAAAAAAGAACAAAAACAGAAAACCAAAAAATCCCTGTATTCCAGATGTATTCCAGATGTGCAGCTTGCTATATAGCTTACTGTTAGCTACACTGGCTTTATTTTCAAGACTAACCAAGAGAGTGGTTAGTTTCAGGTGGGAAATGTCTGTCTCCACCTGGTATTTAAGGGCAGGCAAGAATTTGCCCAAGGGGAAGAGACCGCAGTGCTTTCCAAGGCAAGAGTATCACAGGGAAGACCCATTCCAGACCACACTACCCTCTTGAGAGCCAGGAGAAGACGCTTTCTGGGATCGACTGAACTTTTTCCAAGATAATTTTCAGCCCTTCTCCATGGACTCACTTGCGGCACCTCTCTCCCTCCCCCCACTCCCTCTGCCCCGGCCCCCTTGCCAGCATTAGGATGAAAAATTCAGTGCTTGCCAAGTCTGTTTTCTCTGCAGGAAGGATTCACTCTGATGGGTCAAAAGGATCAAGTTGAGCTCCTATGACAGACAAGAGCCACTGATGCCTTTGGGAACTTTTCTGACACCTTCCACTTAAAACCCCTCAAGAAGAATCCAGAAACTCTCTTTCATTACCTGTATTCATATTAAGAATCAGAAGCAGGCAGGGTGTTTTCTCATCTGTGCCAAGAGCATGTTCTTCTCTGAGCTCACTTTAGGAACCTCATACTTAAGCAAACACAAGCAAGAAATATGGAAGCCTCAACATCATGGAAGCTTCCTCTGTGAAAGATAGATCAATCATTTATGTTAATGGTCCTGGTTGATCTCTCTTCCCTATATTGCTCTCCTTGACCATATCCCAACCTGAAGACCATTTTTGTGTGTGTGTGTGTGCTGGCAACTCCATATTAAAGACTCAAGGGAATGTTTTCCAAAGAATACTAAGGCATTGCTAAGGTCCTCAAGGACTGTTTGTGGGGCTGTTCTTCTTTAGTCTTGTCTTCTGTGGATGACAAAGCATCGCTTGAGTCACGCTTCCTCACTGCAGAGGCAGAGGCAGGGACACACAGGTGAATAGGGTTTCAGGAGCGAGGGGTCCGGGCTTCTCTTTCCAGGGCTGCCATGGACTTCCAACAAAAGTTGGAAGGCTCAAAGCTGAATTTATTATTAGGTGATTTAAAACCAGAGAGACCTGCTACATGGAGGGTATTAGAGCCTTTCTGGAAGCTATGTTTATGTTGCCTGTTGTTTCAGAAGGAGACAGGGCCTAACACCCAAATTCTAGTCCATAACATCTTTTTCCTTAATTTCAAACTCAACCATTAAAATGTGGCTTTTGTTCATTTTACTGTTTTTTTCCTCTGGAGTGAGACAGATCTCTCATTACTAACCTCATATTTTAAATTGCTTTTAGATTGAACTGAACTTTTTTGGGGGTCTGTTTTGATGGTATGAGAAAAGCATGGGAGACAGGCTCTGGGCTCCCAAGAGTAGAAAAAGGTAGCAACTGGAGGAAGCACAGCAGTGTGTGTCCAGTAAAGACAGTGGAGGAGGCCCAGTGGGTATCTTGGTTGGAGGTCCCTGGTTTTGTAGGCGCTGTAGTACAAAACCTGTAAAAGCTTTTTATTTTTTTGTAACTGGAATTTCCTACTGAGGATTCAGTTCTGTTTTTCTCTCATCCTGGAGAAAACTCAGACACGGTTCTAAGAGGCTAGGTTGACCAAACTTATACCTAGCTTTGACTCACAGTTGATACCCAGAATTTCCATAGCAACTGTCCCAAATTAATAAATCACCGTTACTTTTAAAGGCAGGGAGTCAGGACCATCACTTCCATTTTAAGCAACTGACAATGAAGGGGAAGTCAAAACACATGGCTTTGGTGAGGTGTTTTGAACAGCGATGTCTCAAATGGCCACAAAGTCAGGGCAAAAGGTCCCTGGAGACAGCTGTCAAGCTGGATTCATGCTTGAGCTCCCTCGGTCGCCTTACCAGGATCAGAATCTTGCCCCAACCCTCAAAGTTGCTTGGCCAGAGGACGACTTTCTCAGATACTTTTATTCTTCCAGGGGGATATATGCTGCTTGGCGCATCTTTAAACGCTCACTAGAGCGGCCCACTGCAACGGTAGCCTGCGCAGACTCGCTGCTCTCTGCTGGGTCTCCGGACGTGAGTCGCCGTGCTCTCTGGGAGCGTCTTCCCAGCAGGCCTGACGGCCGCGAGGGTTGAGTGCTGGTGGACGACCTTGCTGGATTCATACTGTGCCCTTCTACTGGCTGTAGCTGGGCTGGTGGCTGAGGCCCCTTGGCTCTTGTTGTAGGGGTCTCTGCCCTCCCTAGCCCGTGGCTGAGCTATGCAGCATGCCTCAGTGTTGCTCACGTCAGAGCAAGGACACGTAAGGGACGCGTCCAGAAGGAAATATTTAGTGAACAGTAATTTTTGAGAGCTCAGAAATTTTTCTATCAGATAGATGGTCCTTAGCACTAGGAATCACAAGAAGTCTGTGCAGAAGCAGAATTTCAGCTATTTTGATTGTGTACCTTTGAGACTGTCTCATGTCTCACACAATTCTGAAGCAACCAGTCAGTACAATTAGCCACTCTTTAGCAGGAAGCACACAAACAGAATCACGCCTTAAGCAGTCCAGTGACAGTGTCACTTGTTTTCTGTCAGCGAAGGGGAGGGAGAGATTCAGCGACATCTCAAAATAACATCTGTTGGCATAGATCTTTAAGATTTTACAATTCAGTGCAGGGCAGTTGAACAAATATTTATTGAATTTCTACTACAAGCAAGGAATTAGGCTAAACATTGTATGAGACTTAAGGATGAATGAAGCAGAATGATAAGATACAGTGAAAGGAAATGATGTCAAAAACTTAAAAAAAAAAAAAACTGAATTAACCTGAGAAGGATATATATATATATATCCTCCTCAGATATGAGGGAAAACTGCAGCAGAATTCTTGAATAAAAGGCATAAGAATAAACATTCCTTATGAAACTCCTCTGGTTATATACTTGGCGCTGAGAGTGTCAGTGAAATATCCAAAAGGAGGGGAAGAGCCACAGTGGTTGTGAGAATATCAGGCATCACAGGAGCGCCTCAAGTAGGGAAGGAGGCAGGGGCACACTTGTGGCTCCAGTCGGCGGATTGGACAGATGTGCCTAACCTTGCTCTCTCCTGAAATGCCTGTAATATTTGTGGAGCCCCAGAGCAAGAGTGTGGAGGGCTATGTCACATGTTCAAATATGGAAAAGTTTATAAGTCAAGCTAACAACCTGTTATAGTTCATCCTTCTGCCTTGACAAATATACCCTCATAGTGACAAAATTGAAACGTATTTGTATATTCATGCCAAATAGCCTCAAAGTGCAGTGTCAAAATTCATTTCACTTTTGTCAAAGCCATGGCTTGCTTTGAGATGAGGCAGTAGTGCACACATGTGAACGCATCTAGCCCTATACTCAGCCTTTGCAAAGAGCCTTTTCTTGGCATCCCTCATGTCTAGGGTGAACACATTAGCAATGCCGCCTGCTGGACTGACCCAGAAGGGAACCCAGGCAGGTCCTAGACATGTTCTGGGGCTACTTGGAAAGGGAATCTGGGGGTCTTGTATACCCAGAATGTGATCCCAAAGGGGATGGTAAAGGCCCTGGGTGAGCATACTGCTTGCTCTTCTCTCTTTGGGATGGGAGGTGCTCAGAGTCAGTCTCCCTCTTGCCCAGATCTGAGGCAATACTGATGGGGATGAACCGGAGAAGAGCCCAGAGTAACAAAATTTCTGAAACTGGAAAACAAGATGAATAAGCAGTAACAGATTTAGCAGACACAGGAAGCCTCACTCTTGAACCAACAGCAGGGAAAAGGAGGAATCAACCTGGTTGAACTATGAAATCCCCCAAAAGGTTTGAAATTGAAAGGTTCAGAGACTTCCGGAGGTGAAGGTCTCCTATAAGAAGGAGGAGTTGTCTAAGAGCGGGTGAGACCCCTGTGTTCTTTCTTCTGTTCCATACTTCTGAGATGACCACCCTTCTCTCACTCAGGAAACAGACCACCCTTCTTATCTAGAATGGGAAAAAAGTAGGTCTGTGGACCAGGAACAGCCAGGTGTCGGTGAAGGCAGGATGCCAAACTGAAAAATTCAAGGTTTTACTGAAGTATGTCTATGGGATGTAGATCCCTGGCCCACCTCCAGGTGTCTACCCCCATTCTGCTTAGGAATACTGGAATCCAGGCCAAAAAAAAAAAAGGAGTATTTTCTGTGAAAAATATGATTGCATCTTCATAGTCAATAGATTCCTTCATGGGGGCAAATCTTCTAGGTAGCCATTTAGTTCTGCATGGGAGCAGACAACCAACAATTAGCAGATGCTGGAAAAAGACTTGCAATAGTAAAAGCAAAAAGAAGCCTTCTGGAAAAGAAACCAATTGTGCATGAAAAACTTCAAGCAAATACCATTCTTGAAAAAAATTTTTAGGAAAAGAACACTCTCCCATAAATTAATATACTGAGGCTATAAAAGAGCTTCTGGAAATAAAAACTTAATAGTGAAAAAGAAGATTTGATAATCCGGTTAGAAGATGACATTGAAGAAACCTCTTCAGTCCCATACAAAAGAATCAAAATGATGAGACTCTTCTCAAAGACACACAAATATAGGAAATTGTAAGATACTAGAGCAAAGGCTACAAAATTCTGGAGGAAACCAAAAATTTCAATAAAAAATTTTATACCCAAACATGCTATTAATGTGAGGCTATAAGAAAGCAATTTTCAGACGTTGGAGTTCCCCCCAGATCTTGTCTCTCTATAATGCTTCTCAAGAATTTATTGGAGAATGGGTTCCATTAAAAAAAATTAATCAGAAGACGTGGTGTGTCAGTCAGTGCTATGTGCTCACGGTACCATTTCCTCTTCCCAACACACAGGAAGATTACATATCCCAGCATTCCTTGAGTTTGTGTTGGAGCCATGTGAACGAATCCTGGACAGTGGAAGGTGGGAAGAAGGGATGTCACCTCTCCGGGCATAGGAATGTCCAGAATGGTCTTCTGGTCTCTTTCCTTTCGGTGGTTATTGCTCTGAGGCTTTTTGAGTTCTGGGTGGGTTTTTATGGGGTGGAGAGCCACTTGATCTGCACTGGACAGACATGAATGAGTGAGAAATTAAAAACTGTGTTGAGCTATTGAGATTTTAATTTTGTCTATTGTAGCAACTAGTGTGGCTTTCTCACTCTCGGAGAAAGTGAATGCCAGTGTAACACAAACTGTGTGGTGTTTGCTCAGTGGCTCAGTGCCCTGTGGTGGGCAGCAAAGGAATTAACAGAAATTGAGAAGATGGGGACCCAAGCTATGCAGTGGCAAACATTTGGAAAAGTATCACTTGCTGTAATGTGGAATACAGCCGCCCAAACTAATTTATTAATTTGGCTGAAAAGAAGTTCAAAGTTGAAAGTGAGTGTGGTGGTACCATTCAAGTTTAATAGGCTCCATGTGGTTGTCATTAAATTGGGAGAAAGATGTGGAGGGGAGGAGGAGGCAATGAAATAAGTCTGTATCTAGAAGGCAGGGCTATGCTTAGAAAAGAATTGTGTATGGTTTGCGTCTATGAATTTGGTCAAAAAACAAGTACATTAAAAACTTTGGCTTTTGATGGAAGGAATTATGTTGGCAGTGAGTTGGTGGCTCCGATGGTAAAGAATCTGCCTGCAGCGCAGGAGACCCGGGTTTGATCCCACTCCAGTCTTCTTGCCCGGGGAATCCCATGGACAGTGGAGACTGGCAGGCTACAGCCCATGGGGTCACAGAGTGGACACTACTGAACACTAACGCTTTTCACTTTCACTTGCTTTAAAAAAACCCTTAGTTTGTGAACTAAAATAACCTCTGCAGCACAAACTTCACAACCAGAAAAGAGGATTCAAGGGCTCCCAAAGGGACACGCTTGACAACAGATACGACCAAGGAGAATAAAAATCAAGAGTCTCCCAAAGAGCAGAGGAAAGGGCCGCAGAGAATATTGCTAAAGGAGTTCCTTCCAGAGGCGGAGTCACAGGGCTCCAGCCAGGAACTCCCCTCTCCCCAGGGTTGGGCCCTCGCAGTGTAGGAATGGATTTCAGAATTGGTAAGGGGCGGTGACTGTCTGAGGTCTGCTTTTCCACACTTTTGCTAAAAGTGCTTTTTGTCTGTAAGCTAAATTTCTAGTTTGTGTTTATACAACTGATGAGTTTTGATTTTAGTTCATTAACAAACCAAGGGGGTTGGAACCAATGGAGATCATTGCTTTAGACTGTCTTCAGTACACACATTGGAAGAAAAATGAAATGCCTTGGTGATAAGTTGGGTAGATTTGGCAGACATAATGCTAGACGTTCCATGTACCACTTTTCCGGACACACGGAAGACTGTATCCCAATACCCCATAGGTTGAGGTCTTATAACTTGAGTTCTGGCCAATGGAAGGCGGGTAGAGGTAATGTAAACCATTTCCAGGCCTGGCCCTTAACAGTCCTCCAGCCGTCTCTTCTTCATAGGCAACTTTGGGGGCCCTTGTTACGGATGGCCTACTTAATGGAGACCAAGCATAAGATACATGGCTACAACTGACTGTGAGACGCTTTCTTCCTGTAACGAAATGTGGTATAAAAACTGGGAGATGCAATATGACAGTAAAGCATGCGAAACCCCCAGGATGAATGGAGAGGACCAAGCGTGTAGGTCTCCAGTCTAGACAGGACAGGTCTGAAGGTTCTGGGAGAGACTCCCCCAGTGAGATGAAACTGATGGAATAACCAGTGTGGTGGATACATGCCATAAGGTCCTGCTAGAAAATCTGAAGTTTGAGTTACTGATACGAACATGAAAACAAAGGGGTGGAAGGAAGAAAATAATTAGCTCCAGGAAAAAGCAAGATGGGTTTCAGAAAAGAAAAAAAACAAGTTGAGTTTGCTGCGTGTCTTACTTATCAATAGCATATAGACTCATATGTTTATAAGCAGGGCCGTAACTGTGTTGAGCAGGAGAAGACGGGGATGGAGAATGTGCAGGTGTTGATGGGGGAAGGGGAAGGGAGGAGGAGACTTCGTTATCGTATTAGGAAGCCCATCAGCTCAGTTCAGTTCAGTTCAGTCGCTCAGTTGTGTCCGACTCTTTGTGACCCCATGAATCGCAGCACGGCAGGCCTCCCTGTCCACCAACTCCCGGATTTCACTCAGACTCACGTCCATCGAGTTGGTGATGCCATCCAGCCATCTCATCCTCAGTCGTCCCCTTTTCCTCCTGCCTCCAATCCCTCCCAGCATCAAAGTCTTTTCCAAAGAGTCAACTCTTCGCATGAGGTGGCCAAAGTACTGGAGTTTCAGCTTTAGCATCATTCCTTCCAAAGAACACCCATAGCTGATCTCCTTCAGAATGGACTGGTTGGATCTCCTTGCAGTCCAAGGGACTCTCAAGAGTCTTCTCCAACACTACAGTTCAAAAGCATCAATTCTTCGGCACTCAGCTTTCTTCACAGTCCAACTCTCACATCCATACATGACTACTGGAAAAACCATAGCCTTGACTAGATGGACCTTTGTTGGCAAAGTAATGTCTCTGCTTTTGGATATGCCATCTAGATTGGTCATAACTTTCCTTCCAAAGAGTAAGCATCTTTTAATTTCATGGCTGCAGTCACCATCTGCAGTGCATTGCCTAAAACAAAGCAATAATAACAATAATAATAACAGCACGTTCTTCATAGATATGCACATTTTCCTACTGAAAGACTCACCTCAAAACAACCATTTCTGACAAAGAATTTTAAGCCCAACCAGTTTCAGCGGTGAATTTCTTGTAATAGTTGCCTTGATAATGGGTGTTCTTCAGCCAGGCTATTAAGAGAAATGAGCCTGGTTGTGGTGGAGGCCTTAAAACGTCCTGACAATCAAATGACTCATGACCCTGTTTATCTCCATTGTCCTTTTTGCCTCCTACAATCTCTGAGTTTTGCAGCTGGCTCAAAAAACTGACGTCCCTCTCAATCATTTCTTCTCAAATAAACCCCAAATCACAACTATCGTTCTTTGCTTGCTCTCTGGACAATGATGTAAAACCAGTCACAGTGTCTCAGCACATACGAATCATTGTTGCTGTAGAAATCTTGCTCCCTGGTTTTCTTTCTCTTTCTACTTTTATTAAGTTGGGTGAACATATTATGGTGCATGGGTCAAATCTGGCCCATCACTTCTTCTGGTGTGTGGTCTGCGAGGTGAGAATAGTTTCATATTGACCTCTCCTCAATTCATACATACATGAAGCAAAAACAGGGGCAGTGAGGCCAGAATCAGAGAGACTGTAAATAAAGGGGACCCAGGAATTTAGTCTATAAATGTATAGAAAGCGAAAGTGAAGTAGTTCAGTTGTGTCTGATTCTTTGCGACCCCATGGACGGTAGCCTACCAGGCTCTGTGGTCCATGGGATTTTCCAGGCAAGAATACTGGAGTGGGCTACCATTTCCTTCTCCCGGGGGTTTTCCCAACCCAGGGATCAAACCCAGGTCTCCTGCATTGCAGACAGATGCTTTACCCTCTGAGCCACTATAGAGCCAAGTGCTAATCGATTAATTTCTCCAAGACACAGTTTTGTTCACGATTTCCCTCCAGTGTCTAGTGCAGTGCCTGTCACAGAGTCAGTGACAGTAAGTGCTTGTTGGCTTAATTGTCATATAGCGTCTGGTATACAACAACAGGTTCTTGGCAAATGCGTGCATGAATAAACAATGGGGTGAACCACAAGTAGTTATTCAGTCAGTCAGTCAGTCGAGTCCAGTTCTTTGCAACCCCATGGACTGCAGCATGCCAGGCTTCCCTGTCCATCACCAACTCCCAAAGCTTGCTCAAGCTCATGTCCATCGAGTCGGTGATGCCCTCCAACCATCTCATCCTCTATCGTCCACTTCTTCTCCTGCCTTCAATCTTTCCCAGCCTCAGTGTTATTTCCAATGATTAGTTGTTTGCATCAGGTAGCCAAAGTATTGGAACTTCAGGATTGATAGATTCAGGATTGATCTCCTTTAGGATTGACTGGTTGGATCTCCTTGCCGTCCGAGGGAGTCTCAAGAGTCTTCTCCAACGCCGCAGTCCAAAAGCATCAATTCTTCGGCGCTCAGTTTGCTTTATGGCCCAGCTCTCACATCCATACGTGACCACAGGAAAAACCATGGCTTTGACTCTATGGACCTTTGTCAGCAAAGTAGTGCCACTGCTTTTTAATATGCTGTCTAGGTTGGTCATAGCTTTTCTTCCAGGAAACAGTTATTACTGGTTCCTTATTACATATGCAGAACCACAGGGGATAGAGTAGAAGAAATGGCCCTGAACTCTTAATGGGGGTCCCCAACTCTTAACACTTTATGATGGCAATGTCAGTAACCAATTATCAGCTGAAGTGTGAATTACAGATAAGTACCTTTCTAACTGGGCTATCAGAGCCCTGGGGTCCTCTTTCCTATCATCAGGAGAGTTGTCCTTTCCCGTTTCCCCCCTTTTATAGCCCATCTCTTGCTTTGTCTAAGAAAGGCATACACTTGACATTTTTCAGTTCTTACTGTGGTCCTTGGCTCTGGCCTCTAAACACCCCCTCCCCGCAGGGCACAGTCAATCTGAAATACTGACTTGAGGGAAGAGTCTTTTAGTTGGAGACATCAAGAACCTCCCCCAACCCCGATCTTTCTTTCCTTTCCTATCTTGTACATATTTGTGTTAAAGATGAAGCATGGCACTGAAAATGAAGACACTTTGGCCCTTGCTGGTGTGTCCTGAAATAGTCTGACAGTAGACCATGGGTCTAGTTTTTATTTCATGACCTTCCCTTTCATCCCTTGCTGTGGTCTTTAATGGACCAGAGCCTGGCAGTCTGGAGTCGACGATAAGAAAGTGATAGAAAGAGAGACGGAGAGACAGAAAGAAAGAAAGACAGGGGGACCCCAGCTGTGATGGAGCAAGGGTGCTTTATTAGCAGAAACGCAGGCTTATATATCTTTAGTAAGATGATTACTCAGCTATTACCCTGGATGAAATTTTATCAATAGCCACAACATGGATAGTCTAGTACATATAAGGTGGCTGACGCTGAAAAAAGTCACTGCATGTCTCATCCTGTGACCTCAGTCCTGAGAACTGCGTGCAGCTCTACTCATTCTCGGAACAGGAACTGATAAGGAACAGAGAATCCTTGAGGAATAGAAAACTTCATGCAGGAATCCTCCTGATAAATGCTCCCTGACAATCCCTGACTATTATCAAGAAATGCACAGCTCTTGCGAGTTTGATGAAGTTAAGGCAAGTATTGATAAATAAGGAAAACTAAAAATGGGCCTCCCCCTTGGAAGCCTCACCATCAGCATATTTCACATAAGTGATCCTTTTTACCTGTTGTTAATGCTTGTCTCTGTGAGGAAGTAAAACACCTGTGAGGCGCACAAGTAGAGTAGGTTTTTGTTCAGTCACTAGGTCGTGTCCAACTCTGTGGATAGGTTAAATAAAGATGGTTAATGTGAAAATTGTAACTGGAACATTTTCAGGAACTGTTGAGTTTTCAGGTTACCTTGGAAAAGCCTGTTGATGAAAGTTTTGTGTGTGATTCTGTATAGTTTAAATCTGCATTATAACCATAATGGTAGATGCTTAAACTACAGAAAATTTTCGTCTTACTTCACCTTACGTTTTAATTTTATCTACTTCCTAATAGAAAATAGAAACATCATGATGAAAGCATGATGAAAATTTATAAACCACAGTGTTTAAAATTTTTTTATTAAAATATTTTTAAAAATTGAAATATAGTTGATTCAAGGCTCCTCTGGTACCTCAGCTAGTGAAGAATCCACCTGTGATGCCGGAGACCCCAGGCTCTATTCCTGGGTCTGAAAGATCCCCTGGAAAAGGGATAGGCTACCCACTCCAGTCTTCTTGGGCTTCCCTGGTGGTTCAGATGGTAAAAGAATCCGCCTGCAACGTGGGAGACCTGGGTCCGATCCCTCGGTGGGGAAGATCCCCTGGAGGAGAACACGGCAACCCCCTCCAGCATTCTTGCCTGGAGAATCCCATAGACAGAGGAGCCTGGTGGGCTACGGTCCAAAGAGTGGGACATGCATGACTAAGCACAGCGCATATTTGATTTACAAATGCTATGTTACTTTCAGGTAACAGCAAAGTGACTCAGCTGTGTATATACACACACACTTTTATATTAGTTTCTATTACAGGTTACAAGAGACTGAATGTGGTCCTGTGTGCTTTACAGTAGGTCCTTGTTGTTCATCTGCTTTGTATACAGTAGGGTGGCTCTATTAATCCTAAACTCCTAGTTGAGCGGTTTGTGACTCCTTTGGTAACCATAAGTTTGTTTTCTATGTTCGCGAGTCTGTTTCTGTTTTGTAACTAAGCTCATTTGTGTCTTCTCTTTTAGATTCCACCTACATGTGATGTGTGGTATTTCTTTTCTCTGACTCACTGCACTTCATATGATTGTCTCTAGGCCCCTCCATGTTGCTGCCAATGGCGTTATTGCATTCTTCCTTATGGTTGAGTAGTATTCCATTATATATTTGTACCACATCTTCTTTATCCATTTAGATATTTTCAGTGGACATTTAGAATCCCACATAGTCTTTTGAGATTTGTAACTTTAGCTACATAAAACACGTTTGATCACAAAGTCTAAGGAAAGTCCTCTCATGAAATAATGGGTGCTGTTTCTTACCCTTCTACATTATTCTTATTTAACTTTTCCTGTAACATGTTTTCAATATTATTTGGGAACATTCAGTTCTTTTATAAAAAGCGAGACAACAAATGGGATAGATAAAACTCATAAGAAGTGTTAAGCATAGTAAGAAAGCTAGTAACTTATGAAATACAGGCAAAATTGACAGGACATGCTTGGGATAAACAATGGTCAAACAAGTAGCTTGTGAGACGCAGGCAGAATACATGTGTTGAATATAGATAGTAAGTAACCTGTGAGACAGGTTGAAGATGGGATAGATGAAATGTGTAATGAAACAAATAACAGGGTTACTTATAGGTTCAAAGGCATGGAAAAGCCATCCTAAAGTAAGCTGATGGCACTTCTGAGCATCCTTAAATTGGCGGTCCATTGGAGGCTCCTGCTATGGTCTTATTTGGGGCCTACATGCCCACTGCCTAAGAAGCTCATGAAGACCCAGGGCTATGGAGCAGGCTAGTTGCCAGGCTGTTTCTATGCCCAGGCTTCCTTGGTCTGAGTCTCTTGGATAAAGCTAGTGTTTGTGTTGGCTCCAGGCACTTTGTCTATAAAGCCCTGTGTTCAAACCTCAGTCATCACTGCAGAATGTTACTGCAGGAAACGTGGGTGGTGTGGTCATCCCATTGTGTACTGCAAGACACCTGCCCTGTACCCTGAGCATTTGGGTTTTCCTTCTGGGACCTTTTCTTCCATTGAGAAGTATTAAAAATTGCATGTACTACTACATTGGTATAAAGGTGAATGAATACAATCCAGGCTGGACGAGTTTTTTTCTTTCTGGTAAAAGAAGTTAAAGCAGTTTTGTGGACTTCTAAAAGTTCCATGGACCCTGGGTACTGAATCTGCAGTTCCTGATGGAAAATTGTGCTGGTTCCATCTGCTTGTATCCTATCCTACGTGTGTTAGCCTACTTCTTCTCTTTCCCTGGCTTCTTGCTGTGCTTTAAATTGATTAAATAACCTGTGTAATTCAAATATTTTGATTTGGTTGGTGAACCTTTGTGTTCTATAACTTTTGAGAGAGCTTACCTGAGAGTGTAGGTGGAAGTTACCATTGCATCAAGGTAATTGTCTCCTCAGCATCCCCCAAAGCCAAACACTGGCGTTAGTGTACACACACGTGTGCCCAGCTGACTGAATGGCATCCTGCCTTTCATCCTAAGCCTCCTTTTCCAAAAATTGTGCAATTTTAACCATACATTAACTAGTTGAATACAACAATATACCTTAACTAGTTGAATACAACAAAAAGATTTATGGTTGATTTTGTAACTTAGAAAAAGTTTATAGTTTTATGATAATAGATCTGTGTCACTTTAATCTTGACAACTTTTTGCAGCTTATTTTACAGTCTTATAAACTTACCATTGTGATTTGTATCTTTTTTTTCAGTGGATTTGTGGATTTTATGATTCATTACTTTGGGTAAAGGTCAGAGGTCTTTTTTTTTTTTTTTTCTGATGGTAGGACTAGCTCTGCTAAGTAGGTTATGTGCTAGATATTTTTCATAAATTGAATGAGCTAAATATGAAGCTCCAAGGCTCTGACTATATGCGCGCCTGCTGAGTTGCTTCAGGCATGTCCGGTAGCCCACCAGGCTCCTCTGTCCATGGGATTCTCCAGATAAGAATACTGGAAGGCATTGCCATGCCCTCCTCCAGGGGCTCTTCCCGGCCCAGGAATTGAACCTGGTCTCTTCCCTCTCCTGCGTTGGCAGGTGGGTTCTTTACCACCAGTGTCACCTGGGAAGCCCTTTGACTACATATATACATATACATATATTCTAAATGTATATCATGTATTTATATGCAATCAGAAAAAATATATTGAAATCAACAAATTTATTTTTGTAACATTTTCCTTTGTATTGAATTAAGATAAAACTCGAGAACAAATCCCACGTGAAAGTGGCATCAGTCTTGGCCAGAAATGCCCTCTTCTCTGCACTTGGCTGTGTCTCCGGCAGTCGGCAGAATGGTCCTCCAAGATGTCTATGCCTCGATCCCTGGAATCTGTGAATATGTTACATTACATGGTAAAAGCCATTTTGCAAATGTAATTGAGGTAGCGGACCTTGAGAGAGCGAGGGTATCCTGGATTGTCCAGGTGGGCCGGATCTAATCACACAAGCCTTTAAAAGCAGTGACCTTTCTCTCGCTGGAGATGGAGGAAGGTGGCAGGCGGAGAAGGCGGGGGTTTTTTAAGAACCGGAAGCATTTCACTCCTTGTTGGTGACTCTAAAAATGGAGCTGATTAAGTTTGTCGAAGCTGAGACAGCCTCTGGCTGAGAGCCCCCGAGGATGTAGGGACCTCAGTCACACTCCAAGGAAAAGGAACTGAATTCTACCAACAACCTGAATGGGCCCAGAAGCACCTTCTTTCCAGAATCTCCACAGAATTGCTGTGGCTGGCCAACACTTTGATTTTGGCCCTAAGACCCAGGAGGAGAGGAGAAACCAGGTGAGCCCACCCTACCTACAGAACTGTGATGGAATGAAATTTTTGTTGCTTCCAGTCACCAAATGGGTGGTCATTTGTCACTGCAACAATAGACAAGGAGTCTATGCCCTCCTAGCTTCCAGGACAGTGCTACACCTGCAGCTGACTTATGCTCTTGTTGACTTTTGATTTTCCTCCCTCTGGAAAAGTAGTCCTTACAGCAAAAAGTGTGACCACTGTGTGTGTTTCAGTCACATTGGCTTAGGTATACATGCTTCAGAGATATTGCAGGTTTAGTTCCAGACCACCGCAGTGAAGTAACTGATCAGGGTTGTGGCTGCTGAAGGTGGGGTGGGCTGTGGCAGTTTCTTAATGAAGTTTGCTGTGGCGTGCAATGCTCTTTGATAGTGTTTTACCCACAGTAGAACTTCTTTCAAAATTGGAGTCAATCCTTTCAAACTCTGCTGCTGATTTGTCAACAAAGTCTATGTAATATTCTAAATCCTTTGTTGTTTTACAACAAAGATTGCTGCTCAACAAAGAAGATTGTTGTCCAACAATCTTCACACCATCTTTACCAGGGATGGAGTCCGTCTCAAGAAACTGCTTTCTCCTCATCTGTAAAGCAAGCCCTCATCCACTGGAGTTTTGTCGTGAGATTGCCGCAATTCAGTCACATGTTCAGGCTCCACTTCTATTCCTGCTATTTGCTCGATATCTGAACTTGCTTCCTCTGCGAAGTCATTCACGAGGGTTGGAATCAACTTCTTCCAAACTCCTATTGATGTTGATATTTTGACCTCTTCCCGTGAATTGCAAGTGTTTTTCATGTTATCTAGAATGGTGACTCCTTTCTAGAAAGTTTTCAATTTATTTTGCCCAGATCTAATCAGAGGAATCACTCTCTCTCCACGGCAGCTATAATTGTACAAAATGTATTTCTAAATAAGACTTGAAAGTTGCAGATCTCTGAGTTGCAGAATGGATATTGTGTTAGCAGGCATGAAAACATTAATCTCATACATCTTCATTATAGCCCTTAGGTGATCAGGTGCATTGTTAATGAGTAGCAGTATTTTGAAAAATGTGTTTGTGAGCATCAGGTTTTGATGACGGGCTTAAATTATTCAGTAAACCATGCTGTAAGCTGTTGAGCTCTCATCTGGGCTTTGTCACTCCATTCACAGAACA
Organism: Capra hircus; assembly: GCF_001704415.2. Lineage (NCBI taxonomy): Eukaryota > Metazoa > Chordata > Mammalia > Artiodactyla > Bovidae > Capra > Capra hircus. The sequence goes on from NC_030817.1 coordinate 3,343,211, forward strand.
CAGAGTTTTAAGGACTCTAGGATTTTCAGAATGGTAAATAAATATAACCTTCAACTGAAAATTGCCAGCTGCATGAGCCTCTAACAAGAGTGTCAGCCTGTTCTTTCAAGCTTTGAAGTTTGTTGACTTCTCTCCAGCTGGATATCTTCTTCCATTACAAATCCGTTTCATCTACACTGAAAATCTGTTGCTTAGATTCATTATCTTTCTGGTGACTCAGATGGTAAAGAATATGCCTGTCATGCAGGAGACCTGGGTTCAATCCCTGAGTCGGGAAGATCCCCTTGAGAAGGAAATGACAACTCACTCTAGAATTGTTGCCTGGAGAACTCCATGGACAGAGGAGACTGGCAGGATGTAGTCCATGGGTTCACAAAGAGTTGCACGTGATGGAACAACAAACGCTTCATTATCTTAGCTATATTTTCTGGATAAGTTGCTGCAGCTTCTACATCAGCACTTACTGCTAAACCTTTTTTTTTTTTTAATGTTAATGGGGATGGCCCCTTTCCTTAAACCACTGCTAGCTTCAGGCTCTCCTCCTGCAGCTTCCTCATTTCTATCCTTCAAGAAAAATGAAGAGAGTTAAAGGCCTTGCTCTGGATTCAGTTCAGTTATGTCCGACTCTTTGTGACCCCATGGACTGCAGGACGCCAGGCTTCCCTGTCCATCACCAACTCCCGGAGTTCACTCAAACTCATGTCCATCGAGTCGGTGATGCCATCCAGCCATCTCATCCTCTGTCGTCCCCTTCTCCTCCTGCCTTCAATCTCACCCAGCATCAGGGCCTTTTCCAGTGAGTTAGATCTTGGCATCAGGTGGCCAAAGTATTGGAGCTTCAGCTTCAGCATCAGTCCTTCTAATGAATATTCAGGATTGATCTCCTTTAGGATTGACTGGTTTGATCTCCTTGCAGTCCAAGGGACTCTCGAGTCTTTTCCAACACCACTGTTCAAAAGCATCAATTCTTTGGCGCTCAGCTTTCTTTATAGTCCAGCTCTCACATCTGTACATGACTACTGGAAAAACCATAGCTTTGACTATACGGACCTTTGTCAGCAAAGTAACGTCTCTGCTTTTTGATAAGTTGTCTAGGTTGGTCATAACTTTTCTTCCAAGGAGCAAGCATCTTTTAACCTCATGGCTGCAGTCACCATCTGCAGTGATTTTGGAGCCCAGGGAAATAGTTTCTCACTGTTCCCATTGTTTCCCCATCTATTTGCCATGAAGTGATGCCACGCTCTTTGTTTTTTGAATGTTGAGCTTTAAGCCAACTTTTTCACTTTCCTCTTTCACTTTCATCAAGAGGCTGTTTAGTTCCTCTTTGTTTTATGCCATAAGGGTGGTGTCATCTGCATATCTGAGGTTGTTGATATATTTCTCACGGCAATCTTGATTTCAGCTTGTGCTTCATCCAGCCCAGCATTTTGCATGATGTGCTCTGCATATAAGTTAAGTAAATAGGGTGACAATATACAGCGTTGACGTACTCCTTTCCCAATTTGGAACCAGTCTGTTGTCCCATGTCTGGTTCTAACTGTTGCTTCCTGACCTGCATGCAGATTTCTCAGGAGGCAGGTCAGGTGGTCTAGTATTCCCATCTCCTTAAGAACTCTCCACAGTTTGTGGTGATCCCCACAGTCAAAGGCTTTGGCGTAGTCAATAAAGCAAAATTTTTCTGGAATTCTCTTGATTTTTCTATGATCCAACAGATGTTGGCAATTTGATCTCTGGTTCCTCTGCCTTTTCTAAATCCAGCTTGAACATCTGGAAGTTCATAATTCATGTACTATTGAAGCCTGACTTGGAGAATTTTGAGCATTACTTTGCTAGTGTGTGAGATGAGTGCAATTGTGTGGTAGTTTGAACATGCTTTGATATCGCGAAAGAGATTGGAATGGGATTGGAATGAAAACTAACCTTTTCCAGTCCTGTGGCCACTGCTGAGTTTTCCAAATTTGCTGACATATTGAGTGTAGCACTTTCATAGCATTGTCTTTCAGGATTTGAAATAGCTAAACTGGAATTCCATCACCTCCACTAGCTTTCTTCTTCGTGATTCTTCGTGATGCTTCCTAAGGCCCACTTGACTTCACATTCCAGACTGTCTGACCCTAGGTGAGGCTTAATAACACAATTAAATATTGTTGTTTCTCAGGAAATAGATCAGAGGAGAGGGAGTGAGATGGGGGAATGGCAAGTTGGTAAAACAGTCAGAACACATCCAACATTTGTTGATTAAGGTCTCTGCCTTACACGGGTGCAGCTCATGGTGCCCTTCAAACAATTACAATAGTAACATCAAAGATCACTGATCAGAGATCACTGTAACAAATGTATTAATGAAAAAGTTTGAAATATTGCAAGCATTACCAAAATGTGACAGAGACATGCAGTGAACAAATGCTGCTGAAAAATAGTACCAAAAGACTTGCTTGAGACAGGGTTGCCACAAACCTTCAATTTGCAAAAAAATGCAGTATCCGTGAAGCTCAATAAAGTGAAACACAAAAAAAGAGGTGTGTCTGTGCTGACTATGGTAGTGTTCATTTGAAATAAAACCCAATTTAAAGAGATTAGTTTAAAAATCCTTTATCTACCTATGTATCTGCCTACCTAGCTGTCATCTATTTAGGTGGTCCAGGTGACTCATGGGAGAATCACGGAGAGGCAGCCTGTCTAGATGACTGACTCCGGCAGTGGGAAATGACTCTGCTGACCCTGGACTCAACAATGTAATGGAGGAAGACTAGGTTCTTCATGGTGGAAGGGAAGAATGAAGCCCCGCATTAAGCAACTTAAGCTCCTGGCAGGTTACACATATCCAGATTTCAGAAGAATTTTCAAGAGGTCTTTGCTTCAGGTTTGGCTCTCCCTCTTGAATCCATTGCTTCATGATGGGATGGAGGATTTGTGAGTGGTCCCCGTTCTATCTAGCTCTTCGCAGGATGTCTCTGTGGTATCAAGTCCTACGTCCTGGGTCTAGTGGGAAGTCCCCCAGGTTCAGTCCTCATGCTGGATATTGTCTTAGACTTTCTGCTTTTTAGACTGTCTGTCCCCTACCAATACTTCCATTTAGTTTCTGGTCCTAGGATGCTGCATTAGGATTCCAGGATTCTTCTAAGCATGACTTCTGGATAGTCATCCAGTTACCCCTGATTCTTTTCTGTAAGAAAATGAAGTGTTGGTGGTGAATGCATGGGGAACAAGGGGTGAGCACTTCAGATCCTTTGGGTAGAACCCAGAGGCAAGCAGCCCTTCGATATTGCCAGCACAAACCTCATAATTCCAATGAACTATGCTCAGAGAATCTTTTCATTCCCCTACCATCTTAAGCTGAATTGCCAAAAGCTGCATTGTCCTTGGCTTCCCAGGTGGTGCAGTGACTTAAAAAATTCTGCCTGCCAGTGTAAGGGATGCGGAAGACGCGGGTTTGATTCTGGGTCAAGAAGATCCCTGGAGGAGGAAATGACACCCGCTCCAGTATTCTTGCCTGGAAAATTCCATGGACAGAGGAGCTGGGCGGGCTACAGTCCATGGGGTCAAGTGGAGGTTTTCGGTAGCCTTGAATAGTGTGGGACTAGAGACAGGCATGCCCTCGTTTGGCTTACTGGGCAAGATCCTAGAGCCCTGTAGGAGTGGGGGTTCAGAGACTGAGAGAACAGGGCTGCAGTAGCAGCTGTGCCTAGGGGTCTACAGGCCTTACCCAGTGCACAAAGGCTGAGGAAACTGACAAATGGCTTCACAGGTCAGGGCTCCTGGGCACTCAGGGACATGGTGACAACCAGCTCAGATCCAAAGGTGTATCTACAGGTACTTCAGTGAGCCCCTTCATGGGTCACTGCCCCTTGGTGAAGGGGCTTGCATAACTCAGTGAAGCCATGAGCTGTGCTGTGTGGGGACACCCAAGGTCATAGTGGAGAGTTCTGACAAAACGTGATCCACTGGAGGAGTGAATGGCAGACCACTCCAGTAGACTTGCCGTGAGAACCCCATGAACTGTATAAAAAGGCAAAGCGATCAGACACTGAAAGATGAGTCCTCCAAGTCAGAAGCTATCTAGGGGGCTCCTGGGGAAGAGTGGAGAACCACTAATAGCTCTAGAAAGAATGAAGCGGCTGGGCCAAAGGGGAGATGACGCTCCAGTTGTGGATGCGTCTGGTGATGAAAGTAAAACCCGATGCTGTAAAGAACAATATTGCATAGAAACCTGGAATGTTAGGTCCATGAATCAACGTAAATTGGATGTGGTCAAGCAAGAGATGGCAAGAGTAAACATCGACATCTTAGGAATCAGTGAACTAAAATGGACAGGAATGGGTTAATTTAATTCAGATGACCATTATATCTACTACCGTGGGCAAGAATCTCATAGAAGAAATGGAGTAGCCCTCATAGTCAACAAAAGACCCTGAATTGCAGTACTTGGGTGCAACCTCAAAAATGAGAATGATCTCGGTTCATTTTCAAAGCAAACCATTCAGCATCACAGTCATTCAAGTTTGCGCCCCAACTACTGAAGCTGAAGAGTTTAGAAAACCAGAGATCAAATTTGAACCAGAGATCAAATTGCCAACATTTGCTGGATCACAGAGAAAGCAAGAGAATTCCAGAAAAACATCTACCTCTGTTTCATTGAGTACACTAAAGCCTTTGACTGTGTGGATCATAACAAACTGTGGAAAACTCTTAAAGAGATGGGAATACCAAACCATCTTCCTTGTCTCCTGAGAAACCTGTATACTGGTTAAGAAGCAACAGTTAGAAGCCTGTACGGAAAAACTGGTTTAGGATTGAGAAAGGAGTATGACAATACTGTTTATTGTCATGCTGTTTATTTAACTTATATGCAGAACACATCATGAGAAATGCCAGGCTGGATGACTGACAAGCTGGAATCCAGACTACTGGGAGAAACATCAACAACCTAGATGATACCATTCTAATGGCAGAAAGCAAAGAGGCTAAAGAATCTCTTGATGAGGGTGAAAGAAGAGAGTGAAAAAACTGGCTTTAACTAAATATTAAAAAAAAAAAATCCCAAAGATTATGGCCTCCAGCCCCATCACTTCATGGCAAATAGGGGAAAAGGTGGAAGTGCTGACAGTTTTCCTCTCCCTTGGCTCTAAAATCACTGCGGATGGTGACTGCAGCCTTGAAATTATGACGATTGCTTCTTGGAAGGAAAGCTATGACAAACCTAGACAGCGTATTAAAAAGCAAAGACATCATTTTGCCAACAAAGGTCCATAGAGTCAAGGCTATGGTCTTTCTAGTAGTCACATACAGTTGTGAGAGCTGGACCATAAAGAAGGCAGAGTACTGAAGAATTGATACTTTTGAACTGTGATATTGGAGAAGATATTGGAGTGGGTGTCCCTTTGACTGCAAGGAGATCAAACCAGTCCATCCTAAAGGAAATCAAACCTCAATACTCATTGAAAGGACTGATGCTGAAGCTGAAGCTCCAATACTTTGGTTACCTGATGTGAACAGCTGACTCATCGGAAAGACCCTGATGCTGGGGAAGACTGAAGGCAGAAGAAGAGGGCAACAGAGGATGAGATGGCTGGATGGCATCACCAATGCAATGGACATGAACTTGGGCAAACTCTGGGAGATGGTGAAGGACAGGGAGGCCTGGTGTGCTGCAGTCCGTGGGATTGCAAAGAGTAGACACGACTGGGCAACTGGACAACTTCAGTGAGAACTCTGACTTCATTTATGGCTATGACACTCGGGTCCCCTGAACACAGGATGTGTATGTGTGTGTATGTATGTTGAACATGCCCACACACATGGGTGCTCATGCACTTAAACGTTGGGAAGTCAAGATGTGGAGTGTGTGAGACATTTTTCAGGATTAGTGTTTTATTCATGCATATTCTTTTTACTCTAAGAACAGCCCTTGATATTTTGCAGTTGGTTTCTCAGTAGCCAGACAGATACTAAATAATGCTGTGCCTGTTGCTGTAACTGACTAACTCAGGAATTGGGTGCCTGATCAATGTCACGCCAACCTGAATCCTTCTCTAGTATCTTTCTGACCGGACTTCAGTAGGAAAAAAAAGGCTTTCTTTTATGGGGGAAAGGAGGCATGATGGAAATGAAATATTTAGCAGCTGTTGGATGTCCTATTTTCTGTTATGTGGAAGAAATCATCTACCTTGGAAGGAAATAGACTGTGAGAAGCAAAGGCAAGACCTAGAGACCAGGAATTGCTCATTTTCAATTGCTTTTGCATTCCAGCTGAACCTCTGACCTTGCCATTGGATTGTTCAATCCCTTAATAACATGTTACCCGAGTATTCTTTCAATAAATTTTATTTTGGTCAAATCTTGCTCTGGTTGGATTTCTAAGAGTCCTGACTAATACAGTCAACACAGTCAATAGTCCATACAACTATAATTGTTCCATACGTGGTACAGATGACAGGAAGAATCAAATGATAGGAAGTCAGGGGTTAGAGAGATCCTTAGGGAAGGAGTAGGTGAGATGAGGTGATTGACTGAAACTCTGAGTTAGATGGATGGGGAGGAGCCTTCTGCTGCATAATATTCCAAGTCAGGATCATAGAATGTGTAAAAAGGCAATGGTCCCAATTCCAAAGATACAGTTGAGAGGCAAAGAGTAGTTGGAGACGAGAGAGTGTAAGAAGAGATAGGGTTGAAGAGGAACTTCACTGTTGAGGACTTTGAATACCAAGCTAAGAAGTTTGTGCTTTATTGTAACTATTATTGTTGTTTAGTCATTAAGTCATGTCTGACTCTTTGTGACCCTGTGGACAATAGTCCGCCAGACTCTTCTGTCCATGGGATTTCCCGGGCAAGAATACTGAGTGGGTTGCCATTTCCTCCTCCAGGGGGCTTTTCTGACTCAGGGACCGAACCCCTGTCTCCTGAGTCTCCTGCAAGTAGGCAGGTTCTTTGCCACTGAGCCGCCTGGGGAGCCCCAAGGAGACTAAAATTTTTCAACATGAAAGTGGTGTTACTAAAGTAGTATTTTAGGGATTTTGACATGGTAATGTGTAAGGTGAATTAAAGGGAGTAGGAAGTATATATGAGTTGGATACATGAGTTGGAAGACAACTGCAGTCATCCTGACATGAGCGACAAGAACCCGGATCAGAGTGTTAGAAATGGAAATGGAGCATCTTATTCATCTCTTCATCTTTCATGTTACTTAGCAGAGTGACCATCTTGTAGGCACTCATCAAATTCTTGTTAGTACATAAGGAATTCAAGCAATGTTATATCCGTGTCATCAACATCTTACAATAGTTTAGAAGTTTTATTACAATTTAAAAATAAACTATATTGTTGAATTATTGAAGACAGTGAATATTTCAGTTGTCATTGAAATCCAATATAACCTCATAAATACATATGTTTCTTTGTTGTTCCTTTTAAGTCACACAGAAAAAAATCCATTGCTAGAGTAAGGTTTGTTCATGTGTTTATTATAAACTTACTTTCTTATATCTTTAAAATCTATGTAGACTATTCTGTTTATTACTTCGTAAGAAAATAGAATATCCTCAGCCACGTACAGTATTAACTGGTTTTCTATCAATGAAAAATACTGCTTATGAGCTTGATGAAAATACATGAAGCTTTCTTTTCCCTTATCTTTCGAGAAAATGGCCAGAGCGAAGGCCGTTAGTAATCATGACGGAAAACAGAACATGAAGATGCCTTATGGCTGCCCTGGTGGGTCAGACAGTAAAGGATGTGCCCGCAGTGCGCCAGACCTGGTTTCAATCTCTTGGTTGGGAAAACCCCCTGGAGGAGGGCGTGGCAACCCAGCCCAGTATTCTTGCCTGGAGAATCCCCATGGACAGAGAAGCCTGACAGGCTACAGTCCATGGGGTCGAAAAGAGTCCGGCACGACCGAGAGACTAAGCCCCCAGTCAGTGGATCTCATATCCTGCACACCGTGCTTTTGACACTCTGCTGTTCTATCTCCTTTCATTAGCAGAGCACCATGCCACCCTCTACGATGCATCTCTTCATGACTTTGCATTCAGTGATGTCACACTGGTAGCTTGAAATCCCGGTGGGAGTGGCGGAAGTATTTACATATCAGACACTGATAAACACTATGAATAAATTCTGTTGATTGTTTATCCTGTTGTATGGCCTGTGGGTCTGTGATCTGTTTTTGTAAACTAGATCTTCCTAGAGTACATCCACTTATTTGCATATTGCTTATGCTTGCTTTCATCCTACAATGGGAATGTTGAGTAGTTGCAACAGAAACATTATGACCCACAAGCCTGAAATATGTGCTATGTGTCCTGTTAAAAAAAAGTTTGCTGATCCTGAGTCTAGACTTTAAAAGTGATAGAGAAAAATGTTAATAATCAAGATTAAACTTAAAAGTGTGTTGTGCTTATGGCTTTTCCTTGATAAATGACTGACTTTCTGATGTAGATTTTCATTGTCTCACAATTTACTCTTGAATATAATGAAAATATTATTCCACGTTGGAACTACATTCGATCATTCGTAATATTGGTTATCTGTGGTGACAAGAGGTCAGTCAAACTCAAGGAGAACATTCTGTGGGAATCAATTGCTGTTTGGAATTCATGATTTAAAAAAGTAGTCACAAAAACATATACTGTTATATTCCATTTCTGTGAAATGTTGAGCATAGGCAAATTCATAGAGACAGAAAGTATAAAGCTTTTCCATTTAGTGGTGTTTTTAGATTTGTTCACACAGTTGTTCAGTCATCACCATGATATAATTTTAGAACATTTTCAATGCTGCCAAAAGAAATTCCACACATATTAGTAGTTATTCCCATTCCCCATTCACTTCACCTAAGAGCTAGGAACCAGTGGTGTTTTAGTGTATTCACAGAGCTATAGAATGCTCTATAAATACTGCACACTTTATTATTACTTGTAAAACACGATATACTTTTGTAGTTTATAGCAAAGATTCAGTGTACAAGATACAGATTTTTTTTTTTAAGTTCATTGTTGATACTACAAAGCTACAGTCAAAACAGCATGGTATCAGCACAGAAGCAGACATATAGATCAATGGAACAGACTAGGAAGCCCAGAAATAAACCCACACACCTACAGTCAATCTTTGATACAGGAAGCAAGAATATGCAATGGATAAAAGACAGTCTCTTCAAGTGGTGTTGGGAAAGTTTGGACAGTTGGATGCAAAATCAGAGCACACCCTCACACTATATACAATAAACTCAAAATGGCTTAAAGGCTTAAATATAAGATGACACCATAGAACTCCTATAAGGGGGGCTTCCCTGGTGGCTCACCGGTGAAGAGTCTGCCTGCCAAAGCAGGAGACACGGCTCCTTAGTCCGGGAAGATCCCACGTGCCTCGGAGTGACTAGTAAGCCTGTGTGCCACAAGTACTCAGCCTGTGCTCTAGAGCCCACAAGCCCAAATTACTGAACTATGTGCCACAAAGCCTTCCTGAAGCCAGGGTACCCTAGAGCCTGTGCTCCATGACGAGAGAAGCCGCTGCGATGCGAAGCCTGAGCACAGCAGTTAGAGAGTGGCCCCCGCTCACTGCAATTAGAGAAAACCCTGTATAGCAACAAAGGCCCAGCACAGCCCAATAAATACAAACAAAATTATATATATGTATATAAGAACTAGAACACAAGCAAAACATTCTTCAGCATAAATTGTACCAATATTTTCTTAGACAATAGAAGTACTAGCAAGACAGTAGAAATAAAAGCAAAAGTAAGCAAATAGAACTCAATCAAACTTACAAGCTTTTGCACAGCAAAGGAAACCATAAAATAAAGAGACAACATAAGGACTAGGAGAAAATATTTGCAAATGATGCAACCAACAGGGCTTAATTTCCAAAATACACAACCAGTGCATTCAACTCCAACAAAAAAACAAGTGCCCCAGTCGAAAATGGGCAGGAAACCCAAACAGATATTTCTCCGAGGAAGATGTAAAGATGGTCAAGAGGCACATGAAAAGACGCTCAACATTGATAGTTCTTAGAGAAATGCAAGCCAAGACTACAGTGAGGTATTACCTCACACCAGAGAGAATGGCCATCATCACAAAGCTCACAAACAAATGCTAGAGAGGGTGTGGAGAAAAATGAACCCTCCTCCACTGTTGGACAGTTGTTATTTGTGAGTTTTTTAATAATGGCTATTCTGATTGGTGTGAGGAGATAGCTCATTGTAGTCTTGATTTGCATTTCTCTAATAATTAGCGATGTTGAGCATCTTTTCACGTTCCTCTTAGCCGTCTCTATGTCCCAGGCGGCTCATTGGTAAAGAATCCAGCTGCCAAGCAGGAGATTCGGGTTTGGTCCCTGGGTCAGGAAGATCCCCCAGAGAAGAAAATGGCAACCCACTCCAGTATTCTTGCCTGGCATACCCCATGGAGAGTGGAACCTGGCAGGCTACAGACCGCTGGGTCAGAGGAGCCTGGGGGGCTGCAGTCCCTGGGGTTGCAAGCAGTCCTACACGCACTATCGGCTAAAGGGCAACAGCAGCACACTGTTGGGAGGGACATACATTGGTGCAGCCAGTATGTAAAGCAGCATTGAGAGTTCCATTATGATCCAGCAGTCCCACGTCTGAACATATACATCTGGTCAAAACCATCATTTAGAGAGACACATGCACCCCTGCGTTCACAGCAAAAGTATTCACAGCAGCCAAGACGTGGGACCACCTGCGTTAATTCCAGACACCCTGAGAGCTGGGGAGAAGCAGTGTCCTGCCCTGTCAGCGGTTTCTTGGAACGATGTTGTAGGTGGCTCTGAGGTTGCCTCACCCTCCTACCTCATTGGGATTGCTGCCCTTTTGGTCTGGTGAAAATCCCATGCTTAGTCTTTATGGCACTAACCGTTCACTGTGCCCTGCTGGTGGCTGGGGGCCTTGGAGGGGTGGTAAAAACTTAGAATGAGAAGCACCAAGTGAAAATAGAGAAAAGAGAAGCTGCATTTTCCAGTCCAGAACTGAACCAGGGTAATGCAAAACGCCTACAATTTTATGTCATTTACTAATTAGACACCTGTGGGAAATAAGCAACAAATACCAGTGGAATGAAGAACCTGGGTGGAAGCTTCTCTGGATGCTATAATGTGCCTGGTCTAGGAGCATGCCAGAGGCCTTGTTGTTGCTCAGTTTTTAAGTCGTGTCTGACTCTTTGAGACTTCGTGGACTGCACCACACCAGACTTCCCTGTCCTTCACTGTCTTCCAGAGTTGGCTCAAACTCATTTTCATTGAGTTGATGATACCATCCAACAATTTTATCCTCTGTCGTCCCCTTCTCCTCCCGCCTTCAATCTTTCCCAGCATCAGGATCTTTTCCAAAGTCAGTTCTTCGAATCAGGTGGCCAAAGTAAAGGAGCTTCAGCTTCAGCATCAGTACTTTCAATGAATGTTCAGGATTGATTTCCTTCAGGATGGACTGGTTTAATTTCCCTGGAGTCCAAGGGACTCTCAAGAGTCTTCTCTGGCACCACAGTTTGAAAGCATCGATTCTTCAGTGTTCAATCTTTATAGTCTAACTTTCACATCTGTATATGACTATGGGAAATCCTTTTAAATTGCTTTCCTGGAGTCAAAATACAGACTATCTCTTCCAGTTTATAACTAGTGGTGGATTTCATTATTCATGGACTCGCAAAGCCCCGAATCCTGAAAAAGGTAACAGAACCAGTGCATGTAAATTCTGCTCCATTTGGAGCCCGAGAAAGATGACCGACGGGCAGGCTGGCTGCTCTGGGCTGTCAATCCTGCAGCCTAGCCTCTGCATTCGGATACTGAACAGGCCTTGTGCAATCCAAGTGAGGCTCCTGATGAATTTCTTTTTATTCAGAATAATCAAATTTTGAGAATGTGGACCGGGAAAGTCCTGTCACATTGCATTAGGTTAGCACTGTGACTTCCGTGGAAATTGTCGGGTAACTTGATTGCCATGGCCCAATCATTTGCAAGCATAACTTAGTTCACTTAGAGTAAAAGAATGAATAAGTAATAAAATGTCCTATTTGGGGTTGTTGAAGGCAAGCAAAAAAAAAACAAAAAAACAAAAAAACTATAGTGAATCCAGTGATTCACAGGAGTTGTGGGGCCTGGCTGCTAGGATTAGAACGGACACCCAGAGTCCGTAATGCTAGATGAATGTTCGTGATTACCTTCGATTATCCCATGCTTTATAGCCCGTGCAGGAGCTGTGTACTTCTCTAACTGTGAGAGAAACGCAAATCAAAACAACAGTGAGCGTCTGCCTCACACCAGTCAGAATGGCAATCACCAAAACGCCCACAAACAACAGATGCTGAGGAGGCTCTGGCGAAAAGGGAACTCTCCTGCACCGTTGGTGGGAATGTAAACGGGGACAGCCACTTTGGAGAACAGTGCGGAGGTTCCTCAAGAAACCACAAATGGAGCTACCACACAGATTCTCCTTAGGTTACTGAGAAAGTATTGGAAGGCTGCTTTAAGCATATTCCTGTCTTTTTTCTTTCTAATTTTAAAAGAAGATTTTGTCATGTTATTTTCAACCAGATAGTAAAATTCACGAGGGTGATGAATGTTTTCTTTCTCCTTCAGTGATCCCAGTTCTTCATTGGATTTCACCGAAGATGGACATATGGTCTTGCAGCAATCACCCCATCAGTCTGAAAGATGGTTGTAAGGAATGAACTGGATAATCTCGAGACAAAAGGCAAGAAAGGTACTCTTGATTCTTATCTTGCAAACCGTAGCGTTCATAATTCATGTTTCCTGAGTGTTCCTGTGGCCCATTCTTTCCTTCTATAGACTGTGAGGTGAGCACTAACACCACCATCCCTTTCGTTTTATCAGATCCAGGGTTAGGGAGGAATTCTAAAGGAAATCAGTCCTGAATATTCATTGGAAGGACTGATGCTGAAGCTGAAGCTCCAATACTTTGGCCACCAGATGCAAAGAACTGACTCATTGAAAAAGACCCTGATGCTGGGAAGGATTGAAGGTGGGAGGAGAAGGGGATGACAGAGGGTGAGATGGTTGGATGGCACCACCAACTCAATGGACACGAGTTTGAGCAAACTCCGGGGGTTGGCGATGGACCCAGAAGCCTGGCGTGCTGCAGTCTATGGGGTCACAAAGAGTCAGACACGACTGAGGGACTGAACTGGCTGACTGACTGAGGGAGGAATCAGCCACTGGTTCAGCTATTCGTGGGTCTTGAGCTCCAGGAAGATGAGGACGTCCTCCCCCGAGCATCTGCATATGCCCGGACTGCCTCTCCAGCTCCGTGATGTGCCAGGGCCCTCTTCTCATCTACTACACGTTTGCTTTCCTGAGTGATCGCGAAATCCCTTACCAGTTTTAACAGATTATGATTCATTTCTGCTTTTTCCAGTATAGTTTTCAGGGATGTTTTTGTCTTACGTAGAATCCCTTGGCAGCTTATCCAAAGTTGAGATAGGCAAACCTACATCGACAGGCTTGGATTTTTACTGAGATGGGGAGTGTCCCCAGGTGGTGCTACTGGTGAAGAGCGTGCCCGCAAAGCAGAAGACTTGAGAGACGTGGGTTCAGTCCCTGGTCGGGACGAGCCCTGGAAAAACCACGGCACCCCACTCCAGTATTCTTGCCTGGGAAATCCCATGGACAAAGGAGCCTGGGGGCTATAGTCTGGGGTTACAAAGAGCGGGATGCGACTGAAGCGACTGAGCATGGAGAGTGTCTAGGATGATACCAACACGAGAAAGTGAGCAAATAACATGTGCAGTGTGCTTCCAATTCTCTACCTACTCTTTTCCTGCTCCTTGCAGAGGTGTGACGTTGGGGAAGTTGTTACCCTCTGTGAGCCTGTTCCCTTAAGTGTGCAAACAATGTGTGCCTGGCAAGGATGATGTGAGGACTAACCGCATGCACTCGAAGGCCGTTTACAAACTCTGACAAGTCACCCTCATATTAATTTGCTAGAGCTGCCATCACAAAGTAGCACAGACTGAGTGGCTTAAATAACAGAAATTCATCTCCTCACAGTCCTGGAGGCCAGAAGCTTGCAGTCAAGGTGCTGGCAGGGCCTGTTTCCTTGGCTTCCCCGTGTCTTCTTCCTGTGAGTGTCTGTGTCCCAGCTCCCTCTGCTAAGCCATTCACTGGGCTAGGTCTGCCGTGTGTGTGCACATGTGCTCAGTCACGTCTGATTTTTTGCGACCCCATGGACGGTAGCCCGCCAGGCTCCTCTGTCCATGGGGTTCTCCAGGCAAGGATTCTGGAGTGGGCTGTCATTTCCTCCTCCAGGGGATCTTCCCGACCCAGAGACTGAACCCAGGTCTCTTCTGCCTTCTGCACTGGCAGGCGGATTTTTCTGTTTTTAACCACTGGTGCCACTTGGGAGGCCCACTGCTGCTGCTGCTGCCGAGTCGCTGCAGTCGTGTCCGACTCTGTGCGACCCCAGAGACGGCAGCCCACCAGGCTCCCCGTCCCTGGGATTCTCCAGGCAAGAACACTGGAGTGGGTTGCCATGTCCTTCTCCAATGCATGAAAGTGAAAAGTGAAAGGGAAGTCGGTCAGTCGTGTCCGACTCTTAGCGACCCCATGGACTGCAGCCCACCAGGCTCCTCCGTCCATGGGATTTTCCAGGCAAGAGTACTGGAGTGGGCTGCCATCGCCTTCTCCGGGGAGGTCCACTTACAACCTCATTTTGCCTTAATTACCTCTTCAAAGACTCTGTCTCCAAGTACAGTCATGGTCTGAGGAACTACGGGTTAGGACCTCAACACAGGAAGTTTTGGAGACACAAGTCAGCCCATAAACATACGTCTTGCATAGCTGACAGCCCATTCCCACCAGGCTCTGTACTGATCATCCAGCACTCATGGAAACTAATTCCCTTTGCCTGGAATGGCAGATCTGCCTCCTTGACAGGTCCAGCCCTTCCCTCCTGAAGCTCAAATGTAGGAATCTTTAGGAAGTGTTTTGATTCTAACCATAAGGAGTTCATTCTTGCCTCTAGACCCCAGGGCTCTCTGCTTACATCTGTAACAGAGCAACAATTTTACATAATTTTGCATAATATACATAATTTATATAATCCTACAGGCCTAGGGCAGGTTCTGGCAGGTGCTCAAGAAATAACCTGGAGAACTGCACTGAATGCCAGTTAATTAAACCGACACTTTCCCTTCATCTGACTTAGTTGAGAAATACCTTCATTTAACCATTGACAGAGGATTCTGAGGGCAACAGAGACGGGAGGATCTCAACGGTCCATTAAGACAGGATAAATCAGCTTGCTTATCTTCCTTCCTGTATATTTTATATTTAAGAAACCTATTTTAGGATATGTTGGAGGCAGCTTAATATTTTTAGATGGTAACACAAATGTAAAGCGACTTTCCTGATTTTTAGATATCCTTTGAATTTTTAATCAATATGAGAAAAGATTTTCTATTGAGGAAGTCCAGAATATCACATGGGGGTGATTATTTAAACTGCTTGTGTAGGAGGATAAACACTTGACAAAGTCTGCTGTGAAAATGTGCACAGATTATCTAAACAGGGCTATGTTTCAAGATGTAGGGCATGTGCATGCTCACGTTTTATTTGGTGCCAACAATTTAGTTGAAAATGGACGTCCTAAGGATAGTTGGGGTTATGGCACACCTCAGTGAGTTGGTTACCTGGAATCTTCCTCGATTAAGGGATTTTCTTTTTCTCACAGCACCCTCGATTCCAAACAAGTAGGCTTTGATGAAGTCTTTCAGCTCAAAGTATGCCTTGCACACTCCCCTTTTCCAGGCTCACTGCCTGTACAAATCTGGAGCAACACCACACTCACTAAGAGATGCCTTTCTGTTGATAGCTCAAGTCATGGAGGATTTCACACATCTGTGCACAGTCTAGAGATTTCTGCACTTTGTTGATGTTACATTAGAGATCTCCACCTTTTTTTTTAAACTGACTCTGTTGCTAATGTATAACTTGAAACAATTATGTGTTACTTATACTTTGTGCAAGTTCAGTAAAGGATTTTTGAATAGATGAATAAATGAACTGAAAACTGAGATCTTGTCTAGAAAACTTCCAAGTCTTTAAAATGTTTGGAGGCCATTTAATTTCTGTCTTTCTTCCTTGGTGATGTCATCACGCACTTAGTCTTCAAGCAAAGGCACTCGGGAGCTGCAGTTGACACCTCTTCCTCGCGTGTCTTCTGTGAGTAAGTCCCACAGCTTCTCTCAAATGTCATCTCTGCTCCATTCCATCTGCCTCATCTTAGATAATCCCCCTTCATCTACTCAGTAGTGTCTCATGGAATTGTGACAAAACAGGCTTGACTGCATGTGACCGAGACCTAGAGTTCAGTTCAGTTCAATTCAGTCACTCAGTCGTGTCCGACTCTTTGTGACCCCAGGGACTGCAGCACACCAGGCCTCCCTGTCCATCACCAACTCCCAGAGTTTACTCAAACTCATGTCTGTTGAGTCGGTGATGCCATCCAGCCATCTCATCCTCTGTCGTCCCCTTCTCCTCCTGCCCTCGATCTTTCCCAGCATCAGGGTCTTTTCCCATGAGTTGGTTCTTCCCATCAGGTGGTCAAAGCATTGGAGTTTCAGCTTCAGCATCAGTCCTTCCAATGAATATTCAGGACTGATATCCTTTAGGATGGACTGGTTGGACCTCCTTGCAGTCCAAGGGACTCTCAAGACTCTTCTCCAGCACCACAGTTCAAAAGCATCAATTCTTTGGTGCTCAGCTTTCTTTATAGTCCACCTCTCATATCCATACATGACCACTGGAAATACCATAGCTTTGACTAGACGGACCTTTGTTGGCAAAAGATCTCAGTACCAGTGGCTTAAAACACAAGACAGAAGGGTTTTTCTCTGTCTCGTAACAATCCAGGCTGGTCTGCAGCCTCTTCCTCTTCAGAAGCTCAGATTCCTTCTGCTAGGGAATTCCTTCTCCTTCTGGTGGTGTTCTCATCTACATGGTGCAATATGGCTTGCCACCATCCCTGAATTCCAGGAAGAAAGAAGGGGGATATGAGAAATGAGAGGATATTTCTAACCTTTCCTTTAACTAGGAACCCAGAGTTTCCCATGTAATTTAGAATCACATCCCACTGAGCAGGATTAGTCACATGGCCCCACTTCATTGCAAGGAGTTAACTAGGAAATGTAGTCTTCATTCTGGGCAGCCTATGCCTAGGGGAAAATTCCACCCCTATGTAAGAAGACAAAATAGATATTGCATGGATATTGGTGAACAGCTTGCAGTCTTGACCTCGTTGCCTAACTTGCTTTCCTGCTTCCTGCCTCCCAAATTGCTCCGTTTACTCAACTCATACCAGAAGCAATCTGGCCACATCTCTTTCTGCTCCAAAAGCATGCACCGAGCTCTTGACTGCCTGGACATAAACTCTTAGTTTTCAACAGGGACTGAACGGTCTTCATGGTCTGGTTCCTGTCCCCCTCAGCTCCTATTTCTGTCCTCTTGGCACCTTATCCTCTAACGCTGAACTCTGTTATTTTTCCACGAGTAACACAGTGTCTCATGCCTCCGTGCCTTTGCACCTGGTGTTTCTTTGAAAATCAAACTCAGGAGTCACTTCTTTCAGGAAATATTTTCTGTTACTCTCTCTGCTCCCAGCCTTAATCAAGAGACTTCATTGGACACTCTTTATACCTCATATCTGTATTTACTCATTCCATTTTTTGGTTTTATAGGCAATGACACCCCACTCCAGTACTCTTGCCTAGAAAATCCCATGGATGGAGGAGCCTGGTGGGCTGCAGTCCATGGGGTTGCTAAGAGTCGGGCACGACTGAGCGACTTCACTTTCACTTTTCACTTTCATGCATTGGAGAAG
This sequence comes from Capra hircus, assembly GCF_001704415.2. Classification (NCBI taxonomy): domain Eukaryota; kingdom Metazoa; phylum Chordata; class Mammalia; order Artiodactyla; family Bovidae; genus Capra; species Capra hircus. Next base: position 3,361,056 of record NC_030817.1, read on the forward strand.
GAAATGGCAACCCACTCCAGTGTTCTTGCCTGGAGAATCCCAGGGACGGGGGAGCCTGGTGGGCTGCCGTCTGTGGAGTCGCACAGAGTCGGACACGACTGAAGTGACTTAGCAGCAGCAGCAGCAGTAATCACTTATTTCCTCTTCTACACTGTGAGCATGATGAGATTCACCTTTATATCCCCAGAATTCAGCTCAGCGCTTGCCACAGAGCAGATCAATAACTACGTATTTACTCTCGATTGAATGAATGAATGAACAAGTGGCAGAAGTGATAAGACCTCAGTACCTGCTTAGAGCTTTTAACCTTTTACATGATGTTCTCTTTTAGTAAAAACTCCTTGTGAGCCCTTACTCGGTTTGAGGAACATTTACTTTGTTTGTGTAAGAGTATTAGCCCAGTTGGGCTTCCCAGGTGGTACTACTGGTAAAGACTCGCCTGCAAATGCAGGAGACACAAGAGACGTTGGTTTGGTTCCTGGGGAGCTCTTGGAGGAAGGCATGGCATCCCACTCCAGTATTCTTGCCTGGAGAATGCCATGGACAGAGGAGCCTGGCGGGGTACAATCCATGAGGTCGCAGCGTCAGACACAACCAAAGTGACTTAGCATGCACACACGCTTTAGCATAGTTATCTAACTTAACCTGTGAGACAGTCGTCATGGTTCTCATTCTACAGGTGGGAAAACGAGGCATGGAGAATTAGTTTAAATAACCCATCTCATCTCTTTCTCAGTTGTAGTGACTATAGGGAAGGTGTTGCGTGGAAGAGAGTGGAGGGGAGTTTTGCCTTGGGTGGTAGGTATCCTGTAGGTATACTGAAGTGGTAGTTATTGGGCCCTTGTCCAAATCTATTATTTATTAGCTTAAGTGACCAGCTTTTCTTTCCTTTTCTGGGCTTCAGTTTTCTCATCTGTAATAGGAAGGGTTGGCTCGAAGATCCCTAAGTTTCCTTCCAAATCTTAAAGTCAGTGATTTTCTTACTTCTCTAATACAGAAAATTGAAATGTAACCCTCCTCTACACCAATATGCTGCATCCACACAGCTGTGCTTTTGCTAAAAATGGACACTTTCTAAATGTTAAAAGAGTACATGGTAGAGAATAGTCAGTTTAGATCCAAAAACCCCGACTGTGCTAAAAGATTAACACAAAAGCCCTGGATCCCACTCAACAGAAAATCTCCCCAGAATGGAATATGTATAATGGCATTGCTTTGACTGGAGGGTTTTTTTTTAGATTGCGTCCAGACATGTTTAGTCACCAAGCACATTTTGGATCTAGGAGGAGTGCAGTTGAAACATAGCCAGAAATCACCCTGGCTCCTCTCTCTGCCGTGAGTCCACAACGCATGGAATTCTACACGACTCCTGTGTGTGAAGACAAAGCTTGTGCAGGTCTTTTCCCTCATTAAGCTATCCCGGAAACTGGAAGAGTCTGTTAAACAATCTCGCTTCTTCCCCACCAGGGTTCTGAAACAACTAAAAACAAGGCCAAGTGTTTCATCGGGGGAGATAAATATAGCACCTTTGTGGTGATAACAGTGATACTGGAGAACACGTTTTCTGTTGATGGTCAAGGCGACTTTCTAATCCTGAAGCCTAGAGTCAGATGGACGTCCACCAGCCCTGCTAGATGAAGAGAAGCTTTTCCCCAACAAGGGATGAATGAAGCATTCTGTTTCTCCGCACAAACTCACTATGGCGCTGCTTACCCCCTCAATCTCTTCTTCCCTTCCCCGACGGTAATATAGCCCCCATCTTTCAGTGAGGCCTGGTGGCTCCTCAGAATAAAGACGACATTCCCCAATCTCTCTTGCAACTAGGTGTGGCCATTTGACTCTGCTCAAGGACGTGGGGGTAAAAGGACGGGTTTGTGCCTCATTCTAGGATGAATGAGGGTCTGCGTTCCTCCCCTTAGGTTTCCTCTTCCTTCTGGCAAGAGTCCGTGTGGACCATGAAATGGAAACTGAATTCTGAGGATGGGACCCTGGGGACATCACGCCAGAGCTGGACTGCTCGCCTCAGACTTTATTTATGGAAGAGAGATGACCTGTGTCTTGTTTAATTATTATTCAGTCCTGGAGGATATTTTGGATTTCCTGCCGCTTCAGGCTGAGCCCAGTTCTGACTGATACACTCTCCAATCAGATGCGTCGTTCCATCTCCTCAGGCCCTGGCAGTTTATTTAATTCTCATAACAGTCCTACAAGGTAAGTAGTAGTACTACCCCCATGATAAACTCCTCCACAGATGATGTAACAGAGGCCCAGAGAGCTCAGGAAACTTGCTCCAGATGACAGTGCTCGGGAGCAATGGAGCTTGGATGCAACCCCAGGCCGGCTAGCTCTTCTGCGTTCCATCACTAACCAGGCAGTTTCCTAGGAGGAGCAAGTACAGAGGCCCTCCTGTGTTACCTCAAGTGAAGCATGTTTATGCTGGGATAGATAGAGAGGCCGGAGAAATAAAGGCCACCTCAGTGGTCACCTGAGATGCCCTGGCTTATGCTTACCACTTCAGCAGGGTCAAATCCATCATTCCTAGGCCATTTTCCCATCACTGTGGGGGTTCCATCACTGCCTGTCAGTATCTGTCCTGCTTCTGCCCTCCTATCGCACTCAACCACCAGCGGTTTCAACTCAGTTTCTTTCTACCTCATGGTATCTTCTTGTGCATGCCTCTACTGCCTTTGGCTTCTGCATTTTTCCCTCTACACATACACATTTTGGGGGGCTCCAAAATCACTGCAGATGGTGATTGCAGCCATGAAATTAAAAGACGCTTACTCCTTGGAAGGAAAGTTATGACCAACCTAGACAGTATATTCAAAAGCAGAGACATTGCTTTGCCGACTAAGGTCCGTCTAGTCAAGGCTATGGTTTTTCCAGTAGTCATGTATGGATGTGAGAGTTGGACTGTGAAGAAGGCTGAGCGCAGAAGAATTGATGCTTTTGAGCTGTGGTGTTGGAGAAGACCCTTGAGAGTCCCTTGGGCTGCAAGGAGATCCAACCAGTCCATTCTGAAGGAGATCAGCCCTGGGTGTTCTTTGAAAGGAATGATGCTAAAGCTGAAACTCCAGTACTTTGGCCACCTCATGCAAAGAGTTGACTCATTGGAAAAGACTCTGATGCTGGGAGGGACTGGGGGCAGGAGGAGAAGGGGACGACAGAGGATGAAATGGCTGGATGGCATCACTGACTCAATGAGCGTGAGCCTGAGTGAACTCCAGGAGTTGGTGATGGACAGGGAGGCCTGGCGTGCTGCGATTCATGGGGTTGCAAAGAGTTGGACATGACTGAGTGACTGAACTGAACTGAACTGATACACATTTCTGCCAGGTGGCACTAGTGGTAAAGAACCCACCTGCCAATGCAGGAAATATAGGAGACTCGGGTTCGATCCCTGGATTGGGAACAGCCCCTAGAGAGGGAAACGGCAACCTACTCCAGCAATCCTCCCTGGAGAATCCCATGGACAGAAGAACCTGGTGGGCTACCATCCATAGGGTGGCAAAGAGTCTGACATGACTAAGGTGACTGAGCATGTCTGCTTTATTGTCCACCAACAATATTGTCTTCTCCATACAAACAATTGGTGGGATCAGCCAGTTCCCACCAAGGGTAAGTCCTACTTACTTGTAGGACTGTTTTGAGAATTAAATAAAACTCAGTTGTATAACACTTAGAGAGGACTTGGCCTATAGCAAGAGGTATGTAATCATTTGCCGAGTGAATAACTTGTCAGAAGGGGAACTCTTCTTCTTTCCCCACTAACGCTTGCTTCCTTGTGGAGGGACATCAATCAGTGTAGCACTCAGGGCTGCTCCCCGCCTTTTGACCTCGCCTTTCCTCACTCAGGGCCTGAGGAGCTGGAACGGTGCATCTGATTGAAGAGTGCATCAGTCAGAACTGGGCTCAGCCTGAAGTGGCAGGAAACCCAAAATATCCTCCAGGGCTGAATGCCCAGCTGGGTTAAGCTTTTGTACCAGTCGCTGTCTCTGGATGGTCAGAGCCTCCTAACCCACCACTCCACCCCTCCTCCCCAGCCCAGGTCGCCAGGAGCGCTGTAGGCTGCACCACACCCTTCAGGAACTCTCTGCCGTACAGTTCCTCGTTCAGTCTCTTTGAGCAGGACGCATGCCCAGCAAGGGAGTTGGGGCATGTTGTCCTTGCTGTATTCTCTTTGTTCTCCTTTTTTCCTTATAGCCTATGAATGAAGCCAAAAACATAAACACAGAATCCAACGTTTGCCCCTTCTTTCCTATATCTTATCAAAATAACGTGGAATGAGCTCTGGACGTGCACCGAAGATATCGTCCAAGTCTCACTGCTCCGTCTAGTCCAACTGATACTAATGGCTAGAGTATCACCAATGGCAGTCTTTGAAGCAGTGACCACCCTTGATTAATCTGCTGTGATCAGAGTAGTTGGTTATGAAGAATTAGGGGGACTGTAGTCCTGGCTGTCTCTCCGGGCACCACAGACTCTTCTCTAAGAATAGTAGCAGAAGACAAGGCGTGACTAGGAAGGTTTGGCATGAGGAAAGAACGGGTAGATCCATTCAAGGTTTCATAGATTAGGTAGAGTTTAACCTAACCGTTATCTTCTGAACTCTTCTTAGGTTCTCCAAGTGTTTAGGATTTGAGTTAAGAGTGGAAATACGCACTGGACTGGAGAGTCTAACCTGAGCTCCCTGTCCAAGGAAGAGAGCGAGTTCTGGACCCCTGTCCTTTCTTTCCTTTCCTCCTCCTCTTCCATTTTTGTTGCAGGTATACAGAAATGGGCTCCAAAATCACTGCTGCCTTGAAGTTAAAAGACGCTTACTCCTTGGAAGAAAAGTTATGACCAACTTAGACATCATATTAAAAAGAAGAGACCTTTTGCCAACAAAGGCCGATGTAAGCCATTAGTCAAAACTATGGTTTTTCCAGTAGTGGTGTATGGATGTGAGAGTTGGACCATAAAGAAGGCTGAGCGCCAAAGAATTGCTGCTTTTGAACTGTGGTGTTGGAGGAGACTCTTGAGAGTCCCTTGGACTGCAAGGAGATCCAACCAGTCCATCCTAAAGGAGATCAGTCCTGGGTGTTCATTGGAAGGACTGATGCTGAAGCTGAAACTCCAGTACTTTGGCCACCTGATGCGAAGAGTTGGCTCATCAGAAAAGACCACAATGCTGGGGAAGATTGAAGGCAGGATAACAAGGTGATGACAGAGGAAGAGATGGTTGGATGGCGTCACTGGCTCAGTGGACGTGAGTGTGAGCAAGCTCCAGGAGATGATGAAGGACAGGGAGGCCTGATGCGCTACAGTCCATGGGGTCGCAGAGAGTCAGACACAACTGAGTGACTGAACAACAAAAGGGAAATGAGTTCATTACACTCCTTGGCTCACGACATATTCTTATTCTTAATTTGAAAACGGCTCGCTCTTACGATTTACCTCACAGGGATTTTGAAAAGATTAAATGAATTAAATATAGATAACACTGAGGATAGTGTCCAGCACATGATGGACACCGTGGTAGTGTTGTTTGACCAGGGTCTCTGGGTCCTGCTGGATGTTAGGGTGGTGTTCTGCAAATCAGCTTTTGAGAGTGTCACTTTTACCTATGCTCATACGCGTGTATCAGTTTATCTCGACTCGTTCTGACCAGTCAAGATGAGTTATTTTTTTTTCCTTCACAGATAACTTTTTTTCTTGAGTAGTGAATTAGTGGCTGATGGAAAAATATTAACTCAGTTAATATACATGGAAATGTACATATAATTATATAATAATAATACATCATGTAATAATAATGTATCACATGATGCATAATTCTATCTCTAAGCTCTCCGCCAGCCTTAATAGGCTGTGATTCTATAAAGGATGCTGAATTATTTATTGCAGCCTGCCTGAAGTTTGACAAGTCATGACGGAACTTAAATTACACTGCTTTGTTGAATCTGAAATCACATTCCGAGGTAATGGTCACTGGCTAAGTAAAATGGACTGCCAGTTATTCAAATAAAGAGAAGTCATATTGTCCTGTATTAGCAATCTTCACCTCCCACCCATTAATAAAGTTCATTTGTTTCCACTTGCCCACTTTTTTCTTTGTTCTGCAGGGCTTTCTGAAGACTGCTGAATCCATGTATGCTTTTATCCACTCCAAACAGTCCTAAGGAGACTGATTCTTCTAGTGAGTGTATTTTTAGCCACAATTAAAGCTTGTGTCTCTGGCTTTTCTGAACAACTGGCATCCTGCAGGATTCAGAACCACCTGCATTCAGCCTTCAGGGAACTAGACTCTTTTGCTGATGGTTCAGCTCTCAAACAGAGGCATAAACACCGCAGGTTGTATGTAAACGGGGAAGGTAGCTAATTATGCCAAACAGGAGTATTAATAACACAAGCTGTGCAAACAAAAACACTAACCGGTTTCAAAGCATGATTCCTCCTCGGCCCTGCTCTCCCTCCCAGACTTACCTGAAGGACAGGATAGTAGCAGAAAGTAAGTGGCTTCCACCAGCTACTGGGTCCTGTAAAGCAAGAGATGAAATCAACAGGGAAATGCCAGTGTAGAATCCATGGGCCCCGGGAACTGCAAGTCAAGCACCACCTTTGTCTGCCTTGAGGCTGGACTTTTAGGGAAGGTTTGGAAATCACAGAAGTGTAATTAGCTGCCAGAAACTGGTAGAGTCTCTAAAAGAGACGGAGGTCAAAGGTCAGGGTAGGGCCTTGTCGAAGGCCACTCCTCTCTAGTCCAGAAAAATGAAAAGCTTAACAGATGGGCAGATAGAGGTTGGATCCATTGAGAAGATCAAACTCTTCTTTCCTGTCTTGCAAGTAAGAATGCCTGTAACGTGTTATTCTCAGGAGGACTTGTCAGCTGATAGAAACCTAGGTCTCTTAGATTAAGTCCCCAAATGAGTCTCAACAAGGTCAGTGCTTATCTTCTGCTGTGTGATGAACCACTCCAAAATTTACAGGCTTAAAACAACAATTTATTATTATCTGTCATGGTTCTGTGAGTAGAGAAGGCGCAGCTTGAACTCCCTGGTTTGGAGGCTCTCATGCCTGGATGGTCAGCTGCCATTTGACTTCCCCAGAAACTGAATTCTTTGAAGGCAGAGTTCAATTCTGCCCTCTTATCCTCAGTTGTACCCCATGGTCTAGTGTGGGCTGGACGTCCAGCAGGGCCTCCTCCACCAGGATTCTGGGCCCCAGTGCTCCTCCCTGACCTCCCGCTGCAGCTGAGCAGCTGGACACGGTGGCTCAGGGCTCCAAGAGGGAGGAAGGTGCCCTAGCATAGCATCCCTTCTGCCACGTTCTATTGGCCAAAGCCATGAAAGGCCAATTCAAATTCAAGACAATGGAGTGGCATATGGGTACAAAGCAGGGAGCTACAGAGGGCATCATCTCTGGAGACAAGTTACAACATGAAGCGAGTCCCATCTCTTGGAATGTCTCCCAGGAAACCTCGCCATTGAGAAGCAGAGAGCTTTTTGTGCTGAGCCTGGCAGAGATCTTTGCCTAGTTACTTATAATACTTTTCATCCTTTAGCTCTTAGCTGAAACATCACTCTCCCAGGATGATTTCTAAGCCCTCGTCACTAAATTAGGTTCTTCTGTGCTTTTCCTAGAATTTCATAGTCTGTAACTGCACATTCCTATGATTACCGATTTAACGTGAATTTCAGTCCAAGACGGGGCTGAAGACTCCGCACGGCAGGCAGGCCTGTCTGCAGTCTCTCCATCGACTGCCTCTGCTTGGCACGGTGCTGGCTCTCAGTAAAAAACTCAGGAGACGTTTGTTAAGGATGAAGGCATGGATGAGAGGTGAACACATCTGATTCTCCCATGTGGCTTCAGTGGTTCACTCGGGGGTTTTCATTAAGGGGCGTCCGGTCACCCTTCCGTGAATTTATGATGTTTTAAACTTGTGTTGGCTGAATGCCCAGCAGGTCCCAGTCCCCACACTAGACCGTGGGGTAAAACTGAGGATAAGAGGGCAGAATTGAACTCTGCCTCCACAGAATCAGTTTCTGGGGAAGTCAGACAAGTAGACACCCTTGTACAGTCCACGTAGAGAGTGCAGGTTGCCAGGTCGATTACATGCACTTCCTTCCCTCGCCTTCCTAACCTCTCGCCCCACCGCACACACAGGGGGTGTCATATGCCGTTCCAGGGCCCATGGATTCTACACCGAACACTCCTGGTTTAGAGGCTGTAGCATGAAATATGCCCCAATAATATTTTCAGCTATATTATTTGGGGCTTATTAAGAATGACTGGGGAATGTCCTTCTTTAATGAAAAAACCACTATAATATTGTTAAGTAATTAGCCTCCTATTAAATTAATTTTAAAAAAAGAAAAAAAATTAAAAACAAACTTGCTTCATATTAGATGTTCATAACATTGGAAAGCCAGGGTTTTTGTCAGAAGAGCTGGAATCTACAAGGAGTTGAAAAGTTTGTGAAATATTTCCAAGGTCAGAACCAGAGGTGAAAGGTTTCCACTTTTAGACCTGCTTGTGGTTCAGATTACACAAACCAAACTCACCTTTGAGCTTCTCTGTTCATAGTCCACACAATGTATTAAGAAATCAAATACAGAGCAATTGCAAAATCACCCAGCAATGCACAACTTTTCTTGTTTCATCTTGGCTGTCCGTCACACTCTGAGAACAAGAAAGAGCTTCTGATACAGCAGTGAAAGAAGAATGAATTTTGTTCTGCATGTGAGTTGTTTTGAAGGTTTGGGGTGGGGGAGAGACACAATCAATCATTTTTACATTTTAAAGAAACATTCCAGTTTCTGAGCAGAGTTTGTTTGGACTCCAGGAGTTTAGAAGTGAAGCGGGCTTCCCTGGTGGCTCAGATGGTAAAGAATCTGCCTACAATGTAGGGACATGGGCTTGATCTCTGGGTTGGGAAGTGGTTGCATGGCAACCCACTCCAGTATTCTGGCCTGGAGAATCCCATGGACTGTAGAGTCTGTGGGGTCACAAAGAGTCAGACACAGCTGAGCAGCTAACTCTTTAATACTTTCACTTTCAGGAAGACCAGTCAAGAAGCTTCTGTAATTGGCCAGGCTCAGAGGAAAGGGTAACAGCAGAGACCGGAAATGAGTGACTAGAATAATGAAGGGGTTTAAAAATCATGTCTTGTTTGTATTTTAGAAAGCTAGGAGAGGTGTGGATGCTTCAATATGAGATGGGGCTACCATGTAAAAGATGGATGCAAATTTTCCTGTGTCCCTGAAGGAAGACCCGTGGATGGAGACTATAGGGCATGAGACTCGTGCTCAGAATGAGGAAGTGCTTTTTACCAGAGCTTTGCAAAGATGGGAGGGGCTGCCTGGGGAGTCAATGAGTTCTCATTCTCGACTCTGCCTGAGCAAGGGCTGGAGGACCTGTGGGAGGAGATATGGGGAGTCTAGAAGGAACTGTGGGACCAGATGATGCAGAAACCTTACTCTGAGATTCCCTGACTTTGGTGACTCGTAAATGGAGCAGGACTGAGAAACTGATATTCTTATTTTGGTGTAACACCATTAAGGTAAAGAAACTTCATAATTATGTTATCCATCTTGGGGATTTTTAGAGAACTCTCAAGTATTTGGCCCACAATATATCTAATGTGGGTGTAGCTGCTACGGATCTATTTAGTAGAAGTGGGTGAGCTTTCTTTCCCCACAACTTGGCTACGTTTCTCAGAATATTTCTCTTTAATCTTCTTTAAAGAGGTGGTGGGTGAGAAGGGTGTAGGTTCTGGGTTAGAGAGACCTAGCTAGAAATTCTCTGCCACACTTGCTAATTCCATGAGTGTCGGTAAATTACCTAATATCTGCGAGCCTCATTTATTCACCTATTAAATGGGAAGCACATTGTTTGCTTTTTTTTTCTGGCTGTGCTGGGTCTCCGCTGCTGCTGGTGGGCTTCCTCTGGTTTCCGCCTGCGGGGCAGCTCTCTGGTTGCGGCCCTCGCGCTTCTCCCTGCAGGGACTTCTCTGCAGAGACGGGCTCTAGGGAGCACCAGCCTCGGAGCTGTGGCTCTCGGGTCCCAGAGCACAGGGTCAATAGTTGTGGCTCATAGACTTGGTTGCCCTGCAGCACGTGGGATCTTCCCAGACAAGGGGCTGAACCCGTGTCCCCCTGCATTGGCAGCCAGATTCCTATCCATCTAACACCAAGAAAGCCCTCTATGGTTGTTTTAAGAGAAAATCTATATAGAGTTCCAAGCACTTAGTAGGATGTTAATACATGGGGAAAAAATTTTAAAACACTTTTTCTTATGCAAGTAAATGGAGCCGCGTCATTACCTATGGGAAGTGGGTAGTCCTGGTGATGGAAGAGCCAGTCAGTGGAAGGAAATGCTCCCTGATTGGATTGATGGATCCTATGTCCAGGATATTATTCATCCCCTCCCCCTCCCAATTTGATGCATCTTTAAAGATAACCATTTATGGAATGTTTAGGAACATTCAGTGTGCATAAAACACTGAGAAATTAGCAACAGTTCAGAGGCAATGATGTAAGAGGCTTAGCGCTCTCCTGAGTCTGAGGCTGGGGAACTGGGGGGCTAATTGTGTCTCTTCCATGAGTGCACGTCTTCCTGTGAATACTGGGGGTGGGGAGGGATTGATCTTCAAATAAATACGATTCATGGTTTAGTGGAAAAGCTGCAAGCTTCCCCATGAAGATTGAATAGCAAGTCAGTTCATTATACTGTAGTATATTGATATTGCAATCTGCTCCCAGTGAATGCAATTGCAAATCCATTTAGGAAGGTGTGTGATCTGGGATTTGGTTCGTTTTCATTTACCCTATGGGTACCTGAATGGTTGGGCAAACGAGACCTGGCCCCCCCTCCACTACCCTTAGGTCCTGATCAGTTCTATTAATACTCCTCCAGCACCAGTCACGGTGCCTGGTCATGGAGCGGGGACAGGTCTCATTTGCAGACCCATCCAGGTTCTTGCTAGTGTTTGCTGGCTGACTGGAGATGCCCTCATTTTGTGTCTCTGGTGTGCTCTTGCCCACTCAGCACAGCGACCTCCGTTTGTGTATTCACTGTGCACGCCCCGTGACCCAGGCAGCTAACCGCAACCTTGACACACAGCCTCCTCATCTCTTTATATGTCCAGGGAACGATCCATGGACGCCAGTTCAGTCGGGGTCCACAACCTGTTGATGTGTGAGACTCTGTTTCCTCAGAGTTTCTCGTAAAGCTCCAAAGCTGAGAGCAGACAAGCTCCCCAGTGTTCTCAAGAGAGTGACAGGGAGCTCGCAGACGTGCCCTTTATGGCTTTCAGAGGTGATCTATTGATCACGTTACTATCACTGCCTGCTTCCCCCTCCCCCACCCCAAACATCCTGTGTGAAGCAGGCATGTGACTTCTGAAGGCAGCTCAGCCTGGGTTCATTGACGTGAAGAGTTTTGGCCACATGGGGACTACTGCGGCGTTCTCATCTCCAGATTCAAGTGACAAGATTCCTGGGGAACTGTCACAGGGTTTTGGGGTGGATGCTTCTGGAAAGGGAGGCTGGCATCTCACTCCCTGGCTGCCTGCAGGCTGAGCTCAGAAGCGTGGCAGCATTTGCAGCCTGCCACCAGGTGGCAGAGGAGAGCGCTCTTGAGGGCTCGACTCCTCGATGTTGGCGTTTAGGCTGCTTCCTGAATACGGACAAGGAGGCTTCACTACAACCCGGAGCATTCTGGAGGTCTGAGGGTGGATGGTGCAGCCTGCGAAGGGTGGATGGTGCAGCCTGCGATGGCTGGACGGAGAGAAAGGAAGAGAGGCTCGGGGTTTGGCCTGCGTGTCTCTCACCCACAGAAGGTGGTGGTCAGGCGTAAGCCACTGTCCTGGTCAGCTTGGACTGACTATAACAGAACACCATAGATGGGGTGGCTTACCCCACATGAATTTATTTCCCACAGTTCTGGAGGCTAAGAAGTCCAAGATCAGGGTGCCACCGTGGTCAGGTTCTGACTTGCAAATAGCCGTCTTCTCACCATGCCTCACATGGCAGGGACTAGAGAGCAGCAAGCTCTACTGTCTCTCATAAGGGCACTAATCCTATTACAGAGGCTCCACCCTCATGACCTAATCACCTCCCAAAGGCCCCATCTCCAAATACCAACGCACTGGGCACTGGGGCTTCAGTATATGAATTTTGGAGGAACACAAATATACAGTCTGACAGCCGTTTAGAGGGCAGTGTGCGCAGGATGCTCACTGCACCGTGGGGAGTCCCGTGGGAGGCAGGAACTCAGAGGTAGTCCAGCAAGAGCAACCCAGGAGCAAAAGGCTCCCTCGGGAACAGAGCAACACAGCAGCTCCTACGGTGACTCGGAAGAACACTCCATGTGTCCCACATAAAGTCAGCTTTTGAAGGAGGGGCAACAGTAGATGGCAACCCACTCCAGGACTCTTGCCTGGAGAACGCCATGGACAGAGAAGCCTGGCAGGCCACGGTCGACGGGGCCGCAAAGAGTCGGACACGATTGAGCAACCATCACTCACTCACTCAACACAGAAGTGGTGGCCTTGGAGTCAAAGGAGAACGTATGAGTGACCAGAGGGATAAAAGGACTTCTGACTCTTCCCCTCACCTATCTTTTCCATGTACTGACCTTGAAAGTGCAGAAGAGATGGCAGAAGGTGGAGGCAAAAGCCACGTTCAGTTTCCACTGCAAGTCCCCTACACAAGGTCAAGGGTCAGGCCTGAGTGGAAAGGAGTGGACGGTGGAGGCAGGTGGTGTGGAGATAGGGAAGGGACAGAAGCTCAGATGGTGAAGAATCTGCCTGCAAAGAGTTCAGCCCCTGGGGTGGGAAGACTCCCTGGAGAAGGAGATGGCTATGCACACGAGTGCCTGGAGAACCCCTGGTGGGCCACAGTCCATGGGGTCGCACAGAGCAGGACAAGAATGAGTGACTAACACTTAGGAGGCTGGTAGAGCTTAGGATTAAATAGGAGGTTCAAGTTTTGTTTTAGATTGGACAGGACTTTAGAGAATGTGAAAATGAATCTTTATCACTAGAGGGAGATTGTTCATGAAACCAAAGAAGGTCACAAGATCTGTCTGGGATGCCCGTAAAAGGGGAAGGAAGGAGATCCGTCAGAACATGCTGGAAGCCGTGGAAGGAGAAAAATAAATCTGTTCGTGTTTGTATCCTCACTGAGTTCAGTCCATTCATTGAATTGCTTCCATGTGCAATATAGGCATCACGGAGGAATTCACAGGTGAGACAGAGGACAGCGCCATCCACCATCCAGTCTGGAGTTAGGGTTAGCAGATCTCCCCAAACATCCTCCTGAGGTGTGACTTTCCTTTCTGGATCTCCTCTAATCGTGCTTCCCTGATAGGTCAATCAGTAAAGAATCTGCCTGCAATGCGGGAGACCCTGGTTCAATTCCTGGGTTGGGAAGATCTGCTGGAGAAGAGATAGGCTACCCACTCCAGTGTTCTTGGGCTTCCCTTGTGGCTCACCTGGTAAAGAATCTGCCTGCAATGTGGAAGACCTGGGTTCAATCCCTGGGTTGGGAAGATCCTCTGAAGAAGGGAAAGGCTACCCACCCCAGTATTCTGGTCTGGAGAATCCCATGGACTCTACAGTCCATGGGGTCGCAAAGAGTCAGACACAACTGAGCGACTTTCACTTTCCAACCATGCAGCACTGGAGGTCCTTCCCCCCCTGCGTGGAGCTCAAGCTCTTTCCCCTGGATGTGAACGTGCACTGCCCTCCCTGAGGACATTTCAGTGATCCCCCACAGGAAGGGCATGGCATCAAGGTGGGTGTGCACGGGAGGGGGCAGACCCTGTTGCACACTCACCCTAGACTTTTTCCAGGAATGAAGTCTGAAGGTAAGTTTGTAGGTTGATCTCAGTCTCACAGAATGAGCTTCCATGTAGGTTAAATGAGGCAGGTATTGTGCCCAGCAAGGAAATCCAATTTTTTAAGGTAATTTTGGATTCTCATTGAAAAATTCAGTTGGAGGGGTCTAGGCTGTTAGACATGAAAGTCTCAAGATGTGAGCTTTTATAACGTTGATAACTTATAAGTGCTTTTGTAACTTCTTTCCAACCTTCAGGTGAATTTCCTATTTTAGATATTATCTCCACTTAATTGAAAATTGCTTAGCTCTAACATTATTTTCCAGATAGTATTATAAAATGGTTTGAATTCTCATTTGCCCTTAATAGATGAGTTCATTTGGAAAATAAAATTTAAAAAAAAACCCCAATATTAGTCATAAAAATGACAGTGATGGGCCTTTCTGTGGCAATCACAGCAGGACGGTACATCATCAGATGGAGTTAAAAGCATCTTTCGAGATGGCCACTCCATAGGAGGGTCATGGGAGAGGCTAAGGGTGACAGTGTGTATTAGTTTACCCTTGTGGTGGCCTCTTCACAACCTCCACTTCCATAATGTGTTCAACTGTGCCATAGCTGAAGGCAGGGACGTCTGGTCACCAGTGGGCCTGTTGGTTATGTCGGCCAAATAGACCTTCAGTCAGGCCTCTCTTCTCCACCTCCATTCTGACCTCTTTAGTCTGGGTGCTAAGTGGTCTCTGCTTTTATTTTGCCTTTCTTGATCCACTCCTCACACAGTAGCTGATGTGATTGTAAAAAACAAATGAATTACGATGGTGAATTGAATTCACATAATTTATCTTCTCTCAGTTCAGTTCAGTTGCTCAGTCGTGTCTGACTCTTTGCGACCCCATGAATCGCAGCACGCCAGGCCTCCCTGTCCATCACCATCTCCCGGAGTTCACTCAGACTCATGTCCATCGAGTCAGTGATACCATCCAGCCATCTCATCCTCTGTCGTCCCCTTCTCCTCCTGCCCGCAATCCCTCCCAGCATCAAAGTCTTTTCCAATGAGTCAACTCTTTGCATGAGGTGGCCAAAGTACTGGAGTTTCAGCTTCAGCATCAGTCCTTCCAAAGAACACCCAGGGCTGATCTCCTTCAGAATGGACTGGTTGGATCTCCTTGCAGTCCAAGGGACTCTCAAGACTCTTCTCCAACACCACAGTTCAAAAACATCAATTCCTCGGCGCTCAGCCTTCTTCACAGTCCACCTCTCACATCTATATACATGACCACAGGAAAAGCCATAGCCTTGACTAGATGGACCTTAGTCGGCAAAGTAATGGCTCTGCTTTTGAATATGCTGTCTAGGTTGGTTATAACTTTCCTTCCAAGGAGTCAGTGTTTTTTAATTTCATGGCTGCAATCACCATCTGCAGTGATTTTGGAGCCCAGAAAAATAAAGTCTGACACTGTTTCCACTGTTTCCCCATCTATTTCCCATGAAGTGATGGGACCGGATGCCATGATCCTAGTTTTCTGAATGTTGAGCTTTAAGCCAAGTTTTTCACTCTCCTCTTTCACTTTCATCAAGAGGCTCTTTAGTTCCTCTTCACTTTCTGCCATAAGGGTGGTGTCATCTGCATGTCTGAGGTTACTGATATTTCTCCTGGCAATCTTGATTCCAGCTTGTGTTTCTTCCAGTCCAGCGTTTCTCATGATGTACTCTGCATAGAAGTTAAATAAGCAGAGTGACCATATACAGCCTTGACGTACTCCTTTTCCTATTTGGAACCAGTCTGTTGTTCCATGTCCAGTTCTAAATGTTGCTTCCTGACCTAATACCTGGTTAATGAGAGTGTGTGGGTGCATGCTCTCTCAGTCGTGTCCAGCTCTTTGAGACCCCATGGATTGTAGCCCACCAGTCTCCTCTGTTTATGGGATTTCCTAGGCTAGAATACTGGAGTGGGGTGCCTTTTCCTCTTCCAGGGTATCTTCCTGACCCAGGGATTGAACCCACCTCTCCTGTGTCTCCTGCATTGTCAGGCGGTTCTTTACCAAATGCGAGTAAGGGTGTACAAACCAGCCAGGAATATATCAACAAACGAGTTGAATAAAGGTTAAAAAAAAAATTCTCTTGGGAGAACTTCCCGGGTGGTCCAGTGGTTAAGTTCCCCAAGGCGGGGAGTGTGGGTTTGATCCCTGGTCTGCCCACTAGGATCCCGGACGCCTCTCGGTGTGGCCAAAAGGAAACATTTTTTCATTCTGTTTGCGTGTCTCCAGGTTTGGGAGGATCGGTGAGAAAAGTCAGGCTTTTGCTGGCTCAGCAGAATGGATTCTGGGGCACTGGGAGTGGGCGAGGAGCAGGCTGGGTGACAGTCCTTCCCTTTTCTGGTGGATGAGAAATTTCTTGTCTGTGATTCCATGAGGATGTGACCCTTGGATTTCCAGTTGTAGGGACTGATGGCTCCAGGTGCCTGGCTCTGGACATTATTATCGTAATTGCACCATGTTCGCCATGGGCTGCTCCCAGGCACTGGCTGTGCAGGGCCAAGACTTGAAGCAGGCCCATCCCTGAGACTCCTCTGATGGGCACCTTGGGCTCTGAGACTGCCCCTTGGCTTTGCCCAACTTTCCTTGAACCGCATGGCTACGTAGGAAACGTCCACCCACACCTGCTTCCTTCTTTCCTTCCGTGTCTCCTTCACTCAGAGTCAGACCTGCACCATGGTCCGAGGGCTCGCTCAGCCTTTCCTGAAGCCTTACATGTTCCCCCTTATACACTTCTTGCATGTTTCATCCTGTCTTGATGCCTGCTTCTTGCAGGACCAAAAAAACACATTGGCACACAGGAGATACTCGATGAATTTATTCAGGAAGTAAAAGGGAACATGAGTTTAAAAGAGTTTTATTTCGAGTCTTCAGGAAATAGTCTCCACTATCTTTGGGGGAACGATGAGAAGAAAAATCGTATTTTTTTTCTTGCCCTCTTCTGTTTCTAACTATTCTCTGTGCCCGATTCTTTGTTATAAAATAGCTTCATCCAAAGAGAAGCATTGAGTCATCTTGGTCTTTTGCTCTAGATGACTTTGGCACCTGGAGTGATTTATGAGATGGTGGAATCATAAAATCATATGTGAATTCACTAAAAATACTTTTCATGGTGTTCTTGTGGAGAGTAAATGAGATAACCCGAGTAAAGAGTTTAGCACAGATCCTGACACGTTATCAATAGATAAACTGGTGGAGGCACAGCACAGGGTCCTGAGCATACATCCGAAACACCACACCGAGTGTGTGCACACCAGCAAAGGTGGGTCACACATTACATGTGTGGACTGACTGGAGGGCCTCTGGTCACATACAGTGTTTACATTCGCTTGGAGAATTTATGGTCGACCCCAAAGCCTCTAGGTCTAAGGGCTCTTATTCCTCATGATGTTTTTGACTGTGAGAAGAATTTTGGAATTCAGAATCATGAGAAAGCTAATTTTTTTTTTCAGTTAAAAAATCATTTTAGTTTTCAATCTATATTGTAGGTTAGTTGCTTTACGATGTTGTGTTTGTTTCTGCTGTGTAGCAAAGTGAATCGGTTAAACATATACATGCAATCCCCTCCTTTTTAGACTTCCTTCCCATGTAGATCACCTCAAAACATGGAGTCGAGTTCCCTGTGCTGAACTGTAGCTTCCCATTAGTTATGATTTTATGCATAGTCTCAACACTGTGTAGAAATCAATCTCATTATCCCAATTCATCCCACCCCTCCCTTTCCCCCTTGGTATCCATACATTTGTTCCCTAACAGCTGATACATTTAAAGTATTTCTTTGTTCCAGAACATTCAGTAACTTCAGTAACACACAGCTACTACAGGAAAAGATGAGCTTGTCCAGCGTGATGGGGCTGGCATGGCTGTGAAGATGAGAAATGAGGCAGAGAGAAGCTGGAGCCAGCTGGAGCCCCCCGAGTACCATTCTCCTTTGGACACCAGTAGGGAGGCAGGGTTGCCGTGGCAACACTGAAGATCCTTTCTCTTCAGCGCACAAAAGTGGCATCCAGCGGTACAAGCATGGGCTGAGTCAAGAGATGGAGCTGCAGTGTGGCTTTGCCACTGTGTACCATGGAATCTCAGGGAAGCCACTTTAATATTCTATGGTGTCCTTTTCTGTAAAATGGAAACGCGCTACCTACTTCGGAGGGTTGTATGCTAATCATGTGAGATGGTAAGTGTGTTCCAGTTTCTGGGGTAACAAAGCTTAGCCATTGTAGTTGCTTAAAACCACTCACACTGTGTGACAGTCTCTACGTCCATCCAGGTCTCTACAAATGACCCAGTTTTGTTCCTTTTATGTTTGAGTAATGTTCCACTGTATATATGTTCCATTAGGTTGTTCTATGTCCTGGCTATTGTAAATAGTGTTGGGAAGGACGTCGAGAAGGGAGGGAATAGATGTATACATGTGGCTGATTTATTTTGCTCTACAGTGGACACTAACACAACATTGTAAAGCAACTATGCTCCACTCTTTGCGACCTCATGAACTGCAGCCCCCCCGGCTCCTCTGTCCATGGGATTTTCAAGGCAAGAGTACCATCGTGGGTTGCCATTTCCTCCTCCAGGAGATCTTCAGTGATTGAGCCCATGTCTCCTGTGTCTCCTGAGTTGGTAGCTGGATTCTTACCACTGAACCACCTGGGAAGCTCCCAATAAAAGTAAATTAAAAAAAAAAAAACACAACTCCCAATCCCTGGGTTGGGAATTTGGGTCAGGCTGTGTTTGGTGGTTATTCTGCTCCTCTGGCATTGACAGTGATTTTCGTAAACTCAGGGAATTGGTGATGGACAGGGAGGCCTGGTGTGCTGCGGTCCAGGGGGTCGCAAAGAGTCGGACAGGACCGAGCAACTGAACTGAACTAAACTGTGCTGGTATTTGGGTAGTGGCTGGCTTTCTCCGGAGGGTTCAAAAAGTCCTTCCTCACACATCTGGGGCCTTGGGGGGGATGGCTAGAAGTGGAAACTCCATTGGGCCATTCTTCCCCTCCATGGAATCTCAAGACTCTGCACGTGGCCTGTCCATCAGGGCCGTCTGATTTCTCACAGGCAGACTCTGCTCTCAGAATGAGTAATTGCAGAAACAGGAAACAGAAGCTACCAGTCTCTGAAGATTTGGGCCAGGAAACTGGCAGAGCCTCACTCACTCCAGCTTCCATTAGATAACCTCAGAGGCAAGCCAGCTCCAAGAGGAGGGGGCAGGGAACCCACTTCTTATTAGAAAGGGTGAGTGTCAAAACGTTTGCAGCCTCTTCAGCTGCCCTGGTGAGTGGCGCAGAGGAGAGCATCAGGAGCTTAAGCTCTCAGGACACACAGCGTGTTGCCTTCACTTAGGACCACATAGCAGACCCATCCTATGGCTCAGTTTCCCTGTCTTAAAATATGGGATAAAAAACTGACTGCAATTCCTAACACTGAAAGAAACTCCCACTGCTTTTCATATTGGAACATTACAAAGACCTTGAAGACATCAGATTCCAGAAATGGGAAAACAACAAAAACCCGGTTTACCATTTAGTCCGATATATTGAGACTCCACTGTGTTCTTCGTGCCATGCTAATTGCTATATGCATATTTCCTCCTTAATCTTCACAATAGCCCTGAAAGGCGCTGATGGTCCCCATTTTTAAAACTGAGAAAAACCTCTCTTTTTAAATGTTTCACGAGACAGTAAAGGAAGCAACCTAAGTGTCATCCACAGAGGGATGGATAAGGAAGGTGTGTCCATATATAATACGGACTGCTGGGCTGCGTGCTCAGTCACTCAGTCGTGTCCGACTCTTTGTGACCCTGTGGACTGCAGCCCGCCAGGCTCCTCTGTCCATGGGATTCTCCAGGCAACAATACTGGAGTGGGTTGCCATGCCCTCCTCCAGGGGATCTTCCCAACGCAGGGGTCGAATCCACGTCTCCCACATTGCTGGCGGATTCTTTGCTGTCTGAGCCGCCAGGAAAGCCCCTATTACTCAGCCATGAAAAAGAACAAAATTGAGTCATTTGTAGAGACATGGACTGTCACACAGAGTGAAATAAGCCAAAAGAGAAAAGTAAATATTGTGTATTCATGCATATATGTGGAGTCTAGAAAACTGGTATAGATGATCTTATTTGCAAAACAGAAATGGAGACACAGATGTAGAGAACAAACACATGGACCCCCAGAGGAGGAAGGGGTGGGTGGGCTGAATTCGGAGACTGGGATTGATGCGTGTCCACTGCTATCGGTGACTAATGAGAACCTCCTGCATGGCTCAGGGAACTACGCAGAGCTCCGTGGCGATCTAGATGGGAAGGAAATCCAGAGACGAGGACATGTATCTGTGCGTATGGCTGATTCACTTTGCTGTACAGTGGAAACTAACACAACAATGTAAAGTGGCCATACTCAAATAAAAAATAATTCTAAAAAAGCTAGGCCAGTATTGCACAGCTAGCAAGAGGTAGAGTTGGAATTGTGCCAGCCAGAAATGCTTCCCTCACTTTGGGTTCTATTTATGCAACAGCTTATTCCCAAGACTTATTTTCCCTGCCTCATATAATGGAGGATTTCAAGGGCTGTCACTTTTACAAGCCAACAGCCAATTGTCTGAGCTGAAAAAGGAAGATATTGTAATTAAAAGCATTTTTTTCGTATTTCAACAGGTCACAACTTTTTAAAGGCTGCACATGTATCTTATAATGACTTTTATCTTAGACCAGTGATTCCAGATCTTTAAGGATTGTGATATTGGAAGAGTTTCACAAAGTTTGGAAAGTAAATGTCTACCTGCACTCAGATACAAAAGAGTTTTTTTAATCACCCGTTTATGGCAAGTGATACCGATTTTTCATTTACATTAGTGATATGGTGCTTTTAAAGAAATTTAAGTGAAAATGTGAGCTGATTTAAAGAAAGCACACAATAGTAAGTTGGCAGGTATGTATGGCACAGGTTGGGAATTGTGAACTCCTGAAATTTGGGAAATAGTAGAGGAGGAGATAGGCATATCTACTAGGTATCTATCAGGTATCAGGATAGACATTAAGAATCTAGCTCTAGATACACAGAGATGGAGAGACATCATATATGGAGATTCATGTGTAATCTGACAGCCACTGATTAACTTTCTGATTCTGAGCAACTTACATATGGACCTCATCCATATGGACCTCCAGTCTTCTCATTTGCAAAACTAAGAATTGATTTTGTTTATGCTGAAAATTATTTTTTTCTCTAAAAATGTGTGACACCACACCTTCTCCTTGATGTGATTGTGGTTTTTGTTCTGGAGGCTGTGGAACTGTAGTTCTCACTTTTGTCACAACAGCCTCAGATATGCAGATGATACCACTCTAATGGCAGAAAGCGGAGAGGAACTAAAGGGATGGGGGTGAAAGAGGAGAGTGAAAAATCTGGCTTAAACTTAAAACTCAACATTCAAAAAACTAAGATCATGGCATCCAGTCCCATCACTTCATGGCAAGTAGACGGGGAAAAGTGGGAGCAGTGACACATTTTCTTTTCTTGGGCTCCAAAATCACCACAGGTGGTGACCACAGCCGGGAAGTTATAGGGTGCTTGCCCCTTGGAAGGAAAGTTATAACAAACATAGACAGCATATTAACAGTAGAGACATCACTTTGCTGAGAAAGGTCTGTATAGTCAAAGCTATGGTTTTTCTAGTAGTCATGTGCAGATGTGAGAGCTGGACCATAAAGAAGGCTGAGTGCCGAAAAACGGATGCTTTTGAACTATGGTGTTGGAGAAGTCTCCTGAGACTCCCTTGGACAACAAGAAGATCAAACCAGTCAATCCTAAAGGGAATGAACCCTGAATATTCTTTATAAGGACTGATGCTGAAGCTCCAATACTTTGGCCACCTGATGTGAAGAGTTGACTCACTGGAAAAGACCCTGATGCTGGGAAAGATTGAAGGCAGGAGGAGAAGGGGATGACAGAGGATGAGATGGTTGGATGGCATCACTGACTCGATGGACCTGAGTTTGAGCAAACTCCGGGAAGTGGTGAAGGACAGGGAAGCCTAGTGTGCTGTAGTCCATGGGGTCACAAAGAGTGCGACATGACTTAATGACTGAACAACGACATCAAACTCTTCTTCCAATGAGTGACTCATTTGTTCAGAAATTTAAAAAAAATTTTGCTGTATATTTCATATGTATCTGAAAGAAGTAAAGATGATAAGGCTTTTAACTCAGCCCCTTCTGTGAAAAACTATTTTAATAATATCTATGCAGATGACACCACCCTTATGGCAGAAAGTGAAGAGGAACTAAAAAAACCTCTTGATTAAAGAGAAACAGGAGAGTGAAAAGGTTGGCTTAAAGCTCAACATTCAGAAAACGAAGATCATGGCATCCGGTCCCATTACTTCATGGGAAATAGATGGGGAAACAGTGTCAGACTTTATTTTTTGGGGCTCCAAAATCACTGCAGATGGTGATTGCAGCCATGAAATTAAAAGACACTTTCTCCTTGGAAGAAAAGTTATGACCAACCTAGACAGCATATTCAAAAGCAGAGACATTACTTTGCGAACAAAGGTCCGTCTAGTCAAGGCTATGATTTTTCCTGTGGTCATGTATGGATGTGAGAGTTGGACTGTGAAGAAAGCTGAACACCAAAGAATTGATGCTTTTGAACTGTGGTGTTGGAGAAGACTCTTGAGAGTCCCTTGGACTGCAAGGAGATCCAACCAGTCCATTCTGAAGGAGATCAGCCCTGGGATTTCTTTGGAAGGAATGATGCTAAAGCTAAAACTCCAGTACTTTGGCCACCTCATGTGAAGAGTTGACTCATTGGAAAAGACTCTGATGCTGGGAGGGATTGCAGGCAGGAGGAGAAGGGGACGACCGAGGATGAGATGGCTGGATGGCATCATGGACTCGATGGACGTGAGTCTGAGTGAACTGCGGGAGTAGGTGATGGACAGGGAGGCCTGGCGTGCTGCGATTCATGGGGTCGCAAAGAGTTGGACATGACTGAGCGACTGAACTGAACTGAACTGAGAGTGGGGCTGGAGTCTGTGGACTCCATTTTTCTTCACTGACTTTTAAATACATTTCTGTCAGCATCGTTAGTTCCTAATTATAGTTACATCTGGAAACAAGATCATAAAATGTGAATACTCTTATTATCTATCATCATTATTCATTGAAATACATCATGAAAGACTGTCCCAATCCTCCATAATTACCCTGCCAATAATACTGCTATGTATATCACATTCAGAAAATTTTATGAAAATTCAAAAAGGATACATATTCTATATATCAGCTTCAGAAAAGTTCATGCAAAATGATCTGAAGGAAAGATCCTAAGTGCAGAGCCATTTACTGTTGCAGCCAGGCAGTCACTGAGGTACCCAATCAATGCTAAAGTAGCATCTCTCACCAGGTGATAACCTTGAAGTTGATGCTTTCTAAAGGGAACAGGCTCTGAGAGGTTGAAGGCTTTCACTCACTGGGGGAGGAGACAAACGACTGGAGGAGAGGAACCCCACCACTCTCACACAGGGTGGTTTCTGGCCAAAGCATTAGTCTTGGAGACTGCAGGAATGTTTCAGTCTTGACATCTAGAAGCAGTCCCACTCTGGATTTTTAGCTCAAGATTATAGGATGAGGAAGTAACAAAGTCAGTACCAGAAACCAAGTTACTCGACTCCTGTTGGATTGATGCTTTCCAGCACTTGTGCTGTGCTCAGTCGATTAGTCCTGTCCGACCCTTTGTGACTCTTTGGACTGTAGCCTGCCAGGCTCCTCTGTCCCTTGGGATTACCAGGGCAAGAATGCTGGAGTGGGTTGCCATTTCCTCTTCCAAAGATCTTCCTGGCCCAGGAATCAAACTCCATCTCCTGTATCTCCTGCTTGCAGGCAGATTCTTTACCTCTGAAGGAAGAAGCCTTCCTTGATGCAGGGGACCTGGCTTTGATCCATGGGTCAGGAGGATCCCCTGGAGGAGGGCATGGCAACCCACTCCAGTGTTCTGGCCTGGAGACTCCCGTGGACCGAAGAGCCTGGCAGAGTTCGTGGGGTTGCAAAGAGTCGGACATGACTCAGTGACTGGCACTTTCACTTTTTTTCCAGGGTCCTAGGAAGATACAGGTCATTCCAGGTCCCTTTGTCTCCAGCCTGCCTGGGGCACAGCTAAGGTTGCCTGGGCTGCCATCAGTCCCGGAGATTCCCTGACACCTGAGGTCTATCCCGCTGACCACAGATGTTACCACTGCTTTACTTGCTTGAGAGTTCTTAGAGGAGCAGCTGTACCCATGCTCAGAATGACCGATGGATACAAATATGGGGCTAGTCTGGGCACCAGCCATCGTGTCTGCAGAAGCTATAGAGCTGCTTTGGACAACACACCTGGCTGTCCCCCAGGGTCAAGGACTTCCCTCCTTGAGCTCGCCACTCCAGGACTCGCCACTCCAGGACTCGCCACTCCAGGACTCAGCACTCCAGGACTCAGCACTCCAGGACTTGCCCCTCCAGGACTCACCACTCCAGGACTCAGCATGCCAGGACTCAGCACTCCAGGACTCGCCACTCCAGGACTCAGCATGCCAGGACTCAGCACTCCAGGACTCGCCCCTCCAGGACTCAGCACTCCAGGACTTGCCACTCCAGGACTCAGCATGCCAGGACTCGCCACTCCAGGACTCAGCACTCCAGGACTCAGCATGCCAGGACTCAGCACTCCAGGACTCAGCATGCCAGGACTCAGCACTCCAGGACTCGCCACTCCAGGACTCAGCACTCCAGGACTTGTCCCTCCAGGACTCAGCATTCCAGGACTTGCCACTCCAGGACTCAGCATGCCAGGACTCGCCCCTCCAGGACTCAGCTCTCCAGGACTCAGCACTCCAGGACTCGCCACTCCAGGACTCGCCACTCCAGGACTCACTACTCCAGGACTCGCCCCTCCAGGACTCATCACTCCAGGACTCAGCATGCCAGGACTCAGCACTCCAGGACTCAGCATGCCAGGACTCAGCACTCCAGGACTCAGCATGCCAGGACTCAGCACTCCAGGACTCGCCACTCCAGGACTCGCCTCTCCAGGACTCAGCACTCCAGGACTCGTCCCTCCAGGACTCATCACTCCAGGACTCGCCACTCCAGGACTCAGCATGCCAGGACTCAGCACTCCAGGACTCGACCCTCCAGGACTCAGCACTCCAGGACTTAGCACTCCAGGACTCGCCACTCCAGGACTCAGCACTCCAGGACTCAGCACTCCAGGGCTCAGCACTCCAGGACTCGCCACTCCAGGACTCAGCACTCCAGGACTCGCCACTCCAGGACTCAGCATGCCAGGACTCAGCACTCCAGGACTCGACCCTCCAGGACTCAGCACTCCAGGACTTGCCACTCCAGCAACTGTACAGGAAGGGGGTTCTTGGGGAAAGCTGGGGAGGTGGGGAGACTTCCCTAAACTCTTCCTAAGAGTTTTCTACATTTATTTGAAAAACAGCAGCTGAATACTCACTTGTTGACCCATGACCCATTCATGCATTTACTCATTCATTCAAGAAGCGTTTGCCAAGCACCTAATAGATGCCTGCGTTATGGTCTCTGCTGGGTATACGTCAGTGAATCAGACACAGCTGGTGCCTTCAGGAGCTCACAGCAACACCCATGTAATGAAGGTCCAGGGGTGCGATGGCTGAGGAAGGGCTCTGATGGGCCCAGCTCAAGTTCATTTGTGGACATGACTCTGAGCAAGGAAGTGTGGTGTTCTGATTGGCTATGCCTGGATCACATGTCCGTCACTCTGGCCAGGAGACTGACAGCTCTCATCAGAATCGCAGGTGTGTTGTAGGAAAGCAAAAAATATCTCTAAAGATATGATGGATGATGCGTGTGGAGGAATCAATGCTGCCATCAGAAGAAGCAGGACAACTGGTCGTGAGCAGGGAAAAAGGGAGAATATACCCTATTCCCTTTTTATAAACATTTCCTACCCTACTTTGATAAAAGCAAATATGCTTTTACTGGGTAAAAAGACTTGCAAATTTAGAAATAAGGTTTAAAATGCATACTTTCAAATGATAGTGAGAATAAAAAAAGTGCCTACAAACTTAAGAAAAGATGGATTTTTTTTTTTAATAGCCATGATAGCAAGTGGCTTCTGGCATCAGTTTTTTAAAATTAATCAATTAATTTTAATAGAAGGCTAATTACTTTGCAATACTGTAGTGGGTTTTGCCATACATTGACATGAATCAGCCATGGGTGCACATGTGTTCCCCATCCTGAACCCCCCTTCCACCTCCCTCACCATCCCATCCCTCAGGGTCGTCCCAGTGCACTGGCCCTGAGCGCCCTGTCTCATGCATCCAACCTTACTGGTGATCTATTGCATGTATGATAATATACATGTTTCAGTGCTGTTCTCTCAAATCATCCCACCCCCATCTTCTGAAGAGTCCAAAAGTTATCTGTGTCTCTTTTTCTGTCTCACATACAGGGTCATCATTACCATCTTTCTAAATTCCATATATATGTGTTAATATACTGTATTGGTGTTTTGCTTTCTGACTTGCTTCACTCTGTATAATAGGCTCCAGTTTCATCCACCTTATTAGAACTGATTCAAATGCATTCTTTTTAATGTCTGAGTAATACTCCATTGTGTATATGTACCACAGCTCTCTTATCCATTCATCTGCTGATGGACATCTAGGTTGCTTCCATGTCCTGGCTATTGTAAACAGTGCTGCGATGAACATTGGGGTACATGTGTCTCTTTCAATTCTGGTTTCCTCGGTGTGTATGCCCAGCAGTGGGATTGCTGGGTCATAAGGCAGTTCTATTTCCATTTTTTTAAGGAATCTCCACACTGTTCTCCGTAGTGGCTGTACCAGTTTGCATTCCCACCAACAGTGTGAGAGGGTTCCCTTTTCTCCACACCCTCTCTAGTCTGTTCCCGTAGATCAAGGCAATACCCACCTCTCAGTGAACATGCAGTCAGTGCTCAGCAAATAAACCAATCAGTGTCAGTCTTCTACTTCTAAAAGCCAATCAGCGACAGACTAACCCTGGCAAACATATCAGGACTGCTAAGCAATCAGCATGTAACCATGCTTCTACAGAGGAAGTCAGCCTCTTACCCCTCTTCAAGTCTCCCAGATCTGTGAATGAACTCTGTGCTTCCCCAGAGCTAGTAGAAAGCCAGTAATTTTGTTCCGCTCAGAGAGACTGTATCAAACCAGCTCACCTCTCCCTTACTGCAAAGTGAGCAATAAATTCAACTTTTTTTTTTTTCTGGCTTCATTTGGCTTGAACATTTTTGGAATTCTGTTTTTATTGATAGCGTCTTTGAGCGTATAGCTTTGTACAGCTTTTTTTGTGGTTAGTCTAGGTATTAGATACACAACTCATCATAGTCTACTGGTATCAACATTTTATCAGTTTGCTACTGCTAAGTCACTTCAGTCGTGTCTGACTCTGTGTGATCCCATAGACAGCAGCCCACCAGGCTACCCTGTCCCTGGGATTCTCCAGGCAAGAACACTGGAGTGGGTTGCCATTTCCTTCTCCAATGCATGAAAGTGAAAAATGAAAGTGAAGTCACTCA
Organism: Capra hircus; assembly: GCF_001704415.2. Classification (NCBI taxonomy): domain Eukaryota; kingdom Metazoa; phylum Chordata; class Mammalia; order Artiodactyla; family Bovidae; genus Capra; species Capra hircus. The sequence continues at coordinate 3,388,487 of NC_030817.1, forward strand.
GTCGTGTCCGACCCTCAGCGATCTCATGGACTGCAGCCTACCAGGCTCCTCCATCCATGAGATTTTCCAGGCAAGAGTACTGGAGTGGGGTGCCATTGCCTTCTCCATTATCAGTTTGAGTGAAGTGCAAAAACCGTACTTTTTTCTTCCAACTTTTTACTCTCCCTCGTCTTAAATATTTCCTCTGCCTACATTGAGAATCAAGTTAGACTGATTTTTCTCTTGTCTCTTCTGGGAATTGTTGTAGTCCCAAATGTCTCACAGGTTTTGTTCACTTTTTTCAATCTGCTTTCTCTCTGTTTTTCAAATTAGGTCTCTTCATTCTCACTGATTCTTTCGCTGTCTCCTCCATTTTTCTAGTTAGCCCTTTCACTGACTTTCAAATTTTAATTTTGGCTTTTACAATTTTTAGTTCCCAAATATGCATCTTGTTCTTTTTTAAAAAATATAAATCTATTTATTTTAATTGGAGGTTAATTACTTTACAGTGTTGTATTGGTTTTGCCAAACATCAACATGAATCTGCCACAGGTATACACGTGTTCCCCATCCTGAACCCCCCTCTGTCCTCCCTCCCCGTACCATCCCTCTGGGTCGTCCCAGTGCACCAGCCCCAAGCATCCTGTATCATGCATTGAACCTGGACTGGCAATTCATTTCATATATGATATTATACGTGTTTCAATGCCATTCTCCCAAATCATCCCCCCCTCTCCCTCTCCCACAGAGTCCAAAAGACTGTTCTACACATCTGTGTCTCTTTTGCTGTCTTGCATACAGGGTTATCATTACCATCTTTCTAAATTCCATATGTATGCATTAGTATACTGTATTGGTGTTTTTCTTTCTGGCTTACTTCACTCTGTGTAATAGGCTCCAGTTGCATCTTGTTCTTCTTTGTATTTTTTTTTCTTTGCTAAGATGTTCTGCTTTTCCATTTGTCTCACGTGTTTTCATAATTGCTTACTAAAGCATTTCTTTGGTGACTGGTGTATAATCCTTGTCAGTTAACCTTTACTATCACCTGTGTCATCAAGGTGTTGACATCTGTTGATTGTCTTTTCTCATTAAGTTTGAGCTCTTCCTAGTTCTTGGTATGAGTGATGTTTGATTGAAAGCTGGACCCTTGGGGTTTTATGTTGAAAGGATGTGAATCTTCATTTGAATGTTGGGTTTTTGCTGGCTTTCCCAGATCCGATGTGCTTCGTCACTGCCAGATTCGGGGGTGGTTCTCCCCTTCTTCTTTTTGGACAACAAGGGGGAGGGCATCTTTGTTATTCTGTCACTGCACGAGTGACAGTGAAGGGCTTCCAAGGCTGGGCTCAGAAGGCCCCCAGCTCCTAGGAATCCCCGATGGTGCTCGCTCTGCAAGCCTTCAGCCACGCTTCAGGTGAGAAGCGCGATTTCCTAAGGCTGCTCTGTGGGGAAACCACACCGAATAACCACAGAGAGAGAGAGAAACGGAGAGAGACCCGAGGCGCACCAGCTACTTCAGTCCTCCGTTGCTTGGGGCTTCCCAGCCCAGGCACAGATGCAGAGTGAAGAAGCCACAGGATGACCTCAGTCCCACGGCCACCTAATCGCAACTGTACGAGAGACCTCAAAAGAGAACCGCCCAGCGGGAGGTTTCTCAGCCGCAGGGCAGACAGGCCCTCCCTGCGGGCGCGGCCCTGTGTGTCGCAGCTCGCCCGGCGCCTCCCTGGGCTCTGCTGGCTACATGCGAGCAGCGCCTCGCCAGTCCTGACAACTCAAACCGTCTCCAGACACTTCCCTGGGAAAAGCCATCCCGAGCTGGCTGGTTGTTCTCAATCAGCCCCAGATTCGTGAGTCAAGTACCTGACGGTTACTGTCTTTAAACCATTGTTTGGGGGGTGATTTGAGACATAGCAATAGATCATCAGAGGGGGGTCGAAGAGGCCAGGACACAGAACATCTTCACCGCCTCCTCAAGCCCCCCTGATGCTGACGGCAGAGCTGGGCTCTGCAGTCTGCTTCTGGAATGCGTCTGGTGGGCTCTCCATTGCATCTAGGTATGCGCACGCTTTTATTTATCACGCGCAGACTTCCCCAGTGGTAAAGAATCCACCTGTCAGTGCAGGAGGTGCAGAAGAGGCTAGAGACAGATTCGATCCCTGGGTCAGGAAGGTCCCCTGGAGCTGGAAACGGCAACCCACCCCAGTATTCTAGCTGAAAAAATTCCATGGACAGAGGAGCCTGGCAGTCTACTGTCCATAGGGTTGCAAAGAGTCGGACAGAACTGAGCACACGTGCACACACACACACCACAGATCTGTGACACTGAGGTGTGTGTTCATTTATCACATGTAGGCATATAGGATCCTTTCATAGATAGGGTTTATAGTGACATAACAAAACACATACACATATGTTATCGAAACATGCTTTTTACGTAAATACACACAAGACAGTTAAATAAAAAGAAAGGAAACAATTGGGATCATTCAGGAGTATGGGAAAATAATTGCTTTAGAAAGAGGAAACTGGTTGATGATTCCATCCCCTTTTCATCTTTCTAAAAACAAGAGAAACACATCGATGTTTTATTATAAACTAATTTGTGGGTATTACAAGTTTTTGTGTCCCTACATCCTAAGAGGAATTTACAACATGGATTCTTAGACGAAAGACACCAAAAATGTCATCAACACAGTTTTATGTCTATAAAATTTGCAGAAAAAAAAAATATCTCTCTTTGGCCAAGGACCTCCCACTAAATCATAACTCGAAGGAGGTATTTCTGTCAGAATGAAGTTGGTGTTGCCTAAGCATTTTTGATGATTTAGCAAGATACCAGGATAGCATTTAGAGGAAGCAGTAAGCCAAGGAATACAGCTTGAATAGTAGCCAACTGAGCGGCAGCAACCCTATTTCTGACAAATACTATCTCGCGGGGTCATCTGCTACTCTACAGCCTTCCTATTTAAGACCCATAGTTCTCAAGAGAAGATTTTATGCATATATGAAGGAATGCTTGTTTTCTCTTGTTTGTTTTTTGGGATATGGAAAATCCATGAATGGGATCAAGTTATTAATCGGTTATTAAAAAGGAAAAAGGAATGTGGGGATACAAAACACTCTGGATATCCCCCTCCCTTTTTCCTTTTGAAATTACTACTATATTGCTCAGTACAGATCTTCCCTGTAGCTCAGACAGTAAAGAACCTGCCCACAATGCAGGAGACCCGGGTTTGATCCCTGGGTTGGGAAGATCCCCTGGAGAAGGGAATGGCAACTCATTCCAGTGTTCTTGTTGAGAAGCCCAAGCACAGAGAAGCCAGGCAGGCTATAGTCTGTAGGATCACTTAGAGTCGGGCACGACTAAGCGACTAGCACTACTACACTAAATCCATGAATGCAATCAAGTTATCAATCAGTTATTTAAAAAGGAAAAAGGGATGTGGGATACAAAACACTCTGGATCCCCCTTCCCTTTTTCCTTCTTAAAGTACTACTGTGTTGAGCTCAAGGAGCTCAGCCTGGTGCTCTGTGACAACCTAGAGGGGTGGGAGGTGGGAGGGAGGTTCCAGAGGGAGGGGGTGTGCATACCTATGGCTGATTCATGCTAATGTATGGCAGAAACCAACAGAACATTGTAAAGCAATTAGCCTCCAATTGAAAATAAATAAATTATATAAAAAAGAAATCAAATAATTGAAAAACCCCACTCTGGAGTTCCTGGGTAACTTCTTACAGGCTTGAAGGTTCCATCCAAAGATTTTGACTCTTGTAATTGGGATCATAGTGCAAGATCTTTATTAGCCTTCCTAATGGCCAAGGACAGGTTAATGGCATCTCTAAATATCTTATATTGTTCAAGCTGTTTTTCTCCTCAAGGTAAGGAATGTAAATCTAGATTGTGGTAGAAGAGTCTGGGCTGAAACTGTTTGCTGTAGAGAATGAGGTGGTTAGAATGTCCCTTGGACCATTTCTTCTTAAATACCGATCCCTGGTGCTTTTTAACAGTGCCGTGAAGCAGACACATTACGGGGTGTTAGAAGGCAGTCCACTCACTGAAGACCCTGGACCCCCAGGCAGCCTAAGACAAGAGCTCCTTCATCTCTGTCTGAGAATCACCAGAGCAGGATCTGTGGGAGTGCACGGTATTATTTTGGGGCCATGTCTGAATAATATAGAATATTAGCATTGAATCTGGCATGCACGAATCTTAGCCTGTCGATCAGTGGAACAGAGTCAATGTTAGAAAGCCTTTGCTGAATTCCAGCTTCTGCCTTGTAAGATAAACCACCAGGAGTAACTTGAGAATCCCTCCTCTGCTCTATGGGAGGCAAATCTGATCCCCTGGTGAGTATATTACTGTGATTATTAAGGATGAAGAACTTTGCTGCCTTTCACTGGGCTGGAAGGCAGATGAGTTTGCCCTCCTGGTGGGTAGATGAGCACACCATCTTGTCACTCACTGTGGGTGGCAACACACTGCTTTCCTGAGAACAGGCGTCCCTCAACCCCATAGGAGTCTTGGTAGAAAACTTCATCTATCCATGTTCGACCGCCCTGCATCTTTCTTGCTGTGTGCAAGCTTTCTCTAGTTGCGGTGAGGGGGGTCTACCCTTCGTAGGGGGGCACAGGCTTCTTGCAGTGGCTTCTCTTGTTGCAGGGCACAAGCTGTAGGTGCATGGGCTTCAGTAGTCGCAGCTCATGGACTCTAGAGCATGGGCTCAGGAGCTGTGGCACAGGGGCTGAGTTGCCCTCGGCATGCAGAATCTTCCCGGCCCAGGGGTTGAACCCCTGTTCCCTGCGTTGGCTGGATTGACTGCAGTGGATTCTTCTCCACTGAGCCACCAGGGAAGTCTCCATACAAGGCTGAAGATGGATTTTGCTGTTGTTTTTGAAGTAAACAGAGACCTCCTGTTTTAATGGGGGTCATCTGCCATATGATCCAAAAAAGAGCCATCAGAAGCCCTGGAGTGAAAGGTCTCAGGACTACTGTTGTGCTAAGGGCAGACAGGCCCAGGAAGGTTAACTGCCAAAAGTGAAACACAACGTCACTACCGTTAGGTCAGGCTGAACTGAGGATCTTAGTTATGAAGACACAGCCGTGATATACATTGGCCCTCCACCTCTTCAAAAGTTCGTTTCAGTTTTCAACCATCCGGCTGGAAACAAGTTTTGGTATCTGTGTGTCAGATGGCGTGAGATGGCCTAAGGAAATCATGGTGGTGGATAAAGTCCATTTCTTGGTTCCAAACAAATGCAGTCACCTTTGACCTGCAGCTCAGTGCAAAGTCAGGGCTTCTCCGGTGGCTCAGATGGTAAAGAATCTGCAGGCAACGCAGGAGGCCCGGGCTCGACCCCTGGGTCAGGAAGATCCCCTGGAGAAGGGAATGGCAACCCACTCCAGTAGTCTTGCCTGGAGAACCCCATGGACGGGAGAGTCGGGTGGTCCGTAGTCCATGGGGTCACAAAGAGTCAGACCCAGCTGAGCGACTATAGCACTCTCACCACTTTACTTTCCAGCCCAGGGTGACAAGGTGGTGCAGGCTAACTGCAAGTCCATACCGTGAGAGTGAATTCTGACTTTGTTCTTGGAAAGATATGCTCTTTTGAGTCTGTTGGTTTGGTTCCTTGTGATGGCTTTCACAGTCTGACAGTGAGGCAAGTTATCTGTAAATCACAGTGATTAAGAATGAGATCTTCTTGTGCCCCCTAGAGACACTGATTCTTAGAGCGGTTTATTAAGATGTCACTTTTAGAAGGACCTTTCATCTTCATGTCCAGAACTCAGTAATACACTGAATCAATTTTGTGCAGCTTGATTTCAGCCACTTTGAAACTTAGAGGCTTGGGTTCACGTGAAAAGGGCACTGGTCTGGTGACTAATCCTTTCCAGTTACAATATATTAATTATTCGTAGATTTAAATCTCAATTTCCCACATAGTAGCTGAGTTATATTGTACAAGATTTTAACCTCTCTAAATCTATAATTCCCTTTTTTTTGGTAAAATTAGGATAATAATCGTACTTTCCTCTTTGGATTGTTATATAAATTAAATGAAATAATGTAAAGTTCAAAGCTCAGTTCCTGATGCACAAGCTGCCTGTGGAAAATGTTAGCCCAAATAATGACTGCAGATATTTGGGGACTGACAAGAAAGCCGAGCCCCAAAGAATTGATGCTTTTGAACTGTGGTGTTGGAGAAGACTCTTGAAAATCCCTTGGACTGCAAGGAGATCCAACCAGTCCATTCTAAAGGAGATCAGTCCTGAATATTCATTGGAAGGACTGATGCTGAAGCTGAACCTCCAGGACTTGGGCACATGTGGCGAAGAGCGGACTCGTTGGGAAAGACCCTGATGCTGGGAAAGACTGAAGGCAGGAGTGTTATCGAAAGGTATGCGTGGGAGGTCCGGCTGCTCGCCACTTAAATGCTAATAAACCGGCCAGGTTGGTGGAAAGGAAAGTTTGCTTTATTTCAGGTGCTGGCAACTGGGGTGGGGAGGGTGGCAGACATCTGTTCAAAGGCTGATTCCCGCTCCCCACCCTCCCGCTGACAAGCAGGGAATGAGCGCATTCATGGCCAGAGTGCTGGGCTGGGGGGAGGTCACATGCAGAAACTGCACCGTCAGCTCTAACCGTCATCTTCAGTTGGTCACCAGTGGTCCGACTAGCATCATCTTGGTGGTTTCAGGCACAGTTAACCTTCAGTTCCGGGGTGCACTTGTTCCCGTTTCTTCGCAGTCAGTTCTGGGAATTGTGGCCGCTCCTGGGTAGAGTCTGATGATCATGCAGTTGCCTTCTCCACCTGGTGTTTCGGTGTCCATAAGGCAGCTCACAGGGTGTGGCTCAGAATAGTATCTGCAGCCCTTGAGAACGAGAGGTCCTTAACTGTGTTTAATGACCACATCATTATTTAGTCTCCTGAGACTGTTTTCCTTTGTTTCAGCATTTTTCTCTTCTCTGATTAAACTTATTCTTTGACTAAAGTTGTCTACAGGCAGAAGGCAGGCAGAGAACATGGTGAGGGGTGGGCAAGAGCCATAGTTTTGCTCTGTTTCAGGAGGAGAGGAGAAGGACAAAGGATGAGATGGCTGGATGGCATCGCTGACTCCATGGACGTGAGTCTGAGTGAACTCCAGGAGTTGGTGATGGGCAGGGAGGCCTGGCGTGCTGTAGTCTATGGGGTCGCAAAGAGTTGGACACGACTGCGTGACTGGCCTGAGCTGAACTGTGCTGGGTCTCTGTTGCCGAGCAGGCTTTCCTCTAATTGTGGGGAGTGGGGTCTACTCTCCAGTTGCGGAGTGTGGCTTCTCACTGGGGTGGCCGCTCGTTGTGGAGCTCGGGCTTCAGGGCATCTGGGTCAGCGGCTGCGGTGCGTGGGCTCGGTCGCTGCAGTTCCTGGGCTCCAGGGCACAGGCTCGATAGTTGTGGTGCACGGACTTCATTGCTCTGAGGCATGTGAGATCTTCCTGGACCAGGGATCAAACCCGTGACTCCTGTATTGGCAAGCAGATTCTTTATCACGGAGCTGCCAAGGAAGCCAAATAAGGTCAAATTTTAATTTTCTGAACGAGTCCAATATTGGCATAAATTACTAAGTACAACTTTTTAAGGGTAGAATATAACAAGAATTTATTAAATAGACATATACATCTCTTTCAGGCATTAATTAGAAAATGTTTTGCTGTTCAGTTGCTAAATCGTGTCCAACTTTTTGCAACCCCCTGGACTGTAGCACACTGGGCTTCCCTGTCCTTCACTATCTCTTGAAGTTTGCTTAAACTCATGTGCATTGAGTCAGCAATGGCATCCAACCATCTCATCCTCTGTCATCCCCTTCTCTTCCCGCCTTCAATCTTTTCCAGCATCAAGGTCTTTTCCACTGTGTCAGATCTTCCCATCAGGTGGCCAAAGTACTGGAGTTTCAGCTTTAGCATCAGTCCTTCCAATGAATATTCAGGACTGATTTCCTTTAGGATGGACTGGTTTGATCTTGCAGTCCAAGGGACTCTCAAGAGCCTTCTCCATCACCACAGTTTGAAAGCATCAGTTCTTTGACGATCAGCCTTGCTCATGGTCCAGCTCTCACATCCATACACGACTCTTGGAAAAACCATAGATCTGACTAGATGGAACTTTGTTGGCAAAGTGATGTCTCTGCTTTTTAATACATTGTCTAGGTTTGTCATAGCTTTTATTCTAAGGAGGAAGCATTAGAAAACAATGATTTCAATGTGTCTAGGATGTCCATTTCTCTCCAGACAGCCTAACTTCCAGCAGAACTTCTGCCTGCCACATGCTACAGTTGAAACTGAGTCCCTGCATCTGTTTTGGCATAAGCAGAATCCCACGCTTTGGTCTTTCTATTTTGGATCATGACTCATGCCTTCTCGTTCCCTAAAATTACTGTCTCGAGGTTGGATTTCCTGCTAACTTCGCTTGTTTGGGTTGAGTGCATTCTTCTTTTCAGTTCCTGTGAAGGATGATGTTTAATTATTCTGAGAAATGTTAATCTCCCAGACATACAGTCCCAGCTAGAGCAGTCTCAGTGATGAGAAGATTGTGGTCTATGAAACAAGAAAGCTCTCTAGAGTCAGCCAGGCCTGAGTTCTATTTTTTTTAAATTGAAAGTTCAGTTGATTTACAATAGAATATTAGTTTCAACTGTGTTGTTGTCCAGTTGCTAAAGTTGTGTCTGATTCTTTGTGACCCAATGGATTGCAGCATGTCGGGCTCCCCTGTCCTTCGCTATCTCCCAGAGCTTGCTCAAATTCATGTCCAGTGAGTCGGTGATGCTATTTAAACATCTCATCTGCTGACCCCTTGTTCTTTTGCCTTCAATCTTTCCCAGCATCAGAGTCTTTTCCAATGAGCTGACTCTTCCCATCAGGTGGCCAAAGCATTGGAGCTTCAGCTTCAGCATCAGTCCTTCCAATGTGATTCAGATTATACCCCACTAAAAGTCATGATAAGATACTGACTTTAATTCCCTGTGCCACACAACATATCCTTGTTGCCATATTATGCAAAGTAGTTTGTGTCTTTGATCCCTTATCACGATCTTGCCCCTCCCCCCTCCCCTCCTTACTGGTGACCACGAGTTTGTTTCCTTGCGTCTGTGGGTCTGTTTCTGCTTTGCCATGCTCACTACTTGTTTGTTTAGATTCCACAGATAAGTGATGTGTTACAGTCTTTGTCTCGATCTTGCTCATTTCACTGAGCACAGTGCTCGCTAGGTCCATCCACATGGCTGCACATGGCAGAATTTCATTCCCTCTTACAGGCTGAGTCGTGTCCATTGTATGCCCATTCACCACATCTCCTTGGCCCATTCCTCTGTTGACGGACTATGACTTGGGTTCAGGTCTGGGTTTTGCCACTGGGAGAGGGGAGTAGCCTCTTGTGGCAATCCTAAGTGTGGAGACATCTGACTCTTCTGGGGTAAAGTTTCTGGAGTCTGGTTCCAGGTGGTGCTGGTCGTAAAGAGCCTGGCTCAGTGCAGAAGACAGAAGGGATGTGGGTTCGATCCCTGGGTTGAAAAGATCCCTTGGAGGAGGCCAAGGCAACCCATCCCAGTGTTTTCGCCTAAGGAATCCCATGGACAGAGAAGCCTGGTGGGCTACAGTCCATGGGGTCGCAAAGGGTCAGACATGACCGAGGTGACTTAGCACGCATGCCCAGTCTTACAGGACGAAGCCAGAAGCAGCTGTGATCCTGTCCCTGCAGCCCTGTGCTGTGACTGGACGGCTCTGCTCCTGGCAGTGAGCCTTCTAACCTGGGTTTTCTGGCCCTCAAAAGATTGTGTTACAGCCTAATATCATGTTAACAAAACTCACTCTGCTTAACCAGAAAAGAGGATTCAGTTTCTGCCACTAAGAACCCAGGCGGATACCACCCTTCCCCACCTGCATCCGAATCCAGTCTATCACCCAGTCCTGTTGATGGAGTCATCTATCTGTCCACTTCTCTTTCCCTCTGCTTCTTCCGTGGTTCGGAAACTACATGTTTTGTCCAGATCCCATCCACAGCCTCCTGTTGGCTCTCTGACCCCCAGACCACCGCGCTCTAATTCATTCTCCTCACTGACTCCAGAGTCGTCTCCCTGCGATGCCAACACACTCATGACACCTCCCAGAGCAGAATCCCGAGTGCTCAGTTGCTCAGTCATGTCTGACCCTTTGCAACCCCATGGACTGTAGCCCACCAGGCTCTTCTGTCCATGGGATTTTCCAGGCAAGACTCCTGGAGTGGGTTGCCATGCCCTCCTCCAGGGGATCTTCCCTATCCAGAGATCGAACCCGTGTCTCCTGTATGGGCAAGCAGATTCCTTACCACTGACGCCACCTAGACTCCTGCTCTGTGGGATCACTTTCTGTTCCTCGGGTGTGCAGTTGGTCCTCTTATCACCAGCTGTGTGTGAATTTACTCTTTTCACCTAGAACGCAGTTCTCCCAAATCACTTTCTTAACGCGCTTCTCCCGTGACATTTTATTCACCTTCCTGGTCTTAGGTAAAGTTTTCTCTGCTTCGGGAAGCAGTTCCTGACTTCTCAAGTTCTAGTTAGGGGCCTTTGTATTCTAGAGCATCCCCAGATGAATTTTACTTGCTATTTATTTATCTGGATTCCCTGCTACACAGAAGGCCCTATGAGAGCTGGAGTCTTTTCTGTTTAGTTGAGAAGTATGCCTCCAAAATCTGCAACACAACCTGAAACATTTGAGCACTCAATAAAAGCTAATTAAATGGAGAATGGTGTCAAATGTTTTAGAAAGATCTAAAGTATTAATGTAAGAATTGACCATCATGCATGGGTTCTGACAACCTAGAGGCCCCTAATGACCTCAATAGGGGCAGTTTCGGTGGAGAAGTGACAGCTGAGGCCAGGTCTCATGGGGTAGCAGAAAGTGGACGCAGGAAGTGCTCTCAGGTCTCATGGGGTAGCAGAAAGTGGACACAGGAAGTGGCTTGGTTTAGGGCATCTTCCCCCACTCCGCGACTGGCCAAGATGCCCTGTGAGGGCCGTGGGCAGGACAGGAAGTGGACAGAGGAAGGTACTAGACGCCCAGGATACTGGCCTGGAAGAAACAGGAAAGGATATAAGCCAGCTTAGGCTGAATTCTCCACTAGGCACCAGAAGCAGTGTCTAGAACCCCCCAGTACTGTAGGGGCCCACAAGATTGTTTTACTTTCGTTTTTAAGAAGAAGAATCAAATCTGCCTAGAATCCTCATGAATCTACACTCATGATGCTTGGATGATAGTCTTCTTTATACCAACACAGTCAAGAAATATAATCAGTGACTTTATTTAACAGAGGAAGGAGATCCCATAGGAAAAGGGCCCCCAGCCCACAGCAATTGCAATGCACCCTGGCAACTTTGCTGACCTCAGGAAGTCTAGTTTTGCCTCTGAGATTAACTTGTCATGAATCAGGTCACCTCCTTTCTTCTTTCTCTTGGCCTTTGGCCCCCTACTAGCTTCAGCTCTCGCGTGCTTCCTAGGTTGATGTGATGAGGAGGCAACCTTATCCTCTGATATCTCAGAGACTGTGGTTTGGAAAGGTCTTAGAGGTTCCTGACAAGGCCAAGGGCAAAACTGTATTTTATGATTTTTAACTCAGATATTGGGTTCAGCATGTGGGCATGTTTGCGGATTTCTGTTTCCCCTCAGGGTAAGCAAAGTCTACAAGCAAAAATACCATCTTCCTGGAACTGAAGAGAGAAAGACCATCCAAACGGCCAACACAGCACAGGCAGGATCTGGAAATAGGAAGTGCTGACTTTGTTGGTGAAGCAATTAGCAACTGCTGTTCATGACCAGATGGGTGAAGACACCCCGGGGACGAACAGGGAGCCTGGGTAAGGATTGCCTCCCCAAGAGGGACACTGAGAGGACAAAGCAAAGCTTCTTAGGAAACACCTGAACTGGGGACACCTTTCCCATTCAGACTGTCTTTGTTCTAAGGGAAGGTCTGATTTGCTTTAGAGAAACTGGGAAGTTCTCAACTTTACAAGAATCTGCACTTTTTAGAGGAGATGAGTCTTTCTAGACCTTGGTATGGGAGGCCAGGGCAGGGGGTAGGGGAAGGGATTGCATTCAGAGTCCATATAAAGGGCTTGGTTTCTTCAGGCTTTTCCACGTGGGAACCACCTGCAGCCGCACGCAAGGCCTCCGTCTGTGGGAGGGTGAACCAATGCCTGGTTCAGAGCCCGAGTTCCATGGCTGCATGGCAAATGCTTTGTCTCATAGGAGTGTATCAAATTAAGTCATTAATCCGTTCATCCTCTTCAGCCCCTTCAGATGCTGGTGATGTAAGTGTGGAGGAAGCCCCGCCCGGCCTGCTTCATGGGCACACTCGGCTTTGTAACCTGACGTCTGGCGCCGCCACTGGCTTACTGACTCTCTGCTCTGTGAGATTATAATCTCCATGAGTCTTTGGGCTTGGCTCTTTTGTCCACTGGTCTGCATTTAGTGCCCAGAACAGCTACTGGCATGGCTGGATAAACGTTTGTTGCCTGACTTTGGATGAATGAATGAAATTATTTTATCATTCCTAATCCTGAACAAACTGTTAAAAGAGCTTCATTCATTCAGTTTTGATTACCATTTTCCAAGAATTTGATTTTGGAAATTTTTATAAAGACATGGTAAAATTAACATGGAAACATCAACACTTTTCTTTAATACAAACTTGATATAAGTATGTAACAGAGCACTCCCAAGCTCTACCTAAACTTCTTATGTTACTCACTTTAAGGAATTTGAACTTCACTTTAACTAGCAATTGTCTTTAGTAACTTCTAAGTATAGCTTTCACCAGTTCAATAATACAACTCACCTTTTAGTCATTTGAAATAGTTATTTCACACAAGGCTAAATCTCCTACTAGGAAAGATTAATCTGTTTGCAACAAGCTCTGCACATGTTTAAAACCTGGTTGGTCTGTCTTGACATTTAAAAGGAAAACAGAATTGGGCTCTGAACCAAATCAAACAACTCTGCAGGAATGAGCCATATGGCCTCATAAAATGATCTGGTGACAGAACTAAGCCTTAAGAGCATCAGGTATTGAAAGTCACATGCAATGACTGTCTCTTGAGTTGCTGTACTGAAGAGTCAATCCGTTGAGTGTCAAAAAGCTTCTTAATCTTTAAGTTTTCCCTTATAAATTTGGGAGAACTAAATACTCTAAGCCATCATGTCTTGGACAGCCAGTCAAAATCATGAATTAGGAGGATACAAGACAACAGGGAATCGGTGCGGGGGGCATAGATGCTTCAGTTCAGTTCACTCGCTCAGTCGTGTCCGACTCTTTGCAACCCCATGAATCGCAGCACGCCAGGCCTCCCTGTTCATCACCATCTCCCAGAGTTCACTCAGACTCACGTCCATTGAGTCCGTGATGCCATCCAGCCATCTCATCCTCTGTTGTCCCCTTCTCCTCCTGCCCCCAATCCCTCCCAGCATCAGAGTTTTTTCCAATGAGTCACTCTTCTCATGAGGTGGCCAAAGTACTGGAGTTTCAGCTTTAGCATCATTCCTTCCAAAGAAATCCCAGGGTTGATCTCCTTCAGAATGGACTGGTTGGATCTCCTTGCAGTCCAAGGGACTCTCAAGAGTCTTCTCCAACACCACAGTTCAAAAGCATCAATTCTTCAGCACTCAGCCTTCTTCACAGTCCAACTCTCACATCCAGGCATGACCACTGGAAAAACCGTAGCCTTGACTAGACGGACCTTAGTCGGCAAAGTAATGTCTCTGCTTTTGAATATGCTATCTAGGTTGGTCATAACTTTTCTTCCAAGGAGTAAGCGTCTTTTAATTTCATGGCTGCAGTCACCATCTACAGTGATTTTGGAGCCCAAAAAAATAAAGTCTGACACTGTTTCTACTGTTTCCCCATCTATTTCCCATGAAGTGATGGGACCAGATGCCATGATCTTCGTTTTCTGAATGTTGAGCTTTAGGCCTTCTAATTTCTACCCAGTAGCAACTTCAGAGTTTTACTTAGAAGGATGACCACCCAACTTGGGCTGGGGATGGGATGGGGCGGCTGGTGGTGGGGCTTGAAGCTAAGTGTGCATAGTCATTTACATAAAATAAACATAACATCCTTTGTTCATGTCAAGGCGTGGGGACAGAGCACAAACAGAAATTGTATGGAAAGAATTACTAAAGGTCTCTGAAGACCCACCGGGATGCTATTCCTGGCTCAGATCCATTGCGGCCCTGTGAAAATTGGGCGCAGCCTTGACCTTGATTTTTATGAGAAATGTCCTGGTGGTGGTGGCGATGGTGGTTTAGATTAGGTATCAGGAAAGGCCTGCTTGATAAATAAGGTGACATCTGAGTACCGTCTTGAGGAAATTGCGAAAGAGTGAATCACGAGAGATAACAAAGGATGAGGCTAAGAGTGCACAGCCCTTTGGCCACAGTGTGCCTGTGAGCCAGAGAATCGCCCTTGTGTCTGAAGAGGACCAGTGGGGAGAAGAGAGGGTGGATAGGACGGCAGAGGAGGAGCAGGGAGGGCGGAACATGGGAGCCCAGACAGGTCTGGGGAGGGCCTTGATGAGCCTGTGATGGGAGCCAACCAGGCAGCCCCTGGGAGGCTTTGACCGCAGGAGTAACTTGAGCCAAGCTGGAATCATTTCTGGCTGATGTCATGGGGAGAATAGTTTATTTTTTAAAAAGGAATGAGAGCAGGATCAGGAGAAAAATGAGAAGGCATATTGTCTTGAAAGAAGTTCAGCAGTGACAGTGTTCTCCAAATAAGAGATAGTGAAAGTGAAAGTCACTCAGTCGTGTCTGCCTCTTTGAGACCCCATGGACTGTATAGTCCAAGGGATTCTCCAGGCCAGAATACTGGAGTGGGTAGCTTTGGCCCTTCTCCAGGGGATCTTCCCAATCCAGGGATCAAACCCAGGTCTCGTGCATTGCAGGCAGATTCTCTACCAGCTGAGCCACAAGGGAAGCCCAAGAATACTGGAGTGGATAGCCTATCTCTTCTCCAGGGGATCTTCCTGACCCAGGAATTGAACTGGGGTCTCCTGCATTGAAGGCAGATTCTTTACCAACTGAGCTATGAGGGAAGCCCCCAAATGAGAGGGGCTTTAAGTAAAGGGTGGGGACCCCCTGGTGGCTCAGATGGTAAAGAATCTGCCTTCAATGCAGGAGACCCAGATTCAGTCCCTCGGTTGGGAAGATCCCCTGGAGAAGGGAATGGCTACCCACTCCAGTATCCTTGCCTGGGGAGCTCCATGGACAGAGGAGCCTAGCAGGTTAACGTCCGTGGGGTCGCAAAGAGTCACAACTCACACTAAGTAAAAGGTGGTTTCTCTCTCATTCATAAGTTCAGAGGTCTGAATCTAGAGGTTGATGGGAGCTTTGTTTGCCAAGTCCTCAGGGAATCAAAAACCTTTCAAGTCCTTGCTCTGAGGACTTATCTAGGGCCCGAATGCAGATAGAAAAGAACAAAGTTAAGGCTGCCTATCTGTGGGTTAAAGAGTCAACTGTTTAGCAGGAAGCAGGATGAGAAAAAGATAAAGAGAAAGCCATAAAAGGTACCTTACAGCCATCTCTTAAGAAAGCTTCCTAGAAGTTCCATAGATATTTCTGCTTATATCCTCTTGGCTACACAGACGTTTCCGCTTATATCCCCTTGGCTACACCAAGCTGCAAAAAGTGTTAGAAAAATCTAAATTCTGTTAAAAATTCTATCAGTGTAGAAGGAGGGAATCTAGATATTGGGAGGAAATAAGCAGGTTTTTAAAATTTATTTTTAAATTTGTTTAGGTTGTGCCAGGCCTTTCATGACGGCGTGCAGGGTCTTCAGTTGTGGCACGCAGACTCTCAGTTGTGCCACGTGAGATCTAGTTTCCTGACCAGGAGTCGAACCTGGGCCCCCTGTACTGGGAGTGCAGAGTCTTAGCTGTTGGCTCACCAAGGAAGCCCCAGAAATAAACAGTCTTGAGCCCAGGACACAATCATAGTAATCCAGTGAGAGATGATGGTGATGGAGGTGGTACAAAGTGGTCAGATTTTGGATATAGTCTGAAGTAGAGGAAAGAGGACATTCTGATACATTGGTTGTGGAGGGTTATGGAAAGAGGATGGAGGCTTTGGCTTAAGCAACTCAAAAATGGAGCTACTACATTGAACAGGATTAAGGATAATCTTGGGGGGCTTCCCTTGTAGCTCAGTCGGTAAAGAATCTGCCTGCAGTGCAGGAAACCTGGTTTGATCCCTGGGTCGGGAAGACACCCTGGAGAAAGAAATGGCAACCCACTCCAGTATTCTTGCCTGGAAAATTATGGACAGAGGAGCCTGACAGGTTACAGTCCATGGGGTCGCAAAGAGTTGAGCATGACTGGGTGACTAACATTCACTTACTTACTTGGGCTTCCTCGGTGGTTCAGTGGTAAAGAGACTGCCTGCAATGTGGGAGATGTAGGAGGTGTGGGGTCGATCCCTGGGTCAGGAGGATCCCCTGGAGGAAGGCAGGGCAATCCACTCCAGTATTCTTGCCTGGAAAACTCAATGGACAGAAGATCCTGGAAGGCTACAGTCCGTAAGGTCACAAAGAGTTGGACATGACTGAATTGATCAAGCACGCATGCAAGAATAATCGAGTTTGATTTTGGGGAGAGTTAATTTCGGCACCCAAGTGGGGATGTCAGGAAGGCAGTTGGATATGCCCTGGGGTTAAAGGGAGACATCTGGCTTAGAACAAGAAACCCATCTGCATAGACACGGTGTCAAAAACTACAAAACTTGACAAGATCGTCTAGAGAATGAGTATACATCAGTTCAGCTCAGTCACTCAGTCATATCTGGCTCTTTGCGACCCCATGGACTGCAGCACACCAGGCTTCCCTGTCCTTCACATCTCCCAGAGCTTGCTCAAGCTCATGTCCATGGAGTCGGTGACGCCATCCAGCCATCTCATCCTCTGTCTGAGTGAGCAAAGAATGAACATAAGACATGGGGCCCAAGGCACCCCAACATCAGAGGCTGGGGAAATGGAGAAGCATCCAGTCAGGAGGGCGAAGAACTGAGAGGGCAGGTCCCTGGATATCAAGAGACTCAAGTATTTCACAAAGGAGTGATAGACTGTATTAAATGCTGCGGCAGGTTGAATAACACGGAGATTATTAGTTGACCATTGGGTTTGGCAGCATGAAGGTCACCAGTGATCATGATATCAGCTGCTTCAGTGAAATGGTGAGGGAGAAAGTCTGTTTGGAGTGTGTTCAAGAGAGAATGAAATTAGAGAAAGAGTGAATATAGACAAATTTTTTTTCAGGGATATATAAAAACTAGCAGAGAAATGAGATAGGAGTTGAAAGAGGATATGGAGTTCAGGTTCTTGTCTTTTAGAATGAGATCTATTACAGCAGATTTTGTGTGTTGATGGGAAAGATCGCGTGTAGGGGAAATTTGAGGGTGCAGGAGAGAAAGGAGAGAGTTGTTTGGAGTAAGATCTGTGAGTAGAGAAGAGGAAAGGATGCCCAGTGCACATATGGAGGTTTTGGCTTCAGAAAGGAGCACAGGCAATTCACCCAGGAGGGAAGACAAATTACATGAGAACAGATGAAGGTAGGCAGTAGAGGCCTGGTGGGAGCTCCTGGAAGTTCTCCCCTGACTGCTTCTGCTTTCTTACTGAAATAGAATTCCAGCTCCTCAGCTCAGAGTGAGGAGGAGGGTAGAGGAGCTAGAGAGCTGTGAGGAGAGAAGAAAATATGGAGTCGTTCTGCAGGAGACTGGATGAGTGAGGGAGCTGTGGGAAGGGGGGAATGAACTGCTGGGCGCCACTAGGACAGATGCTGGAGCTGAAGCTCCAGCACCTTGGCCACCTCATGCGAAGAGCTGACTCATTAGAAAAGACCCTGATGCTGGGAGGGATTGGGGGCAGGAGGAGAAGGGGACGACTGAGGATGAGATGGCTGGATGGCATCACGGACTCGATGGACGTGAGTCTGAGTGAACTCCGGGAGTTGGTGATGGACAGGGAGGCCTGGCCTGCTGCGATTCTCGGGGTTGCAAAGAGTCAGACACAACTGAGCGACTGAACTGAACTGAACTAGGACTGATTTTATGTCAACTGTCATGGGTTTAAAGATTGTGACTGTGGGAGTGGGCAGGCAGTTGGATGGAAGCAGAGAGGGGGTAAGAAGAAAGGAGGGGAGAGAGAGAGAAGTGGCGGGGACAGGGAGAAGGGGTGACGAGTCTCATCCAAAGGAATCACGAGAAGCATAAAGAGACCATGCACCCTCACCTCATCCTAAAGGAAAGGGATGGCGATGAGGGGCAGTGCGAAGGTCTTGGATCCAACGGACCACCTATAGCCTTTCTTAGAAAAGTTGAGCACCTGTGCACAAACGAACATTACTACTGTTTAGCATGACATGTTAGAGAATGCTAAGCTGCAGTCAAAATCCAAATTTCAGTGGCTTGAAAAGCAAAGAGTCACTATGATAAGATTTGAGTTGATGGCCTCTCTGTGCCACACAGCTACTGAAGAACCCTGCCAGCTTCAACACATGGCATCTGGGAGTCATCCGAAACCTCCCCGCATCAGTCGGTCGACAGGGAGAACAGGCATGGAGGGACCAGTGGCAGAGGCTTCTATGGGCCATGCTTGGGAGTGGCCTGGATCCCTTTAATCATATTTGACTGAAGAGAACTTTGCCATGTCTCTGCTGGGGGTGCTGAGAAGTGAAGTCCAGCTGCAAGCCCAGAAGAAAGGGGAGAAGAGATTTTGGTAGGCATCTAGCAATCTGTATCACAGTTAGCCCCTTTGGTCACCACCTCCCCTACACAAAACATGCATAATCTTTAGGGGAGAAAACCCCACGTTTCATCTGATGATTGTATCTATTTCAAAGTCTGGGATCTCCAGGCGAGGCTCAGACCACTGCGTCGGATCCAGATCTGATTTGTCAAGGTCCAGCATGCTCTGAACCAAAAGACAAGCTACCTGCCTTCTCTCTGGTCAGCTAATATACAAAGCAGACAGGATGCTCATGGTAAAAACTCTCAGAGAAGCCCCTAGTCCACAGCAATGATGGAATCCTATTTGGGGGGATATTCTAGGGAACCTCAACCCTTTGAAGAAAATGTCTTGGCAGATTCTGGGTCTGTCCTTTCAGGGGGCTTTCTTGTCCATTGTTCTTGGTGGCTGAAGGACAACACAATTCTTATCCGTTATTCCCATGGTTATGTATGGGGTGGATATTGGGGAGCATGTTATAAGGAGTTACACACTTTTCAAATTCCACTTTCTGCTCCTGTATGAGAGCAATTTTATAGACATAAGCTTGTGGTTTCCAGGCAGCACAGTTTGCCTAAAAACATGAGAGGTTTCTGACTTACTTGGTTACAGTCGGTTTTGTGTGGAAGTAAATAAGCTCCAAATTCTTTTCTAGGTTGGTTCTACAGTCTTTTTTTTTTTTCTCAGCCCGTCCGCTTGGCCCTCACGGAATCCGCACTGACGTCTGAAATGATCGTCTTAGGTGGCAAGGCCACGTGCTTGATATTATCTTTGCCACTGGGCTGGCTCTCCGTCCTTTCTTATGACCTACAAATCTTATCTTCTAGCATCTGACGTACAGAAAATACCAGGTTTCCCAGCCCTAAGAAACTCTGAATTCTAAGAGTCCTTTTATTTAGTTTCACTTCAGCTGGCAAACTAGACCATTTTTGCCTGAGACCATCTCTTTCTTGTAATACTTTGCTAAAAGCAATAAACAGCAGCCGATGTACACTAATACTCTTGCTTGTTCTAATTGCTTCTGCTAGAGCTACAGACTTTAATAGGCTCTTGGTCTGCCTTCTGAGTGATCAGAGGTGATAATTTTATTAAGTTATTTTCCCCCACGGATAACATGAGCTCTGGTTTTCAGTCTGATACGTGCTTGCTTCCTTCCTTTGTTCTGAACACTAAACTAATTCCATACGTTTTAGGTGTTTGCTATGGTATTTACATTCAGGTAATGATTTCAGATAATTGATTTGGGAATGGTAACATAAGCCCCTGAAATCCAGTGGCTTAGATGAAAAATGTGTTCTTCTCTCACTGAGGGAGCTCAGGGCGGTGGCAGGGGCATAGGATCTCAAGGACCCGAGTGTGATGGTGAGTCTGCTGTCTCCCACGTGGTTTCGTTATGGTTCCCTCCCCAGGCAACTGGAAAGGAAAGCACGTGGAGGAGCATGACGGGGGTTAAGGCGCCTGCCCTGGCAGGGTGCACACGATTTCTGCTCACCTTCCACTGGCGAGAACCTAGTCACAGAGGACAACTGTAAAGGAAAATCAGGAAATGTACTCCAGTCCAGGAAGGAGGGAGGAATGGATTTAGGTGGTCAGCTGGTGGTCTCTGTCTCACACAGTAATAAAGAGTGAGGACAAATAAATGGGACCAGTTCTTCCCACGTGTGTGCGCTCAGCCGCTTCAGTTGCCTCTGACTCTTTGCAGCCTTGTAGACTGCAGCCCGCCGGGCTCCTCTGTCCATGGGCTTCTGCAGGCAAGAATACTGGAGTGGGCCGCCGTGCCCTCCTCCAGGGGGTCTTCCCGACCCAGGGATTGAACCTGAGTCCCTTGCATCTCCTGCACTGGCGTGTGGGTTCTTTACCACCAGTGCCACCTGGGAAGCCCAGTGCTTCCTACAGAACATCTGAATGCGTTTGAAGTGTCATGACATCATGGGAAGAATTAGAGGAGGTTATATATAACGTTTATAGAAGGAACCAAGGGCTAAATTAAGGGATTAAAGAAAATCAATGGACAGAATTCATTAAAACCAGTGCCTGATAAAGAAAAATCTTCATCTGATTTGATCTGGTTTGCAGCAACAGAAATAGTTGAGAAAACTATCTTTTGAAGATTATTGACTTTTCCGTTTCTAGAAGCTGAGATATCCTTCACTTTGAAAAGGCACTAAGAATAAAAATGACAGCAAGGAGGCGCGTCTGAAAGGAGGATACAGTGCACAATACCCTTCAATTATATTTCGGATTAAACAACAATGCTTTGCTTATCAAGAATTATTTGTTGCTTAGTGGCTAAGTTGCGTCTGACTCTGTGACCCCATGGGTTGCAGCACGCCAGCCTCTTTTGTCCTCCACTATCTCCTGGAGTTTGCTCAAATTCATGTCCATTGAGTCGGTGAGGCTCTCTAACCATCTCATTCTCTGTCACCCCCTTCTCCGTTTGCCTTCAGTCTCTCCCAGCATCAGGATCTTTTCCAGGGAGTCAGCTCTTCACATTAGGTGGCCAAAGTACTGGAGCTTCCGGCAAGGACAGCTAATAAAACAGAGACCTTATTTTACAATAGTAAGCAAAAAAACTTTTTTAAAGGAATAATCCAAGACCTCTGATTTTAGGCAGCTAGTGGATCACATTAATACAAAAACTTGCATAGCATGTAGAAATTCAGAATACTATATATAATATACAGAAAAAATTAAAGTGTGCTTCCAGATATTACATAATAGAAAGAAAATTTGCAGAAGTAAGAAATAAATAAGGAATGAAAAAACAACCATAGGTCCAGACGATATTACAGGCAAAGTTCTAACAATTCTTCAAAAAATACAAACCGGTCTCAGCTTATACAAACCGGTCTAGAATATAGAAAAAGAGGGAAATTGTTCCATCTCATTTTATGCCATATGGTAATCTTTGTTTCATCAACTACGCTAAAGCCTTTGACTGTGTGGATCATGACAAACTGCGGAAAGCTCTTCGAGAGACGGGAATACCAGACCACCTTACCTGTCTCCTGAGAACCTGTGTGTGGGTCAGGAAGCAACAGGTAGAAGCCTGTATGCAACGACTGATGGGTTCAAGGTCGAGAAAGGAGTTCGACAGCGCCGTCTGCTGTCACCCTGTTTGTTTAATCTGTACACTGAGCACATCATGAGAAATGCCGGGCTGGATGAGCTACAAGCCAGAATCAAGACAGATGGGAGAAGCATCAACAACCTCAGCTATGTGGAGACCACTCCAATGGCAGAAAGTGAAGAGGAAGTAAGAGCCTCTGGATGGGGGTGAAGGAGGAGAGTGAGAGTTGGCTTAGGCCTAAATATTAAAAGAAACTAAGATCGTGGCATTTGGCCCCATTGCTGCCAAATATCGAAGGAGGAAAGCTGGAGGCAGCGACAGACTCCCTGTTCCTCGGCTCCGCAGTCGCTGCAGATGCTGACTGCAGCCATGAACTCAGAAGATGTCGCTTCTTGGAAGGAAAGCAGTGAGAACCCTGGACAGCGTGTTCAAAAACAGAAACGTTATTCCTCCGACAGAGGTCCACATAGTCAAGACTAGGTCTTCCCAGTGGTCACATACTGTTGCAAGAGCTGGACCGTAAAGAAGGCAGAACAGCAAAGAACTGATGCCTCCGAACTGTGGTGCTGGAGAAGACTCCTGAAAGTTCCTTGGACAGCAAGGAGATCAAACCAGTCAACCTCAAGGGAGACCAGCCCTGAATTCTCGCTGGAAAGACTGCTGCTGAAGCGGAAGCTCCAGTATTTTGGTCATCTGAAGCGAACAAATGACTCACTGGGAAAGTCTCTGATGTGGGAAAGATTGGGGGCAGAAGGAGAAGAGGGTGTCAGAGGATGAGATGGCTGGACGGCAGCACTGAGCAATGAACATGAACTTGGGTAAACTCTGGGAGGTGGAGAGGGACGGGGAGGCCTGGCGCGCTGCAGTCCATGGGCTTGCGAACAGCCGGATGTGACTGGGAGACTGAACAGCATCTCCAGTACAGAGAAAGCTTTCGTAATACTAATACAGATTATTAATGCTAATACTAATCTGCAATAGAAACTTATAATACATTTTTTTGACTTGAAAAAGGAAATCATAAGAAAGCATAAAGCAAATATTACACGTAATAGTGAAATCTGACAAGTCTGTTATGACAATTTTATTCAACATTATTCTGCAAGAGCTAGTTAGCAAAGTAATGTATGAAAGTAAGTAAAATTTAAAAGGATAGGTAAAGAAAAATCAAATTGTCACTACTCATAAGCAAAATATTAATTTCTACATAGAAAACTAAAGGAATTTAAAGGCCAAAACTAGAGCTATTAAGAGGCTTCATCAACGTTGCTAGATACTAGATTATCTTATGAAAAATGAACTCATTCTTGTGCATCAACCATAATCAACGAAAGGATGAATTTTTAAAAATGCTATTTGCAGCGTCAAAGTGACCTAACAATAAATCTAACATAGCTGTTTAAGATCTTTACGGAGGATATTATAAAACTTTATTGAAGGCCATAAAAAACATTTAACAAAAGTAGCAACATATGCTAATTTCCTGGATGGGAAGTCATAAATATGTAAAATTTCCCAAAATGTATCTGTAAAATTCAATGCAATTATAATGAACAATTCAATAGAGTGTCCTCAGAGACTTGCTAAATTGGTCCAAAAAGCTTGATGAAGTGTAATGGTATAGAAAAAGGCACAAATCCTCAAGAAAAGAGGAGAGGGTGTAGATACAGACTTAGCTGCATACCAGAATTAAGAAATATGGAAAAATGGGATTTCACAGTGCAGGAAGGATGGTCATTCAATTAATGGTGTCAAAAATGTGCTTCCCCTATGGGAAAAAAAAAAAGATGTTTTAACTTTTACATACACACCACTCATTAAAATAAATTTCAGAGAGGGTTCTGAGTATGAACCATAGACTCCCTAACCTAAGAAAGTAGCATACTTATCCACCTACATGATGATTTATAATTGGTAACATGAAGAAGTGGGGCAAAGATGGTTCCAGGCTGAAGGACCAGTATTTGCCCTGAGTCAGAAAGGATCACAGCCCTGTGTGATGGAAGCTTAAGGAATAGGAGGAGGTGGCCAGAGCTGAGAGTTGAAATATCGTGAGGACCGTATCAGACCCCAGAGCTCGTGTGCGCCTTGTTAGGAGTTTTAGAATCCATTCTAAGAGCAGTAGCAGCCAAGAGGGCTCTCAGTGGGACGTGTCCTAATCAGACCTTCCTAAGATCCCTCTAAGCGGCTGTGTGAAGAACGGATGGGAAGATGAGGAAAGACCACACTGGAGGCTCTATTGGGTGTCCAGGGTCTTGAGTGATGGAGAGGACTGCGGTATTATGAGAGAGACAGTTTAGAAGGATGTACCTAAAATGGGAAATGATCACAGGAACAAAATTGTGTTTTGTTACAGTTCTTCCCGTAATTTCACACAGGAAGTCTAAAGCCCTAAAAGTTGCTAAAGCCACCAATAATGTCTCATTTCTTTATGTTTAGAGCTAACAGACCAAGGGAGCAGAGAGGCCTCACGCTTGGGTGGAGGCGTGGAGGGATGAAGAGAACTCTAGACTCACTTGGAGAGCTTTGTTCAAGTTACATCCATCCTGGCCACTCCAACCTTCCAATTGAGATGTGGGAGCTTCTAACAGGGGCCAAAATTAGGTGACTTACTGGGAATTTAACAGGACAGCATATGAAAACGCGGGCTTCCCAGATTGCACAGTGGTAAAGAATCCTCCTGCCAGTGGAGGGATGCAGGAGGCGTGGCTTCGATCCCTGGGTCGGGAAGATCCCTTCGAAGGAAACGGCTCCCCACACCAGCATTCTTGCTGGAAAACTCCCTGGTCAGAGAAGGCTGGCAGGCTGCATTCCACGGGGTCTCGAAGAGCTGGGCATGACTCAGCAACTGAGCACACACGCACGCATGTGAAAATTCAGTCTTATTGTTGTCTTACTACTTCGAAGAGAAGCTCGGCTGACCACTCTTGGTGATAGGACAAAGCTTGCTGCTTTTACACAGACTGAGCTCTTTACGAGCCTCAGAAAAAATGGTTACTCTATCATCAGATCTCCAGTAGTCCACGAGGAAGTAAAGGGCAGGAGGAAAGAAGGTATAAACCTCAAGTCAGGGGCAGTTTCATGGGAGCAGAGGAGGACTGAGCAGGTGTGGACGACCACAGTCCTGGCTACCATGGCTGAGTGCAGGAGCATCGTGACTGGAAGTTCATGTAAAGGGCCAGAGCTGGACAGCATTGTCACATAGGGGCTCAGGGCCTAGACCCCTCAGCAATTTCCCAGCATCATGTAACCTTCGACAGTGTAAGAAAAGGAGCCCGAGAAATCACTAAAGCTTTCTCAAACTAAGCATCTTGCTATCTCTACCCCCAGGTGCCGGGAGCCAACACGGGAGATCCCACCCATGACAAGGTCATGCAGGACTCGAGGGAATCCCTGGGCCATCCGACCCATGACAAGGTCATGCGGAAGAGTCCTGATGAGCAAGGCCTCAGGACTCAACGGACCCCCTGGACCTGCCTGAGCATCTACCCCCAAACCAGAATCTGTCTGTCTTACTATTTTATGTCTTTCACCAGCTCTTCTCACATTAGCAAGGGGCTGTCTCTGACCAAAAGAGTTAACTTAGGGCTCTAGCTGATAAATCTCCTGGGCATGAAAGGAGTGTTTCAAACCCCCTGTAGGCATTCTAGCTTACATGGCAGCTTTATCCAGACTCCTGCAACATTGTTGAGCCTATGCAATGCTTGCTGCCAAGTTCTCACATCCCTTATCCATTGTGTTCCTGGGAGTGCATATAGTCAGAATGTAGAAGAAGCAAGTAATAGCCTTAACATTAGCAACGTTAGACTTTGAGTTAATGTTATTTCTTTGCAGTAACCTGCTGAATCTTTGCTCCATAAGAATGTAACTCTGTACTTTAAGGGTGACACAGGCTAAGAATTTAAGAAGAAACACTTTAAGGAAAAATCATTGTTCTGGTGTTCTGGCTGACCAACCTTTATCAAAAGGAGGTCATGGAATATCAACAGGCCTCCGGAATAGAAGATGATGTACAGAAAATAAGACTTTTGCAGGAAGAAACCTGATATCGATAAAAGTTATTACTGATGGAATGTTGAGTTGACTCTGCATTTTTCACCTTGCTGTATGTATAACTCAGAGTATAAAAGCCCCGAGAAGAATAAAGTAAATGGGCCTCGCTCGAAGAAGCTTGGTCACCCCGTGTCTCTTTCTTTATCTCTTTATCTATCTTTCTTCATTCGCTGACGTCGTCCATCCTGAAGATATCCCTGGACTCTTCTGAGGCTAGACCTCGGCACCCAGGCCCACCAATAATTGTGGCAGTGAAAATTCTAGAGCTCTCTCTTAAGGAGTCTTTCCTAAGGACAGCCCTTTTTGCACACTGAGTTCTCAAGGGTTTTCTCCATTCAGTGGTAAAGAATCCACCTGCCAATGCCGGAGACTCGAGTTCAATTCCTGGGTGGGGAAGATCCCCTTGAAAAGGAAGTGGCAACCCACTCCAAGATTCTTGCCTGGAAAATCTCATGGTCAGAGAAGCCTGGTGGGTTTGCAAAGAGTTGGACACGGAGTGACTAAACAGCAACAGCAATCCAGATACCCCTAGATTCAATCTGGAAGAGACCTGCAAGAGTGTCTAAGCCCCATTTTACAGAGGAGACAGCCAGGCCCTTGGTTCAGGTCATAGAGCAGGAGTCTGTATCACCGGGACGATGACTCAGATGTCCTGCCTCCTCGTCCAGAGCCACATCATCACACGCTTTCCACTTCAGGAAAGGGAACTTGGCCCGGAAGCACAATCTACTTCCAACCTCCCCCAACGAGATGTGACTGCCGCTTGGTTTGTGACCAACTTACGGAGTTGATAGTATGAACTCCATGATATGGACGTGCAATAGGAGAAATTCACCAGGGTGCACTTTCCTTCGGGCTCCCTACTGTTCTCACATCTATGATTCCAACTCTCAACAGGGCATTTCAGTTTCAAGGAGTCCGTGACATAACCATGTAGCGCCATTATCTCAAATGCAACCACTAGGGGATAAACATCCAGGGAGTGCACGATACCTTGGGCAGGCTAATGGCTTGTTTTGAAAAGGTTTATTTCTAGAAAACAGCAAAACAACTTACTTTTGTTTTTGATTGAAAAAGAAGGCAAATTTAAAATGTTTGTGTGTCCTTTTATATTTGTGTCTCTGGCCATTTCCTGCAAGAACATCTATGTGTCATCAGGCATTTATACATAGGCCTGTAGGAACGTTTGCCCAAAAGACTCTAGGGCGATTGGGGTCTTTGAGATATATCATGAGAATGTGTAGGAGAGCTGCAGTCTTGCTTCCCCTCTTGGACCCTCAGCAGGTTCCTTTAGAAAATGAAAGACTTTGGAAGTTTTTCATGTAGCCCTTTTGCCAAATTTCTTTGACCATGAAACCCTTGTAATTTTTTTTTTTCTTTTAACATCCCTAGAGTTCCCCAGGACACCCTTTGGGAGGTGTTGGTTCATGATAACTCTTGGGAGCTTCCCACCCAGAGGGCCTTTTTGGGCCCCCCGTCTCTCTGTGGAGCCTCGCAGATGTAGGGCCAGCTGTGAGCCCAGCACCAGGGCGATCTGACATTGGCAGGTTCTCCCCTGTCGCAACAGGACAGACAGCATCTTTCCACTTCTTTCTGCAACTCTTGAATGTCTGAATGACTCTCGGTGAATAATAACTGTTACTACCTTGAGACTTGGACCTTGGAAGAAGCATTCATGATCATCCAGCTCCTGTTACCACGCTGACCGTGTTCCCTGGGCTGGAAGCTGAGCCCTCGCCGTGTCAGTCGGCTGCCCTGACCCCGAGCCCTGGGGGTGCAGATCTCAAGGCTCACGGCAGGCTGCTTAGAACGTTCTTCTTCCCCACCCATCTCCCTCACATTCGCTTCCCCAGTCCTGCAAAGGCCATCCAGTTCATCTCCTTGTCCCATGCCTGCAATTTTTGGAAACTGCTTTGTTTGGAACATGCCCTTGGAAGGACTCACCTGAAGCATCAAATATTTACAAGCATTTCTGCCATACTGATGCAAGGTTCCTCCAAGAAGAGTTCTGTTCACTTTCCCAGAGTGAGGAAACATAGGTGTAGAAAGGGAAGAAGCCAATGGTAGAGCTGGCTCAGGGAACCAAAGTCCTCTTCCCCTTTCCCTGCTCTGCGGGTCCGCGAGTGCCGTGATCAGCCCTGGCTGCACGTCCTGACCATGTGAGGAGCTTCTTTTTTTTCAGATTAATTTTTATTGGAGGGTAGTTGCTTTATAACAGAAGGAAAACTGTATCTGAAGAACTTGTAAGACACAGGCCTCTGGGCCCCACTTTTAGCGATTCTGACTTAAATGGGGGAGTCCATGTCTGCATCAGTTTTTAAAGCACCAAGGTAGTTCAATAGCACACATCAGGGTCAAGTTTCACTGGTTTAAAACGAGGAATCAATGAAGGTGAAAAACGCCATCAGCAACCAAATCATCAGAAAGAAGAGCAGCTGAAATATTTTACAGGAGCTAATCCACCTGGCCACCCACAGCCCTTCTTCAGCGGTCCGCCTGATCACCCACAGCTCTTCACATACGACTTTCCTTCCAGATGCTCCGAAAAGTGTGTCAGCGCAGGAATTTATCCCTGCTCCTGCCACTTGCCCTCCTGGCTTGTGAGAATGGGGAAATACATCTAGAACACTTAAGGCAATTTCTTTATAGTTGTCACTGGTGTGATGCTACAGCCAAAACTTTACACCCTGCGTTGAATTTTCATCCAGCTCTGATGCACCCAGCGCAGGGCAGTAGTAACTACAACTGATAATATGATTTGCAAATTCCATTTATATGGCTCTTTTATGGTTTGATTTCTAGGGTCACTTCTGATGCCAGTCATTTAGCTGGAGGTCCCTTGAAAGCACAGCTTAAAGGCTTGAAAATAATCCCAGAGATCAGGAAGGGAGGAAGGTAGATGTAAGCACAGCTGGTATGAGGATCTGTTAGTAACCAGGCTGTGACTAGGGGTGACTGATTGCTCTGTTCTGTGCGTCCATCCCCCAAGAAGACACACAAACTGCTTCGTAGACCTGTTCGTTAGTCAAGGGAGAGAGAGGAAATTATTCAGTAATAAATTGATGAGCAGTAAACTTGGTTGGGCTTCCCTGGTGGCTCAGTGGTAAAGCATCTGCAGAAGATGTGGGATCCAACCCTGGGTCAGGAAGATCCCCTGGAGAAGGAAATGGCAACCCACTCCGGTATTCTCACCCGGGGAATCCCATGGACAGAGGGCTACAGTCCTGGGGGTCCAAAGAGTTGGACATGACTTAGTGACTAAACCACCACCTTCAAACTTGACTATCCATTTTGTATGGACGGCTAGTCTTGAGTCTGGAAGGTACAGGACTGGAAAACTAAGGACAAGAAAGTCTGAGGAAGAGGTATGTAGACTGGCCCAAAGGAATGGCACAAAGGTCCGCAGACCATCAGGGAACGTCCGCTGCAGGGGGTCTCCCCACAACCAGCGGGGAAGGATGACTGTGCTGGACAAAGGGGCCAAGAACAGAGTGGCCTGCGGCAGAGGCGTGACAGGTCCTCACTCATCTGCTAATGCCGCTTGGAATGCCCGAACTGCTGCCAGCAGAGACCGAGATCAGCCGGACTTGGTAGCAGGCTCTTTACAGTAGACATCATCCACTGGGGGCACAGAGACTTGTCCTTATGGGATTGATACTTAATACAAATTTTCTGTATATAGACTCTAAACATATTTAATAGTTGCATTGCAACATCTGAACTTCCCTGGTGGCTCAGATGGTAAAGAATCTGCGTGCAACGCAGGCGTCCCAGGTTCAATCCCTGGGTTGGGAAGATCCCCTGGAAGAGGGCATGGCAGCCCACTCCAGTATTCTTGTCTGGAGAATCCCATGGACAGAAGAGCCTGGTGGGCTACAGTCCATGGGGTCACAAGGAGTCAGACACAGATGAATGACTAACACACATACATAGTCACATTGCAACATTTACGGCTCAACAAAGGCAAGGGAAAGAAGGGCTCAGTTTTCCGATATGAAGGTCAGCGTCACCCCACCAGGACACCAACCCAGACTAGGATCCTCTGGGACGTGGAGTCAGGGGTAACCTTCCTGAAGCACAAAGTTGATCCTGTCATTCGCTTGCTTAAAATTCTTAATAGCTACCTATTGACCTCAACAGAAGAGTCCAAATGATTTATTGGCGCTAAGAGATTCTCTGGGGTCTGACTTCTGCTTCTTTCCACTTCTTCGTTGCCACTGCTTCCTGGCAGTCAGCGCCAACAGTGCTGGACTACTTTCACTTCCTTAAAATAGAGCCAGACCGTGTGCTGCCTCTCAGCCTGAAACCCCCTCTCCCGACTTGATTAATGCCGACTCAGCCTTTTGACCTCAGAGGAGACACCTAGTGTTCCTGGATGCTCTCCTAGATCCTCCAGGACTGAGTCAGTAGCAGGTGTGCCCATCACCCTTCTCACTATATCACATTGCTTGTCCCTGGATCCCTATTAGATTATAAACTTCCCAATATTCCAGGAACCCAGCAAAAATTAGGCACCTGATGAGAATTAATGAAAAGAAATAATTAATGAATCAGGCATTTTTCTTTTCTGTTGTTTGCTATCCTTTATATCATTTAAGAAGATGAGCGTACATTTTTTTCTCACGCAATTCTCCAACGTACTTAAGAAGTAAAATAAAATGGAAGATGAATGGCGTGAAACTGATGGGAAACCTTACCCAAGTAAAGTTTATTTCACTGGGCTTAACCTCTTATAGTCATCTTTAAGGAAAAACAGATTAAATTCCATATATATGTCCTCAATCGTTGAATATTCTCCTACATTTTTATATTTCACAAATCCCAAGTTATATTTTTACACAACAGTGTACTGCAAAGCTGAACACTCTGCCTCTTGACCTCTTGACACTCTTAATGGTGGCCTTGAATTTTTTGACATCATAATTAGAATTCAGACTTCATAGTGAGTGACAGAGAACAGCAACTCAATACAGCTGTTCCCTTCTCAGCTGTTAACATGGGGGCCTCAGGGGATAGTGGCAGTCCTTTTCCCAGAAAAGTGTCTGCAATATATCTGCAATGGGAACATCAGTATCTCCTGAAATGAGAGGAATAAAATTCCCTCTGCATTTTGACCCAAGTGAGGCCTGTTCTTCAGTGAGGATCAGTTAGGGTTTATTGGGAGAGAGAAAGCACAGCATGGACACAGAGCCTATATAGTAAGGCGATTAGGGTCCCAAGCTTTGGACTCAGACATTTGGAAATTCTACTGCTTTAAACCTCTCTAAGCTTCAGTCCTTTGATGGACGATGGGGATAAGAACGTCTGCTTCATATGATTGTTGGGGAGATTGAGTAAAATATTGGATGTGGAGTTCTCAACACTCTCAGTGCACTCCTAGGAGTTATCACGGCTGAGTTCTCACAAAACTGGAACATAAGAGACTCTGATGGAAAGAGTCTTAGGAACCAGAATATTCACAGAGGGCTGGGGCTTGATGAAAAGGGGGACTTAAGAGGGCCTGAGGGGAGGGTCTCCATCGTCTCTAAGGTGTGTGCTAAATCGCTTCAGTCTTTGCGACCCTATGGACCGTAACCCACCAGGCTCCTCTGTCCATGGGATTCTCCAGGCAAGAATACTGAAGGGTGGTGCCATGCCCTCCTCCAGGGGATCTTCCCGGCCCAGGGATCGAACTCCTGTCTCTTATGTTTCCTGTATTAGGCAGGGTTCTTTACCATAAGCCCTGCTCTAAAGCAGTTTATATCAAACCAGAGCTTCTGATCTGGGGTTTGAAGATCAGGCAGTCACCCTAGAATGCAGCAGTGCAGAAATGAATAGTGATAAGCCCAGTTATTTGATGGAAAATATTCTCGGCAAACTGCAGGGGAGAGATAGCAGGAAGACCCAAGGCTATTGCACAGATTTTAAAGGGTTTGCATAACTCACCAGGACACATGGATGTTTTGTGCCTTTGCCTACTCATAAAGAGATAATAAGCACAGTGACTCAATGTCAGGCAGAAAACTTGATTAACCTTTTTTATTCTTCCCCCAGCAATAAGCAGAATCGCAGTAAATAATTTCCTCAATGCAATCCTGGAGTAAACTGGAGGTTAATTTCTCATTAATTCATTTCAACTTTCCCATGGTTAAAATATACTGCCGCATAGAGAGGGACTCAGATAGGCTTTAGAACTTTTCCTGATATAAGGATTACAAAAATGCACACCCATAAACAAAACATCGTATTTCATACGCTCATATACAAAGGCTGAAATGATCGATATGAAATTAGTCCTTTGTCATTCCCCAAACACTTTTATATCTAATATTTCATTTGTACCGAATGACAAATACGATCAGATGGGCGAGGAATATATCATCTTCACATTAAACATGGGGAAACTGTCTCTGAGAGATTATCTGATTTGTTCAAGGTCACAAAGCTAGTGAACAAAGGAAGGAACAAGTCTCAAGATCCTAAAACAAGATAAACCCACAGTGGACCTCGTCGTTGTGGTTGCCATGTATATTCGCAATCCCATGTGTTTCCAAGGATTTTTATGAAAGATGTTTCGCAGGCAGTGCTGCAGTATAGGAGTTTAGACAAGGGCAGACAGTCAGACATCTCATGGCCCAGGCATAGAGTGTAAATATAACTGGAAAATGAAATACTGCTTTCTTGACCTTTGTCTCTGCAGCTTTGTCCCCTGAGAGGCTGACCTTATGAACTGTGATGAGGCTCTGCCTCTGGCCCCCTGGTAGGTCATCCAATAGAGACCTTCTGTGGAAAAGCAGAGGGAGGGGCGAGAAGTTCTGGGGACTTGCTTCCCCAGCTCCCATGCTGAGGCTGCACCCTCGCTGAAGGTCACAGCCTCAGCCCAGCCGCCCTCCCCAGGCTGCTGTACTCCAGGTTTGAGGACCACCCCCTTGCCCCTCAGTCCCAGAGGTGTCAGGGGGCCCAGATGTTGCTACCCCCAGGTGCTGCACTGTCCCCGTGGTGCCACTACCCTCTGACCTCACTTTTGCAAATATTTCTTTGAGATGGTTGGACGGCACCATTGACTCAATGGACCCAAGTAAAATAATGAAGTAGAATCATTCAGTCGTGACCGACTCTTTGAGACCCCGTGGACTGTAGCCCACCAGGCTCCTCCGTCCATGGGATTCTCCAGGCAAGAATACTGGAGCGGGTTGCCATTTCCTTCTCCAGGGGATCTTCCTGACCCGAGGATCAAACCCAAGTCTCCTGAGTTGCAGGCGGACGCTTTAGCCTCTGAGGCACAGGGAAGCCCCAGTGGACCCAAGTTTGAGCAAACTCCGGGAGAGGGTGAAGGACAGGAAGCCTGGCGGGCTGCAGCCCATGGGCTCTCACAGAGTTGGACATGACTGGGTGGCTGAACAACAGCAACACTCAGACGCTTTCAGATCATCTGAACCCGAGTGAGCCCTCCATTGCCTGCCAGTCTCCTTCCTGACATCACCTTCTGGAGCGAACATTGTTGACGGTGTCTATTCTCTGAAAAGAAGTCCAGTCTTCCCCCTTTATAAGGCTAAAGAAACTAACCTTTCTTTCGATTGGGAATAATACAAGGCTCGTGTCTGGTGTCACCAGTGTCCCTGGACCCCAGAGCCCGGAAGGACGCCATCACAGAAGCACTCTCTTCCCTCCTCCTTTCGGTGATAGCATTCTGATTTTCCCTTGGGGAGCCACTCTTTCTTCTCCCTTCAGTCTCCGAGCTTAGGTTGTGACTGTCTTACACTCTGGGAGCAGCCCTTGTCTATGAGAAAAACTCTTAACCACAAATACTGGGAAGCAAGGGCAGGGGAACCAGAATCACGAGTCAGGAAAGAGAGCCCTCTCTTCCCCCTGGACTTCCTAAGCTGTGCACCCTCAGCCTGGAGGTGCCGGTGGCCATCTCTGACATGATGTAAAAGCTAAAAATGGCAGAAGGGGAAATGGAAAGATGGTGGAAAATGTCTTCCTGGTGCACACTGAGTTGAGCACTTGAATTCAGCCACATCTGAAATTGCCCCTGGACTTTACTTTTCTGGACCAATAAGCTTTTGCAGAAGGATTTGCCGCAGAGGCAAAACCTCCTGATGTGGGAG
The DNA here is from genome assembly GCF_001704415.2 of Capra hircus. Classification (NCBI taxonomy): domain Eukaryota; kingdom Metazoa; phylum Chordata; class Mammalia; order Artiodactyla; family Bovidae; genus Capra; species Capra hircus. The sequence continues at coordinate 3,422,446 of NC_030817.1, forward strand.
ACATGAAACTTCTTACAGTCTCTGTCATTTGGAAGTTATATCGATTGCTTTACCATTGTGGCTCTTCATCTATGATAGGAGGGCTTTGTACTAGATGTTCTTCAAATGCCTTTCAAGAGTGGAATATGGAGAAGGAGTAAAAGAGGCCAACCTTCCAACTCAGAAATAAGAGGCAAGTCTTGCCTCCAAGTGAGCTCATCCCGGCACATTCCTGACAGTGAGCAGGTAGCCTTACTCGCCACACAATACAGGCTGCTGCAAAGAAAGACCACACCCAGCCCTTGGCAATCCCATTGATATTTCTAGGAGCTCGCATATGTCTTCCCTTCTTCAAATCCACCAAGTACACAATGTAATTTTCATGATATCTCTCTTCAAATCTAATTAGCACATCGGATGATCACATAAATTTTCAGTGCCGGGGTGAGCTGATGTGCTAGGTATTGTGGTCATTAGCATTCTATCTTTATGTGCATCCTCCTTGGAAGGGACAATTCATTTTCACCAAATGAATGCTGGTTGTGGGGGGGATGCGTTTTGAAGCAAACAGGATGGAAAATTTTGGAGTACGTCATCTTCCTTATTATTTATCCGTTCATTCTTGCAGCACCCAAAGGCCAGGATACTGTTTCTGGGCTCTTCCCAGTAGCTCTATTTCCTGCTATTACTTTCCAGTGGAAGACACTTTAGCTTGAATAAACTAGGCTTATACAAAATGAAGAAACAAACAAACAAAAAACCTCAAAATGAATGCAACTGCAAAATCCTGCCCCATCTGCCAAATTTCTGTTGAATTTCAAGGACACAGTTTTAATCACCATGTGGATGTGGGGAAGAAACTGTTATCACTGTCTCCCCTCATTCCCACTGAGGGTGACGAGAAGACTGAAATTTGTGCATTGAGGGTGTTTTAGTCTCTGCTGGCTTAATGTCCACTGCGTGTGTGGAATAGCTAGTGGGAACCTGCTCTATTGCAGGGGGCTCGGCGTGGTGTTCCGTGGTGACCTCGATGGATGGGATGAGGGTGGGCTGGGAGGGAGGTCCACGAGGGAGGCGATAGATGTACACATACAGCTGATTCACTTCTTTGATCAACACTGTGAGACACCTATGCCTATAAAGGCAAACAGTCTTTTAGAAATTTGATTAGTATCTTTTGGATAAACAGTCAAATTCAAGATTCCTGCTTCTTCTCGGGACTTGTCTTAGACAGCCACAAGATGGTATCTTGTGTTAGCAAAAAGGTTGGGGTTTGGCTGCTCGCTCCCCCAAAAGCCAATAAACCAGGCTGGTGGACAGGAAAGCTTGCTTCATTTCAGAGGGTGGCAACTGGGGGTTGGAGAGAGGGTGGACATCTGACCAAAGACGGACTCAACTGGCCACAGAGAGTTGCACCTGCTGTGCGCCAGGCTCCCCCGTCCCTGGGATTCTCCAGGCAAGAACACTGCAGTGGGTCGCCGTTTCCTCCTCCAATGCGTGCATGCATGCTAAGTTGCTCAGTCATGTCCAGCTCTGTGTGGCCCTATGGACAGCAGCCCACCAGGCTCCCCCGTCCCTGGGATTCTCCAGGCAAGAACACTGCAGTGGGTTGGAGGAACCCACAGAGCCCTTGAGGAGGAACCCAAAGTCCTTGACTGCACTTAATGAGAACATCATTATTATTTGGTTTCCTTTGATTGCTTTCCTTCGTTTTTGCATGTTCTCATTTATCTGATTAAACTTACTCTTTGACTAAACTTTTCCATGGGCAGGAGGCTGGCACAGGAAGTGGTGGAGGTGGTGGTGGGGATGGACTGGACCACAGGGTCTTGCTCTTTTTTCCCGAGTGGAAGGGAAGCTCCCGTGTCCTCTGTGATGAGGAGGAGGGTGGTGTTCCCCTGCTGGTCCTGTGTCATCCCCTGGTGTGCTCTAGCCCTTGAGGCGGTGTCCTGCCCATCCCCTGGGACCCTCCTGGTAGAACCGCTGACCCCGCAGTCAGCGTGACTTGTCCTGTGCTGGTCTGTGGGGGTCCAGGGTTTCTCCTTTACCTAGGTGCTCACCAGAGCTGCAGGTGTCCTGGATCTCAGACACCTTTTTTCATCCTGGGGATCCTCTGGATCTCCATTACCATCCAGCCTCTGCCCTGGGATCACTCCCGCCCCCATGCGCCCCTAGAGCGATCCACGGTGCTCCCATTGCCCTCCTCACTCCTGCACCTTTCCACTTCTAGGAGTGATGCTAGAGCGGGGACCCCTCCCAGGGCCGGAGAGTGGGCTCTTGTCTAACACTCAGAAATGAATTGTCCTGTAGATACACGCGCTGACAAAGCAAGAGACTTGATTGAGAAGAGGTGCCTGGGAGTAACCAGTGAGTGAACCAGGAGAGCTCTCTGCCGTGTGGCTCGTGGTCTCTGGTTTTATGGTGATGGGACTGGTTTCTAGATTGTCTCTGGCCAATTACTCTGACTTGGGTGCTTCCGGGTGGTGCACACCCTGCTCAGCCAGGGTGGATTCCTGCCACAAGATCCTGGGAGGTAGGTGGGACATATGGACTGGTGTCTCCTTTTGAACTTTCCGGAATTCTCCCGGCTGGTGGTGCTTGTTCCCTGTCATAAGACAACTCATGCAAATGGTTCCTATGACACCTGGCCAGGCAGGTTGTTTCGGTCTGTGTTTCCCCAACAGGAGCACGTAGCAGTGTTGGGACGCCCTCCCCGCCCCCCGAGCTGACCTCCCGGGCACCTCTCAGCGCCCTCATGGCTTACCGCCGTGTCTGTGTTTCTCTCCCATTGCCATTTTCTAGTTTTTTTTTGAAGAGTTCCCTGAAGGTGGTCTCCTCTCTGAGTCCCAAACAGGACAGGTCCCTCTGCTTCTGCCTTTCCTCCTTGACTTCTCTCCATCTGACCCCAGAGGCACGCACCCTCTCACTCCAGTTTTCTCTACTTCACGGCTTCCTCCTAGAATCAGAAGGTTTATCTGCTTCATCTTTCTACCCAGTGGGGCATCAGCAAGCAATATCTTCTTTCGCAGATTGTATTTCTTTGATACCTCCTTCCTTTTTCCTGGACAGTAAACTGGGCTTTAATGATGACAGAACATCTCTCACATGAGAATGGAAAGTGGACTCATCTAATATCTTCTGAAAATGATTCCGGTTACATCAAGACTACGCAAAACTTCATGTTTGTTTCTAGAAAGGGAACTGAGTGTGGGCTTGGAAGAGACACACAGACGAAGAAAGTGTGGTTTCTGCTCTCAGACAGCTCTGGCCTGGTGGAGGGAGATAGAGGTGGAACCATTCACAGAAGAACCAAGTGGGGCTTGCACCACAGAGCTGTGAGATCAGAGAGGTTGTACAGCATCTTAAAATTGTGCAGCGTTCAGTCGAACTGCTTTCTTTCAATTCTGCAAGTTAAAACCATAGCCAGAAACCTATCCGAACACGGTTCTTGAAAGATGCAGATGTCTGTCTTTTAGCACAGATCAGGTAGGGATATGCACTGGGGATAGGAGGGGCCACAGACGCACTCATTGCCTGTGGCTATGCAGTTGCACCTTCACTATTTTTTATCTGGGTGTTTTAGTCGCTCAGTTGTGTCCGGCTCTTTGTGACCCCCTGGGCTATAGCCTGCCAGGCTCTTCTGTCCAAGGAGTTCTCCAAGCACGAATACTGGAATGGATCGCCATTCCCTTCTCCAGGAGATCTTCTCAACCCAGGGATTGAACTCAGAACTCCTGCATTGCAGGCAGAATCTTTACCATCCAAGCCACCAGGGAAGCCCCAGTTGGTCGTAATTGATGAAGAAAGGCCTGGGAGAGGGTGCCATGAAATCAGAGCATACCGGAGGCCACCACGGGAGATCCCACCCATGACAAAAGTTCATGTGGAAGAGAACTGTTAAGCAAGGCTTCAGAACTCAAGGGGCTCCCTAGGCTTTCTTGAGCATCTACCCCAGAACCAGAATCTGTCTGTTTTACTGTTTAATGACTTTCACCAACTCCTCTGACATTAACAGGAGGCTATCCCTGACCACCTTTCTCTGGAAAAAAATCAACTTAGGGCTATAGCTAATAAGTCTCCTGGACATGAGAGGAATATTTCAAATCAAACCCCCTCTGTTAGCATTCTAGCTTGCTTGGCAGGTATATCCAGACTCTTACAGCTAGGATTATTTACAGCCTCCCAACTGTGAGAGGCACAGAAAGCCTAAAACATAGAGCCTTTGAAAGAGTTAAAAGTTATTAGAGTAATGCTAGTGCTGATGTAGGATTTCATTATTGGGCCAATGCTTGCTGCTAAGTTCCCATATCTCTTATCCACCGTGCTCCTGGGAATGCGTTAGTTAACATAGTGAGAATGTTAGAAAAACAAGTGTAGCCTTGAATTTAACCATATCAGACTTTTGAGCTAATGGGTTCTTTCTTGTAACTCACTGCACCTTTGCTCTGTGAAAAACATAACTCTGTTTGGCATTTTCTGAGGCTGACATAGATTAAAAATATATATATATATAAAAAAACACTTTGAGGGAAAATAAGTTTTCTGGTTGAGCAGCCTTTATCAAAAGAGGGTCATAAAATGTTCGCAGGCCTCCAAGGCCAGAAGATACTGTGCACATCTTCTGTGGAAAAGTTATGCAAAAAAAATCCTGGTTTCGATAAGGGCGAAACTGCTGGAATGTTGGGCTGACTCTGTATGACCTTACGTCTTTCATTTCCCTCTGTGTATAAGGCAAGGTATAAAAGTACCTTTTAAAAAATAAAGCTTTTGGGCCTCGCTCACTGAAGCAGCTTGGTCACCCTGTGTTTTTCTTCTCTCTGTCTCTCCCTCTCTTTTTTTTTTCCAGGCTGATCCCTTGGAGCATAGGGGCTCCCTGAGCTCACTTATCTGCCCGGGTTTCTAAGACCTGAACGGGAAGACATTCTGCGTCTTCACTCCCTCGGGAGACCGGGAGGGCACCTGTGGCCTCCGTGAACAGGGCAAACTTCTTGTCTTGGAGTTTTATTGGCTTTCTATGTAAACCAAGAAATATCAGCCTCTTTCTCTCCTCCACCTTCTTATCTATAACATTCTTTCCTTCTCTCTCTAAATCAATCGCCGACACCGTTCCTCCTTCGGGTTTCCCTGGATCCTGCGGGGGCTGGACCCCGGCAAGAGCGGACACCTCAACAAGTGGCCCACCCTCCTCAAGGGTCCTGGGAAACTCATCAGAAATACAAATTCTCAGACCTCACCCTGGTCCTGATGGATCAGAATCTCTGGGAATGAGGCTTTGCAGATAAAACCTACCCGGTTTTTCCTTGCTATGTGTGTGTCCTGTGTGTCGTTTAGTGCTCACCCGAAACACTCCACTTCTGGCACTGCTGGTCACCAGACTGACAACAAGCAATCCTCTGCCACACCAGCTGGGTGTCGTCCAGTTCAACTCAATTCTGACACCATCTGCTTGGAGACACAGCGTCGGAGGCCACAGGCTGAGGACTGAGTCCTAGAATACTGCTCCTTCAGAGGCCTGTGGCCAGGAGGAGCAGCCCAGGGTACCCCCAACTTCTGACCAATTTGACTACAGATCAGAGGGTCCTAGGGGCTTCCCTGGTGGCTCAGATGGTAAAGAACATACCTGCAATTTGGGAGACTTGGGTTCAGTCCTGGGTCTTTTCCAATGAGTCAGCTCTTCCCATCACATGGCCAAAGTATGGAGCTTCAGCTTCAGCATCAGTCCTTCCAATGAATATTCAGGACTGATTTCCTTTAGGATGGACTGGTTGGATCTCCTTGCAGGCCAAGGGACTCTCAAGAGTCTTCTCCAACACCGCAGTGCAAAAGCATCAATTCTTTGGCGCTCGGCTTTCTTTATAGTCCAACTCTCACATCTGTACGTGACTACTGGAAAAACCAGAGCTTTGACTCTATGGACTTTTGTCAGCAAAGTGACGTCCCTGCTTTGATGTGCTGTCTAGGTTTGTAATTGTCCTCCTTCCAAGAAGCAATCATCCTTTAGTTTCCTTGCTGCAGTCACTGTCCACAGCGATTTTGGAGCCCAAGAAAATACAGTCTGTCACTGTTTCCACTTTTTCCCCATCTATTTGCCATGAGATGGGACCAGATGCCATGACCTTAGTTTTTTGAATGTTGAGTTTTAATCTAGCGTTTTCGCTCTCCTCTTTCACCCTCATCAAGAGGCTCTTTAGTTCCTCTTTGTTTTTTGTCATTAGAATGGTATCATCCACATATCTGAGGTTGTTGATATTTCTCTTGCTGGGTAGCAAGGTACAAAAAAATTTATTTTGCTTGTGAATGAAAGATATTTTCACCTCTTCCTGTTTAAACTGTCTCATTGGGTTAACTCAGCTACTTTGGGGTGAATGCTGAATCTTTCAAATACACTCCATCTCTGTCAGTTCCTCCCATAAAGGCTCAGGAGTGAAAGAGGTTTACATAATTTTGCAGTGGCAGGAGAAAGGCAAGATTAAACCTCTCACATGGCATTCTATGCAAATGAGAAAGAAATGTGTCTTCCTTAAGACACTTTCCACTCAGTGGTGGAACATTTTCACGCTGGTCTGGTTAGAACGCATTGCTGCCATATGCTCGGAAACTGCCACAATGAACGTGCGAACTACGATGTCCGTGGACCGTGAGGCGCCCTGTAGACGCCAGTTTTCTTGAGCAGTGCTCAGCCTGCACAGCTGTATGCTCACCTCTAGCTTTGTACCCACTGCTGTGCATCAGGGTGAACACATAACTTCCCCCAGAGGCTTGCAGCTGCCTGCAGGGAAAGCACATTCTTCGCCTTAACTATTCTCCCTACACACTCTGAAGTTTCTGAGATTCACCAGAAACTCCCCAGGCCAAGAGGTTCAACATTTGCTCTGAGGTTCTCATTCTACTTTTTACTGCCTCCTCCCTGTAGCCCAGTGGGGTCAGGTGGCCAGGCTTTTCCACTTTCTTGTGTAACAGGAACTTTCGTTTATATCAAAACTGCATTATCACTTCCCTTGGCTTAGAGAAAACTCCAAATTTAAGTCATCTGCGCCTGGTTCTTGATATGAAATGGGAGCGCAGGGGATTTCAAAATTCTTTTCTTTCTCCATAATGTCTGGCTATTGAGACATCACTCTCTAGAGACAATTAATACTGGCTTCCTTTTTCTAACTAAAATTCCGCCCCCACAACCTTCCTTTTCCTGAAGCATGAAAACTCATTGCTTCAGTGGATAGGTCCCTTGGGTAGCAGTATTTTCTAGATTTGAAAATCTATCAGGCAAGCTCTCACAAAAAAATTGTATTAGTGTATCTTTTTCTTGTGGTACCTTATTGTGTGTAAAAAGAAGGCCAGAAACTCCAATGTCTTAAAGTTTTCCTAAAAGTTCCCTGATGTGAGAGCCTTGGTGGGCATTTTCTGAGTCCTGGGTAGTAGCGGAAAACAGTTTAGGTAGCTGTTTTGCAGCCGTGTAATAACAAGGGCTGCTAATTTCATAAGCTGGAGCTGTTCCGTCACCTTCTCCTTCAGACCTCTGCAGCCCTGTTTACTGACAGTCTTAGCCTGTAACTTACATCACCCTTACTGCCACGCGCCACATTCTGTTAGGACGTGCTGGGGTTCAAGAAAGGGTCTGACTCAGATGGACTTGGAGAAAAAGGAAGCCGATGTGGCTCCTGTCACTGCCATGTGCAGAGACTCAGAGTGAGAGAAGAGCCAGCTTCAGTGCTGTGAGTCCCTGAGTTCTCGCGGCTTCCATGTGTTGGCTATTTCATGATCACAGAATGGCCGCGGAGGTTCCAGGAGACTTGTCTGCATGTGACGTAAGTGAGTAAAGTCTGACTCTTTGCGACGCCATGGACGGTAGCCTACCTCCAGAGTGAAAGCAGGAGGCTTTGTGCAGCGTTCTGAGTTCACCTGGACACACTGAACCAATCACTGTTCTTGGGGATTGAAATACTTTTTTTAAAATTAATTTTAAGTTGGAGGATAATTGCTTTATACTGTCGTGTGGGTTTCTGCTGTACAACAACTCGAATCAGTCATAACTATACATATCCCCTGCTCAAGAGCCTCCCTCCCACCACTCCCCCCGCACCCCTCTAAGTCATCGCGGAACACAAGGCTGGGCTCCTTGTGTTTATAGCAGCTTCCCACTAGCTATCGACTTTACACATCCGTTCAGTCCCTTCGCTCAGTCGTGTCCGACTCTTTGTGACCCCATGGGCTGCAGCACGCCAGGCCTCCCTGTCCACCCCCAGCTCCCAGAGCCTGCTCAGACTCACGTCCATTGGGTCAGGGATGCCCACCCGCCGTCTCCCCCTCTGTCGCCCCTTCTCCGTAGTGGATGCACGCCAGTGCTACTTCCTCAGTCTGTTCCACCCTCTCCTTCCCCTGCCGTGTCCGCAAGTCTGTTCTCTGAGCTGCATCTCTATTCCTGCCCTGCAAATAGTTCATCAGTACCGTTGTTCTAGATTCCATATATATGCATTAATATATTATGTTTGTTTTTCTCTGTCTGACTTACTTCACTGTGTATAACAGGCTCTGTGGCTGCTGCTGTTGCTGCTAAGTCTCTTCAGTCGTGTCTGACTCTGTGCGACCCCATAGACGGCAGCCCACCAGGCTCCCCCGTCCCTGGGATTCTCCAGGCAAGAACACTGGAGTGGGTTGCCATTCCCTTCTCCAATGCATGAAAGTGAAAAGTGAAAGTGAAGTCGCTCAGTCGTGTCTGACCCTCAACGACCCCATGGACTGCAGCCTTCCAGGCTCCTCCATCCATGGGATTTTCCAGGCAAGAGTACTGGAGTGGGGTGCCATCGCCTTCTCTGATAACAGGCTCTAGAAAACCATAATTCAAAAAGACACGTGTACCCCAGGGCTCACTGCAGCACTATTTACAATAGTCAGGGAAGCAACCTAGAGGCCCATCGATGGATTGAGCGACTTTGATCAGCTTCACTTATGTACCGGCTCCACCCCTGAAGCCAAGAACCACATGGGTTTTGAAGAGAACGTCTACCTGATGGATAGGTTTGTGGGTCATTGGCTGGCTTCTAGTCCATCTTGTCAATGAGCTCTGGGCCTCACGATAGTCAGGGAGGCAGCAAAGAACAACAGAGGTTCAAACAACTATTGAAAGCTTAGATAACGTCATTGCCACTGGAGACCATTAGAGACTGGAAATCCAAGTTTCCTCCTTCATTTTCTTAGCATCATTAAATCTCTCTGATTCTGGCCTAAACCTGAAAAAGGACAGCCCAGTGATGACTGAAATGGAATTTCCTGTAGCTTGGTGGTATGTGGGCTGGGTGTTCTAACTAAGTGTTTTGTAACACTGAATGGGTGAGAAGAGACACACAAGCCATTTCATAGTTTGCAACAAAATTTAGTCCATTTATGAACATCTGACTACAAATTTAAAGAAAAAATATTCTAAAAAAATTCTCATGAGCAAAAAATGATAGATGTTAATCCAAATAATTCCTATTTTTTTTTACCAATTTAAAATATCATTGCTAATATTTGTTTCTATTTCACTTTAACAAATGTAAGAAATGTTAATTAATACTTTCTTAAAAGAAAACTATTTCTCCTTAACCTTATTTTTCCATATAATCTTAAGAATTTTCAACTGAAAATACAAATAGTGCCAAGGGTTTCAGAAACCTAACTCTGGAGTTAGAATCAAGAGTGAAATTGTACCATTTTTAGTTGATTCCACTAATTGACTTATTATTTATTCACTTAACAAACAATTCTAATTATCAAGAGAACACCCTTAGCAACAGTCCTTTTAGGGGTCGGGGCAAGGTTTGTAGAGCAAGAGAAAGAATCCCTGCTTATTCCGGACCCTGCTGGGCAATTTTTTCACCCTAGGGGAGCCAGGTGAGTGCTGGAAGGCGCTAGGTCTTTCCATCTTATAGTCCTTTGGAGCACAGGGTGTCCCAGCTCCCTTCTTGGGTAAATGACAGACAAGCATGGAAGGTATTGCCCCAAAGGTTCAAAATAGCTTTCCTTAGCATCCGTGTCATTTCCGTGAGTGGGTGAGTGGTATGACAGAGGGCTTTTTGTTATATACGTATTTAAAAACACTAAGAAAGCTTCATAGAGCTGGCACTTGTTATATGCATGTGTCTAAGATTGCCGGGATGTCTCTCTATGACATTCCTACAGAGGCACTTTTTAGCCTATTATTGCAGGCCTTTGATTCGATTCATTAATCATCTAAAGAATTCAGGGTTTCCAAGTTGATCTATCTGTTCAGTTCAGTTCAGTCGCTCAGTTGTGTCCGACTCTTTGCGACCCCATGAATTGCAGCACGCCAGGCCTCCCTGTCCATCACCAACTCCTGGAGTCCACTCAGACTCATGTCCATCGAGTCCGTGATGCCATCCAGCCATCTCATCCTCTGTTGTCCCCTTCTCCCTCCTGCCCCCAATCCCTCCCAGCATCAAGTCTTTTCCAAGGAGTCAACTGTTTGCATGAGGTGGCCAAAGTACTGGAGCTTCAGCTTTAGCATCATTCTTTCCAAAGAAATCCCAGGGTTGATCTCCTTCAGAATGGACTGGTTGGATCTCCTTGCAGTCCAAGGGACTCTCAAGAGTCTTCTCCAACACCACAGTTCAAAAGCATCAATTCTTCAGCTCTCAGCTTTCTTCACAGTCCAACTCTCACATCCATACATGACCACTGGAAAAATCATAGCCTTGACTAGACGGACCTTAGTCGGCAAAGTAATGTCTCTGCTTTTGAATATACTATCTAGGTTGGTCATAACTTTTCTTACAAGGATAGGAAATGTCAATAGTCTTGGAGCCAAGACCCGAAATTTTGCAGTAATTTTGAAAAGGATTCTTTTAGGAGGATGTTTACAAGTTCAGTTACATTTCCAAGAAGGATCAATGAAATTCTGGGAACCAAAGTTAATATTTTTCATAGCATCGGCAAGTCTAGTCACTGCAGAGTGAGGTTTCTTGATTGTATTTGATTTTGCAATTAATTGAGCACACATTTCATAGATAATGACATTTATAATTTATTCTAAAGCTCGCCCTGAGTGATGGCACGGAGGCTTCTCCAGCCTATTCTTTTACTGACTTGCTTTTTGAACACCTAATTGTAACATTATGCGAGGAATCGTGATCTATTTTTAAATGTGTAAAAATCTGCTGTGCTTCATAAACAGCTTATGAAAATTGTAGGCAGAGGAAAAGTAAATTATAGGCCATAATATGTTTAATGATATGCAAATACTGTTAAACTAGAACATGATTGTATTACTATTCTTTGGGGAAGAACAGACTTAAACAATTCAAAATAGCAGATGTAAGTTTTTAGTGCTGAGATCTAACAATAATAAATTAGAAATGGAAAGTCACACATATACTGAATTACATCTTGACTTTCATAGATTTTCATTTCATCACCAAAGACAAAACTGCAAGCGGCTCCCAGCTCCTATTTTGTGTTTCTCTTCACGTGAAAGATGGCCAGGATTTTCTTCAGTGGGTAAGATAACTAAATTAGAACAACTCATCAATGTTATTGCCACAATCATGCAGAAATTATGCAATTCAGTCTGTGTTCTCTCACGTGTAAACTGACCAATTTAACCAGCTTGGAAAAAAAAAAACCAACCCAAAAACTAGAATCACATAGGGAATTTGGTCTGGTCTTTGTTGTTAAATTGTGACCGACTTTTTGTGACCCCAGGCACATTAGTCCTCCAGGCTCCACTGTCCATGGAGTTTTCCAGGCAAGAATACTGGAGTGGGTTGCCATTTCCTTTTCCAGGGAATCTTCCCGACCCAGGGATCGAACCCAGGTCTTTGTAGGAGGTCTGTTTACCAACTAAGCCACCACGGACACCCAAACTAAGTAAAACTATCTAATGGTTACCGAGCTCTCTAGAAAGCAAAGAAATAAAGAGTACAAACTGAATTTCAGCGCTTGCCCCCACTCACTTCCAATTCATAGGGAATCTTGCTTGTTTCTTGGTTGTAAAAATATGCTAAGCTCCTCTCAGCTTTTGGGGAGTGGCAGCTGTGAGCTACGAGGTCCTGAATAGAACACGATCACCACCTGCTGGCTACAGACAGGGATGCTATGTGAATTTTCTTGGCCAGCAACAAGTGATGTCAGAAAAGGATCTTGGAAAAAGAAGAGGAATCTCAACTTCTACATCACTTTTCCTTCACCTGCGCCCGGCCCTCTGTTGTCTTTGTCAGCTTATTCCTGCACAAAGGGGCATTCACCTAATGCAACTGAAAAACAACCTGTCGCTCCATCAGTAACGGTATGAAATGCCAAAGAATAAAAGAAAAAAAATTTAACTTGAATCAGGTATTTACACTGTGAATGGAGAATTAAACTGGACACCTCTGCTTTCTTTTAAACTGACCTTCTATTATTTCCCCCCAAAGGTTGTCTGCTCAGGACATGGCAAATAAAATCTCCCAGTCAGAACTGGATATTTTCAGAATATCAGAGCAATGGAAACAACGCGAATATGCGTTTCCTTACCATGGCCTCCTTGGCAGCCACTTTGGGTTGAAGGAAAAAGATGGGAGGAGGGAAGAGGAGGGAAGACTCTTCGCGATGTCTCCCCACTGCTGATTCAGTAAACAAGGAAGTCAAACACCCACATGTGCATTATTTCAGGAGGCAAAGAGGCCACATGTGTTCTTCTTGTTGTGGTTGCTGTCCAGTCGCTAAGTTGTGTCTGACTCTTTGTGATCCCATGGATTGCAGCACGGTAGACCTCTTCCAAAACAGTATAAAAATAGAGGGAAAGGTCCCAGGGAATTTTTGCCCATTTGTTTTTGTGAGATGATGTGGGTTGCTTGTATGTGTCTATGAATATGTATTATTTATGTGCTGTTGTGTCCACTGTGGGAACAGACTTCTGATTCACGGCAGGGTCACCTGATGAACTAGACAAAGACGCCTCTTATCACAAAGACCTTCCTGGGTCAGGGTGTTCTAATAGCTGCTGTGTTTCCATAGCAACCTGTGGATGGGTTTCACCAGAAAAGAGCAGAAGCCCCATGCATGGATGACTGATGACAGTGATAACTGGGAAAACAGAGGCCCAGGATAAGAGAAACACGTTACAAAATGAAATGCCTACATGCTGCGTATTACAAATTCCATTTTAAAATAGGTACTTTCTAATTAAAAGTGGATAAAGTCAAGAGAAGTAATTGGCAAATGATCGCTTATTTGATCATGACACGAGAGACTAGAAATATGGTATCTCGGGGAGAAGGTCTCGCTTAAATTGGGGAAAGGGAATAAATCAGGTTGGAAAGGGAGATTTTCTCAGGATGCTCCTGGGGAGGTGACGGCATGTAATTTGAACAAAATGGGGTGGTTATTTTTTATGTCTTTTAACTTGTTCTTCACCTGTGGTGGCTTAGATGGTAAAGCATCTACCTGTAATGCAGGGGATCCAGGTTCGATGCTGGGTCAAGAAGATCCCCTGGAGAAGGGAATGGCTACCCACTCCAGTATAGGAGGAGCCTGGCGGGCTACAGTCCATGGGGTCACAAAGAGTCAGACACGACTGAGGGACTAGCACTTAGACACCACCTGTGAAGCTTCCCCCAGACGAGGTAGGGAAAAAATGGAGATTTTAAAAACCTGTTCTCAGTCTCTTTACTAGCCTATCCTAGATGTCTAATTGAGTTCATTCAAATTAAAAAAAAATTTTTTAAAGGAAACAAAAATAAAAAGTTTACGCCAAATAAAACTGGACTCTGCCTCTCTGTTACGGTGATGACCATAGCTGCGCCTCCTTGCAGCTGTAAATTCCTGGAAGCAGGCTCTGTTGAGAGTGTGGAACCAACAGCAAAGCTCCTGCGGTTATCATAATGCACTTGTTGAAACATCTAGAGGAAGTAACCACAGCCACGGGACCCAGCCCTTACCAGCTCATGTTGCTATATTCCTACCCCTAGGGTCCCTCCAGGGACTATCACTTGATTCAGGTCAGTTCAGTTCAGTTGCTCAGCCGTGTCCGATTCTTGCAACCTGTGGACTGCAGCACTCCAGGCTTCCCTGTCCATCACCAACTGCTGAAGCTTGCTCGAACTCATCAAGTTTGTGATGCCATCCAACCATCTCATCCTCTGTCGTCGCCTTCTCCTCCTGCTTTCAATCTTTCCCAGCACCAGAATCTTTTCCAATGAGTCAGTTCTTCACATCAGGTGGCCAAAATATTGGAGTTTCAGCTTCAGCATCAGTCCTGCCAATGAATGTTCAGGACTGATTCCCTTTAGGATGGACTGGTTGGATCTCCTTGCTGTCCAAGGGACTCTCAAGAGTCTTCTCCAACACCACAGTTGGAAAGCATCAATTCTTTGGTGCTCAGCTTTCTTTAAGGTCAAACCCTCACATCCATACATGACTACTGGAAAAACCATAGTCTTGACTAGATGGACCTTTGTTGACAAAGTAATGTCTCTGCTTTCTAATACGCTCTCTAGGTTGATCATAGCTTTTCTTCCAAGGAGCAAGCATCTTTTAATTTCATGGCTGCAGACACCATCTGAAGTGATTTTGGAGCCCAAGAAAGTAAAGTCTATCACTTTCCATTGCTGGGTATTCCATCACTTGGGTAGATATCCGCTAATCCTGATGAAGATGGGAATGAAAGTGAAGTGAAAGTCGCTCAGTCGTGTCCGACTCTTTGCAACCCCAGCGACTATATAATCCATGGAATTCTCCAGGCCAGAGTACTGGAGTGGGTAGCCTTTCCTTTCTCCAGGGCACCTTCCCAACCTAGAGATTGAACCAAGAGCTCCCGCAGGGCAGGCGGATTCTTTACCAGCTGAACCACAAGATACCTAGAGGACTTTGCCCTAAGTCATATGAGCATCTTCCTAACATGTGTTCTCCATGGTCGGCCCCGCTCAAAGGTTTTGACAGCCCGATTTACTTTGGAACTTATCTCATAACATGTTAAATTAGTGATTTTGTTGTTAATCATTAAGTAGAACATTCTAAGGGGGCCACAAATTTTTATTTGCCGTATCTTTTGATATAACCAATTGAGGTCAATTTCTAATCAGTTCTCTTTAACAGATCAGCTTAATTACTATCTGTATGATTTATTTCCAAAGGTATTGATTCATGAAATACCTCTTGTTTTCTCCTTATTCTGGTCTAAATCCAATGACTATCCTGAACTACTCTCCATGTGTATACGCCTTTTGCATCCCTAAAGAAAGATATGGTAGATATAGAGGGAGGGGATATACGTATATCCGATTCACATTGTTCTTCAGCAGAAACTAACACAACATTGTAAAGCAATTATCCTCTAATTAAAAAAATGCTATGATAAACCATAATGAAAAAGAATATTTGAAAAATAGTGTATATATATTTACAAGTATAACAGAATCACTTTGCTGTACAATAGGAATTAATAACATTGCAAACCAACTATACTTCAATAAAAATAACAAGAAAATGAAATGGTATGTTTTTTAAAAAAACACAAAGGAGGAAAAGCAACTGAAGTGAATTTGGGATTCTAGGGCGTTAAGACAGGACTCTGGATAGCAAGGAGATCAAACCAATCAATCCTAAGGGAAATCAAGCCTGAATATTCATTGGAAGGACTTATGCTGAAGCTGAAGCTACAATACTTTGGCCATTTGATGTGAAGAGTCATCTCGTTGGAAAAGACCCTGATGCCGGGAAAGATTGAACGCAGGGGGAGAAGGGGACGACAGAGGACGAGATGGTTGGATGGCATCACCGACTCAATGGACATGAGTTTGAGCAAGCTCCGGAGGACAGTGAAGGACAGGGAAGCCTGGAATGCTGCAATCCATGGGGTCACAGAGTCTGACATGATTTAGCAACTGAATTACAGCTGCTTCCAAGGAACTATGCGATCTTGGACAAGACAATCTATGTCTGAGTTTCCAAACATGGGCAAGATTTCCCGGATCTTTTACTTTAACACATATTCAATGCACCGGCTGCCAGTAATTTATCAAGAACGAATGAAGCAGCCCAAACACTTTTACTTACTCTTCATTTCACTGATGTATCTTTGACCTTTGAGCATACATAAATGTACCTCAGGGTGGCCAGAAACAATCTGCTAATTTTCCAGAAACTTTCTGATCAGAAAAGTGCGAAGATCAGAGAAAGCACCTGGGGCCTCAAAGCAAGGTGGTTTTCTCTTGTGCACCCAAATGGTCATGGACAGCTTTAACAGAAGATGGAGTCAGTTTGGGCACTAACTGGTGTTTTTCAGTGTATATCTAGAAGTTAATTATTAGTCTTTTTTGTTATTGGATTTTTTTTTTCCCTAATGTGAAGACACAAATGGTACCAAGATATTTGCTAGCTGATCAATTTTGGGTACGAGAAGAAACAGATAAGACAAAGAAGGAAGAGGGAAGAACAGGATTAGAAAATGTTTAAAATTCTTAAAAAACACTTCAGTTAAGAAGAAATTTTGAAAGAGCCAAACTTTTTTAAAATGATGATTTTTTTTTTTTCCTGAAAATTAATTTTCAGGATAAAATGATGATTTTTAAAGAAGGTGAAAAGTTCTCTGAGCAGCTGAAGGAAATTTTACAAAGCTCATGTCCTTCATATCATGGATGAGGCCTTCAGACTCTCACTCAGAGACAATTTACTTTTATAAAGAGCTCTTACAAGCTGGTGACTTAGTGATTGTATAAGGTTCAAAAAGCTTATTAGATCATTTCTCTTGTAACCTCACTACTTAGCACAAAGCCTGGTACATAGAATGGGCTCAATAAATATTCGTTAACTAAGGAGACAGACAGGAGCAGTGTTTAGTAGATGTTGTTGGAGGCAGGTCCATATGATTGGGAGGAGTGATGGTCTGAAATCCATAGGAGTGGGAAAGTCACCATGACCGTACACCACGGTTACCATTTTAAAAACTCACAGTCCAGTACTGCCTATAACTGCCATGGACAGTAATGACCCCAAGTCACTAGGAAAACATTCAGTTTTATTTAATTCTCATTTAATAAAAGTCAGGGAGCTATACAACCTTTAAAAAAATATTTCCATTAGGATTAAAATTGTCCCTCAATGGGAACACATGTTTAGGTTTCCTTTGCAAAATATAACCTCAATGGCATGATATCACGTATCTTTAAAAAACATATACCTTGGTTCTTTCTATTCCAGAATGTCTAATTCTATAGTATCTTTGGCAGATACAGAAAGTACACTTTTTCTTTGTCTTTTTGGTTTATTAAGCCTCCCAGTAAAGAACTTTAATATATTCCACATATCTGATCTTCCTGTCTCAGTTATGAAGCAGTACAGGATTGGATCAGCAACACAGTTTAAACTTGTTAATGCAACTGTGATTCTATAGATCTTATAACTCTGCTTCCCAGACTTGGAATGGTCAAACACTTGTTCTTTTAAGTTCATATCATGCTCTAAAATGCTGCGAATCAGCAACATCACATGAAAGGGAGTAAAACACAAGATAAAAGTCAGCGTGATACAAATAAGTAGTTTTATGATTCTCTTCTTTTCCCTGTTTTCCGTGGCTTGATTTTGCCGCACAGCTTGGTAAACTTTCTTGTTGCAAGTCATTATAACGACCAGAGGTATTATATAACCTATACACGTCCTAGCAAAGTTAAACCTGATTTGCCAGTTCTCCAAAGGATATTTGTCATAGCATAAAGTAAAGTTAGACTTCTTGGCATCACAATATTCGACAGCTGTTTCGTCTTCCCACAGAATGACAGCATTGAGGATGGTTTCCAAAACCCAGATGGTGAGGCTGACCACGAATGCGCATTTTCTTGACCTTAGGAAAAAGAACCTCAGCGGGTAGACCACTGCCAAACAGCGATCAATCGCGATGCAGGTGAGGAAAGCCGTGCTGCTGTAAAAGTTCAGGTACATGAAAAAAGCGCTCCCTTTGCACAAGGCAGGAGAGAACGTCCAGTTGTCTCTATTCCAAGTGTAATTGATCCACAGAGGGAGAGTAGAGGCATACAGCAGGTCCGAGAGGGATAAACTGAAGAGGTAAATGCCCAGTTCGTTTTCTTGCTTTGCCTGCAGAAAAGACACACACAGAGAGCCGATGTTGGCTGGAATGCTGACTATCACCACAAAGACGTAAACAACTGGGAACAAGTAGTGGTCCAAGTCATGCTGCTCGTCGATACACGTGCTGTTCATTGCTTCTGTTTAAGGGGCCGATTGCATCTGTTCTCAGACAGTAAACAGCAAACTGAGTCTTGCCTCTTGGTGATTTGCTTTCAACACCTAATTCTCTTTTGCTAAGACGGTGTCAGCTTTCCTTTGCTTTCAAATGTCCTGATTGGTTCATCGGTGGTCTTCAAGATGAATGGAGATCAATTTTCACACAGGTATCGATGGGTGGAGGTCAGGGTTCAGGCTCCTGGCAGTTACGAAAGGAATCAGTCGATTTTAAGGTGCAGAAGTCTGAACACTTATTATCACAGAAGGCTGACGAAGAGCTCTGGACGATGGACTAGGTTATCCAGCAGTTTTCATGGAGTGCTGTCTCCAGTTTAGTTTTCTTCACAAAACTCAGAGGAGATTGGTGGAAATGTGAATATACAAGGTTTCATTTTCACAGAGGTTGGCATCTCTTTTTAAAATGCTTTTGTTTCTGTAATGAAAAACAAACTAGAATAGTTTGGATGCTTAAAAGAGACCATAATTTTTGAAAGAATCTTATTTCATTTCATTTATTGAGGATATCAAAATGCACTAAATTTCACACAGTGAAGGTGTTTAAAAAGGGAAAATGGTCTAGCAGACTTCAGTAAATGAAATCAAGCTGGGATATTTGACTTATTTCAAAAAAAAATCATTCAAAGGACGCTGGGTTAGAAGGAATTATGTTTCCCACTGGACGTAATCTAAGAATGCAAAATTAAACTCAAAAGTCATTTTAGAAGCTAATTTTTAAAAAAAGATGGCAAATTCAGTTATTTATTTGTAATCAGTAAATGCTTTTGAGTGTATGGTAAACTGTGTGATTACAGCATTTCAAGTTTTTAATTTCATATGCAATCTCTGTATAAGGCACTTATTTTCAAAATAAGCTTATGAGCCAAGAAAAAATTGTCATAAGAGGTTTGACAAAATGAAGCATTTGAAAATACAGCAGCTTGTTGAGCCTTCATAAATAATTAAGCAACACTACCTCACTTGTTTTTGCTTCCCTTTCTTTGAGGGCTAATTTACTTTATCATTCTCATACTCTTGTGAAAGACAGGGCAGAATGTTCTCGATTCTGGGTAATATCTTATGATCTTCAGTTTCTACCATTTATATCTGATTGGTTACAAGCCTAGTTTTCTAAAAAGATCTGATGTTGTAGATTCAACATCTACAGAAAGAAAAGAGAAAGAAAGAGGGAAGCCATCCTCCTCTCCACACCAAAACCGGGAAGTAGTGAGGTCTGCTGCTGCTTCGCTGATTTATCTGAGGGGATATTCACACAAAGCTCTGTGGGGTCACCACGCTGGGAAAGGAAGTCATGCCCTCTTCCTGAGTAAGCCAGAGAGTGAACCAGGTCCAGAGCCCAGAGCGTGGATCACACAGCACAAAACGGAGAACTGCAATTCCTGGAATCACCTCGCGTTTCCACACTAAAGAGATGAATCAAATCCTTTCAGATCAATAGTGAATCCTGCCAGAGAGGGAAAAGGGGAGCAAGAGCTAAGATCAGAGAGGTAAGTGAGCTGGGCACCCTAGGGCGTATGTGGATCTGGAGGGAATAATTCTGATGGCAGAGAACCAGGGACAGAGCGTGGGCCGCACAGGCAGCACGTGGCGCTTGGCCATCCAACACCTGCTGGGGTCCAGGAGCCTCTGCCCTCAAAATAAAGAAGCTAAAAACACACTTCACAGGTATTTACAGACCGCAGGGAAAGTTGGCAAGTTCCCTGTCTTAGCATTATTTCTTTGAGGAATTCTCAGAAAAAGAACCCCACATCTATCCATGGCCTCTGGTTGGTCCTCACTTGGGATCTGAGTCTGAGACTACACTACTAGTTTCATTCTGAAAACGTAAGGTCAACAGTGACTCAATACTGGGTCTATGTGCTCAGCTTCATTAGTCACCAGGGAACTACAGACTAAAACCACTAAAACAACTACGCATTCACCAGAATAAATGAAATGCAAAAGACAGCAAACATTAATACCAAGCTTTGCTGATGCAGAGCATCTGAAACTCTCATATATTGTTGGGTGGAAAACTGTCTGGCTCTTACGCAAATCTTACGGTTCAGCAACTCTACTCCTAGGTATGTGCTCAACAGTAAGACATAACATGTGGTTCCCAAGACACATGTGGTAGAATTAGAATGTTCACAGTAGCATTATTTGTAATATCCCCCAACTGGAATGCCTAATAGCAATAGAAAAGATGCTTTTGAACCATGGTGCTGGAGAAGGCTTTTCAGAGTCCCTTGGACAGCAAGGGGATCAAACCAGTCCATCCTAAAGGCAATCAGTTCTGAATATTCATTGGAAGGACTGATGCTGAAGCTGAAGCTCCAATACTTTAGCTAACTGAAATGGAGAGCTGACTCATTGGAAAAGACCCTGATGCTGGGAAAGATTGAGGGCAGGAGGAGAAGGGGGCGACAGAGGATGAGATGGTTGGATATCATCGACTCAACGGACATGAGTTTGTGCAAGCTCCGGGAGATGGTGAAGGTCAGGGAAGCCCGGAATGCCGCAGTCCATGGGGTCGCAAAGAGTCAGACACGGCTGAGCAACAGAACAGCAACAAAAAATCTATACATCAATAAAAGGAACAAATCACTCTTACATGCAATGATACAGCTGAAGTTCGGAAACAATGCAGACGGATAGAAAAAGGCAGGCGTGAAGGGTCCATGTTGTCTGGTTAAGAACCAGGTAGTGTTAATCTGTGCCTTCAGAAATGAGGATAGCTCTCCGTTTATTGAGGGCTTTCTGCATGCTGGACTCCATATTAATGGCATGTATATTTGTTATAATGCATGTTTTACAACTCTGCTGTTTATTACAATTCTGTATTACAAAGAAGAATTGAGCTACGTATTAGGCAGTCGGCCCCCAGTTACCTGCCTGCTCTTGGTAGAAGTTGGCCGCAATCCTAGGTTGTAATTCTGAAGTCTCTTGACTCTTAACTACTTTGTCTTCTACGTTTATATAAAAATACTTAAGAAATCTGAAGTATTTTTAGGGTTTGGGTCTTCCAGCTATAATAGCTCTTCTAATTAAAGAAAATGACGTCAATAATAATTTCTGCAAACTAGATATAAAATAACCCTAAACTTTCTAAAAGGCTTTACTTTTATATTCTCTATTAAACTGCGTGGATTTCAAACAAACATGTGAGAACGATCATCTCACGTCATGTCTCACACTCAGTGACAGCACGTCTTTGTTTCCTTATATTTGTCAACATGTTTTCTTCAGAAGATTAAAAGTGTTCCTTTTCAGTAATTTATGAGGCAACACATTTTATTTAGGCTTTTATTTTTCCTGTATTTGCTTTTAGGAATAGATGGCTAAAACCGAGCAAATATCCTGCTACCACTGTAAAAAAAAAAAAATTCTTTGAGTTGGGAGGCTGAATTTTGAAGGGTCTATTATTTAGATCAGGAACCATCTGTGAATTGCTTTAAAGTTGGAATGAAATATGTTTCACCACTCATAATGTGGTGATAAAGAAAATGTAAGTTGGCCCCCTGGGAGTGGGAAGGAACCTCGAGCAGTCCCATTCTTCTCAACAGCGCCCGTCTGCCTTGCTTCAGGCAGCCATGGAGAATGTCACGTTGAACGTTTAGCGGTTGTAAAAAGCTGAGAAAGAGGAGTCAGGTGGCAGTGACCTTTGGAGAGGGGCTGGGGTGTGACAGGAAGAGGGCACCGAGAGGCCTTCTGAGAACCGAATGGCGTTCTCTTTCTTGATGTGAGTGTTGCTGTGAACAACCTCAGGCTGCAGCCACGGGTCGCAAAGAGCCAGACGCGCCTGAGCGCCTGAGCGCAGCACCGCAGCACACGAACAAGCTTGTAACAAGCTTGAGCAAGTTTGTAAAAATGCATCAGGCTGTAAGCTTTGGATGCGTGCATTTTTTTCCACATACGGGTTATGTTGTGGTTAAGGTTAAAAAGTGGAATCAAAAGGCTGTGTGCGATGAGACGTAAAGAATCTTGACACTTAACACCTGGATTTCCTGTGGGTGGAGCGGACGTGCCTTCCTAAGAAATGCTATGATTCTACTCCTTTCCTCACATATAAAAGGCAATTTATAGAAGCACACAAAACAGTGACTTAGGTAATTTGAAAATGAATTCACCTAAAACAAAGGCTTACCAGATGGCAAAGTGAGTCTACTAGGGTCCTGGAAGAAGCCAATAGAGATCATACCTTGAGGAGAGCCCCCTTGCCCCAGGCTTTAAAGAATTCTCACAGATAGGGTTCTATCAAATATGAACTGATTAAAATGCCCTCCGTCCACACAAGCAGACACACAGACTCGATTTCAAAAATAGATAAAAAGAGCAAACATCCTGCTACCACACAGAGAGAAAACAGACACAGACAGAAATTAGCTACTATGTGTGAGATTCAGCAAACAAACAGGAAAGAAGAGACCCGGATCCCCAAAAGCCTTAGAGATGAAATTAACAGACACAGAGCACAAAACAAGCATGCCCAATATGTGAAAGAAATAAAAGGAGGAGTCTGAACATATGAATAAGGATCCAGAGACAATGAAAGATAACTAAGCATATAAAAGATGGAAAGAGTCTTTTCAGAAATAACAACTGCAATAACGTAAAACTCAACACAGGGACTAACCAACTGACCAACTCCAGTTGAAGAGAAAATTAGTACGTTGCAAGGCAGAGCTCAAGAAGTAAGACAAAATTATCAGAGTGTTTAAAGAGATGTGAAAATACCATACCTCAGAGATAAGGAGGATAAAGCGAAAAGGTCAGCATATGCATAACTGAAGTTCCTGAAGGACAGAAGAAAGTGGGGGAGAGGTGACGTCAGAAAAGATGTCTGAAGGTGATGCAGGACAAGGCTCCTCCGATTATGAAGCTCAGCAAATCCCAGATAAGATTAGAAACAAACAGAGATGGAAATCTCTCCTTAGATGCATTGCAATCAAGCTTCAGATCACCAAAGACTAAGGAAAAAAAAAAAAAAAGAGCCAGGGAGAAAAAACGGATTACCTATGAAGGATGAAATTTCAGCCAAGACCTTTTCAACAGCAATGATAACAGAAACCAGAAGGTAGTGGATTGATATTTCCAAATTGCTATGAAAAAAATGTCATCCTTTAATAGCCTACTCAACAGAACTAAATTCTAAAATGAGAGCACAATAAGGATGTATGAAGATAAAACTACCACTGAGACCACTGACCCCACAATCCTCATTAAAGAGACTTCTAAAGAACGTAAGAGAAGAAGGAAAATGTCCGAGATGCCCAGAATAGAATAAGCTACCAAGGATGGAATTCTCGTGGTTACACAACATTACATCCATGACCAGGCTTACGGGTCTGGGGGAGAAATTTAGACCATGAAAATATTCTTCCTTAGAAGAGGGACTGGGGGAGCTGGGTGATGGGCAGGAAGGGACCCCTTCCTCCTTTGTCCATGGTACTCAGCAAATAACCATCTTTTTTTTTTTTTTTGAAGGAGTACTTCCCCGGTGGATCCAGCGGTTAAGAATCTGCCTACAGATGCTGGGGGACCCAGATTCAGTACCTAGCCCTGGAAGACGATGCACTTCCGAGAGGCAACTCAGCCTGCGCACCGCAACTGCTGAAGCCCACGCACCGAGTGCTCGTGCTCCCCAACGAGAGGAGCCCCCTCCATGCGAAGCCCGCGCTCCACGCCTGCAGAGCAGCCCCACCCCGTTCGTCCCAGCTACGGAAAGCCGGTGCGCGGCGACAAAGACCCGGCGCAGCCAAAGATAAACGCGTCTTGAAAAAAAGATAAGAAGGATCAATTGGAAAAAAATGATTTTGAGACGACTTACAAAATTCTCAACAGAATACATTTCGTTCTTTGCAGAAACATTTCCTGCCTTGGCTAAAACAGCTGCGAGACTACATGGTTTTGGTGAAGCAGGTCCTGAGTGCCTTCTGGGTGGGAGCACAGAGGCGGTGGTTACGGAGGCTTGTGGTTGCGTCGTGTGGGCTCTGGAAACTCAAAGGCTGTCAACAGTTCTTGGGGGACTTGTGACCACGTGCGTTTCTTTATCTGTTTCAGTTTTCACAGGTGTAACTCAGCAACCATTTTATAGAGTTCTTGTGAGGACTGAACGAGATGACGCGTGAAGCCCAGCACTAAGAACGTGGTAAGCCTTTACTCCACGTGAGCTGTTCTAATGACAACACTGGTTTTTGTTCAGTTGCTAAGTCGTGTCCAACTCCTTTGAGACCCATGGACTGCAGCGCGCCAGGCTCCTCTGTCCACGGGATTTCCCAGGCAAGAACACTGGAGTGAGCCGCCCTTTCCTCCTCCAAAGATTGTTCCTGACCTAAGGACTGATCTTGCGCCTCCTGCATTGGCAGCTCAGTTCTTTATCGCTGAGCCCCTAGGGAAGCCCAGCAACGCTGGTAGTCTCTGTTCTCTCCTGCACCTCCTGAGTGGAGATCATCTTTGGCCAGCTATCCAGAGCATAGCAGAGAAGCCAGAGGCACTGAGTCCAAGTTACATAATAACACTTCAGGTGTCATACCAAACTCCCAAGAGGACAGCTGTTAGATTAATTTGTGTGAATCTCGGATTAAAATGGAACCCATAGTTCTTATCATTCATGCTTCTTTTCAGATATTGTTTTCACTACTTTAATCATATCTTGAGAAAATTGCTTTTAGATCCAGTGCTGAGAAATTTGGGTTAAGGTTTTGATTCTGACTTTAATTTCTACCTAATGTCTAAAGAAGATAATCCACAGCTTCTAGAACAATACAAACCATTGATGACAATGATCCAAAGATAAAACGTGTTCTAGGAAACCTTTGCCGTCACTTATCAATTGAATAGCTACTTATTAAGACTCTCCTATGTGTCAGACAAGTGATAGTCACCTATTAGGTTATTAATTGATACTGGAAATATTATTTTCAATTTTATTAATAACACAGGAAACATTCATACTAGAAATATTATTTTCAAATTTCACATTATTTCTGATGGTATAAAAACTTACCATAGACCACTATGCTGGTAAAACAGTGGTGCTGGGCGGCTCTGTAGCCAGGAGTTTGCTTGTTTCTTCCTAACCACTTAATTTCCACTTTGTCGCTATGCTGTTTCCTGTAGAGGAAGTAGAGCATGAACATTCCCCTTTTATGTTTTGATAGTTTTACGTAACTATTTTACACGAAAATTTTGACATTTTTTATTACCACTCTAAGTAGAGAAACCATATGTCATCCACATGTCTCCCTGTCTTGTAACGTCACATTTATGCAGCCTAAACTGGCCAAATGTTGCAAATATCACTGACAACCATTCAAAAGTATGTTAGCTACTTAAAATTTTATTTTTTAATCTTACACTTACCCATGTTCCTTGGGACGGTGATTCTGTTCATTGAGGAGTCAGATAAATCTGCTTGCACCCAGAAGAGAAACCAGCATTGTTGAGGGGACAGGAAATTGAACTCATATGTCGTCATAAACCAATGAGGAAGCAGCATCTTAATGAGATGCAAGTACATTGTCCAAGTTTGAGCAACAGACGTCTCCTATATATTTTTAAAGATGCTTTATTTATTATTTGCTGTCATATAATTTTTATAAATCACTTTCCTCTTTGTGTCTTAGTTACAATTGTATACTGATATTATCTGTGCTTTATTTAATAGAATATGTACTAGAATCTCATTCATTTGTTCATTCCCTCTTTCATTTATCTGTCAACACATATATCTATCCTACTCTGAGGGCATTGTGCTGGGAAATATATAGGACCTGGTTCTGATCCGTAAGGGGCTTATCACTTAGTGAAGGAGATAATAACCACCAAAATGGATAAATACTCCAAGAGAGATACAGAAAGATAGGATGAATCGTTGGATGTGTGAAATATGGGTGTATGAAACAGGAGAAGAGATTGTAGCTGGAATCAGGGTGATCAACATCCTAGGAGAAAAAGAGTAGAGAGAATGGAGGTTGGGTGTATAAAGAGCTTTGTGTGTATGCTTAGTTGATTTTCCAGGCAGGAATACCAGAGTGGGTTGCCATTTCCTCCTCCAGAGTATCTTCCTGACCCAGGGATCGAACCTGTGTCTCCTCTGTCTCCTGCACTGCAGGCCAATTTTTTTTTTTTTACTGCTGGGCCACTGGGGAAACCCCACATAAAAAGCATATTCATTTCTTAATGGCGCGATGGAGGAGCCTCAGTAGCCAACTTGGTAAAGATTTTTTTTAAAAGGTATTAATGGGATGAAAGTGAAAGTGGAGAGTGGAAAAGGTGGCCTAAAGCTCAACATTCAGAAAACGAAGAACATGGCATCCGGTCCCATCACTTCATGGGAAATAGATGGGGAAACAGTGGAAACAGTGTCAGACCTTATTTTGGGGGGCTCCAAAATCACTGTAGATGGTGACTGCAGCCATGAAATTAAAAGACGCTTACTCCTTGGAAGAAAAGTTATGACCAACCTAGACAGCATATTCAAAAGCAGAGACATTACTTTGCCAACAAAGGTCCGTCTAGTCAAGGCTATGATTTTTTCTGTGGTCATGTATGGATGTGAGAGTTGGACTGTGAAGAAAGCTGAACACCAAAGAATTGATGCTTTTGAACTGTGGTGTTGGAGAAGACTCTTGAGAGTCCCTTGGACTGCAAGGAGATCCAACCAGTCCATTCTGAAGGAGACCAGCCCTGGGATTTCCTTGGAGGGAATGATGCTGGAGCTGAAACTCCAGTACTTTGGCCACCTCATGCGAAGAGTTGACTCATTGGAAAAGACTCTGATGCTGGGAGGGATTGGGGGCAGGAGGAGAAGGGGACGACAGAGGATGAGATGGCTGGACGGCATCACTGACTCGATGGACGTGGGTCTGAGTGAACTCCGGGAGTTGGTGATGGACAGGGAGGCCTGGCGTGCTGCGATTCATGGGGTTGCAAAGAGTCGGACATGACTGAGTGACTGAACTGAATGGGATTAAGTACATAGTTTGTTATTATAGTGGCTTCCCTGGTGGTGCAGAGGTTGAAGCGTCTGCCTGCAATGGGGGAGACCTGGGTTCAATCCCTGGATCAGGAAGATCCCCTGGAGAAGGAAATGGCACCCCACTCCAGTACTCTTGCCTGGAGAATCCCATGGACGGAGGAGCCTGGTGGGCTGCAGTCCACGGGTTGTAAAGAGTCGGACACGATGGAGCGACTTCACTTTCACTTTCACTCTCATGTTGTTATAGAACCACTTTCTCCTTTGATTTTCCTCTTGGAATAGAGTCCATCAGAGATTGCTAAACCATGTTAAAAACCAGGTGAACTGGTTTGAAGGTGAAAGTTGCTCATGGTGGCCAACTATTTGGGACCCCATGGACTGTAGCCTACCAGGCTTCTCTTTCCATGGGATTCTTCAGGCCAGAATACTGGAGTGGGTAGCAGCTCCCTTCCAGGGCATCTTCCCAACCCAGGTATCGAACCCAGCTCTCTCACATTGCAGGCAGATTCTTTACCAGCTGAGCCACAAGGGAAGCCGAAGAATACTGGAGTGGGTAGCCTAGCCCTTCTCCAGGAGATCTTCCTGACTCAGGAATCGAACTGGGGTCTCCTGCATTGCAGGTGAATTCTTTCCCAGCTGAGCTATCAGGGAAACCCCCTAACTGGCTTAGACAGATCAATAATTTTATGAAACTTGAAAATTTATTTAAGAAAGACGTGGGTTATTACAGTGAAAATTCATGTAGTATATTAAGGTTGACAGTTGCTACCAAATTTGTAAGTGATTTGATATGAAGTAAAATTAGCTCCTAGAACTTTTGAGATGTTAAAAAAGTCAGAAACACTATGTTTGAACTCTACTGAATGAACTTTTATTTACAAATGCAGGGGAAATTTTTACTTTATAAGGACAGAATTAATTTGAAGTGGAAAAATTTAACTTCATTTTAAAAACTACAATCATGATATTGTGAGTCTGTTCTTGTAAAAGGAGGTTAGATGTTCCTGTTGGTAGGGTTTTAAAAATTTTTGCCCAGAATTGGAAAAGATGACCTTGTGATATAACCAAAAATGTTTTTCCTTGAAGTTATCCAGGATGTAATACGTGTGCAGTGGGTTTCCTACACTTCTTTTGAGGGTCTTTCATTGAAAATAATAAAAGTGCTCATTTAGATTTATCAGGTACATTTGCAAAGTAATTCCAGTGTTCTTGCCTGGAGAATCCCAGGGATGGGGGAGCCTGGTGAGCTGCTGTCTATGGGATCGCACAGAGTTGGACACGAC
Organism: Capra hircus; assembly: GCF_001704415.2. Lineage (NCBI taxonomy): Eukaryota > Metazoa > Chordata > Mammalia > Artiodactyla > Bovidae > Capra > Capra hircus. The sequence goes on from NC_030817.1 coordinate 3,450,901, forward strand.
TGAGGCCACTTAGCAGCAACTTAAAAGCAATATAGCATACAGTAACTTAAAAATTCAGAATATCTTTTACTTAAATAATGGAAACTGTAAGTACAATGCAGAAAATTAATAGTAAGACCCTTCAGTTCAGTTCAGTCACTCAGTCGTGTCTGACTCTTTGCAACCCCATGGACTGCAGCATGCCAGGCCTCCCTGTCCATTACCAACTCCTGGAGTTTACTCAAATTCATGTCCATTAAGTTGGTGATGCCATCCAACCATCTCATCCTCTGTCGTCCCCTTCTCCTCCTGCCCCCAATCTCTCCCAGCATCAAAGTCTTTTCCAGTGAGTCAGATCTTCGCATGAGATGGCCAAAGTACTGGAGTTTCAGCTTTAGCATCAGTCCTTCCAATGAACACCCAGGACCGATTTCCTTAGAATGGACTGGTTGGATCTCCTTGCAGTCCAAGGGACTCTCAAGAGTCTTCTCCAACACCACAGTTCAAAAGCATCAATTCTTCGGTGCTTAGCATTAAGCCTTTACAAAAATGAAAGCAATGATTTCATTTTCTTATGACTCTAATCCAAAATTTTTGTCCTGTTTCACACATCCACTTATCTGTGGCTTCTATACATGGGTATCTCATGATACTCACAATTTCTTATTTTACCAAAATAACCTACACTTCTGCTTTTAAGGAAATGCTATTTTCACATCCACATCAGGTTTTAATGTATTTTGCTCTTCAAAAGAAAAAAAAAAAAAAAACGGATGTTATTTAAAAACACAAGAAACACAAACTTTCACTTCTGATTAATTAGGAGAAAAACTGTGGCTGCCCTAAGCTGAAATTTGTCAATTCCACATTACAAGAGTCTTGAGAACTTTTAAATAACTCTGCTGCTTATTAAGTCCAGGTTTTCTGAAGCCACAGGATGGAGTCCCAGCACTGGCCTGTGGCAGAACTCTTGGGTTGCCTGTGGGGGAAACGGGAAGAGAGTGTGGTTCTCCCTGACTCCAACTTCTCCACGGGGCAGACAGTGCAAGAGCCAAATCTGCTGATGAAGTGTCCTTTGTCGCCGCATTTTCCATTTGGTGCAATTTCACTAGTCAAAGCTGCAACTCAACATGGCAGGGAACATTCTGAAATACTGACTTATTTCCCCAGCCCCACTTCCTTTCACCCTATCCCTACCCACCCCCCCACCCCTCCTCCACACTCAATTAGCCACTTTGACTGTTTATTGCCTCAAGAGAAGGAGTTCTTGGCAGAAAAATATGGAATGGGGAGGAGAAGACAATTCTGTTTTGAATTTCAAAGGCTTTAGGCAATCTAGGGGAATGGCTCAATTGCTAAAGAATCTGCCTGCAATGCAGGAGACCCGGGTTCAATCCCTGGATTGGGAAAATCCCCTAGAAGAGGGAATGGAAGCCCATTTCTGTATCCTTGCTAGGAGAATTCCATGGACAGAGGAACCTGGCGGGCTACAGTCGCAGAGTCAGACACGACTGAGCGGCCAAGCGCGGGAGGATGGGAAGGACCGAGAGGCAGACAGTCTGCTTGGAAGCGAATCTGTTCAGATAAAGCAAAGCCTCTTGCTCCGAGAACAGATCAGAGACTTCTCCTGCCCGATGGGGCTGGGGCTTAGGGCTGTAAGAAAGGAAGTCGTGAGAGGTCAGACGTGGTAGCCGGATACAGGGGCCCTGTGTCCTGACCGCTTGTACGCCCTCCCCTTCCAGCCCTGAGGTGGGGTGGGGTGAGGCCACGGTGATTCTGATGAGCTGGGGAGGAGGGTGGACCTGTTTCTTGTGTGCAGGGGGAAGTCCAGATGGGAGGCTGTCTCAAGATGACATGTGTGGGCAGCCTGAGCCAGCATCACCAAGTTCCCTGGTGCCTGGCACAGCACAGGCCAGGCACGTGAGGACCACTCAAGTGATGGAAAGCGTCGGCCTCCCCTTGGTGCTTGCAGTGGCCCAGTGGGTCAGAGCAGAAGCCTGGCTGTCACTGACAGGGGACAACCCTGCTGAGTCCTGTGTGGGCTACCTGCTGACGACCAGGAGGGAGTGAGGACATCCCAGGGGAGGCCAGCATGGGCAGAGGGCAGCCGTGAGGCTCAAGGGTTGAGCTAAATCCCTCCAGCCTTAGCAGCGTACAAACTCCCCTGTTCCTACATGGTGTTACGGGCTGACTTTCAACCCCTTACCTCTCTGCCAAAATCCATCTGTTGAGGTCCTACTCCCTAGTATTTCATAATGTGACTGTATTTGGAGATAGGCTCTTTAAAGAGGTGATTAAGCTAAGATAAAATTGTTAGTCCAATCTGATTACTCACAAAGAGACTCCAGGGGTGCACATGCGTAAAGGAAAGAGCAGGTGAGGACAGGGAGAGAAGGTGGCCATCTTCACACCGAAGGGAGAGACCTCAGGAGAAACCAACCCTACTGACACCTTGATCTTGGACTTCCAGCCTCTAGAACCATGAGAAAATAAACACCGCTTTGTTATAGCAGCCCTAGCAGAGTATAATAAATACACGTGCAATCAGAGGAAGAAGAGGTTAGATCCTGAATTGACTGTGAGCAAGCGTCCACCAGTTTCGTAGAATGGGGTATTAAAATGGAATTTTAGTTGAATTTCAGAAAGATAAAGAATATTTTATTTCTTGCCTCTCTGATTATGGCCTGAGCATTGTAAGATCACACATTTGACCTAAAATGTTTAATTCAGCAAACATTTGTTAAGCCTTTGACTAGCAAAAATATTTTTCTCATTACTTGTCAGGGGGGCTAAAATGTAGCTGTAAGATAACTTTCATTTGAGGGGTTTTGAAAGTTTTAGGCTTCCCAGGTGGCGCTAGTAGTAAAAAATCCGCCTGCTGAAGCCAGGAGACTTAAGAGATGTGGGTTCCATCCCTGGGTCGGGAAGATCCCCTGGAAGAGGGCTTGGCAACCCACTCCAGTATTCTCACCTGGAGAATGCCATGGACAGAGGAGCCTGGCGGGGACTGAAGCCTCGGTACACACGAATGAAAGTTTTATCATCAGGCTTCCTTTCTAAAGATGCAAATATATTACTTGGGTTGGAGGGGAATATTAAGTTGTCAGATAAAACCTTACTCGGTCGGTGTCTACACTATGACAAAGCTCCCCAGGGTCCATTTGCACACTTCTCCGAGTGTGCTTCTTGGATTAGCAGTGTTAATGTCATTTCTGAATGTTTGAGAATTACAGTTCTTAGTCTCACCCCAGGCCCAGGGGGTCAGAAGCTCTGGGGCTGGAGCTCAGAGATGTGTGTTATAAAAAGCCCCCCAAGTAGTTTTGATGCCCCCAAATTTTGAGAACAATTGGTGTACAGGATGGTTGCCTGGATAAGAGACTGGGGGGAGGAGTAGAGAAACAGAACAGAACCTCTATAAAGGGAAGAGTATGGAGGCACTTTCTGTTCAGATTCTTCCTTGGTTTGGGTACTTTAACCCTATCAGAGAGGAAGAAAGTTTTCCCTATCCTTCTAGGTTCTTCTGGCTGTTCCAAGAGTGAAACTGACATGAGGCTGAAACGTTGGGTGCCATTGCCAGGGGCTCTGAAGAGCTCCATAGTCCTTTGTGTCTCAGTGCAGAAAGAATTCAGCAAGAAGCCACGGGATAGATAAGAAGTGATTTATTAGACTAGGACACGTTTGAGGCTTATAAGCAGATGCCCGAGAACTCAGTGGGCTACAGTTTTATAACCAAAAGGAAAGTGGGGAGAGGGTGAAGACCTCCTTTGTCTTTCTTGAGGAGACGTCATGCTTCCATTATCAGCTCCTCCTCCAGGTTGGGGAAGGGAGTTTTCTTGTCCCTACCTGGGCAAGCTAAATTCACACATTATTGTCCTTTGTGTGTGCAGAGAGCATGCCTTAGGGATCATTCACTTACTGAGCTCTCTGGGCAGCGTGTGGGGCTCACGCCACTGCTGTTCTACTGTTTGGGGCCGGGCTGGTACTGCTGCATGGTTTCGTTGCTGAGCAAGCCTGCTTGGTTTTGTGGTTAAACCGACCTGCTTTCAGGAGTCACCATTAACTTACAGGGGTCTCCCATATATTTTTCTACATACAATCCCCTAGTGGGATAAGCTATTCAGTTGCCTACCTTGTCCCTTTACTCTGTCCCTATCAAGATAGGTTAACGGGGCAAAATAAGACAAAAATTTAATAGTATGGATGCATGGGAGAGGCTCAGGAAGACTGAGTAACTCACCAAAAATAGCTGAAATCCTTAAATATTAAACTTTAAGTATTATATTCAGGCAAGGACAAAAGAAGATATTGGAGGCAGTGATTTGAGACTTCACAGGGGAGAAAGGTAATTCACATAGAGATGGGAAGGCAAACGTTTGGTAAATAAATGTGTGCTGGTTTACATGGAGACAGTAGTGCCCTCTGATGCCCAGACTCTGCCAAGTTTCCCCCATCACACTTAGTTCCTATTTGCAGATCTCTCTGATGGTAACTCTATTCTGGGAATAGGCCCTTTATCCAAATTCTTTTAGGCAGTTAAGGGGAAGTGTAACAAGGAAAACTTCCAAAGTCTTCTGTTTCTTAAAAATAATCTGTCTAAATCCTTATACCAAAGAGACACATTTCGGGGTGGCCGAGTTTGCTCCCTTACAGCTCTATCATCTCTTCATCAGCTCTTAAATTCCATTCTGCATCATTGTATCATCAGTTCATTTGGTTCTGCCCTTTTAAAACAGTTGAAGCTGACACAGCTTCTCATTTCAGACTTGTAAATGATTTTGACCTAAAGCTTAAGTCAGAATATAAGTAGAGTAACAGTTGAAATGTTATCAACCTAAGGCCTGGAGTCTTTAATATCTTTAATATCTCATTATTGTTGTTGTTGCTGTTGTTTTGTCACTAAGTTGTGTCCAGCTCTTTGTGACGTAGCCCGCCAGGCTCCTCTGCCCATGAGATTTCCCAGGCAAGAATACTGGAGTGGGTTGGCATTTCCTTCTCCAGGGGATCTTCCTGATCCAGGGATGGAACCCATATCTCCTGCATTGGCAGGCGGATTCTTTACCCTGAGCCACTGTTACCAAGTTCAAGCTCACTCTGCTTGCTGCTTGAGAGGTTGATAAATCTGAGAGACGAGATGTTGAGGCGAGGAATATGACTTTATTTGGAGAGCCGGGTGACTGAAAAGATGGCAGACTAACGTCTCAAAAAAAAAAAAAAATCTTATCTGGTGCTGGTTGCCAGGTTTTTTATGGATCAGAGTTAGGGGGAGGTGAGAAAACAAAATAAAAAGACCATTTAATTCTTGCAGATATCTGCTAGAATGGGAGATGTGCTGGTTTCACTTGCTTACAGCCATCTCACAGGTGGTGTGAAATGGAATATTTCCTTCCCTATCCATAGACAAAGAATGCCACAGGCCTTCACAGGGAGGCGGGGCCAGGTTATCTCCCCGAGGCAGGCAATTATGTTCGCCTAAAATAACAGAAGTGGCAAGATAAAGGTGGAAGTCACAGAAGCAGATCCAGTTGTTGTTCAGCCACGTCCGACTCATCGCAACCCCATGGACTGCAATACACCGTGTTGCCCTGTCCTTTGCTATCTCCCCGAGTTTTCGCAAACTCAGGTCCATGGAGGCAGTGATGCCATCCAACCATCTCATCCTCTGTCTTCCCCTTCTCCTCCTGCCCTTAATCTTTCCCAGCATTAGGGTCTTTCCCAATGAGTCAGCTGGCCAAAGTATTGGGGTTTCAGCTTCAGCATCAGCCCTTCCAGTGAATATTCAGGGTTGATTTCCTTTAGGATTGACTGGTTTTCTCTCCTTACTGTCCAAGGGACTCTCAAGAGTCTTCTCCAGCACCAACCTTCAACCATCAATTAAGCATCAGTTCTTCAGCGCTCAGCCTTCTTCATGGTCCAACTCTCACAGTTGCACGTGACTACTGGAAAAATCATAGCAGATCCAGTATGAAGTCAAAATTAACCCCATATGACCAGGGAAGCCAAATACCTCTTTAGAAGATCTAACATGTATTTCTTGATGTCTATAAATTACAGAAGTAAGTTTTAATGCATGTGTTATGCTCACTTATTGAAGTAATCACATTTAGGAAGATGAACTCCAAATAGTTTCCTCAAGTACTGTGGAATGTGCAAAATGATTAGCTTAATTTTTTAAGTCAGGATAATAAATGTAAGTCCTTGTGGAATTATCTGTTCTGTCCAGTTTGCTTATGCTAGGGATTATCAGATAATCTTTTAAGATTTAGGATCCAAAAACTGTTTCATGAATTCAGGTTTAACCAAGACATGCACTAATATTTATGGAGGTACAATTCAAAGGATAGTGCAGAGAAGGAGGAGAGATGATTGGCAAAAAATTGAGTCAACTGGGGCAAAGGGGCTAGGGACAGACAGCAGGGAGGATGGGAAGCCAGGTTGATTGTTAATGGATTCTGCGGCATCAGGACTGGTGAAGGCAGGTTCTGTTACCCAAAGCTATGAGTCATATCAGAATCCAAAGAATGAACAGAGCAGAGATTATAGTGAAAATCCGAGAGTGACGGGAATGCCTGCATTTTATAGAAAATAATGCTAGAACCTTTATTCCCATTGGTGCGTTTTTTTTAGAGGATGTTAAAATATCTTTGCAAATGTGCTGTAATTGGGTAAATCCCTTCTGTTGTTTTATAATACCTCTTTCTATAAAGAAGCCTTCAAAATATTAGTTACTGCAATATTTAAGACTATATCATATGAGTGGTCTGCTGAAACGCATCATGGGCAAATGCGATTTTGAATATGTTCGCAACATACAGATGGCCAGCAAACGCATGAAAAGAGGCTCGATATCACTCATTATTAGAGAAACGCAGGTCAAAACTACGAGAGATCACCTCCTACCAGTCAGAATGGCCACCATTAAAAAACCTACAAACAATAAATGCTGGAGAGGGTGTGGAGAAAAGGGAATCTTCCTACATCGTTGTTTAGAATGTAAATTGATACAGCCTCTGTGGAGAATAGTATGGAGTTTCCTTAAAAAACTGAAAATAGCACCACCATACTACCCAGCAATCCCACTCCTGGGCAAATATCCAGAGAAAACCATAATTCAAAAAGACACATGCACTCCGATATTCTCTGCAGTGCTATTTACAATAGCCAGGACATAGAAGCAACCTAAATGTCCCCCAACAGAAGAATGGATAAAGGGGATTTGGTACATATATCTGTACAGACATACGTACAATTCCACATACACGGAATACTATTCAACCATAAAAAAGGATGAAACTGTGCAACTGCAGCGATGTGGACAGATCTAGAGACTGTCACACACGGTGAAGTCGGAGAAAAGCAGATACTGCATAAAATCACTTACATGAGGAATCTAGAAAATGATACAGATGGACTTGTCTGCAAAGCAGAAATAGACACAGAGACATAGGGATGGGGGAGGGGGCTGGGGTGGGATGAATTCTGGGAGACTGGGACTGACATGCAAACACTGCTATGTCTGAAATGGACAACTCGTGAGTACCTGCTGTTCAGCATGGGGAACTCTACTCGATGTTCTGTGGTGACCTAAACGGGAAGAAACTCCAGAAAGGCGGGGGTATATGTATACATAGGGGTTGTCTAGTGCCTCAGACGGTAAAGAGCCTGCCTGCAGTGCAGGAGACCTGGGTTTGATCCCTGGGTCGGAAAGATCCCCTGGAGGAGGAAATGGCAACCCACTCCAGGATTGTTGCCTGGAGAATCCCATGGACAGAGGAGCCTGGTGGAGACTGACCCCACTCAGTCCATGGGGTCGCAGAGTTTGACATGGCTGAGTGCGCGCACGCAGATACACACACACACACACACACACACAAACACACACACACACACACACACACAGCTGATTCACTTTGCTTCCAGCAGAAACTACCACAACATTGTAAAGCGACTATACTCCAATAAAATTAGTTTTAAAAAAATAGAATACATTCACAAATTCTTTGACACTCCTCCTCTCAAGAGGTGGAGCCCAGTTTCCCTCCCCTGGAGTGTGGGCTAGACTTAGTGACTCACTCCTAGCAAATAAAGCAGAAGTGACGCTGCGTTGTTCTGGAGACGAAGTCAGAACAATCCCGTAAATTCCCCCTCAAGCTCTCTCATTTTCTCTTTTTGCTCACTTGGTCTGAGGGAAGTCAGTCTGTGTCCTGAGAACAGGCCCACATGGCAGGTATCTGAGTGAGCCAACAGCATTGAATAACCATCTTGGAAGTGAATCTCCAAGCCTCCAGATGATGACAGCTCCTGCTAACATCTCTACTGAGCCTCATGAGGGATCCTGAGCTGGACCACCCAGCCAAGGTGGTCCCGAGTTCCCCACCCACAGAAACTGAGATGGACTAAATATTTATTACCTTTCCTCATAGCTCAGTCGGTAAAGAATCTGCCTGGAATGCAGGAGACCCAGGTTCGATTCCTGGGTTGGGAAGATGTCCTAGAGAAGGAAATGGCAACCCACTCCAGTATTCTTGCCTGGAGAATCCCATGGACAGAGGAGCCTGGTGGGCTACAGTTTGTGGGGTCGCAAAGAGTCAGACACGACTTAGCGACTAAACTACTACTACTACTAAATATTTATTGTTGCTTTCAAATGCAGAACACTGGATAATTTGTGACACAGGAGCAGATAACAGATTCAGTGTATATATTGTTGAGTTGATGTGCATGTCACGATGTGGATTCTAGGTGCCAGTAGTCTGAAGTCAAATTAAATTGTAAACCCAGGATTAATTCAGGCAAGTGTCAATCTTCAAGAATGTTTCCCTTTTTATAACTAAAATATTCTGTTAACTCTCTGGGTTTATGGCATGTTCTTAACTCATTTTTAAGCAAATGTTTCTAATAATCATGGTACCTCATTGCTGATTAAACAACTCTTGTCTGGGAAAAAGAAATTTTAATCTGATGGTTTGGACATGCAAGCAGCACAGAGAGCTAGGAGGTGTGTTTGTCTTCTCAGAGTGCTGTAACAAAATAGCACAGACTGGGAGGCTTCGACGGCAGAACTTCGCTCATAGTTCTGGAAGCTGGAATCCAAGATCAAGGTGTCCACCATTTGGTTTCTGGGAGGGGCTCTTTTCCTGTCTTGCAGATAGCTGTCTTCTCACTGTATATCCTCACCTGGGGGGCGGGAGGAAGGAAGAGACAGGGTGGGCGGGAGGAAGGAAGAGACAGGGAAGGGGGAAGAAGACTGCCTCTTTTTATAAGGACCCTACTCTTACTGGAGCAGGGTTCCACTCTTATGATCTCACTTTACCTTAATCATCCCCTTAGAGTTTCTATCTCCACATCCAGTCACCATGGAGGTGAAGACTTCAACATATCAACTTTAGAGGCGAGAAGTTCAGCCCATAGTATTAGGCAGGATTCAAGGTCTGAGATGGAGGTGGGAAAGCATGTTCTTATCCAAATACTTGCTGACACTGGGGAGATGGGCAGGAACCCAGAGAGCATTTCAGGCTTCCTTGGGGCCAGAATGCAGGAGGGGGAGATCTTTTATCCAAAACTGTCAGAGTTGAGATTAATTAAGGAAAGTGGGAAGCCAGGGCTGTTGAAGTAGCCTATGAACTGGGGCAGAGAGCCCCAGACAATACTGACGGTCGGATTATGGAGCCCGAAATCTGAAATCTAGGGAGCAAGATCAGAGCAGTGGAGGCGAAGCAAATACTGACAGGTGATTCTCGCACACGGTGGGGTTACGTTTGCTGTGTGTGTGTGTGTGTGTGTGTGTGTGTGTGTGTGTGCGCGCGCATGTGTGCATGTGAGGACTGGCCACTACCGTTTCTGTTTCTGCCTAGGAACACTTCTGACTTAACACGTACGCGATTTCCTTTCTACCAACAACGAATCCTCCAATCCTCCAGACACTAGCTAGATGTTCGACAACTCCGTAATTCTGACACTAATTACCTGGAGTATGGCATCAGACTCCACAAGGAAGGAGCTCAGCGGCACTAGACCGATGCCACTTCCGATGCCAGTCACAAGACTTGGGTCTCCACTACTTTGGACGAACTGGCTGTAATTTGGGGGCTCTCACACCCCCTTCCTCAGGGTCAGTAATTTTCCAGAATGGCTCTTAGCATCCAGGAAAGAGTATTACTGACATGTACTAGCTTATTATAACTGAACCACTTGGAGAAGGAAATGGCAATTCACTCCAGTAGTTTGGCCGGGGAAATCTCTTGGACAGAGGACCCTGGCGGGTACAGCCCATAGGCTCTTGTGCACTTGAGACGGGGCTCATTTGAACTGAGATGCGCTATCTGTATAAAACAACTTCCCTGGTGGCTCGGTGGCAAAGAAGCCACCTGCCAGTGCAAGAGACACAGGAGATGTGGGCTTGATCCCCGGGTCGGAAAGATCCCCTGGAGAAGGAAATGGCGACCCACTCCAGTGTTCTTGCCTGGGAAATCCCATGGACGGAAGGAGCCTGGCATGTTACAGTCCATGGGGTTGCAAAGAGTCAGAAGCGACTAAACAACAACAATCTGTATAAAATACAAATCTAGATTTTTGAAAACTTCTTATAAAAAAACCCCTGCAAAATGTTTTACTGATATATGTTTATATTGACTGCATTTTTGGGTATTTTTGGGTTTTTGTTTTTATTTAGTTGCTGTGTCCAACTCTTTTGTGACCCCCATGAATATTGAGGTAAATAAATATTAATCAAAATTAATCTCATATGCTTTTTTTGGGTCAACTTTAATGTGGCAAAGAGTTGACTCATTGGAAAAGACTCTGATGCTGGGAGGGATTGGGGTTAGGAGGAGAAGGGGACAACAGAGGATGAGATGGCTGGATGGCATCATGGACTCGATAGACTTGAGTCTGAGTAAACTCCGGGAGTTGGTGATGGACAGGGAGGCCTGGTGTGCTGTGATTCATGGGGTTGCAAAGAGTCGGACATGACTGAGCGACTGAACTGAACTGAACTGAATGTGGCTACTAGAAAATTTCGTTATATATACATGTTTTGTCTTCTATTTATTGGACAGAATTGTACTAGATGTTTTAAAAAAACCTTCTGAACCATGGGTACTGTTATTTTTTTCATGCCCAAGATCTGAAATTAGGTGGACTCTAGAATTCATACCATGCAGGAGTGCAGAAAAAGATACTGAGAATCCAAAGACGAACAGATGCATCATGGGTGAGACAGAGGAGGACAGCAAAACCTCCTGGCGTTCTTCACGTGAGCTAATCCAGGCATTAACGGGCTTCCCAGGTGGCGCTAGTGGTAAAGAACCAGCTGCCAACGCAAGAGATGTAACAGACACAGGTTCGATCCCTGGGTCAGGAAGACGCCCTGGAGGAGGGTACGGCAACCCACTTCAGTATTCTTGCCTGGAGATTCCCATAGACAGAGGAGCCTAGTAGGCTATGGTCCACAGGGTCGCAGAGGGTTGGACATAACTCAAGCGACTTAGCACACACACGCGCATTAACAATTACCAACAAAAGAACTACACAGGGTGAAGGCAGTGTTTAAAGTGGGGGCAATGCAGATATAGAGGCTGAGAATTCTTTGTGGTGATCATTTCCAGTCTCATTTTAACCTGGTGCATCAGTCAGGGTTCTTCGCTGAGGGCAACAGCACTATCTTTGGCTAACCCTGAGCAAAAAATGAAAAGACTTAGAGAGAAATTGAGATATGGCACAGAATTGCTGCTGAGGCTGCAGGATCAGCCTTGTGAAGTGGGCTCCTGGCAAAGGACCAGAAGGGCAGCTCACGCCATCCTGCCTGAGCCCTTAGGATGGTGCTCCTCCCTCTACTGCCCCGGGGAATTCAGTCCCTCTGGGGCGCCTCTAGCACTGCCTTCCTCTGGACTCTGCTCTGGGCTGCTTTCTCAGAGGCCTGTACATTGAATCGCGCTTCTAAGAACAAAGTCCCATGTTTGGGGAACTGACTGAGGGGTCCTGGTCACTGGGGCTCCAGAGCTCAGGTGCTGAGGACGAGAAGAGGGAGAGTGCGGTGCCTTAACTCCTGAAGGAGGTGGGATCTGCCTCCCACCAAGACTCACACGATGGGGGATCAGCCACACACAGGAAGACACGGATTTGGATGACCGTAGACAACAAAATTTAAACCAGTACAAAGACAGGAAGAATCCTTTCCCTCAGGACTGTCTTGGTTCTGTGGAGAGCAGTAAACTCAAAGAGCTATGTTCTAGTTAAATCTGTATTCCACTGATGTTACTGTTCATATAATACGCCCTTCAATAGCTTGTAGTATATGCTGATCATTCTTCTAAGTTTTATATAAATATTAATTCAGCTAAATTTCATATTCACAGTTCTACCATCACCTCTATTTATGGATGGTTACACTGAAGCCTGAAGAATGTAAAGAAACCTGGCCGAAATCACACAGCTAACAGGCGGAAGGGGAGATTTGAAGCTATGGAGCGACTGAACTGAACTGAGTCTGGCTCCAGGGCTGATCATACTGGCTTAACTACCCTACCACATTGCTTCTTATTCTAGCAGTTCTTATCTGTAGTTATACTTAAGAAAATGTTTAGTAAACAATACATAATTTATTCCATTATGTGGATTCTGTCCATTGAACTATTTTTACTGTCTTTGTATAAAGCCCTGAGTTAACTGAGCGAAGTCATAGAACAGGGAGTGATGTAATTAACAACTGAAATCACAAGTCATAAAGATCAGATAAATGGCAGATGTTACAGGATAGTTCATGAAAAGAGAATACTTCATACTTTTGACCCTGGTGGACTCTTACTTTAAGAAATGCTTCCAACTTATCTAGAAGTTATTTTTCTTTCTTATCCTCTTATATGATTAGTGACTTTCCTAAAAATCAAACTTTTATTTTGTTGTGTCAAGATATTGAGTTTTGTACAGACCCCAAGTTATACAGGAATTTGCCTGTATTTTCTAATAGAACTTTTAGGTTTCCATTTTTTTAAAAACACATTTAGAGCTTTATCCATTTGGCAGTTATACTTAGATGTGGTATGAGGCATAGATCAAAAATTTGATCTTTCTCTCAATATCACGTTTTTAAAAGCAATCTTTCCCAGTGATTTGAAGCACCATCACACCAGTGATTTCTGTTTAAGTTCAATTTAAGTTTAGTTTCTGTTAAGTTCTACATATATACTGAGTACCCACCATGGGTTGCGCACTGCTGCACTTAAGTACAAAGAAGAAGAAGACTTGGTCTGTAGCCCTGAATTTCTGGCAGCCTAATTCAGACTCCTAAAAGTAAAACCGTTTCTGAAAGTGAGACAGCAGATTTTATCAGCAACGTTTCATCTTTTAGACAAGACTGTGCTCACTTTCCTCAAGAGATCATCTGATTTGATCACGTTTTCACTTTAGAAAACTGAGAAATTTTCTGGGGCTGAAGTGCAGTTTGACACTCAGAAACACTGTTTGTTTAAGAGAAAAACTCCTTATTTTTAAAATTCATCTGACTTTTGAGAACTGAGAGACCCTCGTTCCTTACTGTCTGGTATATTTCAGGGATCCCGATAAAAGAGAAGCAAGGGAAGCCGAACACACCATCACCTGTCTGGTAACTGCTGTTTCCCTCTATTTCACATCTTCAACAAGTAGCAGTGCTGTGCCCAGCAGTCCAGGTATCTCTTTCTTAGCTTGTACTTACTGCTTTTTTATTAGAAACTTTATTGTCTAATGGTTTCCTGAGCATAAATGAGAAATTTGAAACGAGATGTTTTCCCTGATAAGGAATTGCTTTGGTTATGAACTAATAGGAACTAGTTGTACATGTTTTCTGTTAAACACTCTGTGTCCTCTTTCCCAGCTATTGCACACTGCACACATACTTATAGGGTGCCTCCCCAATACAAGGTGCACCGGTGCACTACCGGATGACATACGCTGGGTTCTGATTTCCAAGTTCCCAATTTTGCTTGTATGGTATTTTCCCTATATTTTTACCTTGGTACTTCCCTTCTGGTTACATTATTGTGCATATGTTTTAGGGCTTTCCCCGTAGCTCAGCTGGCAAAGAACCTGCCTGTCAATGCTGCAGATGCGTGTAGACTCGGGTTCAATCCCTGGCTCGGGAAGATGCCCTGGAGAGGGAAACTGCAACCCGCTCCAGTATTCTTGCCTGGAAACTCCCATGGATAGAGCTACAGTCCATGGGGTCGCAGTGCATATCACAGATACAAAATCTCAGGGTTGGTAGGAAGTTTAATATTTACTTATCAACCATGTCTGGCATCCACTGGTGCGCCAACCCATGTTTAAAATTTTATTAGAACAGATGGATCAGCATTCTTGGAAAAGAAATCCATGGCACTTGAATAGCTACACACTTGAATACAGCATAATCACACAGAAGGGTGACTTGTAAGGAAAGTAGGTCAGATAAGTGCTGTATGGAAAACAGAACACGTGAACGAAAACAAGTGACAATATACAGGGGATTATGTAACTTACCATGCAAGCCAGAACATTTTTGAGGGTGAAAGCGGCACTATTAATAATTGGGCTAGGACATTAGACACCAGCTGGGAGTGTTTGGTAACAGTAGATCGACAGTAACTTAGGGAAATGTTAAGAGTAGGCATACTGTCCACTACGAACCTACAGATATCCTTAAGGGCCTGATGAGTGTGTTTACAGTACTGCTCAGATAAACTTTTCCTCTTAATATAATTGTAGTCTTGACACTTACATTTAGGTTTGCAGTAAAGGGGCAAAACAATCAGATTCTAAATAGGACCCTGTAGACAAAGTCTCCCTCGGCCTAAATAGCCTTTGGGTCATCTCCCTGCCATTTTGTGGTATCCCAGGTTTGCACAGGCACTGATAACCAACTCCATAGCTTTGTCTAGGGAGAGATTGGGCTCAGAGATATTTTCTCTGCAGTCTCTGAGTAGTCTCTCCAATTGGCTTCAATGCCAAGGAAATCAGAAATCTCAGCTCAGTGCTGGATGTGACATGGATCCAAGCACAATGCACAACTTTCCTACCAATTCAGGGGTATCTGCTGGGAACCATTTCAACTGGCAGCGGAAAGTACCCTACGCAGCTACACAGTAGGTATCAGGATGAATTGCCTCCTCGGCTAACACTTGCTAAGTGGGTGAAACTTTCAGCTCGGATTTACTGTGTTGTCTGTTTCCTTGTTTGTATGCCATTTAATCAAATGTCCCCTCTGCAGCTGGGCTTCTTGTTTCCTCTTACATAACAGGGAAACTCAGGCTCAGGAAGCTAAGTGATCCACTGGAGGTGATAGCAGAATGGGGACTATGACAGAGGCTGCGAGCCGGGTCCTCTTTCTAGTTTAGCCACCAACTGGCACATGGTACAAGTGCCCTGAGAGGCTTCAGTTCAGTTCAGGCGCTCAGGCGTGTCCCACTCTTTGTGACCCCATGGACTGCAGCACGCCAGGCCTCCCGGTCCATCACCAGCTCCCGGAATCCACTCAAACCCATGTCCATTGAGTAGGTGATATCATCGAACCATCTCATCTTCTGTTGCCCCCTTCTCCTGCTGCCTTCAATCTTTCCCAGCATCAGCATCTTTTCCAATGAGTCCGCTTTTCCCATCAGGTGGCCAAAGTATTGGAGCTTCAGCTTCAGCATCAGTCCTTCCAATGAATATTCAGGACTAATTTCCTTTAGGATTCACTGGTTGGATCTCCTTGCAGTCCAAGGGACTCTCAAGAGTCTTCTCCAACACCACAGTTCAAAATCATCCATTCTTTGGGGTTCAGCTTTCTTTATAGTCCAACTCTCACATCCATACACGACCACTGGAAAAACCAGAGCCTTGACTAGAGGGACCTGTGTTGACAGAGTAACGTCTCTGCTTTTCAAAATGCTGTCCAGGTTGGTCATAACTTTCTTCCAAGGAGTAAATCTCTTTTAATTTCATGGCTGCAGTCACCATCTGCATTGATCTTGTTGCCTCCCCCGCCCGCCCCCCCCCCCCCAAATAAAGTCTGTCACGGTTTCCCCTGTTTCCCGTTTGTCCATCTATTTGCCATGAAGTGATGGGACTGGATGCCATGATCTCAGTTTTCTGAATGTTGATGCTTGGGGAGGTACATGGTAAGCCATTCACTGCACGACTCCCTTGGCCTTGGATAGCCATCTTTTTCTTCGATAAAATGCTCCAGTAGGTGATGCCAGAGGCGGGGCACCGAAGCGACAACCGCGGAAACCCGCAGTCAACCCTTGACGTAGGGCCCGTTAGAAAAGGCTCGCTCCCCACCCCCACAACACGAAGGCGGCTGCGTCAGCGACCCGCAGCCCACACTCAATATGGCGGCGGCGGCACCCGCGGCCTCCTGCCCTTCTCCATCATGGCGGCGACCGGACCCGCCTCCCTGGGCGCCCGAGTCATATGACCTGTCACACAATGGCTGAGCGCCTAATTCAGGCCTCCCGGCAACGCCGGGCGAAAGCCATGACAGCCGCCGCGGGTTTGGCGGGCCAAGCCGCGGTGCCCCTGCTGCTGTGCGCGCTGCTGGCACCCAGCGGCGCGTACGTGCTCGACGACTCCGAGGGGCTGGGCCGGGAGTTCGACGGCATCGGAGCGGTCAGCGGCGGCGGGGTGAGGAGCGGAGCGGCGCGGGGGGCGTCCGTCCCGCCCCGTCCCACAAGCCCCCGCGGCGCGGCCCCAGCGTTTCGCTGCGCGCGCGTCGCCGCCTGCGGCGGGCGCCCGTCCGTGGCTGCTTCGACGCCGCCGTCGCGCGACTGGACCCCGCGTTTGTTGGTTTAAGATGACCCCATAGAGACGGTTAGGTTAAACAGATGAGGGTCCGGAGGTCCACCAACTAAGTGACAGGTCTAGATAGTGACAGGGCGGAGGGCTCAAATCCTTCCTCAACTTGAGCAGGGGTCCCTGAGGGGAAGGGTCTCTTCACCTTGAAGAGGGCACTCCGGGAGGGTCGCTCCAGAGATGGCCGGGGGCCCGAGGAGCGTCCGTCCGCCGAAGAGGATGCCCCGGAGGGATGTTTTGAGTGCGCTTGTTATTTTTGGGGGTCGGGGGCCCAGAGAGTCCTGGATCGGGACTGCAGCTTGTGCCCCCAAGGGGGCAGGCGTCCGGTAGGTTTTGTGTAAAGGGACGACAGGTGCCTCAGGCCCTCTTTAGGAAGGTGAGAAGCCAGAAACGGGCTTTTAAAAGTCTTTTTTTCTAATATCAGGGCACACCAGTATCAGCTGATACTCTCGGATTGTTTAACCGTTTGAGGACTGTTTTGCCCTTGGATGGCAAAGGCCTAAGGGGGTGAGTTGCCCTCTGGAAGAGGCCTCGTTGGTGGCTGTTTATGTGTGTGAAGAGAGGGGAACGTTAAGGTGCACAAGAAATCACCTGGTCTGTTTGTTTAAACGCAGACTCAGGCCTTCTCGCCAGCTCCCGTTCTGACTTTAGAGTTCTGGTGTGGGGCCTGAGAACCTGCATTTTAACAAATTTTAACAAAGGCACCAATTGATACTCGTCGTAGGTATTGAGAGAACTTTTTTATTGATTCAAGGACCTCGGGAGCAAGCTTGTTTTCTTTCTTTCTTTTTTTTTTTAAATGAATTTTTAACTTTAGAAATCATTTTAGATTTACAGAAAAATTGCCAAGACCATACAGAGTTGTCATATACCCTCAATCAAGTTTTCTTCTATTATTAGCATCCCACGTTAGTATGGTCCCAACCAATGTTGGTTACCTTAATGAAAGTCCTTACTTCCTTTCATATTTCCTTAGTTACCCAATGCTCTTTTTCAGTTTCAAGATCCCACACAGGATACTAATTACACTAAATTGGCTTGTCTCCTTAGTCTTTTCTAGGCTGTGTCAGTTGGGATAAGTTCCTCTTATCTAGGCATTCTGAAATACCTAAGGGAGCCTACCAGTCTTCTCCATCCATGGGATTTTCCAGGCAAGAGTACTGGAGTGGGTTGCCATTTCCTTCTCCAGGGGATATTCCTGACCAAGAGATTGAACTCAGGTCTCCTGCATTGCAGGCAGACGCTTTACTGGCTGAGCCGCCAGGGAAGTTCCTAAGGGAGACATGAGGGCCATACAAGCTTAATGCAAAGTCTGCGTGGGCACAGCTGATAATTTCCTTAGTTCCCTAGTTATGCTAACAGGTGGCTCCCAAGCCTGGGAGCTTGCTATAGTGGCATGATTGTTCTTGGCTCCTAACAGCTTGCTTAGTCCTGTCAGCTTTTTCTTTGTAACCTTTGTCTTGCCTTTGTTTTTTCCCCTTGTGTTTATAGCCTCTGAGTTCATGGCGTTTGTGATGGCCGGTCTTTGAACGAGAGGGATTTTCTTTTTTGTTCCCCAGGACAGAGCTAGAGCTGATTTTATTTGAAAATGGCAAGGCTGAACTCTTGAATGGGTTGTTTGTTGAATTGAGTCAGATGGAATGTGTGTCCTTGGATGCAATTCAGAACTAGTTTGAACGCTTGCTGGGTGGCTGTTTTGGGTGGGTCTCATCCGGGGTCGAAAGAGTTGGACACGGCTGAGCGACTTCACTCACTCACTCACTCACTCACTCACCCTATTGATAACCAGTGTTGTTGTTGCACTGGTCTCTGTGGTTCTTATGATTGCAAGATGCCCTCGGCGATAACCATTGGAAAAGTTTGAACAAAACAAAAGTTTATTACTCATAGGTCCTGGAAAGCACATGGCAAACCTGGGTCACACCTGGTGATGGTAGGTAGAGAGACAGAGGGTATGGGCCTGGGGTTCTGCTTTCATTAGGGTCAAGGGTGGAGGCCTTGGGCCTTGCGGCTTATTTTTTCATTGGTGAACTGAAACCTTAAGTGTGGGAACTTAAAGTTCAGGGAAAGAAAAAGTGGCCCTAATGATGGTCAGCTAGCGAAACTGACCAAGATCTTGCAAAGAACTCCCCCCTCCCCCCAACCTCAGCTTGGCTCTGGGTTCTTTGGCTGCAGTTTGTTTATTTGAGACAGCCGTCTCGGAAGTGGATCCCTCTTTGAAGTGGATGCTTTGCAATCAAAGCTTGAGTCCTGCATTTGCATTACAAAAAAGGAAAAACCTGACCATTGGGGATTGCACTACAAGCCACCCTTAATGCCCAGGTATCAGCGTAAGAGGTGAGGACCTTAAACTGCCTGAATAGCTGATTTACTGAAAGTAAGGGATAGGGCCTGTTGTAATTTAGAAAGGATTATAGTAGCACCCCTGTAATTATACTACAGTCAATAGTTTGCAATCCAATTGGTAGCCATTGTCCTAAGCTTAAAAGGTCACACCTTGAAACCAGGTCAGTGATCTTGGGGCCCGAGGAATCTGTTCAAAGATGAGGTAATACTGCAATTAACATTTTGGGCCATCTGTTATGAGTGGGTTTGAGTCTGTCCTGGGTTGGTGGATTGCTCCATATCTCACCCAACCACGGTCAGTTCCGTTAAAGTGTTGTGTCTCATTTCAGGAGACAGTGATGCAAGTGTGCTTACAAGATTAGGTCTATATGGTGCAAATACTTGATTCAGCTTATGTAATAGACATTTCAGTGAAAACAAAAGAAAACGATGGCTAATGGGGCAGATTGTAGACCTATTCTGAATCCTGAGGGCAGCCAGTCGTGATTTCTAGATGTAGAACATCTTCAGGTGGAGTGGGGACAGACGGTGGCAATCGGAGATCTGCCTGAGTTGAGTTTGACTATCTCTGGGGATCTTTCTGAGTGGTCCACAGAGCAACAGGCATGAAGGTTGTTCAGATATGAACTGTTGTGATTTCTCTGGAGTTTGTATAAAGTTATCACACTTTAGGTTGCATAACTTCAGGAAAAGGGAAATTTTAGTTCTTAATAATTTAAAGTCAGAAAGTTGGGAAAAAGAAACATTAGCTTGACAAGCTGTATTCAGATATTGGAAGAAATGAGAAGAATTCAGTATTTGGTCCAGTTTACAGGTAGAAAACAAACCTCAAAGACAATCAATAGGACTAGAATCTGATAATGGGCTTCCCTGGTGGCTCAGATGGTAAAGAGTCTGCCTGCAGTACAGAAGACTGTGGTTTGATCCCTGGGTCAGGAAGATCCCCTGGAGAAGGAAATGGCAATCCACTCCAGTATTCTTGCCTGGAAAATCCCATGGACAGAGGTGCCTGACAGGCTACAGTCTGATTATCTGCAGAGTGTACTCTAGTTCTTCACTGAAATATAATTTTCTCTCTATCATCACCCCTTACTTCCACCTTTTATTAGAGATAACCAAAATAAGGCTAATTTCCTTGCAAAATAAGTAAGGCCTTATTAAACTTGCCCTGATTATATACGTGCAGCCAAAATAATAATTGACCATATAGGTTCTTTTAAGTGTGCCCCGTTGGACATTTGCACAAGGAATCACAGATTGGGCTATTAAAAATCTCTGTCAAGGCTAGGCAGCCAAGCTGTGAACTTATCATCAGACTTTCTCTGCAATCCTGATAGATTTGGGTGAATTCCTTTCTTCACGAGGTCCACCAATATTCTGAGATTCCTGCATCTGCTAAGAAGTGACCTTTCTTACTTACCTGGTAAGGCTTCTGGGAACCCTGCAAGCAAGTTACCAGGCTGATTTTTCCAGGGAGCTTTATTGGCTCCATGTGCCATACTTAGTCTCTCAGTCATGTCCAAGTCTTTGTGACCCCATGGACTGTAACCCACCCAGCTACTCTGTCCATCGGGATTCTACAGGTAAGATCACTGGAGTAGATTGCCGTGCCTGCAGCCCACTGTAATGGGTTGCAATGCACCCGCCTGCAATGTGGCAGACCTGGGTTCGATCCCTGGGTTGGGAAGATCGCCTGGAGAAGGGAGTGGCTACCAGTATTCTTGCCTGAAGACTGCAGCCAAAATGATGGTACAGAGTTCACTGACATTGGCTCTATCAGTTCAGTTCAGTCACTCAGTCCTGTCTGTCTGTGACCCCCATGGACTACAGCATGCCAGGCTTCCTTGTGCATCACTAACTCCTGGAGCTTGCTCAAACTCATGTCCATTGAGTCAGTATCCCATGCAACCATCTCATCCTCTGTCGTCCCCTTCTCCTCCTCCTGTCCCCAACCCCTCCTAGCATCAGGGTCTTTTCCAGTGAGTCAGTTCTTCGCATCAGGTGGCCAAAGTATTGGAGTTTTAACTTCAACATCGGACCTTCCAATGAATATTCAGGACTGATCCCTTTAGGATGGACTGGTTGGATCTCTTTGCAGTCCAAGGGACTCTCAAGAGTCTTCTCCAACACCACAGTTCAAAAGCATCAATTCTTTGGCACTCAGCTTTCTTTATAGAAAGCTTTGGACATATTTCTTTATATGCCCAAAGAAGAGCAGTGCCAAACAATGTTCAAACTACTGCACAATTGAACTCATCTCATACGCTAGCAGAGTAATGCTCAAAATTCTCCAAGCCAGGCTTCAACAGTATGTGAACTATGAACTTCCATACGTTCAAGCTGGTTTTAGAAAAGGCAGAGGAACCAGAGATCAAATTGCCAGCATTCGTCGGATCATCGAAAAAGCAAGAGTTCCAGAAAAAATGTCTACTCTGCTTTGTTGATTATGCCAAAGCCTTTGACTGTGTAGATCACAACAAACTGGAAAATTCTTCAAGAGATGAGAATACCAGACCACCTTACCTGTCTCCTGAGAAATATGTATGCAGGTCAAGAAGCAATAGTTAGAACTGGACGTGGAACAACAGACTGGTTCCAAATTGGGAAAGGCGTATGTCAAGGCTGTATATTGTCACCCTACTTATTTAACTTATATGCAGAGTACATCATGTGGGATGAAGTGCAAGCTGGAATCAAGACGGCTGGGAGAAATATCGATAACCTTAGATAGACAGATGACACCACCTTTATGGTAGAAAGTGAAGAGGAAGTAAAGAGCCTCTTGGTGAAAGTGAAAGAGGAGAGGGAAAAAGCTGGCTTAGAACTCAACATTCACAAAACTAAGATCATGGCATCAGGTCCTATCACTTCATGGCAAATAGATGGGAAAACAGTGGAAACAGTGACAGACTATTTTTTTGGGCTCCAAAATCACTGCAGATGGTGACTGCAGTCATGAAATTAAAAGACACTTGCTTTTTGAAAGAAAAGCTATGACCAACCTAGACAGCATATTCAAAAGCAGAGACATTGCTTTGCTGACAATGGGCTGTCTAGTCAAAGCTATGGTTTTTCTAGTAGTTATGTATAGATGTGAGAGCTGGACTATAAAGAAAGCTGAGCACTGAAGAATTGGCTCCATAGGCCAACCTAAATTTTTAAAATCTGTCTGGTTATATCTGAGTCTATGTAGGTCTCTCTCAAATATGACATGTTAGTTAAAACCTTGGTAATATAACCAGTGTTTCTAATTGTGTCCTGTTAGGAGGAGGACAGATTCTTAGTAAACTTATGCAAATAACTATATTGCCATGAAAATAAGAATACTCAGAGTTTTTGAATATTGGAGGGATCAGATAGGGAGAAATTTGTTTTATCTTTGTTTACAAGGATACACTTAACAAATTGATACAAGTCATAGACAGGTTAGGAAAAAGGTTTTCCACAAATCTGGAAGAAGTAAAACATTCAAGAAGCAACAGTGTTTTGGATAAGTCATAAAAAATATAATTATCATCATCAGTTCATTCAGTTCCCTATAATTAATTCTTGTTGATTTCGATCTTTTGTTAGCAGTTTTATGATTCTTGTTTTACTTTCAGTTCGGTCCAGTCGCTCAGTCGTGTCCGACTGTTTGCGACCCCATGAATTGCAGCACGCCCGGCCTCCCTGTCCATCACCAACTCCTAGAGTTCACTCAGACTCACATCTATCAACTCAGTGATGCCACCCAGCCATCTCATCCTCTGTCGTCCCCTTCTCCTACTGCCCCTAATCCCTCCCAGCATCAGGATCTTCTCTAGTGAGTCAACTCTTCGCATGAGGTGGCCAAAGTACTGGAGTTTCAGCTTTAGCATCATTCCTTCCAAAGAAATCCCAGGGCTGATCTCCTTCAGAATGGGCTGGTTGGATCTCCTTACAGTCCAAGGGACTCTCAAGAGTCTTCTCCAACACCGCAGTTCAAAAGCATCAATTCTGCGGCGCTCAGCTTTCTTCACAGTCCAACTCTCACATCCATACACGACCACAGGAAAAACCATAGCCTTGACTAGACGGACCTTTGTTGGCAAAGTAATGTCTCTGCTTTTGAATATTCTATCTAGGTTGGTCATAACTTTTCTTCCAAGGAGTAAGCGTCTTTTAATTTCATGGCTGCAGTCACCATCTGCAGTGATTTGACCTTAGAGTTCTGTAAATTCTTACCCAGTTCATCAACACGATCTGAAAGAACCCTGTACTTTAAGTGAAGAGTTCTGTCCAAAATTCTTGAAGATGAAGTACTTTTGGAAGAACATTTTTGCCAAAACATTAGTAAAGCTATAACTATCTGTAAGTGACAAAAAGGCTTAAACACGGGCATATTAAAAATCTGATAAAGTTCATTGTAATTCAGTTGATGAGGAAATTTGGTTATTTCGGTAACGTATAGCATTTTAAGATAACTAGAATTACAAGTGATAGCATTATACCAGGATATAGCAGATGTCTAGGAATTTGATGTAATTTCTGGAACACATATGTTAATAACATGTATCAATACAAATATCAACTAAAGAAAGTTTAGTGTTACATCTTACTTGACAATGCTTACTATGCAGTTTAACATGCCAAATAAGCCTAATTAGTTTCATGTCTTTTTATAAGGGGAAAGAACCCATCTTTGAGATGTCCAGGGCTCATCTGGAGAAATCTCAGGAAGTTAATATGAGGTCAAAAAGACTTCATTTAGAATTTATTTGGGGAAGTTTGTCAAAAATACAAAAGGTGTTAAAACACTTGATTAAATAGGGTCATTGGTCACTGTGAAACAATACTTAATTATCCATTTAATCAAAATGATAAGAACTTCACAGGCAAATGTATAAAGTTACATAGTTTAAACCCAGTTTAACCACCCCCACCCACAACCTTAGCTCTTCTAATAGAGAAGACTCAGGGTTTCTTTTTTTCAAGTAAAGACTTGATAAAGATAATGTGAAGCATAGAATATTATTTTGATAATATCTGAATCTTTATTTCCTAGGTAGGTTCCTTAAAAGGTAAGGAATCTTTCCTAAGCTTATCAAGAACAGACGAATAGTCTAACAAAAATTTGTCTTTTTAGCAGATTAAGAATAATTCTTAGTTTTTTATAAGTATGCTATTTATTAAAGCTTATTTAAAAAAATCCTTATAATTTAATTTTTAGCCAGCTTGACTACACAAGGTAAAATTCCCTCTCCTAGCTTCTATATCCATTCATTTTCTCTACTCTAGGACAAAATTACTTTCATTTCCCTTAACAGAAATATATCTCCCTACCTCATACCTTTTCTTAGCCAAAATACATCCTACTTTTCTTGAATTGTTTCTCATATTATTTCTAGTATTTTAATTACATATATTAATTAGATTGCTTAACCCTTAGAAACCTTAATTTCTAGTGACAGGACATTTTTTCTAATAGATCTAAATATGTTTTGTTCCTCTGTAATAAGAAACCAAAAGTAGATAAACCTGTGTTCAGTATTAATGTTTCAGTGTTTTATATTATTTGGAAATTATGTGTGTAATGAATTTCCATCATTTAACTTAGCAAAACTCTAAGGTTTCAAGTTACCAATGAGATTTGGGTGACTACTTCTAAGTAGACATACCATAAAACATAATTATTTTTGAAAAGTGGATTCCTGGGCAGTCAGAACTTCAGTTAGGCCCTTGCATTCCAGAAAGGAAAAGACAGTAGATGACTAAGTTTTTAGTCTGATAGCAGATCTGACCTTCTGCTCTGGGCAAAAAATCTTTTCCCTAAACCAGCTGATTTTTATGCTTTTATTTTCAGATGTTGTAGCCTTACTCATAGGTGCTGGTAAAGATAAACAGTAGACGAATGTGCTAATGTATTTATCCTTTACTACTATGATTCTCCTTTTTATTTTGGTGGTTTAAACCTAGGATAGCCAGTATTTCATAAAATGAGGATTCATCATGTCCTAACACCTTTCCTTTGATGTTAAATCCATTGTTTAACTTGTTCAAAGTGGAACTCTTGTTATTGTATGTTTATTAACTCTGTTTAAAATGAAGTTTGTTTCATAACTCAGAACAAGAAACTCTTTTATGATAGTGTCCCGTGTATAATGTATTACTCATCTCAGAAGTTCAGTAAATACTGATTGAATGAAAATGATTGCAATGCTATATTTGCACATCACTCCTTTCTGGAGTCCCTGGATGTAGCACACTTTGTAGCAGTAAGTGTTTGGAATATTCTCATTTAATCTGCATATTTGGTGGGGAAAGCAGGATGGTGCACATGGACTTAAGACCAGATTGCCAGGGATCTGTTCTGGGCCTCCTTGTCACTCACTGTACAGCCTTGGGCAGGTTATTTAACCTCTCTATAGGTCAGATTTTTTTTTCTGGGCACACAGTGATACCTGCCTGGTTGGAACATTGTGAGGATAGATGTCAAAGATCAAAGGATGGCATCTGCAACGTGATTAATTTTGGTTAGTATCATTCTGTTTCATACATTGGGGGGAGGAAGTTATCCAAGGATTTTAAGTGAAAAATACATTCAGTGCCTGCCCTGTATTGGGAACATCACTGTTTTCCAATTTTTGTGCTAAGGCTCCATCCTTGGCTGTTATAACAGGCCTTATTTAGGGAGCATGATTAGTATCAATAATTAGGTGATTTGTTATTGCTTCATGTACATTTTAACACTTGGCTATACTGCTATTGCCATTGATAAAACTAATGCTTCTGCACTGGGTGTGACTATCAGCTGGCAATATCCTAATGACATATGATTGCTCAAAGTTGGCCCTTTCTTTGTTAAGGATAGAAGAGCATAGAGAGCAAAACAACCTCCAAACAGCAAAACACACTGTTCTAGCTGTAGTATATGTTGTTAGCATGATACAGAGCAGGGAGCATTGTTTCCCTTGGGTCAGGAGAAGGTTAGCCTGCGTATACAGCACTCATTCACTTTAAAATTTGAGCCTCTACTAGTCTGTAAGCTCGTTGAGGAAGTGACTGTGCTTTTAAAAGCAGTTTGTGTGTACAATGCCTGTTATCTCCTGAGAGCATACTATGTGCCAACTACTGTGCTAAGTCCTTTCTATATCTGAATTTAGTCTTGGGACAGCGAATGAGTAAGACGACCCTTTGCAAATGATGATTTGCCCTTGGTCACACTGCTTGTAAATGATGTAATCAGGATTCCAGCTCCACGGACTCAGACTATTATTATGTTGCCTGTACTGGTGAAGCTAATGATAACATAGATATTAAATAAATGCTTATTGAATAAAAATAAATGGGGATATGAACTTGAATGGGACCCAGTCATTGTCCCCAAGGATCTTAGAGGTGAAACAGTGATGAGGGTGTGGGGATAGAGGGATTAATGGTGGCTCTGTGGACCTGTTGCTGAGGCCACAGTCCACAGGAGAGGCACCTTCGTCACATCGCTGACGAAGAGCAGAGGGAAGTCTTCCTTGAAGAGGTGGAGTTTGACCGGAAAGCTTGGACTGGATTTGGCCAGATGAGGGGGTAGAGTGCATTTGACAGATGAATGGATAAAGAAACTGTGGTACATAAATATAATGGAACATTGCTCAGCCTTAAAAAGGAACACATTTGAGGCAGTTCTAATGAGGTGGATGAACCTAGAGCCTATTATACAGAATGAAGTAAATAAAAGAGACAAATATTGTATATTAATATATATTTATGGACTCTAGAAAGATGGTACTGATGAATCTATTTGCAAGGCAGTAATGGAGACAGAAGAAAGATATATTAGTTTGTTATACCTACATAGGGAGAAGGCAGTGCAGTGCTCTTGCCTGGAAAATCCCAGGGACGAGGGAGCCTGGTGGGCTGCAGTCCATGGGGTTGCGAAGAGTCGGACACAACTGAGCAACTTCGCTTTCACTTTTCACCTTCATGCACTGGAGAGGGAAATGGCAACCCACTCCAGTGTTCTTGCCTGGAGAATCCCAGGGACGGGGGAGCCTGGTGGGCTGCCATGTATGGGGTCGCACAGAGTCGGACACGACTGAAGCAGCTTAGCAGCAGCATACCTACATAGATGATGTGAGTTAGAATCCAAGTAATTAAGGAATTTGGGTATAAAACTGAACAATCTGAACTTTATTCTGAAAGCTCTTGGGGGGAGGGAAATTCTTTCATCTCTTTATTCTTCTACCTTTCTTTATCCATGCATTTTGATGCCAGTCTTTTTAAAAATTTTATTTATTTTTAATTGGAGGATAATTGCTTTACAATGTGTTGGTTTCTGCCATACAGCATGAATCAGCCACGGGTATACATACGTCCCCTCCCTTTGGAGCCTCCCTCTCACTTCCCACCCACCCCACCGTCTCGGGTGTCACAGAGCGCTGGTCTGCGCTCTCTGAGTTGCAGCAGATCCCCGCTGGCTGTTTCGCGTGTGATAATGCATGTGTCTCCATGCTGTTCCCTCAGTGTGTCCACAGGTCTCTGTCTACATCTCCATTGCCGCCCTGCAGATAGGTTCAGCAGTACCATCTTTCTAGATTCCATATATATGCATTAATATATGATATTTGTTTTTCTCTTTTTGACTTACTTCACTCTGTATAATATACTCCAGGTTCATCTGTCACATTAGAACGGACTCAAATGCATTCCTTTTTATGGCTCGAGTAATATTCCACTGTGTATATGTACCACAGCTTCTTTATCCTTTCATCTGTTGGACATCTAGGTTGATGGAAGATGGACATCTTCCATGTCCTAGCTGTTGTAAACAGTGCTTGATGCCAGTCTTGTGTGAGGTTCCCTGTATAGCCTGGCCTGGGGACCATTGTGTCGTCATTCTTAACAGCAAGAGATAGCACCTATAAATCTCTTAATAAGACTGAAGAGAGTAGAGGTTTCTTTAAGAATTGCTGCTTGTAATATTTTCCTACAAGATGTTGAGGGGAAAAATTGCCTGAGATTCATCTTTCCCATTCTTGGCCCCCAGATATTGTAGATGACAAACAGTCTTGAGATAGAGAAACTGTTTTATTTCTTCTAATAACCACTCTCTGAGTCTAGGTCGTCAAGATAAATCTGTAATAATGAGATTCATTAATAGATTTAGCAACCTTAACCTCCCAGCCAACTGTCACCAACCCTCATCTCAGTAGAAGGGAAACGTGGTTGTTGTTGGGAACCTGTGTTTTAGCTGTTGGACAGACATCAGCCCTATTTACACAGTGATAAGCAAAACAAAGGTAGGCAAACGACTTCCCACAGCTTGGTGTTGCCCAAGAGCTGGCTAACTGTGGACATGCTAGATGGCACGTCCACATAAACACTGTGAAAAAGTGCTCATGGTTAGATTTGTTTTATTCATGCTTTTGAAAACTTCTTTTTTTTTTTTTTTTTTTAGGCAACCTCCCGACTTCTAGTAAATTACCCAGAGCCCTACCGTTCTGAAATACTGGATTATCTCTTTAAGGTAGTGAACAAATAATGATTTAATGGTATCTGTGATATTTTAGAAACTGTGGTGAATTTCAGCAATAGTCTTTAGCATCTTCACAATTCTAGTTTTTAAAAATCTGGTAAATTACTTTTGGAATAAGTTACTATCTATCTGAAGTTTTGCTTTGGTTTTCTCATCTGTAAAATCAAAGGCAGTGATTAGTGATTGACTTGAAGTGTTTTCCTTCATACAATGAATCATACTGTTAATGTTGTTACTTCTTTCCCCAGCCAAACTTCGGTGCCTCATTGCATGTTCTAAAAGTTGAAATAGGTGGTGATGGGCAGACAACAGGTAGGCAGATTTGGGGACTGGGGTATTTGCCTCCAATATTTGAACCTGCGCCTAAACTCAGAGACTGTGGTTTCAGAATATGAACAATGCCAACATTTCTGATGTTGGTTACTGTTTAGATTGTTCTTTATTTTCCTTTTTCATTATAGTTATTTAAAAAATATTATATTAAAACATGTATTTTTTCATACAAAGCAGCTTGTGGACTTTGGATTTCTTATTTAGTTGAAGAATCAGTAGTAAATAAATCCACAGTTTTTTATAAAGTGATAGTTACTAGACAGAGAATAGGGAGAGAGTGAAATTTTACTGAGAAGTTTTAAGATAGTTTTTAGTGTATTAAACATGTAAAAAAAGATGTTATTAGCTTTAAATAAAATATGTGGCAAAATATAAATAGTTGGTATTTCAAAGATACAATGTTTTTGTCCTTTAAAAATAAAATAATTTTAACCAGTGAATTTGCAGTCTTTAGTGTCATCATTTTGATTGGCTTTGTGTAATACATGTAGTCAATTAAATATTTTTTAGGTCTCTGATTTTCAGGAAGAAAATTCTCTCAATGATTATATATAGCTTATTTTTTTCATTGGTTAGACTCCATTATAGTGAACTTTAGAGTATTGTCTATATGCCTGTGTTCCTGTTAGTGATTTGTAAGTAATTTTTGTTAAATAAATATATCTGCGTGGTGGTATTGGTATTTAATTTATGCTGAAAGAAAAAATGCAAGTTAAAAACAAACAACACACAAAAAACCCCATAACAAAACCATCCCCTGGCTGTATGCATTTTATTGTGAAACCCTTTTTTGCAGAATAGATAATGACTGGCCGTCTTCATTTGCTGAAGCTGGATTAGAGATAGAGATACAGAAGCAGGTAGCTCTTGTGAATTCTGATGAATGTTTAAGAAGAAAAGGGCTAGGGTGCCTCTCCCAGGCCAGATGCATGTGACGCGTGGTAACATGTGAGGACTGGTGTTATTTACCACCTGGACGCCCTGTAGAGATTACTATAGGCTTTTCTCACGCTGGGAACGTGTGCTCATTCCTATATTCTCAGTGTTCTGTTCCCTTGATATAAGGAGGCATGTTATAGGCTCAAGGCACGGGGTGTGGAAACTGGGGCTTAGCAGCTCAGGACTCATGTCTGGGACTGAGAAGCTAGAAGTTGGGGTGGGCTGAACTTAGACCTGGCCGTGGGGATTTGAAAACCCGAGAGACCAACTCCCAGCAGGATATTAGTCCCAGACATTTTCAGCTATGCGAGCTGATAACACTCATGGCTTATGATAGAAAGTTGTGGTTTATTATTTAAGACCTTTGTGATGCTCAGGGTAATGGAAAAGTGCAATAATGTGCTCTGGTCATCTACCTTTAAGTTATATAAGATTATTCTTATGCGCCCCAGGTCAGAATTGGATCTGGAAGCTATTTTGCTGCAGTATGTTTGTGTGTGTAGAGTGTGGCCTATGAATCACCATTAAGAGTCTCCTTTCTGTTTGCTCTCTCCCCTTCAGATGGCACAGAGCCCTCCCACATGCACTACGCATTAGATGAGAATTATTTCCGAGGATATGAATGGTGGTTGATGAAGGAAGCTAAGAAGCGGAACCCTAATATCACACTCATAGGTAGGAAGTGAAGTTTGCTGTACTTTTGTAGTCTGCTTCCTTTTAATTCTAAAGTTCTGAATTGGGTGTGTGGAGTACCTGTTGCTGCTGAAGTGCTAATCATGTGGTTAGCACTGCCAGTACGCTGCCACAGCCAAGCACGTGCCAGCCACGCGTCTTCCTTCGCTCATGTACATTGTGTCTGATGCTTATCCTGCCTCTGGAGGGAGGCGTTATGTTCTCATTTTACAGAAGCAGTGGAGGCTGAGAGAGTTATACCACTGACTTAAGGTTGGAAAATTAGTAGCCATCAAAATCATATTTAGAACCTAAGTCTATCCTGTGTTTTTCTTTTTTGTGTGTGGTATTATACTAATTTCCTCAACAGAACGTCTCATTAAAATTTGTAAAAGGACAGTGTTTATAAGATTGTATATTGTATATGCAGCTGTGTCAACTTAAAAAAATGTACAATGTGAGAGTTAAGAGCTAAGTTTTCTGTGGGGCAAAATGGGGATTGCAGCCCAGGAGACAGCACTTGAGAAAGAGGAAAGGGTGCCTCCAGAGAGGCAGGGGAGGTTGGTGGGTATGGGGTTTTGGTGAGGGGGAGCACGTGCAGTCAGGTTTACATTTTTGTGGAAGGTTTCTGCCGGTCACGAGGGGCAGGCATGCCATAGAGGAGTTTAGTGCTTTTCTAGAGATGAGGAGATACAAGAATTGGGCTCACAAAATGGGCTCCTGAAAGTATGTATCACAGAGTGCTTCATTTCTGCTCTCCACCCTGAACTCCTTTCAGGGGATATTGAAAATCGGCAGTACAGCACCCATGGTTAATCCTTGTAGAGGCAGATAGAGGTGCTAGTTTATAGTCAACTACAGTATATCCCAATTAACCTGCAAAATTGTGTGTTACATACATCAGTGGATCCTATTTCTAGAAGAGGCGCATACAGAAGTGATTTTTGTTGTTTGTTTTGAAGCTCAAGGATGTGGTGGTCACTGTCCGAGGTGGGGATGCCTAGAACAGTCCTTTCCTTGTGGAACTTAAATTCTGGTAGCAGGATGATTCCTCACATGGGACTGTACTCCTTGTACTGTTCTCCTGTAGCAGTGTACAGACCTATAAAAGATTTCAAACACACACAGAAGCACACTTTCATCATTTGAAATGACTTTGGTTATTTCAAATAGGCTTACACATTCAGGCTAAATTGTGTGATTTATTGAGGTCCTTTTCATAGGGCTTCAGTTGAGTTCAGTTGTTCAGTCATGTCCGACTCTTTGTGACTCCATGGACTGCAGCATGCCAGGCTTCCCTGCTCATCACCAACTCCTGGAGTTTACTCAAACTTATGTCCATTGAGTCAGTAATGCCATCCAACCATCTCATCCTTTGTCGTCCCCTTCTCCTCATACCTTCAATCTTTCCCAGTATCAGGGTCTTTTCCATTGAGTCAGTTCTTCACATCAGGTGGTCAAAGTATTGGAGTTTCAGCTTCAGTATCAGTCCATCCAATGAATATTCCTGACTGATTTCCTTTAGGATGGACTGGTTAGATCTCCTTGCAGTCCAAGGGACTCTCAAGAGTCTTCTCTAACACCACAGTTCAAAAGCATCAATTCTTTGGCGCTCAGCTTTCTTTATAGTTCAACTCACACATCCATACATGACTACTGGAAAAACCATAGCCTTAACTAGGTGGCAAAGTAATATCTCTGCTTTTAAATATGCTGTCTATATTGGTCATAGCTTTTCTTCCAAGGAGCATGTGTCTTTTAATTTCATGGCTGCAGTCACTATCTGCAGGGATTTTGGAGACCCCAGAAATAAAGTCAGTCACTGTTTCCACTGTTTCCCTATCTTTTTGCCATGAAGTGATGGGACCGGATACCATGATCTTAGTTTTGTGAATGTTGAGCTTTAAGCCAACTTTTTCACTCTCCTCTTTCACTTTTATCAAGAAGCTCTTTAGTTCCTGTTCGCTTTCTGCCGTAAGGGTGGTGTCATCTGCATATCTGAGGTTATTGATATTTCTCCCAGCAATCTTGATTCCAGCTTGTGCTTCATCCAGCCTAGCATTTCTCATGATGTATTCTGCACATAAGTTAAATAAGCAGGGTGACAATATACAGCTTTGACATACTCCTTCCCCAATTTGGAACTAGTCTGTTCTATGTCTGGTTCTTACTGTTGCTTCTTGACGTGCATACAGGAGGCAGATAAAGTGGTCTGGTGTTCTATCTCTTTAAGAATTTTCCACAGTTTGTTGTGATCCACACAGTCGAAGGCTTTGGCATAGTCAATAAAACAGAAATAGATGTTGTCTGGAACTCTCTTGCTTTTTTGATGATCCAGTGAATATTGGCAATTTGATCTCTGGTTCCTCTGCCTTTTCTAAATCCAGCTTGAACATCTGAAAGTTCACCGTTCATGTACTGTTCAATCCTGGCTTGGAGAATTTTGAACATTACTTTGCTAGCGTGTGAGATGAGTGTGAAGGTGCTGTAGTTTGAACATTCTTTGACATTGCCTTTCTCTCGGATTGGAATGAAAACTGACCTTTCCCAGTCCTGTGACCACTGCTGAGTTTTCCAAATTCGCTAGCATATTGAGTGCAGCATTTTCACAGCATCATCTTTTAGGATTTGAAATAGCTCAACTGGAATTCCATCACCTCCACTAGCTTTGTTCATAGTGATGCTTCCTAAGGCTCACTTGACTTTGCACTCTAGGATGTCTGGCTCTAGGTGAGTGATCACACCATCATGGTTATCTGGGTCATGAAGATCTTTTTTTGTATAGTTCTTCTGTGTATTCTTGCCACCTCTTCTTAATATCTTCTGCTTCTGTTAGGTCCATACCATTTCTGTCCTTTACTGTGCCCATCTTTGCATGAAATTTTCCCTTGGTATCTCTAATTTTCTTGAAGAGATCTCTAGTCTTTCCTATTCTAATGTTTTCCTCTATTTCTTTGCACTGGTGGCTGAGGAAGGCTTTCTTATCTCTCCTTGCTATTCTTTGGAACTCTGCATTCAGATGGGTATATCTTTCCTTTTCTCCTTTGCCTTTAGCTTCTTTCCTTTTCTCCTTTGCCTTTAGCTTCTTTTCTTTTCTCCTTTGCCTTTAGCTTCTTTTCTTTTCTCAGCTAATTAGTAAGGCATCCTCAGACAATCTTTTTGCGTTTCTTTTTCTTGCTGATGGTCTTAGTTTATAGGGGTTAACTTCACGTTATTTTAAAAATCATTTTCAACCATCAAAGGACAAGCGTTAAGTTTTTCTAAGTAAAAAAAAGTGAGGAATCAGTGTGTTCTGTGTAAATGGACTTTAGTAAGAGTTTTCAGAAATTGAGCAGTAAAAAGCCTCATTGACTTCAGCACATACTTAACCCCTGGGCTGCTTTCAAGGTCAGTTCTCATTAAAATGCAGAAAATCTGGCAGGATAAACCCTGTCCTAACAAAGACTTACTCATGGCGGGCCTTCAGAATGTATTTGGCATTTCACTGTTTTAAAACATTTCATTATTTTAATGTCACATTTCTTGTGTAGATACAACTTAGGCATTCTTCTGGAGTTTAGAAAAATAAGCATTTTGTTATTTTGATTTTTTTTTTCCAGTGGTAAACTAGATTGGTAACATATATTAACAGTTAAGGAACTTAATGTTGACCTTATTTTAATATATTAGTAAGAGAATTAGGGTTTAGAATCATAATTAGTGCTTCTTTTCTTCCTCTTTTTTTTTTAAACTTAATAATAACTTGGGTATTAGAAGAATGTGGATTATTTGTTCAATATCATATAACAAAGGGGTATTTCCCTACTGAGTCACTGGCAGTTATATTGCCATAAAGAAAAACTAGTTTTGCAAAATTTGATTACCTTACTAATTAGTATTTAAATAGCTTCAAGTTGTAAGAAGATGTACTAGTGAGTGAGGAATTTGTATTGTACCTGCTTCACAGAAGTAGTTAAGCATAGTGTTAGTTGCTCAGTCATGTCCAACTCTTTGTGACCCCATGGACTGTAGCCTGCCAGGCTCCTCTGTCCATAGAATTCTCCAGGCAAGAATACTGGAGTGGGTAGCCATTTTCTCCAGGCGATCTTTCTGACCCAGGGATCAAACCAGGGTCTCCTGCACTGCAGGAGGATTCTTTACTGTCTGAGGCGCCAGGTTAAGCATAAGCCTTTCAAAACTCTCTGATATGCCTTCAGAGAACAAAAATTGTACATCGAATATCTTTTTAGCAGGGGTGGGGATATTAAATTATATGTTACATTTGTTTCTGTTGGTAAATATTGAGAAAGGGGTTTTTGTTTGTTTTTATTTCTTTTATCAAAGAGCACTTAGAATCACGGAACCTGGCTCTGAGGATCGGTAGGGAGTTACCGTGCTTGGAAGCTGGAAGGGAGTGTGAGCATTCGTGCCTGGCACGCGTCTCCCTGTTGTCAGCTCTTTGCTGGCTGTGTGCTTAGGCTGTGTTGGTGCCTTTTTGCTTTGCTTTGGTTTTAGTGGTGCCCGTACTTTACACCTGCTCCAGCTCTGCCTGTTCGTCTCCACAGGGCTGCCATGGTCGTTCCCTGGATGGTTGGGGAAGGGCTTCAACTGGCCTTACGTCAATCTTCAGCTGACCGCCTACTACATCGTGACCTGGATTGTGGGGTGCAAGCATTATCACGACCTGGACATTGATTACATCGGAGTCAGTAATATATTTTCCAGAACATGATTAAGCTTTGAGCATTTATTTATAATGTTTAAAGTAATTTCTGGCGCTTTGTTGACATCTTTGTGTTCTGAGGCTGATTTGTTCTGTCGGTGTCTGTTGACAAATTGCCTCTGTGTCATCATTGGTTCTGCCTCGCCATCCATCCGAGTCTTCCCACTTTTGAAGCCTGTATGTAGTTTACGCCTCCCTGCGCTGTTTTGGTTTTGGTTTTGGTACCACCCCAGCTCAAATTCTCCTTCTTCTAAGCTTTCCCTAGTTTTTCTGTTAATAATTCTTACAACAATAATAGGTTTACTTTTATAGTTTAGTGGTTAGTCTCATTTTGCTCCCTCAATCTTCTGTGGTCCTAAAGTAGAGGGTAGCAGACTTCTAAAAGTGCTAGAGAGTAGATATTTTAAGTTTTGTGGATCAGAAGGCAATATTAAGGAAGAATATTATGTCGGTAATTATATAACCCTTTAAAATGTAACTGCTTAAAATTGTAAAATCCATTTTTAGCTTTCAGGCTGTAAAAAATACGAATGGTGGGTCTGATTAGGCAGGCTGTTAGAAATATGCCTACCCTTGTCCTGAGCTGTTACTTAACCCCTTTTAATGATTTAAAAATGCGAGGCCTAACATGTTGCGTTTCTAGCTGGTCTGTTGGCTGGCTGCAGGCAT
The DNA here is from genome assembly GCF_001704415.2 of Capra hircus. Taxonomy (NCBI): domain Eukaryota; kingdom Metazoa; phylum Chordata; class Mammalia; order Artiodactyla; family Bovidae; genus Capra; species Capra hircus. The sequence goes on from NC_030817.1 coordinate 3,486,813, forward strand.
GCCCCACCCCGCACTGTGCCCCCACGGAGCCTCATACACACACAGTGGGTCTCTATATACTGCAGCTAATAAATGTGCTGTCAAAACTGATTTTAAAAGCTTTCATGCAGTTAGCCAGCAATTACAGCGCTGCTACTGTGTTGCAGGCATGGTGACTAATATATCCTGGGGAGAGCACGCTTAGTAACCCTTGAGGAGCTGAGTGAGAGGGGCAGACGCTGCAGCAGGTACACTGCAGGGTCCTAGGACCCGCCATGGGCCATGAGGGCAAACCAGGGGCTGTAGGAAGCCAGAAGTGAGGACACACTGTTTTTGTTATGCTTCTCTAGATTATAACTGAAAGTTAGTTTGTTGTGTTTGAGAACTTTCTTAAATACCAAATATGTTTAACCCATAGTGAAACTAAATGTAGGCATGAGTCTTGCAACATTCTATTATGGTAAAGTCACAGAAAATGTTTCTGTTAGAAAATGGGTTATTCACATCTGTTTTGGACCCCTTCTAACCACATGCCATGGTAAGGAAGTTTCTTGGATAAGATCACTTTCCAGTTGGTAAAGAATCTGCCTGCAGTGCAGGAAACCTGGGTCAGGAAGATCCTCTGGAGAAGGGCATGGCAACCCACTCCAGTATTCTTGCCTGGAGAATCCCATGGACAGAGGAGCCTGGTGGGCTACAGTCCATGGGGCTGCAAGAGTCGGAGACAACTTAGCGACTGAACCACCACCACCAGAATCACTTGAGTGAAGAGTATTTGGAAGCCATGCCCATCTCTCAGGTGCAGAATGGAAGTCTTAGCGAAGTTCTGTGTCAACCCCGAAACCTCATGTTGTGTGATTCTAAGCCTAAGAGATTTGTGAGTGTTCCTTTTATCTGTCTTCATTAAGAGTTTGCTTTCGTGAGATCACACATCATTGTGATTCTCTGTGTGCGCTAAAGACATGACTCCTGTGCAGTGTCCTTATTAACACCTGGCTTTCAGGTGTGCTTGTAGGGACTGGTAAGAATTATTGCCACAGTCCTGAGTGATAAGCGTCCAGTGCCTGCTGTAGTGCCTGGCATACACTGTCTTGCCAATATTTATTGAATGATTTAATATTCCATTTGTAGAAATCTCTGGAGTAAGTGACTTTTTGAAAAATACCCTCCAAATATGTTAAGGTTTTTTAAAATACTATTTTAATTAAAAATTATGTTTACTTGTAAATATCTATAAATTTAACAGTAGGACATTATAGTAAGAAAAATGGCTTTCCAGATAATATGAAAGATGGTGAGAAAAGAGGCATCTTAGTGGTAGTGTTCTTTCTGACACAAAATCTTATAATTCTGATATTTTGACTTTCTGTTTTGCAGATTTGGAATGAGAGGGCATTTGACGTTAATTATATCAAGGTCTGTACAACTTTAAAATCTTTTTATCTTAAAGTTATTAGTGAAAAATTCCTTTATAGTTCCATGGAAATCAGTAGAAGGAACACTGCATTTTTTATAGCACAGTGATGTATTTTGCCAGTTGTAACGTAAAATTACATAACTCCTTCTAATTCCCAAATTGCCTTTTTCTATAGAGTTGTGGTGAATTTTCCTATTTTAAAATCCATTATTTGTATAATTATGATAATTGTTATGGAACAACTATATCATTTAGGTTTTTAGAATACCAAGAAATGCAGATTTTTCTTTCATTGTCATGTATCAAATTCGTAGTATATTATCTCATTCTTGTTTTTGTTGGAAACAAGAAATTCTTTCTTGTTTCTTTCTTTCTCCTGTTACATTGGAGTGTGTTGTATGTTTCTATTTGTGATTAGCAAATAGATAGCAACTAATATTTGCAAAGTGTGTTTCTTTTAGAGGTACTTTCCCTAAATATTTATCTCTCTCTAATTCTTACTGCCCCCTTTATGGGGTAGCTACTGTTATTGCTATTTTTTAGGAAAGGAAAATCTGAGAGTAATAGCCCTTTCCATCACTGGAAAACAAATGGCAGTTTAACTTTTCAAGTGGAGATATTCTCTGGTTTACTTTATAGTTCTGTCTTGTTTTATTATGTCTTTTCTCTTAAAAATAGAATTTCATGGTTACATTTTTTTTCTTTAAATTGAAAAGTGTCTTATTCTTTTAAGCATGTCATATCCACTAAATTTATTTCATTTATTTATTCAATCAGTCAGCCAGGAAGCATTTACTCAATACCTAGTTTGTCAGACAATGTATGTGTGCTTGGAATACAAGGATAAAACGTGTTTTTTCTACCCAAAAAGAGTTCAGATTTGGAGACTGTAGAGTCCCATATGACCAACTGAAATATCAACCATGATTTATTTAGCAGAATTATGCTTGTCAGGGGGGCGCAGAGAGGAGGTGATGCCTGTGTCTGAGGATTAGAGAATTCTATTTAAAGACTAGTTGGAATCTTTAAGCTGGGATGGATAGGAACTCCACAAGTTGCTAAGGCAGACCATGCCATTGGGGAGACGTGAAGACTGAGAAGTAAAGGGGTTTGGGGGCAGAGCAAGTGGAGAAAGATGGATCAGACTAGCAGGGTCACTGAGCCATCCGTAGGCCGGTGTGTTTTGGATTAACGGCACGATTTAGTCACTAGTTGTGCAGAGGAGAAGGCATAGATTGAGAGGATTGAATGCCGCCAGAGCCTGGTAATTCAAAGTTAACTGCAGGGGCAGGCATTGCCAGCGAAGGGGTGAGAGTGTGGCAGTGGGGGTGGGTGGCTGTGGAGGGGGAGGAGTCCTTAGTGGCAAGTTGGGGCTAGGATGAGTACAGGTCTGATGAGAGCAGCAGGAAGACAGAGCAGAAGCCAAGTTAGTGCCCATATGCCGTGTAGCCCTATAGTCAGGTAGACCGCGTTGCTGTGATGGACTCTCATCTTCCCAAACTTGACATTTCGCAGTCCCACCCCCCACCAACCCCCACCTTGGGATTACACATGTTTCTCTTTGAAAGAAGTGAAAATGACGTCGCTCAGTCCTGTCCGACTCTTTGCGACCCCATGGACTGTAGCCCACGAGGTTCCTTTGTCCTTGGAATTTTCCAGGCAAGAATACTGGAGTGGGCTGCCATTTCCTTCTCTAGGGGATCTTCCCAAACCAGGAATCAAACCCGGGTCTCCCGCATTGCGGACAGGTGCTTTACCAGCTGAGCCACCAGGGAAGCCCATATGTTTCTCTTTAGCTGTGTGTATTTCATTTGAAAGAAGCTTTAAAAGCATTAGAATTTAGTTTCATTTTTGTTTTAAGCTAATGGTCTGCAACTAAGGTGGTTGTTTTATTTGTTTGTTTTTACTATTAAGAGCCTGTTGCATATTCCTTTGCATTCTAATTCAGCTTGCCTGATTTGAAAGACTAATTCCTATTCCAAGACTCATCATCAGTGTTCTAAATGTTTTAGACTTCGTTTCCTTTTCTCTCAAACTATAGTTTGCCTGCAGTAACACATCTTAGGAACTAACTTGTAGTTTGTATTTGCCATTTTTGTAGTGATATTTTCCTAGAATCTGTGTCCTGTTTGTTAAAAGGCCCATGAGAGAGAGTTCAGTAATGGCACATGAATGCAGGTATTCAGATTCAATAAGCTTAATGAATATATATTCCATATAGTTTAGTAAGATGGCCCCTGGAAATAATAAGGATTTGTCTTTAAGAGTAGAAATAAATATAGTAGAAATAGGCAATGTATGTGAAGATGGCAAGGCTATTTTTTTCTTTTATTTTTGCTGTTTACATTGTATTTGGGATTCCCTGGTGGCTCAGATGGTAAAGCATCTGCCTGCAATGCGGGAGACCTGGATTCGATCCCTGTGTCAGGAACGCCCCTTGAGAAGGACATGGAACTTCACTACATTGTATTTATAATTGACTTTGTTTTTCAGTTGTGTCTGGAAAATCCCTTATAGGATCTGAGTGTAGTGAAGGGAAATGGATGTCTCTGGACCCTCGTTCAGTTCAAGCAAAACAGCATCCTTTTCATTTATCTTATAAGTAATATTTCTGCCTAGACTTTTGAGTGGGGAGAGGGAGGGTGGAAAGGGAACGATTCCATAGCAAAAACATTTGGAATACATTAGATAAAGCTTTGCTCAAAGAATGCTGCTTTCATCCTCATTTTGGCAGTTTATGTATAAAACACAGTTTCTAGATTTGTATATTTTAGAGTATTATTTGAATATACCATAGTAAAAAGTAAGCGATTTTAGAGATGATGGTCTAGGAATAGAATTAGAAAAAATAGATACATCATCGTGATAACTACAGATGTGACTGAGTTGCTCTCCCTGCTCTCTGTAAGAGTAAGACAGAACCTCAGAGTGATGAGATTCAAGCTGGTCTCCTACAGAAGGCTCGGAATTCTCAGTCCTACTGAATCTTGAGTTGTTTGTTGTTTAGATGCCAAGTTGTGTCCGACTCTTGAGAGTTAGTTGATCTCTAAGGATCTGTTCAGATTGCTTTCAGAGTGGAATTGATGAGAGCACATTATTTGGAAATTTTTTTAGTTCAGAAAACTCAGAATGTGAAAAGAGAGCTTGTGAAATTCTTTGTTCCCCCTTAATGAATATTTACTGAGCACCTGCAGTTATGAGCCTGATAGTTCAGAGTACATGGGGGTGTCGCAGTAAGTTCACACACAGCCATCCATCGAGAACTACTGTTTAGAAATCGGCATCTTCTGCTCCTGGGTGAAATGATGTCCCCTCTTCGGGGTCTTGCTGCATGTATTGGCAGTCCCTACATCTCAGTATGGACCACTCTGTGATTTCCTAGGACACCCTGTTAGTGTTAGCGTGCTGGCGAGTGTGTTTGCCACTGGACAGCGAGGACCCTGTCTTGTGCCTATTTCAGGGCCCTCTTGGGGCCCAAGCACAAAACAAAGTGCTCTGTGCTCTGTGAATTTATTCCTGTTACAGTTTAGCTTGTTGTCTTTAATCTGGTGGGTGGGTCGTCCTACAGACAGATTTTATTGCCTGTGCTGTGTATACCTATGAAAGCGTTGAGGATAAAAATAGAAAATTTCTTGTTTCTACTTACAGCATGATGCAGAATTCTGATACTTGTAATATTTTAAGTAATGGCAGAATATTTAAAGACATTGGAAAATGCTCAAAATAAAATGAAAAGTTAAAGCATTTTGAGTGTGTGTGTTTAGTTGTGTCTGACTTTACAACCCCCTAGAGCCCACCAGGCAATGTGTATTTAATTTGACCCCAATTTACTGTGTCTGCATAAGAAAATTCCTGTAAAAATTCATATCAGAGTAGTGGTTTTTTTTTATGGATATTACTGCTCTGATTTTTCAAAAAAAAAATTTCCACCATTGCACCCAAATTTTCTATGGCTAAACGTAATTTTAAAGTCAGAGGGAAAATCCCTCTAAAATATTTTTGCCTCTTGGGTTTTTTTTTTTCTTTTTACATTCCCATGAAGTAGATTATTTTAGTGATAGTGCTTTTTACCTCTCCACATGGGGCACATTTCTATTGAGAAATAGTGTTGACACTCTCATCCTGCTTGTTGAATCTGAAGGCACTTGAGCTCACTTGGTCATAAGTCAGCAGCTGGAAACTCATTTTTAACCCTTCCTGTGTTCTGCTCCTCTCTCTGAAAGGTGTTAAGAAGGATGCTGAACCATCAAGGTCTCCAGCACGTGAAAATCATAGCGAGTGATAATCTCTGGGAGCCCATTTCTGCTTCTATGCTGCTTGACCCTGAGCTCTTGAAGGTGATTGATGTAATAGGGTAAGGAATGTTTTACTTTGAGAATGAACAGTTTCTGGTTTGTTGCTCAGACAGTCGACGGCACCTTTGTTTTTGCCTGCTTTTCCCCTTTTGATTATATTTTCAGAAGGTTGCTCTCTTGTATTTACTTAACCAAAGCATGTATAAATGATACTTCATTCCTTTTTTTCTTTGAAAGGTATGTATTTTGGAATCTTTCTATGACAATGTAATAATGTATTGATGACTTTTGAAATGTTGTGTCAGTGTTCAGAAATGCAAAACATGATTTTATTTAGATTAGTGTTTACATTTTAGAAATTATGAAGGCAGTGTTGCCTCTCCCTCACCCTACGTGTTCCTGCTCTATTTGGATTCTGATTCAAGGAGCCTATTCTCACGGTGAGACTCTACCATTCCAGAAAGGATTTGTTGTTGTTTAGTCTATGGCAACCCCCTCCAGTGTTCTTCCCTAGAGAATCCTGGGGACAGAGGAGCCTGGGGGCTGCTGTCCATAGGGTCTCACAGAGTCGGACACGACTGAAGCGACTTAGCACGCATGCCTGCACTGGAGAAGGAAATGGCAACCCCCTCCAGTATTCTTGCCTGGAGAATCCCAGGGACAGAGGAGCCTGGTGGGCTGCCGTCTATGGGGTCGCACAGAGTTGGACACAACTGAAGCGACTCAGCAGCAGCAGCAGTCTCTCGGTTGGGTTTGACTCTTTGTGACCCCATGGATTGCAGCACACCAGCCTTTCCTGTCCTTCACTATCTCCCAGAGTTTGACTCAGTGGACATGAATTGGAGCAATGATGCCGTCCAACCATCTCATCCTCTGTCGTCCCCTTCTCCTCCTGCCTTCAGTCTTTCCTAGCATCAGGGTCTTTTCAAATGAGTCAGCTCTTCGCATCAGGTGGCCAAAGTACTGGAGCCTCAGCTTCATCATTAGTCTTTCCAATGAATATTCAGGACTGATTTCCTTTAGAATGGACTGGTTGGATCTCCTTACAGTCCAAGGGACTCTCAAATTCCTTCTCCAACACCACAGTTCAAAAGGGTCTTTGGTGCTCAGCCTTCCTTATGGTCTAACTCTCACATCCATACATGACTTCTGGAAAATCCATAGCTTAGATTATTTCCTTCCTATTTCTGAAATAGTGAAGAGTTTCAGTTTGTATTGTTCGGTATGGGGACTACTAGCCACAGGTGTTATGGAACGCTTGAAATGTGGTTAGTCTGAACTGAGGAGTGTTACAAGTGTAAAACACACACTGGATTTTAAAGATGTATTAATAGAAAACTAAGTTATTAATGATTTTTCATATTGATTACATGTGTTAAATGATAGTATTTAATCATAAATATATGATTAAAATTTTTTTTAAAAATGTAGCTACTAGAAGATTTAAAATTACTTTGCATAGCTCACATTGTATTCCTGTTGGACCAATCTGGTTTAAACTGCCACAGTATTGTGTCTAACCTCCTCGTGAATTTATTGTCGGGGCCTTGGCCCCAGTTTCCAGCCTGTGAAGACATTTCACCTTTAGCCAGTTGCTGTCAGTGCTTCCACTCAGGGTAGCCTCTGCCCCTGTGGGACGAGTGCCTGTTGGCCACCTGTCACCTCCGCTGTCCCCACATTCTGTCTGCTGGTCCTGCCCGGTCCCGGTGCCGCGAGACTCCTGGGGACTCGCTGTCACCTGGTTTTGACGGGGATATTGTCTGTGGGTTTTAATTTCCATCATCAGGTTGGTCTGTTTGGTTTCAGGAGGAGTATTGTGGGGAGTTTCAGAAACTGGGCTGCTACTCCGGTCCACCTCGCCTATAGGCCCTGTTTCTCCTGTAATACACGTATGTTTTTCTGATAGGATGGACTGTGGTTTACTCTCAGTGATCTTAATCTTGTCATTTAAAGTTTGAAAAATCATGCCATCAACTGATAGAGACGTTTTGCCTAATTATATGCCTTTAAGTCAAGGCTATGGTTTTTCCTGTGGTCATGTATGGATGTGAGAGTTGGACTGTGAAGAGAGCTGAGCGCTGAAGAACTGATGCTTTTGAACTGTGGTGTTGGAGAAGACTCTTGAGAGTCCCTTGGACGGCAAGGAGATCCAACCAGTCCATTCTGAAGGAGGTCAGCCCTGGGGTTTCTTTGGAAGGAATGATGCTAAAGCTAAAACTCCAGTACTTTGGCCACCTCATGCAAACAGTTGACTCATTGGAAAAGACTCTGCTGCTGGGAGGGATTGGGGGCAGGAGGAGAAGGGGACGACAGAGGATGAGATGGCTGGATGGCATCACCGACTTGATGGACTTGAGTGTGAGTGAACTCCGGAAGATGGTGATGGACAGGGAGGCCTGGCGTGCTGCGATTCATGGTGTTGCAAAGAGTCGGACACGACTGAGCGACTGAACTGAACTGAACTGAACTGAAAAATTATATTCTTAAAGAACTTTTACATTATTTTGTTGAACTGTAGATCTGGGCATCACAAGAGACCTGGATTTTAGTATCAGTTCTACCCCTCTTTTCTCAGATTATTTGATAGATCACTCAGGTTTAAAATGTAACAGTTTCTTTATTTTCTGAAGGAGAGATATAATACCTATTTCTATAGCTTTGAAAGAGATGCTTTTTGGGATTTTAAAGATAATGTATACTCTTTATAGAAAATTTGGAAACTGTAGAAAACCGTAGAGTTGGAACTTACTCATAATCTTAATATCTAGTGCCGGAAGCCAGTGTGAGGAATCCCGCCCGTGACAAGGTCATGAGGAAGGAAGCTGACATACGCAAGGCGTGCTCAGACTTCAGGGGCCCCTCTGGAAATTCCTAAGCATGGACCCCAACAAAAATCTGCCGGCTTTTGTGCTCTGCTTTTCCACTCTTCTGACATTTTCTGGAAAAAGTCAATTCAGGGCTTTAGTCTTCTGCATTTGAAAGAGTGTTTCAATCCAAAAACCCGTCTGATGGCTTTCTAGCCTGCCTGCAGGACTCAAACAGCTGCGCATGTGATTGTTTGAGGCCTCCTGACTGCAGGAGGCACAGGAAGCTTAAAACATCCTAGGAATGTAGGAGCTTCCGAGGAGTCAAAATCTTTAGAATAGACTGATTAAACGTTTCATTTGTTGAGTCAATGCTTGCTGCCAAATTTTCATATCCTTTATTTTTAGATATAGTTGGTATATAGAAAAACAAGTAGTAGACCTGGTATTAGCAACATTAGATCTTTGAGTTAAGTACCTTCTTTGTTATATCCCACTGCACCTTTGTTCTATAGAGATGTAACTTTAATGCTTTAAGGAGATGCAGATTAAAGAAAAACACTTCAGGGGAAACAAAATTAACATTCATTAAAGAAGAGAGCCAAAAAGTGTTAACAAGCCTCTTGGCCAGAAGATAATGTAAATCACCTGAGACCTTTTGTATACAAAATGATGTATAGAAAGAATCTGGGTTGCGAACGCTACATAATTTTGTGTTACCCATTGATCTCCGTGTTTTATCAAAAGTATAAAAGGCCTTCTGAACAATAAAGGATGGGGGCCAGTTTCTCGGACCAGTTTCTCGAACTAGTCTCTCGGCCTGGTTTCTTGGGACTCTGGCTCCCCCCGTGTCTTTCTCTCTTTCTTCTTCTCTCCCTTTCCCTCTCTCTGCTCTTTACTTTAACTTCAGGCTGAATCTCCATCTGGGGCGCAGAGGCTCGCCAGGTCTACTTTCTTGCCCTGGCTGTTAAGACCCGCACGAAAGGGAGCTTAAGGCGAGGCACCCTTAGATATTCAAGCGGGTGCCCGGTGGCCCAACGTAGATGGTGCAAATTCCTTGTCTGGAATTTTATTGGCCTTCCGCGTAAACCAAGCTATTCAGCCCTCTTCCTCCACTTAATCTTCTTACTACACTATAGTTTCCTAATCTAATCTTATATTAATAAATAAACAAGTCTTTCCACGCCAACGCCGTCCACCCTTCGAATTCCCTGGATCCACCGGGGCTGGACCCCGGCATCTAGAGATCATTAATAGCATGATAGCATATTATTTTCCAGGGTATTATTTTTTATATTGAGTATTTTTTATTTTTACCAGAGACATACCAGATATACATTTGACTGAGTAATAACAGATGAGTCTTAAAATTAGCATTTCTTTGAGGTGTCAAAACTGAATATTATGATCATAGAATGAAGTTCTGGGATATAGAATAAGGGCTTCCCAGGTGGTGTTAGTGGTAAAGAACCTGTCTACCAGTGCAGGAGACGTAAGAGACATGTGTTTGATCCCTGGTTGGGAAGATCCCCAGGAGGAGGACATGGCAACCCACTCCATTATTCTTGCCTGGAAAATCCCATGGACAGAGGAACTGGAAAGGCTATAGTCCACAGGGTCTCAGAGAGTCAGACATGACTTTGAAATGACTTAGATCAGATCATCAAAATGTTCACTTCAGTTGCTCAGTCATGTCCGACTCTTTGCGACCCCATGAATCACAGCATGCCAGGCCTCCCTGTCCATTACCGTCTCCCGGAGTTCACTCAAACGCACGTCCATCAAGTCCGTGATGCCATCCAGCCATCTCATCCTCTGTCGTACCCTCTTCCTCCTGCCCCCAATCCCTCCCAGCAGCAGAGTCTTTTCCAATGAGTCAACTGTTTGCATGAGGTGGCCAAAGTACTGGAGTTTCAGCTTTAGCATCATTCCTTCCAAAGAAATCCCAGGGCTGATCTCTTTCAGAATGGACTGGTTGGATCTCCTTGCAGTCCAAGGGACTCTCAAGAGTCTTCTCCAACACCACAGTTCAAAAAGCATCAATTCTTCAGCTCTCAGCTTTCTTCACAGTCCAACTCTCACATCCATACATGACCGCTGGAAAAACCATAGCCTTGACTAGACGGACCTTTGTTGGCAAAGTAATGTCTCTGCTTTTGAATATGCTATCTAGGTTGGTCATAACTTTTCTTCCAAGGAGTAAGCGTCTTTTAATTTCATGGCTGCAGTCACCATCTGCAGTGATTTTGGATCCCAAGAAAATAAAGTCTGTTACTGTTTCCCCATCTATTTCCCATGAAGTGATGGGACTGGATGCCATGATCTTTGTTTTCTGAATGTTGAGTTTTAAGCCAACTTTTTCACTGTCTTCTTTCACTTTCATCAAGAGACTTTTTAGTTCTTCTTCACTTCTTCCATAAGGGTGGTGTCATCTGCATATCTGAGATTATTGATATTTCTCCTGGCAATCTTGATGCCAGTTTGTGCTTCATCCAGCCCGGCATTTCGCATGATGCACTCTGCATAAGTTAAATAAGCAAGGTGATAATATACAACCTTGATGTACTCCTTTCCCAATTTTGAACCAGTTCGTTGTTCCATGTCCTGTTCTAACTGTTGCTTCTTGACCTGCATACAGGTTTCTCAGGAGGCAGGGAAGGTGGTCTGGTAGTTCCATCTCCTTCAGAATTTTCCAGACTAAAATAGGTCTTCACAATCATTCTTTTAATGTTAAGAATACTACTGTTCCAAACCACAAAGATAAGAATTGTGATTTGATTCAGTCTCTTAATTTGCTTGTATTTTTGTTAAATTTTTTGTTAGTAGTTGTTTGCTTAAGAAGTATATACTCTTCTCCCTAGAGTTCATGTGCTAATTCTCATACTGTTAGCCTCTTTTCTATTTTACATTTGAAAGTTCTTAATTGTTTTTATATTCAATAATCAGTCACTTCCACAGCCATCATTATGACAATATTTTACCCTTGGAACACTAAATATACATTTATATTCCAGCTGACTCCTCTCAAATGCTAGAAGAAGGGAGAAGTTCATTGCTCTGGGAAGGGCTTCTCTGCCTCTGCGCTGCTGACATTTCTCACTGGATAGCTCTTTGTCGTGGGGACGTGTCAGGGGCGCTGCAGGATGTTCAGCAGCATCTCTGGCCTCTGCACACTAGATAGCAGTAGCAACTCCTGCTGTGCCTTCTCCACCAGACAGAATCACCCAGGTTGAGAACTGCCACTGCTCTGGGATAATGACTTCTTATTTTTATTCAAAGAAGAGTCCTCTGTGGCTTTTTGTTGGTTTTGTTTTAGTGTATTTTTTTTTTTTTTTTTTTTGCTGGGGAGTAAATGTCAAGCTATCTTTCTCTGTATGAGGAGTAGAGCAGGGGAGGAAATACTATTGATACTTAATGTAATAAGCTCATTGGTCTTTTTTTCATTTTTATTAAATACCGTATCTCTTTATAACAAATGAACTGGGTCTTCCTGTGATAACTTCTCTAGTGGTGGCCTGTGGCTTTCTGTCATTAGTGCCTCATAGCACATGGGTTCCCTGACCAGGAATTGAACCTGCGTCCCTTGCATTACAGGGTGGATTCTTAACCACTGGGCCCGGGGAAGTCTTATTTTTGACTTTCTTTCTCACTCCTTCCTTTCTACCGAAGCTCGCTACGTTCCCTGGGAGGTCTGAATCCTGTCTCCACCTCATTCATCTCTCGGAATGTCCCAGGCCTCTTCTGCTGCCTCCATCTGTCGACATCATTCCCTTCTTGTTACGGTTTCCAGGAAGAGGTCTTTCCCACTGATGATTTCCCACCTTCTGTGTGTTATAAGTGCATCTCATCCTCAGGGTGTCCTGAGACCCAGGGGTGGGAAGCGCACACACACACACACACACACCACCCCCCCACCCCACACCCCCCCCACACACACCCACACACACCCCTGACATCTACCTGGAAGTAACCTGTTGTTTTAAGATGGAAAACCTTGGCGAGGACACATATGTATGTTCACTAAATGAACACACACACACACACACACACACACACACCACACACACACACACACACACACACACACACACACACACACCTGACATCTACCTGGAAGTAACCTGTTGTTTTAAGATGGAAAACCTTGGCGAGGACACATATGTATGTTCACTAAATGAAAGTTGTAGTTGCTCAGTTGCGTCTGACTCTGCAGCCCCATGGAATAGTCCAGGGAATTCTCCAGGCACAAATGCTGGAGTGGGTAGCCGTTCCCTTCTTCAGGAGATCGTCCCTTCCCAGGTACTGAACCCAGGTCTCCCAGATTGCAGGCATGTTCTTTACCGGCTGAGCCATCAGGGAAGCCCACGAATACTGAGTGGGTAGCCTATCCCTTCTCCAGCGGATTTTCCTGACCCAGGAATCGAACCAGGGTCTCCTGCCTTGCAAGTGGATTCTTTCCCAGTGGAACTACCAGGGAGGGTATTTACTCAATAAATATATGTAAGTGCCTGTTCTGACTTTTTACATGTCCTCCCCCTCTTTCTTTTCTAGAGCTCATTACCCTGGGACGCTTACAGTAAAGGATGCTAGGTTGACTAAGAAGAAGCTTTGGTCTTCTGAAGATTTTAGCACTGTAAATAGTGATATGGGTGCAGGCTGCTGGGGCCGCATATTGAATCAGAATTACGTCAATGGCTACATGACTTCGTAAGTTATTAAAACTTTTAAAGGTTTTCATTTTGAAAAATTTCAAAGCCTAATAAGTAGAAAAAAGTACAATGGACTTCCATAGTCTCACAACCTTAACTCAGTGATTTAAGCATTTGCCGTATTTCGTTCATCCGTCCTATACCTAACATGTGTCAGCTCTAGAAAGAGAAGGCAGGAAGCTGCGAACAGGAATAGAGCTTAGATTTTGGGGTCTGATATATCATCTCAGATATGGTTAAGTTATTTCCCTGGCTTAGATGCTTTTGTTCCCTTAAAATCAGTTACTACTGAGACCTCTTCTGCAGGGGCAAGCATTGTGGGCAGGCTTAGATCACAAAGTGGCTTAGGCCTTAAATGGCTCCTCCTGTGTCAAGAGAGTTATGTGTGGTTCTCTTCCTCTGGGGACCCCTGCCCTGTCTGCTTACACCATCACTTGAGCCCTTGCAGTCTGACTCTTAAGAGTTCTCATTGTAAAACCTTACAGCCGCTGAGTCAGGTCATGAAATTATGTCATGAAACTGGGACATTAAGAAGGCTGACTGTCAAAAAGAAAGCAGGTATAGATAAAGTCTTTTATCTGTATTTGACTCACGATTGTGGTACTGGTAGGTCGTGACTCTCTTTCTGGTTATACTTTTGTGCAGTAAAAATTGTGTACCTCATATACACTTGTATTTTTTATTATATGATTCACTATTAAAAATATTGCATCCCTCACTTGATTTTTCAAAATGTGAGTGAACTTAGGCAACTTAAATTTTCTTGTTTTGGGTGGTAATTTTACCACTTGCATATACTTGTGTAAACTTTGCTAAGGTCTTTATACTATAGGCTTCTAGACATTTACATTTTTATTTCAAGCTGCTTGGTGTTTCTCTTTTATCAAACAATCTTTTAGCACCATCGCTTGGAACTTGGTGGCTAGTTACTATCAACAGTTGCCGTACGGGCGTTGTGGACTGATGACTGCTCAGGAGCCATGGAGTGGACACTACGTGGTAGAAGCTCCTGTCTGGGTATCAGGTATGGTTCAGATTCCCTCTCTCACCCCCTGCCGTTCTTTCTAAGAGACAAAGCAGAAAGCATTTAGAGGAGTTGTAGAAACACTGTGTGTGTGTGTGCGCGCGTGCATGTGTGTGCGCGCGTGCATGTGTGTGCACACACACGTTAGTTTTAAGTGTATCTCTGTTTTAGCAAGATTTGTCCTAGTGTTTTATAAGACTCTTTCGGGTAACTAAGCTACTCTCTGTATTCCATTCTTGATTATTCTGATACCAGGCTCTCTTTTCCAGTTAATGTATTTTTCACAGAGATTTGTAGTCATGACATTAACCATGTAATCATGACATTATTCTAAACTCAGGTTGTTCCTTAATGAATATGAAAATGCTAAGTTTTGGATTTGTATATCCTGATTGGCTAACTCCTTAAATGTTGAAATAGTTGGTTCCACATTATTTCAATGAACTAACATACTTTTATAATTTTGTCACTGTTTCTTGGGGGTAAATTTTGTCACCTCCCAAAGTGAAACAAGGAGTATCACTCAGTACATTTCTAGGACAAGCTTTGGAGGTGCCCAATAAATAAGTATTGTGAAAATAAACTTGTTTAAAACCATAAAGCTTAGTTTTTGAAATATTTTTTTAACTTTTTGAAAACCATATTCTTTGTAGTTATATTAAGGTGGTTTAAATAGAGATCAACAAAAACTGGGAGGAGATAACTTTATTTACTGCTGGCATAAAGCAGTTTTTCAGTAGTCTTGAACAGAGTGTGGTTTGTTTATTTTTTATAGTCATTCTAAGAATATTCCCATAATTATACCATTTAACTAGGCTGATTACTCAGAAGTTGAAACATGCGGCTGGCAAATATTTTTTCCAAAATAGAAATTAGCTGTTAGACTCAGTCATACTTGGGAAAGTTTTCCTTTTAACCTTCTTGGTCAGTCTAATAATTGACAAAAGACAGATCACCAGGAAAAAAAATTTAATTTACACATTTAATTTTGTACATAAAAATATGGGACTCAAGTTTGCAGTCAGGCAATTGAGGCTTTATAATGCCATCCTGAGCAAAGGAAAGAGATAAGGGACCTGGAGCTTCACAGGGGAAGAAGACCATTTATAGGAAGAGAAGAACAGATATTTGCGGTGCCATGAAGATAAGTCTTTCAGATAAAAAGTTATTGTTGGTAATAGCTCTCTTTCTGGGCCGGGTGTCCTGTCTAGAGGCTTTCAGGCAGTTGTAGGAGAGAGAAATTTTTTCTTTAGTCTTCTGGGTCTTGATTGCCAGCAGTTCAAAATAATACGCAGGCTGAAGTGGCACATTCTGGGGTGGCATACTCTGTTCTCTTTCAGCTTCAAGTAAGTAGATAGCTTTTTATTTCTGGAAGAATCCCGTTATTACCACTTTAATGTTGTTTGGGTCTTTCTCTGCTTTTCTATAGCTCATACCACTCAGTTTACTCAACCAGGTTGGTATTACCTGAAGACAGTTGGCCATTTAGAGAGAGGAGGAAGCTATGTAGCTCTGACGGATGGCTTAGGTAACCTCACTGTCATCGTTGAAACTATGGTAATTCTTTATTATTTTTATTGGATTAATTTGCTTTGTTAGTATGGGGGGGGGGAAGCATAAAACGTAACTGAACACCTGAAAAAAAAAAAGGAGCTTTTCTTTTCTGTGTAGGATCCAAGGACTGGGATGACCAGTCTGTGGCCTGACCTGGTCACTCTCGGGGCCAAGGGTCCACCTGTGCGAACCTGCTCTTCCTTTCTGATTCTTCCCAGGGTGAAGGACCCAACTTTATGCCTTTCTTCCCCATTCTACCCAGCTACGTGAAAATCTTTCTTGCAGCTTTGGTTGTAAAGAAATTCTGCCAGTTCTTCAAGTAGCTGAAGGGAAAGGACATGAGAAATACTGATATTCTGCTTCTCTCCCAAAGATATTGTCGCCTTCACCTGGGGACTGGGAGGGAAGGAGCCCTGTGTTCTTGGCTGTACCTACTTTGGCCTGGAGTCTCTGTCAGTCCAGCCCGAGAAGGATAGGGAGGGGTGGCTTGTGGTTTAAATGCCATATACTCTTGATGCTCATACTGAGTTTTAATAGATTTTCTTGAATATTTCTGTATTTGTAGTGTACCCTTAGGATCATTTCCAGACTTTAGCATTATTATTATTTAAATAATTTTCACCAGTTTTGCTGGGAGTATATTTATGGAGCTCCTCACACTGACATTCTAGAAGCAAATCTCTCCTTTACTCATTAGCTATGGCTTCCTTCAGCTCTTTGAACATTTTAAAATACCTGATTTAATGTCTTTTGTCTAGGAAGTATAATATCTAATAGATAATGACTAGGCTTTCTCAGACATCGTTTCTGTCAACGACTTTTATCTCCGTATATGGGCCATTCTTTCCTGTTCTTTGCAAATATCATCTATCATTTGTTGTATCATATATCGTATATATATCATTCGTTGAAAGCTAGACACATTACTTAAAATAATCTGGACACTCTGGACGTCCGATTCTCTCTCCGTCTAGTGTTTGTGGTTGTTGCTTTCTGTCATGGTTGTTGCTGTTTATTTGCTTTGTGACTTTCCGAGCAGATTCTGTAGTTTGTAAGCTTTATCATGTATGGCCATCGAAATCTCTGCTCAGTTTTCTTAGTGGTCAGATCATGATGGCACAGCTTTCCTCATGTTTGGAACTAGCAAGTGTCCCAGCCTTTGCTGACGGGTTCTGTGTGCGTAATGGGGGCTTGCTTCAATGCCCAGGCGGGCGGTTTACAGCTCTGCCTCAGCTCTTGCTTCCTGTTTGAGCCAAGCTCCCAGGGAGGCTTGAATTTCCCAGTAAAGCCATCTGGGGCTGCAGTTTTCTTTGTGGGAAAGTTTTTTAACTATAATTTCAACTTCCTTTACAGATAAAGGTATATACAGTTTGTCCATATCTTCTTCAGTGAGCTTTGGGTTTTTGTGCCTTCAAGCAAATTTGTCCATTTCATTTAAGGTGTTTAATTTCCCAGCACGAAGTTGCTGCTATTATTCCCCACTGTTCTCTTAATATATATATATATGTATTTTGTATTGATGTCACCTCTCTTAATGGTCATAATTGCAGTTTGTATTTTCTTTCTTCTTATCCTGGTTTCGTGATTAGTCTGGCTACAAGTTTATTCAATTCTGTTAATCTTCTCAAAGAATCAGCTTTTTTGGTTTCTCAATTATACACTCTTGTTTTTCTGGTTTTGTTTGATTTATCGTTTCATCTCTATTATTTTCTTTCCTCTGCTTACTTTGTTTTTTAAAAAATTAAATTAAAAGTTTTATTGAAATATAATTGATTTACAATATTGTATTAGTTTCAGGTACACAGCATGATGATTCAATATTTTTATAGGTTATGCTGCCTTTAAAATTATTACAATGTCTATATTTCTCTGTGCTTTACAGTATACCCTTGTGGAGTATCTGTTTTATGCATAGTAGTTTCTATCTCTGAATCCCACACCCTGTGCTTACTTTGGTTTTAATTTGCTCTTCTTTTGCTAGTGTCTTAAGCTAAAGTTTCTGTTTTAGTGGCATCCCACAAATCCTGATGTGTTGCGTATTTAAAATTCTTTCTAATTTCCCCTTTTATTTTTTCCTTTGAGGCATAGATTATTTAGAAACTTGTTATTTAATTTCTAAATATTTGCAAATTTTTTCAGACATTTTTATTATTCATTTCTGACATAATTCTGTTGTGGTCAGAGAATAGACTTTGTGGGACTTGGATCTTTTTGAATTTATGGAAACTTCTGTTATGGCTAAGAATGTGGTGTACTTTGGTAAATGTTCCTTGTACAGTTGAAAAGAATACGTATTTTGCAGTTATGAATGAAGTGGTCTATACTTGTTAATCCAGGCAAATTGTTTGATAGTTTTGTTCAGATCACCTCTATCTTTGTTGATATTCAGTCTAGTTGTGTATCAGTTATTGAGGGGAGGTATTAAAATCTCTAATTACAATTTAAAAATTTCCCACAAAACCCGACCCAGAACCTTTAAGTCCTCTGTGATTGTTAAATCCCATAAAGTAGGAGTGACGTCACAGACTTCTTTTGATCCACACCGCGGTAATGATGGCTTCCCTGGTGGCTCAGACGCTAAAGCGTCTGCCTGCAATGTGGGAGACCTGGGTTCAATCCCTGGGTTGGAAAGATCCCCTGGAGAAGGAAATGGCAACCTACTCCAGTACTCTTGCCTGGAAAATCCCATGGACAGAGGAGCTTGGTAGGTTATGGTCCATGGGGTTGCAAAGAGTCGAACATGACTGAGTGACTTCACTTTCCCTTTTCCCTTTACTTTATGATAATGATTATTTTGAAAAAGTGATGTTGACAGTGAGATTTGTTGTATATATTTAGCTGACTGTAGTTGTACATTTGAAGGTTATAGTTGGGTGAGATGCCTTCTTGGTGAAAACATCCCAAGCATTTCCTTTTTTTGGATGTATGCTGCTGCTGCTGCTAAGTCGCTTCAGGCATGTCTGACTCTGTGCGACCCCATAGACGGCAGCCCACCAGGCTCCTCCGTCCCTGGGATTCTCCAGGCAAGAACACTGGAGTGGGTTGCCATGTCCTTCTCCAGTGAAAGAAAGTGAAGAGTGAAAGTGAAGTTGCTCGGTCGTGTCTGACTCTTAGCAGCCCCATGGACTGCAGCCTACCAGGCTCCTCCGCCCATGGGATTTTCCAGGCAAGAGTACTAGAGTGGGTCGCCATTGCCTTCTCCTTTGGATGTATATCACTTAGAGAATAGAGCATAAGTTTAATCTGTGTGTGCCATCAGATGACTCTGGAATTCAAAGTCTGACTCAGTCAAAATGACATTAAGTTTTATTTTGAGTAGGTATATACAGTGTTGTTGTTGGTCAGTTGCTCAGTCATGTCCAACTCTTTGTGACCCCCTGGACTGCAGCACACCAGGCTTCCCTGTCCTTCACCATCTGCTGGAGCTCACTCAAACTCATGTCCATCGAGTCAGTGATGCCATCAACCATCTCATCCTCTGTTGTCCCCTTCTCCTCCTGCCTTCAGTCTTTCTCAGCATCAGGGTCTTTTCTAATGAGTTGGCTCCTTGCATCAGGTAGCTAAAGTACTGGAGCTTCAGCTTCAGCGTCAGTCCTTCCAGTGAATATTCAGGACTGATTTCCTTTATGATGGACTGGTTGGATCTTCTGTGGTCCAAGGGACTCTCAAGAGTCTTCTCCACCACCACAGTTCAAAAGCATCAATTCTTTGATGCTCAGCCTTCTTTATGGTCCAACTCTCACACCCATACATGACTACTGGAAAAACCACAGCTTTGACTAGATGGACCTTTGTCAGCAAAGTAATGTCTCTGCTTTCTAATACGCTGTCTAGGTTGGTCATAGCTTTTCTTTCAAGGAGCAAGTGTCTTTTAATTTCATGGCTGCAGTCACCATCTGCAGTGATTTTGGAGCCCCCCAAAATAAAGTCTGTCACTGTTTCTATTGTTTATGCATCTATTTGCCATGAAGTGATGGGACCAGATGTCATGATCTTAGTTTTCTGAACATTGAGTTTTAAGCCAACTTTTTCACTCGTCTCTTTCACTTTCATCAAGAGGGTCTTTAGTTCTCTGCTTTCTGCCATAAGGGTGGTGTCATCTGCATATCTGAGGTTATTGATATTTCTCCTGGCAATCTTGATTCCAGCTTGTGCTTCATCCAGCCCAGCGTTTCTTAAGATGTACTCTGCATGTAAGTTAAATAAGCACAGTGACAATATATAGCCTTGACATACACCTTTCCCAATTTTTAATCAGTCTGTTGTCCCATGTCTGGTTCTATTGCTTCTTGACCTGCCTACAGACTTTTCAGGAGGCAGGTAATGTGGTCTGGTATTCCCATCTCTTGATGAATTTTCCAGTTTGTTGTGGTTCACATAGTCAAAGGCTTTAGTGTAGTCAATGAAGCAGAAGTAAATGTTTTTCTGGAATTCTCTTGCTGTTTTGATGATAAAATGGATGTTGGCTATTTGATCTCAGATTCCTCTTCTTTCCTAATCCAGCTTGAACATCTGGAAGTTCATGGTTCATGTACTGTTGAAGCCTGGCTTGGAGAATTTTGAGCATTACTTTGCTAGTGTGGGAAATGAGTGCAATTGTGTGGTAGTTTGAATACTCTTTGGCAATACCTTTCTTTGGTACTGGAATGAAAACTGACCTTTTCCAGCCCTGTGGCCACTGCTGAGTTTTCCAAATTTGCTGGCATATTGAGTGCAGCACTTTCACAGCATCAGTTTTAGGATTTGAAATAGCTCAGCTGGTATTCTATCACCTCCACTAGCTTTGTTTGTAGTGATGCTTCCTAAGGTCCACTTGATTTCTCACTCCAGGATGTCTGGCTCTAGATGAGTGATCACACCATCGTGGTTATCAGGGTCGTGAAGCTCTTTTTTGTACAGTTCTTCTGTGTATTCTTGCCACCTCTTCTTAGTCTCCTCTGCTTCTGTTAGGTCCATAGCATTTCTGTCCTTTGTTGTTTCCATCTTTGCATGAAATGTTCCCTTGGTATCTCTAATTTTCTTGAAGACATCTCTAGTCTTTCCCCTTCTAATGTTTTCTTCTATTTCTTTGCACTGATCGCTGAGGAAGGCTTTCTTATCTCTCCTTGCTAATCTTTGGAACTCTGCATTCAGATGGCAGTGCCCTTCCTTTTCCCCTTTGCTTATAGCTTCTTTTGTTTTCTCAGCTATTTGTAAGGCTTCCTCAGACGACCATTTTGCCTTTTTGCATTTCTTTTTCTTGGGGGTGGTGGTTTTGATCATCACCTCCTGTATAGTGTTATGAACCTCTGTCCATATTTCTTCAGGCTCTCTGTCTGTCAGATCTAATCTTTTGAATCTACTGTCACTTCTGCTGTATAATCTTAAGAAATTTGATTTAGGTCATACCTGAATGGTCCAATGGTTTACCCTACTTTCTTCAATTTAAGTCTGAATTTTGCAATAAGCAGTTCATTATCTGGGCCACAGTCAGCTCCTGGTCTTGTTTTTGCTGACTGTATAGAACTTCTCCATCTTCAGCTACAAAGAATATAATCAGTCTGATTTCAGTGTTGACCATCTGGTGATGTCCATGTGTAAAGTCTTCTCTCGTGTTGTTGGAAGAGGGTGTTTGCCATGACCAGAGCATTCTCTCTGCAAAACTTTGGTAGCCTTTGCTCTGCTTCATTCCGTACTCCAAGGCCAAATTTCCTTGTTACTCTAGTATCTCTTAATTTCCTGCTTTTGCATTCCAGTCCCCTATGATGAAAAGGACACCGTTTTTTGGTGTTAGTTCTGGAAGGTCTGGTAGGTCTTCATAGAACCATTCAATTTCAGCTTCTTCAGTGTTAGTGGTTGGGTTTTAGACTTGGATTACTGTGGTATTGAATGGTTTGCCTTGGAAATGAACAGACATTTCACATTGTGGATGTGACTGGTGATGGAAGAAAAGTCTGATGTTGTAAAGAACAATATTGCATAGGCACACACAACAGACATTCAACAAAGGTTTTGTTAGAAATAGTCTTTAAAAATTTGAAATACGCTCTTTGTCACCTAGTGTGTGTTACTTCTGTTAATCTGCTGCGGCTGCTGCTAAGTTGCTTCAGTCGTGTCCGACTCTGTGTGACCCCGTAGAATCTAGGTGCAGTAAATGACTTTTTCTTTAAAATGTCCTATGTCTTATCTGAATAACTTACATGACTTTTTTTCTCCTTAGAGTCATAAACATTCCCGGTGTATACGACCACTTCTTCCCTATTTCAATGTATCACATCAGTTTGCTACGTTCGATCTTAAGGGTTCTTTTGTAAGTAAATAAGTGGAACTTTTATTTTGGTTTTGATTTGAGAGTTTATATATTTTATCATGAGCTAGGAGTCTTTAAGTGAAACATTATAAGCTATTAAGAGTTTGCGTATGCATTGTTAAATGCCTTGGTGTCTTCTCTTTGCTGACTGGTTTTAGTCAGGAAGTACAGAAGCCACCAGGAGGTAATGCTCTTTGTGGTTTTGAAGAATCCTAACAAAAGTCACTTGCAAGAAGGTTGTTCTTTTGGGAAGAGCACCATTTGTGTAATTGAGGAAGCTTTCCAGCACTGCTCTTTACAACATTCGATATTAAAAGATACAAAATTCTTATTATTTCTACCTATTGTTAGATTTGAATACAGAAATATATACAGTGCATTTTCTACTAATTGCATAAGCATTGTTTTTTAATGCCAGAAAGTTCTTAAAAAGCTTTTTATATAGGTATAATGAGTATTTTTGAAGCAAAGATATAAATCTTTTTTAACATTTGCCAAAAGTCTGCAGTGTTTGTAGGAAATAAAGTATCTGCTTGAATAATGTCTTCCTACTCTTGAAATGATTGTTGCTTAAGGTTTGAGGTGGGTCTTTTGGTAGGTAGAAATAGAATGCACCTTGTCCTTGGTTCATTCTTGCTGGTACAGGTTTTAGAAGTCCTCCAGGAGAAGATGGTGAATCACTCAGCAGTGCTTTCTTTGTGTTTCCTCCTCAGAGCCAAATACCCGAGCTGCAGGTGTGGTATACCAAACTTGGAAAACCATCGGAGAGATTTCTCTTCAAACAACTGGATTCTCTATGGGTAGTTTTAAATAAATTCCTATAGTTTGAGCATTGCAGTAGGGAACAGAAATTTGATTAATGAATTAGTTTTTAATTTCGTAATTGATTTATGGCTGAAGCATAATAGAGATAAAGTTGCCCCCCCATTTTTAAAAATAGAAGTCCTCTTCGAGGAAGTATGTTTTGGTAGATGGGTTTGCTCTTGGTATTTAGTTTGTCTTGGTGAACGGTACCATCACTTGGTTGCCCAGGTCAGAAATTTGAGTCTCATTTGAGACTGTCATTCCCACCCATTCTTTGAACACCCTCAGTGATCAAGTACAGACAGCATCATCCACATAGTTCTCCTGCCCATGCCTCATTCTCTATTCCTACTGCTCCTGCGTATTCAGTTCCTCATTAGATCTCTCTTGGATTTCAGAAACTCTCTCTTGCTCGTTTAAGTCTCTCTCCCAAACATCACATTGCTCCCAGAGCTGGCTTTTGTCTGTCCTTTGCTCAAAGGCCGTAATGATTTTGTCAGTTTACATTCCTTATGTAACATGTGACCTCATTAATACCTCACGAGGTAAAAGAATGCTTTCTTTTCTAGAGGCCTGTCCTTCTAAATTGATCTTTTTCTCACACTAAACTTCTTGCAGTTTTCAGAGCATGGGTATGCCAAGTTAATTACTTCTGTGACTTTGCACATGATTTTTCTTCCTCCTGGGATGCCTTGTTTGTATTTTTATCATCCTTCAAGACTCACCCCAAGTGTGGCTTTCTCTGAAGCCTTCCCACCAGTCTTAGGATCATAGCCACCTGGGGATGTGTGTTTGCCTAGTAAGCACGTCCCTGCTGCACCGGATGCCTCAATGATTGAGTCCCTGCCTTATACATCCTTAGAGGTCCCTGCCTTTTTGTCCCAGGGGCCTAGTGTGGAGCTTAGTAAATGGTGGTTTCTTGTCAGTAAATGTTTCAAAGACTGAATTGGTCCATGCAAGCACATCACTTTGCCTAATTGACACAAACCTACTTTTTCTGGTAATTATTAATGTTCTGTGACTCAACTAGTCACTATCAATAAATGAAGTTAGTGTAGCGTCTACTTTTTGTATGACACATGGCTAGAAATAACATCATGAAAATGATTTTCCCATAAGAAAAATGTATCATTTGGGGTTACTCCTAAGCCAGAATGTGGTATTAGATATTTCATAGATCTGACCAACAATGTATTAAAGCAAAGGTGTGATATGAACACCTTCAATTCAAAGTGGAAAAGAGGAACTGCTCGGACTCCGTGGAGTGAGCGCACATGTAGCGCCGACGCCAATTATGCGGAAGCTTCCTCTGTCTTTAGAGGCTTGTATTTGCCGTAGGACACCTATGATGTGGGGAATGTTTCTTCTGGGTCACTCACTGAGCTTAGAACTTTATGAATATTGTCTCATTTAATACAACAGCCCTATGTGGTATGTATTTTCTACTCATTTTAGAGATGAAGCGATTATGGCTTTAAGAGATTACATAGCCAAAACATAAACCTAGTTTGCTAATTGAAATATGTATTGAACATGTAATGAGTAGATAGGACTTTTTTTTTAATTAATAGTAAGGTTTCTGTGCTTAATAGCTGAGTCAACAGTAAGATTTTACCGATATTTCTACCTTAGTGAAGTCCTAAAAAATAAGTAAGCAGATCTCTTAGGTACATATATTGAATTTATACACAGGCTTTAAAGACCTTACAGTCCAATGGAAAGCATAGACTGATAGAAGCAGATTTGGGGGTCATCTGTTCCTTCTTCCTTGTATGAAGTGAAATTCTCCTAATATCCTTTCTAGGATGTAACTGTATAAAGTCTTCTAAAGAACTTAAGAGAAAAGATGTCCAGGGCCTTGGTATTAAGTGTGCATATTCACAAATAATTAGGGACTTCCAACAGAAATCACTTTGGCATTTCTTAAGCTCATTTTTTAAAAAGCTATTTGACTCATGTGAGATGAGCCGAGGCGCCTGGCTTGACCACAGCGTTGTTTCTCTCTCAGCTGCTCGATAGCGGTGGCAGCTTCACGCTGGAACTGCAGGAGGACGAGCTGTTCACGCTCACCACGCTCACCTCCGGCCGCAAAGGCAGCTTCCCACCACCTCCCAAGCCCCAGCGCTTCCCCTCTGTCTATGAGGATAACTTCAACATTGGTAGGTCTTTGTACTGACACTTCACTTGGTTCCCATTTTCAGCAGTAATGCATAGATTTCTACCTATCAAACTGTTGCAAGAAGGGGTCTGTGAGAAGCACACTGATTTAGTTCTAAATCTCTACGTGGTAAAAGGAACCCAATTTCTCTGTTGCTTCCAAGTAACCTCACAGCTTGAGGGCCCTGTAATTTTCAGTACCAGAAAAAATTTAGAGGTTATTGTTGGAATGAAAGTTGTACAGACCTTACTCAACTTACAGTAGGGTAGGTCCTGATAAACCTGCCATAAGTTGAAAATATCGTAAGTAAAAAATGTACTTCATGTACTTTAATATACTTCGCCTACCAAACCTGTTAACTCAGCCTAGCCTACCTTCAGTGTGCTCCAAACACCTACGTGGCCCAGCAGTTGGGCAGAACCCTCTAACACAAAGCCCAACAGGGTGCGGCGCGTCTCCTGTCGCTCCCGATGCTGTAAAGAAAGGGAGCCCAGGACGGCCGTCAGGGTCCAGAATGGCGCTCAGTGACTCTGTTGTTTACCCTCGAGATTGTGTGGCTGATGGCGCTGTGGCTTTTTGCTACTCACTGCCACTGCCCACAGAGGCAGTGTGAGAGGGTGTGCTCATCAAATCCAAAATTTGAGGTACAGTTTCTACTGAGTGCATACCACTTTCATACCAGTGAAAACTTGGAAGTCAGGGCAGTTAAACAGCATGCGTGGGGAACTGACTGAGCTAGACTTTGAAGCCAGGTCTGCGTGTTCCTGAACTCAAGATCTTTCCTCTTAAGCATTTGCATGGATTGAATGTGTAAAGTCTGTGTGTCAGACTGATCGTATTGATACTTAATAAGGATGACATAAAGTCAGTAGCTCTTTAATTACCTAACCCTACCCTTTGACTATTTATAAGTATCATTTCCCCGGTAGCTCAGTGTTCAAGAATCTGCCTGCCAATGCAGGAGATAGGGGCTTGATGCCGGGTCGGGAACATCCCCTAGAGAAGGAAATGACAACCCGCTCCAGTGTTCTTGCCTAGGAAATCCCATGAGCAGTTTGGCATGCTGCAGTTCATGGGGTCGCAAAGAGTTGGACACGACTTAGCGACTGAACAACAATAAAAAATATCATTTGCCTATTTAAAACTTTTCAAAAGTATATCAGAATGGACCAGAAAACATTAGAGAGGAGAGATGCTGTAAGGATTTGATAACTCAACACTCAATTTATTGTGTTCTGAACAGATTACCCGTTTTTTAGTGAAGCTCCAAATTTTGCTGACCAGACCGGGGTGTTTGAATACTACGTGAATATGGAAGACCCCGGAGACCATCGCTTCACACTGCGGCAGGTCCTCAATCAGAGGCCCATCACGTGGGCTGCCGATGCGTTCAACACCATCAGCGTTATCGGGGATTACACATGGTATGTAAAACTGACCTCATCTTTACCGTAGATCTGGCGAAATAACCTTGTAATGTCATCGGGTACCTTCTGAAGCCAGGACTCCACAACAGCTCTCCTTGTCCAGGAGCCTAACAGGCCTGTGATAACCGTTGAATACCACAGTGGGCGCAAACCAGCCAGTCGTTTTCCTGTTGTTCAGTGTCCTTCCCTCAGATTTCCCCAATTTAATAGTAATCGTGGCAGGATAAGATTGGTTTTAATGTGAAATCTGAGGGCTTTGGCCCCAATTATAATTTAAAATTTATGCATAAGCAGACTTTGTGATATGCATGTTGTTAAGCTTTTTTTTGCTGGAGAGTTGATGTGTTGATCTGGTGTTGCCACCTGCTGGACCCATACTTGAATTACACTGTTTTAGCCTTTGTGCAAAATCTGTTTACAAGATGACAGTAGATGGCAATAGTAAAAAGCAAATCATCATTCAGTTGGCTAGTGAATTTAACTAGTATACTTCCACCGTGAGACATAAAATACAAGCATTTCAGGCTTTGTGATAGTAACTATTAATGCGAAGTCACAAAATAGCCATATCTGTAGCCTGGAAGTCGGACAGGGAAGGGAAGATAATT
This sequence comes from Capra hircus, assembly GCF_001704415.2. Taxonomy (NCBI): domain Eukaryota; kingdom Metazoa; phylum Chordata; class Mammalia; order Artiodactyla; family Bovidae; genus Capra; species Capra hircus. The sequence goes on from NC_030817.1 coordinate 3,513,881, forward strand.
TGGAAGAGAGCCTTGAATTGTTTCTTTGAGGAATGCTGCAGGAAGTCTTTATCCCTTCTGCAGAGCCTTAATCTGTGTTATAAAATGCAGTTCTAGTCACAAGCTCTGATATAAGTCTTGAGAAACTTTCAGTTATCCAAAGTTTCTGGAACCATTATAGCACCATAAAGAATTATTAGGATAAAGAATTCTTACCTAATTTAGGATAACTTTGGTGGATTATCTTTTTATACAACAGAAATACTGTTTATACCAGCATCTCTGTTCAGTTCAGTTCAGTCGCTCAGTCGTGTCCAACTCTCTGCAGCCCGATGGACTGCAGCACACAAGGCCTCCCTGTCTATCACCAACTGCCAGAGTTCACTCAAACTCATGTCCATCGAGTCAATGATGCCATCCAATCATCTCATCCTCTGTCATCCCCTTCTCCTCCCACCTTCAATCTTTCCCAGCATCAGGGTCTTTTCCAGTGAGTCAGTTCTTTGCATCAGGTGGCCAAAGTATTGGAATTTCAGCTTCAACATCAGTCCTTCCAGTGAACACTCAAGACTGATTTCCTTTAGTAGTGACTGGTTTGATCTCCTTGCAGTCCAAGGGACTCTCAAGACTCTTCTCCAACACCACAGTTCAAAAACATCAATTCTTCTGTGCTCAGCTTTCTTTATAGTTCAGCTCTCATATCCACACATGACTGCTGGAAAAACCATAGCTTTGACTGGAAGGTCCTTTGTTGGCAAAGTAATGTCTCTGCTTTTTAATATGCCATCTAGGTTGGTCATAGCTTTTCTTCCAAGGAGTGAGTGTCTTTTAACTTCATGGCTGTGGTCACCATCTTCAGGGATTTTGGAGCCCGAGAAAATAAAGTCTTCCATGTTTCCATTGTTTCCCCCTCTATTTGCCATGAAGTGATGGGACCGGATGCCATGATCTTAGTTTTCTGAATGTTGAGCTTTAAGCTAACTTTTTCATCCTCCTCTTTCACTTTCTCAAGAGGCTCTTTAGTTCCTCTTCTGACAATCTTGATTCTAGCTTGCGCTTTATTCAGCCTGGCATTTCACATGATGTACTCTGCATATAAGTTAAATAAGCAGGGTGACAATATACAGCCTTGACGTACTCCTTTCCCAATTTGGAACAAGTCTGTTGTTCCATGTCCAGTTCTAACTGTTGCTTCTTGACCTGCATACAGATTTCTCAGGGAGGCTGGTAAGGTGGTCTGGTATTCCCATCTCTTTCAGAATTTTCCACAGTTTGTTGTGATCTGCACTGTCAAAGGCTTTGGCATAGTCAATAAAGCAGAAGTAGATGGTTTTTTCAAGAGCTTTCTTGCTTTCTTGATGATCCGATGGATGTTGGCAATTTGATCTCTGTACTTGACACTTTATCTGGATATTCTGGTCATGTCAGTGGGCTTTGTGATTTCCCTTTTTTTTTTTTAACTAATGGTCTTATTGTAAGACAGGTGACTGAGTTTATTTGTCTAAGGGATGGGCCCTGTTACATTTTGACCACTAGTCTGGAAGCCAGCTGCCATAGATACTTTGTGGGGCAATCCTTATCTCCCAGGCCTGTGAATATTCTACATGAAGTTCTCTCTGAACCCCAAATGTTTTGTTTCTGGCTGAGAATCTGGAAAAGTTGAGAGAATTTCATTTTAATAGACAGATGATATAGAACACCATCCAAGGATTAACCAAAACTCTTGGTAACTTTGAAGGTTTTGCAGTATTTACATAGCAGTACTCAATCTTTACTATTGCAGTGGGGAAGGAGGTAGGGACGGGGAGGATGAAGTGAAATGGGGAGAGAAGGAAAGAGTGGCATATTCTGAAAGAAAAAGAACCAGAAAACCTCAGTTGCGCACGTTGAGAGAGGACTGCTTCCATCCTTCTTAGCTCCCCACTCCTCCTGTTGTTTCGCTGCTCAGGAACACACTGCGACCCCCGCCTGCTGCCGAACCCGATCCACACTTCCGGGCCTGATTCCAAAACCTTATAAAATTTGCTCTCATCCTGTTTACTTTGTGTTGTTTCTCATTATCCTATTCTGGGTGCAGGGGAGCCAGAGCTGTTGAGAGATGCACACGCATCCCACGCTCATCTCTGTCCTTGGCTGTGATGCTGGTTTATCGCAGGGAGTGGAGGGAATGAAAGCTGGGTAACACTGAACACTGGTCTGTGCTTCCGATGGCTGCTTTATGCTGAAGGCAGCACTCTGCCTACCTTACAGACTGGGAAACTGGGGCGTCGGGGTAAGATTGTTCAAGATCCCATACTCTTAAATTCAGAACCAGAGCCAGAGGCCAGGTCTGTCCTGCGCTGTAGCCCCTGCTTCTTGGACTTCCTCTCACAGCCTTGTTTTAATCACTGTCTTCTCCCTGAGGGCAGGAAACGAAAAGTTAGAGTGTATCCAGAGTGCTGTTCCAGTCAGCTCTGTGCATGCAGGGTGCCATCAGTTTTTCGAACTGTGTTTAGGACAAAATTTCCCTCACATTTGCTGCTGCTGCTACTGCTAAGTCGCTTCAGTTGTTTCCCACTCTGTGCGACCCCATAGACGGCAGCCCACCAGGCTCTGCTGTCCCTGGGATTCTCCAGGCAAGAATACTGGAATGGGTTGCCATTTCCTTCTCCAATGCATGAAAGTGAAAAGTGAAAGTGAAGTCGCTCAGTCGTGTCCAACTCTTAGCAACCCCATGGACTGCAGCCCACCAGGCTCCTCCATCCATGGGATTTTCCAGGCAAGAGTACTGGAGTGGGGTGCCATTGCCTTCTCCCTCACGTTTAGATTTAGTTAAGTGTTAGCACAGTAATTTGACTATAGAGGGTGGACTTTCCCAAAGCTACTTCAAACTTTCATGTTATTAGTAAGCTTTGGCTGGGATCTGAGGACAATCACAAAATTATCTTTTTTTGAACAGACCTGAACTCTGAATCCTTTTGATTAAATTTGCTTAATATGTTGGCTGGTTTTTATTCTCTCAGCACTTCTGAGAGGTTATGACTGTGGAAGATGAAGCCAAATTTTTATTCTATTTTATTCCTTATCTGTAAAATTGCCTGTAAGTTCTGATGCAAGAATAATTTATTATGGAATGTGATGTAAAAAAAGAAAACATTTGATCTTCTCTCACTGTCGCACTAAATAGAATGAGTTTATGGTGCTGACAGGTTCTGATGAACTGGCAGAGAGGCAGGGGATTTGAGGAACCAGTCTGGTCCCAGGTGGTCTCATGCTGGTGGTGATCTGCACAGAGAAGAGCACTCTCTGCAGGGGGGGACATACAGGAGAGACTGGGCTCTAGTTCCTTAGCATTTGGTCTTCCCGTAAAGTAGCCCAGCTTTGACTAAATGATTAAATTAGGATTCCCTGATGGTTGTGTACCTGTTGTAGGCGCTTCTTTTTTATATTTTCCTTTGCAAAGTAACATTGCCCTGTGCAAAATTCAGTGATGAGAAATGTAAAAGCCACATAATTCTAGATCCAGATTCTCCCCATTTCAAAAAATATATTTCTTGGCATTCTTAGTTTTAGATAAATTGCTTGCTTCATTGCTTGGCTGTGTGCAAGCTAATTCTTTCCCATTTGCACTTAAAATTTGAGTAGGAGGGGAATTGTTTTCAGAGGTCATGTTGGACTGGGGTGACTGTGGGCTTCCCTGGTGACTCAGCGGTAAAGAATCCGCCTGCCAATGCAAAGAGACCCGGGTTTGATCCCTGAGTCAGGAAGATCCCTTGAGAAGGCGATGGCAACCCACTCCAGTAGTCTTTCCTGGAGAATTCCATGGACAGGGAAGCGTGGTGGGCTGCGGTTCTTGGGGTCACAAAGAGTCGGACACAACTTAGCAGCTAAACAACAACAAATCACTGCAAAAGAAATCCGGTAGCATTTGTGAAAGGAAGCCTGGAGGAGAGCTCATTGATGATGCCCTGTTAGCTCCTGGTTGGCTGAATCTTTCTCCTCCTTTGATATACTCTATCAGTCAGCACTGCCAAAACCCGGGAGTTATTGTCTCTTCATAGACAGAGATACCCTACAGGGGAAAATGGTTCTCAGAGTGAGGTTCCTGGACCTGCAACATCAGCGTCACCTGGCAGTCTGTTAGACATGCCGGTTCAAGGGCCCACCCTATACCTGCCGAGTCAGACCCTGAGAGTGGGGCTGGCAGGCGGAATCGGACACGCCCTCCAGGGTGACTTCCATGAGGCTCAAGTCTGAAAACGCCTGCTGCAGAGTTAAGGGAGAGTTGACTCTGACTTGACAGAGAAAATGATGTTAGGTCTTTCTCCTGTCATTTTGAAGTCTTGTTAGGGTTAAATGTAAAAATTAGCCTCAAAGTAACTTTTCCCAGAGGCTCCTAATACGTAGCCTTCACTGCTTCTCTTTGCTGATGTAAAAAATAAACTTTTTTGCTCAGACTTACGTGGAAACCTGTCTTTTATGTATTCCTAGAAAAAAATGGATTCTTATTATATTCTTAGAATAAGAAGTTATTTTATTATAGAAATATAGGAAATATATTCTTAGGAAACTTGAAAACAATAAATATTATTTTCCAATAGTAAGTCATTTTAAAGAGGCAATGAAATGACTTGACTTTAGTCATGTGAAATTTAAAACCATTGGTGAAGATTCTTGACGCCCATACCTGCTATTAATGTGGACTTAGCGAAACACATCCTTCCCTCAGTTAGAAGTTGGGAAGCGTGTGGCTGTGCAGTGAGCCGCTGGTGCTGCATCTGAAACGACATAATTAAAAGCGCTAACACTCTGATTCTGCAGGTCCAATCTGACTATAAAGTGTGATGTGTACATAGAGACCCCTGAGAAGGGAGGCGTGTTCATTGCTGGAAGAGTCAATAAAGGTGGTATTTTGATTAGAAGCGCCAGGGGGATTTTCTTCTGGATTTTTGCAAATGGAACCTACAGAGTCACAGGCGATCTAGGTAAGTGCATTCTTCTGTGGCACGTCATTTACTGTGTGATATGTTGCTGTGAGTGTCTGCTTTTTACCTGTGGGAGCAATGAAATACCTCACCATGTTTGAGCATCTAATTGGGAAGAGATTCAACATGTGTAAGCAAACGCCAAACGATTCCAAATTATAGTGTTAATTAATTAGTACAGAGGCAGCTCAGTGAAAGAGGAAATTGTGCAAAGTCTCTCGGGTATTGTAGCCTTGAGCTGGCTATTAGAGTATGGTGTGGGGGTAAGGAGAGAGAATACTCAGGAAATTTAAAAAAAAGCAGAACTATAGGAATGTTGCTGGTGTGCTTATGGAAATATAAAGGGAAGAATTAACTTGCTTAAAATGGAGATACCCTATTTCCTAATTTAGTCAATAACTTGAAAACAGCTTGACTTTATTATTCATCTTAACAGTCTCTGTCTTATGTATAATAGTATTTTATCTAGAATAGGTACTTAGAATCTGTTCAAGTTGAATTCCACCCACTTCACTTTGGTTTGGGTACACACCCCTCTGTTGAAACTAGATCTTATTGGTGACTCTTTCTGATTCAAACTCTCTTGACTTTCATCCTGCATTAATAAAAAGTCTTCTCTCCTATTGTTTTCCCCCTTTGCTTCTTCCTTAGGTTAAAGGGCTCCAATGATAAAATAGAAGTTAAAGAGAGAGTAGGTAATAAGGATATTAGAATAGAAATTGCATAATCGTAGCATGGCTGGGCTGGAAGGTACCTCGCATTTTCCAATCCAAAAGAGAGTGCCAGAGAGGTTAACTGATTTGCTGAAGGTCTCAAAATGAGGTAGTGGAACCAGAGATTTAAATCTCTGTCTTCAGTCCCCACTGCCCTGTGTCTTAAACTGCCCATTGGACATCTCATCCTGAGTTTCTGTCAGGCATTCAAATATAATACATTCAAAAATTGACATTATTTTCTAATTCTCTAATGCAATCAATATTACCTTGTAGTCATTTCACTACCTGGAAATCTTATGGTAGTTTTTTGACTGTTCCTGCTTATCTTCCATATTTGGTCCGATCAGCTGTATATACAGACCTGAATATACATGCTAAGGCATCACGTGCCCTGTTTGGTTTGTAAGCTTATTTTGCTCCTTCTCTGTGAGCTCATGTATTGTATATGGCTCAGGGCAGGATCTCTGCATGTTGGGTGCATTCCTCAATGAAGGGTGTTTTTTGTTTTAAATCAGTTGTAGATTTAAATCTTGGAAATGTCGATCTTTATTATGACCGACTTTACTACATATGGATGCAGCCAAGAACCCCCAGTGAGTTCTGTGATTCAGTGATTTAGATTTTAAAAATATGCCAACTAGGATAATCTTTTTGTGTTACAGCTGGATGGATCATATATAGTTTAGGACATGCTGATGTTACAGCAAAAAAATGGTATACACTCACTTTAACTCTGAATGTAAGTATTGCCGATCCCAGTTCTGGAGGTAAAATGTTCTTTTCTTGTGTCTTTTTTTTTTTTTTTTAACATTTTATGTTATCACATGAGATGGGGAAAGTGTGATAAGCAGTGGAGAACAGGCAGAGAACCTGCCATGATGCCAGCAAACCGCCAGTCCTTGGGATGCTAGCGTGGGTCTGGATTATTTCACCCCAATTGGTGAACCTCTGCGTCCTTATCTTTAAAATGGAAGCAAGCTCTGTGGGCTGTTTGAGAGTTAGATGATATTTATTTTTTTTCACTGGACACATTTTTATCAAGTGTCTACTATATGTACTGTTCTAAATACTAGGGATATAGTAGTGAACTAGACAGGCAAGGTTCCTGCTCTCTCAGAGCCTCTGTTCTTCTGGGACAGGACTTATTAAGCTTTTTTTTTTTTTTTTCTGTAAAGGGCCAAAGAGGGAACTATTTTAGGCCTTGAGCGCCCTGTGATGTACTTTGCAGTTCTTCAGCTCTGCTTTTGTAGGGAGAATGGAGCCTTTGACAGTAGGTGGATGAACGGGGGTGGCTGTGTTCCACTGAATTTATAAAAATAGGTGGCTGGGCTGTGGGCCAGAGCTGGCTGACTCCTGCTGTAAATAAGCAAATAAAACTGTGAAGGTAAAAATGGGATAATGAGATAAAGTAGCTTCCCTGCCAGATTCTCCAGATAGCGGGCAGGGAAGGCCTCTTGGAGGTGGTGACTGAGCCGAGGTCTGAGCGGAGGGCGAGCTCTAACTGGCCGGGTGGGAGCGGCGGTCAGAGGACCGGACAGCGGATGCCGGGGGCGGGGCGGGGAGACGAGCTTCTGTGCTTAAAGGGATTTGTGTGCGCAAGCCCCTGGCTCAGTGTAATAGTCACCAGTGCCTCAGTGGCGAAGCGGTTCAACAAGCACTGTCGGAGCTGGGTCGCTGTGAGGTGTGCAGTAGTGGGAGCGTACGTGGCTCTGCCTGTGGAGTTAGGCAACTTGAATTCAGGCCTGAGCATCGCTGGTAAATCTGTGATTCTGATCGCTCGTCGCCATGTCTGCAGCCATAAAACACAAGAGCTCAACGAAGGCCCATTCCATGATAAGCGTGTGACTCGAGAGCGGATTTTATTCTGACTCCGCCCAGCGCTTTGGGTCTTTTGCTCTTCACCCTTTTGAAATTAGCTAGTTTTAAATGGGGCCGGAAGGAGCGTGCTGTGAATGTTTGCTCGCAAGCAAGCTGTAATAATGGTAAGAGCTGTGTGCCAGGCACTTAGCTAAGTAGGAAGTGCGGCTGTCTGAGCAAGGCATTATGTTTATCTTTCTCTGTCAGTGACCAGTACATTGTTCCTGTGGGTGTTTCTCTCTTCTTCCATCCACTCCCCCCGCCCCTCCCAGTCACCAGTTTAAATGCTGGTTACTGTTTTCCTAACATAAGGGTGAGCTTTTGATATGACCTCGAAGTGATATTCTGTACATGAGGATAAAACAATAAAATGAAGGTTAATTACTCTTCTCCTGGCTGGGCTGATTCTCTTTCATGAACACCTTAAATAAACATCTTGGCCCCTGCAGTCCTGTCTGAAGAGCTGGTAGCTAAAAGGCCGTAATTGCAACTACGTGTAAATAAGAAATATGTTTTATTTTAGTGAGCTTTTGTTTACAATTTTATCATGATGTTATGAAAAGTGTTACATTCCTACAGATTTTACAGCATTTTGGGGGAGTACAGGAAATATTGAGGATTTTGTGCCTTGGGAACTGTGTATATAAATAGATGAGAATTTCCTTTGAGAAAACTTCCCCTGCATTTCAAACTTCTGCTCAAGGTTGTGGGACCCTATTGCCTTGATGAGTCTTGTGTGAGAAGAGTATTCGCTACATCTTTGCTACACTGAGTGGGTGGCCCTTTCATTGAGCAGCAGGCTTCAGAGGACCATTTTCCCATGTCTCTTAAGGGGTGTGTCTCTCTCCACTCCAGGGTCGTTTCTCCTCCGGCAAGCTGAATGGCAAGACCCTCTGGAAGAACATCTCTGTGAACTTCCCAGAAAACGGCTGGGCCGCGATTGGGACTCACTCCTTTGAATTTGCGCAGTTTGACAACTTCCGTGTGGAAGCTTCGCACTAATCCATAGAGGGCCGCGGGACACTCTGCATTGTTCTTCTTTATGCTTTTGGTTCAGAGCCAGTTCTCGTTTTGATGATCAATATAGGAGCCTTTCAGAGGCGAAAAATAATGAAGAGGAAATGGGGAGAAAAATATATTTTTGCTGATCCTCTTGAAGATTATTTTAGAACTAATTCCAAGGGGAAACAGATGAAGCTTTAACGTGACCTGATGTGTCCCATACATAGGACACGAAGTACGCGGGTCCCATCCTTGGGAGTGGTTAGGGTGTTGAGACCCCGATGCCTCGTGCTAATGCCGAGGTGGCTTTTGCCATCACACTTGCCCGTGCAGATGGCCAGAACTCGCTCGGACGGCGATGTGTCTGTTCACGCTGACTGCGTGTCCCCATCGCGGGCCACGCTGCCTCATAGGAAGCTGAAGACCCTGGAAGTTCTGCTGTGTGGGAACCACTCCAACATGTTACGCCTGCACTCTGAAAGTATTTTTTTCTTTTCCTTTTTAAAGTGATATATTTTTGAATTATGATGAGTGAGATGATTTGGAAAATAGCTCACTAATAACTACCTCTAAAGATATTTCTACAGTAATAAATAATTAGCAGATTAATTGGGTTACCTGCATTTTTTTTTTTCTTTTGGGTCCAGCTTTTACTCTTGTGACCCTTACAACTGTGTCAGCGTTTTCCCAGGTGGCTAGAAGGAGGAAGAAAGCTCCCTGGCATGTAGCCAGTGCGGTTAGTGGGTCCAAAGGTAGAATTGTAGCACACTTTTCATTTGATTTCATTGTGCCTTTCTGGTCTGACTTTTCTTCTGGCACTGGTGACAAACTAAAGTAACGAATGAATACTTCCGTCTCCTTGTGCCTGGAAGATAGATGATCACCTAACCTTTTGCTGGTTTGTAGAACTGGAGCATCCTCTAATAGTTTGTTGTGGTTAGAAGTATGTATTTAATTGAAGTACAAATATGTTTAAGTGTAGGTGAGAATGTTTCTCATGCATTATAATTTATATCTAATCATTAGTGTACCCCCATGAAGCAAACCAGTTATTCATGTGGATAAAATAATTTTTTTTTTATAATGAAGGTTTAAAAGTTCATTGAACTAATTCTACAGTTTTGGAATTTATAATGATTTAATGTAGGCTAAACCAACATGAAGTTTTGTATTACCATTAGAGACAAGAAACTAAATCTTAGAATAAATCAGGTTACAGAGGAAAATTTTTTAATTAAAACCAGTCTAAGTGATTTCCAGTTTAGGTCACTACATATTTTTTAAAATTAACTTGATTGAGGTGTAATTTACATATAGTAAAATGTTCGCATTTTAAGTGTACAGTTCAGTGAGTCTTGGTAAATGGATAAACCAAGATATCAAACGGTTTCGTCACTCCAGAAAGTTCTCTTATACCTGTGCAGTCATTTGCCCTCACCCCACCCTGCTCCCAGGCAATCACTGGTCTGATTTCTGTCACTATTGATAAGTTTTCTTTGTTCTAAAACATTATAAAAATGGTATCATACACTTTGTACTGTTTTATGAACGATTTCTTTTACTTATCATGAAGTTTTTGACATTTGTTTATGTCCTATGTATATCAGTGATTTGCTCCATTGAAGGGGTATACCACAAGTTGTCCCCCCAGCTTTTAGAATTACAAATAAAACTGTTATGAACATTCGAGTACAAGCTTTTGTGTGGACATATGTTTTCATTTTTTCTGGGTAAATGCCAAGAAGTGAAATTGCTAGATCCTATTGGGAAGTGTGTGTTCAACTTTATAAGAAGCTGTCAAACATTTCCAAGTTAATTGTATGATTTTATACTCCCATTAGAAATGTTTGAGAATTTCAGTTGCTCTACATTCTTGTCAGTGCTTCCTATTATTATTATTTTTAATTTTAACCCTTTCTTGTGACTCTGTAGTAGGTTCATTAGCTGCTGGGCATCTTTTCAAGGGCTTATTTCTCTTTCATATATTTTCATGAAATGTTTGTTCAAATCTTTTGCTTGTTTAAAAAATATGGTTCCTTGTCTTATTATTGACTTGTAAGAGGTCTCTATACATTTCAGGTGCAATTGTTTTCTAAACTCAGATATGTATTTTGTAGATTTTCTCCAAGTCTGTATCTTTTGAAAAGTACAAAATTTGAATTTGGAAGTCCAATTTGTCATTTTCTCCTTTTATGATAGGTATGTTTTTGGTGTCTGAAGAAATACTTGTTTGGCCCAAGTTCACAAGGATGTTTTCTTCTTGTCTTCTAGAATCTTAGCGTATTTAGTTTCTGTATCTAGATCTGTGATCCCCTGTACATTACTTTTTGTTCATGAAGAGAGATGAGGATTGAGGTTCATGTTCTTCCTGTATGAATATTCAGTTTCTGCAGCATCATTTGTTGAAAAGACTTCCTTTGTCAAAAATCAATTGACCATACATGTGTACAACCAATAATAGACTCTCTATTCTGTTCTACTGATAGGTATGTCTGTCTTTAGGCAAATACATTCTCTTCATTAGCAAACACCCTTTCCAACAACACAGATGACTCTACACATGGACATCACCAAATGGTCAATACCGAAATCATACTGGTTATATTCTTTGCAGCTGAAAATGGAGAAGCTCTATACAGTTAGCAAAAACAAGATCTGGAGCTGACTGTGGCTCAGATCATCAGCAAAATTTGGGCTTAACTTGAGGAAAGTAGGGAAGACTGCTAGGCCATTCACACATGGTCTAAGTCAAATCCCTTAAGATTATACAGTGGAGGTGAGGAATAGTAAAATTTGAGCTCCAACTTTGTCCTTCAAAATTGTTTTGAATAATCTAGACCCTTTACATTTCCATAAGGTTTTGACTCATATATTTATGCAGAGTCCTTTCTAGAATTTTGAGTGGAATTACACCAGCATTACAGATGGGAAGAATGGATATCTTAATAATATCGACCCTTCAATCTGTGATCGTCTTCCATCTCCATGCTTTGAGGCTTTCTATAATATCTCTCAGCAATTTCTGTAGTTTTCACTGTACAGTTTTTATACATATTTTGTTATATTTATCCTTAAACATTTTGTTTTTTGATGCTGTTGTAAATGGTGTTTCCTCCTTATTTTATTTTTCAGTTCTTTGCTGTGTGAGCATCAAAATACAGTTGATTTTCTTTTGTTGACCTGCAGTCCCACCGCATTACTAGCTTCACTTATTTTAGTAGCTTTTAAAGAAACAAAATTTTTAGGATTTTCTACATGTATGATAATACCATCTGTGAACACAGATCGTTTTCCTTCTTCATTCCTAGTTGGTCTGCTTCGTTTCTGTCTTACTGCGCTAGCTAGGGCTTCTGGTACGAGGCAGGGAAGGCGCGGTAAGAACAGGTGTCCTTGCTGTATTCCTGGCCCTAGGGAAGAAGTGTCTCTTGTTATTAACTGTGATGTTAGCTACAGTGTTTCTTTTCTGTAGATTCCCTTTATTTAGGGAAAGCTGCCTTCAATTTCCAGTGTGCGGAGAATTTTATTGTGAATGGCTTCCCTGGTGGCTCAGAGGTTAAAGCGTCTGCCTCCAATGAGGGAGACCTGGGTTCAATCCCTGGGTCGGGAAGATCCCCTGGAGAAGGAAATGGCAACCCACTCCAGTATTCTTGCCTGGAGAATCCCATGGACGGAGGAGCCTGCTAGACTACAGTCCATGGGGTTGCAAAGAGTCGGACACGACTGAACAACTTCACCTCACTTTCACCTCAGAGATTCAATTTATCAAAAAGTTATGTGATTTTTTATATACCTAATAAGACAGTTATGTGATTTTCTCCTTTATTTTGTGAAGATGGTATTTCATGTTTGATTTTTATTAAAACAGTTTTGCCTTCCTGAGATATATCATGACAAAGTGGTGTTTATTACCCTGTGTATATAGTAGTGAATTTGATTCCTTGGTATTTGGTGAAGCGTTTTTGTGTTTATGTTTACATGGAATATGGGTCTAGTTTTTTTTTTTTTTTTCTTAATGTCTTTGTCTGGTTTTAGTACCAGGATGATGTTTTATAAACTCAGTTGGCAAGTGTTCCCTCCTCTTTATTTTTTGAAAGAGTTTGTGAGCTTCTTAAATCTTAGGTGGAGTTCATCAGTTGTATCAGTCAGGGTCCCTGAGGAGGCAGAAGCTACACTAGGAAAAACTTCACATAGAGAGTTACCAACTAGTAACAGGATTAACTGCGAAGAGGTAAGGAGACCCCTGAAGAATACAGACATGGCAGCTATAGAGACAGCCGCTCTCTTGGCTGGGCAGAGTCCTCAAGGAAGGAGCACACCCAGAGGAGGGTGTCCATGCAAGGCCGAGACTCCGATCTCACTGGAGGGGGCGTGGCCCTGGTTCTGCGGATGGCCCAGAACTGCTGAGATGGCGCCGCTGCAGCTGGCAAGCAGCAACTTGGCTTTGGGGGTGGACTTGAGACTCACTGGGAAGCCGCCTCCTGGAAGGTTGTTGAACTTTAGGAAGTTCCCCTTTGTGGTGCCGGTGGAACTTTTCTGGGAAAACTGCTGGTGTGTTGGTGAAAGTACCTGGCAGGTGAGGGCCACTGGTTGTCCCAAGCCCTCCCTGGAAGGGAGGCATCACAGGGTGTCCCCGAGGCTGTGGTGAGCGCGCCATAGGAGCAGGAAGAAGAAAGGGCACTGTTTTGGGGATGGAAGCTCCTTGCTTCTGAATGTCCCCGTGGTACCCGCCTTGCTGTCTGGCAAAAGAAAGCATTTTCAGGCCCCAGTTCCAGTGTTGAAGAGCAGCTCAGAGAGGATGACTTGCTGAGGAACAGCAGAAACAGAGCTCTCCAGCTCCTAAATTTCTTATGTCAGTTTCGGCAGTTTGTGTTTTTCAAGGAATTTCTACATTTCGTATAAGTTGTCAGTGGCATAAACTGGTTTATAGTATTTCCTTATTGTCTATAAGACATTCCTGATACGGCCAGTCTATGCCTTTTCTCTTTACTAGTATAGTTGGAGTTTTGTCAATTATCTTTCAAAGAGCCAGCTTTTGAGTTCTTAGATCTTTTTTTCCTTTGCTCCTTTATTTTCTGTTTTATTGATTGCTGCTTGTACCTTTGTTATTTATTTTCTTTAACTTAGAAATTTCTCTTTTGCTAGCTTCTTATGATGTCAGCTTAGATTTTTGATTTTGGATCTTCTTTTTCATAAATACAGGCATTTAATACTAAACTTTTCTCTAAACACTAATTTAGCGGCATCTCCCATATTTGGATACGTCATGTTTTTATTCTCATTCAGGTCAAAATGGTGTCTAATTTTCTTTGTATTTTCTTGTTTTCCTCTGGCTGTGCTGTGTGGCGTGGGGTCCCCGTTCCCCAACATGGGGTTGAACCCGTGACCCCCGCAGTGTCAGGGCAGAGCCCTAACTGCTGGATTGCCAGGGAAGTTCCAGAAGCATGGTGTTTAATTTCCAATTATGTGAGGATGTTTTAGATTTCTTTTTTTGTTACTGATGTTTAACTTCATTTTGTTGTGGGTCAGAGAATATGCTGTTTGATTTCAGTTATTTTAAATGTATCTACACTGGGTTTATGACCCGATTTATCTTGGTCCATATACCCTTGAAAAGAATGCAGATTGTGTAGTGAATGGCTACGATGTTTTAAAATATTGATTGTCATGTGGCTGATAGTCTGGTTTCAGAAGTCTAAGCCCTTACTGATTTTCTGTCCACCTTTCCATCAGTTACTGAGAGAGGAGTTTAAGTCTCCAAATACAACTGTGTGTTTTCTCCTTCCCCTTTCAGCTCTGACAGTTTGATGGTTTGGAGCTTTGAGAGCTTTGTCAGGGCAGGTCCAGAGTAGCCTCGACGCTGGTCTGGAGCACTCCTCTTCCTCAGGCACAGCGTTCTCTAGGAGTCGAATGAGTTCTCCACCCTACAGCTGCACTGTTGTTCGGCTCTTGAACACCTCCCACCTCTGTGAGAATTTTACTAGTTGTCCAGCTCACAGGTCCTTGCTCACTGTTCTTTCCCTGCTGATTCTTTGCCTGGCCCATGGAATTTCACACTATGAATACATAGATTGGTCTGGAGCTGGAGATGCAGGTGGGCCCCTCTGCAGATTTCTAGGCCTCTTTTCCTGCGTAACTGCTCTCTCTGATGCTCTGGACTGCAGACTGCAGGTGTCTCAGCCTCGTTGGACTTCGATCCGCATCTCCACTGCTCTACACGACCCTGCCTGGGGAAATGCATGTGTACTGGAATCTGCTAAATGCCTCCACACAGAAACTGGGGGACACAGGGCTTGCCTCAGTGATTTCCCCCTTTTCAGGGCTCACAGTCCTGGGATGTGTTGTCTACTCTGAAACTGTTGCTTAACAGGTCCATTTCCAGTTAGTGTTCTTTCGTGGCTGAAAAACAGAACTCTCCACTCATTCAGCTCGATATTTAGCCTTCATGAGTCTTTTCCAAAATCTTTTAACACTAATGGTATGAATCCCATATTTGTTGACTTTGATGTTGTTTCAGGTGGCAGCTTGATCTTCTCCAGTAGCTTTTAACTTTTTAGGTAGAGAATGTCTGATGCTTCTTCATTCCATGTATTGGCGCACGCATGCGAATAGGTGCCCAGCAAGGACTTGATTTCTGCTTAGGTTTGTTTTGATACACTGTGCTTATTTATGGCTCCTGGTGACCATGAATTGTATTTATTAAAGTAGACACCAAGCCTCTAGATAAAAACCCTCTGTAAATGGCTGAAGTTACTTCACACACTGTCTGAGCTGTTTGAGCTGCTAGAACAAAACAGCACACCCTGGGGCGGCTTTTTCACAGCAGACGTTTATTTCTTGTAGGTCTGGAGGCGGGGAAGTCCAGGATCCAGGCACTGCATCTCGCTGTCTGGTGAGGACTCCTTTTCTGGCTCATAGCAGCTCCTTCTCACTGAGTCCCCAGACAGTGGAAGGGGCTAGGGACCTCTGGAGCCCTTTTATGAAAATAATAATCCCCTACCCTCATGGGGTTCTCTGCAAGGAAATCCAACCTATCTATCCTAAAGGAAATCAGTCCTGAATGTTCTTTGGGAGGACTGATGTTGAAGCTGAAACCCCAATACTTTGGCCACCTGATAGGAAGAACTGACTTATTGGAAAAGACCCTGATGCTGGGAAAGATTGAGGGCAGGAGGAGAAGGGGACGACAGGGGATAAGATGGTTGGATGGCATCACCGACTCAATGGACATGGGTTTGGGTGGACTCCAGGAGCTGGAGATGGACAGGGAGGTCTGGCGTGCTGCAGTCCACGGGGTCACAAAGAGTCGGACACGACTGAGCGACTTCACTTTCACTTTTCAGTTTCATGCATTGGAGAAGGAAATAGCAACCCACTCCAGTGTTCTTGCCTGGAGAATCCCAGGGCTGGGGGATCCTGGTGGGCGGCCGTCTCTGGGGTTGCACAGAGTCGGACACGACTGAGGCGACTCAGCAGCAGCAGCAGCAGAGCGACTGAACGGAACTGAACCCTTGTGACCCGATCACCTCCTGGAGGCCCCACGTCCCAACACCACTGTACTAGGTGTTAGGATTTTGTCATACAAATCCTGGAATGTGGAGGACAGAAGCATGCAGGTCATAGGGCGCACCTAAATGTCACACCTGGAGGAGCACCGCGGCAGTGCTGAGCTTGGTCCTAAGGTCTGGGCTCAGTGCCAGCGCTCTTACTTACTGATTGGTTGAATCGCTTAAGCCTTCTGGGCTGAAGCTGCAATTTCTATAAAACAAAGACTCAAGGCTGGCCCCTGAGACTCCTTCCAGCTCTTGCTCTGTAATTCTGCGCCTTGTAAAATCTGCATGTCTTTATTGAATTCAAATTTTGCTTACCTGAAGGGGTAATTTTTTTTCCAAATCAATACCGTTTGCTATCCATTGTCTTCCATAGAGCAGATGATCAAACAATGCTTTGTACATTTTCACTCCGGCAAAAATGGCCTCATCAATGAAACCATTTTGCAAATGCTAGTCTACTTCATTCTAAAGTAATACAGATAAGCCTTGTGGCAGATTCCATTCTTCGAGGTATGTGACCTGCTTAAGAAAGACCACTTTATCACTCTTACAGAGCTATTAGTAATATTTCAGGCTATCATGGTGTCTAAACATTGTGATAAGTGAGACTAGAATCAAGTGATAATCAAGATGCAGAAATCACATGATTCAGAAACCACAACTTTGCTCATAGATGGATTCGTCACAACATTTGATTTTTCCTTTCGTCTTGTTGATATTTTTCTTTCACTTGCAGGAAGTATTTGTTTCTTTCAGGTATGTCGGAGGTATTATGCTTTGATCCGATCATTCTGAAAATAGCCCTGTGCTTCCTTCAGGCACGGGGATAACCTGAAGTGGTTTTAGACGAGTTCTCCTTCCTTCTCCTCACGTCCCCTCACCTCCGTGGCCCTTCTTCCTCAGCCCCTCCTTTCTCACCTTCTTTCTCTCCACCTCCCTCTTTCCTTCCCGCTCTGATAGAATTGAACTTGATGTCCCACATGATCGACAATCATTAACTCAACTGGAAAAAATGCACGCGCTTCTGAGGAATGGTGGGGATCCCTGGGCAAGAAATGTGGTGATTTTGTTTCCACGTGATAGTTATAATTTGCACACTCACCGAGGGAGGGAAATATCATGAAACTCAGGGACTGGAAGATTGTACTGAAAAGGCAGTTTACTACTTTCCGCATCTGCTTTGCAGATTGCACTGACTCGTGTTTTGAATTGGGTGGCAGGCACTGAGCTCACGGTAGGCAGTGTTTCTAAGGCTGTGTTAAGGGTGGCTGTGCACCACGTGCTTTGGGGATCAGTGTGGACGTTGGCAGCTATGACATCGCCGCACTGGGTTCACTGCTCTGTTTGCTGACACTGCTGGGCTGTCAGCCGGTCAGTTTCCAGGTACAGGCAGAGCGTGCAATTCCCTTTAAGGTGGGTAAGTGGTGCTACGCTCGCCTGTGTGTGGCTTTTCCATGTGGGGGACACAGTGGCATTCACCCAGGCGGGGCCGCGCAGTTTCTGGCCCTGAGTCCCGTAAGAATTCTTAGCTTCCTGTGATACTGTCTAACGGGGGTAGGAACATGGCCAGACTGACTGCAAATGGGATTCAGGGCATCTCTGCCCGCTTGTCTCTGCCCAGTTGCTCTGGAGACTAGATGTGTACATGGCTTCTCCTTATGTGTAGCTGGTAACAGCCCAGGATATTTGAGAATTTCCTGCAAGACTGGGTGAGTTGAAGATCAGTTTCCCCCAGCAAGTCCAGGCCACAGAGCCTCCCAAAATCCCTTCCTACATACCCCCTGTGACAGATTTACACCAACTCTGATTGTTGTTGTTCACTTGTAAGTTGTGTCCAGCTCTTTGAGACTCCATGGACTGCAGCACGCCAGGCTTCCATGTCCTTCACTATCTCCTGGAGTTCACCCAAACTCATGTGCATCGAGTTGGTGTTGCCATCCAACCATCTCATCCTCTGTCATCCCCTTCTCCTCCTGCCTTCAATCTTCACAAGCATCAGGGTCTTTTCCAATGAGTCGGCTCTTCACATCAGGTGGCCAAAGTATTGGAGCTTCACCTTTGGCATCAGCCCTTCCAGTGAATATTCAGAGTTGATTTCCTTTAGGATTGGCTGGTTAGATCTCCTTGCACTCTGATAACCTTTGCAAATAGTTAAGGCTTGCAAATAAAACTGAAACTACCTAAAGATGCTAAAATGTTTAATTTTATGTGTCAGCTTGGCTAAGCCATGATACCCAGATATTCCTTTATAGATGTTTTTGTGAAGATATTTTTTAGATGAGATGAACATTTAAGTGAGTAAACTTAAAGCCGATTACCCTTCATTGGGATTCCCAGGTGGTGCAGAGGTAAAGAATCTGCCTGCCAAGGCAGAAGATGCAAGACGCATGGGTTTGATCCCTGCATTGGGAAGATCCCCTGGAGGAGGAAACAGCAACCCATTCCAGTATTCTCATCTGGAAAATCCCATGGACAGAGGAGCCTGGTGGGCTATAGTCCACGGGGTTGCAAAGAGTCAGAGATGACTGAATGACTGAGCTCACACACACACACACACACACACACACACACACCCTCCATAATATGGGTGGGCCTCACGCAGTCAGTTGAAGGCCTTAATTTAAAAGCAGACTGATGTCCCTGGAAGAAGAGGGGACGTGCCAGGACTCTGGATGTGAACTGCAGCTCTCCCCTGGGTCTTCATCCTGCTGGCCGACCCGGCAGACTTGGGGCTTGCCAAGCCTTTCCCGTCGTGTGAGCCAATTCCTGAAGATAGATTTCTCTCTCTCTCTCTAAATGTGTACTTCCTGGTGGTCCTGTTTCCCTGGAGAACTCTAGTAAGATGCCTTTATCAGAGAAGTACATTTTGGCATTCTTAAATGGATATAGATAAAATCTTCCATTTGGATTACTGCATTACATTTCCTAATAAAAATGGAACCACGCAAGGGGTTTGGGCCATTTTTTATAGAGGACAGAGAGCACACGGGAAACGCTGAACGATCACACACATGTCTGAACGGACGCTGAATGAAGAGCCTACAGTTGGTCTGTGACGGTGGTCCCCTCCTCTAGCAGTGTAAAGGGCGTCAGAACCAGCCTAATCCTCCAGAGAGAGTACACACGGCTTGCTAACTTACGATGATGCTTAAGTAAAAAGCTTGTCTGAAAACACTGACTTTGGAAGAAAAAAATGACTCTTGCTTGTTTCAGTAGCATTTTTCTTCCCACGTACTCTTTTTGTTGATTGCTGTTCATGAGGGGAAAAAGGACCAGACCCTTCCCACTTAAGATGTACTGGAAAGAGCAATTGACGTGTCATTGACTGGAATTCAGTAACATTCTAGCCAGAGTCACCAGAGAGGCTGGAAATGAAGCTCTTTTAACCGGGCACGTCAACACCACGTAAAGCTGGGCTCAGTTGCCCGGAAGAAGTGCAAAGTGAGTGTGGGGCAGGCAACTAGCAGCCTCTGCCACTCTGTGCTTCTCATTAATTTTATTTAAAATCTCAGTCTGTGGAAAAGCATTTTGCCTAGTTATTTTCGGTACTATATTAAATCTGGCAGGCCTGAATCATCATTGTTTTTAGGGAAAAACAAAAGGCATATACACACACTTAAAATTACTGGAAGATGTTGGAGCTGGCAGGCATCTTAGACATAATCTGGCCCAGTATCTTCAGTTTGCAGAGAAAGAAACCGAAGCACAGAGAGGGGAAGTGACTTAAATAAAAGTCATAAGGCACCGTGAAGACTTCTTGGGAACAGGAAGTTGGTTGTCTCAGTCTGAGTTTATACCCCCCTAATCCCTGGCATTTCAAGTTTAATCAAAGTCAGAAAGCTATCCAGCCCTTCAGGGCTGCATTTGTTTCTTTCCGTGAAACTTAACTGTACAAACACCTGCCATTTGGGAATCAGCAAGCCCAAGCAAAAGGTTGCAAATTCTTGCTGTACCACTTGCAGTATTTATTTTTAGCAGCGAAAGGATCATTCTCATTCTTAGCATCTTGAAATAATAACAGCCGGCATCTACTGAGAATTAGTTTGTAAGCTCTGTGGAAGCAGGGATCAAGTTTGATTTTCCACATCACCGTATCCATCGAGCCCAGCCCAGTCCGTGGATGCATACTACATAACATAACAAGTAAATAGCTGTTGGGTGAGTGGCCATAGTGTTTACGAGGTGGCAGGCACTGCGTCAAGCACTTTTCATACATTCTCTCATTTCATCTTCATAACCATCCCACGAGGTAGGTAATACTTAAAACTGAAAATTGAAAAAGTGCCCAAGGATGCGAACATAGTCTGTCTGACTCCAGGGTTACCATTGCTTATCATTTGAAATGTATAAAACTACTCTTAGGTTAAGTGTGGGGGAGTTTTAAAAGTCTGACTACTGACATGTTATTCAGCACTAAAGTTACTTAGCCTTAAAAAAATGGAAGAATGAAATAGGAAAAGACTGACCTACCAGGTTAGCTTAAGATGGTTGGGTATTTTGGGAAGAACAGAATGAGGTTGGCCTTGCTAACAAAGGTCCGTCTAGTCAATGCTATGGTTTTTCCAGTAGTCATGTATGGATGTGAGAGTTGGATCATAAAGAAAGCTGAGCGCTGAAGAATTGATGCTTTTGAACTGTGGTGTTGGAAGAGATTCTTGAGAATTCCTTGGACAGCAAGGAGATCCAACCAGTCCATCCTAAAGGAAATCAGTCCTGAATATTCATTGGTAGGACTGATGCTGAAGCTGAAACTCCAATACTTTGGCCACCTGATGGGAAGAGCTGACTCATTGGACAATACCCCTGATGCTGAGAAAGATTGGGGGCAGGAGGCGAAGGGGACGACAGAGGATGAGATGGTTGGATGACATCACTGACTCAACAGACATGAGTTTGAATAAACTCCGGGAGTTGGTGATAGACAGGGAGGCCTGGCGTGCTGCAGTCCATGGGGTCACAGAGAGTCGGACACGACTGAGGAAATGAACTAACTGACTGAGTGGAGAATAATTATGCAATAAATTTTCTACCTGGTTTGAGAGTCAAGGGGCTTTCCTCTGAACCATACATTCAGTTTGAACATGCCATCCTGTGGGGTTTCACTTCTAGGTCACAGATGAGAGACACTGAAACCTTATCCCCTGGCTCTATGCTCATGATGCTAAATCTTCCCAGGGAAACGGTGCGTCTGTGCACGTGCGGAGTGGAGCGGTGAGCTGCAAGATCGGACTCTGCTTTCAATGCCTCGGGCACTGCTCTTCCACCTTGTTGGGACAGAAGTTTTATGTTTTCTGTGTATGGATTTTTTTTTTTTTCACCTGAGGCATGACTACTGCTGCTGGAAGCCTGTGTTAGGTGGTAAGGATGAGTTCCTGTTTCTCAGAGCCCTGCAGAGAGACCTAAGCCATTGTGTCTGGAACAGAATCCCCAGAGCTGACCCACGGGAATGCGTCAGTCCAAGGACCAAGTCTTTGAGCAGATGCGGCTTAGAGACAGTGAGGCCGCATTCCTTTAAAGGTTTCGTTTTTCCCTTTCTTGCCTGTTTCTGGAGTGTGGTTGTCTTAACTGTGGATGCATATATCATACAACTGCCTGAGGAGACCTAACACACTGATGCCAGGCTCTGTCCCGAAGGGTCTGGTTTGGAGAGTGGTCCGGCCGTTGGCATTGACGATGGAAGCATCCCAGGTGATTCTGACGTGTGGTCAGGGCTATGGGTCACTCTTGTGGCCTTACAAAGCTCCTGCCTCTATGACCAGTGTTTTCCTTTGCCTGTCTCCCCTTCCCAAGCCTTGACTCATGTGGCCTGGGGGCTTCTGCTCGTGTTTGAAGGGCAGTTACAAGGAAGGTCAGAGACTGCATTTGACTGGGCTGTGGAATGGGTGAGGGGAAGGTGAGGAAGGCTTCTATGAAACACACAGGGTGAGGTGTGTGTAACAATGGATTATTTCTCTTTTTAATTAAAAGTTAATGAATAAACCTAAGGAAAGAAAGAATTAAAACTAAACAAATGTGGACTGGAAAAATTTTTATGACTTCTGTAACCAGTAAATCTGAGCGCAGATTGCCTTCTAACAAGTGGAAACATTAGAGTAAATGAATGCTTTTGCAAGAAATGGGCTCAATAAAACGGACTCAACAGGAATTGAAAAGAAAAAGAATATGACCAATTATCATGGAAGAAATTGAGCCATTTGCCATAAAACATCACACACAAATAATGTCCACTTGGATGATTTGAAATGATTGAGGGTCAGATGGTTTCTAAGGTGGTTTAAAAGTGTTCCAGAGTACAGAAAAAGGGGTGAAGCTTCTGAATTATCTTTATGAAGCAGGCACACCATTGATAAACAATGCTGAGTGAAGGTAGCACTTGAAAACAATTAGGTAACAATTTAATTTTTCTTAAGGACATTGATATAAAAACCCCAGATGCAGTGTAAGCAAATAAAGCAGAACAGTGCAGAAAATGTTAGCACCGTGGTGTAGAGAAGCTATTTCAACAAATCAAAAATGGATTAGTTTGGGAAATCTGCTGAAGGAATTTTCTGTTTTGATGGGTAAAGGAGGGGGAAAGGTATCATGATTTCACGAGACGTGGCAAAGGCATTTGACGAAAGTCAATATATGGCCTGGATAAAAAAAAAACCCAGTAAAATGGAAATAGACCATCTCAGGGAAATTTACATAGGTTTTCATTATGCTTAATGGCGAAACACTAGAACCAGTTTTTAAAGTTGGAAATAGACAGGATGCCTACAGCAATAACCACTATGATTGAACAGATGTAACAACAAGTTTAGAGCACCAAGTGAACAATGGTTTCTATGTGGCAGGCAAATTATTTCATCCTCCCAACATCCTGAAAGACAAATGCTATGCTATTCACATTTTACTGATGAGAAAGTAAAAGCATAGAGGAGTAGCTTGCCCAAGGTCACCCCACCAGGGAGTGACAGAGCTGGAACTGGAATCTGTGCCTGCACGTCCTCTAGGAAGAAAATTCTTGATCATAGGAGACTCGGATAAATGGAGACTGGAAGATAAGTTTGTAAAGATGGCACTCCCTCTAAACTTATTAATGAATTAAGAAATTCTCAGATTGTAATTCCAATAAAACTTCCTTAACTTGAAAAACCAATTCTGAAGTTCCTCTAGAGAAATGGGACTTCCCTGGTGGCTCAGACAGTAAATCGTCTGCCTGCAATGTGGGAGACCTGGGTTCAATCCCTGGGTTAGGAAGATCCCCTGGAGAAGGAAATGCCAACCCATTCCAGCCTTCCTGCCTGGGGAATCCCATGGACAGAGGAGCCTGGCGGGCTACAGACCGTGGGGTCGCAAAGAGTTGGACATAACTGAGCGACTTCACTTTTCACTTTCCACTAGATAAATGGATATTCAAGAATAGCCAGAAAAGATCTGTAAAGAAGTTTTCAGTTGGTCAAAATGTCCCCTCAGGTTTTTGTTTGGGATCTTGTGCTCACTTGCTCAGTCGTGCCAACTCTTTGTGACCCCGTGGACTGTAGCCCACCAGGCTCCTCTGTCTGTGGAGTTTTCCTGGTAAGAATACTAGAGGGGGTTGCCATTTCCTCCTCTAGGGGAACCTCCTGATCCAGGAATCAAACCTGCATCTCCCGCCTTGGCAGGCAGATTATTTACCCCTGAGCCACCTGGGAATCCCTGTAATATTTTATGGAAGAACAAATATCTTTTTTCGTTTGTTTTGCCAACCCAATTTAATGTTGGGAAGGAGGGACACATTGAGAATTAAGACTGACATGTACACACGGCTGTATTTAAAATAGATAACTGAGAAAGATCTACTGTATGATGGCAGAGAACTATGCTCAGTATTCAGTAATAACTTAAGTGGGGAAAGAATTTGAAAAATAATAGATACATGTATTAATATATGTATAACTGAATCATGTTGCTATCCAGCTGAAACCAAGACGACACTGTTAGTCAACTGCACTCCAACATAACGTGTTGGAAAGAAGTTCAGTGAGGAGGATCATTGAGTTGCAGCCATGCAGTTGGCATGGTAACTTCCCCGGAATCAACCGATGGGGGGTGTGGAACAGGGGTCAGCAGTCTAGGGACAGCAGGCCATACACAGCCATGCACATCCTTTTACACGCTACCCGTGGCTGCTCTCACGGCACGAAAGCAGAGCTGGGTAGCTGCAACAGAGACCATTTGACGGGTTCAGCCATATTCACTGTCTGTTCTGTTAGAGAAAAGTTTGCCAACCCTGGCAATAGAATATAGTCTGCATCAAGCATCTGTAGATGGCATTTAGAAATCAATGGGAGGGTTGCCCTGGTGGTCCAGGTGTGAAGAGTCCACGTGTCAGTGCAGGAGATGCAGGTTCGATCCCTGGTCCGGGAAGATCCGACATGTCACGGAGTGACCAGGGCCACACCCCACAGCCATTGAGCCCGTGCTCTAGAGCCTGTGCTCTGCAACAAGAGGAGCCACTTCGGTGAGAAGCCTGCTCACCACGGCCAGAGAGAGCCTGCACGCTCCAGGAAGACCCAGCAGCAATGAATAAATGAAGCGAAGTAAATCACTGGGAATGGGGATTCCCTGACTGTCCAGGACTGACCAAAATAACAGTAATAACTGGGGTTATTGAATTACAGCAGTTGTCATATTTCCTGTGCCCCTCTTCCTCCAGGATACACATACAAACGGCCAATATTAGGTAAAAACTGTACTGAAAGAAAACAGAGCACTCATCAACCTGTTGTGGAAAAACTTTTTCCAGGGATGCCATCAGTGGAGATGAAGAAAGAGTGTTAAAATATGACTACAAACAAACAAACAAACAAAATGTTTAAATGGCAAGGAAACAGCAGAAACAATACTTCAAGCTAAATGGCAAACTCGGAAAAAAATTTTAAGACATCTTTAGATGGTTTGATATTTAGTGGTTCTGTTGCACATTACAGAGTCCACACTGGCTTGTTGAGCAGGATGGGATTTAACGCAAGGGAGTAAGAGGTTCCTGAATTGTTGGCAGGGCAGGAGGTGATCTCAGAGCTGGTCTGCCAGGGCAAGTACTGCTCTTGTTCATCCAGGAAACTGCAGAGGAAGCTGCTGTCTCCTCCCATGACCGTCGGGTCCCAGGCTCACTGATGTGAGCCAGAGATCGGGGTGTTTTAGCCAGCCCTGTGGACGCATGAGCCCCATGGAGCCCACTGACCCCACAGCAGCAAACGTGACTGTCACGTGTGTGCCTGCTGTGCTTACCTGGCTTCTCAAGCTTCCTGCCAGCAGGCCCCAGTGGTCAGATGACATTTGAGAGCTTAGCTGCAAGGGAGTCTGGCAAGCGTGGTTTTCGGCTCTCCTGGAAGCGGAGGAGGGTCGGGCAGGTGCTGAAGGAGCCAGTCTACCTCCTGTAACTGTGCACCCTGGCGTGTACATTGTGGGCGCTGTGAGAAGCTAACCAGGAAAAGATGAGCATCATAAGTTTTAAAAACGGGCAAAGGAAAAGAAAGGTAACTCAAGTGAGGAGGACCAGGAGGTCAACAAAAATGAAAAGCTGTCGACTTTAGTACAGTCAAGAACTGCAACTGAAGTCATCAGTGACAAAACTGCTATTGGCCCAGATGTGGGAGCAAGAGGCACCCTCATCACTGTAAGGTCAGAAAACCCTTGTACAGGGCAAGTCAAGACATGGGTCCAGCAATGCTGCCTTGAGGAGTCTGCCAAAGGAATAATCATTTCATGAGGTAACAGGAGGCACATTTCAGCATCAGAATATTGCTTTCTGAGTATCGTTCTTTAGTTGCAAAGCATTGCAGACAATCTAAATGCTCGTTGAGTGGGGACTGAGGAAACAAATGGCGGTACTTACACCACGAAATAGCCTCTGAAATAGAGGGATCATGCTGGGGGACAGTGCCGTGAGGCAGTTAAATGCACAGCCTTTGGAACCAGAGGGCCTGGATTTGGACCCGGATTCTACCACTTACTAGCTGTGGGGTCTTGGAACGTACTCAGTTTTGACATTTGGAAAATAGAGATAATAACAGCCAAGTAGACATAATAATAGATAAAACCTTCTTGGCTGGGGTTTTATGAGAATTAAATGAGTGAATATGATGTTTCCTTTTGAGCTCTTAGAGAATATTAGATGTTATTATGTTTGCTGCTCAAGATCAGTGACCATTGTGTGACATTTCAAGTGATAAATTAAGGCTTCAAAAGATCAAGTACATCATGATTTGTTTTATGTAAAAAGCAGTGTACTTGTGAGAACACACACATTAATAACAGAGGCAACAACAGAATTTTCCAGAGTTTATGATATTCACAGAGGTCCTCTTTGAATGGGATTTCAGTGGTTTTATTTATTTGCACTGTCTTTGTGCAAATGTGTATATGTGTATGTGTTTAGGGGTTCCCTGGTGGCTCAGCGGTAAAGAATCCGTCTGCAATGCAGGAGATACAGGTTGAATCCCTGGGTCGGGAAGATTCCCTAGAGGAGGGCGTGGCAAGCCACTCCAGTGTTCTGGCGGGTTACAGTCCATGGGGTCACAACGAGCTGGACATGACTGAAGTGGCTGAGCACACACTCACAAGTACGTCTTTATAATGTACTGAAAGTTAGTTGCACAGTTGTGTCAGACTTCTTTTTGTGATTCCATGGACTATAGCCCGCCAGGCTCCTCTGTCCTTGAATTCTCCAGGCAAGTGTACTGGAGTGGATTGTCATTTCCTTCTCTAGAGGAGATTTCCGACGCCAGGATCAAACCTGGGTCTCCTGTATTGCAGGCAGATTCTTTACCAACTGAGCTAATAGGGAAGCCCTTTATAATGTACTATAAGTTATTAAAAAAAAAAAAACCAAAGGCCAGGGTTTAAATTTGCCCCTTTTATTCTTTTGATTAGAGTAAGGCCCTGCCACTATGGGCAGACAGAGCTCCGAGGTCCCTGCAGGTCCCTGCTTCTTGGATCTTCACATCCCACTTGGTGCCCTTTTCTCTAACTCCATCACACCCACCTGCCTGGCCAATAATAATACATGTCATGAGGGACTCATCAAGTGTGGAAGCAGAGAAATCATGAGGTTTCATTACCTAGGAAAGTAAGGCAAATGGAAACTTACCCATGAATATGCTGATCTTGTCTGCCTAGGTACACTATAGAAAATTCACATTTTCAGCCATGAACACACTGGACCACAGCGGGGAGTTGGGTTTCCTAGCTTGAGTCAGGCACCCGCTCAGGTCGCCATAGCAACCATGGTGGAAAGTTAAAAAAAAAAAGGTTTTGCTGGAAGAAAGCACTTTTCTTTATCATTAGTGGCATAAAAATAAGAAGCTTATAGTTTAAATATTTTTGACAGCAGCCTTCTTTCCTCCATCACTGAAGTCTCAGAGTAAGAATTCCAGTCCTTTGGATACAGGTTCAGACAAATAATGAATAATTTGGCATGTAAGCTCTTTATATAAGCAGTGCTCTTTGGCAAGTTTTTCCTATTTTGACCTGTGGACTGTGGAGATTATTGTTCAATAAATGTGTTGGAAATGAGGCATCCAAATGAGTGATACCCTCTTCAGAACAGAACCAGCACACCTTTGAGTTATTTGGAAGGTGCTTCCAGTCGAGAGGAGATCGGCCACTTCTGCAGCTCTGATCTGCAGCAGTTTAGCTTCTGCCCGATCCTGTTTCTGATAACTGTTCCTACGCATCCAGGGGCTTCCCAGGTGCCGCTAGTGGTAAAGAATCCACCTGTCAATGCAGAAGACGCGAGAGATGTGGGCTTGATCCCTGGGTCAGGAAGATCCCATGGAGCAGGAAGTGGCAACCCACTCCAGTATTCTTGCCTGGGGAATCCCATGGACAGAGGAGCCTGGTGGGCTACAGGCCATTGTGGGCTACAGTCCATGGGGCCACGAAGAGTTAGAAATTATTAAAAAATACATATAACTTTTGTTGTTTTGAGCCCCAAATCTGCCCTTAAAGGTGATTCTAATTTTAGGTCAGAATCAACTCCCAGAAAGTGAAATTCTTGTCTCACTTCAAAGCTTTTCAAACAGAGGAAGGTCCCTGACATGGACTGCTTTAGAAAGCGATGTGTGATTATTGTTTATGGAGGGGATATCGGGGGTCCTCCAGTCCTGGGCCTGTGAGGGTGAAGCAGACACCTATGGACAGCCTTGTTTGAAATGACAAGGTGTTGTATGCTCTTCTCCCCGACATTCCCGTCTTGATCTAGCTGTGCTGAAGCATCAGGACAGATGCTACGCCTCTGGGAAGGCTTCCTGGTTCTCCTGGGGGCTTCCTGGTTCTCCTGGCGGCTGCCTGCCTCTGCTGCGGCTTCTTCCCCCATGGCGAGGGGGTCTGTGGTCAGACTGATCTCCTCCCCGAGGATCACAGGAGGGGCTGCTGTCCGTCTCTGAGTCCCAAGCGCCCATCTGGCTCTGGGAATCGATAACTGTCGACTGCTCGGTGTGGCTGGTACATGCTCCTGAGGACAGGGAGATAAGCGCCCACGACTGGTGCCACCTAAGATGACATTCCTTTCCTGCCCCGCTGGGTTTTAGTGAGTGTGTGGCTGAGCTGCTGACAGATGAGCTTGAACCCACTGCGATGCCCCAGAGCTTTCGAGGCGACATGCAGGGACCAGGAAGGGTGCTCCCTTGGGCTTTCCCCGTCTTTTCAGTGTGACGGATTTGGATTTGGATGCTCTCACCCTGTTTGGTCTTGAGCTGTTCAAACCGTGTAACAAGCTGGTGTTGGGTGTGGAGCACAGTCACCTCCCGCCAGAATCACCTGCAAAGCCCCACAGCCAACACCCAGCGATGCGAGGGATCCTGTGTTTCGAGTTCAGAGAGCTGCCAGCAGATGGACCTGGCCCCTCTCTGCAAGTCTTTCTGAGAGGCACCGGCTGGAGAAGTGGGCTTATCCTGTTACCCTAACTGTCTCCTGATGGACAGTTAGCGGGGAGGGAGGCACCCTCTTGGGGGGTATGTGTGTGCTGGTGCTAAAGAGAGCCCATCCCTTTTGCTTTCCCCCCAAATAAGAGATGAACACTTCCCAAATTCACAGAGGGAGCCTGAACCGTCCCTCTTTCCACTTGTGTGGGAGCTGGTGCTCATTCCATTTCCTCTGCCCAGGCCCCTAGGCTGCTGGGCTGTGCAGTGGAAGCTGCCTTCACAACTTTCCTGGGCCTGGCAGGACTTCAGAGCGTCCTGGGTTCCAGTTGTTGTTCAGTTGTTCAGTCGTGTCCGTCCGACTCTGCAACCCCATGGACTGCAGCACGTCAGGCCTTCCTGTCCATCACCAACTCCCGGAGCTTGCTCAAACTCATGTCCATTGAGTCGGTGATGCCATCTAACCATCTCATCTGCTGTCGTCCTCTTCTCCTCTTGCCTTCAGTCTTTGCCAGCATCAGGGTCTTTTCCAGTGACTCAGCTCTTCACACCAGGTGGCCAAAGTATTGGAGCTCCAGCTTCAGCATCAGTCCTTCCAATGAATATTCAGGGTTGATTTTCTTTCAGATTGACTGGCTGGATCTCTTTGCTATCTAAGGGACTCTCAAGAGTCCTTGCTAGCACCTCAGTCTGAAGGCATCAATTCTTTGACGCTCAGCCTTTTTTACTGTTCCAGGTTCCAGGACACGCCCCAGAAAGGGTGGCTGCTGCCTTTCCTCTCTCCCCGAGAGAGACTGTCTACTGGAGACGGGACCCTACAGCCTCAGCTGGGGGTACTGAGGGAGCTGGGACAAGGACCAACCCAGCAGGATTTCCTGGGGGCAGAGACCCTGAGGACCACCCTCCCTCCTGAGAGTCCATTTCGAAGCCCCAGCTCATGGAGGGGACTGATGTCTAATCAGATTTAGAGAGACAGAGGCCTCCACCTGAGAGGGGCTGGTCTCCACCCCAGGCAAATCTCAGTCTTCCTGTTCCAACACCACGGCGATAGGAAGTGAAACAGAGCTGGGGTGTTGCGCGGCTGAAGGTCTAGCCTGCCCTGCAGGGAGGACTTTGTATCAAGTATGGGTCTGAAGAGTTAAAATGAAGACTGGGTCTTCAGGAGCTGGAACTACAGTGTTCTAACGATCAAAAGTGACCAAAAAGTGTTGGAACAGGCTGAGATATTGCCATAATCCCCCTCTCGCCATCAGGGGGTATCTGCAGAATGGATTCTTCGGGGCAGGGATTCTTCTTTAGGGAAGTTACTGGAGAA
The DNA here is from genome assembly GCF_001704415.2 of Capra hircus. Classification (NCBI taxonomy): domain Eukaryota; kingdom Metazoa; phylum Chordata; class Mammalia; order Artiodactyla; family Bovidae; genus Capra; species Capra hircus. The sequence goes on from NC_030817.1 coordinate 3,544,151, forward strand.
ACCGAGTCCATTGCACGCTTATATCACCACCGAGTGGCACCAGCAGCAAATCGGCTTCTTTGACTATGTTTATAGAACGGCTACGCATCCATGGAACTGGACCACCATGGACAGGGAGGCTGCTGGGAGGCTGGACCATCTTTCCATTTTTAGCGAGTTGCCTGGAAGTCACCGGGGTCTGATGAATGAGGCTGTGAAGGGAAGCACTCTCCTTCCTGTATCTGTGGTGTCATGATCGTGTGGAGCAGGCCTTGGGGGCTCCTTTTCTAATCACAGGAAGGAGCTTCATAAGCCACTCAGCTATGAGTAGGACATGCTTCTTGGACTAGAAAATTGCAGTGGGTGGGATGGACTTAGGAGTGTGAAGAAGTTGGAGAATCCACCCTCTTCTTTGTTTCTTAATCTCCCCTCCCTTCCTCGCCTTCTCTTGCCTCCCGCCTGCCCTCCCTTTCTTCCTCTCTTTCTTCTCTCCTTCCTTCCTTCCGCTCTCTCTTTCATTGTGTTTTGCTCCACGTGCTCCCGCTTTGAAAAATTTACAAGTGCATAAGCATTTGTTTGGGCTTCCCTGAAGGCTCAGATGACGAAAAATCCACCTGGAATGAAGGAGACGCGAGTTCAGTCCCTGGGTCAGGAGGATCCCCTGGAGAAGGAATGGCCACCCACTCCAGTGTTCTTGCCTGGAGAATCCCATGGACAGAGGAGCCCGGTGAGCTATAGCCCACGGGGTCGCAAAGAGTCGGACACGACCCACTACGACCACTAAACCTTGGTTTACCTGCTGTTTATCATCGGCCTTCTCCACTGGACCACAAGCTTCCAAAGCCAGCCATGTCTGTTGGGTTCACTCCCCTCTGTTGCCAGCCCACTGATGGGCACGGGGTGGGCGCGCAGTGTACGCTGAGTGAATAAGCATGTGAATACTCAGAGGGGGCCATCAAAATCATATTCTTTAAATTGCTAATTTTATCATGAGCTAAATGTCCTGCTCAAGAAGCTGTGACCCGCATGAGCTCCCGTTTTCCCCTGAAGTATCCTTACTGTGGTTTTGCGGGGTCTCAGCGCGAGTCCCCTCCGCAGGGGAGTTCTGGGAGCTGTCCAAAGGGCTTCCCTCAAGGGGCTCAGGAAAGCTGTGCCCGCTTCTCTGTGCTGTTTCCCGGTGCCCAGCGTCCCCTGTGAGGTGCTCGTTACGGGGTCCTAGGAGGGGGCAGTTGGTGGGCACGGCTCCCTGTCTTGGTGGGCCTCTCTAGCTCCCCCTTCACGCTTCAGGAGCATAAACTGTCCTCTCTTTTTCTCTTCTCTCTTGCCCTGGGCCAACATCTTTCTCTAACTTCTAGGAGAACATCAGAGACCCAGAAGCCACAGAGTGTAACTTAAAACCTCCATGTGTCGTTATCTGCGACCTACCGGGCCAGGGGTCCCTCTGAGGGCCGCTTCCCTGTCCACCTCCAGGCCGGCTGCCTCCTAAGAGGGGGTAGCCTGCAGGCCCTGGTGTCTGCCTCCATCAGGGTCCAGGACAAGCTTATCTTGGCATCTTAAGAGAAGAGGAATTTTGTTTTTGCCTAACCTTAATATAAAGCCCATCCGTCCGCTGAAAGACACAGCTGATTGGCATTATTAAATGAGTCCCCTTGGGACATCAGCGTTCAGGTTCCTCTGCTGCATGTAAGGTCTTCCCCAGGGCCAATAGGTGGGAAGCTGCTAAGATACAGTTTCCTAAATCGAAACATGGTTTCCCCTGAAAGTAAATTCAAGGCCCCTCCCTTAGGAGACAGAAACCATTTACAGCATCGAAAGACTTGGATCTCTTTCCAGTGAGATCCACCCCGGTTACCTCATCATTACAATGGTTGTCTTTTGGAGGATAACCCTCATTTGGATGTCGCGTTTTGATACCTTTCTTAGAAACCCAGTCTCTACTTTGCACTTACACTTGCTTATTATTAATTTAACAAGTATTCATTGAACATTTACAAGGTCCTTGTTTCCGTGGAGTTTACATTCTTAGATCAGGGATCAGCAAATTTTTTGTGTGTGTACATGGTCAGACCATAAATATTTTAGGCTTTGCAGGCCATGGGTCTCTGGGTACAACTTTCAGCACTACTGTTTTAGCACTTAAGCTTCCATAGATAAAATATATATGAGTGGACATGACTGTCTTAGACAGAACTTTATTTACGGAACAGACGGTGGCCTGGGTGCGGCGGTTTGTTGATGCTTGTTCTAGACAATGAAACAGATACATCACATGGCAGGTATGACGAGGTGCTAAGAATAAAAAAGTACCCGGTGGACAGCAGAGGATGGGCCATGCAGGACTTCATGCGGAGTGAGGTTAGAAATCCCTGGAAGATTTCAGCAGGAAAACGGTCGACTCTAACTCCCAGCTGCAGTGGAGCAGCCTGAAGGAAGGGTGGAAACTTGGGGACCCCAACTGGAAGGTCCCCAGGCAGATGGAGGGTGGCTGGTACCAGGATGGGATTTAGATGGCTTCTAGATGGATTTAGAAGTTGACCAACAGGCTTGGCTGAGGGTCTAAATAGTTCAAGGACGACTCTACGGTTGTAGCCTGAGCAGTGGAAAGAACGGCTCTTTCATCTACTGAGATAAGTTAGAGAGGAGGAGTAGGTTTGGGAGAAGACCAAGAGTTCTGTTTGGGACACTTTCAGATAACACTGCTGTGCAGGTGGCTGGATGGATGAGTCTGGAATGAAGGGGGGGGCGACCTGGTGTCACAGATTCGAGCATCCTCAGCACGTGGATAGGAGAAGGACATGGCACCCCACTCCAGTACTCTTGTGTTGAAAATTCCATGGATGGAGGAGCCTAGTGGGCTACAGCCCATGGGGTCGCAAAGACTCGGACATGGCTGAGCGACTTCACTTTCTTTCTTTCTATAGTTTCTTTTGGAGAAGGAGATGGCAACCCACTCCAGTGTTCTTGCCTGGAGAATCCCGTGGACAGAGGGGCCTGGTGGGCTACAGTCTATGGGGTTGCAGAGAGTCGGACACGACTGAGCAACTCACACACACACACGCACACACACACACACACACACACACACACACACACGCGCACACACACACACACACACACACAGCACGCGGACGGTCCTCGCGGTGGCGCGGATGCAATCGGCGAGGGAATGAGAGCCGTGTCAGGAGGAAGGTCCGAGGATGGAGCCTGGGAGGTTCCGGATCTGGAGTGGGGAAGAGGAGGGCGGGGAGCAGAGGAGCCGTCCAGGGAGGCTGAGGCGCGGCCGCGGGAGAGGAGCGAGGCGCGGGCTCAGGGCGGGGGTCCGAGGATGCTGCTGGATGCGAGCTGGCGGGCTGAGAAGGGTCTTCCCGAAGCGAGATGCTGGGAGGTGCGGCCCTCTCAGCTGGAGAGCCCTTTGCGTTGCCTCTTGGTCCCGCCTTTCCTGTCCCCCTGAGGCTCCTGCTGCTTTGCTTTCAGCGAACCCCCAGGCCATCACGCTCCCCTGATCCCTCCCCTTTTCATTGCAATTTGGTGGGGAAATCGTGCCTCCCAAATTGCTCATAATCCCTGGCTAAGCGGCTCCCTTTGTGCTGAAAGGGGAAGCCAGCAGAGTCAGAGAATGACTTCTGGAACAAAAAGCAACCGTTTCGAACACAAACACAGGCCCGTCATAGACCCCCTCCCCCCGCCCCCACCCCTTGTCCTGGCCAAGAGAGCAGCTTTCCCCCTTTGCAGGGAAAAACGCAGCCCCCGCCCCGAGAGCTGGGGGAGCATCCTGGCTTTCCCAGGGAGGTGGAAGCACCAGGGATGGGCTTTTCCCAGGCGGTGATAGTGTGCGAGAGGGAGGGTGGGCAGAGGTGAGAGGGAAGGCCCGAGGACCTGCAGAAGGAGGAGGTCTCAGGCCGGAGGCAGCAGCGTTCATTTTGCGGGGCGTCTTCAGCCCTGTGACCTGGCCCTGGCTCCAGGCTTGAGGTCGGGACGCGGGAAGCCCGTCACCTCCTCCTCGCTCCTTCCCCATCCCAGCAAAGATGACAGCTGGCTTCCAGCTCACATCTGCTCAGGCCTCTGTTCTGTTTTCCCTTCTCTGTTCTCTCTGAGTGTTTGGCAGCAGGGACCGAGGCTTGAAGGCCACACTCTGGTTGCCCCCTCTGTGCCCACTCCTGCTGGACTTCTGAAATCCCTCTCGCTGGCATGGCCCCGCTGGTCCCACCAGGAGGAGTTTGGGGCAGGCTTCTGTTTTGATATGAAACCATGCCCTTGGCTCATTCCCTCTTGAACAGTCATCTTGGATTTTTTGTTTGTTTGTTTTTGTATTTAATACAATTTGTAGGCATTGACAGAGGGAATTACTTCTTTTAAACAGAGATGTGTTTAGATTTTTAGTCAGAGATGGAGAATTCACAGGAGTTTGGGGGCAACTTTCTGATGATAGAACAGGAAAGGGAAAAAGCACAGACGTGATCACGGAAGACAATCAAGTGTCTTTCTTTATTGGGTTGCTTGCTTTTTATTAAGTTGTAGGAATTTTGCCAGAAATAAAAGTCCTTTGTCATATATATATATTATATATACACACACATATACAGACATATGTACATATATTTATATATAATATTTTTTCACTTTGTGACTTGATTTTTCATTTTCTCAGTGATGACTTTTTTTTTTTTTACATTGTTGACCTGAGTTTAAGCAGATCTGTAAATAAGAGGACAGTTTCGCTTCCTTAAGACCTGCAGCAGAGGAAACAGCAGCTAGCAAATAGCAGGGTCCTCCTCCTCTCCTCTCCCAAACCTTACTGGTGCTGCTCTGGGCAGCCTCTGTCCTCGGATCCAAGCACAACTGTCAGTTTCCAAGAGGAGCTTCCTCTGAGTCTCCTGGAGCAGGACCCCAGGCGGCTGTGGCTCGCGCGGCTGTTTCTGGGTGAGCAGGCGCCACAGAGCAGAGCCTGCGTGGGGTGTGTCGTTCAGCCTTCCCCGAGCACGAGTTTCACGCCCTGTTGCTTGTTCAGTTGCTCAGTCGTGTCTGACTCTTTGCGACCCCAGGGACTGCAGCACACCAGGCCTCCCTGTCCTCCACTTCTTCCAGAGTTGGCTCAAACCCATGTCCATTGAGTCAGTGATGCCATCCAGCCATCTCATCCTCTGTCGTCCCCTTCTCCTCCCGCCTTCAATCCTTCCCAGCATCAGGGTCTTTTCCAATGAGTCAGTTCTTCCCATCAGGTGGCCAAAGTAGCAGAGCTTCAGCTTCAGCATCAGTCAGTCCTTCCAATGAATAGTCAGGACTGGTTTCCTTTAGGACTGACTGGTTGGCTCTCCTTGCAGTCCAAGGGACTCTCAAGAGTCTTCTCCAAAACCAAAGTTCAAAAGCACCAATTCTTCAGTGATCAGCCTTCTTTATGGTCCAACGCTTTGTTAGATTTATTTCTAGGTATTTTATTCTTTTTGATGCAATTATAAATATGATCGTTTTCCTAATTTATCTTTCTTATTGGATTACTGAACATGTCTTCTAGGCTTCAACTCTTGTTGTTGGGGGATGACCTGCTGTCATTGAATAGAGCTGAGAGCCATGGAATTGATGGGGAGTCTTAATAATTCGAAGCTCCACTCAAGGGCTATACAGGTTAGCCCAGTGTGTTTAACACAGCAAAGGCCAGAAAAGTCCTTTAAGTTAGTGGGATATCCATAAAGATAGAATGGTTATAAACGTATGTAATGATTCTTTGTGTTACTAGGCTTTGTCAAATCCATAATACAGCCTTTGTTTATTGTCCGGGCTACCAGGGCGAAGTAGGTCAGGGAGAAAGAAGACAGGAAAAAAGTAGGCAGTGGGGAGAGAAGGAGGGAATGCGTTATATTAATATCTGTTACCAGAAACCTTCCCAGGAAGGGGGCTACGTGATGAAAGCACTTTGACAAGTCATCCGGGAATGGAAGGGAAGCACTGAGTGCTGTTAGGAGTGAAGACGATCCAAGGAATTTCACACGCGCTGCACGCAGATACCGAGACTTCGGGCAAAGGAGAAGGGGGGATGGGATTGCAGAGGGGGCCAGAGGCCAAAGAGGAGTGAAGTGCTCTATTCTATTAGTCAGGATTCTCCAGAGAAGCAAAGCCAGTAGGATGGGGGTGTATATGTGTATCCAGAAAGACATCTGTTACAAGGAATTGGCTCCTGTAATTGGGCTTCCCAGGTGGCGCAGTGGTAAAAAGTCCGCCTGTCAATGCAGGAGGTGTGGGTTCAATCCCTGGGTCAGAAAGATCCCCGGAGGAGGAAATGGCAACTCACTCCAGTGCTCTCGCCTGGAGAATCCCATGGGCTGGGGGGCTACAGCCCACGGGGTTGCAAAGAGTCAGACACATCTGAGCGTGCTCGCAGCCAGCAGCCAGCCCGTGATTATGGAGGCTGAGAAATCCTATGGCCTGTTGTCTGCAAGATGGAGACAAGGTCAGAAGGCCTAAGAACCAGGAGCGGCAGAGGCAGAAGTCCAGTGTCCTAGCTCAGACAGGCTGAGTGAATTCAATCCACCTTCCTCCACGTTTTTGTTTTGTTCAGACCCTCAACAGAATGGGTGATGCCCACCCACCACTGGGGAGGGCCGTCTGCCTCAGGCAGTCCATCAGTTCAAACGCTAAGCTCTGAGAAACCCCTCACAGACACGCCCCCAGATAATGCTTAATGAGGTTTCTGGGCATCTCATGACCTTGTCAGCTTGCCACAAACAATGTGTCCCTGGTGCACCGGCTGGTAAGGAGCTCAAAGGAGTTTTATGCAGCAGAGGTGACAAGTGGCCAATCCACGGGGCCGCATGTTAGGGGCATGGCTCTCCCACCTCCCAGTTTGTTGACATCCTTAGTGAAGTATATGGTGCACACAAATGTATGCCTTTTTAAAAGTGGTTTCGTTTATTGACTTATTTTTGGCTGTGCTGGCTCTTGGTTTCTGGGCTGGCTCTTTCTTTAGTTGTGACGAGTATAGCTGCAGTGTGGGGACCTGTGGGATCTTCTGGATCAGGAATCAAGCCTGCGTCCCCTGCCTTGGTGGGCAGATTCCTTAGCACTGAGCCACCAGGGGAGCCCCATGACTTTTCTTGAGTGATGAGCTTGTGTGACTGTATGTGTGCATGTATTCACACGTGTGTATGGTTGTGTGTATGCATGTATGATATTTGTAAGCATGTGTGTGAGTAGGGTGTGTGTGTGAGAGAGAGAAACTGAAAGAGACAGGGACAGATTGGTCTGTGCAGATGGAGGAAACTGACGCGCCCCCAGGGAGGGTTGCGCAGAGCAGAACGGGGACTAGACGAGGAGATAACTCAGAAACGTAGCGAGTGCAGCCCAAGCAGGACCCTCCGTCACCAGCGGAAAGGCGTGAATCCTGACACCTCGTGGACTGTTGAAATGAAGTGGGAGTTACAGCCACTCTTGTCTGGATGAGAAGGGGCATGGTGATGCCAGTGATGAGTTCTCCATGCGTTATGAAAGTTCCACTAGCTTTTGGTAGAATATAAAGTGCCCACCTGGAGACCCCAGTTTGATTTCTGGGCTGGGAAGATCCACTGGAGAAGGGATAGGCTACCCACTCCAGTTCTCGTGGGCTTCCCTCATAGCTCAGCTGGTAAAGAATCTGCCTGCACTGCGGGAGACCTGGATTTCGACCCATGAGTTGGGAAGATCCCCTGGAGAAGGGAAAGGCTCCCCACTCCAGTGTTCTGGCCTGGAGAAGTCCATGGACTGCATGGTCCATCCATGGGGCCACAGAGAGCTGGACACGCCTGAGTGACTTTCACTTTCACAAAGTGCCCACTCACTCAGTTGTGTCCGACTCTTTGTGGCCTCATGGACCGCAGCTTCAGGTTCCTCTGTCCATAGCATTTTCCAAAAAAAGAATAATGGAGTTTTCCAAGCAAGAATAATTTTCTCCTCCAGGATATCCTCCTGACCCAGGGATCTAATTGCATCTCTTGCATCCTTCACTGGCAGGTGGATTCTCTACCATTAGGGCCACCTGGGAACCCAGAATATAAAAGCCAGGGGTTAAAAGACTGATAGTGTTAGTGTGTTAGTCGCTCAGTCGTGGCCGACTCTTTGCAACCCCATGGACTGCAGCCCACCAGTCTCCTCTGTCCATGGGAATCTCCAGGTAAGAATGCTGGAGTGGGTTGCCATTTCCTTCTCCAGGCTTATCAAAGGTACTTTAACCTAATTTTAGCGGACAGGATTGTTGGAAATGAGGGTATGGTCTTTGGCAGTGGCTTTCAATGCAGCTTTGCAATAGGATTTTTATTCAAGGGCTAAAAGGTATAATTCAATAAAAGTAACTTGTTTTACTTGGAACATCTAGGACACCGATTGTGTAAGATGAATTATAATTTCATGCAAGGTTTTAAGTGGCTAAATGACAAAACATGAGTAGAGTGTTTTCTTGCAGTCTTCAGTGGCTCTGCAGATAGCTCCCTTTTCTCCTGGGCCACACTTCCCCTTGCCAATTCCACTGTTCTAGACAGAATCATTAGCTTGTGTCAGCTGCTGAACTGGAGTCATCAAGTACTAATCAGATAAGAAATGGATTAGCAAGGAATCATATAAACTGTATTTTCAGAGTGGAAATGAAGGCAGGGCACATTTAAAATTCACCGCGAAGCCGTCCCAGCTATTCAGGAAGCAGTGAAAGTCCACTTTAATCCGAATCACATAGTTTACGTGTAGTCAGTTTAGAGACAGGTAAAGTGAAGTGTCGTCTGCTTGTAAGCATCTTCCGCTAATATAAATTACCCAAACGAAGCATTGGGGCACGTCCGCACTGCTAACCAGGGCAGAAAACTTGACCAGACTTTCGTGCTAACACTCTGTAGGTGCTTGGCCGTGTTAGGAATGGATCATGAGATGTCAGTGAACCTACCCCGCCCCTCCCCTGCGCTGGGTTGGAAGGCAAACGGGGCTGACCTTACGCACACCACTTCCCTTCTTGGGGCTGCAAGTTCCATATGTGTGAAACTGGGTGAATTAATCCTGTGAGTATTGTTATCAGGTTAAATGAGAAGATGCTGGCGCCACTGAGCTAGGCCTGGCATGTACTGAGTGCTTTGGAAATGACACATATTTTTGTGTCCGACTCTTTGCGACCTCATGGAGTAGCAGGGTCTAGGGGTGGTAGTTCTGGAGAACGAAGGCTCTGGGTCCTTCAGCCTGGGGCCCGACGGAGGGTTTGGAGAAGGCGGGTGTGGCTCCTGAGCGCTCCCTGACACAGCGGCAGGCGTGGGGAGCCCGGAGGAGCGGACCCCAGTGGGCCACGTGAGGCTGTGCAGGCTATGGAGGCGGGCAGGAGGCCTGGGGGCTGCCTCGGGGTGGGCCTACTCATCCCGGCGGGGAAGGGGAGGGCCCCGGGAACGGGGTGGAAGTCCCCTTTGGCGGGGAGAAGAGGGCTCAGCCTCTTGGGAACAGCCCCTGTTTCCACTCTGTTCTCATGGTGAGTGTGTTTAACCCTGGAAAGTTCTACTCGCGGAAAGGACGACGCAGAGAGACGGCGCCAGCGTCCCCGGTCAAGGAGCTGGGGGCTCCCCTGGTGGTCCATTGGTTAAGAATCCACCTGCCCATGCAGGAGACACGGGTTCAGGCCCGGGTCTAGGAAGATTCCACGTGGCGTGGGGCAGCTAAGTCCTCCCTCTGCCAGGAGCCAGCGTGAGGAACTCCGCCCATGGCAAAGGTCATGAGGAAGGAGGCTTCCGCATACGCAAAGGCGGGATGGAGCCTCAGGAAACCCCCTGTTCCCGAGCATCTACCCCCAAAACCAGAGTCTGCCTCCTTTACTGTTTCATGCTCTCACCTACACCTCTGACTTTATGGGGGGCTGTTCTCCACTGGTTTTCTCAGAGAAGGAGTAAACTTGAAGCTCCAGTCAATAAAAATTCCTGGGTGTGACAAGGGTGTCTCTGGTCAAACCTCTCTGCTGGCAGACTAGCTTGTGTGACAGGATTATCCACACTCCTGCCACTACACACATGATTGTTTACTACCTCTCAACCATAAACAGCACAGAGAGTTTGGAGTATTTTGAAAATCTTAATTAGCATAGGGCTTTCCTCATTGTTGAGTCAATGATTGCCGCCAGGCCTCCGTATCCTTAGGCACCTGGGAATATATTAATGTATCTGGAATATAGAAAAGGAAATATAGTAGTTTTTGATGTTGGCAATACTAGACTCTTTGAGTTAATGAATTTTCTCTTTTGTTATAGATCACTGTACTTTGTTATAAATTACTGTGTCCTTGCTATGTAAAAATGTAACTTTATCACTATCTTAAGACTAAATAGATCTTAAGGGGAACATTGGTGAAGGGTTTTCATTTGTTGGGCTGATGTTTGCTGCTAAATCTCCATATTCCCTGCCCTTATAATGAATATAACTAGCATATAGGAGAAATAAGTATTAATCTTTAAGATTAATCATGTTAACCTTAGGTTAAATAAATTCCTTTCTTAGTTGTAACCCACTACACCCTCACCCTATAGGAATGAAACTTTATCTGGTACCTTCAGAGGGTGGCGCCTGTTTAAGAAAAAACACCCTTGGAAAAAATAATTTTTTTGGTTATCAGAAAGAAAGGATCATAAAATGTCAGCAGGCCTCATGGCCAGAAGATGATGTAAAACCTCTAAGACCTTTTATTATACATTTATGTGAAGCACCTGATTTTGCTAAAGGTCAGGACTGCTGACCCCCGCGTGACTTTAAAATTTCCGTTTGTCTCTATGTGTAACAAAAGGTATATAAGCAAACCTAAAAAATGAAGAAATCGGATCAGTTTCTGGAAAGACTGATTCCCCCGTGTCATTCTTTCTTTCCCCTTCTGGCTGAATTCCCATCTGGAGCGTGGGTGCTTGCCACGTCTACTTACTTGCCCCGGCTTTTAAGTTCCACGCGAGAAGAAGCCCAAGGAGGGGCACCTTCCGATATTCAAGTGGCACCAGTGGCCCAACGTAGATGGTGCAAATTCCTTGTCTTGGAATTTTGTTGGTATCCCATGTAAACCAAGTTATTCAGCCTCTTTTTCTCCACTAATATTTCCTACTACACTATCCATTTCTAATCTCTCTCTATATCTGTAATTAAATAAGTTTTTTCCTAGGACGCCGATTCCATCTCCCCTTTGAATTACCCTGGATCCACTGGGGCTGGACCCTGGCAGCCCTCTAGACTATGGAAGCCTGCGCCCTAAAGCCCGTGCTCTGTAGCAAGAAACCTCTCCCCAACGAGAAGCCCGCAGACTACAACTGGAGAGCAGCCTCAGCTTCTGCAACTAGAGAAAATCTGTGGGCAGCACCCAAGACCCAGCACGGCAAAAACAAACAAACAAAAAAAAACAAAACAAAAGAGGCTAGCATCTTGGGGTGGTGGGAGGGGTGGCTCACCAACTTGCCGGAGCTGGGAGCTGGGGGACCCTCAGGGGCACACATCTGGGTGCCTCCGGGAGTCCTGCTAACCACTTTAGACCAGATCAGGCCCAGCTCCATATTGCAGTTAAAACCAAAAGCTCACCCTTCCTGCCCAGTGAATGGGGACACCGCAAACCGGGGCAAGGCAGCTGCCAGCAGTTCAGCAGCTGCTGATCGGGTCCTTGAAAGCGTGGCCCTGGAAGGTGGGCGTCTCAGAACGGAGCACCCTGAGGTGTGCAGGGAGAACAGTGCTTCCTCTGAAGCCGGCAGGAGCCACGGAGAATGGTCTTTGCAGCGGTTTATCGTGAGCCAGCCACTGCTGGCGCTCGCTCCCAAGCATGGAGTCAGCCACACTGTATTAATGCTCATCACGCGTGACTCGCGTTGCTGCTGTGCACAGGAGGCATATGAAAATGCAGATGAATTAAAATAATAAAAAGACGGCATTGTCTGGCTTATCATTTTAGCGAATGCATGTGTACATATCTATACTATGTGCATGTGGGCTCATTTGTGTCCGGCTTTTTGCAACCGCGTGGACTGTAGCCCTCCAGGCTCCCTTGTCCATGGGATTCTCCAGGCAGGAAGGCTGGGCTGGGTTGCCGGTTTCCTCCTCCGGGGGATCGTCCCCACCCAGGCATCGAACCTGGGTCTCTTACATCTCCTGCATTGGCGAGCGCGTTCCTCACCACTGAGCTACCTGGGAAGCCAAAATATCTATACGTTATATGTTATTTTATGTAGCAGGTAATACATAAACTAATACATTGTCCAGGTTATGTTATTTACTCATATTATACATTTCTATATATTTATATATATGTATATATGTTTGTAACCCTGGCACAGTACTTGCTTTGCTCATAGAGCAGCTAAGCCTACAGATGTAGATATATCTGAATGTGCTTTTGAGGGAGGAGTTACTTGCATCATTTAATGCCCTTGCTTTTGGGGCAGAGGGAGAAACAGGCTTGGAGAGATGGAATGGCTCCTTCACCTGGTGCAGCTGAGGAAGGAGCCCGCCTCTTTCCCATTCATGTCCTCCTCCTCCCTGGGGTGATCTCAGGGCTGCAGTCATGCCGGTAAAGGGGCTCCAGTGAAATGTCTCTTTCCAAACAGTAGCATGCTTGTCACGCAGCAGTGTTCATCAGTGTCTCAGGACAACAGCAAAAAAGGGGGAAAAAAGAGGAAGTGATTGGTGACAGTTTCTGTCTGAGGTCTAGTTCCTCAAAGACACGCCTTGGAGCTAAACCAAAGGCAAGCGATTGCCCCTCTGATGGCACTTCTTTCCAGGGGACATATTTCCTCTTGTGAGAAGCGTCTCATTTTTAGACAAAAACATAAACAGAAATTCTATTCTGGCTCACCAAGTGTCACTGGCATATTTCAAAATGTCTTTCTACCAATACAGGAGGTAGAAATAGTGAAAAAATGCTCTGATATACACTGAAAGAAATCTATCAAGGAATTCTACAAATTAGCCTCCTAAAGGAAAAGAGGTATGTGACATGACCCTTAGGTCTTCAAATCCTTGCATGCCGATTTCCCGGAGATGGAAGGTCTCAGTTCCAAGGGTTGTCCACTAGATGGCAGCATGGTTATGGTTAAAGTCTCCTATTTGCTTTCTCTGACGCAGAAAAGTGGATTTATTTCTTTGATCAGAGGTTGGAACCCAAAGGTTTTATGGATACGAATATTCTGTTAAAATGTTATAAATGAAACTACACATTTAATATATAATTCTTCCTGTTATTGTGTGAAGAATCATATCGGCTTTCTAACCATAATTCTTCCTATCATTACTCAGATCCACGTGTGATTTTGAGTGTGTGTTAGTCACGCAGCCGTCCGACTCTTTGCTCAGAAACCATGGCTTCTCCGTCCGTGGATTTCTCCAGGTAAGAATACCGGAGTGGTTAGTCATTGCCTTCTCCAGGGGATCTTCCTGAGCCAGGGATTGAACCCACGTCTCCTGCATTGCAGGGGATTCTTTCCCATCTGCGCCACCAGGAAAGCCCAAGTCCTTTGCTAGCTACCACCGCTCTTAGCTGACTAATCCCAGCATTTGCTTTGGTTCTTCAGAGGGCAGGGCGTATGTACTTATAAGTGGCTCACTCTATATTAGCCTCACAGCTGTGATCCTGGTAACCACTGGTTGGTCATGATTTTCTCTCAGTTCTGTGAGGTAGTCAATCGCTTCTTTTCCTACCACGATTAAACATGAACTACAGTCTGATTTTTGATATTTCAATGACGCAATATGTTAGATCATTATATTTTCACTGAGTGCCAGGCCGTGTGTGAGCTGTGGGCAATGCTCACCGAGGTTTTCATGATGGTTACACACTAATGAAATATACCACAAGACACAGGGAAAGAACATCCTTCAGGACTAAGTAAATTCCTTTTGATGAGTCCTCTTAAGACTTAGATACTTTGTTGGTTACGAAAAATTCTTTTGGAAAGAGCTGGGTGATCAGGAAAAGAGTTAGGACCGGAGGGGATCCGAGGTGGGTTTCCAGATCCAGGGATTATTAGGAGGAGACCAAAGCCAGGCGTTTCTTTAGGAGTGCGCCACGGCCGTCTGCCGTTGTCACCGTCTGTCATCTCTAGGAGACACCGCACGGACCAGGCAAAACGTTAGAGAAGTCTGTGGACAGGCTGGTTAGCGCAGGCATCTAAATAAACGAATGCGCGCACAGACTGTGGGGGACAGAAGTCACTGTGCCAGGCGAAATAACTCTTCCCTGTCTTGCAGCACCTGATGGTTGATCAAGCGCGCTCAGATATATTACACGTGAGGCTACCAATGCGAGGCCCCGAGCATGCAGCGGCCAGCCCCAGTTGCCGCAGCTAGGTAGTGGCGAGAGAATTCAGAGGCCGGGGGATAAGACCTGTCAAGTGCCCATCAGAGGTACCCCATCAATCACATTTTACTGTGGCCACTATTTACTAGGAGTCAGGTCATTGGTTTCCAGGCATTGCACCCTGACATCAGGCTCTTTCTGGTCTAAGACTTAATGACGAGATCTCCAGGTGATTCGCTAAGATCCAGCGTTGACGCTGTGTGTGTGTGAGTGTGTGTGTGTGTGTGTCTGATCGTCACACTCCATTTCTGGGGTTTCTGTGCCTTCGCTCCACTTGTGTTTTGGTGGGTCGTGGGAGGAGACGGTGTGCCTCGTCCTTCAGGGGCCGGCAGGACGGTAAACCAGACCAGCCCTGTCGCTGGCAGAGGGTGAATTAAGCGACAGGCTTTTCCAGAGAAGAAATGTGAAAAGACTACCCTGCATGTGATTAGCAGGCTGAAAAAGGCTTTTTTTTTTTTTTTTTCCTGTGGCAAGTGGGACTGAAGAGTGAAGCTTATTTATAACTCGGGGTAACAGGAGGGCTCAGCGGTGCAGTGGCTATTAAAGAACGGCGAAATGTTAGCGGGAAAAGCTGTTTGCCGTAACCTTATAAAACGGGCTTTCTATTTCCAACAACAGAAACGAGCAAACAGAAAGAGAAAACTGCGAGAAAGTAAAAGCAGCAAGATGACGGGAGCGTGTGGGTGAGGACTGAGCAAAGGCGCCAGGGTTTCCTGGGCCTGGAGTTTCCATAAAGAAACAAATGCATTTAGAAAGTGGCAGCGCCGTGTGACATTTGCTAAGTGATTTTGATGATTGGCTTTTCAATTGAGTTTCTGTAGTAAGAAGCGAAGGAGGGTGGGGGGTGAGGAAAAAGCAATTTTCCCAATGGGGGTATAAAACCCTTCAGCCTAATGAAATGTTTTCTCTGGTTTAGAGATAACAACCCACTTCTTTTGGGTTTTATGCCTAATATTGATTCTTTGTGTATTTTTTATGGAAGCCTTGATGAAATTCAGTTAATTGTATTTTATTGGAATGGGAGAGTGTCCTGTTTAATATTCTCCAATCTCCTCACCCATGGTTCCTCCCACCTTCCCCCCTTCTCCCTATCAATAGTTTAACTTTGATGGATGGTTTGTGGTGGTTAAAAAAAAAAAGTCCAGGCCCGTTCCAGGGGGCTAGCTTGGGCGGGGGCTGCCCTGTCTTCCATCTTTTTACATCTCGGTATTTTATCTAGAGAAGGCCTTGTCTTGAGAGAACTGCTTCGCCACTGGGCAATAAGATGACTTAGTTCTTGGGATGTCTCATAAAAGGATCGAGTAAGAAGATTTAGTCATTGAGAGAAACTAATCTTTCTTGACTGAATAGGGTGGACATGGGAAGCAGAATGAGATTTAGAATTGCTCAAAGGATAAAAGGGTTCAGATTTATTTAAGGCCCCAAAATAATGAAAATGAAAGGTGATAGAGAGACAAGATATTATGCTACAAAGAGTCCTGCCTTAGTATTTAGAAACCTTGCATTTTTTTGAGTCCTGGTTTTGTGACTTAGAGGGGCTCCCTGGTGGTTCAGAGGTTAAAGTGTCTGCATGGAATGTGGGAGGCCCAGGTTTGATCCCTGGGTCAGGAAGATCCCCTGGAGAAGGAAATGGCAACCCACTCCAGTACTCTTGCCTGGAGAATCCCGTGGAGGGAGGAGCCTGGTAGGCTACAGTCCATGGGGTCGCAAAGAGTCAGACACGACTGAGCGACTTCACTTTTGTGACTTAGAAATCAAATGTCCTTAGGGAAATCACTTAACTTCTCTGAGCTTTGAGTCTTCCTAGATGTATGAAAGGGTTTTCTGGGGGCTTATTTTGGGCTGGATGAAGAACTCCACAGGTGTTCTCCAATTTAATCGTCTCAAGAACCACATGAGGCAGGAACAAT
The DNA here is from genome assembly GCF_001704415.2 of Capra hircus. Lineage (NCBI taxonomy): Eukaryota > Metazoa > Chordata > Mammalia > Artiodactyla > Bovidae > Capra > Capra hircus. The sequence goes on from NC_030817.1 coordinate 3,560,341, forward strand.
TATGGTAATTCATATTGCACGGGTGAAGACACAGAGGACTATCAAAGGTTGGTAACTTTTCCAAGTCAGTGACTGGGCGGCATTTGCAGTCTAAGGCTGGTGTCTGAAACACACAAGCTACTATGGTAAAGCCACGCTGGACACATAGTCCTTGCCTTGCTTACGTAAGTATGGGATGCTCAGAAAAGTCTTTACTGGTGAGACATGTGTATAAACTAAAAACTGACACGCGCGTGTAAGGTGGTATTGTTTTCAGTTTGTTCTGAATAATCTCCTTAGTGCTGATTGTGGAGGATGTGTCTCACTTAGACTGTAGACTCAAGCGCTGTGAGGTTGCTGTTTATCAGGAGTGCACTCTTTGCCTAGGGCTTTTGAAACAAAGTCCCATAAGCCAGGTGGCTTACAGCACTTCAGTTTTATTGTCTCACGGTTCAGGAGGCTGGAAGCTCACAACCACGGTGCTGGCAGGGCCATTTCCCCTCTGGAGGTAGCAGGACCGCCCCGCCTCTGCCAGCTTCTGGAAGCCTCGGGCATCCCTTGGCTTGTAAACGGCTGTCTTCTTCCTGTGTCTCTTCTTCTCACGCTCCCTTGGTGCACGTCTGTGTTCAGATTTCCTGCTTTTATAAGGACATCAGTCCCTGGGATGAGTGCCCACCCTAACGACCTCAACTTAACTGGATCATCTGCAAAGACTTTGTTTGTGATTAAGGTCACATTGACAGACACTGAGGGTTAGGATTTCAGCTTTTTACTCCCAGGATGGGGAGGGTGGGGGTCACCCAACTGACAACAGTGGGAAAGCACAGGATGGGCTTTGGAGGCTCACACACCAGAGCGCAAGTCCAGCCTCCATCACTGACTGATGTGCGGGGACTGTGTTAGTTTCCCACGGCTGCTGTCACAGCGGCACACGTTTAGTGGCTTAAGCCAACACAATTCTTCTGTCTTAGAGTTCTGGAGGTCAGACGTCCAGAAAGGGTCCCACTGGGCTAATATCACGGTGTCAGTAGAGCTGTGTTCCTTCCGGAGAACCCACTTCCTGCCTCTTCCAGCCTCCAGGGGCTGCCCGGACTCCTTGGCGCGTGGCCCCTTCCTCCATCTTCAGAGCCAGCAATCTAATACCTTCAGATCGCTCTTTGAATTTGACTTTACCTTCTGTCTCCCTCTTCCATGTTTTAAGCATCCTTGGGATTCCATTGTGACTTCAGGGATCCTTGTGATTACCACTTGGGCCACCTAGTATCATCTCTCCATGTCAACATCTCAACTGAAGCTCGTCAGGAGTCTTTTGCCTTGTAGGGTAGGAGGATGTGCACGTCTCCGGGTTGGGGGGGGTGGTTTCTGCCTGCTCCGATCACTATCCTAAGCTCGCCCTGTAACTTGGGAACCTGAGTTTGCTCCAGAGTGTTGTTGAGAAGGTTGAAGGAAGCCTTTCTTGTGAAGTACTCAGGCCAGTGCCCAGCACAGAGCAGCAGTGACTCATTCTCTCCTAGTGGCTGACGCTGTTATCCTTTGCACCCATGCAATGGTTTCATTTCTTTTTAAATCCTTTCAAGTGGAGGGGAAACCTGTGCAAACATTTCTGATGCTTGTATGAGTCCAAAGCAAAGGGCAGGCGTTCCGTTTTGTGAGCGATCAGTGAAGCTCCGTGTACCTGATGGTGCATGTGTGTGGGAGGGGCACGTGAACATCATTTCTGTTGCTTACACGCCAGTTCGTTAGGTTCGCTGTTCTATCAAGTGGCAATTACTGGAGCTCATGCTTGGGAAAGCAGCCAGTTTAACTTGGCGATGTTAATATAGCTAAGTATCCCATTTTTAGGAACCTTAATGTTTAAGACATTTTAATGGCTGCTGTAACACTTACTGTATCACCTCCCAATCCCCAGCCTCAGTTTAAATTGCTTTGGAGTGTTTAATGTGCTTTATATTAGCAGCCCAAAGCCATACCAAATAGAATGGAATAATAAAAAGTATTGTTTTTCATAACTACAATAACGATATAAATAACTGAAGAATAGTTGATCACTTTACAAAAGGCTTTTGCATAGACTACCAAGTAAATGACTGATGTCACGGTTACACAAGCCTTCTAGTGTCTGATGAGGAGCCTGTTTGGGGCCCTGGCCTCAGAATCAGACTCCACAGCTCTGGAGTCCAACCGTCGCGCTTTACGGACTCCGTGATCCCAGTCAGGTCACCTAGTCCTCCCTGAGCCTCCGTTTCCTCATCTGTCAAGTGAGACGAGCATCACAGCTTCCTCATGGGTGGTGGTGAGGTTTCAACGAGAGAGTGCTCTGAACGCACTTGACTTAGCGCCCAGCGCTTTTTGAGGGAGTGCTCAGCTGCTCACTCGTGTCCGATTCTAGGTGAGCTCATGGATTATAGCCCGCCAGGCCCCTCTGTCCCTGGAATTTTCCAGGCAAGAATAATGGAATGGGGGGCCATTTCCTTCTCCGGGGGATCCTCCCGACCCAGGGATCAAACCCACGTCTCTTGTATCTCCTGCAGTGGCAGGGGGATTGTTTACCCCTGTACCATCTGGGAAGCCCATCCAGGACTTCCTGGTGACTTATCAATGTTGGCTGCCATTTTAATATTATTGTTAATAGAGGCTACCATCCAAGCTGAGGTGCAAAACCACGGGCAAGGCTGTGAACAAAACGTGGGTTCTGACTCCCTCCTGACCACTCTCCTCCAGCCTCAAAGAAGTTGGAAAGACGGGCAGGAGGGCAGATGAGGAAGAGAATCGAAGATGGAGTTGTTGGTGGGATGAGTTGGTCCTGAGACGGGGTGGTGAAGGGTCTACCCAGGGAACGTACTGTGTGTCTCTGGCAGTTTGGTGGGAACCACAAACTGGTACCCGACTCATTTCTAGAATTCCCGAGGGCAAGAGAGACTGTCTGGCCATGGAGAGGATGGTGTGATGGAGAGGCTGCTGCTGTCTTGGGGTTGGCTCTGCTCCGCGTGTTTCTCTGGGCAGAAGAGGTGTGTCCTGGGAGCAGCCAGGGTCGGGCTTGGGGGCAGCAGGGCTGAATTAGATCCTGACCAGGGTGGCTGGCAGCAGGGGCGAGGAGGCACCCACCAGAGGGGAGTTAGGGGGCGTTCCTGGATTTCCAGGGGCTGCAGTAGGCTGTGTAAGTGTCAGCTGGAAGAGAGGCATCCATCCAAGTGAACAGAACTGCAGGATACTAACCCCAAGCAGTGGGGTGAGGGAGGGCGTGTATCGGAGGTTCGGGGGGAGTCCGGGAGGGAAGCTGGGGGCCACACGGGGTCATCCTGAGATGGTCTTCCTTTCTCCCTCCCCCACTCTCTGATCCACAAGGGTCAGGAACCAGGATTAACAAGTTTGAGGAGAAGGGCGGGGTGTGCAGGATGGGAAAGAGAACACAGACACTGCTTCCTCCCAGGCGGGTAGCCCACCTGCTTGCCCTCTGTGTACACGGAAAGGCAGTGAGTGAACGAAGCAGTGGGAAGTTTTATTTATTCATTCAGACCCGAAGATGTGAATTACCCAACCGAGACTTGTTAGATTAAAGTGTCTGGAAGAATCATGAGACTTGCCTTCAGTCTGACACAGGGGTAAGGAAAAGCCAGTTCTGGGAGAGGAACCCATAGCGCTGTCGAGCGCTGAAGCTGCCCCGTGACCCAACCCGCGAGTGATGCTCCTGGAACGCGGTACTTCCCTTGTCGTCTCTCACAACGGCCCGGAGGCGGGTGTTGCTGCAGGAAGCAAAATGACTCCACAGACAAGGTCATCAAAGCTCAGGAGCCTGAAGGGTTTGTGCAAAAATCCCAGAATGGAAACAAGCAGAGGTGGGACTTGAACCTTGAGATCACCATTCTTGACCCACAGACCACAGGGCTCCCACATCCTGGTGGAGATGGTAACGGAACCCAAGTCCAGAAGGGTCCTGGGGCCCGAAGTGCACTGTCGGGAAGTCAGGATGGAGCCTCGCCTGGTTTGCAACGTGGGAGCATCACCCCAGGTTAATATGTGGTTTAAACAGGTTGCTTTGCTGTAGAATCCGGGTGAAGTCCATGCTCTTTTCTTTTAGCACAAACGCGTTTAGGGGATTTCGGCTGAGAGGAGGTGGTGAGGTCTTTCTGCTGTGCCATCTTTCTTAGAGAAGAATGCTCCTTCAGCTAGTTATGATAAACCCCAGTGAACTTTTTGGCCAATCAGATATCTTTTAAACACCTCCATTTTGTGGTGAATGAATCACCCTTAATGGAATTATCTAGAGGAAATCCAAGATGGTGAAAGTGGAAACTGCCACAAGACATCATGGGTCAGACTCCCTCCACGGGGTCCTGGAGACCCCAGCGAGGCTCAGCTGGAAGGAAGAATGGTGCCTTTTTCATGAGAACAGCTCGGTGTAACCAAGGGTGGCCCCTGTCCCTGTGCTCAGGGCCCTTTCCCTGGGGTATTTACGGCATCTCCTGTGACAAGAAGCTCTATCTCTGGAAGCTGTGCTTGCTTCTGGCAATGGAGAGGGACCTCTGCCCTGGATGAGACCAGAATGTTTCTGGCCTGGGGGCGAAACCAAAGGGACCCCCACCCCAGCCACTGAAACAGGCTCCTGGTCATGCTTGGGGTTGGCGGCAGGGTGTGGGCCAACACTGGGGGCCGCCCCCGTGTGTCCGTGTGCAGGGCCAGATTGGGGGGCCACAGCTGCCCTTCACTTGAGTCATCGCTCCCTTGGCCGAGGGCTGAAGGCAGTGAAGTGCGGAATGTTGCGTGGCGCTGTCTTGAGTAGCAACTGAAGGAAAAGAAACACACCCCCCCAGTCTCTGACCGGCCTCTCTCTCTGCGTGTGTCCTGAGGGGTCCGTCTTGCTGAGATGACAGGATGCAAGTCTAGGGAGCAGTCAGCTGGGGAGTCACCTCTGAGTTTGACAGATCCTAACACAGAAAACCTGCTCTCCTCAAGGGTGGATGAAGAAGAGGAATGTGTCTAGCTCAGAGACAAATAAAAACAGGAGACGAGCTTCATCAGCTGGAGGGCGCGTGGGCTTATTCTCTGGGACCCCAGAGGTGAGATCGAGGGAAGGGGTTGAGGTCACCTGCAAACAGAATTGGGTTCGAGAGACAAATGCTTTCCTAGCGCAGGGGGTTTCATACCTAGAAGCTTCTGTGTTCTTTGCAGAGCAGCGCAGAGCGACGCGCTGAGCAGTTCTCACTGAGCCTCCGGTTCCCACCCCTTCTCCCCACCAGAGTTAGCTGTTACATGGCCCCCCCACATGGCCCCCTTATCTCTCCTGAGCCATAAGGGGTCAAAGATGGGCTTAGGTGCTCTTCTGGATGATGTTTTCTGAGGGGAAGGCAGACACAATCTGACAGTTTTCTCCCCTCTCAGTGGGTTTGCAGAGAAGAACGTGGATTTTGGAAGTAGACCGCCACTGGTTCCAGTCTGGCCTGCCACTCACATGCTGGGCCACTTTAGGCAAGTCACTGAAGCTCTCCAAGCCTCAGTTTCACCATTTGGAAAATGAGGAAAACAAAACTCACCAGTATAATAATGTAGTTGTTGTAACTAAATTTTTATCGTGGCCTGGTGCCTTCTATGGAGAAGGCAATGGCACCTGACTCCAGTACTCTTGCCTGGAAAATCCCATGGACGGAGGAGCCTGGTAGGTAGCCACGGAGATAGCCATGGGGTCGCGACAAGTCGGACACGACTGACGTGACTTAGCAGCAGGTGCCTTCTGTACACACGAAAGTGGCAACCTGAAAAAACACCCTGTATTCTTTTTACTTTCGTTTTAAAAAATGTTATTGAAGCACAGTTGATTGAATGTTATGTTGATTTCTGCTATATAGCAAAATGATCCAATTACACATATATGCATTCTTTTCCCCATTCTTTCCCGATACGGTTTATCACAGGACGTGGACTATCATCCCCTGTGCTGTACGGGGGCCCTGTTGTCCACCCGTCCTCTGCACAACAGCTCGTGTCTGCTCATCCCACACGTCCAGTCCTGCCCCGTCTTCCTCCTCTTCAGCAGCCACAGGCCCGTGTTCTCTGTCTGGGAGTCTGTCTCTCTCTTATAGATGAGTTCATCGGTGTTGTGTTTTAGGTGTCACACATGAGTGATGTCGCACAGGAGTTTTCTTTCTCTTTCTGAATTACTACACTCGCGTGATAACCTCTAGGTTCATCCGTGTTGCTGCAAAAGCCATTATTTTCCTTTTTTATGGCTGAGTAGTATTCCGTTTCATATGTATATGTGTGTGTGTGTATGTGTGTGTATGAGTGTGTGTATGTGTGTGTATGTATGTGTATGAGTATCTGTGGGTGTATGTATGTATGTATGTGTGTGTATGAGTGTGTGTGTGTATTTCACATCTTCTTTTTCCATCCATTCATTGATGGACATTTAGGTTGTTTTGATGTCTTGGCTATTGTAAATAGTACTGTTATGAACATAGGGGTTCATGTATGTTTTCAAATTACCAAATTGGAGTTTCTCTGAGTTTATGTTCAGTAATGGGATTGTAGAATAATATGGTAGTTCTATTTTTAGTTTTTGAGGACCCTCCATACTGTTTTCCATAATGGCTGCACCAATTTCAGTTCAGTTCAGTTGCTCTGTCGTGTCTGACCCTTTGCGACCTCAGGGACAGCAGCACACCAGGCCTCCCTGTCCATCACCAACTCCCAGAACTTGCTCAAAGTCATGTCCATTGAGTCAGTGATGCCATCCAACCATCCTATCTTCTGTCGACCCCTTCTCCTTCCGCCTTCAATCTTTCCCAGCATCAGGGTCTTTTCCAATGAGTCAATTCTTCGCATCAGGTGGCCAAAGTATTGGAGCTTAAGCTTCAACATCAGTCCTTCCAATAAATATTCAGAAATGATTTCCTTTAGGATGGACTGCTTGGCTCTCTTTGCTGTCCAAGGGACTCTCAAGAGTCTTCTCCAACACCAAAGTTCAAAAGCATCAATTCTTCGGCACTCAGCTTTATTTACGGTCCAACTCTCACATCCATACATGACCACTGGAAAAACCATAGCTTTGATTAGATGGACCTTTGTTGACAAAGTAATGCCTCTGCTTTTCAATACGCTGTCTATGTTGGTCATAGCTTTTCTTCCAAGGAGCAAGTGTCTTTTAACCTCATGGCTGCAGTCACCATCTGCAGTGATTTTGGAGCCCAAGAAAATAAAATCTGTCACTGTTTCCACTGTTTCCCTATCTATTTTCCATGAAGTGATGGGACCAGATGCCATGATCTTAGCTTTGTGAATGTCGAGTTTTAAGCCAGCTTTTTCAGTCGTACATTTTCATCATGAGGCTCTTTAGTTCCTCTTCAGTTTCTGCCATAAGGGAGGTGTCATCTGCACAATGAGGTTATATTGGATTATTTGCTTCATCCACCCAGCAGCAATTACTCTGCATTCTAGTTTGTGCTTCATCCTATTCCTTCCCCAATATTGAACCAGTCTGTTGTTCCATGTCTGGTTGTAACTATTGCTTCTTGACCTGCATATAGGTTTCTCGAGGCATGTAACGTGGTCTGGTATTCTCATCTCTTGAAGCATTTTCCTCAATTTGTTGTGATCCACAAAGTGAAAGGCTTTAATGTAGTCAATGAAGCAGAAACAGATGTTTTTCTGGAATTCTCTTGCTTTTTTGTTGGCAATTTGACCTCTGGTTTCTCTGCCTTTTCTAAATACAGATTGAACATTTGGAAGTTCTCAGTTCATGTACTGTTGAAGCCTGGCTTGGAGAATTTTGAGCATTACTTTGCTAGTGTGTGAGATGAGTGCAGTTGCACAGTGATTTGAACATTCTTTGGCATTGCCTTCCTTTGGAATTGGAATGAAAACTGACCTTTTCCAGTCCTGTGGCCACTGCTGAGTTTTCCAGATTTGCTGGCATTTTGAGTGCAGCACTTTCACAGCATCATCTTTTAGGATTTGAAATTGCTCCACTGGAATTCCATCACTGGAGACTCCTGGACACTCCAGTACGCAACCACTTATAATCCCACCAGTGGTGTAGAAGGGCTCCCCTTCCCCACGCCCTCTTCAGTGTTTATTATTCATAGACTTTTTAATGACAGCCATTCTGACTGGTTTGAGGTGGTACCTCATTGGAGTTTTGATTTGTTGTTATTTATTCACTAAGTTGTTTCTGACTGTTTGCAACTCCATGAACTGCAGCATGCCAGGCTTCCCTGTCCTTCACTCTCCCTTGGATTTAGCTCAGACTCGTGTCCATTGAGTCAGTGATGCCATCCAACCATCCCATCCTCTGCATTTCTCTAATAATTAGCCATGATGAGCATGTAAGACACCCCTTACTTGTTTTCTGTTGACAATGCTTAGACATATTGAATATAACTAAAGTGTACATTCCATAAAAGGAGATGACAATTACAGGTCCAAACACCTAGAGTTTTCAAATAGGCAACTGTGTCTTAGGCATTGATGATCCTGAGTTTTGCTATTGATACCAGTTCTTTCTAGGTCTTTTGTGTTGTACTCTGACAAGTGGTAGTACATTTCCAAAGTAAAATAAAAACCACTGAGAGAAGATTGAAGTTTTACCTATTTTTATACGTTAAATTCAATGTAATTATTTTTGAGCTCAATCTGGGTATGAATTCTCATTTGGCTATAAATTAGCTTTACGACTTTGGACAAATTACTGAACCATTTTAAACCTGCCTGCTCATCTATAAAAAAGAAATTGTTGTGAGGATTAAATTCAATGAAATTATACAAGAAAAGCTTAACGGTTGCTATGGCCTGGATATTGTTGTTTAGTCGCTCAGTTGTGTCCGACTCTTTTGTGACGCTATGGACTGTAGCCCACCAGGCTCCTTTGTCTATGGGATTTCCCAGGCAAGAATACTGGAATGGATTGCCATTTCCCTCTCCTGCGGATCTTCCCAACCCAGAGATCAAACCTGTGCCTCCTGCATAGGCAGGCAGATTCTTTTACCATGACTACTTAGGAGGCTTTACATAAGAGCAATCACACAGTATTGTCCTTATCACTCACTTTGTATAATTTCCTTATGGTTCATCCATGTTATTGTATATGATAGGATTTCGTTATTTTATGAGACTGGAAAATAGTCCATTGTATATACACATGGTCTGAATACATCCCCTCAAAATATGTATATTGAAATCCTAACCCCCAAAGGTGATGGTATTAGTAACTGGAGTCTTTGGGAGGTGTTTAAGTCATGAGGGTGGAGCCCTTATGAATGGGATTAGGGCCCTTATCAAAGAGGCTCTAGAGAGATTCCTACCCCCTTTCACTACGTGAAAACACAGTGGGAAAGAGCCAGCTGTGAGCCAGAAAGGGACCTTCACCAGAAGGCATCTTTCCAGCCTCCGGAACTGCAAGAAATACACTTCTGCTGTTTATAAGCCACCTAGTCTGTGGTATTTTGTTGTAGCAGCCTGTATGGATGAAGACAAGGTACCTCATTTTCAAAAATTGATAAATGTTACTGTTTTCTATAATAACTTTATTCATTATCCAGCTTTGCATGTGTCCATGCTCAGTCACCCAGTCATGTCTGACTGATTGCAACCCCATGGACCGCAGCCCACCAGGGTCCTATATCCGTGGGATTCTTCGGGAAAGAATACTGGAGTGGGTTGCCATTTCCTCCTCCAGGGAATCTTCCTGACCCAGGAATTGAACTTGCATTTCCTGCATGAGCAGGTGAATACCACTTAGCCAGTACTTTGGCCACTTCATGCGAAGAGTTGACTCATTGGAAAAGACTCTGATGCTGGGAGGGATTGGGGGCAGGAGGAGAAGGGGACGACAGAGGATGAGATGGCTGGATGGCATCAGCGACTTGATGGAAAGGAGTTTGGGTGAACTCTGGGAGTCGGTGATGGACAGGGAGGCCTGGCGTGCTGCGATTCAAGGGGTCGCAAAGAGTTGGACACAACTGAGCGACTGAACTGAACTGAAACACGGAGCCATATTCAACTTTGTCTGTTGAATATCTAGATTTGCGAGCATCAGCATTTTGCAGGTGCAAAGTTGGAGAAACACTGTCAAGAGAAATCACAGTGGTGCTTCGGTCTGTATTAGTTTCCTGTTGCTGCTGTAACAAATGACTGTATACCTCGTGACTTAACTCAGATTTATTCTTTTAAAGTTATGGAAGCCAAGTCTCATTGGGTTGATGTCACAATGTTTGGCAGAACTGATTCCTTCTGGAGAATCTAGGGCAGAACCCATTTTTCTTGCCTTTTGTAACTCCCAGAGGCCATCTGCTTTCCTCGACTTGTGACCCCTTCCTCCTGGTACTTAATCTCTTGCTTCCATCGTCAAATCTCCTATTTCCATGTTCAGATCTCCCTCTGATAAGGATGCTTGTGAATGCTCAGGCCCACTTGCATGATCCAGGGTGATCTCCCCCCTAAAACTCCTTAACTTCATCACATCTGCAAAGTCCTCTTTTGCCATATGAAGTGACATTCATAGGTTAAGGGGATCCAGGCGTGGACATCCCCGGGGGCAGAGAATGGCAGACCAGGATCCTAGCTGGATGCCTGTTTGAGAGGGACTGGTGGGTGTCTCTGATGATAACTGAGAGGCAATAGGGAAAGTCGCACCACCCCTAAGTGAAGGAATCTCTTTCCCGCTCTGCCTTGTGCTGGAATGTTTAATCTCAACTCAGCAAATCTTTATCTGGAAATGCATTTTCTTGAGGTTCTTGTTCATCCAACTTGCACTAATCCACAAGCCAGTTGAGCCCTTCTCCTGCCTTTTTGAGGGTCCCCCATTCTTCTGACACTCCCCTCTTTTACACTCACTTGCCCCAAACTAATAGGCCTATCATATTTATATAGCATTTACATACCATCTCTTTTCTAAACACCTCATATACAGACTCATTTAATTTTCAAAATGTTCTATGATGGACATATCCCCATTTTACAGTTGAGGGAACTGAGGGAAGGTATAACTTGCTCAAAGCCTCAGGTGAGTGCTTAAAGCATGTCTGGCTCAGGAGCCCAAGAATTTTAACCCTTGCCCTCCACTGTCTCTCTGCACAAAGTCCTCAGTAAACAGTCACTATTGTTTTTAAAGAGCCCAGAAATAAATGTTTTGGAGCCTGACTCCCCTACTTCTGCTCTGCTTTCTCTCGGCAAAAGAAAGAAGCAAGGGAAAGAGAAGTGAGTGGGAGAAGTTCTTATTGACTTGACCTGGGAGTCACATCCATCCTGTGGGAGAGCCACACGCATGTGTGTGACATCACAAGCAAGCGGTTAACACGTTCCATAGTCTAACCTTCAAACCAGTGCCGAGCAGAAGTTGATAGAAAAAATTCAGAGAAACATTGGAAGATGATGATTAAGTGAAAAAGAATTTGAATGGGAAAAACTTAGCATCTTACATCTACAAATTTATCACGACTCTGTGCCTTTGTGTAAAAATTCTGTCTTGAATCTGTAGCTGTGCTGAGACTTTGCAAAGGCGGAGGGTGGGTGGTGGGGTGGTGGGAGGCATTTGTGCCTGTCTGCTCTTTGCCGGACCTCCTTTCTGCTCTCAGAGGTGATAAGTACAAGGTGGCAAGCTGCACTGGGGTAAATCCAGGCTCTGAGCCGGACGGTCCGTGTTTCGATTCTGCACCCCTGTTTAGCTCTGACCAGGTTTACTAAACCTTTCTGCGCCTTACTTTCTTCAGGAGAAAATGGGCATAAAATGGTACCTAACTTTCAAGGTTTTGTTAAATGGTTAATACTCATACGGCTACGTGCTTCCCACATAAGTACTCAATACAGTTCAGTTCAGTTCAGTCGCTCAGTCGTGTCTGACTCTTTGTGACCCCATGAGTCGCAACACGCCAGGCCCCCCTGTCCATCACCAACTCCCGGAGTTCACTCACACTCACGTCCATCGAGTCAGTGACGCCATCCAGCCATCTCATCCTCTGTCGTCCCCTTCTCCTCCTGCCCCCAATCCCTCCCCGCATCAGAGTCTTTTCCAATGAGTCAGCTCTTCGCATGAGGTGGCCAAAGTACTGGAGTTTCAGCTTTAGCATCATTCCTTCCAAAGAAATCCCAGGGCTGATCTCCTTCAGAATGGACTGGTTGAATCTCCTTGCAGTCCAAGGGACCCTCAAGAGTCTTCTCCAACACGACAGTTCAAAAGCATCAATTCTTCGGCACTCAGCCTTCTTCACAGTGCAACTCTCACATCCATACATGACCACAGGAAAAACCATAGCCTTGACTAGACGGACCTTAGTCGGCAAAGTGATGTCTCTGCTTTTGAATATGCTATCTAGGTTGGTCATCACTTTTCTTCCAAGGAGTGAGCGTCTTTTAATTTCATGGCTGCATCAATACAGGTTAATAGTTATTATTATCCCCTTGTGCTCAGTGTGTCCGACTCTTTGCAACCCCCGTGGACTGTTGCCTGCCAGGCTCTTCTTGTCCATGGAATTTTTCAGGCAAGAATACTGGAGTGGGTTGCCATTTTCCTCCTCCAAGGGATCTTCCTGACCCAGGGACCGAAACCACAACTCCTATATTGGCAGGTGGATTCTTTACCACGAGCACCGCCTGGGGAGCCCACGTCATGAGGTGCAGGGAGCGAAAATCAGGTTCTCCTAGTAGGGGGTGTTCCCTCAGGAGATACTTTTTCTTTTTCAAGCTTTCCTGTCGTTCGGGAATTAAACTGACTGGGGGCTGGTTAACCTTCTACTGGCCTTATCCCCTTATCACAGCTAATAGGCTTGGGAGACGATCACAGCTCTGTGAAGAGGGAGATATTTCTCTTCGGATACAAATTGTAAGGGAGTCGCTCATTGTTCGGGGGGAGAAAAGGAGACAGAGAGCAAGCTGTCTTAGTTAGCTTAGGCTGCTGTAACAGAATGCCATGCTGTGTGTTTCAACACTGTGTTAAACTCCAATATTCATCTCTCACAGCTCCAGACTTGGGTCTCAAATAAAAGCGCCAGCAGGCTGGGTTCTGGTGAGCATCCTCTTCCTGGCATGAGCATGGCCATTTGCTCACTGTGTCCTCCTACGGCAGAGAGAAAGAAAAAGAGCCAGGGAGCTCTGGTCTCTCTTCCTCCTCTTCAGTTCCCTTCAGTAGCTCAGTCGTGTATGACTCTTGGCAACCCCATGGACTGCAGCACGCCAGGCCTCCCTGTCCATCACCAACTCCCGGAGCTCACCCAAACTCCTGTCCATCGAGTCGGTGATGCCATCCAGCCATCTCATCCTCTGTCGTCCCCTTCTCCCCCTGCCCCCAATCCCTCCCAGCATCAGAGTCTTTTCCAATGAGTCACTTCTTTGCATTAGGTAGCTAAAGTATTGGAGTTTCAGCTTCAGGATCAGTCCTTCCAATGAATACTCGGGACTTGTTTCCTTTAGGATGGACTGGTTGGATCTCCTCGCAGTCCAGGGGACTTTCAAGAGTCTTCTTCAACACCACAGTTCAAAAGCATCAATTATTCGGTGCTCAGCTTTCTTCATAGTCCAACTTTCACATCCATACATGACCATTGGAAAAACCATAGCCTTGACTAGATGGACCTTTGTTGGCAAAGTAATGTCTCTGCTTTTTAATATGCTGTCTAGGTTGGTCATAGCTTTTCTTCCAAGGAGCAAGTGTCTTGGCTGCAGTCACAATCTACACTGATTTTGTAGCACAAGAAAATAAAGTCAGCCACTGTTTCCGTTATTTCCCCATCTATTTTCCATGAAGTGATGGAAACCAGATGCCATGATCTTAGTTTTCTGAATGTTGAATTTTAAGCCAACTTTTTCACTCTCTTCTTTCACTTTCATCAGGAGGCTCTTTAGTTCTTTTTCACTTTCTGCCATAAATGTGGTGTCATCTGCATATCTGAGGTTATTGATATTTCTACTGGCAATCTTGATTCCAACTTGTGTTTCATCCAGCCCAGCATTTCTCATGATGTACTCTGCATATAAGTTAAATAAGCAGTGTGACAATGTACAGCCTTGATGTACTCCTTTTCCTATTTGGAATCCGTCTGTTGTTCCATGTCCAGTTCTAACTGTTGCTTCCTGACCTGCATACAGACCTCTCAGGAAGCAGGTCAGGTGGTCTGGTTTTCCTATCTCTTTAAGAATTTTCCACAGTTTGTTGTGATCCACACTGTCAAAGGCTTTGGCATAGTTGATAAAGGAGAAGTAGATGTTTTTCTGGAACTCTCTTCCTTTTTCTATGATCCAGTAGATGTTGGCAATTTGATCTCTGGTTCCTTTGCCCTTTCTCAATCCAGCCTGAATATCTGGAAGTTCTCAGTTCATGTACTATTGAAGCCTGACTTGGAGAATTTAGAGCATTACGTTGCTAGTGTGTGAGATGAGTGCAATTGTGTGAACATTCTTTAAACATTCTTTGGCATTGCCTTTCTTTGGAATTGGAATGAAAACTGACCTCTCCAGTCCTGTGGACACTGCTGAGTTTTCCAAATTTGCTGGCATATTGAGTGCAACACTTTCACAGCATCATCTTTTAGAATTTGAAATAGCTCAACTGGAGTTCCATCACCTCCACTAGCTTTGTTTGTAGTGATGCTTCCTAAGACCCACTTGACTTCACAGTCCAGGATGTCTGGCTCTAGGTGGGTGATCACACCCTTGTTGTTATCTGGGTCATGAAGATTTTTTTTTGGTATAATTCTTCTGTGTATTCTTGCCACCTCTTCTTAATATCTTCTTCTTCTGTTAGGTCCATACCATTTCTGTCCTTTAACGAGCCCATCTTTGCATGAAATGTTCCCTTGGTATCTCTAATTTTCTTGAAGAGATCTCTAGTCTTTCCCATTCTATTGTTTTCCTCTGTTTATTTGCATTGATCACTGAGGAAGGCTTTCTTATGTCTCCTTGCTATTCTTTGGAACTCTGCATTCAGATAGGTATAACTTTCTTTTTCTCCTTTGCCTTTAGCTTCTTTTCTTTTCTCAGCTATTTGTAAGGCCTCCTCAGACAACCATTTTGCCTTTTTGCATTTCTTTTTCTTAGGGATGGTCTTGAACCCTGTCTCCTGTACAATGTCACGAACCTCTATCTATAGTTCTTCAGGCATTCTGTTTATCAGATCTAGTCCTGTAAATCTATTTCTCACTGCCACTGAATAATTGTAAGAGATTTGATTTAGGTCACACCTGAATGGTCTAGGGGTTTTCCCTACTTTTTTCAATTTATGTCTGAATTTGCCAATAAAGAGTTCATGATCTGAGCCACAGTCAGCTCCTAGTCTTATTTTTGCTGACTATATAGAGCTTCTCCATCTTTGGCTGCAAAGATATAATCAGTCTGATTTTGGTATTGACCTTCTGGTTATATCCATGTGTAGAATAATGGTCAACAAAAGAGTCTGAAATGCAGTACTTGGATGCAATCTCAAAAATGACAGAATGATCTCTGTTCGTCTCCAAGGCAAACCATTCAATATCACAGTAATCCAAGTCTATAACCCAACCAGTAATGCTGAAGAAGCTGAAGTTGAACGGTTCTATGAAGACCTACAAGACCTTTTAGAACTAACACCCAAAAAAGATGTCCTTTTCATTATAGGGGACTGGAATGCAAAAGTAGGAAGTCAAGAAACACCTGGAGTAACAGGCAAATTTGGCTTTGGAATACGGAATGAAGCAGGGCAAAGACTAATAGAGTTTTGCCAAGAAAATGCACTGGTCATAGCAAACACCTTTCTGCAACAACACAAGAGAAGATGCTACACATGGACATCACCAGATGGTCAACACTGAAATCAGATTGATTATATTCTTTGCAGCCAAAGATGGAGAAGCTCTATACAGTCAACAAAAACAAGACCAGGAGCTGACCGTGGCTCAGACCATGAACTCCTTATTACCACATTTAGACTCAAATTGAAGAAAGTAGGGGAGACCACTAGACCATTCGGGTATGACCTAAATCAAATCCCTTATGATCATACAGTGGAAGTGAGAAATAGATTTAAGGGCCTAGATCTGATAGATAGAGTGCCTGATGAACTATGGAATGAGGTTCATGACATTGTACAGGAGACAGGGATCAAGACCATCCCCATGGAAAAGAAATGCAAAAAAGCAAAATGGCTGTCTGGGGAGGCCTTACAAATAGCTGTGAAAAGAAGAGAAGGGAAAAGCTAAGGAGAAAAGGAAAGATATAAGAATCTGAATGCAGAGTTCCAAAGAATAGCAAGAAGAGATAAGAAAGCCTTCTTCAGCGATCAATGCAAAGAAATAGAGGAAAACAACAGAATGGGAAAGACTAGCGATCTCTTCAAGAAAATTAGAGATACCAAGGGAACATTTCATGCAAAGATGGGCTCGATAAAGGACAGAAATGGTATGGACCTAACAGAAGCAGAAGATATTAAGAAGAGGTGGCAAGAATACACAGAAGAACTGTACAAAAAAGATCTTCATAACCCAGATAATCACGATGGTGTGATCACTCATCTAGAGCCAGACATCCTGGAATGTGAAGTCAAGTGGTCCTTAGAAAGCATCACTACGAACAAAGCTAGTGGAGGTGATGGAATTCCAGTGGAGCTGTTTCAAATCCTGAAAGATGATGCTGTGAAAGTGTTGCACTCAATATGCCAGCAAATTTGGAAAACTCAGCAGTGTCCACAGGACTGGAAAAGGTCAGTTTTCATTCCAATCCCAAAGAAAGGCAATGCCAAAGACTACTCAAACTACTGCACAATTGCACTCATCTCACATGCTAGTAAAGTAATGCTCAAAATTCTACAAGCCAGGCTTCAGCAATACATGAACCATGAACTTCCTGATGTTCAAGCTGGTTTTCGAAAAGGCAGAGGAACCAGAGATCAAATTGCCAACATCTGCTGTATCATCGAAAAAGCAAGAGAGTTCCAGAAAAACGTCTATTTCTGCTTTATTGACTATGCCAAAGCCTTTGCTTGTGTGGATCACAAGAAACTGTGGAAAATTCTGAGAGAGATGGGAATACCAGACCACCTGACCTGCCTCTTGAGAAATCTGTATGCAGGTCAGGAAGCAACAGTTAGAACTGGACACGGAACAACAGACTAGTTCCAAATAGAAAAAGGAGTACATCAAGGCTGTATATTGTCACCCTGCTTATTTAACTTCTATGCAGAGTACATTGTGAGAAACTCTGGACTGGAAGAAACACAAGCTGGAATCAAGATTGCCAGTAGAAATATCAATAACCTCAGATATGCAGATGACACCACCCTTATGGCAGAAAGTGAAGAGGAACTAAAAAGTCTCTTGATGAAAGTGAAAGAGGAGAGTGAAAATGTTGGCTTAAAGCTCAACATTCAGAAAACAAAGATCATGGCATCTGGTCCCATCAGTTCATGGGAAATAGATGGGGAAACAGTGGAAACAGTGTCAGACTTTATTTTTCTGGGCTCCAAAATCACTGCAGATGGTGATTGTAGCCATGAAATTAAAAGATGCTTACTCCTTGAAAGAAAAGTTATGACCAACTTAGATATCATATTCAAAAGCAGAGGCATTACTTTGCTGACTAAGGTCCATCTAGTCAAGGCTATGGTTTTTCCAGTGGTCATATATGGATGTGAGAGTTGGACTGTGAAGAAAGCTGAGCACCGAAGTATTGATTCTTTTGAACTGTGGTGTTGGAGAAGACTCTTGAGAGTCTCTTGGACGGCAAGGAGATCCAACCAGTCCATTCTGAAGGAGATCAACCCTGGGATTTCTTTGGAAGGAATGATGCTAAAGCTGAAACTCCAGTATTTTGGCCATCTCATGCAAATAATTGACTCATTGGAAAAGACTCTGATGCTGGGAGGGATTGAGGGCAGGAGGAGAAGGGGACGACTGAGGATGAGATGGCTGGATGGCATCACTGACTCAATGGATATGAGTCTGAGTGAACTCCGGGAGTTGGTGATGGACAGGGAGGCCTGGCGTGCTGCGATTCATGGGGTAGCAAAGAGTCGAACACGACTGAGTGACTGAACTGAAAATGTTGATATTCACTCTTGCCATCTCCTGTTTGACCACTTCCAATTTGCCTTGATTCCTGGACCTAACATTCCAGGTTCCTATGCAATATTGCTCTTTATAGCATTGGACTTTACTTCTATCACCAGTCACATCCACATATGGGTGTTGTTTTTTTAAAATATAAATTTATTTATTTTAATTGGAGGCTAATTACTTTACAATATTGTATTGGTTTTGCCATACATCAACATGAATCCACCACAGGTGTACACGTGTTCCCCACCCTGAACCCACCCCCACTCCCTCCCCGCACCATCCCTCTAGGTCGTCCCAGTGCACCAGCCCTGAGCATCCGGTGTTGTTTTTTCTTTGGCTCTGTCTCTTCCTTCTTTCTGGAGTTATTTCTCCACTGATCTCCAGTAGCATACTGGGCACCTACCCACTTGGGGAGTTCATGAGGTTCTCAAGGCAAGAATACTGAAGAGATCATTCCCTTCTCCAGTGGACCACATTTTGTCAGAACTCTCCACTATGACCTGTCCATCTTGGGTGGCCCTACATGGCATGGCTCATAGTTTCATTGAGTTAGACAAGGCTGTGGTCCATGTGATCAGGTTGGTTTTTCTGTGATTGTGGTTTTCATTCTGTCTGCCCTCTGTTGGAGAAGGATAAGAGGCTTATGGAAGCTGCCTGATGGGAGAGACTGACTGGGGGGAACTGGGTGTTTTTCTGATGGGTGGGGCCATGCTCAGTAAATCTTTAATCCAACTTTCTGTTGATGGGCGGGGCTGTGTTCCCTCCCTGTTGTTTGACCTGAGACCAAACTGTGGTGGAGGCGATGAGGATGACAGCGACCTCCTTTAAGAGGTCACGTGCACACCCTGGCACACTCAGTGCCCCCAGCCCTGCAGCAGCCACCACCCACCCATGCCCTGCCGGAGACTGCTGGACACTCCGGGCAAGTCAGGGACAGTCTCTGGTGGGGTCACTGCTCCTTTCTCCTGGGTTCTGGTGCACACAAGGTTCTGTCTGTCCCCTCTAAGAATCTGTTTCCCAGTCCTGTGTAAGTCCTGGTGGCTCTCTGGTGGAGTTAATGACGACCTCCTACAAGAGGGCTTATGCCAAACCCAGGTCTGCTGCACCCAGAGCCCGTGCCCCCGTGGCAGTCCACTGCTGACCTGGACCCCACAGGAGACGCTCACAGTTCTGTCTCAGCCTCTGTGGGTCCCCGTGTCCTGGTGCACAAGGTCGGTTGGAGCCCTCTGAGGGTCTCTGGCGATTTGATTCTCTGGGGTTTGATTCTAAATACGATTTTGCCCCTCCTCCCGTCTTGCTGGGGCTTCTCCTTTGCCCTTGGACGTGGGGTATCTCTTTTTGGTGGGAGCCCACATTCTGCTGTTTATGGTTGTTCAGCAGCAAGTTGTAATAATTCTAAGGCCAAAGGCTAACCTCCGAATATTAATACTATCACACTGAGAGTTTAGGGCTTCAATATAAACATTTGGGAGACCTCTAACATTCAGTCCACACTATTAACAAACAGAAAATTTAAGAGATAGTTTCAGAGTGTGGTCAATGTCAGGAAGAGAATGGTTCATAAGAATGGGTTTGTTTGTGCCTGGGATTGGGTGGGACAGAGACCTACTCCAGCTGGGTGAGCAGAGGTGGGCTCTCTGGACTGGGATCTGAGTTAGAGCAGGGATCTAGGGGGAGGATTCAGGCTGTGGGAGTGAGAGGGTGAAGACCCCGAGGTGGAGAAGAGCCTGGGGCATTGGGGAAGCAACAGATAAAGAGCCCAGCGTGACCCCAGGAAATGCACAGAGAAGGGAGAGGGGAGAGAGGGGAGGGGAAGGAGAGGGTGTTTGGGGCAGGGTTTGGAGGGGGAGTGAGTGGGTTTCATCCTGAGTGCCACGAGAGTCCACTGCAGGTGTTAGCCAAGTGGAGGTCGGCCAGTGTGTCCCGATTGTGTTTCACACCTGGTGTTACTGTGCTTTCCATGTGCTGTGATGTAGGATTTGCATTATTACTATGGATAGATGCATTTATTAAGTACTTACTGTATGCTAGGCCTCTGCTAACAACTCTGCACGCATGTGCTGGGAAGTAGACTAAAAACTGCTGCAGAGGACTCAGGGCACTGTAGGCGTGTAACTCCATTATAGGCGTGTACTTCCAAAGTGAGATGCCAGACCAGATGCAGATTTTCAAGGCAGCAGGGGCTGCATGATGTGAACACCTGCCCATAGGATGTAAAGAGCAGGAAGAGTGCCTTTGTGAAGACGATTTCTTTGGAGACAGCTGACGCCAAAGTCTGCCCCCTCCTCCCTGATAACTGGGAGCTTCAGTGGGGTTACTTGGAGAGTGGATTGTCAGTGCTGACAGTTTGGGGACAATCTGCCTGCAATGCAGGAGAGCCCGGTTCAATTCCTGGGTTAGGAAGATCCCCCGGAGAAAGGAAAGGCTACCCACTCCAGTATTCAGGCCTGGAGAATTCCATGGACCATGGGGTTGCAAAGAGTTGGACTGAGCGACTTTCACTGAAATTGGGTGGGTCTCATATGAGAGGAGGTAGACGAAGGGCAGGGAGAGGGGATGGAGGAAGAAATGAGGAAGCAGGTCAAAGGCACATGAAAGTTTGGCCAGAGGCGCAGATGGTGGAAATACTGGGCCAAGATCATTTGGAAGGAGACAGCCTAAGAGGTCCCCCCTAGAGGTCTGAGTTCCCTGCAGAATAGACCCTTGGGAGGAGAAGAAGATTTGAAGACAAGTCACGTGTGACAATTGCCTTGAGCTAGACTTTCCCGTCTGAATTAAGACTGTGTTTGAAAGTGACTAGAGGGTTTTTTTTTTTTTTTTTTAAATCATCTGAGTTTCACTGGTTGTGGGCCAGGGTTCAGACAGACTTCCACCAGCTACAAAAGCCTCCTTGACCAAATACATTCTAAAGAGAAATGTTGAGTTTGGATAATAACCCTTGAGCTACTCTTGTTCCAACAATACTGGTTCTAAATGGTATTTCATTTAAACTTCTCTGAGGTGGGTGATCTTCTTATCTGCACTGAAAGATGAAGTTAAGGCTTAGAGAGTTTCTGCTAAACAGCATGAGGTCACAAAACTGGCTGGAAGGCTCACGGGTTTGAAGCCTGAGCTTCAATGACCACACTGCGCCATGCTACTGAGGAAGCAAAGAGCCCACCAGCTGGACAGAAAACTGATGGAAATAGCTCATGGGTGGTGGGTTTTAGATTGTTTAAGAAAGATGTCAGCCGATGTACCAAGCCTGATCCACCACCTCTCAGCGGAGGACAGCCTGAAAGTTTCCCTGGAATGAAGTGGGACTTCGTCGCCGTGGGTGGCATTTTCTCTTGCACGCTCCACGAGGGCAGAGCTGGGTCTTTAGGGAGATGGGGAAGAAGGGGTGCCGCCTTCTGCCCCCATCTTGGGCCCTCTTCCCCTGCTGTGTGTGCTCCCCGCTGGTAGCTTAGCGAGGACCCAGAACTGTAAGTTCAGGGCCAGGGTTGTGACTGTTCTTCATCTCGTGACCAGTTTGCTGAGCTTTGGGGCACTGGGGCAGCTCTAAAGTCACAGAACCCTCATGCTGGAGACACGAGGAATTACGTTTTCCAAAGGGGCTCTCAAGGACCCCTCTCTGCCACTGTTACCTTTCTCAGGGAGCAGCCTGAAACCAGCTTGTGTGTGCCACCATTCCTGGTACAAAGCCATTGTTGAACACCCATTGTTAGGATCACGGCTATTGGATAAATAAAATGCTGCTGTATATTCAAGCATGGCCTTTACAGCATTATATTAAAACAATAAATCAAGTATCACAGGCTCAGCGTTTGAGCCAGCTTTTATTGCATTATTCCATCCTCTCCATTATCCAGCTTTAAAAATCCCTCCCTCTGCATTTATGATTTTGAAACATTACATCAGTTATGTTCCCCTGGCACTTTAATCTAATCCAACATTTTAAAGGGGTAGGTAAGTGTTTCGGACACTGGGCCAGGCTCTGATCATTTTATGAAACTGTTGTTTTATCGAAGAACATTACCTTTATTACCAGATTCTATGGCGTACTTGCGGGGGACTATCTGGTTACAATTACAAATAGCATTTCTTAGGAGCTGCAGTAGAAAGCTCAGCCGTTTGAAGATGGGCTGTGGCTTCCACGATGGGCTGGAGCATGTTACTGCAAGATGTCAAAAGGAAGCATGTTAGTGGCTCGGCCTGGTGCTTCTCCTGGGGGGATGTTAGGTTAGCTATTGGTGCAGGGGGTTCCAGTGGAAAACCTTGACCCTGGGCCCTGAAGTAATGTTAGTTATTCTTAGCGCAGTTGTCACCTCTAGGAAGGGAGGGCCTTTAGGTACAGCCTAATGCAGTTTGTTAAACTCACCCCAGGTGAAGTGGATGCCATTAAACCTTGAGTGCAGTGGGCTCCTTCTTACAGGGTGGAGGTCAGACTCCTGGAGGAGGGATCACCGTCTGCAGGGCTGCCTCTCCATCTCTCGGGAAGAAGTGGGCGTCTGTCCCATCAGCCTGTAGGCAGCTGCCAGTATCTGTGTGTGTCTTTCCTCAATACTCGTTTATTTCGCTTGTACTAGGGGGAGAGTCCGCAGATAAGCCATTTTTCAACAACAATCCAAATGGTGTCAGTAGGATACTGTTTAAAATTCAAGGGGCCCGTCTTTCATATCCCATGAGCCTCTGGGAAGCCAGTAAATGTCAAAGAAATGTCAAATTATGTGTGCATTAGTTGGGGCCTCAGTGCATTTACGAGGAAGCCTCATGTTGTTTGGCCATCTCATTCTATGAAGGCAACGAACAGAATAGGTGCCATGAATACATCAAATTTCAGCATCTTGTTCTTTAGTTGCTAAGTCATGTCCGATTCTTTTGTGACCCCATGGACTGTCACCCGCCAGGCTCCTCTGTCCATGGGATTTTCCAGGGAAAGAATTCTGGAGTGGGTGTCCTCCAGGGGATCTTCCTGACCCAGGGAACAAACCCGCGTCTCCTGTGTCTCCTGCATTGGCAGGCGGGCTCCTTACCGCTGAGCCACCAGGAAAGCCCATTTCATCAGCTACCCCTGCAATCGATTGTCCAGCTTTGGGAGCACGCAGGGCTCTTCCCTCTTGGGAGCTGCCTTTGCTGGGTGATTCTTTTAGCTCTGCTGTTGAGAGTAGGTGGGCAGACACGTCCTGACCATCAGAGAGGAAGGCCCAAGTTAGGATCGCCTTTGATGTTCTGAGCCCTTATGGCAGACGCTTTTATTTATTTATTTTTAAAATATAGATTTATTTATTTTAATCAGAGGTTAATTACTTTACAGTTCCATGGAATTAGACTGCCCAGGCGACTTGAGCAGTCACCTGCTGGGTCAGAGGAAGGTGATGCCATGAAGAAAAGTGGGCTGAGCATGGCGTTGGTGCAGGTGTCAGCAAGGGCTTCTCCGAGACCATGGTGGCTTAGCCATCTGAGGACATGGGCATTGCACAGAAGGACCCCTGAGGTGCTGGGTCTTTCTGAATCAGATGGTCTTCAGGGACAGAGCTGAGCTGAGCTGAATCCCAGGAGCCAGTTTAATGTCTTTCTTCTCTTTATTAAGACCAAAAGTGAATTTGTCAAACTTCTTATAAAAACGCTTGCATCAGTATAAAGAATAAATTACTTTTTTTCTTTTCAGTGTATCTCTTCCCACAGTCATTCCCTCAAACTACTTGAATTCTAGAGCCAGAGTTTTTCTTTTTGATGACTGAGGATTTGATGTTTACAGAATACCCACTTCCTGCCAGGCACTGTGCTCCACTGTTTATGTTTATATTGGCTCTAGTTAGGTCTGCAAGACATGAGGGATTGTCATTTTAGAAGGGATAAAACAGGCTCCGATTTACCAACTTCACCTAACCTCTCCGTGCCCAAGCAAGTGTTTGGACCAAGCTTTTCCTGGCCCCCCAGTCTAATTTCTGGGAGGTACCCAGGAACCCCCTACTTCTGAACAGGTGTGTGTGGGGGGGTTTGAAAAAATATGCTCAAAGCTGTTTAGCTCTGAACTGTGTCCAGAGGCAGACTCATTGCAGAGGGCCTCAAACCACACCCATGCTCACTCAGCAATTTTTCATAGGAAATGGAATCTCAGTCTCCTTGCCAACATGCTAGGGGAGAAGATGTGAGGCTGATCGTCATCAGTCAGTGCAGCTGAAGGCAGAAAGGATGAAGAATGGGATAAACTGGAATCAAAAAGTGTGTGGCCAACTCTATTGACAATGTTATTTATTTGAAGCTTTAGAATAATAGAGTCTTGAATAGACAGTGATTGGCTGTCAAGGAAAAGCATGAAGTGTCGTGATGTCAAGGCCTAAGACTGGACACTTCCTGTACGTACAGCGTGCTAAGAGAGTTCAAAGAGTTTTTCATCTGACTACTTCTCTGCTATTAAAATGGGTGGGGAGGACCACAGACTCCTTGTGAATGAAGTCACATTTGTGAAAGAGCTTTGGGATTTTAGAAAGAAAACTTCTTTGGAAGAAGACTCCATCAATCTAGTTTTATTGTTAGAATAACTCTTCACTCCTGATTTGATAAACTGCCTTAATTTACTCTGTCTCCCTTGATCCCATCATGAGACCGTTTTCCACTTGAATCAATCTGCAAATGATTCCTCAGCCTTGTCGGAGACTCAGGTTCTGATCCAGCAGGCACTTATTCAGGTCCAGCACGAAACATTTGCTCCTGTGTCTTTCTGAGAGATTCCTTCCCCCAAGCATTTTAGGACTTCTCTGGTGGTTAAGAATCTGCCTGCCGACGGACACAGGTTCAATCCCCGGTATGGGAACTAAGGCCTCACATGCTGAGGGGCAACTAAGCCCAAGCACCTCAGCTACTGAGCCCAGGAACCCGAAAGTCTGGGCTCTGCAATAAGAGATGCCACCGCAATGGGAAGACCGAGCGCTGCAGCTAGAGAAAGCCAGCTCGCAGCAGTGAAGACCCAGAGCGACCAAACGTAAATAAACGAGCACTCCACTGACCGCCCCAGCAGGAACATCCCTCTCAGTGGAAGACAAGGGGCATTTTCTGGCTTTTTCTCTGCATTTGCACTAAGGGAAAGGATTATGTCTTTAAAAAACGTTCAGATACCTAGTGAAATTGTTAGACAAACCCTACTTGTTCTCTGCTTAAAAGAAACATGAACAGTTTGGACTTCATTGATATAGAACTTACTTCAAGTCAGACATAAGCTTGAAAAATTGCATTTATTAATTACCGAAACTAAGCCGCAGGGTACATGGTTCACCTCTGCTGAGAATACTTTATTTGAAAGTCCATTCAGCACCTATTTCCATATCAGTAATTGATGTGCTATTTACTGATCATTTAAATCTGATTGTTAAAGCAGATCCTGAAAGAAAATTGACTTGCTAATTTGTAGCAATCTTGTTTAGGCTGAAATATGTAGTCATACTTAATAAGCCTGCATATCTTTGAATATCCAATATTCAGGATTATTTTCGCTGATGACCTTATGCAGAATCAATCTAATTAATGAAATTGCTCTATGCTTCATTGTTGACAACTTTCTTTTCATATGTTTAAACTTTCTTTTCAAGAATTTTCATTCTTAGAAATATAAACAGATGACACAGGAGTTTTGAAAATATTACTAAATGGCAACAATAGAAGAGTTTTGTAAGGAAGGGGAATTAGAGACGCTTTGACACTCATTTCTGACCGTTGGCTGCCATCATAGGTGTGATGGTTGATTTTGACTTTACTGGGCCACAGTGCCCAGGTAGTTAGTCAAACATTTTGGAGTTTCTGAGATTAACATTAGTTGGTTGACTTTGAGTAAAACAGATTACTGTCCATGATGGCAGGGGTGGGGGTGGGGAGGCTCCTCAAGTCAGTTGGAGAAACAAATAAGATAAAGGCTGATCTCCCTTGAGCAAGAAGAAACTCTGCCAGCAAAAGCTTCTGAACTGGACAATAACTCTTCCCTGCATTTCCAGCCTGCTGGCCTACTCTGCAGATTTTGGACTTGTACCTCCATACTTGTCTGAGCCAATTTCTTAAATTCAACTCCCACCCCC
Organism: Capra hircus; assembly: GCF_001704415.2. NCBI lineage: Eukaryota > Metazoa > Chordata > Mammalia > Artiodactyla > Bovidae > Capra > Capra hircus. Next base: position 3,586,379 of record NC_030817.1, read on the forward strand.
TCTCTTTCTTTCTTTCTCAACTATCCATATATCTTCTTGGTCCTGTTTTTCTGGTGTACCCTGACGAGCACAACAGGCTTCTCAGAATACTAACAGTCTGAGAAAGTACCTAGTCCCACTCCCGGCACATTTAAGAAGATGACTGTTCAAAGCTTTCTGAATGTGGTGTGTTGCTGGCTTTTAGGTCTGATGCTGAATGACATTTTTTATAGTTTCCTTGTCTCTATTATCAGTGTGATTTTGTATAGTATTTAGCACAATCGTAATGGTTGGCAAACACATGCAAGAATTTTGTACAACACCTGGACAAAAGAGGGCAAAGTAGTCCAGTGGCATCAAACCAGAGAGAAAATAAACTTTTATTTTTCTGGCAGGATTCCCTCCAGAAATGGTTTCAAGCAGTTTCCAAATGTCAGGGTTAAACTAGCACATGCGAATAGTGGAAGAGAATAGGTTGTTGAATTTAAATAGAAGAAAATGTTAATTTTAAATGTGTTTAAGGGAACTCTGAAGTATTTAAACAAGCGCAATTGGCCTCCTCTATACAGTTCAGTGACTGCAGCCACAAAATTAAAAGACACTTGCTCCTTGGAAGAAGAGCTATGACCAACCTAGACAGCGTATTAAAAAGCATAGACAATACTTTGCTGACAAGTCTGTAGAGTCAAAGCTATATTCTTTTCAGTAGTCATGTATGGATGTGAGATTTGAACCATAAAGAAGGCTGGGTGCTGAAGAATTGATGCTTTCAAACTATGGTGCCGGAGAAGACTCTTGAGAGTCCCTTGGACTGCAAGGAGAACCAACCAGTCCATCTTAAAGGAAACCAGTCCTGAGTATTCATTGGAAGGACTAATCCTGAGGCTGAAACTCCAATACTTTGGCCACCTGATGTGAAGAACTGACTCATTGGAAAAGACCTTGATGCTGGGAAAGATTGAAGAGAAGGGGACGACAGATGATGAGATGGTTGGATGGCATCACTGACTCAATGGACATGAGTTTGAGTGAACTCCGGGAGTTGGTGATGGACAGGGAGGCCTGGTGTGCTGTGATTCATGGGGTTGCAAAGAGTCAGACACAACTACTGACTGAACAACAACAATATAGTTCAGTTAATAAGAGAAATGCTGGTTTTGTGAAATCAACTGATAAAATGCAGGATATTCATTTCATGAAATAATATTTTTCTTAATAGAAGTGCTGCATAGGAATATATAGACAACTTGGAAAATATGGAAAGATAGAAATTAGTCATCTTTTAGAAGATGACCATTGTTAACATTTTGGAGTATTTCTTTCCATCTTTTTATCCATGCTATTTTTATTTTAGAGTTTGGCTTTTTCAGGTTGTATTACATTTTAATACACAACATCACTTTTGGAAGTGTGTGCGCAAGGAGTGGAGCTCACCTTTCTGAAAATCAGAGCCAATGACTATAAAAAATTTAAAAAGAAGACATGTTATTGCCGTCAGCACATTTTCTCTCTGTCCTGTTGGTAGTCTGTGCCTCTATGAGTCTCTCTGGACTGTAACCCACAGCGGTGTTTCCAAGGTGAGCAGTCCAGACCAGTATCAGGCGCAGTTCTTGTTCAAACGCCAGCACTCAGCCAAGTTTCCTCCTCTGTAAAGTGGGGCTTATAAAACTCTCTCTTGTATGTCTCCCAGAACAGTGCTTACAACATAGTGCCAGACTGTGTTTGCCTTTCCTGGACACTGCAGTTTCCATCAGCTGAGGGTCTGTGGCAGAGCCTGTGTTGACCGCGTCTTTCTGCGCCGTTTTCCCACAGTAGCTGCTCAGTTCACGCTGTGTCATGGTTTGGCAATTCTTTGCAGTATTTCAAATCCTCCACCATCAGATGGTGGTTAGCAATCTTTGGCAATAAAGTATTTTTAAATGAAGGTATATACATTTTTTTGACAATAAGTGTGTAAGTTATTATACACGTAATAGACTATAGTATAGCGTAAACATAATTTTTATATGCATTAGGAAACAAAAAATTCACGGGGCTCACTTTTTGAAAAAGTTTATTTATGTATTTATTTGAGTGCCTGGGCCCTAGCTGTGGCCTTAGGGTCTCCCATCTCCGTTGTGGCATGCGGGCTCTTTACTGTGGCGTCTGGAGTCGTTTACCGGCAGCAGGAGCACACTTAATTGCAGCATAAGGGATCTAGCTCCCTGGCCAGGGACGGATCCCCGGGCCCCTGCACTGGGAGAGTGGAATCTTAGCCACTGGACCTCCAGGGAAGTCCCCACATGAGACTCACTTTATTTTGATATTCCCTTTTTTGCAGTTGTCTGGAACTGAACGCACAATATCTCAGGTATGCCGGTAGTAGTCTCTCAATTGGTGAAAACTATTGGACTTCCCTTAAAGCTTGGTTTGTAAAGAATCTGCTTGCAATGCAGGAGACCCTGGTTCAATTCCTGGGTCAGGAAGACCCACTGGAGAAGGGATGGGCTACCCACTCCAGTATTCTTGGGCTTCCCTTGTGGCTCGGCTGGTAAAGAATCCGCCTGCAATGCAGGAGACCTGCAGTTTGATCCCTGGGTTGGGAAGATCCCCTGGAGAAGGGAACAGCTACCCACGCCAGTCTTCTGGCCTGGAGAATCCCATGGACCGTGTATAGTCCGTGGGGTCACAGAGAGAGAGTCAGTACAGAACTGAGCAACCTTCACTTTCACTCTCATTATTAGATAACAGGGGATTGCTTCAAATCGCACCGTTAGCATAACTTTTAGACACAATAATAAGCCCCTAGTTAGTGAGTGCAATTTATTAGCACTTCACACACATACCTCATTAGCCTATCTGTTCATTATGACAGTTTGTGATATAGACACTGTGTGGATCACAATAAACTGTGGAAAATTCTGAGAGAGATGGGAATACCAGACCACCTACCTGCCTCTTGAGTAATCTGTATGCAGGTCAGGAAGCAACAGTTAGAACTGGACGTGGAACAACAGACTGGTTCCAAATAGGACAAGGAGTACATCAAGGCTGTATATGGTCACCCTGCCTATTTAACTTCTATGCAGAGTACATCATGAGAAACGCTGGACTGGAAGAAACACAAGCTGGAATCAAGATTGCTGGGAGAAACATCAATAACCTCAGATATGCAGATGACACCACCCTTATGGCAGAAAGTGAAGAGGAGCTAAAAAGTCTCTTGATGAAAGTGAAAGAGGAGAGTGAAAAAGTTGGCTTAAAGCTCAACATTCAGAAAACGAAGATCATGGCATCCGGTCCCATCACTTCATGGGAAATAGATGGGGAAACAGTGGAAACAGTGTCAGACTTGGGGCTCCAAAATCACTGCAGATGGTGATTGCAGCCATGAAATTAAAAGACACTTACTCCTTGGAAGAAAAGTTATGACCAACCTAGTTAGCATATTCAAAAGCAGAGATATTACTTTGCCGACTAAGGTCCGTCTAGTCAAGGCTATGGTTTTTCCTGGGGTCATGTATGGATGTGAGAGTTGGACTGTGAAGAAGGCTGAGCGCAGGAGAATTGATGCTTTTGAACTGTGGTGTTGGAGAAGACTCTTGAGAGTCCCTTGGACTGCAAGGAGATCCAACCAGTCCATTCTGAAGGAGATCAGCCCTGGGATTTCTTTGGAAGGAATGATGCTGAAGCTGAAACTCCAGTACTTTGGCCACCTCATGCGAAGAGTTGACTCATTGGAAAAGACTCTGATGCTGGGAGGGATTGGGGTCAGGAGGAGAAGGGGACGACAGAGGATGAGATGGCTGGATGGCATCACGGACTCGATGGATGTGAGTCTGAGTGAACTCTGGGAGTCGGTGATGGACAGGGAGGCCTGGTGTGCTGTGATTCATGGGGTCGCAAAGAGTCGGACACGACTGAGCGACTGAACTGAACTGAACTGATGCCCATTTTGCAGATGAGAAAATGGGAGCTACATATCTGGGTTAGTTACACAGCTATCCCAAGGTCTCCCAGCTGGTAAGTGGGAAGATAGAAAGCTGAAAGTCAAAGTTGCTCAGTCATGTCCGACTCTTTGCGACCCCATGTTCTATACAGTCCATGGAATTCTCCAGGCCAGAATACTGGAGTGGGTAGCCGTTCCCTTCTCCAGGGGATCTTCCCAACCCAGAGATTGAACTGGGAGCCTCTTGCATTGCATGTGGATTCTTTACCAGCTGATCTACCGGGGAAGTGGGAAGAGAAGCCACTAATTTTTCAGGTCTTCCCTTTAACCTCTAGAACAAGTAAAACTTAGGTACCTCTGGTCTTATCTGTACAGACATGGGAGCAGCTGCAATTGGAGAAGGAAATGGAAAGGAGAAGGAGAGGCGGGCTTGGGGGAAGTTGGCTGTGATCTGCTAGGGCTCTGGAAGCTCACACAGAGAATGGGAGCCAGGGTGAAGTATCTCTTAGTGCCTGCACTCATTCCTTCAGCCCTGCTCCTCCGAGACCAGACCATGTGAGTTACCAGGTTTTGACCACTGTGCTCAGAATCTTTCTGGTTGAAAATAAAATACAACACCAAAAAAAGGAGAATGTCTGTTCTTCATGAGGAATTGCAGAAAAGGAAGGCACACTTCTTTCTTCAATTTTTCCTGGGAAGTAAGTCATTGTGTCTGAGAATGGTGCTCAGAGCGCGAGTCTGTTCTCATGCATGCTTATGTCATCGGCAAACAGCTTTTGAAAGAAACACCCAGGGTAATTTATCAAGGAAACAGCTTTTGACTCTATTCTTTTCCCTGGGGTTTATGAAACTTCAGCAGGTGGCATTTTGGTGTTTAGCATGACAAGCTTGTGGAACTGCAACAGCCCGCAAGGAGAAGGGCAAGTTGATTTGGCTCCTTTCAAATACAAAGGATAAGGGGGGAAAGAAACTAATATGGATTGAGCATCTCGAATAGGCTGGGCTCTAGACTAGGGGCTGTAACATGCATCTAATTTTTGTTTAATTTCACGTGCATCAGATTTAACTGCAGCATTCCTTTAGTCATTCAGCTAACATTTACTACGTGCCTGCGCGTGAGCGGATACTAGGTCAGAGGCTGAGGCTGCAAGGTGGTACTTGGGGCCACAGATGTAGCCCCATTTCTGCAAGTCTTGGGGCTCCTCTGATGGGCACCATTGGTTTAGGGACTCCCTGATGGCCTGAGGGAACCTTCCTTAGGCTGTGTGGCAGGCAGAGTCTTCACCCACACAATTTCCTGCCCTCTCTTCCTGGGCAGATCAGACCTACATTGTGGTCCAGTGGCTCTCTCAGCCTCTACATGTTCCCTTCCCTTTTTCCTTCACTGGCATTTTTCCCCAATAAATCTTTTGCTCATCTTATCCCATTTTGGCATCTACATCTTGGAGAACCCAAACTAATGAGATAGAAGTAATCACAGGGCCCTTGTTTATGCATGTGGCTAAGCAGGCAGTTCCCCAAATCTTGTGTTAATAGCCAGTGGCTCAAATCGCATGAGCTTCCCGCCAGTATGAAGCAGCAGAGTGAAACGAGCTCGTTCGCTGGCTGAGCGGCAGTCACATAGGAGGGGACGCCACGCTGACTCCAGTGTCCTCGCAGGTATTTGCCGGATGGCGGCTGACTCAAGGATTTAAGCCTGCTCTGCAGATATGTCGGTTTTACCAAAGAAAGCATCTCAGTATCTTGGACTATCAACTCCTCACTGGGGCACTTCTTTTCGTGAAGATGCAACAAATCACAAGTCTTCTCCAGGGACTCCGCTTTGATCTGTTTCCTTCTGAAGCAGTGTGCCATCCCTCCCGGCCCTGACCGTGTAGCTCTAAGTGCAGAGTTCATAAACTAGTTCATAAAGCGATCAGCCCCATCCCTTGGCCAAAGTGATTTCTCCAGCTTGAGAACACAGAGCTATTACTACCTGGGCCACTAGCTTGGGCTTTATTTTACCACCTACCATTCTATCTTATGGAATATCAGTGGCTCAGTGGTAAAGAATCCCTCTGCAAAGCAGGAGACAGGGGTTCTATCCCCGAGTCAGGGAAGATCCTCTGAAGAAGGAAATGACAACCCACTCCGGTATTCTTGCCTGGAGAACCCTATGGACAGAGGAGCCTGGGGGGCTACAGTCCGTAGGATCACAAAGAGTCAGACATGACTGAGTGACTTCACTTGCTTTCTTTAATGTTTAAAAGAAGTCACAAAAGAAAAGCTTAAGCGATCTAAGTGGGAAGAGAGAGAGAGATTGTAGTTCTGATTCCAGCTCAGGTCTTCATTAACCAGGCACCCTGAGTGAGTTTTGTAATGTTTATGTATTTAGTTTTCTCATCTGGAAAAAGGAATTATAATGCTGCTTGGCTTGGAGGGAAATATTTCATATAAAATATCCATTTATGAAGGAGCATGAGAGTACTGGTGGAGAAGGAAACGGCAACCCTCTCCAGTATTTCTGCCTGAGAAATCCCATGGACAGAGGAGCCTGGAGAGCTACATTTCACAGGGTTGCAGAAGTCGGACGTGTCTTAGCCACTGAACAGGAACAACAACCAGAGTAACAGGGGTCACAGAGCAGGGCTTACCCACTAGCAACCAGGAGACCAAAAGGCCCTGGAGGCTGGCAAGGCCTGAAGGGCAGCCAAGGGGGCTTGAGCAGCAGGAGTTAAATAAATGCGGGCTGATTTTTAAACCCTGCATGAGCTCTGTGAGCCGTCAGTGTAGAATTCTATTACAGACTCTAAAGGGCAGGCCATTGGGATGCATGGTGCCAAAGGGAGGCCTTGCCCCCAGCAAGCACTTCGTACATACTCTGTGGATGAGTTGGTAGCAAGGGAGCTGGAAGCGTAGGAGACCACCGGTGCAAGAATATGTCTCTCATTCCTTCCCTGGAATCTTCCCCCCAAAACAAGCCCCAAAGGAGGGAGACTGTGTCTTGAGAGGAAACTATTTGGATGTTCAATTGCTTCCTCACATTTATCAGCATCTATTAAGCATAGTCTAAGTGCTTGGCTGACAGTTCAAGGAGCTGTCAGATCGGTCTTGGAGAGAGCTCACTGCTGCTGCTGTTGCTGAGTCGCTTCAATCGTGTCTGACTCTGCGCGGCCCCATAGATGGCAGCCCACCAGGCTCCCCCGTCCCTGGGATTCTCCAGGCAAGAACACTGGAGTGGGCTGCCATTTCCTTCTCTAGTTCATGAAAGCGAAAAGTGAAAGCAAAACGCTACCCAGAGTAGGGAGGGGCTGGTCCAGAAGTCTCCAGGGAGGAAACGCCACTGGAGTTTAGTCTGTGAGGTAGTATGCGGAACGTGGTCATTTAAAAAGGGAGTGTCCTCTCACAGGTTCAGAGTTATAAAAGAGCCTGGTTGTAGGGGCTTCCCTGGTGGTCTAGTGGCTAAGACTGCACCCCAGTCTCAGGGTTGCAAGTTCAGTCCCTGGTCAGGAAACGAAGACTCCACATGCCTCGTAGCCAAAACATAAAATAAAAAGCAAACTAAAACATAGGGGAAAAACAGAAGCCATGGTGTATAAAATGCTAGAAAGACTTTAAAAAAAATAGTCCACATTAGGCAAAAATATCTTAAAAAAATAAGAGCCTGGCTGTCAAGGGCAACAAAGTATTTTTCGTGAGCTATGCACCAGAAAATTACAGAAAACAAAGTGTCTCCCAAGTGAAGGAGAGAGAAACGTTGGAAGGACTGTACTGGGGCATGATGTTATTCTGTTCGCCAACAAGATCTGAGACAAAATGCTGGAAGTGAGATATATCGTGTGGAGGAAGAATTTGCAGAACACTGTGTCTGCAGCAATAAGCCCTTGGCAGATTGGGGTCAGTGTCTCTGCTGGGACTTTTGCAGACACTGTCTATCTCCAGAGAATCTCTTCTGCAATAGCCTTGGAGAGGGACGGGAATATGCATAAAGGAAAAGCAAGACCTCAGCCCTTGGATAGTCAAAGCTATGGTCTTTCCAGTAGTCGTGTATGGATGTGAGAGATGGACCGTAAAGAAGACTGAGCGCCAGAGAATTGAAGCTTTTGAACTGTGGTGTTGGAGAAGACTCTTGAGAGTCCCTTGGACTGCAAGGAGATCCAACCTGTCTCTCCTAAAGGAAATCAGTCCTGGGTGTTCACTGGAGGGACTGATGCTGAAGCTGACACTCCAATACTTTGGCCACCTGAGGCAAAGAGCTGACTCCTTGGAAAAGACCCTGATTCTGGGAAAGATTGAGGGCAGGAGGAGAAGGAGACAACAGAGGATGAGATGGTTGGATGGCATCACCGACTCAATGGACATAAGTTTGAGCAGACTCCGGGAGCTGGTGATGGACAGGGAGGCCTGGCGTGCTGCAGTCCATGGGGTCGCAAAGATCGGACATGACTGAGGGGCTGAACAGCGACAGCAGCCCTCGGAAGCGCTGACAGGTGGTTGGGCTCTGCGGGGTTTGCGTCTCCACTCAGCTTATGGTCCACAGGTCCTAGCAGGCAGGTGTGTAAAAGCCACCTGAAGGAGCCATTCAGTTTCTCCGCACAGTCTGCTTCTTGCCTTTTCCAGCCCATCAGTGACTCTTTCTCATAAAGGCTTCCACCTCTTCATGTGCCACTCCTGGGCCGCTCTAAGTCTGATTTCCTCTTTATTTTGGCCCTGCGGCACACGGCATCTTAGTTCCCCGATGAGGGATCCAGCCCACGCTCCCTGCAGTGGAAACACAGAACCTTCACCACGGAGCCACCAAGGGGGGTCCCCGGGTTCTTGGTTTCTTGCTCTGCCCACTGCTGTGCTGAGGGTTTTCATTCTGGGTCACAGCCCGCCCCCCTGCTCCATCAGTGACAGCTCACCCTCCCGCCTCCTTCCGCATATCCTCTTTGGCTGAATGATCTTTCTTCCTTCATATCCCCTCACCTCTGTTTCCCCAGGTCATTTTTATTTACCCTCTAATAATTTTCTCCCTCAGTTAATAAACTCTGCTTAATTTATCCACCCCCCCCCCCGCCGCCCCATTCACCCAGCAATGAGGTTTCAATGCGCTTTCTGTCTTTCATCTAAAAATGTTATTATGCTTTGTAGCAAGAGAGTGTTTCATCCACCAAGGTTCCAGCTGGTTCCCTGGGGCGGGGGCTCTCCCTGTCTCCCTCTCCCTGTCTGATCACTCGGAGTAAGTGACAAGCTTCAGGCTCTCAAGTCCGGCAGACTCCAGCCTGACCCCCGTCTTCCCGCCCGACAGGCCCCTGCTGCCTCCCTTCTTGTCTTTGTCTCACAAGCAATCACTTGAAGCCATTCCTGTCTGCGGACTTCGAGTGGCTGTGAACTTTATTTCCCAGCCCACCTTTGGGGTGGTGCCTTGGATAAAACGGGCAAGGCGACCGACGGGGAAATAAAATGTGTTTCTTTGTTGCTGCAGTTTGCCTGGAGTAGAATCACACGCGTACAGAGGCCGCCACGGACCATGTTGCGGGCTCATCACTCTGACTTAGAACTTGGTACATCTATTCATTTACCCTGAGAGTTTGCTTTCTTTCAAAACAAAAAGCAATTTTTTTCTAATATTCAAAGCAGTGCAGGCATGAAAATTATAAAATGTAGATAGTGAAACAGTAAGAAAATATAAATGTAAAATAATATAAACAATGCATTGAAGTAAAAAGATAATTAAAAAATAAAATAAAATGCCCCTCATCCCACAATCCAGAAATAACTATGTTGGTATTTTATCATATCTACAGTTATAACTCAGGCCTCCTAGGTGTCTCAGTGGCAAAGAATCTGCCTGCTAATGCAGGAGATACAAGAGATGTGGGTTTCATCCAGGGTTGGGAAGAGCCCCTGGAGGAGGAAATGACAACCTACTCTGGTATCCTTGCCTGGAGAAGCCCATGGACAGAGGAGCCTGGCGGGCCACAGTCCTTGGGGTCTCAAAGCGTTGGACACGACTGAGTGACTGAGTGCACACAGTCATAAGCACACACACACAAGGACACAGAATAGTGGAGGCTGTGTGTGTGTGTTAGATTCCCATTAGCCTCCAATTAAATAAATTTAAATTAAAAAAGGTAAAATTAGAATCATATCATACAGAAAATTATGTAGAATGCTTAATATAATATGTCATGAACATCTTTTCACATCAATGCTTATTTATGTGTTTCTGTTTTGATAGCTAAATAGTGTTAATACATCATTTCAATGTAATGTAATTTTCTTAACGGATTTCCTGTTCTGGGTTTTCTATGTTGCTTCAAATTTTTCATTATGTATACAAAAATAGACATTGCTGAATCTTTAGGCGTGGTCCTGCCCAGACCTGCCCTGCCCACGATGCTTTCCCCCTCGCCTCGATTCTTTCCTGGCTGTCTTTCTTCCTACTGCAGCGGGTCCCCTCTGTGTGAGCAAGTTCCGTGCTGAGAGTGCGTTCTTAAGTCCAACACTGGTAGCCTAGATACCCAACGAACGTGATCAGCTATGTAGTACTGTATTGTAATAGTTCGTAACGCTTTTAACACAAATAATACATAACAAACACGAAAAAAATAAAGAAAACATTTAAAATCTTACACTACAGTCCTTTGAAAAGTACAGTAGTACCATACCGCTAGCCATTTCTCAGCCGCACCAGCTACATCACCTCTGCTTTTACGCTTAATTCTGGATACCCTGGGCTTGAACTAAAGATCCTGGACAACTGCGTTGTATACACTACTGTGAAGTACACAAAAGCACAGCCTCTTACAGAGGACACACGCCCGTGGCAATACGCGCCAGACGCGTGAACTCCACTATGTGACTGCACACGTGAACGCACGCTTGCATCTTTTTGAAAGTTTGCAGCTTGAAGGTTGGCGCACCGGGGCCTTACTGAAACATACCCCCTGTGGGATCGCCTGTACTGGACTCTGCTCGTTTCTCTCTCAGTCGCTGTGTAGACACGTGCAGGTGCTCTTCGCCTCCCTGACTTAACTTCTCCGCGGGGAAGAACGTTTGAGTTCTTTCCTTAAGTTACAGGTTGCCTGGCACCGGACGCCGCGTGCGGTAGCTGATACACGCCTGCCGACTCAGCTGGCTTTTGCAGGGGATCACAGCCCTGTCCTGTATCTATTGCTTTGTTGTTGTTCAGTTGCTAATTCGTGTCCAGCTCGTTGCGACCCCATGGACTGCAGGGCGTCAGCCTCCTCTGTCTCCCACTATCTCCCAGAGTTTCTCAGATTCATGTCCATCGAGTCCGTGAAGCTCTCTAACCATCCTCTGCCCCCTTCTCCTCCCGCCTTCAATCTTTCCCAGCATCAGGGTCTTTTCCAATGAGTCAGTTCTTGGATTCAGATGGCCAAAGGCTTAGAGCTTCAGCTTCAGCATCAGTCCTTCCAACGCTTCTGCTTAGCTGGCATTTCTAGCAAGCGGAATAAGTTATAGAAAAATAGCAGCATGAATGAGAAGGGTGTTCTCTTCACAATTTCTTGAAAAACAAACCATACACTGTTCTCGGGAGCCCTTTTCTAAAGGCTTCAGAGAAATGCCTCATGTCCTTTATTATCCCCTCAAGGAGTCAGAGAGCTTGCTGTTTTCAAGCTGTGTTATATGGAAAGTCGAAGCTTAAATCAAGTTTGCCTCTTGTTGTCCCTCAGTCCAGGCTCTGGGTTTTATTTCCTGAGCTGGAATTTGCAGAAGGAAGGGCGCGTTCTCAGCCTGAGTGGAGTCAACAGGCTGTTTACCCGGGTACCTGATGCGCACCGAGCCTCCGTTACTCTTGCGGTTTTGGATACTCGCCCACAGCTTTTGGGCAAACCGCGGCAGAAGCAGTTTCCCTCACCTTTACCGCTAATTGTCGGATCTCCTGGCCTTCTGTTCAAACAGCTTCCCCAGCCTCCTCTCACGGTGAACTGCCTCCTGGTGTCCTGGAGTCTTGACATTACAGGTTGTACTGAGAGGACTGAGTTGGGGGTGATAGTAAGAGGCTTTGCTATTAATGCATATGAGTGGAGTCTAGGAAAGTGGTAGAGAGGATCTCATTTGCAGAGCAGAAATAGACGCAGGCACAGAGAACAGGTGCATGCATGCCAAGGGGATGGGGGTGGGTGGGATTGGGAGACGGAGACCACCACATACACACTGCCAATGCCGCGCGTGAAATGGACGCCTGATGGGAGCAGACCGCGTGGCCTGGGGCTCGGCTTAATGCCGGCTGGAGACCCGAATGGGAAGGAAGTCCACAGGGACGGGACACGTGAGTGTACAGCAGACTCACTTTGCTGAACAGCAGAAAAGAACACAGCATTGTAAAGCAATTACACTCCAATAAAATTTTTTAAAAATATAAATTTATTTATTAAACTGGATGCTTGGGGCTGGTGCACTGAGACGACTCAGAGTGATGGTACAGGGAGGGAGGAGGGAGGGTGGTTCAGGATGGGGAACACGTGTACACCTGCAGCAGATTCATGTTGATGTATGGCAAAACCAATACAATATTGTAAAGTAAAAAAATTAAAAAATATAATTAACTCTGTAAAAGGCATTGTTAAATCAGAAGGATGGTTATAATTTGGTAGTAATTTGATGTAGCCATAGTGCCATGAGTCATATTTATGTCCATTTATACGTGGGTATTCATTGGAAGGTCTGTGGCTAAAGCTTAAGCTCCAATACTTAGGCCACCTGATGTGAAGAGTCAGTTCATTGGAAAAGACCCTGATGCTGGGAAAGATTGAAAGCAAAAGGAGAAGCGTGCTACAGAGGGTGAGATGGTTGGATCGGCTCACCAGCTCTGTGGACATGAATTTGAGCAAACTCCAGGAAACCGACAGGACAGAGGAGCCTGGTGAGCTACAGTCCATGACGTGGCAAAGAGTCAGCCACGACTTAGCGATTGAGCAGCAAGCACCTCTGTATGGAGGAGGGATCCTGGGGCCTGGGCGCCACGGTGGCAGTTGCCTGTGAGGCCTGGGCCTGTGTGGAAAGGTGGGAACAGAGTAGATGTGGGAGGAACGTGCGCTCTCTCAGGTCAGCCTGTGGGATCAACAGATTGACAAAGGCTTGTGATTTATGAGTTGGGAACAGCCACACTCAAGTGCTCAGCATTGATGGATATTTTTCTCATTACATTTCAAACATAGAAAACGCTCCTTTCTGAATGAGAAATCTGGGGCCATTTCAGTCATTAGTCATTTGAAACTTTCTCTCCTGGTGTTACTGAGAAAAAAATGACGAGAACTAAAGCACATTCTTTGCTCTGAATTGCTTATATAGAACAAAACGAGATGCTTAAGCTCAGTAACTCGATTAGCCTGGTGGTTTCCTTCTTTTTCTATTTTCTATTTCTGGTTTAGTGGCTTTGTTGTATTCAAATCTTTTACTATGTGGGAATGGTGAGTAATTGAACACATACCGGGCTGGGAACATATGCGTCTATATTAACTCTCCAATGGGTCCCTGTGGCACCTGTAATAAAATCTAACTCCCTTGTATGATTCAAGGGAGGCACTCAACTCACATTTGATGATTGAACTGAGTGGGCTGAAACAATGACGCCTCCACTCCACACGCGTGAAAGCATGTATTCGGGAAATTCTGGGAAGCACTCTTGGTTTATCTTCAGCTATGTTGGTGTCAGATGGATAAACCTGCCGAGAGGCATGGTTGCAACCTCTTTTGGGTTCCGGACCCTGTTTCAGTGTGTGTGTGTGTGTGTGTGTGTGTGTGCGTGTGTAGTTCCCACACATGCAGCAAGCGGTGCTGTGATCATCTGCATGTGTGTGTGTGTGTGTGTATGTGTGTGTGTGTAGTTCCCACACATGCAGCGAGCGGTGCTGTGATCAGCTGTGTGTGAGTGTGTGTGTGTGTGTGTAGTTCCCACACATGCAGCAAGCGGTGTTGTGATCAGCTGTGTGTGTGTGTAGTTCCCACACATGCAGCAAGTGGTGTTGTGATCAGCTGTGTGTGTGTGTGTGTAGTTCCCACACATGCAGCAAGCGGTGCTGTGATCAGCTGTGTGTGTGTGTGTGTGTGTGTGTGTGTGTAGTTCCCACACATGCAGCAAGCGGTGCTGTGATCAGCTGTGTGTGTGTGTGTGTGTGTATGTGTGTGTGTGTAGTTCCCACACATGCAGCAAGCGGTGCTGTGATCAGCTGTGTGTGAGGGTGTGTGTGAGGGTGTGTGTGCTCTGTCTCTGTCCACCTGTGACACCATGGGCCTGTGTTCAGCCACGCCAGAACAGACCCACAGAAAGTCTCAGGTGCATCTCCCTCACCCTGGTGCTCAGGTGCTTGGGTGGACACCAGCTTGTCTGAGACAAACTGCTTTCTGAGAAAGGGATCTGGATTCATTAAAATCTCAGAGAATATCCACAGATGAAAATACCTTTGAAATACACACACATAGACACACAACATACCTCTCACTTCTTAAATACACAACACAAAGCGAGCAACTGAACTATCAAACTTATGTTAGCCATTTTTGACAGGAATGCCTAAATTACACAATGAGGTGAGACTTATCCTGCCTCCTTAAACAGATCACATGAAATTAGTCTTAAACTTTGTGAGGGGAGGAATTGTGACTGTTTTGCTCATGTTACATCCTTAGTACCTAACTCTGGATCGAGAGCAGAGTAGATATTATATAAACATTTGTTGAATGAGTCAATGAATGCATTAAAAGGTAAAATTAAAGATGACATAGTGAACTTTAATTTTTTCTCCCTTTTTTATTGGAATGTATTTGCTTTGGGATTTCCCTGGAGGCTCAGTGGTAAAGAATCCGCCTGCCTATGCAGGAGAAGAAGGTTTGACACCTGGGTCTGGGAGGTCTCCTAAAGAAGGGAATGGGGACTCCCTCCAGTCTTCCTGCCTGGAGAATCCCATGGACAGAGGAGCCTGGTGGGCTACAGTCCATGGGGTCGCAAAGAGTCAGACATGACTGAGGGCATAATTGCTTTACAACGGTGTGTTAGTTTCTGCTGTACAACACTGTGGATCAGCTATGTGTGTACATACACCCGCTCCCTCCTGAACCCCCTCCCGACTCCCTTCCTGCCATCCCGTCCCTCTAGGTCATCACAGAGCACCCAGCTGAGCTCCCTGCGCTAGACATAATGACTTTTAAAGAAGTTAGCGTGTTTTTGGTGGTGATTCATTTCAAGTCAGTGCAGATCTTCACGTGTTAGTGGTCCAATCTGCACCTCAATTTTATTAAAAAAAAAAAAACACAAAAAAACAACGCATCACTTTGCTCTGGACCTGTCTGGAAGCACTTAGCCACAACTCCACAGCTGCTACTCAGCTAGAACCAAGTCAAGCTTCACCTCAGCTCCATCGGATTTGTGCGAGCTAGTGCACCTTGGATTATTTTCCTAAGTAAAAGGAAACCATTTGCTTGCTGACAAGGCACTAATTTAAATATACCTTCAGGTATGGATTTTCCATAAACCTGGTAACCAGCCCAGCCCATTTGGCTTTTAATTCTGAAATTTATTAGCTCTTCCTAGCCATTTGCAGATACAAGTTCTTTCTTAATTGTTCATTCTTATTCTTACCCTAAACATAGTAAATCTTAATGGCTATGCTTCTAACATTAAGAGGCAATGTGGTAGCTATAGGAAAAAAAAGTATTCAAAACACATTAAATTAGGAGCAGGATAATAACATTTCCAAGCTGTTCAGAGAAACTTATATTGGCTTTCAAAGAGTAATTGTGCTGATAGGTTTTTTTAGAGGGATCCTCCAGATGGGTGAATTCTTTCCACCTCAAGTTTTTGTCATAACATGTTTTCTCTTCATCTCTGAGTCATTCAGAACTGTGAAAATTCTATTTTCCACTTTAATTACAGAACTGGTTGGGAATGTATTCTGTTGTTTGGCAGTATTACTAATGCACACTATTTGTTTATGGCTCTTTGCGAAAGCCATTTTAATAAGGTCAGATTTGCAATTTAAATGAACTTTAATATTTCTTGCAAAGGCTGGGGCTGCTTATTTATGTGAGGGGTGAACATGGTAGAAATTTATGGCTTAAAAATACGTTCTCCTGTTTTCTTTTCCAAATGGTGCATCTCAGCTGATAAACGCTTTCAACTGTATTTATAATTTTTTTCCAGAAAAGGGCTGAAAATCCAAATCAGTGAAATAAATCATGACTCTAAATGGGGTTGTTATACTGTATTTTTCTGCTTTTCCCATTAAAACTTCTACCCCAATCCCCTATTGTATTTATGAATAAATACTAGTCACAATCAGATGGGGTGAACACTTTTATAAGCATTTTGATACTTTTATAACACAAATAAGCAAAAACAAAAAAAATTAAAACTGTTCCCTGAACTTTAAGGTGTCATCTTT
This sequence comes from Capra hircus, assembly GCF_001704415.2. Lineage (NCBI taxonomy): Eukaryota > Metazoa > Chordata > Mammalia > Artiodactyla > Bovidae > Capra > Capra hircus. The sequence continues at coordinate 3,602,657 of NC_030817.1, forward strand.
TATTGAATCGATGGAAAAGACTTAGGTATAAAAGGAAGGTAGCCCTTACATTTACCTATTTAAAGAATCTGAAACTGATCATCAGATAAGTCACTTTATATTGTATCCTTACAATTCAATTACCCCCAGGATGGTGAAGTTTAGTAAAATTCATTTAATCCATTGAGGAATTGTTTCTCGTTTGGAGTGACAACAGAGAAACACTGTGGTCCTTTCCCTGGCTTGAACTCTGCTGCGCACTTTGTGCTTCCAAGATACGCTGTTGAAAACCCAATGGAAGATCTGAAGATCTGAATGAAGCTTAAGTAATAGATAGAAGCTTAAGTAAGTGGGTGCTTGCAGGCACCCACTCTGAAAATACCTGGATACATTGAAAGAGGAGGATTCCCATTTCATTTTTAAAACCAAGGTAAGAATGAGAATGAGAGTTGTATGATACAAGTTTTCTGAAAGGTACAAATTTATCTGCAGAAACAAAATTCTACCAGGACCTAAATCTCAGTGAAACGAGCCTCCCTCCCACTCTCCCTACATTCCTTCTTTCCGACAAATTACTATATTGTCTCACGTATTTGAAAGGCTTGATGTCCTTTGGAGTTAGGTAACTTCGGCTACAGCCTTGTCTCTCTCCTTCTCTGCAGAGCTGAGCTTCGTGGGAGAGTAGCCTGGATTATTGGCACATTTCCTCACCTTTCACGCACTCCTCAACCCACACCCTTCCCACGACCACTCCTGACGTTCTGCCAAGTTCAACAAGATCCTCACAATTGGAAATTCAATGGACACTCTCTCCTGGGATTGCCTGACTTCCCTTGACAATAGTCCCCGTCTATGTGGTCCTCCTTCTCACCTGTTCTTCTTTGCTCTTGTGAAATCTTGCTTTTACTCATGAATCTAGGGAGATTCCTTCTCAGTCTCTCTTAAGAATGCTGAGGCTGTGAGTGTCGTGTTTGTCTGTGCCCTTCCTCCATGTGCTTTCCCAGGTAATCTCATCGGAAAAGAAGTAAAGAAAAGGAAAAAAGAAGTAAAGCTGCCAGGAAATCTCACCTGGACTCACAACTTTACTTACCACTTACATAACATATGACAGTTAGTATCTGCAGTGTTCTGAGCTGGGGTCAAACAGTGGTTCTCACTGGTTTTGTGGTTGCTAAACTCAGACAGTAAAGAACCCACCTGCAATGCAGGAGACCCAGGTTCAATCCCTGGGTTGGTAAGATCCCCTGGAGAAGGAAATGGCAATCCACACCAGTACTCTTGCCTGGAGAATTTCATGGACAGAGGAGCCTAGCGGGCTACAGTTCATGGGGTTGTAAAGAGTTGGACATGACTTAGAGACTGAACCACCACCACTTCCAATCAGACCTCCATTCTCAGAGTCATCCCTGTGCTGCAGATGAAGAATACTTTCTAAAACATGATATTTGGTCCTATTGCTTTCTAGTTTCATACCTTCCATGACTGTCCAAACTTTTGGTACAAATTCTTAATCCCTCAACTATCTCTTTGCCATTACTTTCTTTTTAAATACTATTGCCAAAGAGCATATAAAGAGTTTGGTTGTATGATGTTGAGTTTTTGGAATTTGTCAAGATAGGAAAGATTGAAGGCGGGAGGAGAAGGGGATGACAGAGGATGAGATGGTTGGATGGCATCACTGACTCAATGGACATGAGTTTGAGCAAGCTCCAGGAGTTGGTGATGGGCAAGGAGGCCTGGCATGCTGCAGTCCATGGGGTCACAAAGAGTTGGACACGACTGAGCGACTAAATTGAACTGCACTTTTGTAGACTTGTACACAATGATTTTTAAAAATTATTAGATCAATATATTCTTTAAAAGAATCATTTTCTCTAATTGTTTTTATTTGTGAAGATTAGAAATCAATTTGATCTTTCAACCTGGGAACTTAAATTTTTCTTCAGTTCTTGGAAATTCAAATGTTGCTATTTTCTCATATTTATTTTCTTCTTCTGTAAATTCTATTGGACATATGTTACTAATGTCTCATTCTTTTCACTATCATTTGAATGTCTTACTGATATGGTTCATCTCTATATGCCTGTACCCACTCTGGATGTTTCTGTAGTAGTGTTTTCTGTTCTATTAATCTGTAATTTAATTTGTCCATTGCACCTCTTATTTCAGTTCCTGTGTTTTCCATTTTTTCAGTCTTATTTGGTTCTTTCTAAAATTCATTTTTAAAATCCTAGTATCCTATCTTACCATCAGTGTTTCTATGCTTTCTCTGGCTCCCCCCCCTTTTTTTAAAAAAAGAATACCAAATTTTAATATTTAGATATTGTAGCTCTTTCTAGTTCTTGGAATGCTAATTCTACTGTTGGTCACAACTGCTGATTCTCCTTAGGATAGTATGTGTCTCCCTGTGATTTAAAAATTTTGATTGTGAATTTATTTCAGGAGGACGGTGGGAATCTTAAGTGTTTGAGTTGTGGGACTATTTTCTGTAGAACAGGTTTGGACATTTTGGTATGTAACCCAGGAGATCACTGTTCCATGGCCAGTTTTGATGTTCATTTTCCAGCTGATATTCTTGCATCATGTATCTAAAGGGGATTTGGATTCCACATCTGGTATCCACAAGGCTTTACTGGGGCCCCAGCTGCAACAGGGGGGAGTGGGAACAAACGGCAAGTTTCCTTGCTTGCTTGCTCCCCCGGGTGGTAAGCTTGTTCCTCTATGGGGTGAGGGTGGGCGTGCGTCCATGGCCAGGCAGGAGGGATGACTTAGGCGGTTTGCGCACCCCGCCGGTGGTGCTGCGTGCAGCGTGTATACTTGGTGCCCCGCTTTTGCTTCCAACAATCTGTTTTCACTTCTGGCTGTTCAGAAGCGGCGGCTGAGTTTTTGGGCTCTGTATCTTTTGCCCAGAATTTGCCCCAACTGCAAATATGTGCAGCAATTTTTAGTCCCGTATAGTTTCCTTGTATCTTGCTGTTTGAGGAGCATGTGCCCAGGTTCAGGCATTACGGCCAAGGGTCTCAGGTCCTACGCGGTCTCAAAAGTGTCTTGTGACATAGAAACCTTTGCTACATACCTGACAAGTGAATACATGGAGGAAAATGAGGTGGTTTAACCTCTTGGTGGGGTTTGGGGTCGGAGCAGCTCACGTGTGAGGTGTGCCGGCTGGTCCTAGAGAGGGTCCAGTAACTCCCGCTTCGTGAAGTGGCCACATGCATCCCACGGGCACAGCCACCGGGAGGGCACAGGCTTGTGCCGGGAGAGAGGCAGCCTCGAGGATTTGCTTTAAAGTGAAAGCCACACGCTGTAGGCAGCAGAATGAGGGAGGCTCATGTCTGTGTATCTGACCCGGTAGACGGTCAGCCGCCACGAACACAATCACACTGATTCACTGACAGACAGAGGTGGAGGAGCCACACGCGCACGCGCGCGCGTCACGCATACAGTCGTGGGGCCGCGTATTTAATTTCTTAAAGACGCACTTGACCCATGTCACAGTCTCCCGGTGCTGGGCCGAGGCCCCGGGCTCTAAATCACATATGAGAGGAAGGCCAGCCTTACTCAGAAGATCACTGAGCTCAGCTTTTCCAAGTGCCTGCAGAGCCCGGTCTCAGCCGTAAGCACTGTACAAAGTGGATGGAAGCTTTGTCTCTTGTATCTGCCAGGATGAGTCAGCAGCAAAATGGTCACGTAACACTTGGGAGATAACAGCCGGGATCATTTATTGAAAATTACTGAGCCCTACCTGAGCCTGCTTGCATTTTGAAGTGATTCATTGTAAACTTTCCTCTCACAGAAGTATCTGGCCAATGGCCCCTTTCTCCTTTCTTTGGTAAGCTTTCCTCACTTGTATTTTCTCCTTTTCTATTTCGAGAGAAAAGGGATGTTTGGATAGAAATTGTTAATGCTCATTCTTAGATCTTGTTGTCTGTCGGTTACCTTTGTCAATGAACGTGAAGGTGGGAGTCACATTTAGGAACAAATGAGAAAGAAGTACAATGAAGACGATGTTCTTGGTGCCAAAACTCACTCGGATTCAGCTTTGTGATACATTCTGATTTGTAAAGATTTATACTCCTAATTGTTTACTTTTGAATTTATGTCTCCAAAGCCCTCAGCGTCTGGGGCATACTGGTTGGCAGTGGGGTATATTTCAAAGTCTGCTAAGAGTTAGTTGCTCAGTTGTGTCTGACGCTTTGTGTCCACAGGCTGTAGCCCACCAGGCTCCTCCATCCATGGGATTCTCCAGGCAAAAGTACTGGAGTGGGCTGCCATTTCCTTCTCCAGGGGACCTTCCCAACCCAGGGATCAAACCCTGGTCTTCTGCATTGCAGGGAGGTCCTTCACCATCTGAGCCACCAGGGGTGTATTTCATGCTGTAGATGATTTGCACCCAGGGCTAAGTGAATGAGTACATTCCAGAATGGAGACGCAGGTGGACCGGAAAGAGCCCCTGGGGCTGTGATTTTTCTCCAAGAGCAATAACACATGCTCATCGCCCTAGCTGGTGAGGCAAAACACCAGCTTAACGGGGTGAGAGCTCAGGCCTAGTGGAGCCACCTAGCTACTTCATAAAACTGCCAGATGAGGAAAAAAGGAATTGCTTTTTAAACGACTTGATACATTTGCAGAGATCACAGGAGTTCAGGCCAGCAACAAATGTGTTCGCCTATCTTTTCAAAAGAGGAATGATCCCTGAGATTACCTCTAGGAAGTTTAAATGTATGGAGAAAAATGGCCCAGAACATCTAACAAGTAATGGAATCATGAGTGAATAAGCAGCTTGGTGTTGCCACAAATAAATCATCCAGGACTCATCTGAAAGCTGTTTAAAATTCACAGTGGAAGGGAACAAAGCTACCACAATTCATCTTGATTTTGGTAATGTATTTGATACCACATCACAAAATTTTACTTATGAAATTAATTGACACTGGCTTGGATGTGAACGCTGTCATCGGGATTGATAATTTTCAGGAGGTCTGTAAACAAGGCGTGGTGATGAATAGTATGACACCCAGCCAGAGGTAGTTGATTAGTAGGGGTGCCAAAGAGATTGGTGTTAAGCCTGATCATATGCAACAATGTTATTAATGGTTTCCAAGAGAAAGTAAAGAGAATGTTAATGAAATTTGCAAATTATCCAAACTGGGGTGGCGCTGGAGTAAATCCAGTAAGAATGATGGATAGAATTTATTCCAAGAGATATAGACAGGTTCAATATATGGGTAATAAACAGCAAAATGAGATTCATTTTCAAAAAATGCAAACTAGGATAGATCGGGAGGGGGAAATAAAAGAAAAAAATGATTCCTAGAAGGCCACTATGAACTTAATTTGCAAGATGCTTCAGAGTTCTTTCTAGCTGGTCACCAACCTAACTCTCTCCTTCTGGAGTCATAGAGTCATCCTCTCCTATTTGCTGTCTGCCCTCAGCAGCACCCCCAGCACCCACCCCCAGGAGTCTTCTTGAGTGGTCTATGGTCTTTTACAGCTCCATGAGTTTGCAAACACTGTCCCCTTTGACCAAATGCCTTTTCCTTTTATTTGTATTTGTAAAAGTGGATGAATTCTTCAATATTCCACTCACTGTTCATCTTTTTTTCGTAGGGTTTTCTCCTCCCCAGACAGCCGCTTTCTCCTCTGAATGACTGTCTTGTTACCTACCAGGGTTCTTGGCCTTCCCCAATCAATAGAGATTGACTAGAGGTCAGACAAGAAATTCAGCCAAGGCTTTACTGGGGCCCCTGTTGCAGTGGTGGGGGAGGGTGGGGGTCGGTGAGAACAAACAACGTATTTTCTTGCTCTCTCCCTGAGGGGGGCGGTGAGCTTGTTCCTTATATAAATAAGGGTAGGGGTGTGTCCAGTAGGAGAGGTGGGTTGGGTGTCTTGCCCATTTCTTAAGTGGTGTTGTGTGCAGCGGGCATCACATTGGGAATATAGTTTCATCATATGAATTTACAGGGGACACAGCCATTTGGTCCATAGCGGGTTTTTTTGCAAGGATTCAGTAACATACTCCTTATAAAAATGGGCTTGGCCAGTTTCCTGTGATTTACTGTCTTTCTTAACAGTAGCGCTGGCTTAAACCTTTTTGGTGTAGTGTTAGTGTCTCACTGGTGTCCGACTCTTTGCGATCCTGTGGACTGTAGCCCACCAGGCTTCTCTGTTCATGGGGTTCTCCAGGCAAGAATACTGGCTGCCATTCTCTTCTCCAGGGAATCTTCCAAACCCAAGGATCAAACTTGGGTCCCCTGCATTGAAGGCAGATTTTTTTTTTTTTTTTACTGCCTGAGCCTCAGGGAAGCTAAAAATCCATAAATTCTTTGAGGGCAGAAAATTATGATTGAATTCATTCATCTCCTCCTAGTGCCTTGCACAGTGCCTGGTGCCTGGTGGGACTTTTAGACAACCAGTGGGCAGCACATTACTGTGAGTTCTTTTGAAGCTCTCAGAGTCATTTCTTTTGCTGTTTGTATTTTGGGTTCAGTCGGGAAATGGAGGATCTGGTTAATTTAAGCGGTTTCCCAGTTCCTTTCACAGGTGTTTCAAAGGCAAGTGTGGGATATTTTCATCTCTGAGTTGTGTGCTATTGCAAACATCCAGCGGAGACTTTCTGGTGTCTTTCTGGTGAGATCATGTCTGAAGGAGCATGGTGAAGCGTGGGCCAGATGTAACCAGATGGGTGGAGTGGGGAACAAGAAGGCCAGTCTGGTTTATTAAAGAGAGGCTCTGGGGATGGGGTGGGAAGGGAAAAGCATTGGGAGGGAAGACAGACTGGCAATTATCTAATACGTGGGAACCCTAAGGATGGAACAGGATCTTGGCACATCATATGGCTTGGAATTAACACCTCAGACAACAAAGAAAAAGAGAAACATGACTCCAGTGTTCTGACCGATGCCAGCAGACTCCCTCTGGCTCTGGAACAGTCATTTTGGTTGAAGTGCAGTGTTTTTATACGCACAAACTTTCTGAAAATAGATGAAGCCCCAGGAAGGATGTAGCCAATCAGTTTTTGAGATAATAGCCTGTGTTGCCTGACATGCAGACGTGCTAGAAACCACCCCAGCCTGCCCATATTTGTTCCCCAACCTGTCTCTGCCCCTACACACTTTTGGAAATCTAGTATCAGTCAATGTATTGTTGTTGTTCAGTTGCTCAGTCCTGTCCGACTCTTTTCGACCCCATGGACTGCAGCTCTCCAACATTCCCCGTCCTTCACATCTCCTGAGTTTGCTCAGACTCATGAGTTGATGATGCCACCCAACCATCTCATCCTCTGTCACCCCTCTCCTCTTGCTCTCAGTCTTTCCCAGCATCAGGTCTTCTCCAATGAGCTGGCTGTTCATAATAGGTGGTCAAAGTATTGGCGCTCCAGCATCAGTCCTTCTGATGAATATTAAGAGTTGATTTCCTTTAGGATTGACTGGTTTAATCTCTTTGCTGTCCAAGGAACTCTCAGCAGTCTCCTCCAGCACCACAATTCAAATGCACCAATTCTCTTTGTGTGATAAACAGGAGTCTGCAGGTCGATTGCAGTTTGCTTGATCTAGGCTGAATTAGGCTGAGCCAGGCTGGACTCCAGCCAAGTGCAAGTCTGCTCACGTGGAATCTTGGGGCATGCTCTTTTCAGGGGAGATCGCAGGGTTACGGGAAATCAAGCCAAGTCACACACATGCATTTGAGCTCTGCTACCATTATATCTGCTAATACTCCACTGATGAAAGCAGCTCACGTGGTTAAGTGTAACATCAGAGACGCAGAGAAGTGTCCTCAGCCTCCACTGTTGGAGGATGCCTGTCAAGTTACATGACAAAGACCACAGGTGTGTAATTCTCTAACGGAGGAAAGGAAGAATCGGGAAACACTCCAACATTTGTTATCGCCATTCCACTGCTTATCTGTTGCTCAGTTGGCTCAGATACAGTTTTCTTTATCCAATTTGTACCCTTAACCAACTACTTCCACCACTTCCGCTCCGGCCTCTGGATGTGACTGCTCTTCTGAGTCTTTCTGCACTGGCTACAGCTGCTGTATCCCTGGCCCATGCTCAGGGCCTGTCTGTGCCACCAGGGGAGACACCTGGAATTCGAGGGGCCCTCTGCTACTGCTCATACCACCCCCATCAGGGAGCATTCGGGGGTTCAGATGGTAGGGCCAGAAACCAGCTGCCACCTTCTCTGAACTGCTACTCCGGTTGCCACTGAAGGAGGACGGGGCATACTTAAATCAGCCTTCTCTGGACTGCTTTTTCAGCACAACTTGGTGTTGCTTAAGATACCTATCCTTCTCTTCAATGTAGTTAATCCAGGCTGATTTCAAGGCTTGACCCTGGAGTCGGCTCAGTCAGCACTGGACATAGATTGGAGGAGAAGAATCAGTATTTCAGATGAATGGAATGTTATTCGAAAATAGAAATGTTAGGAGGTTTGCTAAGGTTTTAACTTTACAGTAAGTTCAAATATTCAGCTTCTACTCATTGGGAGGCCAAAACCCAGGGACTGGCACTCAGTGGGTTGGAAGGAACATCTCTCTGCTTTGGCCTAGGGCCCAGGTAAGTCATGGCCCCTGACAGCCCATGTACACTCCTTATGCTCTGCCCCTCCCCCCACCCTCCACCCACCGCAGTCCTGTTCCACTGACATTCTCTCTGTCCCTTGAGCCACCGAGCTTTCATCCCTCAGGGCCTTTGCACATGCTCTCACTTCTACCTTGACTATCCTTCTCTGACTTGGCTTGGTTAGTTCCTTTCCAATCTTTTTTCCTCCACATGTGGGTCCCCTTCTTAGAGAAGCATTTCTTGATTGCTTACATTGGCTATTTCTGATTGCTTAGATGCACTTTCTCCCTTTCTCTACGCAGCCCTGGGTTCTGAGATGCACTGACAGGCTCCCAAGCCCCCTGGTTTACTGCTGGGATCAGAAGATCAGAGGGTGGAGAGGGGCTGGGGATTTACCCCTTGAGCTCCTCCTGTGATGAGTCACTTGGTTGGGCTGTGTCCGTCAGCTGGGACCTTCTGCCAAAGAGATGCTTCCTGTGACCGTGGACTGCTTCCTCCTGTGCCCTTTAGGGTTGATAAAGGTAAACTGCCAGCTTTCCTCTTCCTTCCCCACCAAGAGCTTCTCCATTCCTTGCTAGCTTCTCTCCATCCTCCTCATACGTTTTTACTCTGGAGTCTCTTCCTAAACGTTCCTCAGTTACTCTGCTTGAGTTTGTCATCTGCTTCCTGCCAGGACCCTGACTGAAACAGTGCTCTGTCTAAATAGGTCTCCCTCGCCCATTAGTTTCCTTTACTTAGTGTTCTTTCATCTGCATATATTACAGTTATACGTAATTTTAAAGTTTGTTTACTGTTTCATGCACATATCCCCTCCTGATGGTGAGTTCCATGAATATAGGGATAAATCTTATTTAATAAGACACAGTCACTCCCTGGCACTTTGTGTTTGGCTTGCAAACTTATTTGTTCAATGAGTGAACAAACAAATGAATGGATAACAAGTTTCCAGTGAGGCTGCCGGACGAGAAGCGTCATTAGTTGAGCGATCGCTGTTTGCCAGCTCCTGTGTTAAGTGCTATCTGTGCGTTACTTCATCTGCACAACCCATAGGTAGATGCGGTGAACGTCACTGTCATATACAAGGAGATACTAGAAGTCTGGGAGGTTACGTGACTTTTCAAAGGACACAGAACGAGTAGGCCGTGGCCCCAGGATTCAGAGTTGGCTCTGTCTGACTCCAGGCGCTGTGCTTTTTATCAGCGCACTACGGTGGTTGGGCCCTGGAAGGTAATACAGGTCCCAGGAACCACTTGCAATCTTCATTTTGGCTGGTAGAATCGTCCGTCATGTTTTCCTCTCATCCATGAAGAACCCAGTCTGGCTCAAGGTTGTAGCAGGGTAGTTCTCTGTGCTGCGTAGCAGTTTCTTTGCTGTCTGTGTGTACCAAGGGTATTTAATGATTTGCTCGTATGTATGTATAAGATGTGAAGAGAGGTTAATTCCATAGCAAACGGAACACCTGTCAAAAAATTAGTGCCTTAGTTTTATAAATCCCCAGCCTCTCTTTGATTATTGCTGTAACTCACGCAGACAGAAAATAATCTCTAAATTATACAGAGCTTCATGATTAAAATATTTTGCCCCTTTTTAATAGCTGAAGAAGAAAGAAGATGTGGCTTTGGAGGCTCGGTGTCAAATTAAGCAATAACAGAGCTATAGAAGAACGTAATAAATATGCATAAAGAGACTAAAAACAGCGTTTCTAATAGGTCCATACTGCAGGGATTTGCTATGTGTGAAATTGAAAGACTTCCCAGGGAAAATTCTTGGCCCATTTGCTTTTAAATTCACTTTTTATGCTCTTTTGTTAAAAAAAAAAATGTTTTAAGCTCCATTATTCCCTTGCAGAGGAATTGGATCAAAAGAACATTCTCCAAGCTCTGGAGCTTCCCAAATGCCAGCTTAGAGAAAAACTTTGCTGAGGGCGGGTACCTTCTGAGCCTGCTGCCAGCCAACGATTAGGGTAGGAAATATCCTTGTTGTGGGTTTTTTCTCCAAAGACAACAGTGATAACCCCGGGAATAATCAATCAATGAAAAGGACCCAGAAATATTTACTAAGACCATCTGGGCAAGAGTTAGCAGGTGAGAGAATTGAAAGACAGTCACAGGCCTGAGGGAGCTTATCTGGGCCGCTGGACATCTGCTGTAGCGGACTGGTTTGAGGAGTGAGATGTAGGGAGGTCCAAGACTGGGAGGTGAGTTCCCCTGGGAGCGCCTTTTGGGGGGAGGAGGGGCTTATGTGGCCTTGTAAGCTGATGTCACTTCCGGAAGTCTGGACTTGGGTCTGCAGTGAACAAAGCTTCTTGCTGAAGCGAAGGCAGCACAGAGACTCTGAGAAGAGTGTTCTCAGAGCAGATCTAAATTCCAATGCCACTCTTGCTGCTTACAAGATATATGTCCTTTGCTTTTCCTTCAACTCTCAGTTTTCCTTTTTCCAAAAGATAAAGAGGAGGAAATGGCTGGAAGAAACAGTGGGGAATGAGAAGTCTTTCATTTTTCAGAATATTCTATCTGTTCTACAAAAGCCTGCAGATTTGCATATGGTTCAACTTCCTTGCCCACGATTTATAGCCATAGTGAGATTATGCCCTTGGAGAGGCAAGCCTTCCAGACCTTTCTTGCATATCATGCAGGTATTTGTTAACTTTGTACCATTTATACATTTAGGAGGTGTTGTGGATTTATTTAATGTTTTCTCCATCATGATCCAAATATAAAAGTTTTGGGAAAGTGCCTTAGACTATGTAAATATCTGCAACATTGTTGCATGGGTTTTGTTGGTATCTGAGAATTTGGAGTTCGTGATAGACAACAAAAAAGTTGACTGTCAGATAAATATGTTTTCATTTTGTTTGAGATCTTGTATGAGCAGGTAGATTTTTTAGCTGTTGGGAATCAGATCACATTTATATAGCAACAAAGAAAACAAAGGAGCTAATACAGCCCCTATATTTTTCACCTCACGTAACTGAGCTGAACTTTTATAGCTAATGTGTCACTGAAGTTTGCCTATTCTCTTCTTATCTAGAGGCAAAGGAACGAGAAAATAATGATGACTCGAGCAACTGCCGCATGCTCTGTGCTGGGGGTTTACAATGATTTCTCACTTCATTCTCGCAATCACAGCCAAGGCAGGTATCACTTGTATCATTATAAAATGGTGTAATAACAATGCCTAAGTCTCAAAGATACCATTAGGCTATAATAAGATAATGTGTACATAGTATTTAGCTGAATGTCTTCCTCACAGCTATAATCATTATCATTATCATTTTTATTTACCCCACCAGTGTTATCCAGTCAGTAGGAGCTATGATTGAAGCCCTCTTATAAAAAGGCCAGAACTGATTCATATTTGGAAATAAAACAAGGAAGTTAGTTTTCCTGATTATCCCTTATGTGTAAGAAAGAAGCTTATATTCAGAGGTTCCTTAAAAATTCAACTGGATCTGGATTCATCCAAATTTAGTTGGACTACAGTGTTGTGTTAGGCACCCAGTCATGTCCAGCGCTTTGCAACCCCATGGACTGTAGCCTGCCAAGTTTCTCTGTCCACAGAATTCTCGAGGCAAGGATACTGGGTGGGTAGCTGTTCCCTTCTCCAGGAGATCTTCCCAAGCCAGGGACTGAACCTGGGCCTCTTGCAGTGCAGCTGGATTCTTTACCATCTGAGTCACCAGGGAAGCCCCAGCTGGCATGTATCTAGTGTCCAAATCTTTTTTTCTAATAGTATTCTTCAACAAAAGGATTCAGGGCTTTTTGGAGGAATGGCTGATTCTAGGTCTGGGAAGGAAATACACAGGGTGAGCCTGGACCATTTTGTAGTACTTGAGAATAAGGAATTGCTCATAAAACAAACAAACAACAAATGCCATTAATGAGGGGTGTATGTTAAAGGGACATAAAGAGTTCTTGATGGCCAGAACTGGAGCAATGTGAATAAGATAATAAAATAGTGTTGCTTTCTAACTCAAAGTATACAATAAATACCCACGAGTCCATACTGACATAACTAAATTATTAAATAATCGAATAACTGGGAGGAAGAGACAACGCATACAGAAGAATTAAAAAGAATTTATGTAGGTTATGTTTTCAACATCATGGGTGTGACTCTCCATCCTTAAGAGGGGGCTGTGCAGAGTGACTTCCTTCCAAAGAGCATGGCAAGAACGTAGGGGGAGAGAGTCATTTTATAGTGAGAAACTGCCTTTAAAAATTAACTTTTATTGGTGTATAGTTGAATTACAACGTTGTGTTAGTTTCTGTTGCACAGCAAGTGAATCAGTTATATGCACACATATGTCCACTCTTTTTTAGATTCTTTTTTCATGCAGAACATTACAGAGCATTGAGATCCCTGTGCTGCACCCTAGATTCTTACGAGTTATTTCATACGTTCCCTCTGGCTTCCCTTGTAACTCAGTCAGTAAAGAATCTGCCTGCAATGCAGGAGACCTGGGTTTGATCCCTGGGTCAGGAAGATCCTCTGGAGAAGGAAATGGAAACCCGCTTCAGTATTCTTGCCTGGAGAATCCCATGGACCGAGGAACCTGGCAGGCTACAGTCCATGGGGTCACGAGAGTTGGACATGGCTTAGCAACTAAACCACCACCACCATTTTATATACAATAGGGTGTGTATGTCAGTCCCAATCCTTCAATTTATCCCTCCCCTCCTCCTTCCCTGCCTTGGTAACCATAAGTTTGTTTTCTACGTCTGTGACTCTATTTCTGTTTTGTAAATAAGCTCATTTGTACCATTTTTTAAGATTCCACATATGAGCAATATCATATGATTTTTGTCTTTCTCTGTCTGACTTACTTTAGTGAAGAAACTTGACGAACGCGATCTCAGCCAAGTAATCAAGGTCCGCACCAACAGGGGTAAGTCATGCCAGTAGCAAGGATGCGAGAAAAGCTTACTTCACCTCTTTGGTCTTCTTCCTAAAAACCCGTAACTCCCATGTAATCATGAAAAAAAAGCCTCAGACAAACTCCAGTTGAAATGCATTTGAGGAAATACTGGTTAGCACTCCTCAGCCTCCTCAACTGTCAAGGTTGCCAGAAACAAGGAGACTCTGAGAAGCCATCACAGTCAGGAGGAGCCGAACTGTGATCGAATGTACTGTGGTATCCTAGACTATATCCTGCAGGAAGACACTAAGGAAATCTGAACTAAGAATAGGTTTACTTAATAATAATTTATACTGTTTCATTAATTATAACTAATTGTGTGATGCCAATAATAGGGGAAGTTGGGTGTGGGAACTCTGTATCATCGTTGCAGTTTTCTGTAAATCTAAAACCGTTTAAAGACATTAGTTAGTTTTACATAAACTTGCTGTAATTCATGTGCCCATATGTGTGGTCCTGGACTAAATAACCAGAAGACATCGTAGGTGTTTTGGAAATATACTTTGAGGCTGGAGAAGCTATAGATATATGGGGGCAAGGAAGCAGGCAGCAATTTCTCTTATTTTTAGGTTATGGTTTTTAAACAGTGCATCTTATATTATAGTTAATGCTGGTACCATGTCAGTGAAGAGCTAATTATTTCTCCTGCATGGTTGGTGGGAGCTATGCTGAGAAGGACAAGGGACTTGGGAGTCCTCCTGGAATCTCCTGTCCTCACAGCTACCACGATCACGGCTGGGAAAGTGATTTGTAAACTGCAGCACCCTTAATACAAGTCATTGCCCTTCTCCCTTCGGGATGGAAGTTTTAGGAATTCCAACCAAAGAGGGGCTGGGGTGTGGTTATGATGGGTCTTGGCTCCCTGAATGAAGCCCCTGAACTTTGCTTTATGAACAAATGGGGCTCATGGGTGAACTTTTAGAGCAGGAGGGGGTCACGGTCAGACAGTGCTTCAGGCCTACAAGTCAGGGGATGGGAAGGTCGTGACAGGGTAACAGGAGGCCCGTCAACCACGGAAATGGACCGTTTGCGATGAGAGAGAGAGAGAGAGAGAGAGAGCGAGAGAGAGCGAGAGCGAGCATACACGTATGAGAACCCACTGAAGAGCAGTTGCGGAGGATGCGTGGGGTCACAGGTAGAAGGAGAGGGGACTCTTGAGAGGAAATGACAGCAGACGCCGTTTTAGACCAGCAGCAGCTCAGAGGGAAGGAGGGCCGGGGGAGAAACGCGCTCCGTGGCGAGTGCGGTGGAGAGCGCGGTCTACTCCCGGGAAGCGCTGCTGGTGGAGGGTCTGGGGAGCCGCCCTGGACTCGTGGGTTAGGGGAGATCGCTCGGAACGATGCAGAGAGGAGCATCTCAGGCAGTGCGGACAGGGAGCGCTCTGGAGGAGGCAGAGAGGCCAGGGGCGAGGCAGAGCCTCGGGAGGACGCGCAGCCCGCGAAGGCAGGGGAGGAGGAGCTCGGGAATCCCCGGCGGAGGCTGCGCAGGACCCATCCAGCCCATGGACGGCTGGAAAGGGCAGCCATCTGAGGAGATTCCCCAAATTATCCTTTTGTTTGAGGCTCAAATCAATAGGACCACCCAAATTTTACCATCCTGATCAAGGCACATTTTGGGAGTGAAATGAAGTGCTCTTAATAATTACAAGGCCATCATGAGCCAGCCAGGCCTCTTCCAGGCAAACCTAATGCAGGGTCAACCTACACACCAATATGTTCACAGAGCAGGAGAAAATTTTGCCCAAACCACCCTATTTCTTTAAAGATCCTTTGGGTGAGCTTAGGGACTCCTCAGGGCTTCCCTTGTGGCTCAGCTGGTAAACAATCTGCCTGCAATGCAGGAGACCTGGGTTCTATCCCCGGATGGGGAAGATCCCCTGGAGAAGGGAAAGGCCACCCACTCCAGTATTCTGGTCTGGAGAATTCCACGGACTGTATAGTCCATGGAATTGCAAACAGCCAGACACGACTGAGCAATTTTCACTCACTCACTATGGGCTCCTCAACCACTCTTTCTCTTTCTCTCAACAAGTTCTGTATATAGTGATCCCTGCCTGTATTTGGCTGACAATTATTTTAAATGATCTTGCCTTTCCCCAGGTATTTCTGTATTGGATAGAGTTATGGTGCTGAATATGAGAACAAAATGGACATTTCTAACAACCGGTCATTGTCTTATTTCCTAAAGAGGTTTCAAAGAGTAGGCATGTTGAGGATGAAATAGTAAGTAGTTTGATGTGTGGGGAGGAAAGAAGTTCAGGATGCTTTGCGGATGGAAGATAATGAATCCAGGAGTGGATGCCAGGTCTTTCTTTTCCCATGTTGCTAAACTTTCTGGCATTTTCAGTTTGTAAAGCACTGGTGTAGTAGTTTTCTGATAATTCACAAAATTCTTAGCCAAGGCTTTTTTTTATCCAGCCCCTCATATTACACCCAGTTAGGTATGTTTCACGAGCTGTGATTGATAATTTGCCATTACCTGAATACATGCCAATGCTGAAGGAAGCTGACTGTCAAAAATAAGTGGACAGAAGTGCTGACCAACCACAGGGCAAGGGGAATGGAGAATTGCTTTGCTGATTCTCAGTGAGGCAGAGACCAAGCTGCTGCTGAGGATTTTAATATGAAATCTCCATTTATTTCTCATAAGAGACAACTAGATTCAAGGGGAAAAAGGGAAAGGTTTCTTAAAGAGTGAAGTTCCCCTTGCACAAGGGCTCTCTGCTCACAGGTTTGTGACCTCTGATACATCCTGATGGGATCAGAATAAAAAAATTTAAGTTATTGGTGGACTGGACAATTTCTCTTGGAACTTTATGTAATTTGGTGGCTTAATTTATAGGTTGTGGTGGTATCAGATGACTTTATACTCTAAGCAACTATCTAATATACGGTTGAGCCTTGAACAATATGAGTTTGAATAGCATGGATC
The DNA here is from genome assembly GCF_001704415.2 of Capra hircus. Taxonomy (NCBI): domain Eukaryota; kingdom Metazoa; phylum Chordata; class Mammalia; order Artiodactyla; family Bovidae; genus Capra; species Capra hircus. The sequence goes on from NC_030817.1 coordinate 3,619,048, forward strand.
ACTTCAGTTGAGCCTTGAACAATATGAGTTTGAATAGCATGGATCCACTTGTACATGGATTTTTTTTTCCAATAAATACTACAGTACTACCTAATCTGTGGTTGGTTGACTCTGTGGATACACAACAATAGATATGGAGGGCTAGCTACAATTATACATGGATTTTCGATTGCTCAGAGGGTGGGTGCCCCAACCCCTTTGTTGACAAGCATCAACTGTACTTATAAACAACTTGAAAAGAACTTGGTTGCAATAATTTGGGACATTAGGTGGCTAGATTAAGTTATATATTTCATTTTATAAGATGGTGTGATAGTTTTATACGTCAACTTAACTAGGCCATGGGTGTTCAGATACTTGGCCAAACATTATTTTAGGTGTGTCTTTAAGGGTGTTTCTGAATGAGATTAACATTTAAATGGGTAGACTAAGGAAAGCTGATTGTTCTCCCAAAGGGATGGTCTCATCCAATGACCTGAAGGCCTGAAGACCAGAGTGTGACCTTGTCCAAGCAAGAGAGAAATCCTGCCTAGCTGCCTTTGGGCTGCGACCCTGACTGTTTCCCTGCCTTTCACTTGAACTGAAACATCAGCTCCTCTTGGGTCTTGAGCCTCTGGGCATCCACAACATTGGCTCTCCACCTTCTGACTGCAGATCAGAAGACAAGACTTGTCAGCTTCCATCGTTACACGACCCATTTCCATAATCCCACTGGTCTACCATCTGTCCATCCCATCCTTCCAGCCTTCCAGCCGTCTATCTATTATATATCTATGCATCTAAGTATCTGTCTGTCCATCCACCCTTCCACCTTTCTGTCTTTCCTGTTGGTTTGGTTTCTCTGGAGAACACTGTCTAACAGAGATGGTATTAGTTTACTAGCACTGCCGTAACAAAGTGTGCCAGAGGGAGTGGCTTAAGCAATAGAGATTCATTTTCTCACAATTCTGGAGGCTAAAGGACTGATATGAAGAAGCTGACAGAGGCGGTTTCCACCGAGGCCTCTCTCCTTGGCTTGCAGACGTCTCCCTTCTCCCTGTCTTCACACCGTCTTCCTTCTGTCCACTTCTGCCCTGGCTTCCGCTTCTCATAACGCCACCAGTCATATTGGATGAGGGGCCCACACTATGACCTCATTTTAACTTAATTACTTCTTTAAAGACTCTACCTCCAAATACACTCACATTAATAGGAAGTAACAGGGGGTTAAGTCATAAACATATGAATTTGGGGAGGGAAACACAATTCAACCCCAAACAATGACCCTCTGTAAAGGAGTCAGGAGCTTCCAAGTCAGAACTTGATGCTTTAAAAGTAAATGCTGGAAATGATCTATACAGAAAAAAAAAAAAAAAAAAGGAAAAGAAAAAAAGAGATTTTTAGTCAGGGGAATTATGAGGCCAAACACCCTTTTCTTTACAAATGTCTTCTATTTCCCTTAATGGAAACAGTTGAAAGGATAGCCATGGTTGAATGACTCTAGAGATACAGAAAGTGAGGAGAGGATATAAAAAATTGTGTTTAGATTCCTAAACACTAAGTAGAGAGATTGCGGCGATGGCCCAAGGGCATCTCAGTCAAAAAGTAAAGGCTTTTAACTGTGGGGCTTCTCTGTGAACGTCTTGCCATAAGAATCTTCTTAAATGGGGCACATTCATTGGCCTCTTGTACTAGTTAGGACTCCTTGATCAAAGGTGACAGAAAGCAAACTCATCCTACTGAAGGAAAGGGGGAATTTAATGACAGAATCTGAGTATTTTGTGAAGATGAAAACAGCCAGAGGACAGGAGGCAGCTGGGCTCAGGACTGACGAGCAGCGGGCACTCAGGCGTCATCAGGGCTCCTTCCTTTGCCTCCACTGCTTTGCTTTTTGCTGTCTTCGGCTTCATTCTCTTCTCTTCTCCCCTCCTTTCTTTCTCTCTTCACCAGGTCAGACCACAGCCACAGCTGTCCATCATGGAGCGTTAGCTACCCAGAAAACCACAGACTCTCTTAGAGCTCCAAGGCCTTCCCAGTGGCTCAGATGGTAAGGAATCTGCCCGCAGTACAGGAGACCTGGGTTGGATTCCAGGATCAGGCAGATCCTCTGGAGAAGGAAATGGCAACCCACTCCAGTGTTCTTGCCTGGGCAATGCTATGGACAGAGGAGCCTAGTGGGCTACAGTCCATGGGGTCACAAAGAGTTGAACGTGACTAAGTGACTCACATTTTCACACTTTATGAATACATTTCTGGGAAATCTCCGATTGACTCTGATTGGCCCAGACTGGGTCAAGTATCTGCCTCTGGACCAATCAACTGTAGCCAGTAGGCAGGACTTTGTTGTATAAAATAACTGCTTTCATAGCAAGAGTGGGAGGGAAGAAGTTGCCAGATAAAGAAGGGCAAGCAAATAGTCTTATTGCTATCCTCTGCACCTTGTGTTAGTAGTTTTTATACCTTTTATAAAAATGACCTTTGATAGTCCAACGCTTCAGTTAGGGACTGTTAGCCTTTCGAGTAAAGAACTAAAACAATGGAAAATTTGATTCCTACAAATTAGGGAGCATCCTAGGATAGTTATGATCAAGACAATAGATAATCAAGACACCTAGAAAGTTTAAAAATTTGCTACAAAAAATAGAGATCAAACAAGTAGCAGTATTCTCCAAGGAGCTTTCAGAAAGCAAAACTGCACTAAGTGCTTTTAGAGATAAACATCTGTTAGGGTGACATATAAGCAGGATGACCATGAGTTTTGTCATCTAATCCAGAAAGGTTTGAAAGGCAAAAGGAGGCACTAAATAATTAGGCAGGGAGGTCCTGAGAACGTGTAGAGTCAGTCTTGTTTACATAGCCCATCTCTTCTTGAAAGTTGTCCACTTTTTCCGTTAGAGCCTTTCATATACAGTAATGATAGTTCTTTTAAATACTCTGTAAGGTAATTCCAACATTTCTGTCACATTTGAGTCTTGCTCTGATGCTTTCTTTGTCGCTTCAAGTTGTTTTTCTTTTCTTTTCAGCAGGCCATGTAATTATTTGCTGAAAGCCCAACACTTGGGTAATAGAAACTGAGGTGAACAGGCCTAGAGTGATATTTTATGCTAATTGGGTGAGGAGTTGCGTTGTGTTTTTTGCTGTAGCTGCAGGTGTCTGAGGCTTCAGATTCCTATAGCATCCCTGTTTTTGTCTCTCCTGTTAGTTTTGGGCTTCTATAAGCACACCTCCTCAGTGGAAGTCTGCATCTTGCTGTAATCAGCTCTTTATATTGGAGCTCTTTGGGGTTGATGTTTCAGTTCAGTTGCACAGTCATTTCCAACTCTTTGCGACCCCATGGACTGCAGCATGGCACGCTTCCCTGTCCATCACCAACTCCCAGAGCTTGCTCAAACTCATGTCCATCGAGTTGGTGATGCCATCCAACCATCTCATCCTTTGTCATCCCCTTATTCTCCTGCCTTCAATCTTACTCAGCATCAAGGTCTTTTCCAGTGAGTCAGTTCTTTGCATCAGGAGGCCTAAGTATTGGAGCTTCAGCTTCAGCATCAGTCCTTCCAATGAATATTCAGGACTTATTTCCTTTAAGATGGACTGGTTGGATCTCCCTGCAGTCCAAGGGACTCTCAAGAGTCTTCTCCAACACCACAGGTCAAAAGCATCAATTCTTCAGTGCTCAGTTTTCTTTATGGTCCAACTCTTACATCCACACATGACTACTAGGAAAAACAATAGCTCTGACTACACAGACCTTTGATGGCAAAGTAATGTCTCTGCTTTTTAATATGCTGTCTATGTTAGTCATAGCTTTCCTTCCAAGAAGCAAGTTGTCTGTTAATTTCATGGCTGCAGTCACCATCTGCAGTGATTTTGGAGGCCCCCCCCCAAATAAAGTCTGTCACTGTTTCCATTGTTTCCCCATCTGTTTTCCATGAAGTGATGGGACCAGATGCCATGATCTTAGTGTTCTGAATGCTGAGTTTGAGCCAGCTTTTTCACTCTCCTTTTTCACTTTCAAGAGGCTCTTTAGTTCCTCTTCACTTTCTGCCATAAGGGTGGTGTCATCTGCATATCTGAGGTTATTGATAAGTCTCCTGGCAATCTTGATTCCAGCTTGTGCTTCATCCAGCTCAGCATTTCTCATGATGTACTCTGCATATAAGTTAAATAAGCAAGGTGACAATATACAGCCTTGATGAACTCCTTTCTCAATTTTGAACCAGTCTGTTATTCCATGTCTGGTTCTAACTGTTGCTTCTTGACCTGCATATAGATTTATCAGGATGACTCATATGACTCAGATAATCACAATGGTGTGATCACTCACCTAGAACCAGACATCCTGGAATGTGAAGTCAAGTGGGCCTTAGGAAGCATCACTACGAACAAAGCTAGTGGAGGTGATGGAATTCCAGTAGAGCTATTTCAAATCCTAAGAGATGATACGTGAAAGTGCTGCACTCAATATGCCAGCAAATTTGGAAAACTCAGCAGTGGTCAGGTGGTCTGGTATTCCCATCTCTTTCAGAATTTTCCACAGTTTGTTGTGATCCACACAGTCAAAGGCTTTGGCATAGTCAATAAAGCAGAAATAGAAGTTTTTCTGGAACTCTCTTGCTTTTCCGATGATACAGTGGGTGTTGGCAATTTGATCTCTGGTTCCTTTGCCTTTTCTAAATCCAGCTTGAACATCTGGAAGTTCATGGTTCACATACTGCTGAAACCTGGCTTGGAGCATTTTGAGCATTACTTTACTAGCATGTGAGATGAGTGCAATTGTGCGGTAGTTTGAACATTCTTTGGCATTGCCTTTCTTTGGAATTGGAATGAAATTTGACCTTTTCCAGTCCTGTGGCCACTGCTGAGTTTTCCACATTTGCTGGCATATTGAGTGCAGCACTTTCACGTATCATCTCTTAGGATTTGAAATAGCTCTACTGGAATTCCATCACCTCCACTAGCTTTGTTCGTAGTGATGCTTCCTAAGGCCCACTTGACTTCACATTCCAGGATGTCTGGTTCTAGGTGAGTGATCACAGCATCATGATTATCTGAGTGATGAAGATCTTTTTTGTATGGTTCTTCTGTGTATTCTTGCCACCTCTTCTTAATATCTTCTGCTTCAGTTAGGTCCATACCATTTCTGTCCTTTACTGAGCCCATCTTTGCATGAAATGTTCCCTTGGTATCTCTAATTTTCTGAAGAGATCTCTAGTCTTTCCCATTCTATTGCTCTCCTCTGTTTCTTTGCACTGATCACTGAGGAAGGCTTTCTTATCTCTCCTTGCTATTCTTTGGAACTCTGCATTCAAATGGGTATATCTTTCCTTCTCTCCTTTGCCTTTAGCTTCTCTTCTATTCTCAGTTATATGTAAGGACTCCTCGGACAACCATTTTGCCTTTTTGCATTTCTTTTTCTTGGGGAAGGTCTTGATCACTGCCTCCTGTACAATGTCATGAACGTCTGTCCATAGTTCTTCTGACACTCTATTGGATCTAATCCATTGAATCGATTTACCACCAGTGTATAATCTTAAGGGATTTGATTTAAGTCATACCTGAATGGTCTATTGGTTTTCCTTACTTATAATTATCACATAATCTTATGATTAAATCTCAGTTGGTTATAGTAGGCTTGTGTCTCAGGGATGTGACTTTCACAAATTTCCTTACCTTTCCTCCACTGCTTGGGTGAGACAAGATGGCTGGATTAGGAGAATATCCTTCCCTCAAGTGGGATAAGACTCTGATGAAGCCTTTTCTCCTGGCCTATGTTACAGAGTGCCTTGATAGTGGTAACTTCCCCCTCTTCCTGTAAGAACAACTAGCTGATCTTTTCTGACTCTTCACCATGAGAACCTCTAAGCTCTAAGAAGTAAAACCCAATAAATTTTGGGGACACCCCTGACTGTGGCCTGAGGACATTTCTCATTTTCCTCTAGTACATCCAGCCTCCACCAGTTCACCAAAACTTTATTATTGAAGTGTTTTTATCAGTGTATGGCTCCAGAGGCTTCTGGATAAGCAGATCTCTGTTCTGACTTTCTGGATTCACCCATCTCCCCAGATTTTAGGGTATGATTTTCCTTGAGACCTCAGTTCTCTGGTGGGTCCAGAAGTCATCAAATTTCAGTTTTCCAAGCTTTTTACATTGTAAAGAGAGGTGACAGCTTTCAAGCTCTTTATATACTGGAGCTAAAACCAAAAATCCTTGAATCTAGAAGTCTTTTTATTCTCATGATAAACTATGTATCTAGTAAGAGTAAAGTAGAGACATTTTTGACATGCAAACATTCAAATATTTTACCACCTAGAGATATTATGTGGAGAAAAATATGGTCTAGTAAAATTAAAAAGAAATGAAAACATCTGTTCCTCAGAAGGTGAAGTAGGCATGCTTTTCTCTATTTCCCTTACTAAGTGAAAGCTGGAGAGAAGCAAATGGACCTGCAAAAAACCTTGAGAACTTTTTCCCCCACATATATACCAGGAATTGAAGGAGACAACAGTCCATCCAGTAACGGAAACAAGAGACAAAAAACAAAACAAAACCCTAAGCAAAGACTGCTCTCTTCAGCAAAAGGACACCAAAAGGGGAAGCCTAGCAAAATAGGAGGTTTCAGACAGTAACTGCTCCTCCTGAGCTAGCACAGATATATCTTTAGGTCCCACCTCTAGCCCCGCCAGCAATAATCAGCAAGAAGTGTCTAGACTTCCTCCTTTGTCGTGCTAAAGTGAGGCACCCCAGTAGCCCATCAGGACAAGGTCAGAGAAGGCCAGATGAGAGCCAGGACATCTACCATCATCACACGGTGATGAGGGCGCCCCTTTTCTCTGTGTTAAGAGCGCTGTGTGGGGAACAGTGGCAAGGCATTCCTACCACCTGACCTGGACAGGGCCCGTGGAGGGAGGCTGGCGGGGGCCTGGGTCTCTCGCCCTGCCCAGCAGGGATGAGGAGCACCTCCCTCGGGTGTCACAGGAGACCGAGTGGAAAATCTCGACTTTCACCTCCAGTTGGCAAGAATAAGACGACGCTTCCCCTTACCATGCCAGAGGAGTCTGAAGAAGCCAGCTAACGTGGAACATTTAGATAAGATTCAGAGTCGCGTGACATAACCAAACAAAAGTTCCGAGGGACAGAGGGGAACATTTCACTGTGAAATGGTCAGCCCACCAAGGCCTAAAAATCTGAAATGCATATGCACCAAACAACTGAATTTCAAAATATGCGAAGTAAAAACTGATAGAGCTGGAAGGAGAAATAGGTAATTCATGAGCGCAGCTGGAAGCATCGTTTCTAAAAGCTTGATCAGTTCAGTTCAGTTCAGTTCAGTCGCTCAGTCGTGTCTGACTCCTTGCGACCCCATGAATCGCAGCACGCCAGGCCTCCCTGTCCACCACCAACTCCCGGAGTTCACTCAGACTCACGTCCATCGAGTCGGTGATGCCATCCAGCCATCTCATCCTCTGTCGTCCCCTTCTCCTCCTGACCCCAATCCCTCCCAGCATCAGAGTCTTTTCCAATGAGTCAACTCTTCACATGAGGTGGCCAAAGTACTGGAGTTTCAGCTTCAGCATCATTCCTTCCAAAGAAATCCCAGGGCTGATCTCCTTCCGAATGGATGGTTGGATCTCCTTGCAGTCCAAGGGACTCTCAAGAGTCTTCTCCAACACCACAGTTCAAAAGCATCAATTCTTCAGCACTCAGCTTTCTTCACAGTCCAACTCTCACATCCATACATGACCATTGGGAAAACCATAGCCTTGACTAGACAGACCTTAGTTGGCAAAGTAATGTTTCTGCTTTTGAATATACTATCTAGGTTGGTCATAACTTTTCTTCCAAGGAGTAAGTGTCTTTTAATTTCATGGCTGCAATCACCATCTGCAGTGATTTTGGAGCCCCCCAAAATAAAGTCTGACTCTGTTTCTACTGTTTCCCCATCTATTTCCCATGAAGTGATGGGACCAGATGCCATGATCTTCGTTTTCTGAATGTTGAGCTTTAAGCCAACTTTTTCACTCTCTTCTTTCACTTTCATCAAGAGACTTTATAAAAATAGCTAAATGGAAAGTCAGCGAGGATAGAGAACTTGACACCAGCAACCAACAGAATCTGAAATTAACAAAACACTTATTTCACCAAACAGCAGAATGCATATCCTTTTCAAGTGCCTATGAATCATATTCCAAGGGAGGTCATAGTCTGAGCCATAAAACAGCCCTCAACAAATTTAGCAGAATTAAAATCATTCGGAGTGTGTTCTCTGACCATAATGTAATCAAATGAGAATTCAATAGGGAACTGATATGTAACTCTCTAGACACTTGGAAGCTAAATGACATACTTACAAATAATCTATGAGTCACTAAATGACATACTTATAAATAAACATGGGTCAAAGGGGAAGTTATAAAAGAAATAAAAATTAGCCGCATGGGAAACTACACGCATATAAATCTACAATTATCTTAAAATCATTGTAAAGTAATTAACCTCCAATTAAAATACAAAAATTTATATAAAAAATAAAACAACTCCATGGAAATGGAAGACATGGATGCAAGAAAAAGTGGATACAACCCAGGAAAACAAAAAGGAATCCTTGGATGACGGTTATGCAATCCTGAAGTCAGTTCACTTTAAAACAGGGTGTAAGGGCCTTTCTCTTGTATTCCAGGAGGTGATACTATGGGGCTTCCCAGGTGAAGCGGCGGAAAGAATCCGCCTGCCAATGCGAGACGCAGGAGACATAAGTTTGACCCCTGGGTCAGGAAGATTCCCTGGAGTAGGAAACGGCACCCCACTCCAGTATTCTTGCCTGGAAAATTCCATGAATGGAGGAGCCTGGTGGGCTACAGTCAGGAGGTCACCTAGATTGGGGTGAGCAACCGAGCGTGCGTAACATGGGTGATCCCACAGCGCAAGATGTGGTATGTATACAACGGGATACTACTCAGCCGTAAGAAAGGCTGCTGCTGCTGCTGCTGAGTCGCTTCAGTCGTGTCCGACTCTGTGCGACCCCATAGACGGCAGCCCACCAGGCTCCCCGTCCCCGGGATTCTCCAGGCAAGAACACTGGAGTGGCTTGCCATTTCCTTCTCCAACGCATGAAAGTGAAACGTGAAAGGGAAGTCGCTCAGTCGTGTCTGACTCTTGGCGACTCCATGGACTGCAGCCCACCGGGCTCCTCCGTCCATGGGATTTTCCAGGCTAGAGTACTGGAGTGGGGTGCCATCGCCTTCTCTGAAGAAAGGATGAAGTCTTGCTATTTGCCATACATGGATAGACCTTGAAGGTATTATGCTAAGTGCAATAAGTCAGGCAAGGAAAGATACTGCGTGATGTCAGTCATCTGTGGAACAAATGAAGCAAAGCAAGCGTACTGAACAAAGCGAACCGAGCGCCCAGGGGCAGAGAGCAGAGCAGGGACGACCAGAGGGGAGCGGCCCGCGAGGCGCAGAGAGCAGCGCGCGGGGGCAGCAGCTCCACGGTGAGAAGCAGAGACGAAGCTTTCGGAGGCGAGCCTGCTGCAGTGTGCACAAACGCTGAAATACGGGGCTGCACACCTGGAAATCATGTAGTGTTTTAACCCATTAAAAAACTGAAGCAACGAAACAGAAACCACTTTAAGGATTCACAAGGATGCCAATATAAATACTATTTTTAAAGGCGAAATAACAACAACTTTACCAAAACCCATGAATGTTCCATGTAAGAGAAAAGAATGTAGAGGAACGTTAACAGGTGATGTGATTCAATCAATGGTTCTGAAGATGAAACAAACAAGCAAAGCAGACAAAAGAGCAAGAGAAAATAGGCCACAGTAAAATTCCTGGAGATTATCTGTAAGAAGAGACGGTTATCTTTTCACCCCGAGACTGGGTGATCTTATAGTACCTTGAAAATCTAGCATTAAATTATTTGTATATCTAAGAACTTGAACTGTGGTGTTGGAGAAGACTCTTGAGAGTCCCTTGGACTGCAAGGAGATCTAACCAGTCCATTCTGAAGGACATAAGTCCTGGATGTTCTTTGGAAGGAATGATGCTAACGCTGAAACTCCAGTATTTTGGCCACCTCATGGGAAGAGTTGACTCATTGGAAAAGACTCTGATGCTGGGAGGGATTGGGGGCAGGAGGAGAAGGGGACGACAGAGGATGAGATGGCTGGATGGCAAAACCGACTCGATGGACGTTGAGTCTGAGTGAACTCAGGGAGTTGGTGATGGACAGGGAGGCCTGGTGTGCTGCGATTCATGGGGTTGCAAAGAGTCGGACACAACTGAGCGACTGAACTTAACTGAAGTATTTTATATATACAATTGGAATATACTGGTCCTCCTTCTACACTCCTCTGAGGTTTTGATATTAAGGAGAACAGGTTTAGTGATGTTCTCTGCTGGTTCAATTATTTATTTTATGGTCTATAGTGAATAATATATACATCATATATTGTTAACACTGATTATTGGTTTTCAATGTAGAGTCAACTTATAAATAAGGCATGAAAGCCTTAGTTATATTTTGACGTTGATGTAAGTGTTATAAACCTTGACACTGACCATGTGAAATTAATGGCACGTTGGACTAAGCAGCAGATGGGGAGGCAAGAACTGGGGGGCTATGAGGGAATATTAAGGCGAATGCAGGGCCACTGATTTCCTCATCCTCACACGTTGTCTGAAGTCAGTGGGTCAAGATGTTGTGTAAAGTCACTGGTTCAAAGACTAAAAATGCATCATTTAGGCTTGTGAACATAGCCTACGAAATTAAAAAACCAAAATGACTGGCAGAAATATTGAAGCTAGAGTATGGGAGACAGAACTAATGAGCTCAGTTCCTCGTTTTTCATTTCAGCTAATGTGCAAGAGGACCCAGGGAGCGAGCGGTCTGGACGTAGCGGATATGTGCAAATCAGCTCTGCTGATTGGAAAGGACATTCGTTTCTTTCCTTACAAGGGCAAATATTAATGAGGAAGAGGCGGATATTTAGAAAATTCAAATGGCTAAGCCATAATCGGAATTTGGAATGCTGTCGTCCTTTTTCACTTTAACCTTGAATCAGCCAAACCTGAGACAGTTCCAAAGAATCACGTCCTCCTAGCATTTTAAATTTTGAGCTGCTGCTAAGTCGCTTCAGTCATGTCCGACTCTGTGCAACCCCATAAATGGCAGCCCACCAGGCTCCCCCGTCCATGGGATTTTCCAGGCAAGAGTACTGGAGTGGGGTGCCATTGCCTTCTCCAGGAAGTTGAACCATATGCAAATCTGCAGGCTTTTGTAGAACAGATAGAATATTCTGAAAAGTGAAAGACTTCTCATTCCCCACTGTTTCTTCCAGCCATTTCCTCCTCTTTATCTTTTGGAAAAAGGAAAACTGAGAGTTGAAGGAAAAGCAAAGGACATATATCTTGTAAGCAGCAAGTGTGGCATTGGAATTTAGATCTGCTCTGAGAACACTCTTCTCAGAGTCTCTGTGCTGCCTTCGCTTCAGCAAGAAGCTTTGTTCACTGCAGACCCAAGTCCAGACTTCCGGAAGTGACATCAGCTTACAAGGCCACATAAGCCCCTCCTCCACCCAAAAGGCACTCCCAGGGGAACTCACCTCCCAGTCTTGGACCTCCCTACATCTCACTCCTCAAACCAGTCTGCGGTGCCACCTGCTACAGCAGATGTCCAGTGGCCCAGATAAGCTCCCTCAGGCCTGTGACTGTCTTTCAATTCTCTCACCTGCTAACTCTTGCCCAGATGTTTCTGGGTCCTTTTCATTGATTGATTATTCCCGGGGTTATCACTGTTGTCTTTGGAGAAAAAACCCACAACAAGGATATTTCCTACCCTAATTGTCTTTCAATGGGGTAACATTTAAGTTGGGCCTTGGAGGATAAGTAGGGGCTCTCTATGAGGTGTGTGTGGTTACCAGGGTATTAGCATTTCTAAATGATGGAGAGATCAAAGTTCAAGGAACCAAGGCTAGAGTTCAGAGAGAGAGCTGTGACTGGCCCTCAATGGGTGGCAAAAGGGTGGTGAATCTGTAAATGTCCAGAGGCATTCTCAGGCTACCCAGGTGGCGCTAGTGGTAAAGAACCCACTGCCAGTGCAGGAGACCTGAGACACGGGGGTTCGATCCCTGGGTCGGGAAGATCCCCTGGAGAAGGGAATGGCCACCCACTCCAGTATTCTTGCCTGGAGAATCCCATGGACAGAAGAGCCTGGTGGGCTACAGTCCATGGGGCTGTAAAGAGTTGGACACGACTAAAGCAACTTAGCACACCCCCAGGAGGCATTCTTAGACTGTAACTCTGGCTGTCCTAAGATCAGATATATAAACCAAAGCACAAGTTTATTAAATTACAGAGGAGACTAGTAATTGTTAATTCTTGGATTATTCCAAACTCCTTCCTCAAATCCATGAAACTAACTTGGCAATCAGAGCACTATTTGGTGAGCAGCCACCTCTCTCATCTGCTAAGCACTGTCTCTCTGCCCTGGCTAAACCCTGAAACATTATTGCTCTTGACTTTCCTATCTAGATGCTGGGAAAGACCGAAGGCAAAAGGAGAGGAGGGCGGCAGAGGATGAGATGGTTAGATAGCATCAGCGACTTAATGGATGTGAATCTGAGCAAACCCCAGGAAATAGTTAAGGACAGGGGAGTCTGGTGTGCTACAGTCCATGGGGTCACAAAGGGTTGGATATGACAGTGATTGAACAGCAGCAACTTTCTAGATACACAGAGACTGTCTAGTCAGCCTTATTTTCTTTCTGGAACTGCCCAGATGAAAGCTTTCTTTAGTCACCATCAGGCCTGAGGAAACTCCCATGTCTCCTCCATCTTCGATCACCATTGGCCCTGAGCAAACACCCAAGTGTCCTACACCTTTAGTCACCATCAGGCCTGAGGAAACACCCGTGTCTCCTCCATCTTTAGAGTGCCCCCAAGCACCTCCACTTCACCTTTGGTTCCAGTGGAGGAGAGATTGAATCTGACATTGGCTGCAGAGTATCGCTGCCCTGATCATTCTTGGAATTCCTGAGCGTGCTTCCCTTTCTAGAGTTGCAAAACCATGCTAAATTGAGTAGTTAAGCTGATTTAAAGTCAGAGATGCAAACTCTTTGCCTTATAAACTTTGATGAGGTCTTCTTCTGAAAGAGGTGTGTTTGCTATATGTTATGAGGTATAATTATACAACTCAGGAGTTCAGCGTGAAAACAATGATTATACTTTAAAAGGGAATAAGAAAGACTTTGAGTTTGGGCAAAAAAGCTTTCCTGATTGGGAGACGGAAGATTGGATTGGGAACGTCTACTGAGAGCTGCTTCCACTAGGAATCATGAAAGTGAAAGTCGTTCAGTTGTGTCCAACTCTTTGTGACCCCATGGACTATACAGTCCACGGAATTCTCCAGGCCAGAATATTGGAGTTGGTATCTGTTCCCTGCTCCAGGGGAATCTTCCCAACCCAAGGAGGGAGCCCAGGTCCCCCTATCATACTCGACCCCAATTACTCTGGGATGTCAATGCATATGTTCACTGAATATTAATTTAATTGGGAACTCATGGCATTTCAGGCACTGTGCTGGTGCTCTGGATAAACGGATGTTCCTTCTCTGCTTATCTGCCTTCTGATCCAACACTTACCAGGTTGCTTCTGCCTCTAGGGTTGAATTTGAGACAGAGAGAGCAGTTAGAATGGCAAGGATATTCTCACTGACTTCAGTGTGCACAGTTATAGCTTTCCAAAGAAGTAGCGTTAGTCGCTCAGTCATGTCTGACTCTTTGTGGTCCCATGGACTGTAGTCTGCCAGGCTCCTCTGTCCATTGGATTCTCCAGGCAAGAACACTGGAGTGGGTTACCATTTCCTTCTCCAGAGGATCTTCCCAACCCAGGGATCGAACCCAGGTCTTCTGCATTGCAGGCAGAGGCTTTACTGTCTGAGCTACAGGGAAGATTCCAACGAAGGCCAAATACTAATCACTGGAGCCTGTGAATGTGTGAGGTTCCATAGTAAAGGAGAATTAACAAACCTGTAGCTACCAAAGAGGAGAGGGGTATAAATTAGAGGTAGGAGATGAACAGACACCAGTTGCTCTTTCTCTATGTATTTCTCTCTCTTTAGTCGCTAACTTGTGTCCAACTCTTGTGACCCCATGGACTGTAGCCTGCCAGGCTCCTCTGTCCATGGGATTCTCCAGGCAAGGATACTGGAGTGGATTGCCATTTCCTTCTCTAGGGGATCTTCCTGACCCAGGAATCGAAGCCAGGTCTCCTGCATTGCATGCAAATCCATCTATCTATAATAAATTAGCAAAGAGGATATAATGTATCGCATAGGGAATTATATCCAGTGTCTCATAATAACCTGTAATAAAATCCTGAAAGATTATGCTGTTAAAGTCCTGCACTCAACATGGCAGCAAATTTGGAAAACTCAGCAGTGTTCACAGGACTGGAAAATGTCAGTTTTCATTCCAATCCCATAGAAGAGTACTGCCAAAGAATGTTCAAACTATCACACAATTGTGCTCATTTCACATACCAGCAAGGTAATGCTCAAAATCTTTCAAGTTAGGCTTCAACTGTACATGAACTGAGAACTTCCAACAGTATATAAAATCAGTACAAGCTGGATCTAGAAAAGGCAGAGGAACCAGAGATCAAATTATCAGCATCGTTGGATCATATAAAAAGCAAGGGAATTCCAAAGAAACATCTACTTCTGTTTCATTGACTACACTAAAGCCTTTGACTGTGTGGATTACAACAAACTGGAAAATTCTTAAAGAGATGGGAATACAAGACCATCTTACCTGCCTCCTGAGAAACCTGTATGCAGGTCAAGAAGCAACACTTAGCACCGGACATGGAACAACAGACTGGTTCCAAATAGGAAAAGGAGTACGTCAAGGCTGTATATTGTCACTCTGCTTGTTTAGCTTCTATGCAGAGTACATCATGCGAAATGCTGGGCTGGAAGAAGCACAAGCTGGAATCAAGATTGCTGGGAGAAATATCAATAACCTCAGATATGCAGATGACATCATGCTTATGGCAAAAAGTGAAGAAGTACTAAAGAGCCTCTTGATGAAAGTGAAAGAGGAGAGTGAAAAAGTTGGCTTAAAGCTCAACATTCAGAAAACTAAGATCATGGCATCCGGTCCCATCACTTCATGGCAAATAGATGGGGGAAAATGGAAACAGTAACAGACTTTATTTTCTTGGGCTCTAAAATCACTGTGGATGGTGACTTCAGGCATAAAATTAAAAGACCCTTGTTCCTTGGAAGAAAAGCTTTAACAAATCTAGACAGTATATTAACAAGCAGAGATATCAGTTTGCTGACAAAGATCTGTATAGTCAACTCTGTGGTTTTTCCAGTAGTCATGTATGGATGTGAGAGTTTGACTATAAACAAGGCTGAGCACCAAAGAATTTATGCTTTTGAATTATGGTGCTGGAGAAGACTCTGGAGAGTCCTTTGGATTGCAAGGAGATCAAACCAGTCAATACTAAAGGAAATGAACCCTGAATATTTATTGGAAAGACTGATGCTGAAGCTTCAATACTTTGGCCACCTGATGTGAAGAGACCCTGATGCTGGGGTAGATTGAGGGCAGGAGGAGAAGGGGACCAGAGAGGATGAAATGGTTGAATAGCATCACTGACTCAAAGGATATGAGTTTGAGCAAACTCTGGAAGATAGTGAAGGACAGGGAAGCCTGGCAGGCTGCTGTCCATAGGGTCGCACAGAGTCGGACACGACTTAGTGACTGGAAAAACAACAGTGAAACGTGGGGCTTTCCATGTGGCACGGCAGTAAAGAATCCACCTGTCAATGCAGGAGATGCAAAAGGCTTGGGTTCGATCCCTGGATGGGGAAGATCCTCTGGAGGAGGAAATGGCAACCCACTCCGGTATTCTTGCCTGGGAAATCCCATGGATAGAGGAGCCTGGAGGATACAGCCCATGGGGTCACAGAGAGGCAAACATGACTGAGCACAAGCAAAACCACAACGGAATATAATCTAGAAAAATACTGGATGGCTATATGACACGTCGGAAATGAACACAGTATTACAAATCAGCTATACTTCAATAAAAATAAGAGAATTAAGGAGATAGATGGAATTAAGGCTGCCAATCAACTAACCTGGAGATGGGAGGTTATCCTGGATTGTTCAGCTGGCTCAGTGTCACCACAGAAGTCCTTTAAGTGGAGAAGAGGGCAGGAGAGAGTGTCAAAGGGACGTGACTTGGGCAAAAGTCATCTGGCCATTGCTAGCTTTGAGGATGGAAGGGAACCAGGAGCCAAGGAATGCTGGTTAGAAGTTGAAAAAAGCAAGAAGCTCTAGAGTTTTCCTTAAACTTTCTAGAAAGTTTGCACCTTCCCAGCTGACACCTTGATTTTAGCCCATTGAGACCCCTGAAGACTTCTGACTCCCAGAATGTCATGTGGGATCTTTCCGGTTTAGTTGCTCCACAGGGCTCAGCAGTTGCCGTGCTCAGGCTCAGTTGCCCCTCGGCATGTGGGATGTTAGTTCCCCAACCAGGGATTGAACCCACATTCTGCATTGCAAGGCCGATTCTTAACCCCTGGACTCCCAGGGAAAGCCCTCACCAATTCTGTCTTGAGCTGGCCTTTGCCTTTCTTGGGTTTGGCAGCTGATTTTCCTTCTCATGGAGCTGCTCTCCTGTTTCCCCCCCCAGAGAATTCCTCTGCCCTCCAACACCGTTTCCTCCCAGCCTCTTAAAACAAGCTTTGATCAGCAACTCTTTGCCTAGTTTCTGTTTATGTGGGTGAATGTGGGTGAAAGCACCTCTGTTCCAGCTGGTCACTTATGGCTCCTTCCTCAGTATGCGGCATTCCCAGCGTATTTTTCTGAGGTCCTCATGACCAGAGTCTTACTCCCTTTTAGCAGGCTGCCGCAGCCTGGCCAACAGGAAACACTGGTGCCTTTTGCCCCAGCGAACTCTCCTGGTGCAGGCCAGTCCGGGTGCCTCTCCTCTCCCCCACTCGAAAGAGTGGTCTGTCTTCTTTGTGTTTCCCAGCTGTGAATCAGACGCCAGACTCCTGTGGCCTCAGCTGTAGGGGACACAAAGCAAGCTCTCCACGTGGTCCTTGTGAAGTCCCTTTCCCCAGCTGGAGGTGAGGGAACACTCTTACCCTTGGGAGAGTAGACTCCAAGCACAGCTCTCTGAAAAGAGACCCTCTTCTGGACTTCCCTGGTGGCTCAGGGGTGAAGAATCTGCCTGCCAATGCTGGAGACACAGGTTTGATCCAGTCTGGGAAGATCCCACATGCCATGGGGCAACCAAGCCCATGCATCACGACTGCTGGGATTTTTTGTTCATTTCTCTCTTCTCCACTGTACTGTGAGCTTCTCTGAGGCAATGGAATTCCAGTGGAGCTATTTCAGATCCTGAAAGATGATGCTGTGAACGTGCTGCACTCAACATGCCAGCAAATTTGGAAAACTCAGCAGGGGCCACAGGATTGCAAAAGGTCAGTTTTCATTCCAGTCCCAAAGAAAGGCAATGCCAAAGAATGCTCAGACTACCACACAATTGCACTCATCTCACGTGCTAGTAAAGTAATGCTCAAAATTCTCCAAGCCAGGCTTCAACAATATGTGAACCATGAAATTCCACATGTTAAAGCTGGATTTAGAAAAGGCAGAGGAACCAGAGATCAAATTGCCAACACCCGCTGGATCATGGAAAAAGCAAGAGAATTCCAGGAAAACATCTACTTCTGCTTTATTGACTATGCCAAAGCCTTTGACTGTGTGGATCACAACAAACTCTGGAAAATTCTGAGAGAGATGGGAATACCAGACCACCTAACCTGCCTCCTGAGAAATCTGTATGCAGGTCAGGAAGCAACAGTTAGAACTGGTCATGGAACAACAGACTGGTTCCAAACGGGGAAAGGAATATGTCAAGGCTGTATACTGTCACTCTGCTTATTTAACTTATATACAGAGTACATCATGAGAAACATTGTGCTGGATGAAGCATAAGCTGGAATCAAGATTGCCGGGAGAAATATCAATAACCTCAGATATGCAGATGACACCACCCTAAAGACAGAAAGCGAAGAGGAACTAAAGAGCCTCTTGATGAAAGTGAAAGAGGAGAGTGAAAAAGTTGGCTTTAAACTCAGCTTTCAGAAAACTAAGATCATGGCATCTGGTTCCATCACTTCATGGCAAATAGATGGGGAAACAGTGGAAACAGTGGCAGACTTTGTTTTGGGAGGCTCCAAAAGCACTGCAGATGGTGATTGTAGCCATGAAATTAAAAGATGCTTGCTCCTTGGAAGAAAAGTTATGACCAACCTACACAGCACATTAAAAAGCAGAGACATTACTCTGCCAACAAAGGTCAGTCTAGTCAAAGCTATGGTTTTACCAGTGGTCGTGTATAGGATGTGAGAGTTGGACTATAAAGAAAGCTGAGCACTGATGAATTGATGCTCTTGAACTGTGGTGCTGGAGAAGGCTCTTGAGAGTCCCTTGGACTGCAAGGAGATCAACTAGTTCATCCTAAAGGAAATCATTATTTCTTTACATAATTATTAAATCCTAAAGGAAATCCTGAATATTCATTGGAAGGACTGAAGTTGAAGCTGAAACTCCAATACTTTGGCCACCTGATGCCAAGAACTGACTCATTAGAAAAAACTGTGATGCTGGGAAACATTGAGGGCAGGAGGAGAAGGAGATGACAGAGGATGAGATGGTTGGATGGCATCACTGACTCAATGGACATGGGTTTGAGTTAACTCTGGGCGTTGGTGATGGACAGGGAGGCCTGGCGTGCTATGGTTCATGGGGGTCGCAAAGAGTTGGAAATGACTGAGGGACAGAACTGAACTGAACTGAGGCCAAGATTGTGCCCCTTGCTACATAATAGATGCTCTATTATTTTCAGTAATATTTATTAAGCTCCTATTATGTGCTCTATAAATTATTACTGCCATTGGATATACAGATTGACCTCAGAGGTATTGTGAGTTTGGTTCCAGACCACTGCATTAAAGTGAGCATTGCAATAAAGCACATGACACTAACTTTTTGGTTTTCCAATGCATATAAAAGTTATGTTTGCTCCATACGGTTGTCCATTAAGTGCTCAATTAACTTATGTCTATATATTAATATGGACATATATTTGGAGAAGGAAGTGGCAGCCCACTCCAGTGTTCTTGCCTGGAGAATCCCAGGGACGGGGGAGCCTGGTGGGCTGCAGTCTATGGGGTCGCACAGAGTTGGACACGACTGAAGCGACTTAGCAGCAGTAGCAGTAGCAGACATATATTAACTTAAAATACTTTATTGCTGACAAATTCTATCATCTGAGCCTTCAAGTTGTAATCTTTTTACTATCAGTTCAGTTCAGTTCAGTCGTTCAGTTGTGTCCGACTCTTTGTGACCCCATGAATCGCAGCACACCAGGCCTCCCTGTCCATCACCATCTCCTGGAGTTCACTCAGACTCACGTCCATCGAGTCTGTGATGCCATCCAGCCATCTCATCCTCTGTCGTCCCCTTCTCCTCCTGCCCCCAATCCCTCCCAGCATCAGAGTCTTTTCCAATGAGTCAACTCTTCGCGTGAGGTGGCCAAAGTACTGTAGCTTCAGCTTTAGCATCATTCCTTCCAAAGAAATCCCAGGGCTGATCTCCTTCAGAATGGACTGGTTGGATCTCCTTGCAGTCCAAGGGACTCTCAAGAGTCTTCTCCAACACCACAGTTCAAAAGCATCAATTCTTCATAGTGACATCAAAGATCCCTGATCACAGATCACCATAACAAATATAATCATAATGAAAATGTTGAAGTATTACAAGAATTACCAAAATGTGACACAGAGACAGGAAGTGAGGAAATGCAGTTGGGAAAGTTGTGTTGATAGGTTTGCTCCCTGCAAGGTTGCCACAGACTTTTACTTTGTGAAAAAACACAGTATCTGCAACGCTCAATAAAGCACAGCCTGATAAAACCAGGTATGCTTGTAGCATAACAGATGTGGCAGAAACACGTTCCGTAACCTGAGGCATCTACATTTTGGTGGGGGGGCTCTCTTAAAGAAAAAAAGGAACAGATTCTGGATATCAAATGCCTGTCACCTCCTTGAGAGAGGCCCCCACCACCCGGGGGTCCCTGCAATGTAAATGTCGTTATGTTGGTGATGGGGTGCTTTTGCACAGAAGTGCTCCACTGGGCAAAAGTGACTCCTGGCTGGTTGACCTGGGTTCAGCTGTTGCGTGCTCAGTTACTCAGCTGTGCCTGACTCTTTGCGACCCCGTGGACTGTAGCCCACCAGGCTCCTCTGTCCATGGGATTCTCCAGGCAAGAGTACTGGAGTGGGTTGCCATGCCCTCCTCCAGGGGATCTTCCTGACCCAGGGATCGAACCCATGTCTCCTGCGTCTCCTGATCTGGCAGGCAGATGCTTTGCCACTGTGCCCCCTAGGAAGCCCAGCAGCTGAGAGAGGAGGATTTGGGAGGTGGACAGCTGCCCAGAAAGGGTCCCTTCTGTCCCTGGACCCGAGCTGGCTGGGGGTCAGGGGGCAACACAGTTTGTGCCCAGCTGAGTCTTGACCTGGCCCCTGGGATCACAGCCTCCACTCTTGGTGAATGGGTGGCCATGAAGGAAAATGCCAAAGCCTCTCTCTGCCTCTCTTTTTTTCTATTTATAGGGTTAATTGATTGGTTTTTCGCTCTGCTGGGTCCTTCTGTAGTTGTGGCTGGGGACTATTCATGGTTGGGGAGCTGGGGCTCTAGTGCGCGCCGGTGTCAGCAGCGGAGGCCCCCGGGCTCTAGAGCGCAGACTCAGTAGTTGTGGCGCTCGGGCTGAGCTGCTCCGTGGCCTGTGGGATCTTCTTGAACTCGTGTCCCGTGTACTGGCAGGCAGATTCTTAACCACTGGGCCACCAGGGAAGCTGGCTCTGGCTTGGAAGAGCAGCGAAGAGTGTGGCTGAGGTCAGGGATTAAGAGCACGTGGTGTCCAGGGTTCCGGAAGTCACGTGACTGCTTCTGGGCTGCACTGTGTGGGTCTTTCCAAGAAGCCAGGAGGACGATTCCCACTAGACTGAAGTTCCCATTTTCATAGCCTGCTCAGCATCCTCCAGCCAGCCTCTTCCCTGCTCTCTGCCCTGGGGAAATTGTTCCCTGTTCAGATGCCTCAGAGGATGCACTTCAGTCCATTTCCCCCTATTCCTCCTGCACACCCCAGAATCAGCCTGAAAGCTTCCACCCACAGGGAGGGGGAGTTCAGAAAGACGTGTCAGGTTAGCTACCAAAGGAACGGGTTTGGGACCCAGTGGACTACGTTCCCTTTCCAGCTCCCAGCCTCCCTGTGCCCTGGGGAAGTTACTTAACCTTCTAAGTCTCTTAAAATGCTCTTTCTCCATCTCTAGGAGGGGAGAAGTAATCACCATCTATTCTTGACAGCTAAGGTTTATTTTTAATTTTCCGAAACCTATATTTAAATTCCTAAACATTTTCCCTTTCTGGAATAGACTGTGGCATTTTCTTCCATGGATTCTTAAGAGTCACAAATGAATAGAAGTTGCATGACTTTCTTAGAGGACTCTTTGTTTCTTTTCATTTCCTGATTGAGGCAGAAAGCTTACAGAAAGAAGACAGAAGACATAGATGGAAAGAGAGAAGGACATTCAAGCTTTTAAAAATCTGGTTTGTGCACCATAATGGAAGAACTGGAGACCTCATGGATGCTAAGATGCGTCTAAGCAGCTTTACTGTTCTCTCTGTAATGTACAGGGAAGTAAGCAGATGTGTTCCTGGTGAAATCTGAGGTAGAAACGATCCATGAGCTGCTCTGATCTGCAGTGACAGGGTCAACTTAAAAAATCTTCCTGTTCGGTTGTAATCTGAAAATGAAGCAACATCAGAGAGCTGAGACTGAGGGGTCTTTTGTTCTCCAGTCTTTTTTGTCCACGATTATATAACTTTATGGTTTCATATGATAGATATTTTAATTACTTTTTAATTAATTATGATTACAGATCATTTGGAGAAGACTCTTGAGAGTTCCTTGGACGGCAAGGAAATCAAACCAGTCAATCCTAAAGGGAAATCAACCTTGAATATTCACTGGAAGGACTGATGCTGAAGCTGAAGCTCCAATACTTTGGCCACCTGATGTGAAGAGCTGACTCGTTGGAAAAGACCCTGATGCTGGGAAACATTGAGGGCGGGAGGAGAAGGGGCGACAGACGATGAGATGGTTGGATGGCATCACCGACTCGATGGACATGTGTGCGTGCATGCTCAGTTGCCTCAGTCAAGTCTGACTCTGCGACCCTGTGGACTGTAGCCCGCCGGGCTCCTCTGTCCGTGGGATTTTCCAGGCCAGAATACTGGAGTGGGTTACTGTTTCCTCCTCCAGGGGATCTTCTAGACCCAGGGATTAAACCCGCATCTCCTGTGTCTCCTGCATTGCAGGCAGATTCTTAACCCATTGAGCCACCTGGCCAGTCCCGATGGACCTGAGTTTGAGCAAACTCCGGGAGATAGTGAAGGACAGGGCAGCCTGGCGTGCTGCAGTTCAAGGGGACACAGAGTCGGACACAGCGACTGAACCACGGCAACACATGATTTTGTTCCTGGGCTGTGGTCGTGGGCTGACTGGCAGCTCCTAAAAGGTATGTCTCCATTTGCATCCTGAGAACCTGTGACTGTGACCTTATTTGGAAAGGGGGTCTGGGCAGATCATCCTGAATTATCAGAAGCATCTCTACAAGAGACACGTGAAAGAGAGACGCACAGAAAGGATGCATAGGGAGGATGCAAGGGGAAGGCAGAGACTGCGGAGGCGCAGCCAGAAGCCAGGGACTCACTGGAGGCGAAAGGAGGCGAAGAAGGGGTCTCCCACGGGGCCTCCGAGGGAGCGTGCCCTGCCTGCACTTTGACTTCTGGCCTCCAGAAGGGCCACAGAATAAATTCCTAGTTAGTAGCTTGGTGATTATGGTACATAATTCATTACGGTAACCCTAGGAAATGAATATAGATAGATCTCAAACTCCAGCTTACGCTTATTCCCAGCTCCCTTTTAAGGCATTGTTTTTGCCAGTTTACACAGCGGAATGGGTATGTATGTTAGCAAATACAAATAATACAAAAAATGTCTAATCACCTATTGGCATCCATCTCTAACCATAAGGGTTATTTTCTCGGCACTGCTGAACCTGGGGAGAACTCATTGCCAAGAATGTTCTGTAGAAAGCAGATGTTCCCAGGAACTGGGGGCTGTGTTCCTAAGAATTGGAGTTTGTGTTCCCCAAATCTCTATCATGAATATTCTGGTGCTTAGGAGACAGGTTGATCCATGGTAGTCATTGCTATATGATACCTATTTGATAGACTTTTTTTTTTTCTGTATAACATATCTGATAATTACATAAGTAGGAATCTATGCTTTATCTAGGGCAAATTCAGGAGGTTTTGGTTTAGCTGGATGCACGAATAGAGCTCTAAGGATGTGAGATCAGAAAACATAAGCTGCTTTTTTGGGAGAGTATGTCTATCAAAGTCAAGGCCTAAGACAGCAAACTCCTTTGCTTGTCAAAAGCCGCGGAGAAAGAATACCGATAAATCATCGTAATAACAGTGTAGGACTGTCAGCTCGGCGAAGGGATCCAGATGAATTTCCCTTTTCAAGCCATCAGTTTTAAGCAAATGAGAGGCCTAAAGCAAAGAGCAAAAATAACTGCTGTAAACCAAGAGAATGACTCTAGATACAGGAGATATTAACTGACAGAATTTCCTTTTTCCTACTTTCTTTTCAAGGATGACTGGATACTGTAAAACCTCATTAAATCAAAGGTTTTACATTTGCAATTTCTCTTTAGTTCTGACAAGGGCTTTGCTTCAATTTCCTTATTTACCTTTGTCTCTCCTGTGCCCAGCATGTGGTATCAGTAACGACAACAGCAATCACAGACAGTCGTTGCATGCTTACGTTGTGTCTGGCCCTATTCGAAGAGCATGGTGCATCATTTTTCTTTTTTTGCAATGGCCGTAAGTGGCAGGTGCCATCATTATTTCCATTCTCACACGAGAAATCCAGGGCACAGAGACGAGCGGCCCACCGCCCCTGCCTCACAGCTGAGTGGAGGCGGCCTTTGAATCCAGGCAGTCCTGTTCCAGAGCTCTTGACCTTTGAAGCTCCAGAAAGATCAGCAAATGCTCAGTGAAAAATAACAATAAACTCAGTGTTACTGAAGCACTTACAATGTGTCGCTGTTTTAAGTCCAACATATTAACTCGTTTAATATCCCTAAGAACTTATTCACAGATACTTTTTTCCTGCTTTAGTGACATATAACTAAATCATAACACTGTTTGTTTAAGATGTACAAGGTGATGATTTGATTCACATATGCCAAATGATTACCACAGTAAGGTCAGTTAACGTATCCAGCACTTCACATGATTACCATTTGTGTGTGTGTGCTGAGAATTTAAGACCTATTCTCTTAGCAACTTTCAAGGACATTGTATAGTATTGTTATCTACAGTCGCCTTACTGCACATCAGACCCCCAGAAAACATTCATCTCATAACTGGAAGTCTGTACCCTTGACTAAGATCTCTCCATTTACCCCATCCTCCAAGCCCTGGCAATCACCAATCTACTCTCTGTTTCTGGGAGTTTGGCTTTAAAAAAAAATCTAGTATAACTAAGATCATAAAGTATTTATCTTTGTCTGACTTATTTCACTATCACAAAACCCTAAAGTTTCATTGATGTTATTGCAAGTGGCTGGATTTCCTTCTTTTTAGCAGTTGAATAATATTCCATGTGTATATCTGTATCTCCATTCCTCCACTGGTGGGCACTGTGATTGTGAGAGTTGGACCATAAAGAAAGCTGGATGCCAACAATTGATGCTTTTGAACTGTGGTGTTGGAGAAGACTCTTAAGAGTCCCTTGGACAGCAAGGAGATCCAACCAGTCCATCCTAAAGGAAATCAGTCCTGAATATTCATTGGAATGACTGATGTTGAAGCTGAAACTCCAATACTTTGGCCACGTGATGCGAAGAACTGACTCATTAGAAAAAAAACCCTGATGCTGGACAAGATTGAGGGCAGGAGGAGAAGGGCACGACAGAGGATGAGATGGTTGGATGGCATCACCGACTCGATGAGCATGAGTTTGAGTGAACTCCGGGAGTTGGTGATGGACAGGGAGGCCTGGTGTGCTGCAGTCCATGGGGTGGCAAAGAGTTGGACACGACTGAGTGACTGAAGTGAACTGAACTGTTTCCATATCTTGGCTATTATAAATAATGAATATGGGAGCTCAGATCTCTCTTCAAGATAGTGATTTTACTTCCTTCAGACATCTACCTAGAAGTGGGATCTCTAGGTCATATTGTAATTCTATTTCTGATTTTTAAAGGAAGAGCCATGCTGTTCTCCACTGTGCTTGTACCGATTTACATTCCCACCAACAATGCACAAACTCCCCTTTTCTTTGCATTCTCAGCAACATTTGTTATTTCTTGTGTTTTTGTCAATAAGTAGTCAGTCTAACAGGGGTGGGATGTTATCTCATTGTGTTTTTGATTTGTGATCAGTACTTAATCATCACTGGCAATTAGTGATGTTGAACATGTAAGTATGTTCAACATATAATATGCATATAGTATCCAATGCACATATAAAGAAACTGAGGCCATGAACAGTTTAGGAAATTGCCCAAAGTTCACAGCTATTAAGTGGCTGTGACAGGTTTCCAAGCCAGGATATCTGTGCTAGTAACCACTCAGCAACACCAACTTCTACGTGAACAAATCATGAGATCCTTCTTCATCAGAGCTATGAAGGGAAAAAGAGTTCCTGAAAACAATCACTGCAGCTTAGAAGCAATCGTTTGCTACAATCGACAGATAAGCAACTAATTCCAGATCATTCTTGACTTTCCCAGAACCTTAGAGTGGCTGCCAAGCAGTGCTTTGCTACTCAAAGTGTGGTCCTCACCCCAGTAGCTGAAGTACCACCCAAGGGGAAGTTTTTAGAATGCAGAGTCTCAGGCCCATCCAAGACTCACTGACCCAGAATCCGCATTTTAATAAGACCTTCAGGCGATTCAGTGCAAATTGAAATCTGAGAAGAGCTGCTGGGAACAGGGTGCTCAACTTTGGCTGTGTATCAGAATGTGTGGGGGTGGGGAGAGTGCGATTCAATAGGCCTGGGGGTGTGGCCTGAGCAATGGGATTTTAAAAGCCCTTCAGGGAACCTCCCTGGTGGTCCCGTGGTTAAGACTCCCCCGAGTGCTTCCGGCTTCGCAGGCTGTGGGGTGGGTGTGATCTCTAGTCGGGGAACTAAGATTCCACATGCTCTGCTGCTCAGCCAAAAAGAAAACAGAAAAGTAAATAAAGCCCCCAGATGCTGCTGCTGCACACCCAAGGTTAAGAACTACTGAACTAGTGCAGCGGCTCCTAACTCAGGATGGACGGCAGCATCATCTGGGAAGGCTTTTACAGTATCTCAAAGCCTGATTCATCTCTGGGGTGGCAGTTTTTAAAATCCCCCAGTGATTTAAATGAGCAGCCAAGATCTGGAACAATAGGAGACCAAGCTTGAGTTTGGGAGTTCTTGAAAGTGACAGTGTCAGTCCCTTTGCAACCCCAAGGACTGTAGCCTGCCGGGCTCCTCTTTCCGTGGCACTTCCCAGGCAAGAATACTGGAGTGGGCTGCCATTCTTTTTTCCAGGGGATACTCCAGACCTGGGGATCGAACCACACCTCCTGCATTGAAGACAGATTCTTTAGCGTCTGAGGCACCAGCTTTGTGATTATTTATTCAACAAGTGGGATTCCCTCGTGCCTCAGACAGTCTGCCTGCAACGCAGGAGGTGTGAGTTCCATCCCTGGGTCCCGAAGATCCCTTGGAGAAGGAAATGGCAACCCACTCCAGTATTCGTGCCTGGAAAATCCCACGGATGGAGGAGCCTGGTGGCTACATACAGGCAATATAATTGCAAAGGGTCAGACCCTACTGAGCGACCACCCTTTCACTTTCATTCAACAAATATTTGCAGGACTCCTTGATAACCATGGGAGTGGGGTGAGGAGGTGGGTACCAGGGCTCTGTAACACAACCAGCCGCAGTCCCTGAACTCAGGGAATGAGCGGGACAAGAGACTTACGCTCTTTGAGCTCAGTGCTCTCATCTGTGGTACAGAATTCGGGAGACTGGCTGCCTTGCTGCCTTCTCATCTTTGGGATGAGTTCCTACCGACCTCAGAACCTCCCCCCGCCCCAGCCCCACCACAGCTGATTGGCTGAAGGAGGCCACCTGACCAAGGAGCAGCCCCTCCATCAGAAAATACTGGCTCCTGGAACCACGATGATGGCTGTGATAACCAACGTTTGTGAGCGCTTGCTCGCTCCCCAGGGAGCTGACCATCCTGAAACGACCTTTCCCGTTTGCCTTGCAGGATGGGGTCACCGCAGGGAGCAGCTGGCTTGGAGAGGCCCAGACGACAGCTTCTGGCCTTCAATGGGCAGGCCGTGTACTGTGGTTTACTCTCTCACTCTGGGGTTTTTCATGGACCGAAGCAACAGCTATTCATGGCTGAAAGATGATCAGTCTTCACTCTAGAATAATAAGCAGGTAAGGAGATCCAACCAGTCCATCCTAAAGGAAATCAGTCCTGAGTGTTTATTGGAAAGACTGATGGTGAAGCTGGAACTCCAATAGTTTGGCCACCCGATGTGAAGAGCTAACTCATTGGATGAAAAAGACCCTGATGCGGGGAAAGATTGAAGGTGGGAGGAGAAGGGGTCGACAGAGGATGAGATGGTTGGATGGCATCACTGACTCGATGGACATGAGTTTGAGTAAACTCCGGGAGTTGACGATACACAGGCATGCTGCAATCCATGGGGTCGCAAAAACTCGGACACTCCTGAGCAACTGAACTAAACTGAACTGAAACATTTATTGTCTACTTAGGGTCTCACGTGGTATTAGGCCTATGTCAGTCTAGCCATGACTTGGCCTGGAACATAAGATTTTTCTACCACCCAAGGGAACTGGGACCCAGTGGGCATCTATCTGTACTTGCGTAGTGACAGCAAGTCTGCCTGACTTCAGAGCCTGTGCCCTTTTCCAGCCACATCGTGTCTTCCACACTTTTTGATGGGCCTTCTCTAATTTGTCTGTGGAGAAGGGAAAGTATTCTGGCCTGGAGAATTCCATGGACTGTATAGTTCATGGGGTCACAAAGAGTCAGACACGACTGAGCGACTTTCACTTCACTTCTCTAATTTACAGATATTGCCGGCTTCGCTCAGGAGGATTTGTTAAGGATTTTCTGATTCTTTTGTAAGGTAAGTTTCAGAATGTACACTGTTGTTGTAGCTTAGAGATTTCTTGGGGATTTTTTTACCTATTACTCTGCAAATTCTTCTAGAAAAAAAAGTCTTGAAGTTAACCCAAATCAGGATCAGTTCTGGGTTCTGTAAAAATTTTTCTTAGGCTTCTTATTTTCTCCTTCATAATGACATCATATGTAGGCATAGAAGCTCATCTTTGTGATTTGAGGTTTACAGCGGTTGAGCTTTTGAAAGAGTGCCATAACTCTGGCAACGTTTATCAAGGCATTCTATACCTCCTTTCAGGCCGATATATTTCACTGAAGGTGTACCTGTCTCATAGTTGGATTAGCTTATTGGACAGAGTTACCAGATAGTCAGTGAGAAGGGAATACTAGGCAGATAAACTTCAATTAGATAGAGGTGTCCTGTGCTGTCCGAGGTGGTAGTCATCTCCACATGTGACAACTGAACACTTGAAATGTGGCTCGTTTGAACTGGGATGTGCTGTCGGAGTAAATCACATCCTGGATTCTTATAAGAAAACACAGAGTGAAATATTTCATTAAATGTTTTCATATTGAGTGCATATTGGAATGATAAAGTTTTGGATGTATTAAGCTAAAGAAAATGTTATTACAAGCAATTCTATCTGTTTCTCTTTGGTTCAACGTGGCTACTATAAGATTTAAAATTACATACGTGGTTCACATTTGTGGCTTGGGCTATGTTTCGCTGGATTATGCTGAACTCAAGTAGGAAGGGGAGCAAGCTCTCGAAGAGCTCGTGCTCGTGAAAGGAACGAGGGTAGGCCCCGAGGAGGGAGATGGGAAGCAAAGAAACGACAGCAAAGAAGTATCTGGCGTTTGTCCAGTTTCACATTTTTGCTAGGTGTACAACTTAATTTGTCCACATGCACAAGGGAACCTCTCCCACCCAAACTACCCTTATTGCAAACACAGCCTGACATTGAAAAATACGCCTGTGCTCTTTTCCTCTGGTTCTGCTGTAATTAGAACTTGGCCACCCCTGAATCTAGCCGACGCGCCAGCTGAAGGGGCGCTGGAAACTGCCCGGTTTTCAGGCGGCTGCCATGGCCCCCTGGAGTGATAATCATGAGTGTGGAGGGCATA
Organism: Capra hircus; assembly: GCF_001704415.2. NCBI lineage: Eukaryota > Metazoa > Chordata > Mammalia > Artiodactyla > Bovidae > Capra > Capra hircus. Next base: position 3,648,516 of record NC_030817.1, read on the forward strand.
GTTTCCCAGGAGACACTGGGAAAGGCTCGGATGAAATGGGATTGCTCTTGGGATGTGATAGATGTGCTCTGGGTGGACGAGGCAAGACTGTGAAGCTGGGGGCCACCCAATCCTACCACTTCTGGATCGGCCCTGGGGGACAGGCTCGGCTCTGGACGTGGCCCAGCTTGTGATTAATCTTTAAAAAAGTTTAAACAACGGTTGTCTCAGTGTCCAACCCTTTAGTTTCAATTGGATAAAGCAAGGACCATCTTCCCAGCATCATGTAACATGGCTTGCTACTCATTTCAATTATAGATTGCTATATCACTAGTTAGCCCAAAGCATAGTGGATTAAAGCAATAGCCATTTCATTTCTCAGAATTCTGTGGCCCAGGAATTCCTTTAGGTCATAGCAGAGACTCCTTATCCCTGCTCCAAGATCAGCTAAGATAGTTCACATTCACTGGCTGGGATAGCTTGACTACAGTCATATAATTAGGGTAACAGCTCTTATTTTCAGCTGGTTTTGTGGTTTTTTCTTGCCATGTGATGAGTAAGGGCTTCCATATAGCATGGTGGTCTCAAAGTACAAGCATATCTTGGAGGTACTGTGAGTTTGTTTCCATAGCAGACAATAAAGCGAACATTATACTAAAGCAAGGCTCAGGAATTTTTTAGTTTTCCAGTGCATATAAAAGTTATGGCCACACTATACTGTAACCTATTAAGTATGCAATAGCATTCTGTCTAAATAAATAATGCACATACCTTAATTTTAAAAATTTATTGCTGAAAATGCTAACCATCATCTGAGCCTTCAGTGAGTCATAATCTTTTTGCCACAATAACATTAATGATCATGGGTCATAGATCACAATAACAAATATAATAACAAAAAAGTTTGAAATATTGCAGGAACTACCAAAATGTGACATGGAGGCATGAAGTGGCTTCAAATGCTGTCGGAAAAATGGTGCCCAATAGACTTGGTTGACTCTGGGTTGCCACAGGCCTGTAAGGTGTTAAAAACACAACATTTGCAAAGCACAATAGAGCAAAGTGCGGTAAAATGAGAATGAGGTGTACCTGCGCTGGAACCTCTTACCTGGTGGCTGGCTTATCTCAAGCAAAAGTGGAAGTGGTCTGGATTCTTAAAGCTTATGTCCCTTTGAAAGAGAGAAAAACATCTCTTACGTTGGGAGTCAGCTGGGCACTCTCGGCTAAACCTTGGTGTTGCTAGGAGCTGTCCTATACTCATTTAGATCATGGTCTTTCCTATTAAATATACACATTTTCACTGAAGAGGAACATTCGACAAGGTCATTCTGTGACCAAGATAGAGCAAGAACAAAACAACGCAACCCAACTCCGCTCGAAATAAAACCCCCAAGCAACACCATATAATCATGTCTAAACCCAGACAAAGCTAAGACCGTTGTGGCGAGCACCTGGGACTGCTCAGTGACTGCTACTTCTTTCCTAACTGTAATATATGCCTCATTCCATTCTTTCTGGCTTCCAGGTAAGAATTATTAAGGTCCACAGTCATGGAATTATCCCAATTCCCGACAGCATCCATTTCACAGAAAAAACCCCTGTTCCTGAGCTCTCCAGAACCACCCGCTGTGAGCCCGGTCTCTACAACAAATCTTCCTTACATCCCCTTCCCATTTACCTGGTGGCTCAGATGGTGAAAAATCCGCCTGCAACGCGGGAGACCTCGGTCTGATCCCTGGGTCAGGAAGATCCCCTGGAGAAGGTCTTGGCTACCCACGCCAGTATCTTGCTTGGAGAATGCCCATGGACAGAGGAGCCTGGCGGGCTGCAGTCCATGGGGTCGCAAAGGATGGGACGTGACTGAGCACAGCACAACAGCACCTGCTTGTGGAGACATTGCTTGCCTCTCCATGGTGCACACCCTCTGTCCCTGCAGCTGGTCAACAAATCCAGTCCCGTTTGCCCCCAGAGGCAGTCCTCATAGCCTTCGTTTCAGGGTCTTGGCTCCGCTGTCTGGCTCAGTGTCACTTCGACTGCATTCTCCCCGTCCAGTCACAAGGGCACCCAGATTCAAGGCGAGGGGACACAGGCTGCCCTGGCTGGTGGGTGGGGCAGCATATGCGTGCAAGGGCCGGCGTGGTCATCTCTGGAAACCACCTACCACACTTCACAGGGAGTAGTTGAGTGTTAACTTTAAAAACGTATGTGAAACATGGACGCTGTTCACCTCAATGAGCTGTATTCTCTGACAGTAGAAAAATTTAATTGATTTAGTCTTTCTTTATACCCTCAGAATATGACTGCTTTTCAGCGGTTTCTTCTTTGTTTTTTGAAACTGGGGAGGTTTTTTCCTTAGCTTTTTCCTCATCAAGCTTGCAGCCCGCAGGACCTCTTTTTCCTGTCTGAACAGCTGCTTCCTGCTTCGGGTCAGGAGCTTTCCCCGTGCTCAGTTGGTAGACAACCCGCCCGCAGTGCAGGAGACCCAGGTTCGATCCTTGGGTTGGGAAGAAGTCCCGGAGAAGGACATGGCAATCCATTCTAGTATTCTAGCCTGAAGAACCCCCATGGACAGAGGAGCCTTGCCGGCTACAGTCTATAGAGGTCACGAGAGATGACTGAGCGACCGAACCGCTACCACCATGCTCGGGGCGGGTGTCTCCTTGCTGCTCACCTTCTGGAACGCTGGGGTGAGCACCTTTGCTGGCTGTTGTTGCTGTGACCAGCGTTGTGTCTTGAAGGAAAAGTCATGGCACCAAGGCCATTTTCCTTCCGTGACTCCCTCTACGCTTTCCAGATGCCACCCGCTGCAAGGCTGCTGGGTGCGGGAGACTCTAACACTGGGATGGCATATCACAGGCATAAAGCTGACAAAGCGGAGTCTGGTAGCCCAGGCCTTCACAGCCAACCCTGGGCCAAGGGCCTTCCTGGGCAGTGCCGCCCCCCGTCCTCCTCTTCTGACGGGAAAATGGCTATTTTCTGCTCCTCTCTCTGGCGCCCTCTCTGGTTTTGATAAAAACAGCAGTTTTAAATAATGCATCGCCTTAGGGCTAACCAAAGCAATCGGTGTAGTTCAGTTCAGTTCAGTCGTTCAGTCGCTCAGTCGTGTCTGACTCTTTGTGACCCCATGAATCGCAGCACGCCAGGCCTCCCTGTCCACCACCAACTCCCAGAGTTCACTCAGACTCATGCCCATCGAGTCCGTGATGCCATCCAGCCATCTCATCCTCTGTCGTCCCCTTCTCCTCCTGCCCCCAATCCCTCCCAGCATCAGAGTCTTTTCCAATGAGTCAACTCTTCGCATGAGGTAGCCAAAGTACTGGAGTTTCAGCTTTAGCATCATTCCTTCCAATGAACACTCAGGACCGGTCTCCTTTAGAATGGACTGGTTGGATGTCCTTGCAGTCCAAGGGACTCTCAAGAGTCTTTTCCAACACCACAGTTCAAAAGCATCAATTCTTCAGTGCTCAGCCTTCTTCACAGTCCAACTCTCACATCCGTACATGACTACTGGAAAAACCATAGCCTTGACTAGATGGACCTTAGTCGGCAAAGTAATGTCTTTGCTTTTGAATATGCTATCTAGATTGGTCATAACTTTTCTTCCAAGGAGTAAGCGTCTTTTAATTTCATGGCTACAATCACCATCTGCAGTGATTTTGGAGCCCAGAAAAATAAAGTCTGACACTGTTTCCACTGTTTTCCCATCTATTTCCCATGGAGTGATGGGACCAGATGCCATAATCTTCATTTTCTGAATGTTGAGCTTTAAGCCAACTTTTTCACTCTTCTCTTTCACTTTCATCAAGAGGCTTTTTAGTTCTTCTTCACTTTCTGCTATAAGAGTGGTGTCATCTGCATATCTGAGGTTATTAATATTTCTCCCGGCAATCTTGATTCCAGCTTGTACTTCTTCCAGCCCAGCGTTTCTCATGATGTACTCTGCATAGAAGTTAAATAAGCAAGGTGACAATATACAGCCTTGACACACTCCTTTTCCTATTTGGAACCAGTCTGTTGTTCCATGTCCAGTTCTAACTGTTGCTTCCTGACCTGCATATAGGTTTCTCAAGAGGCAGGTCAGGTGGTCTGGTATTCCCATCTCTTTCAGAATTTTCCACAGTTTATTGTGATCCACACAATCAAAGGCTTTGGCATAGCCAATAAAGCAGAAGTAGATGTTTTTCTGGAACTCTCTTGCTTTTTCCATGATCCAGCGGGTGTTGGCAATTTGGTCTCTGGTTCCTCTGCTTTTTCTAAAACCAGCTTGAACATCAGGAAGTTCACGGTTCACGTATTGCTGAAGCCTGGCTTGGAAAATTTTGAGTATTATTTTACTAGTGTGTGAGATGAGTGCAATTGTGTGGCAGTTTGAACATTTTTTGGCATTGCCTTTCTTTGGGATTGGAATGAAAAGTGACCTTTTCCAGTCCTGTGGCCACTGCTGAGTTTTCCAAATTTGCTGGCATATTGAGGGCAGCACTTTCACAGCATCATCTTTCAGGATTTGAAATAGCTCCACTGGAATTCCATCACCTCCACTAGCTTTGTTCATAGTGATGCTTTCTAAGGCCCACTTGACTTCACATTCCAGGATGTCTGGATAGTGGTATTTTTGGGCTTCCGTAGTGGCTTAACTGGTAAAGAATCTGCCCATCGTGCAGGAGACCTGGGTTGGGAAGACCCCCTGGAGAAGGGAACAGCTACTCACTCCAGTATTCTGGCCTGGAGAATTCCGTGGACTGTATAGTCCATGGGGTCACAAAGAGTCAGACACGACTGAGCAACTTTCAGTTGCACTGTCTTTGTTTATCTGTATTTGTTTTTCTGCAAAGAGCAGGCATTGCTTTTTAATATAACAAAAACAATCGAAAGTATATTTTTAATTGCAAATAAAAAAAGGGCTTTTAACAGAATAACCTAATGATTCCAAGGTTTGGACTTTTCCCCTGCGTCTTCCATTTCTCATTACTTTCTGTTTAACCTTGCCAGCAAGTTTTTAGAATGTGGTGCGGGACGAAACTGTGTGGTTTCCAGTGTAAATGCCTATTGACTTTTTTCAATACTTTTAAGATTTGTGATCAGAGACCAGGTCCTAATAAAAAAAAATGAGGTGTTGCCTGACTTGGTAGTATAATCAGTTTAGTTTAGTGAGCAACTTGAGACAGGAAAAGATCCAAATCCCTTGGCAGTCAGGAAATATGTAGGTTGTACTCTGGAGCCTCAGAATATGGCACTGGAGAAGTTGTCTGTGGTCTCGAGATAAAGATGAGGTCATCTTACAATAAGATCCTGCAGGGACGTCACCCTGGACATAGCTCTATAAAACCTCAACTCAAAATGAATTCTACTGGAAGTAAGACGTGTCCGGCTTCTAGTGCAGAACGCATTTTCCTAGCCCCGATGGTTGAACTCTGACATGGTAAAATGAGAGCGCAGCAGAGATTCACTTATGTTCTCCAAACACTGTAAGAGGGCATCATGACTGCCTCCTCTGAAGCACCTTGCTTTTTAACTTACTTTTTTCTTATTACCTTTTCTTTTCCTGTTTTTTTTTTTTTAATTTGATCACTCTCTCTCTCTCTTTTTCCTTAAATTGGAATATAATTGTTTTACCCCAGTGTTCATCACAGCACTATTTACGATAGCCGGGACAGGAAACTTAAGTGTCCAATGACGGATGAATGGATAAAGGAGATGTGGTATATATACCCAATGGAGTATTACTCAGACACTAAAAGGAATGAAATAGGGTCATTTGTAGAGACAAGGATGGACCTAGAGTCTGTCATATAGAGTGAAGTAAGTTAGAAAGAGAAAAACAAATATTGTATATTAACACATTATATATTGAATCTCATCAGCTTTTTCGCTTGTCGGTAAAGAGGTTGAATGCAGCCTGTGTGGCTAATGAGATGGAGCTTTCATAGTTGAGGACCGCGCGTGCACACCTACTATATGCCTCGTGCTCTTCACTTTCCCACTGCCAGAAAATGCTTATGATAGCAATAATAGCAATCCCTACTGTGGGCCATTGTTGCTTTGTGTCCATTGTGTTTTTCACGCCTTAAAACAAGCCCACAAGTTTCAGGCTAATCTTATCGCCTCCTCTTTTAAGATAAAGCAACTGACATGCAGTTAGCTTAACTGACCCAAGGCCACAGGCCACTATGAATCCATTCTAGGATGTTAAACAGAATATAATAGTTTTCCCACCTCTCAGTTCTGAGCTATTGCCATGAACTTCATTATGCTACTACCTTGATTTTGATTGTTAGACATACTTTTTGCTGCGGGCAAGTGATTCTTGCTGTTTTCATTTTGATTTTACACTTCAGAGCCAATCTTTCACTGGTGCAAATTCGATAAAAAGATTACAACCATTTCAATGGACTCCTATAATGTTCTCAAATTTGTCTTCATCCTACAGTGATCTGTTAAACATCTGAACTAATGCTAACATGTGCAGTGATTCCCTCTCACAGCCTTAGTGCTTTACTGCATATTGGATTTTCTCTTCTTGGTCCTTTGGGGCCAGATTGTAAAAGAGCATCCACAGCCATCCCGAAATGAGAGCTGAAGCCCTGACGGCGTGCAGAGCACTGTGAGCTTTCCGTGTTGGCCTGCCGCTTTCCCCTGCTGGAGTCCTTGTTCATGAGTGATGCAATTTGAAACAAATTCCTTCATAGTGAAAGACCTAGAGAATCTCAGTGGAGAGCAACAAACATGATGAAATGTTTTAAAAAATAAGACCCTTGCGGAGGAGGTAAGAGAACTGAACATGTTCAACCTTGTGTCAAGAAGACTCAGGGGAGAAATAACTCTATAAATATGCGTGCTGATGTAGTGGACACGGTGAAAGGCAATTTTCCTCACGGTAAAGGAGGGCAAAGGAAATAGGAAGGAGGCTAAATTATAGTCAGGGAAATTAGTTTAAAATATGATATTAATACATTCAGAGGTACACTGAAAATTCTGTTTCTTTCCCTTATTACTAAGGTGGTTACCTGGGAAGCACAGTTACTCTGCATATGTGTGTGTGTGTGTGTGTGTGTGTGTGTGTGTGTGTGTGTGTGTATACACTTTTCTCTTAGATTGATGGTGGCAAACAGAGAGATAGGGGCCTGGACTGAGAGGAAGAAGATTCTTGTATAAATGGACAAATAGGGTTTTCTTTTGGAGTAAGCCTGGAAGAATGAATCAGTTTCAACTGGTTTATGATTTCTATTTTATGTTCATAGCTCCATTTTCATCTATTTAAAAATTTATTGTTTCTGGCATAATAATAGTAGTAAACATTTCTTGAACACTTCTTAGTGCCAGGCCATTGTGCTAATAAGTGCCTTACGTGCATTTGTTCATTTAATTTTCACAGTGTTCCTGTAAGGTAAGAGTTTTATTACTGCCTCCCTTCCCACTCCCCCCACCACACCTCCAAAGCTGGGCATCAGTTTCCTCACTTGAAAAAAATGTTTGATATTCACAGTAAATCTGAGGGTGTTATAAGTACCGAGGGACTAGAGGTCAAATGTGCTTTATGTCCTAAGATGCATGGAATAGGTTCCTAAAAGGTGAAGGGGCTCAAAATGCCCATAGAATCCCTCTTGAGAATCTTTTTGCCCTAAATAAATGCTCAAGTTCCTGAGAAGCACCACAGCGTATCTTCTGTGTGACATGAAGGTGGACCATTCAGGCTCTCCTAACTTGAGTTAGTTGCTATAAATACTGATGCGCCCTACCCACTTGTAACAAGCCCTCAGATCTCATCATAGCAGTCGCTAAAATGTAAATGCAATCAGTTCAGTTCAGTTCAGTTGCTCAGCCATGTCCAACTCTTTGCGACCGCATGGACCACAGCATGCCAGGCCTCCAGGTCCAACACCAACTCCCGGAGCCTACCCAAACTCATCCTTTGAGTTGGTGATGCCATCCAACCATCTCATTCTCTGTCATCCCCTTCTCCTCCTGCCTTCAATCTTTCCCAGCATCAGGGTCTTTTCAAATGAGTCAGCTCTTTGCATCAGGTGGCCAAAGTATTGGAGTTTCAGCTTCAACATCAGTCAGTCCTTCCAATGAATATTCAGGACTGATTTCCTTTAGGATGGACTGTTGGATCTCCTTGCAGTCCAAGGGACTCTTAAGAGTCTTCTCCAACACCACAGTTCAAAATACAATGAAAAGTGAAAGCGAAGTCACTCAGTCATGTCTGACTCTTTGCAACCCCATGGACTGTAGCCTACCAGGCTTCTCCGTCCATGGGATTTTCCAGGCAAGAGTACTGGAGTGGGTTGCCATTTCCTTCTCTAGGAAAAATACAATAGAAGATGGTTATTGAAGCTTAAGTGGTCTGGGCTTTATCCATAGAGTCCACTAGTTCTCAGACATGACAAATCTTAAGAATCTTCCAGAAAACGTTGAGAGATCCAGGCTTCTGGGCACCAGTTCCAGAAATTCTGATGCAGTTGCTCTGAGGTGGATAGATAGCCTAGAGATCTTGTTTTTGTTATTATTCTACAAGTGATTCTGAGGATCAGACCCTGGAATCATTGACCCAGCCCCATCTCCTCCTGTATAAATGTGAGCAGTTAAGGTTGCAGAGCCAGCCCAGCACCCAGATCTCCTTTTTCCCCCTTTCCCACCGCAAGGCTCTGTTCATTGCTTGATGCCGCTTCCGTGTGTTGGGTCTTCTTAAGGAAAAAACAGAGGAAGTAAATAAAGGGTGTCCTGAATTTCTGAGATGAGTTAATACTCATGTGCCATTTCCCCCCACCACGGGCCTCCCCTCTGCATCTAGATGCAAGGTCGTTATCTTTTATGATCATTAGCGGATGTCCAAGATTGATCATGAGCAAGGCTGGAGTCTGTAGCCACCCAGATGATTAGGAAAGCTTCTTAAATAAAACGACAGCTCTAGGTGGGCTTGTGATTGCCAAGGCGTAACATCGAGGGTTTAATTTTCTTGAAGGGCTGCAGACAGTTATCAGGAAGGAGGGAGAGAGTCCAAGTGACTCTCGCGGAAACCAGCTGATGTCTCCATGAGAGAGGCCCAGAAGAAGTTCTTTAATTTTCCTCAGCATCCACTGAGCTCCTGAGTTGCTGAAGAGAGGAACACAACTGAACAGATGACTGAGTCTGTTTGTACAAAGTGTGTGTGTGTGTGTGTGTGTGTGTGTGTGTGTGTGTGAGACAACTAAAACCATCAAGCTGGGGGCAAAGTCCACATTAGTTTAGAAATAAGGAAACAGAAGCAACACAGCAGGAGGGGAAAAGTCTGCCTAGGTCCGGGCAGAGCTGTGATGCCGCTCTCTGCTGGCTGAGCCTGAGCTCAGACCCTCAGCTCTTCCTGTCCACCCGGGAAGGTCATGTCGCTCCTGGGCAGAACAAAGTGGAAGCCTACTCCACGGTCAGCATCCACGTGCTCATCTGGAGGTTTTCTTTCCCAGCCTCAGGCTCACAACTCCAGATCCTGTTTTAAAGCTTCAGTTCTTGCCTGAGTTTCTTTGCTTTGGAACCTGCCCCACCTGACCATCTGCCTCACAGCCCGGCCCCAGATCCGCAGGGGTTCTTTGCTCCCCCTAGTCTGCAGATGGGGCTGGGTCCCTCAGGGCTTTATCTGCGGCTTTCAGCCTGACCTCAGCCTCAGCATCAGGGTTCCAGAGTGGCTCCTAGTCACCCATATCCTCTTTTAGCCTCTGATTTAGAGCCATTCTTCAGCTAGGTCCTTTCTGGGGTACCTTGTTTGTATGGAAAAAAGGCATGAGCCCTGGGAGATTGGGTGGGAAGTTTGCATAGGATGGCTTTGCGCCCTCCCTCGGGCGAGTCAGAGCCGCTGTTCCAAATCTCTGAGCACAGACTTCCCTGGCTTCACCTTGTGTGATCCACCGTGCAGGCGGTTCTGGCTTCTGGAAAGGGAGGTCATCACAGCCAACCTGACAAAGGAGATCAGTTGTTGCCTCTGAGTCTCAAAGACCTCAGGCTTGAGGAAACTCGGTCACAAAAGAGAGCGGACTGGCTTGGCTGTTCAAGAGTTGTGGGCTGAAGGGACATAGAAGGTTAAAAAAGAGAAAGACTCACCCTGGGGACTGAGCATTATAACCAGGGAAGAGAGGGCTGACATGAAGTCCGGTTGGGTTTGGAGGATCTCAGCGGGGAGAGAAAGCCCGGAATCCAGATTCAGCATCCAGGGTGGAGGTCTGGGGAGCGTGAGGCCCCAGGACACAGACGGCTGCCAGTAGCTGATCCTGGGACAGCCTCAACCCCTGGGCCTCCACACTCCGCAGAGCACGCATCAACAGAGGCATTCCCCTACCCCGAAAGTAGGCTCTCAGAGACAGAGGGTGCCGGGTTCTCAGAGGCTGTCTGACCCCAGAGCGATGGAAGGGCTGCGGGATCTGCCACCTCTGAGAGGATTGGGGCAAAGGAGAGAGCAGGCCCAGAGCGACCTCGCCTCGGGAACAGGGGCCCACACTGCGCTGGGCGGTGCAGGGGGACAAGCGTAGACTGAAATCAGGATGCCCAACGGGGACAGGGACATGTCCTGATGCCAGGATGGGCAGGTCCAAGGTGAGGTCTAGGCTGACATTTCTAGAACCTACCAACACCCTCAGCTGGCGCAAACCACCTAGACACAGTCCTGGGGGAGGGGGGAAGGACAGACCGGGCCATGAAATAAATCAGATTTCTCATCACAGAAATGACGCGTGCTCAGTCACTCAGTCGTGTCCAACTCTTTGCGACTCCACGGACTGTAGCCCACCAGGCTGCTCTGTCCGTGGGGTTCTCTAGGCAACAATACTGGAGTGCGTTGCCATTCCCCTCTCCAGGGGATCTTCCCAACTCAGGGATGGAACCCAGGTCTCTCCACTGCAGGCAGATTCTTTACTGTCTGAGCCTCCAGGGGAGTCCCAAAGAAATGAAGATGATTGACAAAAGTTACAGTTTTGCTTTTTAAATTTTTTGCCAACACAAGAGTCTGGGTGGAGACACTGTGCCCTTCTGCTTCACAGGTCTTACCCCCTAGAGTGCCTTCCTGGCTTCCTGGGCCAGGGAAACACAGAGACAGGTTCTCCTGGATCCTTATCCAGCCCCTTCCTTTCCTCCCACTCCTCTTTCAAGCCCTTCCACGGAAGATCGCTGCCTCTGACATCCCAACAGCCTCCGTTCTAGAGCTGCTATGACTTAATCTCTGCAAGATGAGCTTTGCTATTATCACCCTGGCTTATCTGGTGCGCTCGCAGCATGTGACAGTTTGCTGAAAGGGACGTCTATTAGGAGATGGTTGTTCAAACAGTAGGAGCAGAGAGCGATAACGCAACTGCTTTACCGCTGTCCGTACAGCCGAGCAGTTTTGAGTTTGTAAACAAGAACACCCCGGGGCTGGATTCCAGGGCTTCCAAGGCAATGACACACATCATGCTGTGGTGTCAGTTTCACTAATTTAGTTAAATTCATTGATATGAATGAATGAATGAATGAATGGTTCAAGGCTTGTGAAAGACTCACTAGGTGCCAGGTTCTACATTAGATGCAAGAGATACAGACGTGAGTTATATCAGGTGTGCATTCTAGGCACCTATGTTCTGATTGGAAAGCAGACCTAAAGAGGCAGAAACACTGATTTTAAAATGACTGAGTAGTTTTTTTGTGCCAAGCTCTATGGTAAACACTCAGGGAGAAAGCATGTGTGTTGAGCCCTCAGGGTGGTGGGGGCTTTGATAGGGGAATTCTCAGGGTTCACTTAACTCACTTCAGTGCTTATTCCAGGATATTAGTGCTCTGTGTGTGTAACATGAAATATATATTATGGAGTATCTACATATCAATGGGTCAACAGACAGACATTTTCCTGGAACAGCTTTTCAGAGTATTTCTACTTTTGGACTCTGAGTTGTGTCTGTTTCTCTCTGGATTAACCATGCTGCTGCGGCTCAGTCTAAGTCATGTCCCCAAGGACTGCAGCACATCAGGCTTCCCTGTCCACTGTCTCCTAGAGTTTGCTCAAACCAGTGTCCATTCAGTCAGTGATACCATCCACCTCCCTCATCCTCTGCCATTCCCTTCTCTTTTTGCCTCCAATCTTCCCCAGCGTCAGGGTCTTTTCCAATGAGTCGGCTGTTTGCATCAGGTGGCCAAAGTATTGGAGCTTCACTTCAGCAGCAGTCCTTCCAGTGAATATTCAGGATTGACTGGTTTGATCTTGCAGTCCAAGGGACTTTCAAGAGTATCCTCCAGCACCACAGTTAGAAAGCATCAATTCTTTGGTGCTCAGCTTTCTTTATGGTCCGAGTCTACCATAGCTTTGACTACATGGATCTTCGTTGGCAAAGCGATGTCTCTGCTTTTTAATATGCTGTCTAGGTTTGTGATAGTTTTTCTTCCAAGGAGAAAACATCTTTTAATTTCTTGGCTGCAGATGTAACCATAAGAGTGTGTAATACAGGGACCTAATAGTTTTCTTCCCCTGGTAGCTTTTAATATCTCCTCTACAAATGTATTAATAACTGCAGTCATTTTTTAACACTTAACATGTCCATATTCTGAATGTGGTACCTTTCTTATCTTATTTAATAATAAGATAAACCTTGTAAAAAAAACTGGTGAGGTAGGAATTATTATTTCAAGAAAATGTTTCTTGGAGAGGTAAATTTGCCCAAGGTGACATAGACTCTTTGCAACCCCGTGGACTGTAGCCCACCAGACTCCTTTGTCCATGGAATTCTCCAGGCAAGAATATTGGAGTGGGTAGCTGTTCCCTTCTCCAGGGGATCTTCCTGACCCAGGGATGGAACCTAAGTCTCCTGCATTGCAGGCAGATTCTTTATTGTCTGAGCCATCAGGGAAGCCCTTATCTTATTTAATAACAAGATAAACTGGTGAGGTGGGAACTGTTATTTCAAGAAAATGGTTCTGGGAGAGGCAAATTGGCCCAAGGTAACATAGTTGGTGATAGGGCCAGATTTCACCCTTGGTCTGTGTCATTCTATGTACTCAGTTATACTTAAATTTATTGAGTCCTTACTCTGTGTCCGGAACTTACCAAAGGATCCCATGCCCATGATCTCTTTACCCTTTGAGGGGGGTACCATCTTACAGATGGAGAAACTGAGGCTCAGGGAGGCTGGACAGTAACCAGCTGAATCTGAACTCTGGTCTTCCTGATCTCACTAGCACCTATGCCAAATCTAATAGCATGCGTGTAACTAATCATACTTTAGTGGAAGGGAAGAAACGAATATTCACTGAATGTCTCTTTCATACCAATGCATGTATTACTTTTTCCTAAAATGACACTCTTAGGTAAGAATCATCTCTACAGGGCTTCCCAGGTGGCGCTAGTGGCAAGGAACCCACCTGCCAAGGCAGGAGATGTACGAGATGCCAGTGCAATCCCCGGGTCTGGAGGAGCCCCTGGAAAAGGGCATGGCAGCTCACTCCAGTACTCTTGCCTGGAGAATTCCAGGGACAGACGGGCCTGGCGGGCTACAGTCCACAGGGCTGCAAAGAGTCAGACACGACTGAGTGACTTAGCACGCGTGCACAGACAGAGAAGACTCTGGACAGGTAGGGCTTTGCCCAGCGTCATAGAGCAAGTAGCGTGAACTTGGTATTTTAACTGGTCTAGTTTTCCCCATTATATGATTTCACTTCCCAAAGCAATAAAAATCCGTGTATAAGAATTACCTTGTGTGTTCATTCATTTTAATTCCTGGAGGATTAGCAAAGATAAAACGCTTATGGACAGTCGTTGTTGTTCAGTTGCTCAGTTGTGTCCGATTCTTTGTGACCCTAATTATGGAAAGTGATCGGGATCTATTCATTTAACCCAATGAATGATTGATTCTTTGCAGTGTTTCTAAGCTTCCAGTTCTTGTTGCATTTACTTATAATAAGGAAGTAATTTTTATGGTGTAAGACATGGAGACAGGTTGTCTCCTGTGTATAGGACACATCTTAGTGCTGATGACTTGAAAATGCCATATGTAGGCTTTTCATGTGAATAAATAGACAGTGAAATGACTTTATGAGAATTCCCTGGCAGTCTCATGGTTAAAACTCTGAGCTTTCACTACCAGTTGGGGAACTAGGACCCCACAAGCCTTGTGGCATGGCCAATTTGGAAAAAAAAAAAAAAAAGATTTTACAATAGAACATCATTATAACTTAGCAAGAAATAGAACATAAGAGACTATCCTGTATGATAAGAAAATCATGGGTGAAAATGAAAGATAATTCAGACAAGGTGATGAGAAAGATAAAAAGTGTAAAAATGTCCTGGATGTGTGTGTGTGTGTGTGTGTGTGTGTGTGTGTGTGTGAGTATTGTGAACATCTGTAGGGCACTGGTCAGTAACTTCCCATAATACATCAACAGATCACCCCTCTCAAGATGCAGATTCTGCTCTTACAGTGTCCAAGGCTAGAATGCTTAGTTAGGATGGTAGGAATCATGAATCAACCTGAGATTCTAGGAGCCCAGAAATGTTTAGGAAAGTTACAAGTTTTTCTAAACCTTTCAAGATCCTATTTAAAAAAATTATGCCTTGTGATCCAGAGAAACAAAAACCTAACTAAATTCAACTGTTTTATTTATTGTCCATTTCTGTTTTTAAAGGAAAGCCTATACTTAGAAATTTTAATCAAATGTTCTTTTTTTATATGTTGCTTCCTTTTATTGGATTCGAGAACAAGCTGATGTGTGTGTGTGTGCGTGTGTGTGTGTGTGTGTGTGTTTTGGTGGGAGCCTCTGCAATATTGCCACAATAAATATTGCAGAGCAAAACCCCACCAGACCATTTCTTTGAGCATGAGTGGTTTGAAAGTGTACTTAGAATTGCTGACTATGAAGTTATGCCTTGTGTGTGTTACTGTGAAGTGAACGCTGAGACAATACACTGTCTTAATGGGTCTGGAATTGAAAGTGAGTGAGAGGGGCAGGCTGAGCAAGGGGGCTGGGCAAAGGAGGGGGCTGGGCAAAGGAGGGGCTGGGCAAAGGAGGGGGCTGGGCAAAGGAGGGGGCTGAGGAACCGGACGGTGCGGTCAGCTTGTCCGAGAGGCCGTTCTGGGTCTTTTTACTGTGACTTACCCAGGGGTCACGGCCCCTGCCCCCATGCTGTAGAGGGCCCTGCTCTGGTCCTCTGATAGCCGTGTCTTTCCCCACTGGACTCAGAGCTCCAGAGGCAAGGAGCTATGCTATACTCATTCCTTCTAAAACTTGCTCAGGCAACCTGGTTGAGGAATTCCCTCTTCCAGCTTCCAAACCCCCCTTCCAGGGTCTTTTCTGGGAGTCCACCCTCCTGGGCAGGTGAGGTCACTTTGCAGGTAGAAATATTTAGGTCCCTGATGTGGTCAAGGAGAAGCTGTAAGGAGAGGTGCGGCCAAAGCCTTGATTCTTCTTGGGCTGTTGGCAAATATGCACATGAAGCCTGTGCACCAGGCAGCTGGGGGTAGAAAAAAAGTGGGGTGTGCTCTGAGCTGAGGGCCAGACCAGCTCCCCCATGCTGCCACCCTGCTCTAGTATGAAGCTTCCCACGAGTCTGTGACAGGCAAAGCTGAACGGACCTTCTAGGTCATTATGAAGGCACGCTTGCTAAGGTAGAAAGACAGAATGTATTTCACATAACAGTTGCCAGCTTAGTCCCTTATACCTAAAAGTCAAGAGACACGGTGCATGGGCCTTCATTTGTGCCGCTGCTGCTGCTGCTGCTGAGTCGCTCAGTCGTGTCCGACTCTGTGCGACCCCATGGATGGCAGCCCACCAGGCTCCCCCGTCCCTGGGATTCTCCGGCAGGAGCACTGGGGTGGGCTGCCAGTGCTGCAGCAGGCCCTGTAGATGCTAGGGCTGAGACTAGAAGGAACTGGGTGCAGTTGGGAGGCTATGGAAGGCTCTGAGAATCCCACCTGCTGTTAGACTGGAGATGACTGTTGCTGCTGTTCAGTCACTCCGTCATGTCCAACTCGCTACAAGCCCATAGACTGTCGCAGGCCAGGCTTCCTTGTCCTTCACTCTTGCCAGGGGGTGTGCTCAAACTCATGTCCCTTGAGTCAACGATGCCGTCCAACCATTTCATCCTCTTTCACTCCCTTCGCCTCTTGCCTTCACTCTTTCCAGCATCAGGGTCTTTTCCAGGGAGTTGGCTCTACCCATCAGGTGGCCAAAGTATTGGAGCTTCAGCTTTAGCATCAGTTCTTCTAGCAAATATTCAGGGTTTAGTTCCTTTAGAATTGATTAATTTGACCTCCTTGTAGTCCAAGAGACTCTCAAGAGTCTTCTCCAGCACCACAATTAGAAAACATCAATTCTTCAGTGCTTAGCCTTCTTTATGGTCCAACTCTCACATCTATACATGACTACTGGAAAACTATAGCTTTGACTGTATGGACCTTTGTCAGCAAAGTGATGTCTGTGCTTTTTAATATACTGTCTAAGTTTGTCATAGCTTTCCTTCCAAGAAGCAAGCATCTTTTAATTTCATGATTGCAGTCAATGTCCACAGTAATTTTGGAGCCCAAGAAAATAAAGTCTGCCATTGTTTCTGTATTTTTCCCATCTATTTGCTATAAAGTGATGGGACTGGATGCCATGATCTTAAGTTTCTGAATGTGGAGCTTTAAGCCAGCTTTTTCATTCTCCTCTTTCCTTCATCAAGGCTCTTTAGTTCCTCTTCAGCTATTAGAGTGGTGTCATCTGCACTTCTGAGGTGATTGGATATCCCCAAAGATGACTTACCTGTCCTCTGAGATGGGTGGAATTACAGCAGAGCAGTGCATGTCAGGCAGAGGTGAAACAGGTTCCAACTCTCTTCCGGACCTCTCCTCTCCCACTCCCCCACCTCTGAGATGGACAGAGATATATTCTTAGAGATATATTCTGATCGGATAGAAACTACATATAATGGAAAGGGTATTCCTAGCCAGACTGATGGAGAAAGTTTCAGTGCTGCTGATTATTAACCTTGATTTTCCTACTTAAAATGGGGATAACAATATTTGCTCCTGGTTATTTTGGCGATAAGATGAATTAATGTGAAGTGATGTAGCCTTAAAATTCAATAGCTGTTCAACCAAGGCCATCTCCTTCCTGATTTGATAAACAAACAAACAAACAAGCACAATTTCTTGTGTTTCATTTCCTTGGATGCTTTCCAAAAGTCTTATTTAGTATTGAATATAATTAGTATTGACATCAGACTTAAATTGAAGAAAGTAGGGAAAACTGCTAGACCATTCAGGTATGACCTAAATCAAATCTCTTATGATTATACAGTGGAAGTGAGAAATAGATTTAAGGGCCTAGATCTGATAGATAGAGTGCCTGATGAACTATGGAATGAGGTTCATGACATTGTACAGGAGACAGGGATCAAGACCATCCCCATGGAAAAGAAATGCAGAAGAGCAAAATGGCTGTCTGGGGAGGCCTTACAAATAGCTGTGAAAGAAGAGAAGGCGAAAAGCAAAGGAGAAAAGGAAAGATATCAAGCATCTGAACGCAGAGTTCCAAAGAATAGCAAGAAGAGATAAGAAAGCCTTCTTCAGCGATCAATGCAAAGAAATAGAGGAAAAGAACAGAATGGGAAAGACTAGAGATCTCTTCAAGAAAATTAGAGATACAAACATTTCATGCAAAGATGGGCTCGATAAATGGACAGAAATGGTATGGACCTAACAGAAGCAGAAGATATTAAGAAGAGGTGGCAAGAATACACAGAAGAAGTGTACAAAAAGATCTTCATGACCCAGATAATCACGATGGTGTGATCACTCATCTAGAGCCAGACATCCTGGAATGTGAAGTCAAGTGGGCCTTAGAAAGCATCACTACAAACAAAGCTAGTGGAGGTGATGGAATTCCAGTGGAGGTGATGGAATTCCAGTTAAGCTGTTTCAAATCCTGAAAGATGATGCTGTGAAAGTGCTGCACTCAATATGCCAACAAATGTTGGAAAACTCAGCAGTGTCCACAGGACTGGAAAAGGTCAGTTTTCATTCCAATCCCAAAGAAAGGCAATGCCAAAGAATGCTCGAACTACCGCACAATTGCACTCATCTCACATGCTAGTAAAGTAATGCTCAAAATTCTCCAAGCCAGGCTTCAGCAACGCGTGAACCATGAACTTCCTGATGTTCAAGCTGGTTTTCGAAAAGGCAGAGGAACCAGAGATCAAATTGCCAACATTCGCTGGATTATGGAAAAAGCAAGAAAGTTCCAGAAAAACATCTATTTCTGCTTTATTGACTATGCCAAAGCCTTTGACTGTGTGGATCACAATACACTGTGGAAAGTTCTGAGAGAGATGGGAATACCAGACCACCTGACCTGCCTCTTGAGAAATCTGTATGCAGGTCAGGAAGCAACAGTTAGAACTGGACATGGAACAACAGACTGGTTCCAAATAGGAAAAGGAGTACATCAAGGCTGTATATTGTCACCCTGCTTATTTAACTTCTATGCAGAGTACATCATGAGAAACGCTGGACTGGAAGACACACAAGCTGGAATCAAGATTGCCAGGAGAAATATCAATAACCTCAGATATGCAGATGACACCACCCTTATGGCAGAAAGTGAAGAAGAGCTAAAAAGCCTCTTGATGAAAATGAAAGAGGAGAGTGAAAAAGTTGGCTTAAAGCTCAACATTCAGAAAACTAAGATCATGGCATCCGGTCCGATCACTTCATGGCAAATAGATGGGGAAACAGTGGAAACAGTGTCAGACTTTATTTTTTTGGGCTCCAAAATCACTGCAGATGGTGACTGCAGCCATGAAATTAAAAGATACTTAACGCCTTGGAAGAAAAGTTATGACCAATCTAGATAGCATATTCAAAAGCAGAGACATTACTTTGCTGACTAAGTTCTGTCTAGTCAAGGCTAAGGTTTTTCCAGTAGTCATGTATGGATATGAGAGTTGGACTGTGAAGAAGGCTGAGCGCCAAAGAACTGATGCTTTTGAACTGTGGTGTTGGAGAAGACTCTTGAGAGTCCCTGGGACTGAAAGGAGATCCAACCAGTCCATTCTGAAGGAGATCAGCCCTGGGATTTCTTTGGAAGGAATGATGCTAAAGCTGAAACTCCAGTACTTTGGCCACCTCATGAGAAGAGTTGACTCATTGGAAAAGACTCTGATGCTCGGAGGGATTGGGGGCAGGAGGAGAAGGGGATGACCGAGGATGAGATGGCTGGATGGCATCACTGACTCAATGGACGTGAGTCTGAGTGAACTCCGGGAGTTGGTGATGGACAGGGAGGCCTGGTGTGCTGCTATTTATGGTTTGCAAAGAGTTAGACATGACTGAGAGACTGAACTCAACTGAACTGAACTGAATATGAACACTCTCAGAAAAAGTTTTGAAAAGAGACTTGAAACATTGTGCTTTAGCGCTACAGAACTGCTTTGGGGCAAGGAAGCCCTTTAATTCTCACCTGCTGAGTGACCAAGGCCTCTACCCAGGGCTTAACCATTCTGAGCAGCAGGTCTCTGTGTCTTTGATAGATCAACATTGCTTCATCTCAGTTATTGGATTTTGATTTATTTCCAGAATTACCTGGACTGAGTTCAATGCCGGAGCAGCACTTGGAATGATGGACAGTCCCGTGGACTTCATTTTCTTTAAATGTCGCGTGTCCTAATGTTCCAATTTTTCTGAGCAGACAATGGTATGATGGTGAGTTTTATGTCTCCACTTGGTTAAGCAAGAGTACTGCACTATTCAATTAAACACTGACCTGGGTGTTGGTCTGAATGCATTTTGTAGGTGTAGCTAGTCCATCAGTGGATTTTAAGGAAAGAAGATGATCCTTCATAATTTGGGGGCACATCATACAATCAGCTGAAAGATTAAGAGCAGAACTGAGGTTTTTGTTCTGAGATGGAAAAAAATTTTGCCACTGAATGACAGCCTCTGCTCCTGTCCTAGTTTTCAATCTGTTGGCCCACGATACAGATTTCAGACTTGCCAGCCCTTGGTTTTTCCCTCATCTCTCTCCTTTCCTCCCCCCCTCCTTTCTTTCCCCCTTCCCTCCTTTCCTCACTTCCTTCCTTCCTTCCTTTAATCTGTCATCTTCAAACTGGTTCTCCTTCTCTGGTAGAACTCTGATAGATGCAGATTTTGGTAGCAAGAGTGGTTCTAGAGGCCTTGAATCTTGAATATGAGCTTCTGAATTGGGTCGAGGTTTTCTGGAACTGGTTCTCTAATCTGATTAGATTGACCAGATTTAAAGGCACTAATAACTCTGTTTCCAGTAATAAAGAGGCACTAGTCTACGGCATGATGTAGCAATAGAGATACCCAAAATACTGCCACTGGATACTCCCAATCAAGTGTGTATAAAAGACAAGGGTATGGGTGACCGTCTGTTTGGGAGACTCATTAGTAGAGACTATCGGATGCAGTGTGATTTCAGTTGGCAAGGCCAGAGGTGCAGCTTCACTGTCCCACCTCAGGAGTACATCGACTCTCCATCCCTATGTCATACTTTAGTCTGCAGGGACCTTGACCAACTTTGTCTTCCATCACGCTATTCCATCACACTGAGGCTCCTATGCTGATTGGTCAGTGTATGCTCTTAGGATTTTGGGACAAAGCCTTGGCATCCTTTGTCGATAACTACTCTCCTTTTGACAAAGAGCGTGTGGCTTGCTACAGAGCCTAAAAAAACCAGAATGCTTAACCATAAGTTGCCAAGTGTCCATTTGGTCTTACCTGCGCATCATGAATTTTCTCTTTTCTGACCCCCCGAAACCAAGATGGAATGCATTCCATTCCTGCAAGATCAGACCCTGAAGGCGTAATGTTACATGAAGAAGTGACCCAAATGCCCATGTTTCCTATTCCTGCGATAGCTCCTTCTTTCTTCAAATCTGTACCTATGGCCCCATAGGGAATTCCCTAGAGCCGACTGACCAAAGAAGAGAAAAAAAAAAAATCTGATTTATAGGTGATTCCGCCTGATAACCAGGCACCAGCTATAAGTGGAGAGGTGCGGCACTCCTGCCTTTCTAGGCGCGTCCTTGTGGGACAGTGGTGAGCGGAAATCCTCCTGTGGTTACTCATTTTGCTTGGAGAGAGAAATGGCCAGAGAAATGAGTCTGTGCAGATTTCACGTGCGGCCGCCAGTGGTTTGGCTTGGTCAGGGACTTGGAAGGAAAATCACTGGAAAATTAGCGACACTCTCTGGGGAAGACATATGTGGGTGAATGTCTCTGAATGGTTGAAGAACATAAAGCTACTTTGTGAATGCTTGCTGAAGGCTGACGTCTACGGGGGAGAATATTAATAACTGATTGAACAGGATGACCTGTTCTGTGGATACAGTCAGCCTCTTTTCTTAGCCATCCATTTCATTGCCCAGTGGACCCATGAACAAAGGGTGTATGGAGGCAGGGACTCAGCAACGCCAACTTCACTCGTCGAGGTCGACCTGACTATGGTCACTACTGAAGGCCTGGTCTGCCAGGAGCAGGACTGAGTCCCCAGGACGACCTTTCCCCGGGGTGACAAGCCTGGTGGCAGGTTGATTACATTAGACCACTTCCATCAGGGACGGGGCAGTGCTGTGTTCTTACTAGATGTAAACTATTGTATAGAGGATGGATAAACAACACGGTCCTACTAAACAACGTGGGGGACCATATTCACTATCCTGTGATGAATATAATGGAAAATAGAATTTTTTAAGAAGCTGGAAAAAAAGAAGAGATATTTACTCTGGATATGGATTGTGTTCCCTGCATACAATGCTTCTGTGGACGTACAGAATTCCTTATCTCTCATAGTGATATTCCAGACAGAACTGCTTCTGATCAAGAAAATCACTTCATAGTAAGTGGAGTGCAGCAACGGGCCTCTGCTTGTGGGATTTGTTCACGGCTTTGCCATGTTCCCCATCTTCCTAGAGCAGGTCCAGCAGTAAAGTAGCTTTTTGAAGACTGAATTATTAATATAATAATAATGCCTTTAAATCTGGTCAATCTAATCAGATTAGAGAACCAGTTCCAGAGAACCTCGACTCAGTTCAGAAGCTCATATTCAAGATTCGAGGCCTCTAGAACCACTCTTGCTACCAAAATCTGCATCTATCAGAGTTCTACCAGAGAAGGAGAACCAGTTTGAAGATGATAGATTATAATATAATTAATATACCATTGAGGTGGTAGTATCTTGTGGGTATTTGGAACACTTGGAACAGTGTTATCCAGCAGGCTGTATATGCACTGAATCAGCATCTAATAGATGAACCAGTATTCACATGTCCAGGAAACAGGGGTAGAAACAGAAAGGACATTATTTACTAATACTGTTATCCCTGATGATCCACCAGCAAAACTTTGGCTTCCTGTCCCCATGCCCTTATTTTCTGTGGTTCTAGAGGTCTAATTTCAGAGGAGAGGAATGCTTCCAACTAAGGAACGTGACAGAGACTTCAGTGAACTGGAAGTGAACGTTGCTACCATGTCATTTTTGGTTCCTCATGTCTTTGGGTCAACAAAGAAGAGAGTCCTGTGCAGGCTGGGTCTATGGATCTAGACTCCTGTGGGGAAATGGGGCTGCTACTACACAGTGGAGGCAAGGAAGATTATGTCCAGGGTGCAGGAGATCTCTTAGGGTGTGTTTCAGAACTACCATGGCCTGTGATAAAAGTCAATGGAAAACTGCAATGACTAATTCAAGCCAGATGGCTAATGACCCAGACCCTTTAGGAAGGAAGCTAAAAGTCAAGGTCAGCTCGGGTGTTTGCAAAGGCAAAGAGAAAGTGGAGAGGGTTGTGGAAGAAAGTAGTTACAAATTCCAGCTATGACCATGTGACCAATTGAAGAAACAAGGACTGTAATTTTTATTAATATAATATTAATGAATATTTTCATTTGTGTGTATATAGGAGTGTGTTTGCATATATAGTATTTTTGTTGTCTTCACTCTCATTCCTTTTCTGTCTAACAGAGATGCACTCATAATAGTTATGTCTATATCATAGTATTTAAGTGCTTAGGATATCAAAGAGAAGTATAATACCCACACTGCATCCTCTTCTAAGGAAAAGGTTAGTGCATTTTTGGGTTGCACACAAGATAGTTGTATCATATTAGATAGAAGCGTTACTCTCTTTTGGTCTTTACTTGAAGGTTCAGTTCAGTTCAGTCACTCAGTCATGTCTGATTCTTTGCGACCCCATGGACTGCAGCACGCCAGGCCTCCCTGTCTGTCCATCACCAACTCCCAGAGCTTGCCCAAACTCATGTCCATCAAGTCGGTGATGCCATCCAACCATCTCATCCTCTGTTGTCCCCTTCTCCTCCTGCCTTCAATCTTTCCCAGCATCAGGGTCTTTTCCAGCGAGTCAGCTCTTCACATCAGGTGGCCAGAGTATTGGAGTTTCAGCTTCAGGATCAGTCCTTCCAATGAATATTCAGGGTTAATATCCTTTAGGATGGACTAGTTGGATCTCCTCGCTGTCCAAAAGTGTTGTTTAAAGAGGTGAGTATAGGTGCTAGGTTGATAAGGGGTGGACTGTGATTTTTTTTAAGACTTTTAGTAGACCATTTTTAAAGTCTTTATTGAATTTGTTACAATATTGTTTCTGTTTTTATGTTTTGGGGTTTTTTGGCTGCGAGGCATGTGGGATCTTAATTCTCTGACCAGGGATCAAACCCACACCCCCTGCATTGGAAGGCGAAGTCTAAACCATTGGAGAAAGCTTGACGGTGATATTTTACATGTCACTTGGCTAGGTTATAATACCAGTTATTCAATAAAGCATTGATTTAGGTGTTACTGTGAAGGTATCTGGATGTGGCTAATATCTACAATGAGTTGATTTTCAAAACAGGAGACTGTCTTAATAACCTGGGAGAGCCTCATCAATCAGTTGAAAGACCTTCAGAGCAAAACTGACGAAGAAGAAACTCTGCCTCTGGATGGCAGCATCAGATTTTGTCTGAGAGTTTCCAGCCTGCTGGCTTGCTCTAGAAATTTAAACTTGCCAGTGTCTACACTGTGGAAGCCAATTCTTTAAAGTTATATATATTATATAAAATATATAATTATATATATAATATATATATCTCACTCACTTTATTTCTCTGGTATAACCCTGGTTAATGAAAATGGCAGAGTATATATGCAATGTTAAGCATATCGTGAAATATAAAACTATTCTATTATATTAGGCAAAATCCTATGCAGAGGAATCATAATACTGAAAACTCAAGAACATACATCATCTGCCTAGGAAAAATGCTTTGAAAAGATTTGCAGGTCATGTATCACTCAAAGCAATATTAATTATAAGAGCAACCACTTATGAAACATCTATTTATATAAGCTAGCCTTGAAACTGAAGGCTTTACATTTATTTATAATTTTTACAATGTTGCAAAGTAAATATCATAATCGCTAATCGATAGAGTATAAAATTGAGCTTCAGAGAAATTGGAAAATTTCCCCAAGAACACAGTTGTGAAAGGCAGTGCAAGGACTTGAACTCAGCTCAGCCTGACGCCATAGGTTTCGCTCTTCATAACACAGAGCACAGTGTTTCAGCCCAGAATTCCCAGAAGGCAGCCCCAGGTGTGTGGGGTTGAGCAGCAGCCCTCATGGGTACAAGTAGCATGAGAGACTGGCAGCGTCGTCTTGCACGTCTCAGTGTTTGGGCAACTGTAGCAGGGTGTGTGGCGGCCCCTGGACACCCGCTGTGCTGCGCTCTGGGTGTGATAACCAACTCTCTGATGGGCGCAGTGGAAAGACGCCAGTGCTGGTGGAGTTGTGTATCCATTCTTGAGATAAGTCTAGGTGACGTGTCTTTTCACACTCAGGGCCATAGTTGAACCCTCTAAATGACACAAGGTCAGCCACTGATGTGGGACAGACGAAGGCATACTTTCAGCAACACCTCTGGTTTTCTGAACCTAAGGCTCTTGGCTAGAATATTTCACTCTGAAATTTCTAATCCTTGGGATACATACAGACAAATAATCAAGGCTGAGAACATTGAAATTTACAGGTCAAGTTGAATTCAGTTAGCAAGGCAGCTCTGGGAAAGCAAAAAGAACACTTGACTGGGAGTCAGGAAACCAAGACGGGATAACTGACCTGTACCTTACTAAGCACCATCAAGTTGTCCAGGTCACTTAATATTCCTCATGCTCATGGCCCATCTATGAAGGGAGTGGAAAATCCCATGTGATGGCTGTGGGATTTTAATTAAATAAGAAATATAGTGTAAACATAATTAAAGGAGGACTCATCTGTTGAAAACTCTCTAGTGCAATTGACATGCAATAGATGCTCAGTGTCCCGCGCCACTGAGTAAGCACTCCCCGCCTGAGAGCTCAGTGAACCTCGTTCACAGGCACGAAGGTCCTCAGTTCAGTTCAGTTCAGTTCAGTCGCTCAGTCGACCCTTTGCGACCCCATGAATCGCAGCATGCCAGGCCTCCCTGTCCATCACCATCTCCCGGAGTTCACCCAGACTCACGTCCATCGAGTCCGTGATGCCATCCAGCCATCTCATCCTCGGTCGTCCCCTTCTCCTCCTGCCCCCAATCCCTCCCAGCATCAGAGTCTTTTCCAATGAGTCAACTCTTCTCATGAGGTGGCCAAAGTACTGGAGTTTCAGCTTTAGCATCATTCCCTCCAAGGAAATCCCAGGGCTGATCTCCTTCAGAATGGACTGGTTGGATCTCCTTGCAATCCAAGGGACTCTCAAGAGTCTTCTCCAACACCACAGTTCAAAAGCATCAGTTCTTCAGCTCTCAGCCTTCTTCACAGTCCAACTCTCACATCCATACATGACCACAGGAAAAACCATAGCCTTGACTAGACGGACCTTAGTCGGCAAAGTAATGTCTCTGCTTTTGAATATGCTGTCTAGGTTGGTCATAACTTTTCTTCCAAGGAGTAAGCGTCTTTTAATTTCATGGCTGCAGTCACCATCTGCAGTGATTTTGGAGCCCCAAAAAATAAAGTCTGACACTGTTTCCACTGTTTCCCCATCTATTTCCCATGAAGTGATGGAACTGGATGCCATGATCTTCGTTTTCTGAATGTTGAGCTTTAAGCCAACTTTTTCACTCTCCGCTTTCACTTTCATCAAGAGGCTTTTTAGCTCCTCTTCACTTTCTGCCATAAGGGTGGTGTCATCTACATATCTGAGGTTATTGATATTTCTCCTGGCAATCTTGATTCCAGCTTGTGTGTCTTCCAGTCCAGCGTTTCTCATGATGTACTCTGCATAGAAGTTAAATAAGCAGGGTGACAATATACAGCCTTGACGTACTCCTTTTCCTATTTGGAACCAGTCTGTTGTTCCATGTCCAGTTCTAACTGTTGCTTCCTGACCTGTATACAGATTTCTCAAGAGGCAGGTCAGGTGGTCTGGTATTCCCATCTCTTTCAGAATTTTCCACAGCTTATTGTGATCCACACAGTCAAAGGCTTTGGCATAGTCAATAAAGCAGAAATAGATGTTTTTCTGGAACTCTCTTGCTTTTTCCATGATCCAGCGAATGTTGGCAATTTGATCTCTGGTTTCTCTGCCTTTTCGAAAACCAGCTTGAACGTCAGGAAGTTCATGGTTCACGTATTGCTGAAGCCTGGCTTGGATAATTTTGGGCATTACTTTACTAGCATGTGAGATGAGTGCAGTTGTGCAGTAGTTTGAGCATTCTTTGGCATTGCCTTTCTTTGGAATTGGAATGAAAACTGACTTTTTCCAGTCCTGTGGCCACTGCTGAGTTTTCCACATTTGCTGGCATATTGAGTGCAGCACTTTCACAGCATCATCCTTCAGGATTCGAAACAGCTCAACTGGAATTCCATCACCTCCACTAGCTTTGTTTGTAGTGATGCTTTCTAAGGCCCACTTGACTTCATATTCCAAGATGTCTGGCTCTAGATGAGTGATCACACCATTGTGATTATCTGGGTCGTGAAGATCTTTTTTGTACAGTTCTTCTGTGTATTCTTGCCACCTCTTCTTAATATCTTCTGCTTCTTATAGGTCCATACCATTTCTGTCCTTTATCGAGCCCATCTTTGCATGAAATGTTCCCTTGGTATCTCTAATTTTCTTGAAGAGATCTCTAGTCTTTCCCATTCTGTTCTTTTCCTCTATTTCTTTGCATTGATTGCTGAAGAAGGCTTTCTTATCTCTCCTTGCTATTCTTTGGAACTCTGCATTTAGATGCCTATATCTTTCCTTTCCTCCTTTGCTTTTCCCCTCTCTTCTCTTCACAGCTATTTGTAAGGCCTCCCCAGACAGCCATTTTGCTTTTTTGCATTTCTTTTCCATGGGGAAGGTCCTAGTGGGAGAGCAATTCTCTCCCACCCGAGAAACCATGAGAATGATCCTCTTCCCACTTCACGCAGGCCCATGACCTAGACTCGACCTTGTTGCCCACAGTCTCCTGGCACTGGAGTTGCTGTTCAGTCCCTCAGTCGTGTCTGACTCTTTGCAACCCCGTGGACTGCAACATGCCAGGGTTCCCTGTCCTTTACCATTTCCCAGAGCTTGCTCAAACTCACATCCATTGAGTCAGTGATGCCATCCAACCATCTCATCCTCGGTTGTCCCCTTCTCCTCCTGCCCTCGATCTTTCCTGGGACTGGAGAGAGTGATGCGAAATCAGAAGAAAGAGAGACCATTTCGTAGCAACTGAGGCTTCCTGATCAAGCTGTTTTAGTTATTGCATGATTGGTGTGCCTTTTCTTTCCAGCCTTGGTCCCTTTGGAGACTATTGTTTCTCTACTTAATCCCAAGTCCAATTCTTTAGCTTCTCACAGATTGTGTTAGCAGCAGCACTCTCTCCATCGATATCCTTCCAGATAAATCCTCCTTTGCTTAAGTTGCCTGGAGCTGGCTTTTACTGCTTGCCACTGGGACCCTGGCGGACACGAGGCAAGGATTGACATGAAAGGAGCAGGAGGCTAGGACTCACAGCACTGTTTGCGTATTTCATTAGGTTTGGTGGGTTTGTAATCACGGATGTGGGGATAAAATTCCAATTTACGTCTCTAGTGAGCTTTCCAGTGATTGACCTGCTCCTAATTTGCTATGCAGTATTATAGCCAATGCTGCCTACTACCAGAAGACCTTGCTTTGACCTCATAAGAAAACATCACTCAAAATCAACTGGAGGAAAGCAAAACATGCGGCCCAAAGGCAGAGCAGAAATTCACTACGTGTGTGTTTCAGGACTCACTGTGTCCTTATTACCATCCCCTTCCTAACACACTAACATGTCTTGTACCTTTGACCACTGTTTAACGTGATCAGACAAATATTATTTTAAAAGGTACATTCTGAGTTAAAAATGACCCTCCTTCTTGGGTGTGTTTTGTGGTTTCTGCAGCTGGAGGTTATAATAGGCCGTTTGATTAATGAGCTGTTTTATTGGGGTGCAAATAATGCCTAATGTCATAAGACCCATATGTTGCACATTATGGAGGCATGAAACTTACCTTGGCACAAAACGGAAAATTTAAAGCATCTCTCTTGAAAAAATATATCATGCTCAACAAATAGCATGTGGATATTCTTGGTATTTATGGGACTGATGAATGCTGTGCCAGATTTGTTTAGCTTGAGCGCTGACTCTGATCGTGTGTGTGTTGTGTGGGTGTGTTTTCTTTTTTCGTCAGAAGTACCTTTATGCTTCTCTTCTTTCTCAGTCTGTCCAAAATAGTCAAAAAGAGCCAAACAGCTGGTTCTGATAACACACAGTAGCTATAACCTGCACAGTTTAGAACTAAAATGCTTAGATACTGGAAAGAAAAGGTAATTATAATAAAAGCAGCAACTGGAGATTAGAGATGTAACTGCTCATGCATTACTAGAGAGGAGGGGCTTGAGAAGGACATGTAAATGTCCAGTCTGCTGGATACAAATCTCAGAGCAACATAATCCTCCAGGGATATAAAAGCTAACAATGCATTGGCTGTAAAGCATGATGGAGGCTGAAGTTTGGGATGGAATGAGATGCAAGATTTCACATCCAATGAAACATTCTTAACAACAGACAAAGCCGATCAACCATCTTCCCTGAACCTTCACACGGGTGACCACTTTCTACCCTCCAGCTTCTGCTCAAGCATCATTTTACAAAGAACTTTTTCTCTAGTTACTTCCTGGCCCCCACGGTCACTCTCATTCATATTACCCCATTTTACCATCATTTTGAAAATGTTTACTCTCTGAATCATCTTGTTGATCTGTTGTGCTTACTTAACATTACACATCTCACCACGGGAAACAGGCTGCACGTCAGACTTGTTTCCAGCAGGAGACCCAGGCCAGTGCCTGGAATGCAACAAGTGCTCAAAAGAGCAGTTTCTTGACGCTCGTGACTGATCCCTGTTCTCCAAGAAGAGAAAAAGGAGATGTCTGTTTGGATTGGTCATACAAGATTTAGGTTGAAATAACTTCCCGAAAGAGATGCTGGATTAGAAAAAGGAGGCATCGATTTTTGCTTCTATATGGGAAAGTTTTCTCTGTCCCTGACAAAACGGAAGCCTCCGTGGGGAGTTTAGGGGAGAATGGGTACGTGTATATGTATGGCTGATACAACATTGTTAGTCTGCTGTGCCTGCCTGCCTGCTAAAGCGCTTCAGTCGTCTCCGACGCTTTGCAACCCTCTGGACTGTGGCCCTACAGGCTCCTCTGTTCATGGGATTTCAATATAAAATAAAAAATGAAATATACCCACCCACGTAATATATAGAATGCTGAATTTGGAAAGTTAGGATAACAATAGTTCCTCTTTCTTTTAAGGCATCCTGTGATGCTTAACTGAGAGAATCCTTATAAGCTTGACATGGCAGTACCAGGCACAGAGTTAAGCTTTTGGGAACTGTTAGCTAGCGTTAGTCTTCCACTATTTATTGCCGGATTACTCACAACAGTGCTGACGATGACTGTGGGGGTGTAAGTCAGCGTTCTCAAGAGAAACAGCATACCTATAAAGAGAGATTTGTTATGAGGAATTGGCCTGTGTGATCTGGAGGCTGAGAAATCCCACAACCTACCATCTGCAAGCTGAGGGACCAGGAAAGCTTACAGCATAAATTACTGCTTTAACAGAAAGTCCTGACAACAAGCAATGCCAGTGATGGAAGTCACAGTCCAAGGGCAGGAGCAGACTGATGTCCAGTCCTGCCTGGAGGAGAGAGGGAGAGAGTTTCCCTTCTTCCGCTCTTTTGCTCTACTCAGACCCTCAGTGGATTGGGTCATGCTTCCCCTCCCCACACTGGGAAGAAAAATCTACTTTCAGTCTCTCAGGTAGTAAAGAATCCCCTTGCTAAGGTAGGAGATGCAAGAGACGTGGGTGCAATCCCTGGGTCAGGAAGATCCCCTGGAGTAGGAAATGGCAACCCACTCCAGGACTCTTGCCTGGAAAATTCAATGGACAGAGGAGCTTGGTGAGCTACAGTCCATGGGGTCACAAAAAGTCAGACCAGAATGAGCAGCTGAGCGCACACACACAGAGTCTACCAACTAAAATGCTAATCTCATCCGAAACACTCTCACAGACGTATCAGGAATAATACTTAACTAAATTTCTGGGAATCTCATGACACAATCAAGTTGACATACAAAGTTACCCATCACAATTATGCTGAAATATCACCGCAGGGAAGATTTAATCAACACAAAGGAGAGTCCGTTGACCAGAAAGGGATTTAACTTGGCTACTTTAATCTACAACTTCGTGCAACGTTTCCAAATTAAAATGTCAAAAACCTGTGGGTCTGTTAGTCACTTATTCACGTCTGACTCCTTGCAACCTCTTGGACTGTAGCCCGCAAGGCCCCTCTGTCCATGGGATTCTCCAGGCAAGAATCCTGGAGTGGGTGGGTCTCCTGCGTTGCAGGCAGACTCTTTACCATCTGAGCTATAAACCTAGCCAAGACATAATTGCACAGATTATTAACATAGTCTGTTTGGTATGAAAGTAGGGTTGTGCCCATTGTGTGTGAATTATGACTTCATCAAGAACTAGGAGGCTATAACAGCCCCAGCAGGTGTAATGCCACAGGAAGCAAGCTCAGAAAGCTCTTTCAGATCACGTGTTTGCCTCTGGGTCATCGGGTTGTCATTAGGAACATTATTTCTGAGCGTTACATTAGTGCTTGCTTAGATATTTCGGTGTCAGGGGAATCATGCCTATGCTAGCTCATTTGACAGCATTTTATTCTGTACCTTTAATAAGCCTGCTCTTTAAGAAAATGTATATTTCAGATTCCTTATACTTACAAAGCACAAGATATGCAGGCTTGATTCTTAAGCTTTCTACGGGTACAGTGATGAGAAATGTGATCCTTCTTAAGTCCCACTCTTTAAGCAAAGTTGAGAATTTGTTGCTGTTTCTTTTCTCGTTGAGAGTATTTTACTTTCTACCCAGGTGTGTCTTGACTTCCAGAAGGTTGGAGCAGGGGCCTGTCCCAGGTGAGGGAATCCTGAAATATTGCCTCACTGGTTCACTGCATGCCAGGGCACAGGATTGACTTTTGCACAGTAAAATTCTGATGGCTTCCTCAAAGGGGCCAATTTCTTCAGATGAACAGGTGCTCTTTAATGTCAGAAGAATTGTGTGGTTAAAAAAAGGTCTTTATCTACAGACATTAAAAAATATGTCTTAAAGCATAGACCCCTGAAATTCAAAACAAAAGGAGTGTAGTAACTGAAAAATCGTAGTTTATATTAAATATCCCCTTTCAGTGTAACACACATTAGGTAATAAACCCCCAGGGATACGGAAACAGTTGATGCTCATGTTATTTACATGATATATTTGCTTTGAACCATTTCTACATGGGGCTTCCCAGGTGATATTGGGGCTTCCCTCAAGGCTCAGTTGGTAAAGAATCCACTTGCCAGTGCAAGAGGTGTGCATTTGATCCCTGGGTTGGGAAGATCCCCTGGAGAAGGAAATGGCAACCCACTCCAGGATTCTTGCCCAGAGAATCTCCATAGACACAGGAGTTTCGCAGGCTGCAGTTCATGGGGTCGAAAAGAGTCGGGAATGACTAAGCACCCACATTTCTACATGGGAAATAAAAATCTAATGTTTTATGTTCTTTTAAACATTATTTAAGTTTGTTAGTGAATCGAGGAATGACTTAGCTAATATTTTATCCTCTTGCCTAAAGAAACAAGTAGGCACTGGTCAGCATTTCTATTTTATTAGATCTTTTGTTGGATCTTGCTGAAGCTGAAGCCCCCAAATTTGGCCACCTGATGTGAAGGTCTGACTCACTGAAAAAGACCCAGATGCTGGGAAAGATTGAGAGCAGGATGAGGAGGGGGCGACAGAGAATGAGATGGTTGGATGGCATCACCGACTCAATGGGCATGATTTTCAGCAAACTACGGGACGTAGTAAAGGACGGAGAAGCCTGGCGTGCTACAGTTCATGGGGTCACAATGAGTTGGGCATGACTTAGCAACTGAACAACAACAACAGGTCGTTTGTAGTCTAGCGTGAGTGATGGTGGAGGGGGGATCTGAACGAAGGCAAGGTACCTGAGCTGGGCACAGAATTCCCAGTTGTCAGAGAGCTAGTGGCTTTTTCTCGAGGCAAACAGTGAAGGCGGTTTTTTTTGGCCTGTAGGTCCCAGCAGAAGAAAGAAGGGTGAGGAACAGGGGAAGCTTCGGAAACAAGGGGAGAGATGAACACTGCCTCAAGCAAGAAAACAGGAAAACCATCCTAGCTAGGAGAAAGCTGCAGGCCTTCCTCAGTGGCTCAGCAGTGAATAATCTGCAAACCAGGAGATGTGGGTTCAATCCCAGGGTTGGGAAGGTCCCCTGGAGAAAGGAAATGGCAACCCACTCTAATATTCTTGCCTGGAAAACCCCAATCCAAGGGGTAGCAAACGAGCTGGGCATGACTGGGCAGCTAAACCACAGCAACGATGGAAGACAAGTGCCCGCAACCGGGTCACCTGTGCTTCCGGGCGGAGGAGCTTGTGAGCAATGGACCGCGGTCCCCGCCCACCTTCGTGGCTGAGAGTTTCAATGTTCCCGGGGGGGTCTCTCAGTTCCCACGCAACCAACAGTCCCTTCTCTCTCCAATTTGTTCCCCTTAGTACAGTTCTTTGTTTCTTAGAATTGTTGTTTATTAAAATAACACAAGCTATAGTTTGAGTCAAATATTAAAAGGTTTATAATGAAAAACAGCTGCCAGGCAGAAATGTAGCTTGGAAAGATGGAAAGAGTCAAGATCAAGAGACATCTTGGTCTGTCTGTCTTTATCTCAACCTTGCGATCCTGTACCAGTGTCTCCCACTGGCTGGTCCCTACCGGAAATGGGAGCCTGGCCAATGCATTCCAAAGGGCATGAAACATGCAGAGAGAATAAGGGAAATTGGTGCAAAAACAAAAAAAGCAAAAAATCTTTCCCAGCATCTGGGTCTTTTCCAGTGAGTCAGACCTTCGCATCAGGTGGCCAAAGTTTTGGGGTTTCAGCTCCAGCAAGATCCAACAAAAGACCTAATAAAACGTAAATGCTGACCAGTGCCTACTTGTTGCTCTGGGCAAGAGCTTATGCCTATTTACAAGGGCTACTTGGAGACTTACATGAGATAAATAGAATAAGCGCCCAAGCAAAGTAATTGGCATATAATGGGTCTTCAAAATATGTTTTTTTTTTTTGTTGTTGTTCACTCTCCTCTTTCCCCTTTCTCACTAATCAAAATCTGCTCTCCAGAAACTGATTCATTTGTTGCATAACCTGTTTTAAAATACATTTTCACAAGGATGAGACTAATTCAAAGCATTTTGAATACTTCAGATGTTAGGAACTCAGTGAGGGGCATTTGGGCAGAGGGGTAAGAGAGGTTTGCCTCCATTTGCAGAGTTCCTGGCAAAGGAAACTACTTGTCTCGTTTATCCTGCCTTGAGAGTGAAGGTCTTTCCCCAACTATTCAAGTGCCCCGTCAGCTTGCCCGTAGGACTCAGGGTGGCTGTTCCCACAGGAAGGTGCTGAAATCTGACAATGTAGGTCACACATCTCTGGATACTGGGAAGCCTAGTTACCCCAGAATCCTGTCCCACCACATGCCAACAATTCCACTGCGATGGACCCCTTCCGCGCTTACTGGCCTGTTTGCAACCACCACGTGCCACACAGTCAGTGTCGAAGAAATGACTCCCTCCCCTCTGAACCTTGTTTCCCGCTAGTGCTGCTGGTTTTGACGAGATGCTCCCTTCTTTTTACTGTTAACTATTGATGCTTTCAAACTGTGGTGCTGAAAAGGACCCTTGAAAGTCCCTTAGACTGCAAGGAGACCAACCCAGTCCCTCCGAAAGAATATAAACTCTGAATATTCCCTGGAAGGACTGATGCTGAAGCTCCAGTCCTTTGGCCTCTTTATATGAAGAGCTGGCTCACTGGAAAAGGCCTTGATGCTGGGAAAGATTGAAGGCAAAAGAAAAAGGGGGTGGCAGAGGAGGAGTTGGTTAGATAGTGTCACTGACTCAATGGACACGGATTTGAGCAAACTTCAGGAGATAACAGAGGACAGGGAAGCCTGGCGTGCTGCAGTCTATGGGGTCGCAGAGTCAGACACAGCTTAGCAACTGAGCAATAACCACAACTTCCTTACCCCTCCCCGCACTATTAACCTTTCAACGCCTTAAAGTGATCCCTGGGTTATCAGTGGAGCAACTGCGTGGTCCAAGTAGTCACGGCATCTTTCTGGCAGAGGAAAGGGTTTCCCATGTTACAGCATCTGCCTCAGTTCCTGGATCCTAGGCTCAGGGATTTTGATCCCTCTCTAGAAGACTTGCCTGCCCCCTGGAAGGAAGTTCACCTGAGAGTTGGTCTGGGCTTCCCGCTGGGACCCAGCCTAGCCCCTAACCACACGGGCCCTGTGAACTGTCATTTTCTCACCAGACTCCCCTCCACCCACCCATAATCCACTCCTCTCAGGTTCCTCGTTAAAGCAAAAATCGTCAGGTTCATTTAATGTGGCTTTTTGTGTTTCATTTCCTTTGTTGGTTAAAAAATGTTGCCAGTGAAACATTTGATAAGATTTTCTATACAGTGCATACATTTTGAACATTTTGTTCCTATTAACATAAAATATTATTCTCATTTCCTCTCGTGTTGGGAAGAAAGAAAAAAAGCATTCTAAAAATTAAAAATAATTTCTTTGTTATGAAGGAGGTATGAATGATTTATGAGCATAATAAAGGCAAGTCTCTTTGGTCAACATTATGAACTTGAAAATAAGACTGCTTTTCAGATTTTTAAAATGACTTAGATGACAGTAGGCACTAAAGTAACAAAGGAGACCCAGTTATAATGGGAAACCCATTTCCCTTGACTTTTTCTCCCCAGGTGATGTAGCATTTCTTTCTACCTCTGGAAACAAAATAGAGTCATCCTAGGGCATGGTCGGCCCACTGAAGCTGAAGCTCCAATACCCTGTCCACCCTTGGACAGCAAGATCAAATCAGTCAACCCTAAAGGAAATCAGTCCTGAATATTCATTGGAAGGGCTGATGCTGAAGCTGAAGCTCCAATACTTTGGCCACCTGATGCTAAGAACTGACTCATTGGAGAAGACTCTGGTGCTGGGAAAGATTGGAAGCAGGAGGAGAAGGGGAGGACGGAGGACGAGATGATCGGATGGCATCATCGACTCGATGGATGTGAGTTTGAGCGAGCTCTGGGAGATAGCAAAGGATAGGAGAGCCTGGCGTGCAGCAGTTCAGGGTCACAAAGAGCCAGACTCGACTTAGCGACTGAACAACAGCAAGGGCATGGTCAAAGGAGGTCCATGTCAAGTAACTTGTTTCAGAATATGTCTGTGAGTCACCTGCATTTGTACAGAAATGTGTTTTAAAATGTCTTCTGGGGTGGAGGAGCAGTCCTGGGATCGGGTTCCAGCCCTGGTTACGGAGTTAAGATCCCACATGCCTCGTGGCCAAAAAACCAAAACATAAAACAGAAATAATACTGTAGCAAATTTAATAAAGACTTAAAAATTAAGACCAAAAAAAATCTCAAAATATTTCCCTCTGTCATTTTGATATGTCCTTACCGATCATTTCTAACTGAGTTGCTGCATCTTGCTAGTCACCCATGCTGACTGACTCGTCCCGCCATGAACTTCATCCCGGTGACCTGGAGCCCCGGTGTCTCCTGCACACTGTCTGGCAACTCTCTGATTCTGCCTTCCTGTTGTATGTGTTCTTGCGTATTTCCACTTTCCCCAAGCTCTGTGTGTGAAATTCCACTCTCTGTAGAGTGAGGGGCTCTGAACTTCGTTTTCTGTTCTGGGTCTCCTGGTTCCCAGCCAAGCACTCTAGTTCTGTAAACACTCGATTATGTATGAAGCTGGAGGCATCACCAGGGGAGGCTGGCAGACTGGCAAGGGGCCCTCTTAAGGGGCATTTCCTAGGTGAATTCACCTGAGTTTGAGGTCAGATACCTGGCGGTGTATGCTCAGAAACCAGATTCTCTTAGTATATCAAGAAGGTGCTGGGAATGGCCTCATGCCCACCAGCTGGTGAGGCTGGGGCAGACCCTGGCAGTCCAGTTTCTGTTTGCAAGAGAAACCCCACTTTGCATTGTGGCTGGGTCACTGCTGGGAGAAGGGACTTGCATGGAGAGACTATGACCTCACTAAGAGAGACTCAAGTTTTCAACAATTGATTGAGTACCGAGTTCAGGGCAGGCTCTGTTTGGGTACTGGGGGTACAGCGGTGTGGACCAAGCAGGAGCGGATCCCTGCGCTCCAGGAGAGCGCCTGTTCTAGCCCCTAGCCCGGAGGTCTGGGTCTCTCAGGCCTGGGAACAGCCAGCCTATGGAGTTCTGTTGTCTCTGCACAGAGCTTTGCACACTCACCCCAAGAATGAAGGCGCACCACAGTGGCCCTTTGTAGGAGTAACTTAAAGAAAGGGCATTGTGTGTGAGATGTTTTTCATGCCTTCGATTTTAACCCAGAGAATTCTAGGCGTGAGAATAAGGACGATATTTATTACCTTGCTATGGCTTCCTCTCTTCTCCGATTCTGCTAACTAAAGAAAAGCTCTTGCCAACCCACTTAGTGAAAATAAAATGGAAAGGAAACGTGGAGAGGGTCAGGCCACAGACGTGGAGAAAAGGGAGGGGAGCCAAGTCAGTCTTCACAATCTAGGGCTGGAGAGGTGTGTGGTGTGGAGAGAGGAGGGTTTGATTTTGAGGTCCAAGGCCATTGTGAACAGCAAGAGAGGTGAAGACAGGAGGAAGGGTTTTAAAAACAGTTGTGCTGGATTATGAATTGAATTTCTTTTCATGCTTTTTTTTTTTGAATGGAGTTACTTTTGATTACTCCTCTGCAAAGATTAAGCCAAAAGAGACCCTACGATTTATTAAAGTTCATGAATTTGGGGTTCTGCTTTTAACCCCAGTATTTTTGAGTGCTTCATTATGCTGATCTCATTTTTTCCCCCTTTGACATACAGTTAAAATAACATGAGCCCCTTTCCATAGCCCTGCAGGAAGTCCAATACTCACTCCAATATTTATCAGGTTCTAAAAGTGCTTTGGTGCCCAGGCAGCTGCCTGTTTCCTAGCCCAGTTCTTTGCTTCTTAAGTTCAATTTTTTAAATAAAGTAATGTATGCTCTAGTTTGAAATCCAAATAGTAAATGATGTGTAAGGGAAACCAGAGGTCCCCAACTAAGCGTTTCCAACTCCACACTTCACCTCCCCATCGACACCTGCTTTCAGTTCTTAGCTCTAGCTTTCTCGTGCTCCCCTCCATGTTTCCAAATGAAATGCATGCTTTGCCATGTGCTAACTGTAGATATTATGTATTGACATTGTCTTGTGGTGGATGAGGATGTAGTTCTCTCACTTCCCTTCCATCCCCACTCCACCTTCCTTCTCTACCTATACTATCATTTTATGATAGAAAGAATTTTGGTCAAATCAGTGATCAAGACTGACGTTATTATTACTATAAGAAAAGTGTTAATAGCCAAAAGCTATGTAATAAAGATATTTTCTTTCTTGTAACTTTCCCCCTAGAGTTAATATTTCATGTTTTGCTTACTTTTTGTGTGCTTATACTTTTTTTTAATGATCTACTATACTTCTTTTATAGCTATCCATATTATTTTCCAAATGGTCCAAAAACAATCCATAAGCCACTTATTTTCACTGGGTTAGGGCTTCCCTGGTGGCTAAAATGGTAAAGAGTCTGCCTGCAATATAGGAGACCCGGGTTTGATCCCCGGGTCAGGGAGATCCCTTGAAGAAGGAAATGGCAAACCACTCCAGCATATTGCCTGGAGAATCTCATGGATAAGGAGCCTGACGGGCTATGGTCCACGGGGTCACAGAGAGTCGGACACAACTGGGCAGTCAGCGTGCTTTTCTCTCTCCAGTGCCGCCCTCTTGTGTGTCTCTTTGGACAGCGGCTCCGTGGGCCTGCTGTGCACCTTGCAGTGTGGAGTTCCGTTTGTGTTCTTCTGCTGGATCCCCTCTTTTTCTGGAAACTCTCTCTCTCTCTCTCTTTTTTTTTTTTTGGTTTACTCCCTCACTTTGCTGGAACACATGCTCCTGGATTCCTAGGAAGCTGTTCACAGTGATAATTACACATCTGAAATTTTGTTTTTCTGAGCGTTTTTGCCCTGCCTCCATACTTGGTAGATAATTTGGCTGGAGAGGCTCAGCTGGTAAAAGAATCTGTCTGCAATGTGGGAGGCCTGGGTTTGATCCCTGGGAAGACCCCCTGGGGGCAGGCAGGGCCACCCACTCCAGTCTTCCTGCCCCGGAGAATCCCATGGACGGGGAGCCTTGCTGGCTACAGTCCGTGGGGTCTCAAAGAGTCGGACAGGACTGAAGCGACTAAACTCAGCACGTAATGCTTGGTTGCAAATCATTGTACCTCACACTTGACAAGCCATTTTTTCTGCTGCTTTCTAATCTCCAGGCTTGTTGTCAAGAAGTCTGATATTATTCTATTCCATACCCTTTGTCAATGAAGTTTCCTGCCCCCATCCCCAGGTAATAATTTATAGGATTTTTTTGTTTGTTTGTTTGACTCTCTGGTGTTCTGAAATTTCATAGTGAAGAGCCCATGCCTTTGCCTTTTATCATTCATTGTGCTGGATGCAATGAGATGTTCTTTTAGTCGGAAGATTCTCTTATTTTTTGGTTCTGGGAAATGTTCTTGGGTATGAATTTCAAAATAAGTTCCCCTCTCCATTTTTGCCTATTCTGTTAGTCTGTGTTTGGGCTTCTTGGGCCTGTACTTTAGATGCCATATCTTTTTTCCTCCTGGCTTCAGCCTTTTGCTTTATCTGCACTACTTTATGAAGTGTGTCTCATTTTCATCTACCATTCACTTTTTGCTTGGACCACCAATTTTCCGTTTTTCCTAATTGTCTCTCTTCTACCCTTGTCTGCACAGCATCCCGCCTTGTGTTTACGGCATCTCCCCTTACCCCTCTAATGTTGCTCCTTCTAGCTTGTTCACGCGAGCTGAGAGCTCCCTTCTGCACCTCTGCCCTCTCCCTCTCCTTCTCCCTCTCCTTCCGCTCCTGTTCCCCCTCTTCTTCCTCTTCCTTCTCCTTCTCTCGGCTACTGCATTTTGGGCTTTCCCTAGATACTGAAGATTTTACCATGGTTGGGCGGGGTGGGGGGGGGCTCTTCTCACGCTGTGTGTTTTTTTCTAAAAGTCTGGTTGTTCATTCCATTTAATAGTGATGACTAAAGACTAACCAGGAGTGCTGAGAGTGTAGGTCAAACATCTTCATGAATAGTTTTCAAGGCACTGGGACTGATGTCTACCTGTAGATCTGACATCAGTATCTGAAAGTAGAATTCGCTCAGTCAGGTCCGACTCTTTGCGACTCCATGGACTGCAGCCTGCCAGACTCCCGTGTCCATGGGATTCTCCAGGCAAGAATCCTGGAGTGGGTGGCCATCCTCTTCTCCAGGTGGTCTTCCCAACCCAGGATCGCATCCAGGTCTCCCGCATTGCAGGTGGATTCTTTACTGCCTGAACCACCAGGGAAGCCTGACGTCTGGCACTGTTTATTTGGGGATCTTAGATTTCTCAAAAGACTTCTCAAGTCACCCACCTGTAAGGCTTATTTATGGGAGCAGAAATGCCACTTAAACTCTTGCTTTTGATTCTTAACCTCTCTTTTCTCTGCATTTTGAAGAATGTGCTGTGTCTTTTCCACCTGGCTTCTCCCGAGAATAAGCCTCGGGTCCCTAGTGTGTGTATCCACGTGCTTTTAGGCAGTTGGTTGGCTTCCTGAGGAGAAGGAGGAGGCAGGTGCCAACCACTCCGCAGGAAGACCCTTTACCATCCCCTGTGTATTGTGGATTGACTTGGGTGCCACCCTCTCCACAAATTCATTTGCTAAAGAACCTCAGCCTATCAGGAGGTAATCTTTAAGGAGGCAATTGAGTTAAAATGAAGTCATCAGAGTGGGCGCTAATCCAATATGACTCACATCTCATGAGAAGAGGAATTGTGGACACACACGATTAGAGTGGGGAAGCTATGTGAAGACGGGGAGAAGAGAGCCATTTACAGGACAGAGAGAGACCGCGGAAGAAACAAACTCCACTGACACCTTGTGCTGGGACTTCTAGCTTCCAGAACTGTGAGGAAATAAGCGTCTGTTGTTTAAGCCACCCAGTCTGTGGTACTTGGTTATCTCAGCCTGAGCAAATGAGTATACTGTGTTTTCAGCCTTTTTACTCACTCTGAACTTTTGTGAGACCCGGTGACCCCACATTCTGTACCTTTCAAAGGTTCTGAGGGGTGAATTGCCTTGCATCCACTTGCGGGCATCTGGGGTTGGATGTTGCCCGACTCTGTGTCACTTACTGCTCTTCCCTTGGCTTGCTTTCTATCTTCTTGAAGTTTGTTGCTCTTAAGAAAAATTTCTCTGTTTTCCTACTCCTGTTTTTATTCTTTGGAGTTTTGTACTTAAAATTTTGTTTTATTGCCATTTTAGTGGATTTATACATGTATTTTTTAAAAAGTATTTTATTATTTTTATCATTATTTTATTTATTTTTTTAAAAAAACTTGGGCCATGCCACACAGAATGTGGGATCTTAGTTCCCTGATCAGGGATTGAACTCATGTCCCCTGCATTGGAAGTGCATAGTCAAGCACTGGACCACCAGGGAGGTACTTATATTTCTAACTTAAGCCCTATTTCTAAATATCAGGTCTTTTCAACCTAGCAATAGAAATACTCAACAGAAGCTGTGAAATTACAGTTCTTTTAACATACTTCTTAGTACTGATACTGATCTGTTGCTTCTCAGAACAAATTTATGCTGTTTGCCCTGGTTTGTGATGTTGGAGCTGCATCCTGTAAACATTTTTTTGTTTACCAGGTGGCTAGATACTAGGCTTTGTCAACAGGGAACTTTAGAGGGACATTGTAGGATGAAGGACTCCTCCTCCAGGTTCTGAAAATGAAAGTGACAGTCACTCAGTTGTGTCTGACTCTTTGCGACCCCATGAACTATACAGTCCATGGAATTCTCCAGGCAAGAATACTGGAGTGGGCAGCCTTTCCCTTCTGCAGGGGATTTTCCCAACCCAGGGACTGAAGCCAGGTCTTCCACATTTCAGGCAAATTTTTTAACCAGCTGAACCACCAGGGAAGCCCAAGAATACTGGAGGGTAGTCTATCCCTTCTCCAGCATGTCTTCCCCATCCAGGAATCAAACCGGGGTCTCCTGCGTTGCAGTCAGATTCTTTAGCAAATGAGCTGTCAGTGCCCTAGTGTGATTTCATCTGTGGTTTCTGTGGTTCAAGGCTACCCGTGGCATGTGGCCTGCCCAGTGACAAAACCCTTTAATGAGTTTTGCAAACGCCCATCTGTGTATTCCTAGTGGGAATGGGGCTAATGGGAAGGGGCTTCCATGTGAGTCTGGTTAAACCCCAGAAAGCACTTTCCAACTTGCCAGCACTGGCCTCCAGCATTTAGTGAATTTTCCCACCATCCAGATGGCCCTAAGCACACCTTCGCAAGTGAGGTCTGAATCTCAGCCTGGCATAGTGGGTGGATTTTTTTCTCAGATGATTTTTCTCTGGGTGCTCTGTCTCAGTCCTATTTCTGAATCCTCTCCAGGAGGATGCTCCTATTCCTCTCCTATTCCTGTCCAGTCCTCTCTGCTATTCCCATACTCTCTGGAGCAAGAGTTAGCATGTATTTCCTGTAAAGGGCCAGAGAGTAAGTGTCTTAGGGTTTGCAGGCCGTAGAGTTGGTTCGGAATTACTAACTCAGTGGACAAACCATAAATGAACGGGCCTGGCAGACTGGCCCACTGCCCACTCCTTGTCCCATGTCATCAAGCCCATGCTGCTAGTCACTAATTCTTTACAGTACAAATACATTTTCACTACTAA
Organism: Capra hircus; assembly: GCF_001704415.2. Classification (NCBI taxonomy): domain Eukaryota; kingdom Metazoa; phylum Chordata; class Mammalia; order Artiodactyla; family Bovidae; genus Capra; species Capra hircus. Next base: position 3,690,867 of record NC_030817.1, read on the forward strand.
AATTACTGCTATGATTTCTCCTTCTGACTGGATTTTGATAGAAAACATTGAAATTCTAGGGAAGGTATTGGCTTGGCCTTTTCAAGTGCTAACACTGCAATATGTCAGCAAATTTGGAAAACTCAGCAGTGGCCACAGGACTGGAGGAAGTCAGTTTTCATTCTCATCCCAAAGAAAGGCAATGCTGAAGAATATCCAAACTACTGCACAATTGTGCTCATTTCACAAGCTAGCAAGGTAATGCTCAAAACCCTTCAAGCTAGACTTCAGCAGTATGTGAACCAAGCACTTCCAGATATATAAGCTGGATTTAGAACAGGCAGAAGAACCAGAGATCAAGTTGCCAACAACCATCGGACCATAGACAAAGCAAGAGAATTTTAGAAAAACGTCTACTTCTGCTTCATTGACTGTGCTAAAGGCTTTGACTGTATGGATCACAACAAATTGTTGAAAATTCTTAAGAGATGGGAATACCAGACCACCTGACCTGTCTCCCGAGAAACCTGTATGGAGGTCAAGAAGCAACAGTTAGAACCAGACATGAAGCAATGGAAAAATTGGGAAAGGAGTACGTCAAGGCTGTAAATTGTCACCCTGCTTATTTAACTTATATGCAGATTATATCATGTGAAATGCCAGACTGGATGAAGCTCAAAGCTGGAATCAAGATTGCCAGGAGAAATATTAAGAACCTCAGGTATGCGGATGATACCACTTAAATGGCAGGAAGCAAAGAGGGACCAAAGAGCCTTCCGATGAGGGTGAAAGAGGAGCGTGAAAAAGCTGGCTTAAAACTCAATATTCAAAAAAACTAAGATCATGGCATCTGGTCCCATCACTTCATTGCAAATAGAAGGGGAAAAAGTGGAAACAGTGACAGATTTTATTTTCTTAGGCTCCAAAATCACTGCAGATAGTGACTGTAGCCATGAAATTAAAAGACGCTTGCTCCTTGGAAGGAAAGAGATGGCAAACATAGCAGCGTATTGAAAAGCAGAGACGACACTTTGCTGACAGAGGTCTGTCTAGTCAAAGCTATGATTTTTCCAGTAGTCATGGATGGATATGAGAGTTGGACCGTAATGAAGGCTGGATGACAAAGAACTGATGCTTTTGAATTGTGGTGTTGGAGAAGACTCTTGAGAGTCTCTTGGACAGCAAGGAGATCAAACCAGTCAATCCTAAAGAAAACCACCCTTAATATTCATTGGAAGGACTGATCCTGAAGCTGAAACTCCAATACTGACTCCCTGGAAAAGACCCTGATGCTGGGAAAGATTGAAGGCAAAAGGAGAAGGGGGCAACGGAGGATGAGATAGTTAGATAGCATCACTGACTCAATGGATATGAATCTGGGCAAACTCTGGGAGATAGTGAAGGACAGGGAAGCCTGGCATGCTGCTGTCCATGGGGTCTCAAAGAGTCGGACATGACTTAGTGATTGAACAACAACAACAGATTGCCTTGGGTGACTTGGACCAGGTGAAAGTCCTTATTCTGGATCTGACAATTCTGTGCAGTGTTTGCAAGAGAGAGGGACAATATGGGAGAACGTGCAAATTTGTGACAGCGTTAAACCATGAAACTAACAAGTGAGCAAACATTTGAGGCGAGGTTTGCCTGTCTGTATATGAAAGGATCTTGGGGAAAACAGTAGAAAAATATTCTCTTCTAGTCAATTGTAAACTTCAAAGTGCACAGTATATTCCCTCTAGTTGCCTCCTCTATGAAATATTCATGGTTATTTGAATATAGTTTCTGCAAGGTCTTTGGGTAAAATTGATGCTCTCAGAAGTACAGCGTGTTTCCCTGGGTTCTCTCTTCCCTTGGCTCAGAACGGCCATCCTCCTGGGGAGCGTGTGTGGATTGCTCTCTGGAGTGGCAGTCTCACCCGCTCCCCTAGCTTTTCTTGGGCACAGTACCTTGCAGTTGATTAGCTTTCTGCTTTCTAAATTGCTGTCAAGTTTCAGACCCTCTCCCTGAGATTGCTCCCATCATCTTTATTGGAGGTTTGGGTGTCTGCAAATTCTTCAGTGACACATTTACAGGCTGTCTTTTGCTTTATGCTCACAGATGGCTAAGTACAATGATACCATGCATTTCACTAGTTTAATTCTCAGAGGGTAACCTCTTTTCCAGAATTTTATTTCTCCACGTACTGCCTGTACCACGAAAATATTTTCTGACCAAAATAGACAAGAGACATTTACCCTGAGGCTCCCCCCAAGACATGGCTCTGGGGCTCCCTGAAAATCAGATGCTTCTTCCAGGTTCCCTGTGGCTTGTCATCCATGTGATAGTTTAGGGGGAGAGGTGGGAAAAAAAGCCCCAAACAGAAACATGCTCATAGGCAATCCCGATGTAAGAGCCACAGCAGTTGGCAAAACCTTTGCCCTGACTGCCCATCAATTTTTCTCTTCATTATGATACAAGCAGGGAAGGCTATAAGATCAGCTGTTGTAAATGATGAATGAAGACAGAGTTACAAGCAGAGGATGCCCTATTCCTGGTGTCAGACTTAAACTTCTGAAGAGAAAAGGGGAAAAAGAGAATGACATATTTATATATATATTGCTCATTTAAGGCTCAGAATGGAGTGTTCAAAGGGGCCTAGCCCACCAGTTGACAGCTCTCCAGTGTCCCTCTCTCTTGCTTCTGGACCAACCAATACCCTTCTGCAGATAGAATACAGGGATCGCAAAGTGCCTCACAAGAATTTGAGGTAGATAAGATTGTTCTCTGAGAGTTAAGCTATAAAACTGTCTTAGGTCAGTGTGAGAAAGTACGATGTCATCTTAGAAATAAAATATTTTCTAGGCTAAGACACAGTGATGAACGGACTGTCGGCATTGATGTAGACAGAGAAAGTACGTATGAGAAAGACGGTGGGGAGCGGCAGTGCCTGTCTAGATCTGTTCTGCAGGACAGACCTTGCCTCCCAGCTCTGTCCCAGGGAATCAGGAGCAACTACCTTGAGCATCTTCTCACTCATCCCCCTTCCTTTGTTCCATCCTCACCATGCAAATTCTGTTTCTCATCTTGCTCTCCCACGTGGGTTTGTCTCCAGAGGATCAATAGCTTGATCTTTAAGCATCCCGGGCATATCTGCTTGATGGCTATTTTCTCCTGGAAGTGAACTAATTAGCAACATAGCGGCTCTGAACCTGATGGGTTGATATCTGAAACTGCTGCGGCTGCTGCTAAGTTGCTTCAGTCATATCCGACTCTGTGTGACCCCAGAGACGGCAGCCCACCAGGCTCCCCTGTCCCTGGGATTCTCCAGGCAAAAACACTGCAGTGGGTTGCCATTTCCTCCTCCAATGCATGAAAGAGAAAAGTGAAAGTGAAGTCGCTCAGTCGTGTCCGACTCCTAGCGACCCCATGGACTGCAGCCCACCAGGCTCCTCCATCCGTGGGATTTGACAAGCAAGAGCACTGGAGTGGGCTGCCATTGTCTTCTCTGATCTGAAACTGGGAGGCTGGCAACTCAGTTGTCGGCTGTTAGAAAAAGAAACTCCAGTGTGGCACCAGCTCGACTCCTGTTTTAAATAATCCTAAAATTTTTCTGAGCTCTTTGACGATAATAATATGTATTCATTATTTTTATTGCTTGGAAAATTTACAAGGGGAAAAGATTGACTTGTAACTGTTAAGACAGGCAGAATACTATGATGGTGAAGGGCATGGATTTAGGATTCAGACAACATGGGCTCAAGCCCTGTCTATTTACCTTTTTTTATAATGTCCATAGGCATTTGACTGGGCTCTGTCTCTGTTTAAGCTGTTTCATCTACAAAGTGAGTATATGATAAAAGTATTTATGTAATAGGATTGTTATAAAGATTAAATGAGACTTGTCCATAAAATGCTTGTCACAATGCCTGGCACTTGGTAAGTGGTCAATAAATTTTAGCTGTCATCATGATACTTATTAATTATCAAATATTTTTCTCCTTTTAAAATATGAAAGCCGTACGTTATTGCCAGAGCTTAGAGCAGCCCAAGAGAATCAGTGTTAATAACTGAATTGCAAGAACTTTTGACCAGACATTGTTCTTACATAAAGTCAAAGGAAATAAAAAGTAAAAAAAAAAAAAAGAAAAAAAGAAGAGAGATTCATTTAATTAAAACTATCTAATTAATTTCAGATAGGCATAAAAGAAATGAAGATAAACACTATGAGAAGGCAGTGGTGGGCAATGTCAAATAAAATTGACTTTCTCAATTTTAGATCGAAAGCACGAGATCAAACAGAGAGAAAGAGTGAGAGAGAGAAATTTACATCTGAGCTGAGATCTAAAACAGTAAGAGGCTAGCTCTTTAAGACGTGGAGGAAAGATTCAGGAAGATGCCGCAAAATGCACAGAACTTAGCATTTTCTAGAACTAGAAAGAAGACCACTGAGCATGGAAGACTACAGTGGAGTGGGGGGTCTAGAAGAAGACGGGGTTGGGAGGGAGGGCTGGACGGCACCTAGAGAGCAGGCTTTCGTGTCCAAGGGCAGAGGAGCCACCTCAGGGTTTGATGCGGTGCAGTCACAGGCTGAGACTGGAGAAGGGATTGTCACCGGGGTAATTCACTGCTGAGGAAGCAGGGCGCCTGTCTGGAGGTGAGTGGCCAGGGCCAGCTGAGAGACTGGTCGTGACTCAGGCTGGTGCAGAGACAGCAGGGGTGGAGACAGACGGATGACCTTGGGATGCATTTTGAAAGTCAACCTGATAGGGCTTCCTGAAGAATTACTGAGAGAGGTGGGGGCCAGACGGGCTGCAGTCCATAGGGTCACAAAGAGTCAGACACAACTGAAGTGACTCAGCATGCATGCGTGTGGGGGGTGAGGGCCAGAGAGAAGTCAACGGCTGCAGTAGATTCTTAGTTTGAGTGACTACGTGAGTGAGTGTATGAGGGTGAGTGGGCTGGGATAAAATGGATTTGGAGGGGAAAAAATTAGGAATTTTGTTTCGAATATGTTTAGACTATTAGAAGTCACTTAGAACGTTGTTTTAGATAGGTAGGAGGCCTTTTTAGGCAATACTTGTGCTTTCCATGAAGTTTTAAAAAACCCAAAAGCATGTTTTGAGGAGTTCGACCCTCTTAGAACTCTATGCTGGGAACTACTAATCTTGATCAATCTTTTCGTTACACATGAGAAAACATTCAGAAATGTGCTTTCCACTGTGAGCTTGGTGGTGGACCTGGCCCTAGAACCTGAGCTTATTGACTTCTTTACTTGGTGAGCTATATTTCTGTTCTGAGCATTTCATGAATCCCAAGATCGTCTCTATAATTAGAAAAGTCTTCAGAAAACCTAAGCCTAACAGTGGCTCTGGCTGAAACAAGGATCATGTTTTCATGCAAATGTGGCCTCATAAATAAAGAATGGGAGGCAGAAGTGGATAAAGGGCCAAGCTGTGGAAGCTGAATAGATTTCCCTACATACCACAGCTTCTAAAGGGATTGTCTGCCCACCAGAGTTTACTGAGACTGCCAGGGAAAAGGAGATCATGGCATCAAGTCCAAAGAGATGGTCTTGTCAGGCATGATATAATTATTTAAACGACTATTATAATTATATTATATATAATAATATAACAATTATAATTGCAATCTGATAAATAATTATAATATGCATTATAATTACTAAAATGTGTATTATTGGTTTCCTGTCTGAATCCATATTTTTCAGCCTCTGGGTTGGGAATGGACAGAGAAGCCATTCATGATTTCTCAGAAACCAAGACTGCAAATTCCGAACAAACCTGTACACAACATCCCATAAAAATCTCGTTACTCACCCGTGTTTTCTCTGAATCAGCACTCTGGGCTTTGTCATAGATATCCTGTAAATTACACACTTATAAATTACTCATTTATAACATCTGTCAGAAGGTAGCTACAGATGAGGGTTTTTTTTTTTTTTCCCTTCTCAACTCTGTAGCCCTTTCAAATTTTGTTTTGATTTCTTCTGAGCATCCCTGAAGACCTCAGACCCGTTGCTGACTGGCTCCAGTACCTACGAGTGTGTTCCAACGAGCTCAGATCACCTCCTTGACCCAATAGCAGGGGAAGTTGGATGTCAACCACATGCCAGGGATTATGGCAGACATCAGGAATGAAGAGGGGAAAGAGAGCCGTGTTAAAGATGCCCATGGAGAGCTGAGAAAATCAGTGAGGGCTGAACGACATGAAAAGGCCTACTGCAGGCATTGGCACAGGGCACGCGTGAGAATGGAGAAGCGTCTGGCTCAGCTGGGGTAACATCCTGCTCCTCCTCTGCGCCCAGCTCTTCCCGCTTGAGAGGCCATGCACGCGCTCCATCCTCTGCCTGGAATGCTCCTCCCTAGGCTTTTGCAGGACTGGTTGCCCCTCTCACCAGCTCTCAGCTCAGCTGTCTCTCTGAGAGCCTTCGTTCTGGGCTACCCTGCCAAGCTGCGCTGCCCTCCTCCAGCCCACTCTGTCACAGCCTTGAGTTTTGTTTTCTCTGAAGCTCTTGTCTCCTGTGTCCTTTCTTGCTCATTTTCAGTCTCCTTCCTGGAATGCAAGCTCCATGCAGGCAAGGACTTTGACTCATCATGATGTCAAGTCTCTGGCACAAGGAAGCTTCTCGCACTCCTGCTTAGAGAATGAGTGGAGAGGGAGAGGGATGAGATGGGGCAAGCAGGAGGGCTTCTCATAGTCCATGGACAGACTTGCACAGAGTGGATGGGCTGATGGTGGCCGGAGGGGAAGATGGGCGGCCAGGGCTTGTTATTTCCCAGCTGTATAGTCTCAGCAAAGGCATTCAGTCTCTTGAAGCCTCCAGTTCTCCGACTCTAAAATGGAATTTTAAAAACCCAACTTATGGAACAAAAATGAGGGCACTGAATGTGCACATATGCATGGAAATCCTGTGGAAACAACTGAGGGACCGATTCAGATATTCAGCATTTAATATTATTGTCCTGTGCCTACAGGGTCTGCGCGTGGGTGTTAGTTGCTCAGTAGCGTCTGACTCTTTGTGACCCCGTGGACTGTAGCTCACCAAGTTCCTTTGTTCATGAAATTCTCCAGGCAAGAATGCTTGAGGGGGTAGCTATTTCCTTCTCCAGGGGATCTTACTGACCCAGGGATCAAACCTGGGTCTCCTGCATTGCAGGCAGATTCTTTACTGTCTAAGCCGCCAGAAAAACCCTATACCTACAGGGTCCAGGTCCTGACAATTCCAAGATTAGTAAAGACTTGGTCTTTGCCCTACGTGGCCCAGGTTTGGTAAGGAAGAGAGAGCTGTAAGTTGCCATAACGAGTGTCTTCCGGGACCTCAAGGCCTCTCAGCCTCGGTATCAGCCTCCAGTTATAACACAGCAACAGCGTGCTCTGCCTTTATCAGCACTGGGACCTCCCTGAGCACAGTGATGGGTCCTTGTGTCTTCAGCAAGGCCTGAGGGGTCTCTCTGGACCCACCTACTCAGGAGGCCCACCTCTTCCCTTGACTGGTGGGGTCAGGCCATCTTTACACTGTGGGATCCCAATCCTGGGCCTCCAGACCTCTTAGCTTGAGTTTCCTTTTACAGCAGGTGGGTCCATGATTATCCTTACATCATCTCTCTCAGACGCTTGTTCAGTCAGTGGCCATTCTGACATGACTCTCTCTTTCCTATGCGGGTTTATTCTATGTGGTCTTCTTACCGCAGTATCTCTTCCTAGCTCTTTTTTCCTTAATACATGTTGCTCCTCCCGTCTTTATTTTTCATGAACTGCTGTGATTCTTTGTGGCCCTATTTTATACCCTTTCGGATCCCCAGGAGCTAGCAGCATCCACAGAAATCTCTGCGTTCCCCAAATTCTATCCACTCCTGTGATCATTTTAGGCACCATATACGGCAGTATGCTTGCTTCTCTTTTATTTTTTTTTTGATTAATTAATTAATTTTTTTATTTTTTAAAAATTCATTATTATCATTTTTTTTTACTTTACAATACTGTATTGGTTTTGCCATACATCAACAGGAATCTGCCATGGATGTACATGTGTTCCAGCTGATGCTGACACTGGGCAGAAGTTGTTCAAGGCTGGGACTTGGTCTTTGTCACTTTTTAATCCCCTTTTATGGCACATGCCTGGCACAGAGCGGATGGTCACTGTTTATGAGACGGTGGTTTGAATGGCCCCTGGGATGAAGGTGACTTCAAATCCGCCTTCCGTTCTTCGCTTATGGTCGTTTAGTTGCTACGTTGATTCTGACTCTTTTGAGACCCCATGGACGATAGACTGCCAGGCTCCTCTGTCCATGGCATTTCCAGGCAAGAACACTGGAGTGGGTTGCCATTTCTTTCTCCAGGGGATCATCCCAACTCAAAGACTCATACGTGAATCGCCTGCATTGGTAGGCGGATTCTTTACCAATGAGCTACCAGGAAAGCCCATTAGATCTAATGAAAACATTCAAGTAAACAGCCTCTTCTCCCTCTCCCTCAAACCAGTCAGGATGGTGCAGCTGCCTTCAGGAATGGTGGATAAAGAGGAGGAGATGCTGTGTTTTACTCTTGTGCTTCTAGTTTCAAAGTTTCTCAAGGGTGTCAGTTCTCTTTATTGGGTATTGAGTGTCTAAGTAGAGTTGGGTTTTTCGCATTGCTCTGATTCACTCCAGGATTGGACCAGCAGCTGTGTTGGAGACGATGGTGCTGGTGGGTGTGGAAGAAGAATGGGGCGGGGGTTGGGGAAGGGGTGTTGATTAAAAATTAAAAGAAAACCAAACAGGAAAATGCTTCCTTCAAAGATTTACAATATATTTATTTATTAACTTCCCAAAGTTAATTTCTTTTGGAAGATGGCTTTGGCATAGAGGCCAGAAATAAAGGATCAGCGTCTTTCTATACATTGATCCATAATGCATGACTCATAGTGATGGTGAAAAGCAAACCTCGATGTGACAATGGAAACCACATCCCATGAATTAGCCACATTCACCAAAAAGAGCTTCCCCTTGCACGTCACAATGAACACAGAGAGACTGCTCCTCCAGGCAAAGATGACAAGTTTCAGCATTTGTTTATTGAACACCTACTAAAAATAACACCTGTCTTAAAACAACAGAATTGGAAAATCCTAGGCTTCCCTGATAGCTCAGCTGGTAGAGAATCTACCTGCAATGCAGGGGACCCTGACTCGATTCCTGGGTCAGGAAGATCCACTGGAGAAGGGATAGGCTACCCACTCCAGTATTCTGGGACTTCCCTTGTGGCTCAGCTGGTAAAGAGTCTGCCTGCAATGCAGGAGACCTGGGTTCAATCCCTGGGTTGGGAAGGTCCCCTTGAAAACGGAAAGGCTCCTCACTCCAGTATTCTGGCCTGGGGAATTCCATGGACTGTGTGGTCCGTGGTTGCAAACAGCTGGACACGACTGAGCAACTTTCCCTTTCAGGCAAAGGGGAGACTTGGAACATAGTTGTCCAATCCAGTCCATCTGTGTGAATTAAAAAATATATATACATATATATATATTTGCAGGGATAAAGAGTGATGTGTGGAGAAATCCATCTCTTGAAAGCCAGTGAGAATGTGATTGTGATGCCCTGGGCTTGACGCTGCTGCTATGAAATCTTTATGTTTTGCCTAATGATGTCTGCTTCTGATTAGCTCTTCTTGGGAAAGAGTCTTTTCCCCCTTCTAACTACACATCTGACTGCACATTTGTCAAAGTGTTGATCAAGGGCTCTTCTTTCTTTTAATAAATGTGGTGCATCCATTCCAAAGCACTTCTTCAGTCATCAGTAACTGAGATCGGGTTACCTGTGGAGAGCTGAGACCCTCAAAGAGCCAGGGAAAATTCGGGGTGGTGGTGGTGGTGTAGTCACTCAGGCGTGTCCGACTCTGCGGCCCCATGGACTGAAGCCCTCCAGAGTCCTCTGTCCGTAGGATGTTCCAGGCAAGAACATTGGAGTGGGTTGCCATGTCCTTTTCCAATGCAAGAGGGTACCAGCAGCCTAATAACAGGGCTGTCTGCTGTCTCTGCCCTGTGCCCAGACCATCCCTGCTACCCAGAAACCCTGCCACCCTTCAGGGCACCTCTTGATGCTTTAGTGCAGAAAAGAAAAAGTTGGATTGCAGGAAGAAGCGTATGTCATTTAATGGAGGGAACCAGGCATTTTGTACTGGTTTCCCATTTCAAACCAAGAGCGACCCCCTGATGGTGCAGACAGATCTTTGTCGTTTTCATCGTTTGTCTCACGTATTAACATGAGCCGCTCCCCTGTGCTGCTGTGTCCACAGACTGGCTCAGAAGGCCTGCTTCTTTTCTCCAGGTGTGTTCACAAGTGCCAAGCTCAGGACCTGCCACAAAGTAGGTGCCCAATAAACAAATGCTGAAACTTTCAATATGCCTGGAGGAGCAGTCTCTCTGTGTCCATGAGCGGGGGAAGCTCTTTTTGGTGAATGGTGCCAGTTGCACCACCATTTGAATGAGGCAAATTCATGTGATGTGGTTTCCATTGCCATATCAAGGTTAGCTTTTCAAGATTACTATGAGTCATGCGTTATGGATCAGTGTATAGAAAGACTCTGATCCTTGATTTATATAGACAGACATCTCTGGAAGGATACCTGAGAACTTGGTAACAGTAGTTACTGTTGGGGAAATAAATTGGGAAATGGTAAAGATTGGAAGTGGACCACGTTTTATTGTATAGCTGTCTTATATCTTGGAATATTTTTGTGACTGTAGTACCCATATAAATAATTAAAATAGAAAGGAAAGATCCTAATGGAAATGTCCGTTCACAGGCAGCCACGTCCATTCTTTATTTCCCCCTTTATAGGGCCCTCCCACACTCCCTCATCTGGGGTGGAACCCTACAATAAATGTGTTTACCTGAAACATAGCAAAACATGAAGAAGGCAGGGGAGAAATCCAGGTAGCCCAAGGACACTGGCTTCCTTTTGGACCGTGAGGGAGAAAACTCTGGAAGTTACAGTCTAAGAGGACACAGGGTCCAGTTTACAGACTTCTGAAGGTCATCAGTAGAATCTGGGGACCTGTGGGCTAGATCAGCATTGTTTTCCCCCTACCCTTATATGCACACACTGGGCTCAATAAAGGACAGAAATGGTACGGACCTAACAGAAGCAGAAGATATTAAGAAGAGGTGGCAAGAACACACAGAAGAGCTGTACTTCATGATGGTGTGATCACTCACACTCAGCTAGAGCCAGAATGCCGGAATGTGAAGTCAAGTGGGCCTTAGGAAGCATCACTACGAACAAAGCTAGTGGAGGTGATGGAATTCCAGTGGAGCTATTTCAAATCCTAAAAGATGATGCTGTAAAAATGCTGCATTCAATATGTCAGCAAATTTGGAAAACTCAGCAGTGGCCACAGGACTGGAAAAAGTCCGTTTTCATACCAATCCCAAAGAAACGCAATGCCAAAGAATGCTCAAACTACCTCACAATTGCACTCATCTCACACGCTAGTAAAGTAATGCTCAAAATTCTCCAAGTCAGGCTTCAGCAATACGTGAACCGTGAACTCCCTGATGTTCAAGCTGGATTTAGAAAAGACAGAGGAACCAGAGATCAAATTGCCAACATTTGCTGGATCATTGAAAAAGCAAGAGAGTTTCAGAAAACATCTATTTCTGCTTTATTGACTATGCCAAAGCCTTTGACTGTATAGATCACAATAAACTGTGGAAAATTCTGAAAGAGATGGGAATACCAGACCACCTGACCTGCCTCTTGAGAAACCTATATGCAGGTCAGGAAACAACAGTTAGAACTGGACATGGAACAACAGACTGGTTCCAAATAGGAAAAGGAGTAGGTCAAGGCTGTGTATTGTCACCCTGTTTATTTAATTTATATACAGAGTACATCATGAGAAACACTGGGCTGGAAGAAGCACAAGCTGGAATCAAGATTGCCGGGAGAAATATCAATAACCTCAGATATGCAGATGACACCACCCTTATGGCAGAAAGTGAAGAAGAACTAAAGAGCCTCTTGATGAAAGTGAAAGAGGAGAGTGAAAAAGTTGGCTTAAAGCTCAACATTCAGAAAACAAAGATCATGGCATCTGGTCCCATCACTTCATGGGAAATAGATGGGGAAACAGTGGAAACAGTGTCAGGCTTTATTTTTTTGGGCTCCAAAATCACTGCAGATGGTGACTGCAGCCATGAAATTAAAAGACGCTTACTCCTTGGAAGGAAAGTTATGACCAACCTAGATAGCATATTGAAAAGCAGAGACATTACTTTGCCAACAAAGGTCCATCTAGTCAAGGCTATGGTTTTTCCAGTGGTCATGTATGGATGTGAGAGTTGGACTATAAAGAAAGCTGAGCGCCGAAGAATTGATGTTTTTGAACTGTGGTGTTGGAGAGGATTCTTGAGAGTCCCATGGAGTCCATCCTAAAGGAGATCAGTCCTGGGTTTTCATTGGAAGGAATGATGCTAAAGCTGAAACTCCAATACTTTGGCCACCTGATGCGAAGAGCTGACTCATTTGAAAAGACCCTGATGCTGGGAAAGATTGAGGACAGGAGGAGAAGGGGACAACAGAGGATGAGATAGTTGGATGGCATCACTCACTCAATGAACGTGGGTTTGCGTGGACTCCAGGGGTTGGTGATGGGCAGGGAGGACTGGCGTGCTGATTCATGGGGTCGCAAAGAGTCGGACACGACTGAGTAACTGAACTGAACTGAACTGGAGAAGTAGTGTGGGACGAATATACCTCAGACTTCATAGAGCAAGGAGTGTCTTACTCAGGGCATCAAAATTCTTGGGAATTGGGCTATTCCATAGCATCTCCCAGCCCTCCAACACCAGGAAAATCAGCTGAACCAAGACCTGTCTAACCTTGGGGCAAAGAAAAATGTCCTTGCAGAAAGAAAAGTTCATTCTTTTCAGAATAAAAATATGTGTATGAAAATATAACACTTGCTCAGTGCTTACACAGTCATTTACACATCTATCCTTAATTCTCACAATCACTCCCTGGGGACAGAATTCATATTGTGATCCTTTTTCTTTTGCAGATATAGAAGCAGGCCTTAGAGAAGTCAAGTAGCTTCCCCAAACTAGGTGCTCCGTCATACCTGGGAAGGGCTGACTCCAAACCCATGAGCTGCAGTGCAACGGATGTCTCTGTGTGTTGATCTCAGTGTGCAAAAGCAGACTGACTGTGCATGATTTTCCGAGACAGTTGTGGGTGACCCTCCCTAACGGCTTGACTTTGGATCCGTCAGGCAGCCTCAGCCGTCCCCTCCCGGTGCCCACGGCCCCGGCCCCGGTCACTTTGTTTCGGCAGCATCCTTCTGCTTCCCTCTCTGGGCTTTTGCGCCTCCTCTCCATCCTGCTTCAGTGCCCTCTCCACCGTGTCCTCGTGGCTGAACTGTCATGACTGCAGTCACTGTCTCTTCCCCAGAGCCTCGAGCCGAAGCAGTGGCCCCTCTCCTAACAAATCACTCTGTATCAAACTAGATGACTCCATCCCCTTCATGGTGGCTATCTGTTCTTGAGTTAGCCTATTTAGTTGTTTATATATGTTTTTTCCTACTATGACTTTAGTTCCTTGCAGGGAGGGACAATGTCTTTCATATTCGCCACTGTTTCCTTAGCACACAGAATGTCAGTGCCTGACCCATAATGGACTCTGAAAAGACATCCATGGGGACCTCCCTGGTGGCCCAGTGGTTAAGACGCTGTGCTTCCGATGCAGGGGACACAGGTTCGATCCCTGCTTGGGGAAATAAGATCCCACGTGCTGTGCGGTGCAGGCAAAAAAAAGGAAAAAGAGCCATGAACTTTGCAACTTGCTGGCTCTCAATGTATCCTCACGTATATGATCAGGATGATGTTACTGACTCTCAGCCTGTTCTTAGGAGCTGAGGGAATGCATGCATCCAGTTCCCTGCTTGGCGCTCAATGAATAGGAGCTCTTCTGATCATCATGAGCTGCTTTTCTTTCTCTTCCCAAGGGCTTGAAAAAAACGTTTCACTGAATGCAGGCTTAGCAACAAAGTGGTTCCCAAACCACTGCCTTGCCTGCCCTGAGCCTTGGGGAAAATTAATCACAGTTTCTATCTAAGGTGATGTAACATCGCCACTAAAGAAAGTTTATCTGTTTAGCCCTATCCATCATGTGTCTCTCCCACCGTTCCCTTGCACCTCCCTTGCTGGGAAGGCGCTCACATTTGCCGCGTGTGTGATAATCTCCACTGCTTTTCTGTCTGCCAGATGATTGATCTTTCGTTAACAAATCAGCGCTGCTGCTGTCCTGTTCGCTCCTCATCTGATGAAAGGCGTGGCTGGCCGCTCTGCAAATCACTGCAGGGAGATGTTCCCCGAAGGGCTTTGGGAGGGTCTTCTTTGCACAAAGCTGGGCTCCATTGAAAAGACTCCAGGCACCGCCATGCTCGCTTCTCCCAGAGGTGGCGGCATTTTCATCTGCCCTGGGATTAGGCCCAGAATGGATTTGTGCCTCCCCGGCTGCTTCCTTTGCGTCCTGGAACTCTCATAGATCAGAACCCAGCACAGCTCAGGGGTCGGGAAGCCAGGGCTTCCTGGGGCCTCAGTTTGGCCTTTTTGTGATTAATTATAATCACAAAAGGATTGAAAAAGGGTCTTCAAAAGTATGGCAGCAGTTAAAATCGTCACACTCTCTTAGGTTCCCCTCCCTCCCTGCCCCGATCACGCCACAATGAGAGGTCTGCAGGGTGGGGGTTACTTGGGCGACCTCCAGCAGCGCCGTAGGCAGAACCCAGCAACCTCTCCTCACAGTGATGTTGGTGATGAGAGTGAACATTTATGAAACCTTCCCAGGTGCTCGGCCCTGTTAATCACTTTGCATCTGGATGGAGTCATTCTTCCAGGAATAATGAGCGAAGAAAGCAGGTCAAAGACCTGTCTGGTGAGAATGCCTGCAGACTGTGGGAGAGAGGATTGTGAGTGTGAGACCTGAGGCTCCGAAGGTGTGCTGTGCACCTGCTCAGTCACTCACTCGCGGCTGATTCTCTGCCACCCCGTGGACCGTAGCCCACCAGGTTCCTCTGTCCATGGGATTCTCAAGGCAGGAAGACAGGCGTGGGTTGCCATGCCCGCCTCCAGGGGATCTTCCTGACCTGGGGATCGAACTCATGTCTCTTACGTCTCCTGCTTTGGCAGGTGGGTTCTTACCCCCTAGTGCCACCTGGAAAGGGGTGGGGGTAGCATTATCCATTGCTTAAACTAATTCAGCCCTATCCTGCAAGATATTCCTTTCACCAGCCTTGCAAGTCAGGTCACCTCTTACCTACATTTTTACAGGTAAAAACTGATATCCAAGAAGGTTTAGTAGACCATCCAAGATTACACACGGTTACTAAAGGGGCAAACCCAGGATTTAAATCAACTTTGTCTGACTGCAGGCTTTCATTGTGTATAGAGATGGTCTGAAAAGGTCAGTCTGTATGCAAACAGAGGAACGAAAAAGCTGCCAGACAGAGGGTTTTTCCTCTGAGCCTTATAGTTTTCTTCTGTGACTAATACAAGGCAAATCTATCTATACACAGACACACACTGCCTTAAGAGTAAAGCTAGACAACCCTTGCAAAGCACCACGAAGCCACAGAGACTGAACGATTCAAGGCATCCACTTGATCATTATTTCAGCTTCTACACGTCATCTGTATAGTCTATTGAATTAGTGAGAGAAGCGAATACTCCTTGACACTGACAGAGAAGTACACTGCGTATTATAGAAACTGCTCTGTGCAAGCCCATCAGATTGCTATAGAGACACAGATTCATACTTTTCACCATCGTAACCCATAATCGTAAGCCAACATCCATTCAAATTAAAGCACTGTAACTCTTTTTAGAAGTAGGAGAAAAAAATACTTGCTGCCTTTTACTGGTTGATTTACTGGTACATGACAATATTGGGTATATTAAATTTTAATATTGGCGCTGTCTTTTTCACCATAAGCTTTGTGATGAGGAGCTTAGAAATTATTTCACTTTAAAAGGGACATTTATTGCACTGTATAGGCAGGTAGGTAATTTTGTCCTCTGAGAAACTCATGGATTATTTTCCTTCTGAGACATGAAAACTTTTGATTTGTACTGGTTGTGTCATTTGGATGCAAAGGAAGGGTGATTTACTTTTTCCATTGGCATGAATAATCTGTTTGTTTCTGCACTGTTTTCCAACACCCACTGTGGATAATGTCTCACAGTTTGCTAGGCAGAGAACTCAGCCTGTTACTGTAAATGTCTAGGAGAGGGAAGGGGAAAACAGCTTTGGATTTCAGCCTAATGTTCTAATGCGCCCCCAGTCATCTTAGAAAGAGATAATCCAGTTATGGTGGCTAGTGCTATGAAGCACATGTCCTTTCTGTTTCTTTTCTTGGAACCATTAGAACTCTTCAGGGAGCATGTCAACCTTCTTACCCTTACAATGAGATAATTTCCAGGGTAATTTATGCTTTTTATCAAAAACAAGACATCTCTTTTACTCTGGCTACTCCCCACTCACCCATGTTCTTCATTCCTCTCTTCTCTGACCTCTTATCACTAGTTTTAAGAAATATATGCCTGTCTCTGAAAATATCATGTGGGAATTCTAGCATTACGCAACTTTCTGGGGATCTTTACAAAACGGATATGACAGAAACCATTGGTTGCTGGTCCAATGTCGCTTGTATACTTTTATTTTTTATTTAGTTATAAAAACTGATTTCATTTGGAGTGGCAATAGGCTAGCCTGAGATATGAATTTTCAGGCCTCCATTACGAATTGATGTGGCCATTCTGGGTAATGACATGGAAACAGACATTATTGGGTAGATCCTCTGAAAACTACAACTCTGAGACAGAAAATTGGTATTGGTCCATTTTTCCCCTTTCCCTGATTTCTGCTTTCTGTTGGATTTTGGACAGATGGCTGGATCTCTAGCAGCCATGCTGGGAAAGGAGGCAACCTCCAGTTCTTGTACTAAGCATGGTAGGAAGAATGAAAGAAGAATCCTGGGTGCCTGATAACGTGGTAGAGCCACTGTGCCATATCAAGCACCGCCTGCTCAGGATGCTTTATAAGTGAGAGGACACATTTCTCCTTTATTTAAGCAAGTGTAGCCATGTGCCATGGTGTCCACCTGGGGAAGCCAGTCTCCATGATGTGAGGACATTGATGTATCCTATGGGAGGGTCCACACAGAAAGGCATGACAATATCCTGCCAACGGGCAGCATTGACTTGTCAGCTGTGGGAGGGAAACCCTGGCTGGCAGCTTGCCTATGACCTCCTAAGAGACTCCAAGCCAGCCAAGATGCTCCTGAACCCCCAACCCTTAGAAACTGTGTGCGATAGTAAATGTTTATTGTTAGTTTAAGCTGCTACAGTAGTATATTAATAAGACAGACTTTAGGATTCGGTATGTATTCTTGTGTATCTATTTTTAAACTGGTGGGTCAGGTGACTGACACAAAACCTTGATATTCTGAAACCCTATACATCAAAATATCCACAAAGGCATTAAAATGCTTCCGCTTTGCAAGGCATCTTAGTTAAATATGGTTGCAGACTTAATAGCTTTTTAGCCATTCTTATGAATACAGCAGATAATTATCCTCATGAATTTCACATTCCACTAAATGGGCATTTTCTTGACCTAGACTAAAAAGCCCGTGTTCTCCTCACCTACTCTCTCACCGTTAAGGTCCCCCTCCTAGCTCCAGAAAGGTGGAGTGACCCACTGGACTCCAGATCATGGAGGACAGAGGCTTCCCAGAGCACTTTTCTCTCCTTTGTAACGATACTTGGTGTTTTGCAGGGAAAACCAGCCTTTGGAAAGGAACATGCTTTCCCCAATTTCAAGTTTAATTTAACTTGGGAGAATGAAACTGCCTTCCCAATTTAAGGTGTGGTCTGTCTGCCTACCGCTCGAGTTCTCTGATAATGGGCTCCTAGCTCTTTTCCTGATTTTCATAAACACTTGACATTTCCAGACACCTGGCTTAGCTTTGCAGTCGCCAGCACCTTCCTCACAGATCATGAACTTAACTTCAACCTTTGTGAGACTTTTATAATCTGTCCATCACGACCCCAGTGACCCCTGAGCAATATAAGGGCCTGTCTGCAGAGCTGCAGATCGTGATGCCTATATCACTAGTTTCCTTGGGCTGGAGCACCTTTTAATTTGGGTATTAAGTCTCAATGGGCTTCCCCAGTAACTCAGCGGTAAAGAATCCGTCTGCGGTGCAGGAGACCTAAGTTCGATCTCTGGGTTGGGAAGCTCCCCTGGAGGAGGGCATGGAAACCCACTCCGGTATTCTTGCCTGGAGAATCCCATGGACAGAGGAGCCTGGGGGGCTACAGTCCATGAGGTCACAAAGAGTGAGGCATGAGGCAACTGAGCACGTGTGCACCCACAAAGTTCCAGTACCGGAGGTTTACTAGTCAATTGATTATGATCACCTACCAACAGTTTTCCGTCCTGTGATGGACCAAGTCCTATCTGCCTGGGGTGTAAAGCGAAGCTGCAGGAGAACAGCCCTGTAGCGTTGGCGAGACCGGGAAAGTCACACTCTCCCGGTGACTTTCCCGGTGGTGGGGGGAGAGGGCCGCGGAGCGCTTCTGGGCCAGCCGTGCGTCTGTCACAACATCGGAAGTGAAGGCTGTCACATCCACAGGGTGATCCATTACCCTTCACTGCAAACCTGTCAATTCATTCTGAGATTCCAGTTGTGACTACATTCCTTTGATAAATATCAGAGACTTTGGCAGAGTAATGGCAAATTGTCCAGCAGAATTTACTTACATTCCCCTGGATAATCCATCTCCCAGCCCAAAGCTATCATCATCACTTACAGACTGCCTTTTAATTTGGATTTTGTCATTCTCCTCTTTCTCTTCTGCTTCCTCTTTCCCTTTTCTGTGCACTTGTTTGCAGATTAGAGCTTCCCTCATGGCTCTGAGAGTAAGGAATCCACTTGCAATGCAGGAGACCTGGGTTTGATCCCTGGGCTGGGAAGATCCCCTGGAGGAGGGCATGGTAACCCACTCCAGTACTCTTGCCTGGAAAATCCCATGGATGGAGGAGCCTGGTGGGCTGCCGTCTATGGGGTCACACAGAGTCAGACACGACTGAAGCGACTTAGCAGCAGCAGCACCAGAATATTTAGAGGCTAAAAACGTACCCAACCCCCACCCCTCCTTTCAAGACTACTTAGGAATACGCATTTGTAATAACATTGGTTCACAAATGAGAAGCTGGGATATCTGATCAGAGCTCCTTCTGCAGGAAGGAGGAAGCTGTACACCAGTAGTTTTGGTGTCTCCCTGGGGGCTCAGAGGGTAAAGAATCTGCCTGCAATGCAGGAGACCTGGGTTCGATCCCTGGGTCAGGAAGATCCCCTGGAGGAGGGCATGGCAAACCACTCCAGTATTCTTCCCTGGAGAATCCCATGGACAGAGGAGCCTGGTGGGCTACAGTCCATGGGGTCACAAAGAGTTGGATGGGACTGAGCTATTAACACTTTGGCTTTCTTTCAAGGTTAAGCCATCTGGTGGCAGATCTGATTGGAAAGGTTTTTTCTTTGGCTGGGGGTGAGATGAGTGAGGGAGAAAGAGAAAAGCCTGGTTAAGATACTGCTTTACTCTTGCTGAACAGACAGCATAAAGGGAATCCCATTTATGGGATATCCCGTTCATGGCCATTAGAGAGTAACTGCTTTTTTTCCTTTTAAGAACAGGAGCCTTATTTCATGCACTCATCCTGTGCCTAAGGCAGCAATCTCAAAGCAGCAAGAAGTAGTTGGCAGTGAGCAATTCAGATGCAGTTTATTTCCCAGGCTCAGCTGTACGTCTGTATCACAGCTCCACTTTAAACCGTTATCGAGTGAGCATATGAACACACATACACAGTAACATATACAAATAAATCTGTAATGTGTGTGTTTTCTGATCTCTCTCTTTCCCCTTGCCAGCACCTTCACTGTCAGAGGAAATGAGCTTTAACCCACTGATGGTTTTTGACTGAGATGAAGATGTCTTTTTTATGTTTGCAGAAACCCAATGAGACAAGTACCCTGAGTCAGCTGGGTTGCTCTGAGACCCATCAGAGCGTCAGATGCCTCCATGAGAGTTGTAATAACAACGACAGCTGCCATTCAGGGGGTTCCGACTGTGTACCAGGCTCACAGTGGCTTTCATAAAGCTGACTTCCTCCTCCCATCAGCCTTGTGAGGTTGGTGGGTGGAGAATCGAATAGTCAGCCAGTGGGAGAGGTTTACCAGCTACACCAAAGAGTCCTAAGGATCAAGAGTAACTGATAAATCTCTCCTTTCTTCCCTGTCTTCCCAATAAAGCTCTCCTTTTCTTCACACAAGTCCTTCTGGATGCCTTTTTGGACATCTGGGTTTGCAAGTCCTAGCCAAGTCCACTGGGACATCGGTGTTTGACTTGGGCAGAGAGACGTGTAGTGTGAGCCTTCGTCCCTGTTCCGCAGCCCTTTCTGTGTAACTCACAGAGACAGCTCTGTGGGGTCTGCTTGGATGCACGGCCTTTCGTAGAGCAAGAACTTGGTCCATATTCAGAAAAGTCAATTTTCTACTAGTGTCGTTCAGGTGCTAAGTCACATCTGACTCTGTGATCCCAAGGGCTGAAGCACTTCAGGACACCCTGTCCCTCGCCATCTGCTGGAGTTTGCCCAGGTTCATCCGTTGAATCAGTGATACCATCCAACCATCTCATTCTCTGCTGCCCTCTTACCCCATTAATAGTGACAATCATTTATGAATTAAATGAAGGAAAGAAGGTGTCTGTTGGAAGTCAGGCACTTTTCTAGGCAAAGAGGTGCTAAGTTCTGCCTGTAATTACGGAGGTGATGGACTAGTAGGTGAATGCATATGATACACAAAGCAAACGGGAAGAAGATAATTAGGAAGCACTACGAAGAAAATAAAATTCATGAATGTAACGAGGGGGAGAGGGGTTTCTTTGCACTGGGTGGCCCAGAAGATTTCTCCAAGGAGGAACTGATTGAACGTGGCTTGTGTAGCCCCCTGTCTTACAGCAGGTAAGAACCCCGCACCCGTTGCTATGCTAACAAACAGAAATGTAATGATTTATTTCTGTTACATTTGTTGGAATTTGCAACCTGGAGGTAGTTATAATTATCCCCGTTATTCTCTTTTCGGCAGCTTCCAAGTAATAGAGCAAATGATAAAGCAAAGTGCTTAGAGAAAGCAATTTTATTATTCTTCTTGTATATTGACCTTACTAGAAATCAGAGAAGGGGGTCAGTGCCTGGATTGAATGCAGACACTGGAATTATTCTCAAGGGGAGACTTCGCGTGGAGACGTTTCCTTCTGGGATTCTGGGATCTGCTGTGATTCCCTGGGTTTAAACAGTTGGGAGTTGAAACGGACTCATTTCTGGATAATAGTGAAACGGGACCTCTTTTGTGGCATGAAGGCACTCAGGATAACATCCCCTAAGTGAGGAGGGGTTGCTTGGGAAAGCCCAGAACTGCGCGGGGAGACCTCTGGACCCGGTCCTGTGCCCTGGGTCCCGGCTTGCGGCAGGTGAAGGGCTCCAGGGCGCAGCCCCACATGGGGCATCTGCTTAAGGCGCCCGCCATCCACGCCCCTCTCTGCCTCCAGGGGCCCACCTTCTCCTGCAGGTTTGGCCCCTTCCCTCCTCACCCATCACATCTGCCATCATCTCCTCTAGGCCCCCAGTGGCTCTCTCCCTTCGGTCCCCCACCGGCTTCACTTGACGCTCTTGGGTCTCGTCATTTTTAAACGTTAGGAACTTCAAGGACTGAAACCAGATCACTTTCTCTTTTGCACACCCTGCACTTTTGGCAATTTCTTAAGTTGTGGATGGAAGACTCCTTGGAGCATCCTTGGAGTTGCTTGCTTCTGTAGTCTGTGGACTGGATGAATAATGTGTCTTAGTCTGTGAAGGTGACTTTACCAAAGTGCCATGGACTGGGTGGCTTATAAACAACAGAAGCCATTCAAAAGGCTCGAAGTCCAAGGTTACAGAGCTGGCATGGCTGAGTTCTAAGGAGGATCTTCTCCCAGGCTGCAGATGTCTGAAGGGCTTGGGAGTTCGGTGGAGTCTCTTTTAAAACAACATTAATCCTATTCATGGAGGCTCTATCTTCATGACTTGGTTACCTCCCAAATACCTCTGAAGACCCACATATAGTGGGTTGGGGGTTTCAACATATTAAAAGTTTGCCATGAAACAAAAACATTCAATCCATAACAGTGTGTCAAAAATAGGTACACAAAAAAATACTGTAAATAGTTAAATACTATTTTGCTTACTGGAGTAGGAAATGGTGACCCACTCCAGTACTCCTGCCTGGGAAATCCTACGAACAGAGGAGCTAGGCGGGCTACGGTGCATAAGGTCCCAAAGAGTCGGACACAACTGAAGAGACTTTACCCATGTATGCATTGTTTTGATTACAAGATGCAAATTTACTTTAAAGAATAGCTGAATTGATTTTTCCATTGTATATTTTAAAAATCCACAAATAGGTCTTTTATCCCACAGTGGCCCGTGATAGCTCGCTCATCTAGTAATGTGTCTGCAGATTTGAGAGGGGGTCTTGAATCGCCACCACCAGGGTGAGGTCTGAGATGGGTGGTTTGGTTGACACCTGCTAATCCGCTGGAGCTCCATAAATGTTCCTGCCAGTTCAGACCCTTGCTTGTGGGCTCGGGGCTTGTGACGTCAACAGTGCCATGAGCCCTGAGGTAGGTCGAGGCACATAGAAGAAACCTCTGTAGGCTCTGGCCTCCACTGTGCAGAGGGATAAGCTAGCCTGGGCCCCATTCAGGCATCGTTTTCATCTTGGACTTTTGGGGGAGTGCTCAGTTAACAGAGCAAACACAAGGGGATTTTTATGGCCGCTTTCACCAATTTGCATTCATGTGAAGGATTGTGTCGGAGCTGTTTCCATCTCTGCTTGCTCTGTTTATTCAGCATGAGGGTCTGGAACATGCAGTCCTGCTGGCTTTTATCAGCTACGCCATCTCATGGTACTACAGGGAGGATCTTTATTATTAGCATAATAAGAGGGAAGCGGGCTGCTTGTGGCAACTGTCTGCCTATTTCTAGAGCTTGCCTGGTGTTATGTACTGGCTGCTAATTAAAGCTCAGCTGACAGCGGCAGGATAGGAAAGGAGGAAGCTGTCCCTGCAAACAGGGCGGGACGTTGGGACCCAGCCAGGGCACCTGCTCTGGTCCGAGTTTCCCTTCCAGGGGATGGAGTGTCCCAAGGAGCTTCTGCTCTGTGGGTTTCTTGCTGCCAGAGAACCAAGCAAGCCCGCGCTCCCTTCTGGGGAGAAAATGCCCATGCCTGTATCTGCTCTTCCCATCCTTCTTGTTCGGCAGGAGGGGACTGCTCCTTCGCTCACTGAGGCATCCGTGCGGGTGCCCAGGACTAGCTCCGAGGGGTGCAGAGAAGGAGGGTTGGAGGGGAAGGGAAGGGGACTTTGCTTCCTCGAGATTGTCTTTAATCTTTGCATTACTGCGATTTTAAAAGGTTATTGCTCTATGTATCTGATATAAAATATAATAGTGCAAGTATTCAAATAGTTACCAAGTCTGTAAACAAAGTGGACGTTTCCTTTCATGATCCCACCGGATCCCACTTTCTCCTCCAGAGATTGCCATAAGCATCAGTTCTTTCCATTTCTATAACCCATCTGTTTATATATCTATATCTATATCTATACATCTTTTTTAACTTTTTTTTTTAAATTAAAAAAAAATTTTGTTTTTATTTTATTTTGCTTTACAATACTGTATTGGATTTGCCATACATTGACATGAATCAGCCATGGGAGTACATGAGTTCCCAATCCTGAACCCCCCTCCCACCTCCCACCCCATATCATCTCTCTGGGTCATCCCCGTGCACCAGCCCCAAGCATCCTGTATCCTGTATCGAACATAGACTGGCAATTCGTTTCTTACATGATAATATACATGTTTCAATGCTATTCTCCCAAATCCTCCAACCCTCTCCCTCTCCCACAGAGTCCAAAAGTCCGTTCTAAACATCTGTGTCTCTTTTGCTGTCTCGCATACAGGGCTATCATTATCATCTTTCTAAATTCCATATATATGTGTTAGTATACTGTATTGGTGTTTTTCTTTCTGGCTTACTTCACTCTGTAGAATAGGCTCCAGTTTCATCCACCTCATTAGAACTGATTCAAATGTATTCATCAAAGATGCCACAAAAAAAGAAAACTACAGGCCAATATCACTGATGAACATAGATGCAAAAATCCTTAACAAAATCCTAGCAATCAGAATCCAACAACACATTAAAAAGATGCTCAACATCACTCATTATCAGAGAAATGCAAATCAAAACCACAATGAGGTACCATTTCACATCAGTCAGAATGGCAGCGATCCAAAAGTCTACAAGCAATAAATGCTGGAGAGGATGTGGAGAAAAGGGAACCCTCTTACAATGTTGGTGGGAATGCAAACTAGTACAGCCACTGTGGAGAACAGTGTGGAGATTCCTTAAAAAATTGCAAATAGAACTGCCATATCACCCAGCAATCCCACTGCTGGGCATACACACTGAGGAAACCAGAATTGAAAGAGATATGTGTACCCCAAAGTTCATCGCAGCACTGTTTATAATAGCCAGGACATGGAAACAACCTGGATGTCCATCAGCAGATTAATGGATAAGAAAGCTGTGGTACATATACCCAATGGAGTATTACTCAGCCATTAAAAAGTATATATATATATATATATATATATCTTTTAAAAGATATGTATATACTATCAGCAGTTATATGCCAATAAAATGGACAACGTGGAAGAAATGGGCAAATTCCTAGAAAAGTACAATTTTCCAAAACAGAACCAGGAAGAAATAGAAAATCTTAACAGACCCATCACAAGCACGGAAATTGAAACTGTAATCAGAAATCTTCCAGTCAACAAAAGCCCAGGTCCAGATGGCTTCATAGCTGAATTCTACCAAAAATTTCGAGAAGAGCTAACACCTATCCTCCTCAAACTCTTCCAGAAAATTGCAGAGGAAGGTAAACTTCCAAACTCATTCCATGAGGCCACCATCACCCTAATACCTAAACCTGACAAAGATGTCACAAAAAGAGAAAACTACAGGCCAATATCACTGATCAACATAGATGCAAAAATCCTCAACAAAATTCTAGCAATCAGAATCCAACAACACACGAAAAAGATCATATACCATGACCAAGTGGGCTTTATCCCAGGGATGCAAGGATTCTTCAATATCCGCAAATCAATCAATGTAATTCACCACATTAACAAATTGAAAAATAAAAACCATATGATTATCTCAATAGATGCAGAGAAGGCCTTTGACAAAATTCAACATCCATTTATGATAAAAACTCTCCAGAAAGCAGGAATAGAAGGAACATACCTCAACATAATAAAAGCTATATATGACAAACCCACAGCAAACATTATCCTCAATGGTAAAAAATTGAAAGCATTTCCCCTAAAGTCAGGAACAAGACAAGGGTGCCCACTTTCACTGCTGCTATTCAACATAGTTATGGAAGTTTTGGCCACAGCAATCAGAGCAGAAAAAGAAATAAAAGGAATCCAAATTGGAAAAGAAGAA
This sequence comes from Capra hircus, assembly GCF_001704415.2. Taxonomy (NCBI): domain Eukaryota; kingdom Metazoa; phylum Chordata; class Mammalia; order Artiodactyla; family Bovidae; genus Capra; species Capra hircus. Next base: position 3,716,500 of record NC_030817.1, read on the forward strand.
GTAAAACTCTCACTGTTTGCAGATGACATGATTCTCTACATAGAAAACCCTAAAGACTCCACCAGAAAATTACTAGAGCTAATCAATGAATATAGTAAAGTTGCAGGATATAAAATCAACACACAGAAATCCCTTGCATTCCTATACACGAATAATGAGAAAGTAGAAAAAGGAATTAAGGAAACAATCCCATTCACCACTGCAACGAAAAGAATAAAATACTTAGGAATATATCTACCTAAAGAAACTAAAGACCTATATATAGAAAACTAGAAAACACTGATGAAAGAAATCAAAGAGGATACTAATAGATGGAGAAATATACCATGTTCATGGATCGGAAGAATCAATATAGTGAAAATGAGTATACTACCCAAAGCAATTTACAAATTCAATGCAATCCCTATTAAGCTACCAGCAACATTTTTCACAGAACTAGAAGAAATAATTTCAAGATTTGTATGGAAATACAAAAAACCTCGAATAGCCAAAGCAATCTTGAGAAAGAAGAATGGACTGGAGGAATAAACTTGCCTGACTTCAGGCTCTACTACAAAGCCACAGTCATCAAGACAGTATGGTACTGGCTCAAAGACAGAAATATAGATCAATGGAACAAAATAGAAAGCCCAGAGATAAATCCACACACATATGGACGCCTTATCTTTGACAAAGGAGGCAAGAATATACAATGGAGTAAAGACAATCTCTTTAACAAGTGGTGCTGGGAAAACTGGTCAACCACTTGTAAAAGAATGAAACTAGATCACTTTCTAACACCACACTCAAAAATAAACTCAAAATGGATTAAAGATCTAAATGTAAGACCAGAAACTATAAAACTCCTAGAGGAGAATATAGGCAAAACACTCTCCGACATAAATCACAGCAGGATCCTCTATGATCCACTTCCCAGAATACTGGAAATAAAAGCAAAAATAAACAAATGGGATCTAATTAAAATTAAAAGCTTCTGCACAACAAAGGAAAATATAAGCAAAGTGAAAAGACAGCCTTCTGAATGGGAGAAAATAACAGCAAATGAAGCAACTGACACACAACTAATCTCAAAAATATACAAGCAACTTATGCAGCTCAATTCCAGAAAAATAAATGACCCAATCAAAAAATGGGCCAAAGAACTAAACAGACATTTCTCCAAAGAAGACATACGGATGGCTAACAAACACATGAAAAGATGCTCAACATCACTCATTATCAGAGAAATGCAAATCAAAACCACAATGAGGTACCACTTCACACCAGTCAGAATGGCTGCGATCCAAAAATCTGCAAGCAATAAATGCTGGAGAGGGTGTGGAGAAAAGGGAACCCTCCTACACTGTTGGTGGGAATGCAAACTAGTACAGCCACTTTGGAGAACAGTGTGGAGATTCCTTAAAAAATTACAAATAGAACTACCTTATGACCCAGCAATCCCACTGCTGGGCATACACACCGAGGAAACCAGAATTGAAAGAGACACATGTACCCCAATGTTCATCGCAGCACTGTTTATAATAGCCAGGACATGGAAACAACCTAGATGTCCATCAGCAGATGAATGGATAAGAAAGCTGTGGTACATATACACAATGGAGTATTACTCAGCTGTTAAAAAGAATACATTTGAATCAGTTCTGATGAGATGGATGAAACTGGAGCCGATTATACAGAGTGAAGTAAGCCAGAAAGAAGAACACCAATACAGTATACTAACACATATATATGGAATTTAGAAAGATGGCAATGACGACCCTGTATGCAAGACAGCAAAAAAGACAGATGTGTATAACGGACTTTTGGACTCAGAGGGAGAGGGAGAGGGTGGGATGATCTGGGAGAATGGCATTGTAACATGTATACTATCATGTAAGAATCGAATTGCCAGTCTATGTCCGACGCAGGATACAGCATGCTTGGGGCTGGTGCACGGTGATGACCCAGAGAGATGTTATGGGGAGGGAGGTGGGAGGGGGGTTCATGTTTGGGAACGCATGTACACCCATGGTGGATTCATGTCAATGTATGGCAAAACCAATACAGTATTGTAAAGTAAAATAAAGCAAAAAAAAAAAAAAGAAATGCAAATATCTGAATAAAAGAAAGTACAGAATGTTGCCATATAAAGAAAACATTCTTGCCAAAAAAAATAAAAGATATGTATAAATAAAATTTGCATATATTTTATATAAAAGATATATATATAAATATAATAAAATTTTATATACATACATAAATCTTTTTTAATATATGCAGTAGAGTCACACTGTTTATACTGCTTTTTCTAGTTATTATGTCTTGAACATCTTTCCATGAGAGGAAATATGTTATTACATGATGTCCTAACTCATTTGAGATAACTGCTACATACTGTTTCCATTATGGATGTACGTATTATTTATCTGATAATTCTTTTATTCACAGCATTTTTTTTAGGCTTTTGAGGAAGAGTCTGATCAGGATTCTAGCCCTTTATATTTTCTTCTTTTCCTCCTAATTTCTGCTTTGCTTACTTTTCTTCACATGAGAAGCTGAATGTTTTACCACTAAGCTTTGCCTGGCTCACAAGAAACCTGCTGACCAGGCCCACCTGTGAAAGTCTGCCAGAAGGAGCAAACTGGCCCATCTGCTCTGGAGTCTATCCAGAACCAGGACTTTACTCCTTCCCCTGGTAGTATTGAAGAAGCCTGGGTTCTGACTTGGGGAGGATGGCTCTTTGAGACACCAATTCACCACCTTCTTGGTCTGCTGACCTTCTGAATAAAGCCTCTATTCTTCGCCCCCACGATTAATCTCTTGATTTATTGGCTGTCAAGCTTGGACTTGGTAAAACGTTTACCCCAGGTCTCCTATAGATTGACCTACTGGCAGGTGGGTCACATTCACCCACACAGAAATAATGAAAACCAAGGTAAAGCGCTCAGTGGCAGTGTGAAGAATGTGCAGTGAACTAAGGGTGCAGGCAGGCAAATGCTTAAATAAGTTTAAAACAAGCAACATGCATTGCTCTACACCTTGCTTTTCTAATTTAGCAATACGCTCTGGCCATCCTTCCTTGTCGGTGGAGCTAGAACATCTCTTTCTCTTAGTAGCTGCAAGGGATTCCACTAAGAGATGCTTTGTAATTTAATTTACTATTGTCTTACTGATGGGCTTGCATGTTGTTTGAGTTGTCACTGAATTAAAAAAAAAAAAAGGCTTGGATAGTGTGAAATGAAGATATCTCCTGCCGTATCAATAAAGAAGAAATGTCCCAGCCATCAGTGATTTCTAGGCTCCAACAAGGGCTCCTAAAACTGCAGTCTAGTAGATGCTGCCACCCCCGCGGTGATTGCTGAGGAGCTTGGGGGATGCAAGAGGCCAGGTGACCGAGGACGCAGGGCCAGCCCCAGATAGCTGAGGTGTGTATGAAAGGAGTGGATCCGGTGAGCCCAGAGGCTCGCATCTTCCCACACATGGGATGTTGAATTCCTTAACTTGATACCGGCTCTTTGATCTTCAGGCTGCCTGCTCCCTTTGCTGCAAACGTGTATACAGTCTGACTTCCCTTCCTGCCTCCTTGGAGCAGTTTTCTCAGAGCCACGGAGATGCTGTCAGTACTGGACCCCAGCTCCGAGTCCTAAACATAAATAAATAAAATAAAAAAATAAATATTTAACTATTTAAATAAATACATTTATTAAAATAAATAAATAAACAATATTTAGCATAAAATAACTCTCTCCTTTCAGGTTGTGACTCCATTTTTAGTTGACAATAGGCATTCTTGCTGCTTTATCTAAAACCAATGTGCATTTCCTAGAGGAAATCCTAGAAGGCTATACACCAAAATGTTACTCTGGTTGTCTGCAGAGGTGAAGAATTTTGGAGCATGTTCTCTTTCTACTTTATTGCTTCACTGTTTAAACTGTTTTTTTTTTTACAAGCATGTATAATTTTTATAATTAGAAAATACATGCAAGGCAATATTTCAATGTTTCAAAGAAGTACAACTTAATTAAAATTGAGTTTGTGTTTAAATGCTCACGTATTTACAGGACATGCATGTTTTTGGTTTTCTTGGAAGGACTGGCAGTCGGTAAGTGTTGTTGCAGAACCCCTGCATTCAGTGCAGGTGTTTTAAGGGGCTCCCTGCCGGATCGTGCGTTGGGGTGGCCGGAAATGTCTTTCCTCTTATTGAAGAATTTCTAGGTACTCATGATCATGGACTCCGCAGAGAAACGCTGAGTTAACTCACGTTTTCTCAGTTTCGAGACACAAGGGGAAACAGACTTAAAGGAGGCTTGAGGTCATTTCATGGCCTGTCCTGGTATGAGGTTGCAGCCATCCGCTTTTGCTTTGTTCTTTAAAAAGTTCGTATATTTTTGATAGCATGGGTCTTCAGCGCTTCGCATGGGCTTTCTCCAGTTGCAGTGAGTCCAGGCTGCTCTTTGGCTGGGGAGCTCGGGCTTCTCATGACAGGGCTTTTTTTGTTGCAGAGCACAGGCTCAGCAGCTGTGGGGCTTCGGCTTAGTGGCCCCATGGCATGTGAGTTCTTCCCAGACCAGAGATCGAACCTGTGCACCTTGACTTGGCAGGGGGATTCTTAACCACTGCACTGCCAGAGAAGGCCAACCTTTGCTTCTGAGCCATCAGGCTTGGGAGAGGGAAAAGCATCTCTGACCAGATCTCCAAGGGATTCGTGGGAAAAGGGGAGGCAGCCATTCAGTCTCCAGGGTGCTGGTCCTTGCTCGGAAATGAGTGTCAGTTGTGAGTTCAGTTCTGTTCAGTCGCTCATTCATGTCCCACTCTTTGTGACCACATGGACTGCAGCACACCAGGCCTCCCTGTCCATCACCAACTCCCTGGAATCTACCCAAATTCATGCCCATTGAGTCGGTGATGCCATCCAACCATCTCATCCTCTGTTGTCCCCTTCTCCTCCTGCCTTCAATCCCTCCCAGCATCAGGGTCTTTTCCAATCAGTCAATTCTTCACATCAGGTGGCCAAAGTACTGGAGTTTCAGCTTCAGCATCAGTCCTTCCAAAGAACACCCAGGGCTGATTTCCTTTAGGATGGACTGGTTAGATCTCCTTGCAGTCCAAGGGACTCTCAAGAGTCTTCTCCAACACCTCAGTTCAAAAGCATCAATTCTTTGGCACTCAGCTTTCCTTATGATCCAACTCTCACATCCATACATGACTACTGGACAAACCACAGCCTTGACCAGATGGACCTTAGTCGGCAAAGTAATGTCTCTGCTTTTGAATATGCTGTCTAGGTTGGTCATAATTCTCCTTCCAAGGAGTAAGTGTCTTGTAATTTCATGGCTGCAGTCACTGTCTGCAGTGATTTTGGAGCCCCTCAAAATAAAGTCTGTCACTGTTTCCACTCTTTCCCCATCTATTTGCCATGAAGTGATGGGACCAGGTGCCATGATCTTAGTTTTCTGAATGTTGAGTTGTGAAGGGATTTACTAATCTAACAAGAGCTCTCCAGATCCTAGATCTAAAATCCTTTTCCTAAAAAACTGCAATATGCATTCTGAATCAGGACAGAGTCTGTGGGACCAGGTTTATTTTAATGAAGGGTTTGCTCTGCTCCCCAAAGGATGCTGTGGAAAAGTGAGACAGGAGGCGGGGAGTTAGAGCGGACCTGGGACCCAGGCAGGCAGCATCGTCCAGGAGCTCGGGTCTCTGCTACACTCAGCCACCTATGCTGGGGAGGGGGTGACCCTCCATTGTCCCTGGAATTGGAGGTTGTAGGGGAGGTAACATTTCGTTTCCTCTTCTCACAGCTGATTGATTCGTGTGGTTCAGCGAAGGGGCAGGTGCCCCTCCCAGAGCAGAAGGGAGAATGGACATTAGGGAGGAGGACCACAGTGGGGAGACATCAAATATCCCCGTAGCAGGCTTTTTTTTCTGGGATTAAAAAATAATGGCTATAGCAAACAGAGACAAATAATAACCATCATTTTGATAGTATGAGTTAGCCTTTAGGCCCTTTGCTTTCTCGTTGGCACTGAAAATAGTCCTGAAAGTGGGACTTCTTGCATCGTTTGGAGCATCCTGCAGCTACAAATAGCAGAGCAGCCAGCCCGATGGGATGGACCTTTAGCCTGACCATCACCTTCTTTGTTTTGTAAGCATTACAGGAGAGAGGAAGGGCGAAAAGCATTTGAAGAGTGAATAGCTTTGCTTTCTGACATTTTTTTATTTTGCACAGACTTTTCTCCCAGTGGGGTCAGGTTGACACTGGATGACATCAGGAGATAAAGAAAGCACACAATTAACATGAATTAAGCATTTGTTTCCCTGGAGAAGGAAATGGCAGCCCTCTCCAGTGTTTTGGCCTGGGAAAGCCCATGGGCAGAGGAGCCTGATGGGCTACAGTCCACGGGGTTGCAAAGAGTTGGACACGACTTAGTGACTGAACAACAATAAAAACGCATTTATTTCAGAGCCAACACAGATGATTTCAGAGATTTCCCCTTTTTACTCCTCCGTGTTCTCAATAGGGATGGTGCTGACTGTCTTTACAGAAACATTTGGGAATACAGCATAATTAATGTGTGTGCATTAGACCAGACATGGCTTTGGAAGCAAAACTTAAAGACAGCATTATTCATGGAAGAGAGGGAGTCCACTTAGGATGGGAAGATGTGTGAGGCTTGATGAAACAGTCCTGGATGTATGTCACTCCAATACTTTGGTCCTCTGATGCAGAGTCAACACATTGGAAAAGACCCTGATGCTGGGAAAGATTCAGGGCAGGAGAAGAGGGTAACAGAGAATGAGATGGTTCAATGGCATAACCAACTCAACAGACAAGACTTTGAGCAAACTCCAGGAGACAGTGAAGGACAGGGAAGCCTGGCGTGGTGCAGTCCACAGGGTCGCAGATTTGGACACAACTTAGCGACTGAACAACAGGACTACATGCTTTAACAGCCTTCTGGTTGCAGAGCTGGACTCCCCTCCATGGTAAGCAGTTTGGGATGCTAGCATCTGAGCCTTTGGAGGAGGCCGTGGGGGCACAGCACCTTGGGTCCTTCCTTGGGTGCCCCCCCAGGATCCCAGACTACAGCGGCAACCTGGAGTCTTTTTCTTGCACAGACAGGGAAGCCCCCTACTCATCCCTCTTGCCCTTGACCTAGTAGGTCCTGGGTTCTGCTCAGACCTCAGGGTGAAAAATCACGTCTGTTCTCCTGATATTTCCCCTGCTTCCTCTGGTGCACTGGCATCAGCTTTCTGCTCTACGTGGTTGGGCTGAGCAGGTGCCCAAAGAAAAGCCTTCATTGTGATGAATCATCATCTTACATTACAGCTGGATGGCCTTTTAAATGACAAAGATTTTTGGTAGTCATTTTTCAGGTTTGGGACTTAGCAGCCCCTTGAGATCAGCAGGGTAGCTTGGATTATGTGCATTTTCTAGATATGGAGAGAAACAGAAGTTCCCCAGAGAGGTTATGTATCCAGTCCAAAGTCACATAGCCACTGGGTAGCAAAGCATGAAAGCTAACTTGAGTCTGTCTGACTTTAAGTCCACGGTCTTCCTTGTATAACCAGTTACACCACCTTAGGTCTCAACCACACTGTGTCCCTTACAAACGTCTTCATCTTGCAGAACCCTATGACTAGTGGTCAGTATAGAAGCTAACTCAGGAGAGGAGAACTTTGATGTCTAAGGTGTCAGAATTAGGCGGCAAAAGTGTCAGGACGTCAGCTCACTTTTTCTGACTAAGCCCCGATTTCTTCCTTTCTTCTCAGCTTCCCATCAAGGAGGCAAATGCATCTGTACTTTTATGTGTGGCTTAGAGTCAAATATGACTGGAAAAGGGACTTCCTATATGGCACAACCACAGTGATGGCTAATTGAGTTCTTGTGATACAGCAAGCACTCTTTTGTGTGTGTGTGTGTGTGTGTGTAATTCCCCATTTCATTCAATCTTTGCCACAAACCTATGGAATATGTTCTATTGTTGCTGTTTCATTGCCAAGTTGTGTTTGACTCTTGGCGACCCCATGGATGGCAGCGCACCAGACTTCCCTGTCCTTCGCATCAGGTGGCCAAAGTATCGGAGCTTCAGCTTCAGTATCAGTTCTTCCAGTGAATATTCAGGACTGATTTCCTTTAGGATGGACTGGTCTGATCTCCTTGCAGTCCAAGGGACTCTCAAGAGTCTACTCCAGCACTACAATTTAAAAGCATCAATTCTTCAGCACTCAGCCTTCTTTATGGTTCAACTCTCACATCCATACATGACTACTAGAAAAACCATAGCTTTGACTAGACAGACCTTTGTTGACAAAGCGATGTCTCTGTTTTTTAAGATGCTATCTAGATTTGTCATCGCTTTTCTTCTAAGGAGCAAGTGTTTTTAAATTTCATGGCTGCATTCACCGTCCACAGTGATTTTGGAGACCAAGAAAATTGGAATGGTGGGACTGGATGCCATGATGTTCATTTTCTGAATGTAGAGCTTTAAGCCAGCTTCCCTGGTGGCTCAGATGGTAAAGCGTCTGCCTGCAATGCGGGAGACCCGGGTTTGATTCCTGGGTTGGGAAGATCCCCTGGAGAAGAAAATGGCAATCCACTCCAGCACTCTTGCCTGGAAAATCCCATGGATGGAGGAGCCTGATAGGGTACAGTCCATGGGGTCTCAAAGAGTCAGACATGACTGAGCGACTTCACTTCACTTTTGAAGAGCTTTCAGCCAACATATTCACTCTCCTCTTTCATTTTCATCAAGAGGCTCTTTAGTTCCTCTTTGCGAATTTCTGCTATTAGAATGGTATCATCTGCATATGTGAGGCTGTTGATGTTTCTTCTGGCAGTCTTGATTCCAGCTTGTGATTCATCCAGCCTGGCATTTGTGTTCTGTAGTTATAACCATTAACAGTGAGAATCTGAAGACACTGAGGCTCAAAGAGGCTAAATAACTGCCCAAGGACACTCAGCATAGAGACAGTATTTGACTGCAGGTTTGCCTGATTTGGGGCTTCTCAAATGGCACTAGTGGTAAAGAGACTCAGATTTGATCCCTGGGTTGGGAAGATCTCCTGGAGAAGGAAACGGCTCCTCCCTCGAGCATTCTTGCAGGAAGAATCAGATGGACAGAGGAGCCTGGTGGGCTACAGTCCATGGGGTTGCCAAGAGTCAGACAGGACTGAGTGAGCAGCATCCTCATTGCCTGCTTCTGTCTTTTATGTATCAATATGCAAGACATTTTCAGGTTGAGAGGAGTTTATCCCGTGGTAGACATGGATAGCTTTTGGAGGCTGATCCCTTCTTGACAATGCCACCTGGTTATCTGGCCAGCAGGAGTGCCACCCTGATCAAAACCCTTGAACAGCTCCTCTCGGCTCGAGTGATGAGGCCTGGAGAGGGACTTGGCTTATTGGGTGTCAGATGCATGGCCTACCTCAGCACAACTAACCTCTTAGCAGCCCAGGGAAGGGAGATTTTATTAATATCATTATAGCAGTCAAGAAATGGAAGCCTAAGGGTGCCATGTCAGCTGCCACAGCCAAGAAGCCAGTGACTGTTGTGTCCAAGATTTGAGCATCTCTGTCATTCCAGTCCTCAATGAGGGTCTCAGACTTGAGTGGGACCCCATGTCCCACCGTTATGTCCATGCCTGAAACACACGGTAGGCACTCAAAAGAGAGCTGTGACATGAATGCATGAAACAAGGCCCCCCTGTGATTTCAGACTTCTCCTGAAGGTTTTGAGGGAGTGGGCAGGGGAGGTGGTTCCTGGCCTCTTCCCCAGGTCCCTGGCAACATCTTCACATAATCCAGACCCCAGACTTGGTAGCCTCAACAAGTGCAGTGTGCTTTCACACACAGAAAATACACGCAGTGTATTTCCCCATCTTTAGGGGAATTCTGCAGCAGCTTCAGAGAGGAAGCGCACGTCTTCACGTTGTTCCACATCCGTTGTGTTCTCGGGGGTGTTTGGACAGTTTTCTGCCGTGGAGGAGAGAGGACACCGATCTCACATCCAAGTCCGCATCTAACATTTTCAGAGCAAACAGGAAGAGAGATGATAAATACTTCAAAGTCGGAATGCAACTTTTATAGCACTACAGCCTTACAAATGGACCAGCACTGCCGCAAATCTCCTCGATGAGTTCATTAAGGTGATTCATAAAAACAGAAGATTCATCCTTGTCAGCCAGGGTTGGGCAGGATGGATCACCAGTGGGCATATTCTCACACCTGTTCTTAGGACTTCCAAGATCACAGCTGACATTTATTTCTAATAAGTCACGGGGAATAGATGAGGTAGTTTACCTGTGCCAGAAGACAGAAAAAATATTCTTTATTTTTCCAAAAAGCATATCCTTTTTTCTGGGTTTATAATAGATAAGCCCCTCAGGAAAGGAGGCGTTCTATAAAAAAGCCCAAGATTCAGCTTGCCTTGGGGAATCAACACGAGTTGAGAGGAGGCCACGGCTAGGGGGCCTTTTACTATGAGGCTGCTTGGAGCTGGTCTCCAAGGAGGGAAGAAGGATCACCCTGTTTGCAGCTATCAATGCAGGGCCAAGCAAATCATGGTTTTTAAAACGTCTGAAAGGAGGCTTTTGCTCAGGGAGCCACCTAATGTCCAGGAAAGGTTGTGCTGTCTGTGTGTGTGTTTGTGTGTGTATAAGCATATGTGTGTAATTGTGTGTGTGTCCTTACTTTATCTTGACCACCCTTCACACACTCCTGTGTCTGGTTTCTTCTTTAACCTGGCTCTTGGCAGCTGGCTTGGAATCACACCTGCCTGGTGGGCTAATGTACACCATTCTGGGGGCTTGTAGGAAATCAGAGGAACAGAAGGCAGGAACCCCAAGTTTATAGTGCGCAGGGGTGATAGAGAAGCATGAAGTGGGATGCCCCTGCAATCTTGGTGGGACCTCTGTCCTCTTTGTATCCATAGAAGTAGCTGTATACGTAGCAATTTGTCTCCAGGTTTACTCTACAGGAGCTGCAAGAGACTTGGGTTCTATCCCTGGGTCTGGAAGATCTCCTGGAGGAGGGCAGGCAACCCTCTCCAGTATTCTTGCCTGGAGAATTCCATGGACAGAAGAGCCTCACGGGCTACAGCCCATAGGGTCGCAATGAATCAGACTGGACTGAGCAACTTAGCATGCATGCCTGCACATAGGCAAGAATGAGGTATGTAATGCTGTTTGTATAAAGACTAAAATGAAATGGAATGGCCAGTCATATGTAACTGCTAAGGAAACTATCCTGTGGGCTGTTTAATCATCCTGTGAACTGTAAGAAACAATTTCCAAGTTGCAGAACACTGTGTATCAGAAAGAGGGAAAGAAACAGACAAACAAGCATTTCTCTGTTTATTCATCCCTCCTGGGGCCCTCTGATTCCTTTACAGCCCCTTGCCTTGGGCTGAAGGTGTGGAAGGCAGGTGGATCCACCCTCTGGCTGAGGGCTGTCCTCTGACCCCTGGTGTTGCTGAGCCAGGGGGCAGGGCAAGCTTCAAGGGTGGTGCTTCGCTGCCTCAGAAGCAGCTCTGGCCCGATGACGGGCAGCGAGTCTTCATGCTCCGCTCGTAGCTCTTCAATGGGGGTGACGCCGGAGCACAGGCTCCATGCCAGCCCGGTGCTCCCACTGCCCCGGGCGGTGACCCAGCTTGACGGCGCCCTTTTATCACCTCCCTTCTTTCCTTCTTTCCTTCCCACCTCCTTCCTTCCTCCCTCCAGCTCACCTCCTCACTCTCTCCCTAATTCGTTTCCTGGAATCACCTTCCAAATAAACTAGAAAAAAGTGTCATATCCAGGAAGAAATACCCTTAAGGAAGTGTTCTCAAGCATTTCATGCTCAAAAACACAGCAGAGGCGTTTCTCATGTTAAAAAACATTAATACTGTGAGAAGTTCATACCCCCAGCCCCTGCCCCAGGAGACCTGGAGCCACCTCCTAGAAGTCCCAGCTTGAGCGGTGTCAGAGCCTGTTATGTTAAGGACTTTCGCAGGGAAGATCCTCCCCAGAGCTAGGTTCTTATTTCAGCTCCTGCTGGCTTAATCCTTAGCTGTAAAGTTCTGCTCCTTCGATCTGGCCTCCAACGTAAGGCTCTCTAAATGCAAGCTTTTGTGGTGTGAACTTTTCTTCCTCTGAAGGGATATTCAGGTGAAAAAAAAGAAAAACGCCAAATCAGTTTTCCAAGTAAATCTTTCCACAGTGATTTATTTCCCTGGGAAAGGCTCAAGCTCAAATGTCATTTCTGGCTCTCATTGTGAGCTCTCTTTGAGCTGAAGGGCTGAGGGCAAAGAACTCAGGCCCAGGGTTACCCCGTGGGGCTGAGTCTGATGCCAGATTCAACCATTTGGGCATGCTGCGCTCTGTGAAGGTTAGAGACTGGGGCTTGGTACAGAGCATAAGCCATCTGGGGGCAAGCTTACAAAGACATTCCTAGGGGTGCAGGACATGGTACCTGGGGTCTCATAGGGTGTTGCCCAGGTGAGCTTAAGGACTCTCAGCTACCCCAGTACTAGCTCTGAAAGTGAAAATGTGAGTCATTCAGTCATATCTGACTCTTTGCAACCCATGGAATAGCCCACCAGGCTCCTCTGTCCATGGGATTCTCCAGGCAAGAATACTAGATTGGGTGGCCATTTCCTCCTCTGGGGGATATTCCTGACCCAGGGATCGAACTCTGGTCTCTTGCTCGGCAGGCAGATTCTTTACCATCTGAGCCTCCAGGGATGCCCCGAGGAAGCAGCTAAGGGCTCTGCATGGTGTTGAAGCCTCTCATCAGGCCGCTTCTGAGAACGGCCCAGCTTTGGCTGCTGCCCTCCTTGTCAGCGGGCAGTGGCACCTTGCTCTAGAGAGCCCCACCCAGTGGAGACCCTTGGGTGGAAAAGGTGGGAACGTGAAATACCTGGGGCCAGGGTGGCCTTAGACAAGATCCTGCGGGAACCTGACTAGCGAGGCTCAGAAGCTTGCTGACCTTGTGGGAAGAGGCCACCCATCCCTCTCCATCTCAGGGAACTCTGTACCAAGGTCACAGGACAAACATCTCTGGAACTGATCAAGCCTCCTAGCAGTGGTTGCCATGAGCCTCCGGATCTAAACTGGCCAGGTCCCTGACCCCATATTAGGTAAAATAGCCACCCTATTACCCACTCTCTAGCGTCCTAACCAACCACCTACTACCACCTTTCCAGTAGGTGTTTTCTCTGTCTTGAGGCTATAAAATTTGGCTGCTAGCCTGTGAAAGGGTTCTGCTCCCCCTAGTCTAACGGTGTCTCCCACTCAAATAAACTTCATTCTCCTCTCATTTCTGCCTCATGTCTGGAAATTCTTTTCCAATGCATGCACAGCCCACGACACATTTCTGTCTTCAGGTTTTACGGTCTTTGCAGTAAGGACCCTTCCAACTGAAAATGAGCAGGCCCAGAAAGTCCTGCTGCGTGGCAAGGGTCAAGTGCCTGTGAACAGCACGCTGCCTCAGGGAGTGGGGGTGTTGGGGGTGTTCCGTGGTGGCCTCTTAGAATCAGCAATGGTTTACCAAAGGGGCATCTCAGCCCCGGATACCTCACCCCTGCTCCACCCTGATGCCTGCGTGGGTGATGTGTGTGAGGATGAGTGCATGGTGTGAAAACAGTGAAGGAGGGGCAGGAATTCTTACCTGAAAAGACAAATTGCCCCTACTGGGTCCTCTCCCATTGTTTACAAGCAGGTAGGGGGTGGGGCTGGGGAGCAGCCCTCTATGTGGAGTCCTGGGCTTATCTGTTAATTTCAATCCAGATGGAACCAGGTGGCTCAGTGGTAAAGAATCTGCCTGCCAAGGCAGAAGACGCAGGAGATGCAGCTTCTATCTCTGGGTCGGGAAGGTCCCCTGGAGAAGGAAATGACAACCCACTCCAGTGTTCTTGCCTGGAAAATCCCATGGACAGAGGAGCCTGGTAGGCTACAGTCCATGGGGTCGCAAAGAGTCGGGCACGACTCAGCAACTGAGCACAAGCAGGAGCTTAAAAACATGCTCCCATGGGGGACACCTGCCTGGCTCTCAGGGACCTGAGGCTTTGAGCCTCCACCCTGGCCTGTGTCGTCATTCTCTTACGTTCTTTTGCTCTCTGCACTGCTCAGTTCCTTCCTCCTCCACTTCTTTAATACGCCGGCTTTGCTGCAACAACAAACTAGAGGAAACTGGGTGAGCTCCAGCCTGGTAACTGCAGATGCGTAGAAACTGCACGGGACTTTCTGGTCCTTGAAAACATGGATGCTCCCAGGGGGCAAAAGAAACCCAAGTCAAAAGGCCACCTGTGGAGAATCAGTCTACAGAGAGTATGGGTTACTGTTTGGCCTCTTAACACAGTGATCTTGGCATAGCTCCCCTTAAAGTGGGGGGTGGGGGGTGGTGGTGCAGGAGAGTCTAGGGTCAAGGGCATGGACCCTCCCAGCTCTGGGCATTTAACCTCAGTTTCCTTATCAGTAACATCAATAATAGCCCTGGTTGGATTGTTGGGAGGATTAAATGAGACAGCAAGTGAACGGTTCTTGACACAAAGGGCCTCATTCAGTGTTAGCTATTATTAGTCTTCCTTTTGGTTTCTATCTGTTAGCTGCTGTCTTCAGCTAACTCTCAGAGCAACTCCGTGGATGCATTTTCTCCATTTTCCTACCCGAGTGTTTAAAGGGTGTCTCAAACCTAAGCTGTCTGAAACGTTAACCCCAGATCCTCCTGCTTTGATTCCCCCACCTGGGAAAATGACTTCAGGTTTTCTCACTTCTCTCTGAGTTTTTCTTGCGTCCTGTTTTCTCCTCCTTCTTTCGTACCCCTACATCCAGCCCTAGTGGCTTTACTTACAGAACACATCCCGAGTCCAGCCACCTCTCATCACCTCCCCTGCCCCGGTCCCCAGGTCCTGGGCTGGCGGAATGACTTCTTGACTCTTCTCCTATTTCTGCCTTGTGGTCTTTCCCTCAAGTCTGTTCTCAATAAAGCAGAGTGGATTTGTACCCTCTCATGCTATCCCATCCCAGAAAAAACATATCATCCTCAGCATGGACAGACAATTCTTCCTGTGCTCCCCTCCCGAGACACCTGCCCCCAGGACCCCCACGTAACTGTACCGCTTTGCCACTCTGGCACTAGCTCACTCATCCCCAGCTCTCACACCGACCTTTCAGCCTCTTCTCAAACACACCACCGCCTCAGCACCCTCTTGAAACCAAGCAGGATGCTGTGGGCATCATGGGTGAGGAAAACTTTTCGTGTCCATCTTTTAAGCTTTGTAGGGAACAGACGGCAGCTTCCATGACCTTCCCTGAGTTCCCAAGGGCAAATTTGAACAGTTGCTAATCAGGAAAAGGAGGGGATGCAGAGACAAGGGAGGAGCAGCCAAGAAACCACAGCGCGGCCTTGGGCAGGTCCTGGCTCCTCAGTCAGCTCAGTTCAGTCGCTCAGTCGGGTCCAACTCTGCGACCCCATTTACTGCAGCACGCCAGGCCTCCTGGCCATCACCAACTCCCGGAGTTCACTCAAACTCAAGTTCATGGAATCGGTGACTCCATCCAGCCATCTTACCCTCTGTCATCGCCTTCTCCTGTCCTCAATCTTTCCCAGCATCAGGGTCTTTTCCAATGAGTCAGCTCTTCGCATCAGGTGGCCAAAGGTTTGGAGTTTCAGCTTCAGCATCAGTCCTTCCAGAGACACACATAATAACATCTTTGGGCTCTTCTGCACAAATAAACCCCAGTGAATGGAAGATGTTAACTACTTGATGAAACTTTCTCCATCCCAGAGAGAAGGTAACCTTGAGACCCACAGAAGCCCATCAGGAGACCACCCGAGGCCAGGTGGACCCCCACACACCCCAATCTTCCCTTGAACCATGGCTATAAAACCCCTCTCCAAGTTCCCCTGGGTTGGGACACTAGTTTTGAGGGACGTGAACCCACTGTGTCCCCCCTCGCCTGGCAAAGCAGTAAAGTTATTCTTTTCTATTTCACCCCAAGCTCCATGCTTGAGATTCAATCAGGCATCTCTACGCAGAGATTTTTGGCATCAGTAGTAAATCTGGGTGCCTACTATGTGCTTAAAAGCAAAGGAGAAAACAGCAGAAAGAAAGAAAAAAAAAGCGCAACAGATTGGAATTCCAGGATCAAAGAGAACCAAACGCTGGTAGCTTGAGCCCTAAGCATCATGTGTGCTAATGTACACCATATGCTTGTTTGCAGAACTCACATCCAGGGGGAGTGGACAGGATTGGAAGGCAGCCTGTGAGCGGTCGCTCACAAGGAGTTGCGGATGCCTTCTTTAAAGCGCGGTTCGGGAAACTGGCAGCACACGGTGAAAAGCCAGCCTCCCCCAACGCGTTCACGTCTGCTGCGTCTGTGCCTCACGACACCCGTCCTTCCAAATGCAAGGTGGCAGGCTGCGGGCTCCTTTCCAGGGAACTATAACACAGTCAATATGCCGTTTTCTGGAAATGAATATTTATTGTTTTAACAGCTGTACTCCTACTTTCTTGGGCTTAAAAAAAAATTACTTGTACCCACGGATGACTTACAGAGGTTGGAAAGTGCAGCTTTGAAATTCCCCATTTAAAATATCCTACAGGTTTTACACAAAGTGGCCCCCAAACCACAGCATTTTTCCATTTCTGACTTCCTTCTTATCCCCGGAACGATTAGGGAAACAAACAGCACTTTTTGGCATCCAGAGCTTGAGGTTTTGGTCAAATGGTGTGTGTCTATGGCAGTGGTTAGTGGGGACCAGCCTTCTCTGGTTACTTGCTGATTCAAGGAGAGTCAGAACATGCGAGATTCAGAACTCTTTGGAAGTTCCCACTTTATTTTCTTTGAGGTATTTGTCTTCAAAGAAAGATTTGCTTTTGAAGGGCTGCTGATGATATTACAGAGCTAAGCTCCCTGGGTTATTTGTTTTTGAGATTGTATATAAACTACTAACATTATTATGACACAATTACCAGTAAGTAATCATCCAATTGCCATAAACATGTCCCTCTCGAAATATTGCAAATTAATATTCATGCTTTCCTCGAATCCACCACTCTCAGCTAACGCATGTCTGCATAGTTCATCAAAATGTACATTTTTTTTCCCAGTGAAAGGGAAAATTATAGTTCAGTTCTTCATCTTGAGGCATGGGAAGATTCTTTTGACGGGAGCATTAGTTGCTTTGAAACACAATTTCCCTGTTACTGATGCAGCCACCAGCAATGAGCTATGTGCTTTCAGGTAAAACATTTGCACTGCCTTAGAGTTATGTTGTTCAAAAATGCTTCTGGTCATTCAGTCCTGGCTGTGGAGGAATCACTCCAGCTACATGATCATATATAATTGTCATATGTCACGATCAGACTGTGTGCAGTTCTAAATGCTGATAATTTAGTCACTGTTAAGGGGGAGATCCTAGAATCTCACTGCCAATAAATCACTGAAGATTCTTTTCCCTAAACCTCATAAATCCACTTAAAGAAAGAAGCTCCCTAACATGTTATGATTTAGAACCATAAAATTTGCCAAGATGATTATAAAGAGAAATCAGGACCGAAAAAGCAACCCTGGAATAAGTTAATATATTTTTATACTGAATGTCAGTGAACTTAATTTTACTCTGTACAAAGCATCAAATGATAATATTGCTTTCTGCTAATTCAACAGGCTACATCAAAGATGATAAAAGTATCTTATACTGGCCAAATGTGAGTTCATTCAGTAGAAGGAAGTGATTCTAAAGCCTCAGATAGACTCGTGGATCAAATGCATATCTGTAAATGTTTATGCACAGAGGTCTGCTTATAAATGTTTCACAACTGGCTTGGCCAAAACAAAGGCCTGATTTATCACTTATCTCAATTTTTGTGTCACAAATACTCACCATGGCCAATTTCAAGCTACCAGTGTGACATCTCTGGTTCCTCAAAACTGGGAAAGGACTAAAACAAGGTTGTATATTTTCATCTGTTTATTTAACTTATATGCAGGATACATCCTGTGAAATGCCAAGCTGGATACAAGATTGCTGTGAGAAGTATCAACAACCTCAGATAACCAGATGATAACACTCTAATGGTAGAAAGTGAAGAGGAATTAAAGAGCCTGAAAGAAGAGAGTGAAAAACTGTCTTAAAACTCAACATTCAAAAAACTAAGATCATGGCATCCAGTCCCATCACTTCACGGCAAATAGAGAAAAAGCGGAAGCAGTGATAGATTTTATTTTCTTGGGTTCCAAAATCACTGTGGATGGTGACTGCGTCCATGAAATTAGAGGACACTTGCTCCTTGGAATAAAAGCTATGACCAACCTAGACAGCATATTAAAAAGCAGAGACATCACTTTGCCAACAAAGGTCCGTGTAGTCAAAGCTTTGGCTTTTCCAGTAGTCATGTATAGATTTGGGATTTGGACCATTAATAAGGCTGAGTGCTGAAGAGCTGATGCTTTTGAACTGTGGTGTTGGAGAAGACTCTTGAGAGTCCCTTGGACTGCAAGGAGATCCAACCAGTCCCTCCTAAAGGAAATCAACCCTGGATATTCATTGGAAGGACTGATGCTGAACCTGAAGCTTCAATACTTTTGCCACCTCATGTGAAGAATCAACTCATTGGAACAGAGCTTGATTCAGGGAAAGACTGAAGGCAAAAGGAGAATTCGGCAGCAGAAGATGAGATGGTTAGACAGTGTCACCACCTCAATGGACATGAACCTGAGCAAATTCTGGGAGATAGTGCAGGATACGGGAACCTGGCATGATGCAGGCCAAGGGATTGCAGAGTTGGACATAACTTACTGACTTAACAGTGCCAACAACATGAGCATGCAGAGCTGGGAAGAAGTTCACAGAGTTGGTCTTTGTGAGCCAGGATATGATGTACATGAATCCAAAATTGTGGAGAGAAGTGTTCGCTGTGGGTCCCCTGTCTTTGACATTAACATGTCAGAAATAAAATATGACTTGGGTTGCTATGATACTGTCTTGAGGACCAATGCGCTAAACCAGAGAACTGAAAAAGAGTGCTGGCTCAACGCTGCTATTGTAACCTTTGGAAGCAGACCCGTCCTCTTTGGAGGGATCAGGACTTGGTGGGAACAACTTGGGATCTGGCGTTTGGCCTAGGTTTGGATGTGGTCTTTGCCACTTCATAGCTGTGAGTCTGTGAATGAGATTCTTAATCCCTCTTAGCCTCAGTTCCTTAAAGGGATTCTACAAGTCACCCTGGGGGGTTATCCTGAGTGTTAGCTACAAAGCAGTAGCCTTTAACATACCGCTTGGCAAACGGTGTTCATTTTTGTTATATGAACCCATTTGTCCATTCTTTATTAGAAATAGTTGGGTTACATTATATCTTAAGTTCCTTTTTAATATCTAAATCTCAGAAAAAAGTCTCTTCTATTACATAGATTCAATTAAATAAAAGATGACAAAGAAGTATTTAAGAGCATCTAAGAAGTATTTAATAAATGTTTAAATGGATGAATCGGTTCGGTTCAGTTCAGTTGCTCAGTTGTGTCCGACCCTTTGTGACCCCATGAATTGCAGCACGCCAGGCCTCCCTGTCCATCACCAACTCTCGGAGTTCACTCAGACTCATGTCCATCGAGTCCGTGATGCCATCCAGCCATCTCATCCTCGGTTGTCCCCTTCTCCTCCTGCCCCCAATCCCTCCCAGCATCAGAGTCTTTTCCAATGAGTCAACTCTTCACATGAGGTGGCCTGAGTACTGGAGTTTCAGCTTTAGCATCATTCCTTCCAAAGAAATCCCAAGGCTGATCTCCTTCGGAATGGACTGGTTGGATCTCCTTGCAGTCCAAGGGACTCTCAAGAGTCTTCTCCAACACCACAGTTCAAAAGCATCAATTCTTCGGCTCTCAGCTTTCTTCACAGTCCAACTCTCACATCCATACATGACTACTGGAAATAGATACCCGAAATTTATATTATCTCTTGGTTTTACTCCAAGCTAGAAATCTCAGAGACAAATTTCACTGCTTTTTTGAAGTTAATCATCCTCCATATGTAATAACCAGGGGGCTTCCCTGGTGGCTCAGACAGTGAAGAATCTGCTTCTAATGCAGGAGACCTGGGTTCAATCCTGGGTTGGGAAGATGCCTAGAGAAGGGAATGGCAGCCCACTTGAATATTCTTGTCTGGGAAATCCCAGTGGACAGAGGAGCCTGGTGGGCTACAGTCCATAGGGTGCAAAGAGTCAGACACGACTGAGCGGCTAACATATCTAATAAATTATCAAGTACTGGTGATTCTTCTTTCTTAAATAATAGTAAAAAAGGTGCCCCCTTTTCTTTATCTATCTGTGGTCTTCTAGGTTAGCCTGTCATTATCCCTTCATCGGTTCTCTGCTTCCCATCTTGAACACCTCATCCTTGACAAGATTGTCTGTCTCCAACTCAATATTTTAAGCTCTTTATAAGGACACAGACTTTCTTTTATTTATTTTTGTCTCAAATTCCAATATAGTTCCTGGCACAAAATAGATGCTCAATACATGTTTGTTTGATTGCATAATGAATGAGCCAACTTTGGGGAAAGTGATTAACATAGTTTTCTGTTCTGGAAGTTACCTTCCAAAGCGATATTATCCATGTTTCCTTATGTGTCCCCTTGTATGCCATCCTCTTTGGTGACTTGAAATTCCAAGTTGTAGGCCGTTCTACACCGTGGACCTCATGTCTCAGGATCACATAAAAAGGTCAGGTCATGACACTTTGTGGTGCTGCTCCCCCTGGGTGGACCCAAGTGTGGGGAGTCTGCCCGAGCTTGAAGCCTGGCTCTTCTTGTCCTGAATGTGCCTTTCCTATGTCAACACACTTGGGGGTTCCCTTGGACCCTCAGGTGAGCCTTTTTATAAGAGGTTATTAACAGAGCAATTAAGACGTATTAATAGTTTCCTGAATTAGTGCAGAATGGGCTAAACTTTACAGGGTTGAACATGCTGAAGTTTTACATGACCTCAGCTCTCAGGAGTAGCTTTGCATGCGCCTGAATGAAAATGGCATGAAAAGATAGAATTCAAATAACATGCAAGGGTTATTTGCTAATACAGGACAGCACAGTCATCAGGAGCTCTAGAGAAAGACACAGCCACTTTCCTTTCCTTCAGCTTGACAGTTTCCTGATCAGACCTGACCCTGAAGGATCGCACATCCAATATATTGAAGGAAGGATTTGGCAACTTGGGCTAGAATGGACAGAAGAAGTGAGCCAGCAGCAGAAATATCTGACTCTGATCATTTAAGGAAAGACAGGAATAGAGCTTTCTGTATGTAAGCCAAGTGGAATTATTAAGGCTAACCTTCTCACTCAGCACTTAATAGATAATCAATTTTTTGTTGCTAACAGTGGAAGGTAAAAATCAAGAAGAGAATGAAAATGCTCCTCTCTCACATTTGTGAAGGGCTTCTGAGTGTGCAAAAGGATGTTAGACATGTTATTTCATTGAATTTTCACAGCAACATAAAATCGACCAGGGCAGGCCCGCATGCACTCATTCTGGAAGATGCATCTAACACAGATTTGGGGAGCCGTCAGCCATCAGCCACAGACATCTCTCTATGGTCTTTACTTTCTACCACTTAACTTTGATTCCCAGTTTCTATCTCACTGGGCTCGAGACAAACTTGAGGAGACCCATTTACCCCTGGTTTATGTGAAAATCCTAGGGGCTTAGGTAGTTCCACCCCCTGCGGAGGGAACTTTGTTTGGTTGTCGTCTTTCCATGGAGGTTTACACGGGGAGACACCAGCAGAGCTCTTTGCTCAGTGACCTCAGGAAGGCAGGGTTGTTCTGAAACTTACCACCTTTCTCCTTTGTTGCCAACAGCGTAAGAATTCTTCCATCTTCCACCTGGTTCTTCGCCATTGCTCCCCTCAAGGTCCTGTTCTCAGGGAAAGCCTTGTCCCTTCGTATCTTTCAACATGTCTTTGCTATGCCTCCACTTACGCCCTTCTCTTAAGCTTGGGGATTTGGACACCGAAGCCGGGAGGTGCATGGGATGCCTTCTTCATTCTTTAGCTGAGGCCAAAAACACAGGGCCAAACATTTCTCCAAATGGGAGGAACAGAGAGAGAGAGATGGAAGAAGGAAGCAGTAGTCAGAGGCTTGATATCAAAGCCATCTAACGCCAACACAACAGCAAGAGTAGGCCTGTGGCAACTGACCAGCCTGAGATTAGCCTCTCTGCCCATGCTAAAGACTATAGCTGCAGAGAAAGCTGAAAACCCGCCCTGCAAAGCCACTGGCTTTCTCCGTGGAGTATCGATAAGAAAGCCCCTAAAGCTCCAAGCTCAGCTCTATTAGATAAGAGCAGACTAGAAAAATGTGAGCGTTAGAGGAAGAATTTAGAGTGATGAATGGGATGCAGGCCCTGCCTTACGGTTTGAAACTGAAATAATAAAATGTGCCTAGTTTATCCAAGCAACTGTTAACTGGGAAAGCTGAGAAGTGCCAGCAATTCGAGCAGAGGGGGGTGAAATGAAATAAGCCAAGGGAAACTTTATATGGGAACATAGCTGGGAACCGTTCTCACCAGTGAAAACGTTTAGGCTTTGGAATGATTTCCTTTTGGAGGGGAGGAAGGTCAGATGCACAAAAGATTTAAGAAAGATGCTTAATGCGATGTAGGAGACACAACCCCGGGTTTCACAGCTTGGAGGGACACTGGGGATCCCATGAATAACAGTGTCCCCATGGTAACAACTCTCATCCCTTTCACCGTTTGGGGGGCACTGAGCCAAAACTGCTTCCCCCACCCCCTCTACAAACAATAGGAAGGTGAAGCTTCCATTCCTATTAAGTTGAGTTATAAACCCCTTGGAAAGTGGTAGAGAGTCTCACACTGGGTTCTGATGACTGCAGAGGAACCTCGGATGCTTCTACCCGGGCCAGTCAGGCAGGATGGAATGGGATGGGGTGGTGAGAAACTGTTCCTGTTCCTTCCAAGGAGACTGATCTGCCTCCAGCCCCCCGCCTGTCCCCGGAGCACCTTCATCTCCCAGAGCAGAGGGGCGTGTGCTTCCTGCTGCTTCTGCGGCCTCGTGGGCCCCGCGCTCAGGCATCGCCAGATGGCAGCAGAGGTCGCTCTCTGCCTGCGGCTCCCGGCCCCCGCCGCCCAGCAGGACACGACTGTTCACCGGCGAACGCGGGGCCGCGTCCTCTGCTAAAAGACATATTGATTTCATTCGAGGAAGATAAATTCATAAACTGTACAACTGTATTCATCAGTTCATTTCGGGGGAATGTGATATAGGAGTGGTGCAAAAATAAAATTCCCAGCAGCAGGCATCATCTGTTATCTCTTCCATATGCGCAGTCCCTAAAGCTCCTGAGACGGTGAACGGCTACCGAATCTGACAGCTGCCTTTCCGCGTATCCTTGTTTAACCCATAACCACTGTGTGGAGCCGGTCCAGGGCGCTGACCGAGGCTTTGTTTTTTCATGTAAATCACCTAATGCAAACTTCTGACTGGCCTGAATGCCTGCCTGCGTGGGTTCTGCCCAGATTGCAAAATTCTTTTTTTTGTTTTGTTTTTTTTTTTCCATCCTGGCCCTCAGCTTTGCCTTGGACTTGGTCCTGAAGCCACTGAAACCCATTCTTGCCAGGTTCTACCTAGAGATGAGACATAAAGGGGTGTGTGTGTGTGTGTGTGTGTGTGCGTGCGCGTGTGTTTGGGGATATGCACTGGGTGACCTATTCTTTCTAATCCCTGGGGGAAAGGTTCACCCTAAATTTTTTTTGGGTTTCTTTTCTCTTCTACATTTTCATTCTCATGGCTATTGTTCAAAAAGGTGTTTAAATTATACATAGCTGCTAACCATACGTTTATATAAAGCTCTCATGACAAAGTAATAGGGCTTGTAAATGGGACCCGTAAAACGTTATTTTTAAACAGAGATCAGTTCAATTGCAGCAGAATACCTGACTAAATGGACTTAAAATACCACTTCCCTAACAGGGAGGCAGTTGCAGGCATGGCTGCTTCAGTAGCTGGATGAGAACTGGGCTCTGGCCGGCTTTTTCCTACCCTCCTGCCCTTCTCCTCGTGGCTATAAGCCATAGTTCAAAAATTACTGCTTTACCCTGTGATAAAGGTCTGTCTAGTCAAGGCTATGGTTTTTCCAGTGGTCATGTATGGATATGAGAGTTGGACTGTGAAGAAAGCTGAGAGCCGAAGAATTGATGCTTTTGAACTGTGGTGTTGGAGAAGGCTCTTGAGAGTCCCTTGGACTGCAAGGAGATCCAACCAGTCCATCCTAAAGGAGATCTGTCCTGGGTGTTCATTGGAAGGACTGATGTTGAAGCTGAAACTGCAATACTTTGGCCACATGATGTGAAGAGCTGACTCATTAGGAAAAACCCTGATGCTGGGAAAGATTGAGGGCAGGAGGAGAAGGGGACAACAGAGGATGAGATGGTTGGATGGCATCACTGACTCGATGGACATGAGGTTGGGTAAACTCCAGGAGTTGGTGATGGACAGGAGGCCTGGCGTGCTGCAGTCCATGGGGTCACAAAGAGTTGGACAAGACTGATCGACTGAACTGACTGACTCTGTGATATCCAAAGAGACACATAAAAGAGATACTTTCTCCCATGTCTTTCTGTTTATCAGGAGAAAAAAATCACTTCTAAAAGTCCTAGAATTCCTTCCAGGTCCCACTGCTGGGAACTAGGTCATGTGACCACCCCTAAGTCAGTCACCAGCCTATAAAATGGGTTTACTTGGGTGTGTTTACACCAATTATGTGTCTTACACTGGGATTATGTCTACCTTCCTGAAAACTCTAGTATTTAAACAATATTGGGTTTATTTTAGCAAGAAAGATGTATGGAATGACTGTTGGATAGGCAAATGGCATGGTATGGTAGCGTCATTCAAGAGTGATTTAGAGTCTTATTCTAAAGAGTATCCATAAAAGATAGTATGGAAGGAAATGCCTTCCAGTGGGCAGGACTATGAGCCATGCACCTGGCTATTCACTTTGCCTGGAGAGACCTGGGCAGTGGGTAATCGTTTGGCTGATGGTCAAGGACTCAGAAAAAATAAGGTTGGAACACAGGCAACAGTGAAGTCTGGGGAATGAGATATGAGGATGGAGCTCTCAGGATGGGCACGGAGTGTGCATATATTTATGCCCATGTGATGCCAACCAAAGAACAATCATGGAGGAAGAGGCTTTCAACAATCAGATGGAAACACGCGTGCCCAGTCTGCCAACAGAAACTAAACCTGAGCTCCCGTTAGGGCTCCACTCCTTGGAAAGAGCAGCAATTTGTCTTCCCCACAACGCTTCTGCCAGCACTCCCATGTGTGAGTTTTTGAAATGCCACGTTTATCATGATGATCTTCCACACAGCATCTGTTCTGACCAGGAACTCAGTTTACAATGAAAGACTCATGGCAATATGTCCATACCTATGAAATTCAATGGACTCAATGGACATGAGTTTGAGCAAGTTCTGGGAGCTGGTGATGGACAGGGAGGCCTGGCGTGCTGTAGTCCATGGGGTCGCCAAGAGTCGGACGTGACTGAGTGACTGAACTGAACTGAACTGATACACGTTTCATCATCCCAAAGAAGCCGGCCTAACATAGCAGTAGTATGGCCAGTTGAACACTCAGTTATCACACTGTATATAATATATGATGCCTCTTCTTCCATGGGTAGAATGCATGGTTCTGAGACCAAACGGGAAGAACTGGTAGTGGTCTCTATCACCGTTCTCCCTAATGATCCAAGACCAACATTTTGTTTCCAGTCTTACAACTTGGGCTCTGCTGGTTTGGCAGTCTTGGTTCCCAAAATGTGGCCTCTTTTTTCCAGATATGTGACAAAAATTCCACTGAACTGGAAACTGATTGCCACCTGGCCCTTTGGGCTACTTATGCTACTGAACCAACAAGCAAGGAAGGGATTACTCCTCTGAACTTGCTGAGATGGTGATTCTGACTATCAAGTTAAGATTAGGGTTGCCACTGTGTGATGGGGCACCCAGAGTGCGCTGTCGTGTAACCTGTGGATTCTGGATGATTCTATCATGCAAGTGTTGGTTCATCAGTTGTGAACACTGTGTCTCCCTGGTGGGGAGTGTTGATAAAGGGGGGAGCTATGCAAGTGTGTGGGGTCGGGGTAAATGGGAAGTCTCTGCACCCTCTTCTCAGCTTTGTCATGAGCCTAAAACTACTTTAAAATTTGTTTTTGTTAAAGTAGTGGAAAACTATAGTGACCGAATATAGGCACAGATCCTTCATTAGCAAAGGTTTTTAATCAGCCTGACAGGTAGCGCACCATGACCAGCTGAGGTACTGAGTGAGGGCAAAGATGATACAGAGTAGACAGTGAAAGAGCTGAGTGATAACTGTTCACATTATGGTATTATATTTGCATGTATTACTATCGGCTGCAATGAATTATTTTACCATTTTCTCACTGACTTAACGTATAAAGTGACTTAATTGTAACTAACTCATGTTTTGTTAGTTATGAGCCATCAGCAAGGAATTGTGACTGAACTAGAAAAGAAATAAATAATACTTAGATAAGGATAAATTAACACACAGGATGTGTGTCTTCCCTTCAGGTGAAGAAGTGAGTACATCTTTAATTTCACAAGGGCTAGTTACAAGGCAGAGGCATGGCATTGTTATCGCCTTTATTCAAGGGCTCGGTGTGTGTTAAAGTGCTGGCATGGCCTACTGAGAGAACAAAGGACTGGGCTGTGCCTGGTTATCTGTTTCTGTTGAGACAGTGCTTGCATTTCTTTCAGAAATATATCCAGAAATAGAATTGCTGGACCATACAGAGGTTCTACTTTTAGGTTTCAGAGTGACCTCTGCACTGTTCAGCGGCTGCACCTGTAGTAGCTGCAGCAATTCGTTTCTACCAACAGTGCATACGTGTTCCCTTTTCTCCACACCCTCACCAGCATGCTATTTGCTATCACTTTAATTATGGCCATTCTGACAGGTGTGAGGGTAATACCGACTCAGTGTGATTTCGACCTTCATTTCCCTGAAGATTCATAATGCTGCATACGTAACCTATTGGCCATTTGCATATCTTCTTTGAAAAATGTCTATTTAGGTTCTTTGTTCTTTTTTAATTGGATTATTTGTTTTGCTATTGATTATTGTTGTGACTTCACTTTCAGTTTTCACTTTCATGCACTGGAGGAGGAAATGGCAACCCACTCTGGTGTTCTTGCCTGGAGAATCCCAGGGACGGGGGAGCCTGGTGGGCTGCCGTCTATGGTGTCGCACAGAGTCGGACACGACTGAAGTGACTTAGCAGCAGCAACGGCATCGACTTACATATTTTGGATATGATTTCAGCTCCTATCAGATATGTATTTTTCCTTCCTTGTATGTTGGCTTTTCATTTTGTTGGTCATCTCTCCTGCTGTGCAGATGCTTCTTAATTCAATGTAATATCATTTGTTTTTTGTTTGTTTGTTGTTAGTTCTTTTGGTGTCATATCCGAAAAAAAAAAAAAAAAAACTAATGTCAAGACCAACGAGCAGGAGATTTCCCCTAGGTTTCCTTCTAGAACTTTTTCAGCTTCAAGCTTAAGATTTGAGTCCTTGGGCCATTTTGAGTTAATTTTTTTGTGTAGTGCAAGATTGCTCCAAATTTCTCTCTTTACACGTGATTAGTTTTTCCAGCACCATTTATTGAAGAGACTCTCCTTTTCCCATTGAGGGATCTTGGCTTCCTTCTCAATACTAGCTAACTGTATATGTGTGGGTTTATTTCTGGACCCCTGATTCTGTTCCATTGGTATATGTTTCATTTTTATGCCAGTACCATGCTGTTTTGATGCCTGTAGCTTTGTAATATGATTTGAAAATAAGACATGTGATACTTCAGGCTTTGTTCTTTCTCCACGTTGCTTTGGCTATTTGAGTGCTTTTGTGGTTCCCTACAAGTTTTTTAATATGTGAAAAGTGCCATTAGATTACCTGCTGTTAACTCAGTGTCACCGTAATCTCCTTCTCAGTGCTCTTCTGTACCAGAGAAGAGAAGCTGAGAGTGGTACTTCCCTTCGTCGTGTGGTTCTGGGATTGAGTTTGCCAAAGAGAGGAACTCAGACAGGATATGTAAGACAGAAAATAAGGATAGGCCATTATAATTCTGTGGCAGTTACAGTCCAGACATGTGGGATTATATAGAGACTTTGTAGCAAGCTCTTGAGGGCAACTCTCTTTGCTGATGTAGACTGAAAAACCTGGTGGGAGATTTCCAGACAGTGTTAAAAACTCTAGAGGCTTCTCAGTGAGCCCTTAAGAACTTTGGGGTTTCAGGCTTAGAATGTCTGTGTGGTTTCTATGACCTCTGCTCCCTAGGCACTTCCATCTGCTTGGTAAGTACCAAATTTCCAGTATTAGAAGCATTAGTTTCTGGAATATTTAAAATGGCTTCTGTTACTCTGATGGATTTTGGCTGATTTAAAGATCCATTAAAGGTCTATCTATTATATCTATGAACTATATTATATTTTTATGCATCTACGAACTATATTATATATATATATATACTATATATACACAGGCTATATTATATCTATTATATCTATGAACCACTACATCTTGAGTGGTAGTATATGTAGTGAGTGTATGTGTATACATGTGTGCAAAATGAAGAAAAAAGTTATGTTCAGTTATAGAATAATATATCATCACTGTGAAAATGAACAATATATAAGTTTAGAAAAGAAAGCCTCTCTCTATAAGCTCCTTATTTCTCAAAATCACTTACCAGTTTTGGCCACTGTAAAAATTTTACAGCTGTTGGTTGGCTTCTCCCAGAATTTTTCTATAGATTCAATTTTCTCTACCTTTTTAAAGAACAAAAATGGAATTATACTGTATATATTGTTCTAAAGTTTGTTTTCTGGATGTAGCAATATTTTATAACCATTCTCTCGAGTATGTGTATGTAAATTGAGCTACCTCATCATTTTTTTTTAAATTTAGTATTCCACTGAATAGATGGGCCATCATTTACTGAGCCATATTTACCACTGATGGGTATTCAAGTTATTTCCAGTTTTCCCGTTTCACAAATAACATTACAAGTGAATAATCTCGTGGGTATATACTTGCATAGCTGCTTGAGCATTTTAGCAAGAGAGACATTTAGAACTAGACTTGCTGGGCCAAAGTGCTTGCTTATGTCACAGTGTGGCTTGCAAAAATACCTGGAGTCTAATGAATAGCTCTGAAATCATACATCAGTACACATTCCTACTAAAACCAAGGAAAAGGCTTTTGAATTTGATACTTAACACACTACTAACTGATATCACATCAACTCTTCAACTGAAGTCTATTTGGAAGAAGACTGATTTTGGAGGAGCTACATTTAAAGGGCATTTATATTTTCATGGAAGGCTGAAAAGGCCCTGGGAAGAATAAAAGTGAGCCTGGTTCTAACCTGGACTCATCAACAGTGGCTCAGTGGCTTCTGCCCTAGGACTATATTCTCCGTCATTTTCCAGAATGCATCACAAACTCTGGCTGTGTTAGAATGTATGTGCTTCCAGCTTCTTCTGTTTTCTGCTGTTTTCAGACTTGCACGTAACCATTCTTGAAGCCCCTGTTCCTCGAAGGGCTGTTGGACTTCTCAGCTGGTCAACATGCCAGCGATATGACATACAAGCACCAAGCTTGTCAGTAACGAGTGGGCAGAGCTCGTGCAGATGCTCCTGGAAGCCCCCTGTGAACTAGCCTGGTCCTTTGGGAATGGAAAATATAAGCCAGGGATCTCATTGGCAGAAATTTTTTTCTCATTAAGTACTTGCTGGCTCTTTTTAGAGTCTGTTGCTGCTGCTGCTAAGTCGCTTCAGTCGTGTCCAACTCTGTGTGACCCCATAGACGGCAGCCCACCAGGCTCCCCCATCCCTGGGATTCTCCAGGCAAGAACACTGGAGTGGGTTGCCATTTCCTTCTCCAATGCATGAAAGTTAAAAGTGAAAGGGAAGTCGCTCAGTCGTGTCCGACTCTTAGCGACCCCATGGACTGTAGCCTACCAGGCTCCTCCGTCCATGGGATTTTCCAGGCAAGAGTACTGGAGTGGGGTGCCATGTCTGACTGGTCCCAAAAAACCAGGATATGAGACCCAGATTTGAAATTAAGAGGTGTTTTAATACGAATGAGTGGGAATTGGTAATTACTGAGTGCTTACTCTGGGCCAGAGAATTTATATAGATCTTCTAAATTAATCTCCCCTGTGACCCTGTGAGGTAGTTGGCCATATTCCCATTTCCCCAAAAGGGGAAACTGAAGCAGAGGGGACATAACCATCCAACCAACACCATCCAGCTAGTCGTTGGCATAGCTGATATCCAAAGTCAGGTCTGTCCAGCCTCCTCCATGCTCCCTGCATCCTTCTGTACCCCACCGCCCCGGGACTACTGTGTGATTTAAAGGGAAGAGAAGTACTAGGAGTAGCAATGATGAAACTTGGGACCAACATTCATGGTTTGTTACTATTTCTATAGTTTAAGCAAAGCACTATTCTCAGAGTAGATTGTCTTAATGTAAAAGAAAAAAAAAAAAAAGATGTTCTGTGATAAGTTTGTTGGTATCAGCGATCCGTGCACTGACATGTATTTAATGCAGGATTTCTCGAACCAGCACCGCTGACGTTTTGGATTGAATCATTTCTCGTGGGGACTGTCCTTTGTGATGTAGTATGTTTAGTAACATCCTTAACACCTACTCACTA
This sequence comes from Capra hircus, assembly GCF_001704415.2. Classification (NCBI taxonomy): domain Eukaryota; kingdom Metazoa; phylum Chordata; class Mammalia; order Artiodactyla; family Bovidae; genus Capra; species Capra hircus. The sequence goes on from NC_030817.1 coordinate 3,747,213, forward strand.
TATACCCGTAGAATCCCCAAGATGAGACAGTCAAGAATGTCTCCAGATATTTCTGCTATTTAACAGCCAGTGATTTAATGTAGAGATAAGTCAGGAGACCAAAAAGAAAAAGGGAAATAAAATCTATAAAGAATTGCCACCAGGTTCCTAGTTATCCAACGCATATGGCTAAACATATTGGGGAATAGCGGAGGATTTTTAGCATGAAATGCAGGAAAAAATAGGCTTACTTTGACTTGAGCATAAATAGGAGCGATGTATGTGCACTTAGAGAAATGTAGACACGTTACCCTTATGGGGACTCTGGGGAGGTGTAACAACTTCAGCTTTTTCAAGCCTGCGTCACGACCTCCCAGGAAAGTAAAATTAGGCAAACAGCTTATAATTATTGAGCTGTTTAAAATCCTCTGACGAAGTAGTGGCATAGACTTAAATTTAGCCGTGCATTTCCCTCTGCTCCTAAGCACACCATGTGACCCCAAGCTCAGTTACAAGAATTTTGAGTTATTTCATACCAGGCCCACTGTGGGCACAGGGAAATGGGAGTCTACGTGGTTGGTGCCTTTTAGGGAACTGGCACGCTGGAATGGGAAGAGCACTGGATTGGCTGAGATCTGCATTCTGGCTGGACTCGCCAAGGTGTGTGCCCCTGGGCAAGTCACTTCAATTCCTTGAGTTCAGTTATGCAGGGATGAAAGAAGAAAATGCCTAATTGACCGTGACCTCTTCTGTCTACAGTAAGGGGTAGTAGATGGCTGGCTTTAGAGGCCCCAGTCCCTTTTCCCCTGTCCAGATTCTCTGTCGTATGACGTTATAATCCCCTCATCTCTGATTCTGGGCTCAGCCACGTGGAGCGCTTTGGCCAGTGGACGCTACCAGGCTTGACGAAGCAGAGGGTGAGAAAGTGCTCATATGTGTCTGCTTGCATTTGCTCTCTACCATCGCTGTGAAAAAGGTACACCCTGCTCGTTCTGGGAGGAAGATGAGAGACGAGTCGCTTTATCACTCTAGCGGAGGCCATCCTAGAAGCCCCAGATGTGTGAGTGGGCTCAGCCAACATCAGCAGAGATGCTGAGCTGAATACCGCGGGTGAGTGAGAAGCAGAGGTTTATTGTTGCCTGTCGCTGGGCTTTTTCTAGTATAACACACGTTTGCTGCGAATTAGCATTTGCTTCCATCACCTGTGCTGACCAGCGCCCTTGTTAGGCAGCATCACCATGACACCAATGCCAGACACACAAAGTATGTGGCAAAGTAAACTCAGAAGAAGTGAGGTTAGACTTGGAAGGGCTTCCTGGAATCTAGAAGTTAAGTCTACCCCACCTCCAGGGACGGTCCAGACTGAGGAGGGAAGAGAGCTGAATCTAGGAAAAAAGAACGTTGAGTTTCTAAAGAATCCTGAGAGAAGCGAGGCTAAGGCTGGAGAAGAGGGGAAAGGAGCGATTCGAGGGACAGGAAGAAGATAATCAAGCTGGAGGCTGAGCTGGGGAGGACTCGGCCAGGGGTGGGGGCCCCGGGAAAGGGTGTGATGTGGAAGAGTCTGCTTTCCAGGGTTTGTCGTCCTGTGGGCTGTTATTATCCTCTTAAGATAAGTCAAATCTCAGTGACATACAAGCCATGTCCACCTCAGTCTATGGTCCTCCAGGTTACCAGGCAGATCTCTGTATGGAGCAGGTGCTATATTCAATATCTTATAATAACCTATAAGGGAAAAAGTTTGAAAAAGTATATATATATATATATATATGATTCATAAGAATATGAATCACTTTGTTTTATACCAGAAACTAACACAGCATTATAAATCAACAATACTTCAATTAAAAAAAAATCAGCGATGGAAAACAACTTCCCGTCCATGAGAACTGCTAAAATGAAAACGAATAATGAAATAAAAAAAATAAGATGATTTCAGGCCCCGCCCTGCTTGCGGTCCTTCCTGGCCACAGCTTGCATCACGAGCTTCCTTTCTCACTGTGCCCTCCCTTAGCGTCACTTTTCAGTTCTCAGACTCTTTCCTTCCAAGCGTCTGCCTCCCACAAGCCCCAAACCCCCTCTCCCTCCACACTCACACAGGCTTTGCTTTGCTGCTTTGCCCTCCGCAGAGTCAGAGTCGGGGTGGGGGGTCCTTCTTAGCGTCCAGATCTCAGCCTAAACGTCTGATCCTCTGCGAGGGTTCAGATCCGCAGCCTGAGAGAGGCTCCCGGTCTGATGCTTCCCTTTGTCCTCTCTTGCTTCTACCAGTGTTCGTGATTTGTGATCCTCGTGTGTGTATCCTTGCTTCACGGTCGTCGCTGCCATTTAGCTGTGCACTTGGTGCTCAGCAGTGTCTGGCACCCACAGGTGACCTGACCTGCCGAGAGTGAGGGAATACTTGAGTAGCTTTATGCAATCGTGGGAAAGAGGACGTAGTCCACGGTAGGCTTGATGTAGGGAAGACACAAGGCATCTATAGACGGAGAAGCCAAAATGAAGCCCACTTCTGGAGGACAGAAACCCAGAGTGAGCGTTTCTAGGCAGCCAGCAGAATCCACGGAAGGGCCCTGGACAGAGTGTCCACCGACACAGGACTGTATTATTTTTATCCAAACCTTAGTGAAAGGGTCATCCCAGGATGATGGGATGACCATCATACTGGTTCCTGGGGTGACCATCATCCTGGGAAAGACTGGGGGTGTCTCAGTGGCAGCCACTGTGGTTTCATCAAGGAGAAGGAGGTGACAGAGGATGAGATGGTTGGATGGCATCACCACCTCAATGGACATGAGTTTGAGCAAGCTCTGGGAGAAGGACAGGGAAGCCTGGCATGCTGCTGTCCCTGGGGTCACAAAGAGTCTTAGTAACTGAACAACAACAAGGTTTCCATTTGAAAAATGTGGCAGACTGGGGGCTTGATCAAGGTGATTGCCAGCATCCTTTCCAGCTACAGGATTCTCAACAGAGTGGGGGAAGACAGATAATTATAGATGGGAGACAGATGTCTATGGATTTGCAGAAAGAAGGTCAGGGTGATGACTGGTGAATCAGCGCACAGGACAGTGAGTGCCCTTTGGGAAGATGTTCAGCTCCACGGCTAATCTCTCCTCCGCAGGGCTCCCTCTGATGAATAAACCTGTTCCTTTATTTGGCCGTGATTCCTTGTGTAAATTAAAGGATATTCTATGCATGCTAAATGGTGAGAATGCATCTGTAGCCTAAATATCTGATATTTAACTATGATGAATTACCCAGGCTAATGAAAGGTTGACAGACCTCAGCTATGCGTCACACGCTCCAAAATGAAATAGAAATCAATGAAGCAGCTAAATGCCCCCTTAAATGCCAATCCCCTTTTTCATCTAAACCCTCTTCTCATTCTTTCGTGGATATAAATGGAAGGGATCTTCATTACATATTCATTTTCTGAATCCATTTTGATCATTAGGCTGAAATAAGGGGTAGGTAAGGGTTTATTAGGGAGTAAGCATATCTGATAAGCATTAAATTGCTACTGATGGCTTTATGTATTTAATAGTGTTAGCAAATTAGCTCGGTGTTTGATCTAATGGAGCCTGATGTTGATGAAGACTAGAGATTTAACCCTGTGTGTTCAATGGAACACCGCTGACCTGGGGAACACGACAGGAGATGGAACAGTCCAGGCATGTTTTCATTCTTGTCCTTGGAAACGTGTTGCTTGCTCACGATTCGTCTAACTGCCTCCCTGTAGGTGACGCCTCAACTCTCATTGCCAATTGCGACCCTCTGAATTTGGCCTTTGGGGTCTGACTGCCTCCTGCACGATTGGACCTGATTGTCCCATGGGGCATGCAGTCAACAAGTCAAATTCCCTCCCCCAGGACCTGTTCCCTCCCAGGGTCCCCATCTGTCACTTAACCCACCACCCTCTTCATGACTCAGAGTCACAATCTCACGGCTTTCCATTCAGCGCACTTGGTGAGATGGCTCTTGGCGCTGCTTGCCTTTGAGCTCACTCTCCTGATTCACACGCGCTGCTTCTGCATGGTCTCAGAGAGCAGGGTGTTAGACTCTGGATTACGTGAGTGAACGCAAGGTTAACCAGGCAGGGGCTAAATGTGTCAACGGATAATTAGAGTCTCTTATGCGTAAGTGGTTATGTGGCACTGAAAAGGCCATCTGAAAAAGGTGGGAGTGGGTGGTGAACAAAAGCTTCAACAATGAGATGACCTTGAACTTGGCTTGAAAGACAGGTAAAATGTGCCAAGTGTTAGTGTTGGAGATGGCAGGATGGAGCCAGTGAAATTACTAATTATCCTCATAATTTACCTTACAGCTTTTGCATCGTGAATATTCCCAAAATGGGGAATAGTTGCCCTCTCACAACCATTCCCCATTTTGAACATAGCAAGTGCAATTCCAAGTTTTCCCATCTTCAAGTCAAGTTTCCTCCATCTTTGGGAGGATGAGTTCACAAGTCAGTTACAAGATGTGTCCATCATGCTTGGTATGTGGGGCAAATGTCACCTGATGACTGCTTTTATATATATATATATATATATATATATATATATATAAATCAAGTTTTATTAGAACACAGCTATGATCAATCATTTTATGTTTCTCTATGACAACTTTTTGTGCTGGAATGGCAGAGCTGCTTTCTGGTCCTTTACTGAAACAGCTTGCTGACCCCAATCTTGTCTATTATGACCACATTTTGGGCCTGGGACCCTGAGGTTTGGACATGACTCCATAGTTTAAGTTACGGAAAGCAACAGTATGCCTGTTGCTGGAAGTTATTTAGAACCTGCTTTTCTCTCACCCCCACCCCCAAGGGTGTATCCGAACACTTTAAGTCAACCAGCGACAGTGTCAGCAGTGTCTTAGGGAATTACTGTAGCTATAATTGACAGTACTCATAACTGTATTTGAGGGGTTTTCAGAAAAGAATCATTTGAACAATGGTAGGGTTTGGCATTGCCTTGAGGCAATTTACTTGGAGGTTACTGGTCTCTAACAGGGTACAGTTTTAGGACAGAGGAACTTGGAAAAGAGAGGGAAGATGGACACAGAGTACTTGCCAAGGGTCAAACATTCTTCGCAGTGTCTAGCACCTGGAAGCCCTGTGTACTGCAGTACCCTGATTTGTTCTGATTTGTTGCCTGTCCAAATAACGTAAGTACTGACCTCTGTTAGGGCCCGATTCCCCTAACAGAAGAGTGTTCAAGATCTCCTGATTAACGTATCTGAAGGCTGGTGCCACCACTTAACAGCTGTGTGACCTTGGGCAAGTTACTTACCATCTCTGTGCTTTTTTCTTCTTAAAAATTTGTAAATGGGAAAAATAATGGTACCATTAGGATTACTGAAAGAATCAACTGAGTTTACTAAGCATATGTATATATATATGAACTATTATTTTTTATTGTTTGAACCATTTTCTTTTTAATCTCAGGTCTCCTGTTTCTGTGCTAGCTGATAAAGCCAGCTGCCAAAAGACTATATAATATGTTTTATTCGACAATGTGGGCTGTGTTCATATACTATTTATCTCAGTATTAGAAACCCAATAAAGTACTTCCTGTCAAATAAAGTCTTGTTCTGGGTACCTTCTTCCCATTTTTTTTTTGTTGTTGTTATAGTTGTGTGTTTATAAAGTTGCATGTACACCTATTCATTAAATGAACCCACAGCTTCAGTTAGCTTAAGGAATAGAATATTGATTTAAACCATACTTTAGGAGGCTTATCTATCACTTTGAACAAATAAAAACCTATATGAAATTGGATTTCACTGTGTGAGACAGGAAAAAACATCCTCCACTGAATACAGCCTGTGGCTGTAAGGCCAAGTTCTAGAGGCATCATCAATATATCGGTTCCTGCTTTCACTTTTTAATGATCTCTGTCAACTCTGATAAAGATAAGCTCGCTTTTATTGAAGCGGAATTTACCCTGTCCCCTATTATTTTTTTAAACACACTGAGTCTACCTTCAGCCTGTCACCATCTCAGAATTGACGTCTCTACCTTCCAGATTTGTGAGAGTTGGAGAATCAATGTGTTTCCCAGAAATTTTGTCTTCGTTTGGCCGGGGATGTTGAGATTTCTCTGTGTGGTGTTTGACTCCTTTCCAAACTACTTTCATGGAGGGAGAAAGACTGTGAATTGCAAATACCGACTTCATCAGCTCTATCCTGCTCTGTCCACCTTTCTCAGCTTCTAGGCACGCAGATGCATAGTTGAATCAAAAGTTGTCTTAAACTTGATCCAGTTTTTCAGTCCTGAATAGAGCCTTTCCAGGCTGCAGGCAACTTTCTTCTACTCACCTAGTCATAGACCCCTAGAAATGTGCTTATCCAACTCAAGATTCATTTCTAGCCTCATAAGCTAGCAGGGGTGCATAGCTGATTTTTGGCTTGTTGAGGTGTCAGCCAAAGGGAGCCATGTGAATTTCATCGTCAGTCCCTAAATAAAGGTCATGCTCTGTCTGTGGTCTTCATGCTTCCTGGTGGTTGGAATCCTGCAGTAACTGTAACAGTCAAGGAGACCACAAGGTGGGAACAACCCATTGAGGATGGGAAGCCACTAGACAGATGGAGCCTGAGCTCCTGACAACATGGACCAGCTGCAGCAGCCGTGGGCTGTGTGAGCTCAGACTGTCCCAGAAAGAGACACAAGCTACTTGCTCTGAAGAGTGAAGTGTTAGTCACTCAGTCGTGCCCGACTCTTTGTGATCCCATGGACTGTGGCCAGGGCTCCTGTGCCATGGAACTCTCCAGGCAAGAATACTGCGGTGGGTAGCCTTTCTCTTCTCCAGGGGATCTACCTGACCCAGAGATCAAGCCCAGGTCTCCCTCATTGCAGGCGAATTGTTTACTGTCTGAGCCACCAGCGAACACACATGCTCCACCCGAGTCTCCCTCATTGCAGGCAAATTCTTTACCCTCTGAGCCACTAGGGATGCCCATTTGCTCTAGTCTCTCTTACCTCAGCTCCTGCTTGAACAGCTGGACTGGTACCCTCACTAGAGTTTGGGGACTAGACATGGGGGTGCTACCGTAGTAGGACATAAGGTATGAGGCCTTTGTTTTGCAGTTAGCCGTAGGTGGCTGAGTCATAGACACTGTTCAGAAGGTGGCCTGGGAAAGCGCTGGATAAAACCTCCTGCATCTTGGGAGACAGGCCTCATGCCAACAGAGCTCATGGCTCCAGTAGAACCAGCTGGAAAAACTCAGGATGTTAGACTGTGTTGAATGCTTCCTCTGCTATTTGAAGGGCCACCCAAAAAGTGAACTCAAATGGATAAAGAAATAGCAAAATCAGGAGATGACACAGTGGTCCCCAGCCTTCCTCAGGGGTCCCTGTAAGTGCTCTTGGCCAGACAGTTGGAGACATCCCTGCTGCAATACCGTATCACAGGCACTGTCTTCCCATCCAAGGCTTTTGTTTCTCATGTCCTTGAAGAGGTCACCATAAAGAGGGATGAAGAGGGTATTGGCCGGGGCACGGAGGCCAGTAAACACCAGAGTTTATACACAAAAAGTAGGTCCAGATGAGACTTTTGGTCTTAATCACTTACAAAGTGTCCAGAAGCAAATGTATCTTTAAGGTTTTGAAGAAATAGTATTTCCAAAGTAATTGCAAGCCTGGTTTACAAAAGTGTGTGATGATTCAGCCCTCAGAGTAACCCCATTTCTTTATCTACTACCAGGAAATAGATAAGAAATTTGTGCAGGCCTCTGGTGCCTCAGATGGTAAAGTGTCTGCCTGCAATGAAGGAGACCTGAGTTCAGTCCCTAGGTTGGGAAGATACCCTGGAGAAGGTAATGGGAACCCACTTCACTACTCTTGCCTGGAAAATTCCGTGGATGGAGGAAGCTGGTAGGCTATAGTCCATGGGGTTGCAAAGAGTCAGATACAACTGAGCGACTTCACTTTCTCTTTCACTGTCAAGAGAGGCACGCCCTACAGTAACCATTTCACATGAAGCATGGAGGATAATGGGCAAGGATGCCTCTCCAAGAAAACTAGGAACTTCCGGATGGCCTATCCAAGGAAGTGGTTTCACTGCTCAGCAGGACATGAACATTGCTATAGAAAAGGAGCTGCTATGGTTTCATCCATTCCTTTCCTAAATGGGAGTCTTCATTGTTGTGGTCTGGATCCCACTCAACCATGTTGCTATGGCGATGGTGACTTTCCGATAGCTCAAATGATGAGTATCCATAACAGAGCTAATGGAGAGAGCTGCACAAAACCAAGGGTTAGTAGATTAGAACTGTCCCCAGGAGCTGATGACAGCTTCAGGTTGCCTTTTTTGGAAAGATAGGAGGGTGTTCCATGTCTGGGAAGAAGAATTTGCAAAAATATTTGATTGGAAAAAAGGAAAGTTCATATTACAGAATGCTAGTTTCCTCCTATTTCTATTTTCTTCCTTCTTTGATAATAGACTTCCTAAGACTTATCCCCACCTCATGGATTCCTAGTTAAAAGTTTCCATTTTCTAGACTCCCATGGCTAGTTTGGCTGCTTGACAAAGTTCTGCCCGACAGCACAGGAGCAGGAGGTCTGGGTGCTGCTTCTTTGTTGAGGCTTTAAAAGAAACAGACGTTCTCCCCTTCAACTTCCCCCCTCTCTATTTCTGTTGACTGGAATATGAACATGATGGAAGGAGCTGGAGCAGCCATATTGGACCACGAGTAAAAAGAATCTGCATGTTGAAGATGCCAAATTACCAAATTGTAAGTTATCTTGTCCTCTGATCCTGTGGAGCCCTACACAGCCCTGGACTGCTTTGCATTGACTCATGAGAGAAGAACAGGCTACCCTGTTAAAATCACTATTGCCTTGGCCTCTGTTCCAGCAGCTGAAATGGTATCCTAAGCAGTACATCGCAATACTATTTCTTTTCAAATGGGCATCTGAGAAGCTGAAATGGAGATTCCTTAGAAGAAATGTTGGGAACATTAACAGTGAGTTCAGAGATTCTCCTGCCTGCCCATGAATTCTACACAGCAAGGCCTGCACCAGCTGTTCAGTGACCCATCCAGAGGCCCTGCTGAAGCTACAGGAGGCCTGGGCATTGTCATTCTCTGGCCTCGCAGGGAGCAGCTGATAGGAGTGCCTGGTGCAAACGCTGTAGCAACCTGCCCACAGACAGGCACCATCTGTCTGGACTGCAGTGGTACCAAGAGCTGCCAGGCCTGGAACGATCTAATTGAAAAGAGGGCTACGACCCCCCACTCCTCCTGGAGAGGAGGAATCACTGCAGCTGCTCGGGGCACATGCCAGCCGCAGAGGACGTGCTCACGTGCTCTGCCTGTCAACCGTCCCCAGGTTTTCAGCTTGGCTTGAACACAAGCGGTCAGCAACTTTAGAGGCACTTTCTCTGCACTTCAAGAAGAGGCAAAATGCCTTTGGTCCCAGAGCCAGAGGAGCTGTATTAGATTCTTCAATCTCATCCTGTGGATTAGAGCATGGCATAGGATTCCAGGCAAAGCCATGGAAAGAGCATTGTGTTTTGTATGAAAGATTTACATTTTCACTCTAAGTCTGTCAAGCCCTTAGTCTAATGGTTGAGACAGGGCTCCAGAACTAATCAGTTGCAGGTACAAATCCGGGTCCTGCACTGTGCAACCCTAGACTGGTTCTTAAAGGCTTTCTAAGCCTTAACTCTATCACCTTTAAAATGGGTTTTTGTGATGCCAATTACCTGCTTAACTCTTACATGGTGCCTGTAAGTGTTGGATATTATTGTTATTTTTATTATTATAACTGTGCACCTCTTGAGATATATGGCTTAGCTCATCACCAAAATCCTTCTGTAGCTGAAATCCCGAGAGACCAGAAACTCTGGTGAGAATGATGATTGCTAGGTGGATGGATGGCTGCTGGAGTGGGCTGCAATGCAGGAGAGGGTCAGTAAACCAAATGAGCCCGACATAATTACCTTGGGAGACAAGGGGCAGAAAAGAAGTTTGTGTTCAGGCAGTGAGTATTAAACACCAAGTCTCAGCTGGGCTTTATTCTGGCTGGAAAGAAAAGAAGAGACAGTGTGTCTGGTTGATGGGGGTTTCTATTCTGGTGGACAGAGCCAGTCAATACAGAAGTGAACAGTGACTTTTTGGTAACCAACTTTCCCAAACTCATCCAGCTTACAGGTCAGGTGATAAAGAGCCTAGATTTTTTTTTTTTTTTTTTCTTCCAGATGCCCAAACACTGAAGATTTTAGATCACATTTTTAGATCTCAGTTTAATTCCCAGCCTTCTGTGAGCTGTGTGACCTTGGATGAACTGCGCCCCCTCAAGGGTCAGGTCTCTCACTGGTACACAGTGGAGATGCTGGTCCCAGCTTTGGATGGTGTTGAGGTCGTTGTACTGCCGGCTCCCTAAGTCCGCCCCGTCAACGTCAGCCTGAGCGCACCCTCAAAACTGGAGGAGGATGTGTTTCCAAACAGAGGCGCTTGGCTAGTGAAGTCCTGTTCGTGAAGTGCCTCTCGGGCTGGTTGGAGCTGAACGCAGAGGGTGGCAGGGGAGCGTTCAAGGAAAGAGACTCCAAAAGGTGCTGGGGATTAAAAAGCTATTACATGGATGGAGGGTTAATAAGAAATATTCTTTTGAAATAAATGGAAGATCATTCAGACAGGGAAGGAGATAATTAGAATAGGACGTGGGGTGAGAGGGGGCAGAGTCGGGAAGAGCTCACCAACAGAGAGCCCGGCAAATTCTCAGCTGCCACCTCAGCTCAGTGCCACCCCCGGCGGAGCAGGGCTGGGCGACACACGCATGATGACAACCCGTGCCCTCAGGTCAGGCCTGCAAGGTCTCTCCCACACTGGCAAGTGGGAAGTTTGGGCCCAGAGCTTCATTCTGGGTTCAGATGGGCACACCCAGCGCCACACGGTCATGCTGGCTTGCGTGATGGAATGAACGGTTCCCTTCATCCGCCGTGGTGGTGTTTGTTTTGCATTAATACAAGCCGGTGGGCTTCCCCTGTGGCTCGGACAGTAAAGATTCTGCCTGCAATGCAGGAGACCTGGGTTAGGAAACTGGGTCTGGAAGATCCCCTGGAGAAGAGCATGGCAACCCACTCCAGTATTCCGGCCTGGAGAATCCCATGGACAAAGGAGCCTGGTGGGCTACAGTCCATGGGGTCGCAAAGAGTTGGATATGACTGAAGTGACTTAGCATGTATGCACGCACACAAGCCTTCAGGCTATTAAATACCTTCCTCAGTTCCCTAAGATGTCTTAAAGGATTGTTCCTTAGGGGAGGGAAAGATAGACTACATGTAGACAGATAATGAACTCAGAGTCTGATAGATCTGGATTCAAGGCTTGACCTTGTCACAGACCAACTGTGTGGCTTCAGGAAAGTCACGCAACCTCTCTGAGTTTCTCTGTCTCAAACATGGGTGATGTAATACCTTCTTTCTGGGGTTATATGAGAATTTCAGATGATGAATAATAGACCCGAGCCTAGCATGGTCCCAGACTGATACTAGACAAGCGATTCCCCATCCAGCAAAGATTCTTAATTTTAAATGATTACATAATACAAGGCAAAATGAGTAGTACTCTTTTTAAAGAACTATTTTAATTTTAAATACCTCTCATTTAATACAGAAAACACAGGACTATCAGTAGTCATTGTGTGAGTCCAGTGAAGTGCAGAATTTGTTGCTGTTGTTTTTAATCACACTTATTTTTATTGTTGTTTGAAATTTTATTAAAAATTTTTTTAAAAAAATATAAATTTATTTATTTTAATTGGAGGCTAATTACTGTTTTTGTTGTTTTTGTTTTTCTTTTGTGTGTGTGTTTGGTCTTTTGGCCACTCTGGGCAGCTTGCAGGATTTTGCTTCCCCAACCAAGGATTGAACCCAGGCCCCAGCAGTGAAAAAACCAAGTCCTAACCACTGGACTGCCAAGGAATTCCTACTGCACTTTCATTTTAAGTAAATATATTTTTTCTTAGAAATCTGTAGGAATCATAAGTATAAAACAAAAGGTAGAATTAGTCTCAAAAATATTGTTTCCAAGTGAGCTCAAGGAGAAAGCTGTCTCAGATGCCAGCCGCCCTGCAGCTCTGGTCCTCCACAGCATGACTGCAGAAGTCTGCCATGATTTCCTCTCTGGTGGCCTCTGCGTTTGTCCCACCCACCGTCACCCAGACACTGTGGAAGAAATTTTCAAAAGCACTTACTACCAGGGGCTACGTGCTGGTTAAGGGCTCGCACACACCATTCCTTTCCTTCGAACAACAACCTGTATTGACACCTGAGGCGGGAGAAGCTTGGACGTGTCCCCGTGGCCACTCAGCTGACAAACAGCCGAGCAAGATTGACCCCAAGCAGACCGGCTACGGCCGGCTTCAACATGGCACGGAGAGAATTGGGGCCAAGGCTCCCCTTTCTGGGAGGTGGTTAAGAACCGTGGCTTGGCCGCATCACTGCTCTCCACTGGAAAAGAGGTTTTGAAAGTGCCAGTTACAACGGTAGCCCTGCTCCCCAAAGAGCAAGAAGCCGTGGGCCCCAAAGCAAAACGAGGCCGCAGGGGAGGTGGGAGAGGTATGAGGTCCCGTTTCTGCTCCGAACCGTGGCGGGGAGGATGCTTCTTCTTCCCACGGGGCTGACCGCTAAGCGTGCTCTCGGCAGAGGGTGATGGCCCGTCCATCTGAGCTGTGGCAGCCAGCCACCCGCTTCGGGCTGCACGCCCCCCGCCTGTGGTCCCCACATCTCGGCTGACCATGCCCTCTGCCCGCGGTCCCCATACCTCAGCCTCCCGTCCCTTCTGCTGGGGGACAAAGAAGCCCGGGAAAGAAAGCCTCTGGCCTTGGAGTGTCTGCACGGATGCCGGAGTGGAGCGAGGCGGGTATGCCAGGCTGTTTCTTCTGCTTGTGTGAGTAGCGCATGATTGATTTCAGAAAAAGAAAGTTATTTCCCTGCAGACATATTGTTATCATCTACTTGAATTCCTTGATGCCTTACTCCCCATATGTATAGAAGGGCCAGGTCTCCTTCAGAGAGGAATGGAAAGGAAAATGGATAACACTGTAAACTTGGGAAGAAAATATATATATATATATGTATATATATACACACACACACATACACACATATAAACCTCTGCCAGATAAAATGTTCTGTGACCTACGAGCTTTGGAATGGGTCAGAAGGATTATATGAAGGCTGACATTTAGAAATGATGAGATCCGTGGGCTGCTGCCTTTGTGTGTAGCACGCCAAAATACCTTCCTGAGCTTGCCTTCTGGGGGAGCCTCCATGAAGCCCCTCTGAATAGCAGGCACTTTAACCCTGGAGGTGAGAGCCAAACTTAAGAGAGTCACTTTGTGCTGACTTTTACAGGGTGAGATGACTTTATTTAAAGGGACATATTCAATTTAGTTAAACCCTCAAATTTAATGTACTCCTGAAAAAGAAAAAAGGCTTAGGAGAGGCTAATATTAATGGAAATGATTTCAGAGGGAGTTATGGAGAGGAGGCAGGGAGGTTATGGTGGACAGGGAAAGAAGGGATGGGCAGAGAAAGGGGAATTTGTATGCAATAAGTTTCTTGGACATAAGCCTTTTTTTTTTTTTTTTTTTTGAAGTCTGGTCTGTTTAGCATTTAGGTAGGAGTGGACACGCTTACCTGGGATGAGTTAGTTCTGGGAGACTGAAAATATGGGTGATTTTCAGGACCCCTTTGTTACTCTGGTGTAGTTAGTGCTTTGGCAATGCATTAACTAGTCTAAAGCATCCAATTATTGAACACGGCGGTTGGAGAAGGTTTTTTTCAGACAACAGCTGTCCCTAGGTAATTTGCACAGATGGAGGCTGAACAGGGGAGCAGACAGCCGTCAACACGGGCTGGCGAAGGTGTTCTTGCACTTACTTGGGGATACCAGGGAGTCAGACACCCTGGAATGCACATTTAAGCAAAGTCTCCCAAGTGCTGTCTCTGGAGTGCTTTGGAGCGCCAGAGCGAGACCACTTCACCAGCTGGCTGCTTCCACAGAGGTTCTCTGCCTCTCTGCTTGGGTCCTGCTGGGAATGGACCATTCAGGACTGATCCACGGCGTTTCCTTCTCTCGGACTTTCCCAGGTAGGAGACTAGGGGCTGTCCAACAGAAATGTCAACCCACTCCAGTTTTCTTGCCTGGCAAAGCCCATGGACAGGATAGACACTGAAAATGTGGCAAATGAATTGAATGACCGAGAGGCCAATGGTCAACGTAGGTGCGTGGACATTTACCAAGGCGAACGCAGTCACTCACTGTCTTCTAAGCTGTACAAGAACAATCTTGCATCTCAGTTTTCTCCTATTCAGGTTAGTGGATTTTACTCCCTCACAGTCTGATCCAGAGGGCTGAGCCTGTTCACCATCCTTTTCCAAGCCTCTTCAGCATCCCCTATATTATAATAAATTAAAAGAATGATATTTAGAGACTTCAGTAGGGGGCTGATTGCAGTTGAATGTGAGCTTCCCTGGTGGTCCAGCAGTAAAGAATCTGCCTGCCAATGCAAGAGCCGCAGGTTTGATCCCTGGGTCAGGAAGACCCCCCCTGGAGAAGGAAATAGCAACCTACTCCAGTACTCTTGCCTGGAAAATTCCATGGGCAGAGGAGCCTGGTGGGCTACAGTCCATGAAGTCACAAAGAGTTGGACTTGATTTAGGGACAAAACAGCAACAACAACAAATAGTTGAATGTAGCAAGAATAGTATCTCAAGGATCCAAAAATAACCCGTATGTTGGAAGCATGTGATAGAAACCATTCTAGACTGGCTTAGGTGAAATATATAATTTACTAGAGGGATATTTGGAGAAGGCAATGGCACCCCACTCCAGTACTCTTGCCTGAAAAATCCCATGGAGGGAGGAGCCTGATAGGCTGCAGTCCATGGGGTTGCCAAGAGTCGGACGTGACTGAAGCGACTTAGCAGCGGCAGCAGAGGGATATTACAGAAGCCCATAGACTCAGAGGAAGGCTGTGGAGAAACGCTGATTAAAATTTCCACATGAAAAATATTTGTGTTAGTAGTTCCCAATGCCTTTGTTTCTAGCTGTCAAGAGTATAGGCCGCTTTCCCATTAGACTTGATTCATATAATTTGGAGGAGGAACTCTGATTGGCTGAACTTGAGTCATGTGCTCACTCTTGAGCCAATCACTGTAGCTACAGATGTGAAACACTGACTGGCCAGGATGAGATCACATGCTCCTCTGTTTGGACAGTGCTTGGTTTCAGAGAAAGGGAATGCGGTGGGTAATAAGGAGAATTCGGTTATTATAATTTGACGCACAGTAGATGTGATGTTCCTACTTATTTAGGACAAGATCATAATCAATGTTTTTCTTCATGGTGCTATGCTGCTAACTTAGTGATCTATGTTTCACAATAAATATTATCCCTTTCGAAGTTATAATTTGGCTTGACCAGTCATTTCGTATGTTATATAGGCCCGTTTACTTTTAATCACTATTGAATTGCATTGTTTTGTTAAATGGGTTTCTTTTAGGTCATCAAATACTCTTCCAAAAAACTGAAAAGAACAAAAAGAATTGTTTCCAGTTGGTCATATAACATTCCCACTTTCTCTGTGTTCACGCTAAATCCATCCTTACTGCAGGCACCCTATTGTCGACGTTGGAGAAAAGTGCGTGCCATTTTTCACAAGGGCGTCCGCGGGCAGGGGACTCAGTTAGCACTCTCTTTGCTTATCACATCACTTGATTTATCTCAGGGTGGAGGGAGTGAGGTGGAAGGTTTGACAGGCAGTGATAGCTCAGCTGGTCAAACTTTAATACCACTGCATGAGGATAAAACCCTTAGCCAAACAGACCTTCTAAATACCACTGAGAAGCAGGAATAAGCCACGCAGACAGGAATAAGGCTCCTATCCAAGCACTACAGAACCTCTGTCACACTTGTGCAAACTCAAAACACCCACATGTGTATGCATATATCACTTCCCGTTATTACCGGTAACCAGAGAGCTAAGGGTATAGGTTTAGCATCACACAGACCCAAGTGCTGACAACTTATTTTTACAGGGCAGCCTTGAGAAACCCAACAGAGGTAAACCAAAGGAGAGGAAGAAAAAAAATTAAAAAGGAGGTGAGGGCGCATATTTAATCCTTGCTATTGGCACTCACCAGCTTTCCGAACTCAGTCCCTGCACCTCCACCCTTCACCTTCCCATTTTCAGCTACAAGCTTTTCTGATAAATTGAGACGTAAAAGCCACATTGGATATTGGATATGATGACTGAAAGGGATGCTGCGTGCAGTTCTGTGTGTGTGTGTGTGTGTGTGTGTGTGTGTGTGTGTGTGTGGGTGGGTGGGTAGGTGTGTGTCGGGCGTAGGGAAGGATTGGGCTGAAGTCCTGGGAGGCTTGCGGGGCACTGGGAAGTGGCACTGTTGATCTTTGTGAGGTCACCGCTTCTCTTTCTTTGCTGAGCCCCGTGGGGGATCTTCCTTCAGGACCTGGGACTGCCGTGGAAGTGCGGTTTCTGAAGAGGGACGCAGTCAGCCTGCAGGGCGAATGTCCTGACTGCGAACTTTCGGGCACTCTGGCAAGACCGGGTCAGTGAACTGGTCTAGGATTTTCCTGTCAACTGCAAAAAATGTAATGACTCACTTTGGCCCCATGACAGCTCAGCATTGTGGGGAGGCTGCTAAACCTGGAGTCAAAAATCTCAACCCAGGGAACTCCCTGGTGGTCCAGTGCTTAAGACCCCATGTTCTCACTGCCGAGGGCCCTGGTTTGAGCTGATCCCTGGTCGGGAAACTAAGATCCCACAAGCCCAGAAAAAAAAAAAATTAAAAAAAAAAAAAACCAAACTATAAAGATCTTGACCAAGTCCTGGTTTTGTTTCTTATTTGCTACATGGAAAAAAAAAAAAAATTGGAAGCCTTATTTGTTTCATCTGTAAAATATAGGAATAATAGCCTCTTTCATAAAATCACCAAGAGAATTTGAGACAGTGCACAGGAAACCACTTTTAAGATGTCTAATGCTTTACAAAGGCAGGTGGTTATTATTATTATTATTTATAGTCTTTTCCTTATCTTACAGTCTCAACGCTGATAAAGAGATACTACTAGCAGCAACTTCAGCTGAAACTTTGCCAAATCCTCTTACTTTTCTTTCTCTGGGTTAAATCTCTCTCTCTCTCTCTTTTTTTCTTTCTTTCTCTATTACACCTAACATGTTCTAGAAGCACATGAGAGAGCATTCCAGGATGTGAGAATGGACTACTTCCCGGGGGGGAGGAGAGTGTTACTTCTCACACATTGGACAGGCACGTCTGGGTTTATTTCAATGGTGTGAAACAGGGATGAATTTGATCCCACCCCTCCCCTAATCCAGGAACCCTTTAGAAATATCTGAAGGCATTTTTGATTGTTACGGTTTAAGAGGTGCTACCCGCAGTGGGTAAGAGAGGTCAGGGGTACAGGGATGCCCAGGACAGTGCCCCTTCAGAAAGAATTATCTGGTCCAAAATATCCATCTTGCCAAGGTTGAGAAACCCTGCTATATTTGGAGGATATCTTCCTTCCTAGTTTTCCCAGATGGGGTTTTTCAGTTGGCGAGCTTCTGGAAAGGGGAACCATGTCTCTGCTGCATTTTCTATTTTCCCATCATCTCTGCTATAAAATACTTGGTGCTTTGGATGATATCTTTTATCAAGTGGTAGAATTTACATGGACTTTTCTCTCAGCTTTCATACTTTAAAACGTTATGGCTAGTTATAAAGAAATGACCACTTTACTATCCCTATGTTTTTTTGCAGTGTCTCTAGAAAATTTTCCTTTAACTCACCTGTCTTTAAATAGGAAGCCTTGAAAGTAAACATGCTCTTCATCTTTCTTTTTATTTTTTGTTATTATGATCATGCATTTGCTTGAGCTACTCTAAACCTTTCATAAAATTCAGATAGAAACATGATGCCTATGGTAAGAATCATGAAATACTTTATGGAGTAACCTTATTTCAGAAAATATGCCACTGTTTAGATCTAAGGATGACTTCAATTTTTAAAAAAATTGAAAGAATTGAGACTTCACAAAATTTTTGCAAGATGAACTCACGCATTCTATATTAAGATTTTCCAGCTATTGATAACGTTTTATAACATTTTCTTTGCCAGTCTCTCTCTCTTTCATTCTGTCTATACACACACACAATTTTTTTCCTGGATTACCGGAGAGTAAGTTACAGATATAGTGCCTCATTAATCCTAGATACTTTTGCATATATTTCCTTGTAATTTTTTGGCCACGCTGCATGACTTGTGGGATCTTAGTTCCCTGACCAGTGATCCAACTCGGGCCCTTTGGCAGTGAAAGCATGGAGTCTTAACTACTGGACCACCAGCAAATTCCCTGTGTATATTTTCACTTCATAACCGAAGTACATACGACAAATTCTGAAAATTAATATGAATACTTTTCGACCATCTTATCTACAGGCTCTTCAGACATTTTTGTCTCTGCTGGTGATGTTAACTTCTGTCGCTTGGTGAAGATGGCTTTGCTTAGGTCTCTTTATGCTGTAGGTTACTATTTTTCCTTTTGTGTTTAATGAGGCTTCCCTGCTGACTCAAAAGGTAAAGCATCTGCTTGCAATGAAGGAGAACTGGGTTCAATCCCTGGGTTGGGAAGATCCCCTGGAGAAGGGAATGTCAACCCACTCCAGTATTTTTGCCTGGAAAATTCCATGGATGGAGGAGCCTGGTAGGCTACAGTCCATGGGATCACAAAGAGTTGAACATGACTGAGCAATTTCACTCACTCACTCAAGTATTTGGGAATATACTTTAAGACTTCGTATATATCTTTTTTGGCATAAAACTTGTATTTGTTGATTTTAACACCCATTGAATAATTTCTAACTGAATCAACTATTGTTACGATGGATGCCAAAAGGTGCTTTGTCCAAGCTGCTGCTGCTGCTGCTGCTGCTAGGTCGCTTCAGTCATGTCTGACTCTGTGCAACCCCACAGGCAGCAGCCCACCAGGCTCCCCCGTCCCTGGGATTCTCCAGGCAAGAACACTGGAGTGGGTTGCCACTTCCTTCTCCAATGCTATTTATAGTTATTAGTCGTCTGTAAGGAAGAGATTTCACTTCTGCATTATTTACACATTTATTTATATCAGTAGAGACGCATAGAATCCTCTTGTATTTAATGTATGATGTATATCAATATTTGCTGCTGCTGCTGCTGCTAAGTCGCTTCAGTCATGTCTGACTCTTTGTGACCCCATGGACTGCAGCACGCCAGGCCTCCCTGTCCATCACTAACTCCTGAGTTTGCTCAGACTCGTGTCCATTGAGTTGATGATCCAACCATCTCATCCTCTATTGTCCCCTTCTCCTGCCTCCAATCTTTCCCAGCATCAGGGCCTTTTCAAATGAGTTAGTTCATCGCATCAGGTGGCCAAAGTACTGGAGTTTCAGCTTTAGCATCAGTCCTTCCAATGAATATTCAGGACTGATTTCCTTTAGGGTTGACTGGTTGGATCTCCTTGCAGACTCTCAAGAGTCTTCTCAAACACCACAGTTCAAAAAGATCAGTTCTTCAGTGCTCAGCTTTCATTATAGTCCAACTCTCACATCCATACATGACTACTGGAAACCATAGCTTTGACAAGATGGACGAAAAGTAATGTCTCTGCTTTTTAATATGCTGTCTAGGTTGGTCATAACTTTTCTTCCAAAGAGCAAGCATCTTTTAATTTTATGGCTGCAGTTACCATCTGCAGTGATTTTGGAGCCCCCCAAAATAAAGTCTGCCACTGTTTCCAGTGTTTCCCCATCCATTTGTCTTGAAGTGATGGGACCAGATGCCATGATCTTAGTTTTCTGAATGCTGAGTTTTAAGCCAACTTTTTCACTCTCCTCTTTCACTTTCATCAAGAGATTCTTTAGTTCTTCTTCACTTTCTTCCATAAGGTTTGTGTCATCTGCATATCTGAGGTTATTGATAATTCTCCTGGCAATCTATTCCAGCTTGTGTTTCATCCAGCCCAGCATTTCTCATGATGTACTCTGCATAGAAGTTAAATAAGCAGGGTGACAATATACAGCCTTGATGTCCTCCTTTCCCAATTTGTAACCAGTCTGTTGTTCCGTGTCTGGTTCTAACTGTTGCTTCTTGTCCTGCATACAAATTTCTCAGGAGGCAAGTCAGGTGCTCTGGTATTCCCATCTCTTAAAGAATTTTCCATAGTTTGTTGTGATCCACACAATCAAAGGCTTTGGTGTAGTCAATAAAGAAGAAATAGATGTTTTTCTGGAACTCTCTTGCTTTTTCGATGATCCAGCGGATGTTGTAAATTTGATCTCTGGTTCCTCTGCCTTTTCTAAAACCAGCTTGAACATCTGGAAGTTCATGGTTCGTGTATTGCTGAAGCCTGGCTTGGAGAATTTTGAGCATTACTTTGCTAATGTGTGAGATGAGTGCAACTGAGCGTAGTGTGAGCATTCTTTGGCATCGCCTTTCTTTCAGTTCAGTTCAGTTCAGTCACTCAGTCATGTCCGACTCTCTGCAAACCCCATGAGGCACGCCAGGCCTCCCTGTCCATCACCAACTCCCAGAGTTCACTCAGACTCACGTCCATTGAGTCAGTGATGCCATCCAGCCATCTCATCCTCGGTTGTCCCCTTCTCGTCCTGCCCCCAATCCCTCCCAGCATCAGAGTCTTTTCCAATGAGTCAACTCCGCATGAGGTGGCCAAAGTGCTGGAGCTTATTAAAACTGACCTTTTCCAGTCCTGTGGCCACTGCTGAGTTTTCCAAATTTGCTGGCATATTGACTGCAGCACTTTCACACCATCAGCTTTCGGGATTTGAAATAGCTCAATGGGAATTCCATCACCTCCACTAGCTTTTTTGTAGTGATGCTTCCTAAGGCCCATTTGACTTCACATTCCAGGATGTCTGGCTCTAGGTGAGTGATCACACCATCGTGATCATCTGGGTCATGAAGCTCTTTTTTGTACAGTTCTTCTGTGTATTCTTGCCACCTCTTCTTAATATCTTCTGCTTCTGTTAGGTCCATACCATTTCTGTCTTTTATCGAGCCCATCTTTGCATGAAATGTTCCCTTGGTATCTCTAATTTTCTTGACAAGATCTTTGGTCTTTCCCATTTTTTTGTTTTCCTCTATTTCTTTGCATTTTTATTCTTTAGAACTCTGCATTCAAATGGGTATATCTTTTCTTTTCTCCTTTGCCTTTCAGTTCTCTTTCAGTGGAGAGTAATATTTAAAAACCATAATCTGGGTATAGGGTGTGTTTATTACCACTGGGGTGCCATTGCTTCTAAACTCTAGCAGTAGACACAGTGAGTTACATACTTTATCTGTCTATCCATCTATCTTTCTATCCATCTTTTACCATCAATAGTTCACCCCAATGCCTTCAGTTTGCATCTAACCACAAAGATCCCCAAGGACCCATTCTGTTTGTTTGTTTTTCCCTTTCCTTATTGGTATCTCCTTTCTCTGACTGTGAAAACGAGATGAGGACATTTTGTGAAGATGGGAACTATGGCCCAGCCAGAGGCTAGATGCATCATGCAGTTGGCCTAAAAGTGGACCCACTTAAGAACACTCTCTGTCTGAAGAAGACCAAAAAGATATAGCACTTGCAATTAATGTTTGATCTTGCACTGGACTCTGGGTCAAAACCGTTCTATGAAGGATAGTATTGGGAAAGCTGGTGAAGTCTGAACATGAACCATTATACAATGGCGCAGTATCAGTGTTAAAAATTGTGAACTGTCCTGTGGATGTGTAAGAGAAGGCCTGTGTTTTTAGGAAGTATACACTGAGGTATTTAGGGATAAACGGGCTGCTGCTGCTGCTGCTTAGTCGAGACTGATTCTATGTGACCCCAGGGACTGTAGCCCTCCAGGTGCCTCTGTCCATGGGATTCTCCAGGCAAGAATACTAGAGTGGGTTGCCATGCCCTCCTCCAGGGGATCTTCCTGACCTAGGGATCAAACTTGGGTATCTTTTATTTTTGCAGGCAGATTCTTTACTGCTGGCTGAGCCACCAGGAAAGCCCCAAATTGGATGATATGTGCACTTTATTCTGAAGGGTTCAGCAACAGTAATACTACATACATAAAAATGTGAATTTGAATTTCAACCCTATCACTTAGCAGTTGGACGAAGTTGGAAAAATTAATCAACATTTCTCTCCTCAGTTTCTTCATTTGGATAGTAGAGATGTTAATGATTCATTGTTCTTGTGGTTATCTTGGGAGTTAGTGAAAATGCGTATAAAATACATGACATGGTGCCAGACACTAGCTGAAGCTCAGTAAATATTTAGCCAGTGCCTGAATGTCTAAATGTTAATAGTCCAATATTCTAGCAATAGTCGTAATAATGATATCCATTTTTAGAGCCTATGCTAGCAGTACTGGGACTCATTTTCACAGTTACAAAATGTGCCCTCCCTTCTTGTCTGAAAGCTCCTAGGGCCCGACTTGGGTTCTGTGCAAATCTTGAGACTGAAGATGATGGCCAGTAAGGCTGACAGAGAGCCAGGAGAATGAGAGGATTTGAGGTGGAAAGAGGGGTTTGTCCTCCCGAAGAGGAAACTGAACACATGACATAACACACGCCTGCCATAGCTCTCAAAGACGTCTTTGAGCATGGTATAGTCGCTCTCATCGACTGACATACCACGAGAAAGTATCCAGGAAGGATCAATGACGTGCTCATGGTCATAAGAAGCAGCAGAGTGAGGTTCAAATCCTGCTCAGAGTGATCTACGTTCCACAGTCAATGGCTGTGCTATTCTTGAACTGATTAGTATCCCTGTTAGCTTTAGCCTTTATCGCCTTTTATGGGTAGGGACTACAGCCGGTTAACTACCTGCTGAGCTCAGCGCCTCTTCTTTATTTTGAGCAGAAACCCTTATCCGAGAACTCTGTGGTTTCAGTGTATCCATTCTGTTGTTGTTGTCATTGCTGTTCAGCAAAACTGTATTGATTTTCTTCTAAATGCTGCATTAAATACTAAGGAGCGTTGCACAAATGTGACGGAGGACTGTACCCTTTCGCGATGGTGTCTACCCCCTTCCTGATTTTGTAGACGCCTGGGCTACAGGCTGCAAGGGGTGATGCCAAGCACAGCGTGCAGATTCCCTCCTCTGCACTCTCTGGAATGCTCTTATCTTTGCCTGAGACACTCCTTTAGGCTCCACCTTCTTTAAATGGACTTTCTGGACCACTTCCTCGCTGTTCCTTTATCAGAAATAAGACATTTATTAGGTGCCAGCTGTTGTTTAGGTGGAGAAGATGAACGCCCTGTATTGTCTACTTTGAGAACACGCAGTCTATTTCTTCTAGTTATTATCATCCACACAGTCAGACTTGGCTTCGGTTTTCCTGGATGCGTCTCTATCTCTCACTGCATTTTGGTTATTTCTTTCAGGAACGTGAGAGCATGTGTTTTTCTTATCATCTGAGCATGGAGTGTGGAAGGACAGCCTAACTTTATTCACAGTTGTCTCACATATGAAAGTCTCTCAGTTTCCTAAGCCATCCGTCTACCTCCTCATTAATTCGCACATTTAGCTTCTATTTATTGAGGCCTGACCAATGCCCTAGCTTACCATTGATGATGAAAGCTAGGAAAAGACCGAGGAACACATATCTCACTTTATAATTATATAGATCAATGGTTCCCCACTGGGGACAGCTTTGCCCCACCCCCTTCACCCCGAGGGGACTGTGTGGACACGTTCATTGCCATAACTAAGGAGGCACTGCTGACACCTAGTGGGTGGAGGCCAGGAATGCTGGTAACAGCCCTACATTGCCCAGGACGGCCGGCACGGCAAAGAATGACCAAGCCCAAAATATCAGTAGTGCTGAGGTCACGAAATCCTGATGTGGATTCTTATACCTCACAGTATTACACACAGATAGATGCTTCAATATCAAGATTCTTAAATCTCTCTAGAAACGGATAATAAAGCCTCAGAAAGACTCCCCACAAGGGACCTACAAAGCTTTGGTAATTTTCGTTTCTCCTCGCAGCACCTCTGAGAGGCAGAGGACATTCCTGTTTTACTGATGAGGCAGCTCTGAGAAGAGGTTAAGTAACTGTCAGAAAAAGCCCTCACTTCTGCTCTTTCAGGAAGCATACCCAAGAGGTTATTGAGTTTTTACTGAAAGGCTGACTCTGGGCCGCAGAGTGTCAGCACCAGTGGTTTTTGGAGGAAATTCAAGTCCTTTCTCTATAGAGCCGTCATGTCGTGACTCATCCTTAAAGGTGGGCCCAGAGTTCCCCTAGAGCCTTCCGATTATGTGAGAACAGCAGTTAAGGAGTTATTGATTGCCAGTATGCGTGCCCGGGGATGTAAACCTTAGCCGAGAAGCAAGACAACTCTGGTCACTGGTCATTTTCCCCACTCCGTGACTTGCAGACTAACTTGGCTGCTCTTGAATCACACCTCCAGGCACCTTTTGCCGACTGTCCTTGTCAGGCCCCCAGCTCGCCTTCCCTTCTGGTACCCAGGGTGCCTGGCTAACTGGTCTGTCTTTTGCCATCAATGCTCATTTGTGTGTTATATTGCTTTGCATGAGTTTCTGCAGCTTCATTTGTGCTTATTTTATATTTACACCCTGGCTGTAAACTTCTTCCTGAGCTGAGGAGTAATAAATGCTATCGCCCAACAAATACTCTGTTGCAAAAGAGGCTTAGGCTCCACTCCACTCCTTTACTTATCTGTGTGTTCCAAAATCATTCACTGAGTATTTTAGTGTGTAACAGATATTGTGTAAGAGGATAAAGAAATGAAAGTATTAAACACTGGAAAATAAAATACACCCAAAGACATTGTGGGGATTGACGGCAATAAGACAGGTAAATCATGAGACGCGGCGTTTGGTGCTCAGGTCAGCGACTGTTATTGCTATCTCTCCCAACCCATAGAGGGGAGCTATGGAAGCGATGCTTTGTACTTTTTTGCTTTGTGGTTGAAGGAATCTGCTCCAGGACCCCAAATGTGTGACAAGACTTAGGCAAGTAGGTTTGTAGCCCTCAGCAAAGAGTTCGGGTGAGCACATATTTTTACGGATGCGTCATTGACCAGTTGACTTGGCTCAGGGAATATCTGACAGGGAAATACGATTTCACAAGCAAAGCGAACCACTGGGTCAACACAGAGAGGAGCAGTAAGAGTCAAATGTATTTCCCAGCTCTCAGTGTAAATGGCGTTTGATCTGCTGGGAAATCTGTTGACTACTAGGGCTCAGATTCCACTGCAGGATTCTGGAGAGCAAGATTTACAGTGTATTTTATCAGAGAACACCCTGGTAATAATCAGAGCTCAAGTCTTATAGAGAAGGGTCAAGGAAGCCCCGTACGCAAGTCTGAAATGTCAAAATCCATAGTGAAAACAATCAGTTGTTAAATTTGGAAGAAAAAGATTGTTTTCTGTGAGCATCAGTTTGAGACACATTTTCTCCAGGGCTTGTCATGTACCCTGAGGCTGGAAGGAGGACAAAGCGTGAGGCTCCAGCTCTCCTGGACAGAACCCCTGTGGACACAGTGCGTCTCGCGTCCTGCCTTTGTAGGAGGGATGTCAATTGCCCAGTTGACATGTTGCCACAAAAAGTCTACACAGCCTGTGAAATGGAGATAACACATCTTGGCCTCATCCAAATTACTGAATGGATGTCCAAGTCAAATGATATACTCTTGGTGAAAATGCTAGACTTATAAAATAACATGACTTACATGATTGAGTTTGAGTTATTTTCCCAGTTTTAGCCTCATATTTCCAGGCTTGGCTAGATCTGACCTGTCAAATATGTCCCCAAACAAGCTGTTCTAGTCCCAGCTCTGCTTCCCTTCGATACTTTACACCCCCTATTAAAAACTCCTGCACAATCTCCCTTGTGAGAAGGCATATTCTTTCCTCCATCACCAAGCACATCCATGATTGGCCCCTATACCATTCCTTGGTCTATCCATAGCATCTGGCAGTTAGCTGGCGCTCATCTACAATTTGCGTAGTAAATACACAGATGCATCCGATTTGATGCCAACTCCCCCCAGTTCCACCTCAGTGAGATCCCTTCCCCACCACGTCTTTGCCTTCCCACTGCTGTACTCACGGTTGACGTCATCACACCCCACTCTGATCACAACTGGTCTCCCTGTTACTGCTTGTGTCTCCTTACCTCTGCGTGCCTGGCCAGCTTCCTCTGCTTACCCACCTGCAAAACAACGTACTCACGTCCCTCCTTTGCTCAAAGATTCCAGTGGACATCCATGGCCTAGAGATTTTAGCCCTTACTGTGCGTACAGAGCCTGGGCTATGTATATAAGATAAGATTGACTTACGCTTTAAAAAATCCAGGATCTCCAGTTCTGCTTCATTATCCTCAAAACCCTCTGCTGGAGCCCCATGGGGCTTCTTGCCCCCATCCATAAATATCTCAGGCTATTTCACACCTCTTGACTGGCAAATACTCTTATCTCTATTTGAAATGGTTGTCCTCTTTATCTTCATTTGGCAAATTCCTCTTCATCCTTCAAGACCCAGCTCAAATGTTATCCTTTACCTAATCAACTAATAGGCCAGTTAGCCTTTCCTTTGGTTTACTACAAAATTTTGTTGAATGTCTATGAAAAAATTTACCATTTATTTCAATAAATTTTTTCACAGCACACTGTCTTTAATATGCATGCCTTTATTCTAACCAGATTGTCTGGAGAAATTACTTCATCTCTCTGCGTCCCGGTTTCTTCTGTATAATGAGGGTAATAGTAAAGCTCACCTCATAGGATATTTTGCAGCTTGCATGTGTTGCAGAAATGCATGATGTTCTTAGAACAGTGCCTGGTGATCGCTGAGTAAATATCGTCCATCATTTCGCGTCACTTAATCCTTACGGCAGTGCTATAAGGGAAGGGCTGCTTTCATTATTTTACAGGTGAAGAAATTAAGGGCCAGGAAAGCCAAAGGTCGTGATCAAAGGTACAAAACTAGTATGTATAGGAACACGTTTTGAAGCCATTTAAGCCAAACTCTGGAAACCCGAGCTCCGCCAGCATATAGAAGTGATTTTATACAGCTAGGACACTGTGGCTGGAGCAAGGCTCTGCGAGTCTCTGCTTCCTCTGTTGGACTGGACACTTGGGAGAGTGTCTGTTTCTGTTACTTCACTGTCCAGCGTAGCACCCGGCATCCAGGAGATGCGCAACCAGTGATTGTCTGAGTGAGCCTCATTCGTCCGTATTTGTGCGTTTGGGTTGGCCGTCAAAGCGGGATGCTGGCAGCACATTTTCATCAGAGATGCAGTTGGCTTGCTTCGGTCTGACTCTGCACATCCCAGGTAAGAGCTGGACCACAAGAGGGCAAGGCAGAAGAGTGGAGCCATGAAGGAGCCGTAAGCCCTTTTGCTCCGCCCCCTGTCATGTTGGCTCCAGAATAACGAGGGCCATGTACTGTGCAATGCTGATGAGGAATTGTATATTGTATTAAAAATCATGAATTTTCGTTCATAACGCTAGCATGCAAGTAATGTCACATTCTTTATTTCTCTAGGTCAGTTTCATTCTGTTCTTGACTCCCGATCACCTGCTGGGGGAAAATTCAACCTCCATCATTGTTGGGGTTCTCTTCCTTCTCTGTGGGCTCTACAACAATCCCGGATTTATAAGGTGCCAGCCTCAGCGGGAAGCACCAGATCCTTTGTCTAGATCTTGCTTCATCTTTGCGACTGCTCCTTTTATTTCAGGTTCCTGATGTTGAGAGCGAGGCCCGGGCAGACATTTTGCTCTGTAGATT